>NC_140613.1:779572-2194572 GCF_057381915.1 Diplotaxodon limnothrissa | reverse complement strand
CCAGTTTATTGTCAATGTGTACTCCAAGGTATTTATAGTCCTCCACAGTGTCAACACTGACCCCCTGGATTGAAACAGGGGTCAAGTGTTTCCTGGTCTTCCTGAAGTCCACGATCAGTTCCTTGGTCTTTGCCACGTTGAGCTGCAGATGATTCTGCTCACACCACGTGACAAAGGAGTCGACCACAGCCCGGTACTCTGTCTCATCATTCCTGCTGATGCATCCAACCACCGCAGAGTCATCAGAAAACTTCTGAAGATGGCAGGTCTCTGTGCAGTGGCTGAAGTCTGTGGTGTAGAGGGTGAAGAGGAAGGGGGAGAGGACAGTCCCCTGTGGTGCCCCTGTGTTGCTGATCACCTTGTCAGACACATAACACTGAAGACGCATGTATTGTGGTCTTCCTGTCAGGTAATCAACGATCTAGGACCCCAGAGAAGCATCCACCTGCATCGCTGTTAGCTTATCACCCAGGAGGGTCGGCCTGATGCGGTTGAAAGCACTGGAAAAGTAAAAACCATGACCCTCACAGTGCTCGCTGGTCCAGGTGGGTGTAGACACGATTGAGCAGAGAGATGATGACGTCCTCACTTCCCAGACGGGGCTGGTAATCAAACTGAAGCAGATCCTGATGTGGCAACAGTGCTATATGGAGAGGGAGGGAGCGACAGTGGTGTGGCTCAGGCTGACAGGTGAGGTTGTGGGTGTGTGAGCATTCACTGAAAAACAAATTCAACTCGTCGGCTCTATCCTCACCTGAATCCAGTGGTGGTCTTCATGCCACTCAATAAAGGCACATGAGTCAAATTCAGCCTTCATATGGTTGGACTCATCAGCAGCAACGACGTGGGAGTTCACATCTCAGACAACTTCACCTGGACCACCAACACCGCCTGCATCACCAAAAAGGCCCAGCAGCACCTCCACTTCCTGGGACACCTGAAGCAGCCAACCCTCCTCCCATCCTCACCATGTTCTACAGGAGCACCATGGAGAGCGTTCTGACCAGCTGCATCTCCGTGTGGTTCAGAAACTGCAATGTTGGTGATCTCAGCAAACTACAACGAATTGTTAAAGCAGCTGCCAAGATCACTGGAACATCTCTCCCTCTGCTGCAGGACATCTTCCACAACTGCTGCATCAGTAAGGCCTCCGGCGTCATGCTTGACCCCTCACACCCCTCACATGGACTCTGTTCCCTCTGGCAGACCCTACCGCAGCATCGGGGCCAGATCCTCCAGACTGCGGTTTAGCTTTTTCCCCCAAGCCATCAGACTCCTGAACTCACTGCCGCCCCCTCGCAAACATGGGTTCTCTGAAAAGACGTTCTGAATATGACTTTTGCAGGGAAAATAAAGGTATCTTTTGATATTCTTCTGACTTTTATTTCACTCATCTGTTTCTGATATTTAATCACTGATAAAGAGTCTGGGCGCCGGCCGTGAACTTTCCTTGTTGCGTCTAGAGTTCAGGCATGCAAGAAACAAAAGAAAAGAACCACTTTGATAACAGCATCAGGACAGGATCCTCTCTCATTCTTTCCATGAATAAAAAACTAATTTCTGAGTAGCAGTGACTCAGGCTGATTCACGGGAACAGTCCAGACTGCTGAGTCATGCTGAAAACCTGCAGATCGTCCAGGACGGTCAGCAGTGACTGAGGGGTGACGAGTTTCCGGTTTCTGCTGCTCCAGAGCTTTGTTTCCCACTTTTTCCACGTTTCTATTACCTCAGCGCTCATGTTTCTGATTAATTCTCAGTTTGAATTTGAAATCTGCATTAAGAATATTTTAGAAGAAGGCACAAACAAGCAGCCGCTAAGGGACAAGGAGCTTTGAGAGATGGAAAGGACTTTGAAGACGTCTCAGCGACACTAAGACGATTCTTGTTCGTCCACACAGAGAGACATATGAGACTCTTTGTGAACCTCCAGGTGTCCAAACCACCGTGGACAGCTGAGTGTTGCTCTGAGGTTCCAAACAGAGAAGCCTGTGGACCCACAGCCTCTGAGTGACTGACTGTAAGGTGCCAGGAAGAAAATCCACATGAAGATAAAGAATGGGCTCTCGGGTGTCCACTGGGCTTTTAAATGCCTCCCACAGCAACCATAAATGAGTCCAGTGTGTCCTTGAATAAATCATGAGGTGTTTCATGGACTCCTAAATCTCCTCATAAAAACATATAGTGGGCTCTTAGGTCTGTGGTAGTCAAGCGTGCAGTGGGTAATCAGATGTCCCCATGCAGACTTGTTGGGATTGTCATGTTTCCATTTATGTCTTTTAAGGATCTTTCAGGAGGTGACAATAGACCCTCTGCTGTCAAACGAGCCATTTGAAAAGCACATACAGGGAATATCATGTGTCCACCTAAAGACATTAGAGGCTCCGAGGTACCCACACAGGCAAAATGCCAAGAGGAAGTGGGGACGTGTACTCAAGGGAATTTCTGCATATTCTTGTTTGTACAGGGCATCCAGGTGCTCTCATTTTCCTCTTGAGGGGAATTTGGGAACGAATAAACACTATAAAAGCTCCATAAAAGACTGAGACAAATTCCTGTGACCACTGAGGCGATGGCAGGACTCCCACCTGCTGCTCATAAATCAGGAGCTGCACTTTCCTTGCGATAAACACAGTTGGAGGTCTCCCTGAAAAGCAGAGAGACTCCTTTGGCGTATCTTTTCCTCTGAAAACACACAGTGTTGAAATACTCCTGCTGAGCAGCTTCATCCAGACTGTTTGACACCAAATGATGTTTTAATTTCTGCTGAGTTACAGTCGGGACAAAGCTGGAAGCTGTGAATCTCATCAGGCAGGCAGAAGGCACGGATCAGGTGGCAAATCTGCCAGACTGGTGTTTGTTCGCGCTCTCTGACAGGAAGCTCGCAGTCACATGATCTGAGCTCTCAGGGTGACAAACAGCAGATCAAAGAGAATTCACAAACCATCGGGGGTGTGGTACATGTTGCTGTTACTTTGGCCATGTTGTCAGCAGAGTGGGATCTAGTTTGTGGTGATTACATGTTGATACAAAAAGCCCCTTAAAAACATATTTGTGTGTAACTCTGTTGTTGTGTTAAAGTGCTGCACTGTACCAAAGACAAACACGTGAGCTCAGTGAACCTTCCTGCATGGATGCAGGTTCAGTGACTGCCGGTGCTGTTCCCACTTCCTGCTGCAGAAACTGCAGTTGAACTGCATAATTTGAGATATTCAAATAAAAGCAGAAAACAGTTTCCTGGGACTCCCCTTGGAGAGATTTGCATAGACTTACCAGAAATTTCCATTTTTAATAATTGGTTTAAGTTCCATCCTTTGCATTTTATCCTGATTTTCTGGAGTCCAAAGCTCATAACTCATAACAGGCAGGAGTTTCTGCACGTTCAGGGTTTTTGTACATTTAATAACTGAAAACTGTAGAAAAATCTTAGACAGGTGTTTGCTGGATACAGTAACTCGAAGTGTGCACAAAGAGACAGTTTAACTGTCATTGAAAGAGAATAAAACTATGACACACCTGTTACAATCATCCAGCGTCAGTCATTATTTGTCAGAGGTTCCACCGTGTGGACGCGTCTTTGAAACGCTAAGCTGCTGCTGCTGCTTTGGATTCAAACACAAACACTCAAAGAAGGATTAAATAGGGATGCTTGCATGTGATGTAAGGAAAATGTAAGGAATTCATTTTTGAGTTTGATTACTTAAAAACAAACGAACAAAAAAGTATCAAGTAATGTGTGACACAGATGTTTACAGATGCTTGCTTAGAGCTTTGCACTGATATAAGAGTTAAAGTTCTGTTTTAAACATCTTTATTTATGTTTTCCCTTTTTTTTCCTGTTAACTTTGAAATGTATTGTTTGCTACAAGATTTAAATGTAGATTTTAGGATTCGTTGTCATTTGCGCTGAAGCACTGCCGAGTATGAGGCTTTGTTTTTGGAGCAGATGGTAAAAAGAGACGCAGAGAAACGCAGAGTTTTCATTTATTCAGCATTTATTGTTGCAGGCTGTAGAGGATCGTGCAGCTGAGTTTTCTCACTTTTTCCAGGTGAAGCAAACAGCAGCTTCCCCTGAAGCTGTTCAACTGCTCACAACATTAACATGCAAATGAGCTCACGTGTAATTTCCACAGAAAACACAGCAGCTTTACGTCCGGTCAGAGCTGGTTTACCAGCCTGCAGGGCAGAATTAACCAGCAGGTCTTTATTAACATTTCTGTGCAAAACCTGAGAAAGCAGGGGTAAAATCTTCTGTTCTCCAGGGCAAATGAGGCCAAACCTAAGAAACAACACCATCTTACAGATGATGATGATGAAAAAAGAGAGGGTTTCCTTTAAACCTCATACCTGTCTTACCCGTCATTAGACATTTAAATGTTTGCTGCAGTATAAACTGTAAAAGCCTTTACAGCCACCTTCTTATTCCACGTCTTCATCCATCATCAGTGTCAGTTCTCCACTAGTTTGGTTTATGAGTGACTCTGATGACTCAAGCAGAACTTGTTCTCATCCTGAAAAAGTCCAAATCTGTTGACTTGTCGTATTATGCACAAATTGTCCTTTGACATTGGAGCATTTATGGATCTGCTTTAGCAACACAGGATGCTCAAAGATAGCTTTCCACTTTGAAAACCAACAAGTTCTGGATTAGACTGGAGGGCTGGCAGTGGAGTGTACTTACCAGTGTTTGCTTTGTGTTGGCAGCTCTGTATTTGATTACTTTGTTACTTTGTAATGCATTACAAAGCAACAAAGTAACGTGTTAATGTAATTACTTTACATTTTTAGCAACACAGTAATGTGATGCGTTACTGTAATAATTGAGTAATTACATTACAGTTACAATCCACTTTCATTACAAAGGTCCACATGGGCTACAATCAGCTGATTTCAGCTCAGGTGCAGGAGGAGGAATATGGTGGAAACAGCTGTTAGTCAGTGGAGAGTTGACTTTTATTTTATTGCATGAAAGGTAAGGAGCACGATGGTAAAATGCAAAATGCACCCAGAAGAGTTGCAAACAGCTGCATCTGCTGCTAACACAACTTCAGCTCTTTGTGTTCACAAACAGCATGCTAATGCTAAGCTAGCCAAGCTCCCAGAGTGATGTTAAAGCGGAGTGCATGCTGAGCCCACCCAGCAGCCAGAGCCTGGACTTCAGCAGGTAACAAACTGATGAGCGGTCAGTTTATAGACAGCGTGGTGATGGCTTTAAAGTCTCTTTGTGCTGGATTTCATGTTTGCTTTGTGTTCATACCTAAATACTAGGGGTACAACGATACTCGTAACGATATTGAACCGTTCGATACATCTTTTGGTTCGGTACGCATATGTATCGAACAATACTGAAGGAAATTGCCGTCCCGGGTTTCCTCCGTGGCGTGAGCGATAAGCAGAGTTCTGTCCTTTCCTTCTAAGATTCCTAATTATTTAAAGTAACACTCAGGTATGCCATTCAGCGTGTTAGTACGAGCTCGGGAGCAGCTTGGGAGAACAAGAAAACAGAGACTGCTTTAGGTTGCCTTCCCAATCGACTCAAAGGTTTATTTAGTACATAACAGCTTATATAGAGGAAAAAAAGGTTCGTGTGTCAGCTTTCCCAGTTCAAACCGGTACAGACCAAATAAGGAAACGTCTTCCTGCCTTGTGAGCAAAGAAGTATCCTGTGTGTAGTTTATCAGCTCAGCTACAATTTATGATCATCCCAGCAAAATACACTCCTAGACATAGAATACAGAGTTCTTTCATCAGTGAATTCTGAAACAAACCACCTGGCCTTTAACGAGCCTCCTTCTAAGAGATAAGGAAGGGAGGATGGGAGTAAGGGAGTGGTCTCATCTCTGTGGTGTTTTCGACCTTCTGGTACCAGCTTGTGAGTCTTACACCTTAATTCTTGGGTCACAGAGAAAGAGAAAAACAACTAGTATATGGGCCTTATTGAGTAACAGTTTTCCTGTATAAAACAATATCCTGTAAATGCTACTATGGTATCAAAATACCTAACAGTTCCCCTCTTTTATTATTTTTTAAAAATAATAACTCAAATAGAAAGGAAAAATCACAAATGTAATAACATAATATAAAAAGCAAATCATAAAATGTAATAGTTCACAACCTAATGTTCAATATACACATCAGGAACATCATTGGTAACATCTGGCACATCCTCAGGATCAATTTGTGCTAATTGCAAATACATTGAAGTGGCTGTACTGGTAGCTATATGGGTTATCATTGAAAATGTGGCTTGCAGAAATGTGAACATGGTTGCAGTTTACAATACAAAATAGCAAAGAAAAATCCTAAAGTTAATGCGATAGATATGATAAATAACCTAAATATATAAGAAAGTATATAAGAAAAACAGTTCTTCAGTCGTCTCCTGGCCTGGTCCCAGGTTCGAGAGACACAGAATAAGCGTCGTATGATGACAATGGGCATTTCATTTTCTCCATTATCAGGATGGAATGAGTCTAGCTTTATCAGGTTAGACATCATGTGGTACTTTTGGCTTTCTGTTCCTGCTGGATGTTTGAGTACCTTGTTGTTGTTCTTTCAGGCGTTGTGTGTTAATCAGTGATTGTGTGTGTGCACTGGATCCGGGCGCTGGCTCGCCTGAGATGTCATCTACCCGTGTGTTTTTATTTGCTCTAGTTCCGGGCGCTGGCTCGCCGGAGATGTCGTCTGCTTGATCCGACGCCTGAGATGGTCCGATTGGGCTGGTCTTAACCCTGCTGGCATGAATCCACTGAGGTTGTCCGTCTGTGAGGATGCTGGTTCTTCGTCACTGCCAGTACAGTCTGGGGCTGGAACACGCGCGGCCTCCCAGAGAGTCCTTGGTTTTAGTGGCTTCTCCAACATGCGTCTCCTTGTCTCCACTGGTGGAACTGTGGAGGGGAAAAGCTGAGAGAGACAAACTTTCTGATAGTTATTATTCAGTTTTTCTATCAGGTTGTGAACATCAGTGGACAATGCAATATACATCACCTTCTACTAGCGGTGCCCCTCTGGAAGCTGACCATGGTGTTGGAAATAGTCTTATTTCAAATGGAAATAATTTGGTTACTGTAGATTGAGTCATTCTAATCTCACACAGGACTTGAGTAAGTAATTTGACCCAGGTCATTAAAGTTTTAGCACACTTTTGAATTACTTCTAATGTGAATGAAGATCCTCTATCACTGTTAATCTGGTGAGGTATTCCGAATCTGGGTATTATTTCATTGCTCAACTTTTGACAGACTACTTCTGCAGTTTCTTTTGATGTTGGATAAGCTTCTACTCATTTACTAAATTGATCCACTATTACCAGTAAGTACTTGATGCTTCCTTGCGCTGGCATATGTGTAAAATCAATTTGTAATGTATGAAATGGAAAATCTGGTTGTGGTAAATGCTGATGTTTCGCTTTTGATTTTCCTACATTAGTTCGTGCACATGTTAAACAGGTTGCTAATATGCGTTTTACTGCATGTGATGTTTTCTCAATTACAAATCTTGATTTTATTGCCCCTATTACCCCTCTTTGTCCGACATGACTCACACAGTGAAAATGTCGGGCAAGGACTGGCATCAGGGAATATGGGAGGGCAATCAAACCCTTAAGATTTTGTATAAGCCATCTCTGTCATCTAAGGTACAGTCATTATTCTCCCAATAGGTGTAATCACATGCAGAGGCTTGCTCTTGTATGAATTTTAAATCAACATTTGTTCCTAAATAGTCTGGGAGTTTAACAAGTGACAGCTTTAGAGGCACAGATAATACTTCCTGCGGAGGTGGGAGCTGTGATGCAGCTCCAGCCTTGGCTGTCACGTCTGCTAAGGCATTACCTGTTGCTTCGTCTGTGTCAGCTGTACTGTGTCCTTTCGTTTTTTTACAACTGCAACGGCCGATGGTAGCTGTATAGCCTGAAAAAGTCTTTGAACAAAATCAGAATTTAGCAATTTATTTTCCATCAGCAGATCTAAATCCTCTTTGTCTCCACAATGTGCCAAAGTCATGCACAACGCCAAATGCATAGCGGCTGTCTGTGTAAATCGTCACATGCTTATCCAAATGTAGCTCACAGGCGCGTATTAAAGCCATGAGCTCTGCTTTTTGTGCTGAGTGAAATGGTAATGAGTGAGCCTCTAGTATGATGTCAGGCACTGTTACCACTGAATAGCCACAAAGAAATGAGTTGTCATTCGGCCTTGAACAGGACCCGTCCACATAAACCGTGGCTGAGTCTGGGATAGGTGTTTGCTCTAAATCTGGACGTGGTGCTGTGGATTCCTGTATACGTGTCATGCAGTCATGATCGTCAAGCCTGTCTGAGCCATCCTGTCGGTCAGAAGAACATAGCATAGGATCAATAAATGTGCTGGCGAATCAGGTGTGCTGCTCGCTTTTATAGTGAGATTTGCATATGTTGTTTAGTTATGTTTGCTACAATGGTCGTGACCTGGTGATTGGTGTGTAGAATAGTGTCATGTGAGAGTGTGAGCTTCTCGCAGTCCCTTATCATGATAGAGCAAGCTGCTACTGCCCTCGGGCAGGCCGGCATTCCTGAACAATTCAGGCAGCACCTTTGAGTGGCGGAGGTCAGCACTCCCTGTAATGCATTGAAAGAGGCAGTCATTTCTGTGGACCACAGTATTCGAGGAGGCTTGTCTTTTTTTACAACAGTCACGCAGAATGTGGTCATGAAAAGAACAGTCTGGTATCCACTGTCTGCAATAGTTCACCATGCCTAAGAAGGACGACATTTCCTTCTGTGTAGTGGGACGAGGGACAGAGGTCACAGCTTTGACCCTGTCTGCAGTCATGGAACGTTTTCCGTGAGACAGTGTGAATCCCAAATATTGAACAGAAGTCTGACAGTACTGCATTTTCTTTGCTGATGCTTTGTGGCCAGTCTTTTGGAGGTGCTGGAGAAGCATGTGTGTAGCAGTTTGACATAGTTTTTCACTTTCAGCACAGAGGAGGAGGTCATCCACATGTGGATCAGGGTGCAGCCCTGGAGGAGTGAAGCACCATTGAGAAAGCAGCAGAGCTGTCTATCATGCCTTGGGGCAAACGAGTCCAAGTGTACTGCTTATTTCTATGTGTGAATGCAAATAACGGCTGTGTGTCTTACTGAGAAAAAGGAGCGGAGCATAAATCCACCACGGTAAAGTGTGTATGCAAAGCATGTCAATATGCTGTGAACATCTGAAACGAGAGGTGGCAGAGGAATGTTGACTGCATTAATTTGCCTTAAGTCTTGTATGAAACGCCATACGCCAGGTTTGTTAGGCTTTGGCACAGGATTGACAGGAGTATTATATGGAGATACTGTAGGCTTTATTACTCCTGTAGTCTCTAAATCTCCTGTCATGACATCTAGGGCTGCGGCTTTTTCCGTGGAAAGGGGACATTGCCTGACATATACTCGCTTTTTGTTTTTTTAGCTGTGCGTGATAAGGTATGCAGTCAATAAATCCTATATCATTCTCACTTTTTGACCATAATGTCATATTCTGGTATTCAGCTGGCAATGTAACTGCAGAAATAGTACAGTGGATAGGGTAGGTTAGATCTATGTGACGACATGGTGTAGTTATGTCATAAACTATGTCTGAGTTATGTGACAAAATCACTGTTTGACCTTCACTTGTGTGAGCAGTTATCATGTTGTTGAACAGTGTGAGAGAAACAAAAGTGTGGCTCCCAGTCATGGGATTACCTGGTAGTGGCGTCTGTACACGTTTTTTTGGCACAGTGTGTGACATAGAGTACCGGACAAAAAGGATGTTGAGTTCATTCTCTGCTGAGGGTCCAGCTGACACAGAGGATGTTCCTTCTCCATCATGTCGGTACATAGGGCAGAGAAAACATAAGCTGTTATCAGTGTCAGCAAACATTTCACCCTTTGTGTTAAATTAAATACACAAATTCATTTTTGCTTTGGGTGTCTGCGGCTGCTGGAAAACTGAGCTAAATTTGCACCTCTAGCTTGTCCAACAGTGCATAAAGCGTTTTATGAATACTAGGATAGATTCATCAGGCTTCTGTTTACACATAGTTACTGCATTTAAGTCAATTTTGTCTCTGGACATTGTTAGCAGGAATTTCTTTAGATTCTTAAAGAAATCGGCGACTTTGTCATTATTTACCCTCCTTTTGTCCATAGCGGTAACATTTGATGCATCACGTCGCGGCATTCTATCATATATTTTCTACAGGACTTTTTAAGCAGACTACTTTTCTTATCACAAATGATATTCAACATTTCTACTGACCTGTTTTCTGGCGATAATCGTTCGGGATAAGGCTCCGAAAAGAAATTAGAATGCATTGAACTTCTTAAGTTGTAAACAAAGTCAGTCACATAAGCACTCCCGCATGTTCTGGATACGTGATCATGGACGTCTTCACCGATTCGCGGACGTAGGTTACACGTAACCGGAAATGGGAGTTGTACTGAGCCGTTATTTGAGACTTTATTTTGTATTTTATTAATTTTTGGTTTTACAGGTACTTTAGATTTTTATCGGACCTGTCTGTGGTCTTTGAATAATTCTGACTCATGTTCAGTGATTTCCAGAGGGGTTTACACGCTAGGAGGATTTATGTTAGTATTTCGCTGCGGCACAGCTGAGGTTACTTTAAATTTATTGCTAGCAATTTTTTGTTTGTGTGAGCAACTCTCACTTAGCGAGCAACTTCTCGCTTAACGAGCAACTTCTCGTAAAACAACAGGCAACTTCCTGTGTCTTTCTGCTTTTAATTTACTGCTTTTAACCCTTGTATGGTAATCGGGTCTGTGAGACCCGTTCAACTTCTCCCTGTGTCACTCTTTGGTGAGCAACTTCTCACTTAACGAGAAGTATTTAAGACAACAGGCAACTTCCTGTGTCACTCTTTCTGAGCAACTTCTCACTTAACGAGAAGTATTTAAGACAACAGGCAACTTCCTGTGTCACTCTTTTGAGTGAGCAACTTAAACAAAATTAAAATATTCAAGACAACAGGCAACTTCCTGTGTCCACCAACACCACACAAGGGTTAATTTACTTTATTCGGGGACTGAGGAAGTCAGTCAGTGTATCTCTCTGGATCACTAAGTGAAACTTCGTCAGCATATCCCGTTTTTTTTATGGATCGATCACTGAGAGAGGTATAATATGGTCTCTATATAAATATGAAAGACGCATATTTACCTTCTGTCAGCGGATCCCACTTCTGACACCAAAATTGAAGGAAATTGCCGTCCCGGGTTTCCTCCGTGGCGTGAGCGATAAGCAGAGTTCTGTCCTTTCCTTCTAAGATTCCTAATTATTTAAAGTAACACTCAGGTATGCCATTCAGCGTGTTAGTACGAGCTCGGGAGCAGCTTGGGAGAACAAGAAAACAGAGACTGCTTTAGGTTGCCTTCCCAATCGACTCAAAGGTTTATTTAGTACATAACAGCTTATATAGAGGAAAAAAAGGTTCGTGTGTCAGCTTTCCCAGTTCAAACCGGTACAGACCAAATAAGGAAACGTCTTCCTGCCTTGTGAGCAAAGAAGTATCCTGTGTGTAGTTTATCAGCTCAGCTACAATTTATGATCATCCCAGCAAAATACACTCCTAGACATAGAATACAGAGTTCTTTCATCAGTGAATTCTGAAACAAACCACCTGGCCTTTAACGAGCCTCCTTCTAAGAGATAAGGAAGGGAGGATGGGAGTAAGGGAGTGGTCTCATCTCTGTGGTGTTTTCGACCTTCTGGTACCAGCTTGTGAGTCTTACACCTTAATTCTTGGGTCACAGAGAAAGAGAAAAACAACTAGTATATGGGCCTTATTGAGTAACAGTTTTCCTGTATAAAACAATATCCTGTAAATGCTACTATGGTATCAAAATACCTAACAAATACAAAATTTTTAATTTATTTTATCAACTTTTCTTCTGACGATGCCGTCTGTGTTGAACCGTGTGTATTGTTGCACGTGTGTCCTCACAGGATAGGGATTTGTGTTGGCGTGTGTAGCCTCGGGTTTATATTGTTAAATGGTAATTTTGTTACAATGCATTTCTGGTCATTTTACTGAGCAAAGAGTTATGTAACAAGTAGTGTAATTAATTACTTTCTTTGAGTAATTAAGTAACATACTGCATTACTTTTAAGAAAAGTAACAAGTAATGTATACTACATTACTTTTCTTGAGCAACAACCCAACACTGATGCTTACATATGTGGAGCTCTGTGGTTTGATCTTTGGCTTTCACTTACTGTTTGGTTACGTTTAGTCACTAAAAGTTTTGGTTTAGAAAAGGTCATAGGTCAGGATGATCTTCTCGTTCCCTTCGTAGCAGTAAGCCCGCTCGCTGACTAATGTCGGACTTAGAAGTGACAGTTTTGTCTTTCTGTTATCATAATGCTATGTGTCATAACCTGATGTGTCAGGTTCAGTTTTGACAAATCACATGAGAGCAGGTGGCCAAAGGATGTTTTGTGTGTAAAATGTTTGACAAACTGAACAAAAATGGGCTGAAAGCACACCGAAGCTGAAACACTGACGTGCCCCCTGAGCTCCCCCTCTTTCTGTAGCTCAAAAACCAGTCAGGTGACCTTACAGCACACCTCCACAGGTGTTCATCTCTCTTTGTCAGGACTGTGAGTGACTGACGTCTTCTCCTCAGTAAGTTGTCTTGCACCTGCTGCTTACGGCTATATCATTTTATTTTTGTGCAAACTGTGGTGACCTGATAACTGCGCCTTTATTGAGCAGATCTAATCAACCGTATCAGCAGCTCGAGTTTCAGTCTTGTGGTTTAGGCACATCTGAAGCTTTTTTCTGGGTTTTTCTCTATAAATAAACAAAAAGTTCAGCTTTGAAAAGCACCTGTAGTGATGACACTGAGCTTTCACACCCTTCAACCTTCCCACCCATCCTGCCGAGCTCCCATGGGACACCGAGATGGCCTCCCCCCAAACACCCCCCTGCGCCCCCTCTCAGTGCGTCTGCAGCAGGGTTTTCCCTTGCGCAGAGCTGCTCCCCACGCTGAGCGGAAAAACTGTCTGTCTGCAGACCACCACAGAAAAACCTGCCGACCACAGCGCGGCGTGCTCACTGTTGGGTTTCCACAGACGTACAATTGTTTTAATGACACAAAGGATTTTCTGTTGTGGTGGGTTCGTTACTACGGGAAGAAAAGCATCCAGAGTTCAGCTGGTTCAGTCATTAATTTAAAATCAAGTGAAAAATAGAAACTAAGTTCACTTCTTGCAAAGACAATTTAAGACTGTAAGACTGTCTGAGGTTTGAAGGGAAACAAACTGCCGTGTGACGTCTCTGCAGATGATTTATAGTCATTTTTACAACAAGAAATTATTCTTAGCACAAAAATTCAACTCAGCAACTCTAGAAATGTGAGAAAAGCTCCATGCAGACAAAGATGCAAGCATGCAGACTGAAATAAATGCTTGATTTTTGGGGCGATGATGTTTTTGGAATGAAAGTTGTACCGTAAAATTAAGTTAAAATATAAGAAACCATTAGAAAAGGATCATATTTTACACACGTCAACAAAAGGTGACGCCCGTCAGGCTCAACAACACCCCAAGCTCCTAAAACAGAGGGAAACAGCACCACGAGCACCTCCTGACGAGGCCCGATTACTTTTTGTGGCCTCAAAGAAAAAGAAACTGAGGATGATGCAGGAAAAAATAAAACAAGAGAAGAACCAGAAATTATAAATGAAACCATGTGAGTGACACAACCTGCAGTACCTCTAATGACCACCGGTGGCAGGTAAGCAAGACAGTCGCTACCAGCTCGCAGGTTCAAGCTTTTGTACTTAAACTTCATCCATATTTCTATAAACCATTCATATTTATTTATGGTCATTAAATCATGAACATATTTTATATATATATAGTAAATAGTTAAACATCTCTCATTTATTCAAGTATCTTTGCAACATAAATATATTATATGCATATATGGTTATACTGCTGTGTAGCAGCTGTGCGACATTGTCAGTATTGTGTGTTGTTGTTATTCTGTTGCATGAACTACGGTGGCCCTGAGAGGCCAAACAGACTGCAACAAACACCAGCAATAAGAAAAACACTGCAAAAGCACACAAAACACAACGGAAATAGAAAAAACTGATTTCCAAAAGCACAGGGGAAGTGTTTCTGGGGAGACAATAACCCGACGGACCAGTTGCAGGGACCCAAAACATGGTAGGCGTGTTTTATCATCATTCATATAATACTGATGACGGATTGTTAGGCTAATAGTTAGGCTAACACACTTACCTCTCATCTTTTCTTTCCTCACAAAACCACTTCTGTTCAGCGTCTCCCAGCACAGTTCTTAGCATATTTTGCTTCCTGCAACTGGTCTGCAACTTTTTTCTATTTCCGTTGTGTTTTGTGTGTTTTTGCAGCGTTTTTCTTTTTGCTGGTGTTTTCTTAAGTTGCAGTGCGTTTGGCCTCTCAGGGCCACCGTAATGAACACACTGAAAGCAAAGAAATAACTGCAGCCCAGTTCCTTGTATGTGTGAACATAACTGGTCAATAAAGCTGATTCTGACAAAACTGTCACATTAAATCAAACAAGAAGCACAATCAGAAGAAACAATTTTAACAACAGCACTGGGAGAGTTTCCTGCTTCATGTCCTGCATCACATCATCACACAGCATGGACACGAGAAAAAACAAAGTGTCAAAATTCTTCCAAAACAAAGAAGAAAATATCTGAGGGGAAATTTCCCTTCAAAGCAACAATCATAATGGAAACAAAATCTGGGGCCAAAGAAAGACACGGGTGAGTAAATCTGGAAGGTAAATGTGTCAGAAATCAGCATGTGAGTAAAAGCGTGAGTCATCGGTGTCTCCCCTTCACCTCCCTCAGCTCTTCACGCTTCATCGTTCAGACTGAGCAACTTTCCACAAGAACACTTCTGCAAAATCAGCTGAAGGAGCAGCCCTCTGTGTTTCTGTTAAACTGCCTTTCACCACAGGCCAGCTCGCTTTGAAGGACTCGCGCTGTGTATTTATGAAAGCAAAAACAAGACTTTCACTGCACTCGGAGTGGGAAGATGGTCTCAGAATTGCTTTTGTCTGGAAGTTCCCACTTTCAGAACCATTAGACAAAAAGGCGTAAAAACGACTGCGGTTAAAAGGTTTGCGCAAATAAACATCAGAGAGGCGTGAGCGCGCAGGCCGGGTTACTCTGACCGACGCCACAACATCTGTTTATGAGCATTTCAAATCTGCGCGTTAAAAATAAACCGAGCGGAATCCCCGAACATTCAAAGAAAGTATTTTCATAAAATTGTGCTGAAGAACTTTTTTACTTAGCGGGAATGTTCGTGCATGCAGCAGAGCAGCAACGCCGCAGTGATGCTGCATGTGAGGCGTGTTCAGCATCCACGCTCCCTGAGCTCTGACTGATCCTGTGGGCTTCACAGCATTTCTGTCGTATTAATAGTGCCCACTGTTTTGATACAGTGAAGAAGAGTTTCCATTGATGTTCATCATGTTTTGTGTCGTCATATGCAGCTATATGATCAACAGAGATGATTTTGCTGGATTAGCAGAGACGGGAGCTTCATGATCCGGGCTTTCCCTTCTGGAATCATAACAGGAATAATAAACTGATGCCACAGTGAACATGGACAGCTCTGGACTCGCTCGCTCACTACAAACCAGAGCAGTCTGCAGATGTGCTTTAGTAATGCTTCCAGGATCGCTGGGGCTAATGGCCGAATGAAGTTCAAGGACTCACAATGAGGCAGGAGGGAAAGGAGGGAGTCCTAAACTTCTTTGGAGCATCCATACACAGTTTTGTGTCTGTGCCACTCCTGAGTTCAGAGCCGGTCCAGTTCTTGTTTTTCTTTGGGAGGAGCAGCCATAAGCAGCAGGACTGGAGTCTGTCCCAAAGCTCAGTGACCATCATTCACACTCTCCAAGGTCCATCTTCAGAATAATTTATCATCACTTCTGCAGCTGCCTGATGGAGCAGCCAGGCTCTCAGCTGCACATCAGGATGTTTTCAGTCCAGCTGAAGGTCTTTCAGAAAACACTGTGAGAGGGAACTTTTGGACTATGTTACCGAAACCTTAATCTGGAGTTTCAGCTGTATTTCCATGCACTGTGCACAGTAGATGGAATGATCCACTTTACTCTGGTGTGAAAAGTGAAAAAGAAACTGAAAGGCACATTTCAGTAAACAGCAGCAGCTCAGTTATCTGGAAGGCAGTAACCTAAAAATACACCCTTGTTTCCTGAGCTTCAAACACACCACCTTGTGTTTTTCTGAGAAGCTTCACCTGCTGTGGTTTCTTACATCAGCTCAGGTTATTTATTGACTTCTAGTCTCTCTTGAGACGACTGACAGCAGCCATTCGTCTTCAAGCTGACAGAGATGGTGACACTGTGCACGGCCACGTCTCGTACAGCCGTCCCTTCATCCCAGAACCAGAGAAAACACAGATCCCAGAACAATAAATGTTAATGGGCTCCAACAATGCACCTGCTGATATACATGTAAAGAGGACCATTAAACTAATGAGTCAGAACAGTCGGCTTGGAGCTGACGGCCACAATAGGGAAGTCGGAGACGGCCCAGTCTGGCTGCTAAATGTGGAACAGCTTCACTGCTGCACAAAATGCAGTATTTTTACATTAATGTGTCACTGTGACTAAACTACATGTTTATTCTTGGGGCAGGATTTGCTGACCTAGCAAAGTGGGAAAAAAACTCGAGCGATTCAGCCCAAACCAAACTCCGTGATAATGAAGACAGAAAAATAACTAAATATAAGGACACTGACTGAAACTTGGAGTAAAAATAACAGCACCACAGAACATGAGCCCCAGCCTCCAGCTCCAACTTCTGAGGTGGACATTTTTTGTTTTGTGGCTGCAAAGGCAAATAAAGACAAAGAACCTTGAAGCTTCAACGCCACAAAACCAAACAGAGAACCATCGGGCTGCCAAGCTTCAGTTTAACCAACGCAGGCGGCTGTAGCTGCTAACTGCACCCCTGAACTGGACACGTTTGTGCTGTTGGAGATTTTAATGAGTCATGTGACCAATAATATGGCTGCTGTGAGTTTAATGGGAATAACAGGCCGGCCAAGACGTCTGAGCTCCAGCTTCTCTGAGTGAAATTCAATTTTTTATTAATTTAATTACCGTCTTTATAGTCAGTGCTAACAATGCTAATGAGCGTTAGCATGCTTTCAGCTCAGTTGGCCAAAATGTTCAGGTTGAGGCCCAAAATCAATGAGTGATGCCGCAGTAATCACGTCCATCTTTTGTATACAGTACGTGCAAAAACGATTTTATTATTGCGATCTTTTCCTGTGAAGCTCATCGGTTTTGTAGACCTCGCTGCTCTGGACCCACAAAAGTACAGGAACAAAGGAGGGATGCAGGTGTTTGGGAGATTTAATGAAAACCACTTCATGCAGCAGAGCTTTGAATCCTGTTCACAGTGTTACTGGTGTGTTTTGCAGGAGGCACTGGTGAACTGTGGGCCAGTAACAGTTAGCTGTAAATTGTGAGTCACTGACAGAAACGAGGACGTTAAGATGAAAAGAAAACAGTTGTGTTAGTGTTTGCAGTATCTTATCACACAGCTGCCGTCTGGTTAACCCACAAAACTAAAAGTAACACTCCCCACCTGACAGATCGAACTGCTGAGCTGATAAGCCTTCACGTGTCCCCTGTTTACCCACGATGCCGTGCGGTTTTATCACTCAAACGATGGAGCGGTTTCCTTTTTCACTCCAACATCAATCCCACCGACCTGCAGGAAGGAACTCCTAACACGGGCAGCAGGTGTGCTGTGTCACAGTGAAGTTTAATGAATGCACACGAGCGGTTTCAGGGACAGAGATGGTTGTTGAATAAAATAAGTTCCTCGAGTAGAAAGCTCACGTTCCTCATGTTGTTGGAAATAGATTGTTCGAGTTCTCTTACATGGAAAAACCAGAACATCACTTCCTTATTTCCTCACTTCAGCCCTTCCTTAATAACTGGAAGGATGCACATCGGGATCCAAAAATTATTTGTTCATAGAAATGAATCAAATCAGAATCCAGCGATAGTGACACCTCACAAGAACAACGTCCTGGGTTTGGATCGTTCAGCCTGTTTGCAGGTTCTCTCTGGGTTCTCCGGCCTCTATAGTCCAAAGATAAGTATGATTGGTTAACAGGTGTTTCCAATCTGGCTGCAGGTGTGAATCATTTTGCCTTTGGTTTTAACCCTGCAACCACCGGTCCAGGTGTACGTTACCTTTTATTAACAGACAAATACAGGTTACATGTTACAAAGGAGCCAAATCAACAGTAAGTGTTTGCATCCTGTTAAAGCAGAGTGCTAGCGTGGCTCCTTCACAGCTCCACGCTGTATAAAATCATTCACACACAGTGTTTTGAAGCAGGTGATCACCATTTGCCTGTT
The DNA here is from genome assembly GCF_057381915.1 of Diplotaxodon limnothrissa. Taxonomy (NCBI): domain Eukaryota; kingdom Metazoa; phylum Chordata; class Actinopteri; order Cichliformes; family Cichlidae; genus Diplotaxodon; species Diplotaxodon limnothrissa. The sequence continues at coordinate 2,176,137 of NC_140613.1, read as the reverse complement.
TTGTCCAGTACAACTTCTGGCCCAGGTGTTATGAAGTATCTGACTAGATTTTTCCACTTCACTCATTTAAAACACTAAATTTCCGCCGCTTATCATTTTTATTTTTCACGCCTCCACTGACATTACAAGCGTGCCTTACCTTTTCTGTGTTGCTTTCGTGTGGTTTGGCTCTTCCCACGGTTCGTGCGGATCCTGATATTGATGCTGTTTTGCATGTTTTTTGCAAAAATGGAGATTTTCCAACAAAAGAGCAAAAAACCGAAGCGTGAAGAGTCTGAAGTTGCTTCTTTAATTTTTTATTTTTATTGATTATGCGGATCATGAGAGCTAAAAAGAAAAGGTTGGATATGATTATTGATGATGTATCTGGTTTCTTAGATTCTACACGTTTTTAAAATGCCTAAAATCATCACATTCCTGTAATAAAGATGAAGAGCAGCGCTGATGGAGACTGCAGCGACTCCACAGCAGTGGGAGCTGCTCCACCTGCGTGAGCGTTTTATTATCTGTGAGGCTGATAATACAAACCACTCTCGGGCTTATTTTTAACTGCCACAGCTGAAGGAAATCGTGCCTGATGTGATAATAATAGTTGACCTAAAAGGAGTCAGGAAAGGGAAATATCCCCGAGGTTTGACTTTATCTCAGTGGAAAGTGAGTTACAGCCTCCATCTGCCCCTGCAGGCCGCCGTGAACTGATCAGAGATTTCTTTTTCCATTTTAACTGTCATGAAGTTATTTTACAGGAAGTGACCACGATCTTCTGTCCCTGCACGGGGAACCAGTCTGCAGCGTCGGGTCCAGGTTCTGTCGCCCCTGAACGCACAGATCAGTCATCTGGTTTACTGCAGTACACGTGCTGCATTGTTTCTATAGCTTGATGTTGTCATCTTTAAATTAAGCAGTAGTGGGTGTCTCCCACCTGACTCCCTCAGAGTCAGCTGACTGGTTGACGTGTGTCCCGTGGTTCTGGCGGTTAGAGGCCACACAGAAACATTAACGAGAGTTTGGTTGTTTCATGTGTCAGAGCACTTGTTGATCCCTTCAGCAGGACATGGGCGTGCTCTCTCCTCCTTCTACAAACGCTTCATAAAAAGTGTCTTTGATCTGCGATGAGACACGTCAAACACGCAGGAAGTCTTTCTTTCTGAAACACACACACGCTCACAACCCACGCACTTTATCTAATCTTTACACTCTCACTATAAAGATAAGATTTCATTCAAATATCTCAGTCAAGATAACATGCATTCCTCTCCCGCCCACGTCCCTCTCTGAACACATTAGCAGCAGTCTGAAATCCAGTGAGGCGTGGAAGTGCCCCCTACAGGCTGCACTGCTCATTACTGTAGCTGTAAACGACTCGTGATTAAACAGAATCAGGTCGAGCGGTTTGGAGACAAAGTTAGAGACACACTGAGACGGTTTGACATGTGCAGAGCAGGGACCGAGGATACACCGGACACAGGATGATGAAGATGGAGCTGCCAGCAGATACAGGCGCAAATATCAATAGTAGCAGTCCAGATACTGGTATCAGATCAATACCAGCACAAGAAGTTTCTTTCTTCTCAGTTCAGTATGGAGCCCATTGATTTATGTTAAACCTTTTTTCTTTTTAATGACACAAAAACCTCAAACAAGCACTGTGGAAAACATCTGACCCTTTTTGTGTCGACTGTCACGTCTGTTTTATTTAAAGCCTATGTCACATTCAGACTACAGCAGCTGATCCAAAGTGCTTTACAGACACATTTGCATAAAAAACACATTTCCCAAAAATCCAGCCTCAATATCAGAAATTACAAATTGGTCATGATTCAGCCCAGACATCCCGACACGCTGCTCTCCCACATACGCCGCCTTCATAGGGTCAAAGTATTGGTTTGGTCCCTGTGTTACTTGGTATCAGCTGCCAAACAGCTGGAGAAGACAAAGACCTCAGAGGAGGGTCACAGAGGGGTGGTGCAGCAGAGGAGGAGGAGGAGTGTGTGTGTGTGTGTGTGTGTGTGTGTGTGTGTGTGTGTGTGTGTGTGTGTGTGTGCAGAATGTTTACAAACCACGTCATCATTTTGTGGTCATTGTGGTTTGATATGACAAAAACATGTGGCTGGTTTGTTTTCTTGTGTGATTAAAATGTGTCAGTGTTGTTATGTTGCTCTACAAAACAGGTGTGTTGTGCTGACGGAGTTCTTCACCTCCTTTTAGCTGATCCTGTGCTCCTGCTCGCTCCCAGTGAAGAGCCTCTGCCATCTCCAGCTCGGCCGCCTCCAAACCGTCAGAGCAGGTCTCACTAACGTCATATAAACCTTCTCTTTTACTCTTGTTGCTGTCCTACTGCCACACGTCCCCCTTACACTCATCTCCACCTGCTCCACCCTGCCTGCACCCTCTTCTTCACCTCTCTGTCCATTGCTTTGAATATTTGACCCCAGGAATTTAAACTCATCCACCTTTACTAGCTCTGATCCTTACAGCTTCACCGTTGCACTCGTCTCCCTCTCATTGACACACATCTTACGTCTGCTGTCTGTAAAAGAAAGGAAGAGAGCTCCTTTTCCATCAGGAGACCAGCTATCAAACAGATGGACAGACACCAGAGGAGGACACAGAGACTGGGGAACCAGCTGAGAAGTTTTAATCTATGAAACCAGCCTGAGAATTCTAAAAAACCAAAGTCATGTAATAACTATACGGCGCCAACTGGCAGTCCACAGTATAACTCCTCCTCAACATCCCACACCAGTTCCATAAACGGAGCTTTTATATTTGGTTTGAAATCATAACATTTGAACACATATATACATACAGATATAACATCTGTGTTTAGTGTAAAGCTGCTGCTGGGATTTTATTTCTAACACCGAGCAGTTGGGACTTCTGCACCCTGCGGGGAAAAGAGCGGAACCAAAGTCCGACAGTATCACCGTCGGAACCTCAGAGTGTGACATCTGCCGGATGTAAACAATGAAAGCGTTAGCATCTAGCGTTAGCTCGAAGACCTGAGAACTAAAAACAGGAAAATGTTTCCGTGTTTGTATCTCTGATGGAATATTTCAGCTGTTGAAGTAGAAATGTCCTCTCCTGAGTGTGCGACAGAGTTTAAGAAGGAGAGGATAACGGAAACCGCAGAGGGAGAGCTGGATGAGCGCAGACTGCTGGACATCACCTGGAAACCCGACATAAAGCCGCACAGCACAGGTGAGTCTCACATGAAGCTGACTCATTCTCATCACAGCTCTGCGTTGGATTAAAGTCCAGGAAAACAGATACAAATGCCATGAGCTCATCTCACAGAGGTGACGACACTGTCAGGGGAAAGTGATGTCAGCTGGACAAAGACAGCCGTGACAGCATTAATGTTTTTAGCAGTCTGTCTGATGTCATTCATTGTTGTTTGTCTGTGTGACGCGTGTTTATGTTTGCTTCAGTCAGGATCTGTTCAGTCAGAGAAACAGTCCCTGTGAGCCGGAACTTAAATTTCAGCTCTGCGGCTTTATTCGTTTATTATTGTTTATTATTACTGTCCGCGTACACATGCGCAGTCAGAGGTCGATGGAGCGGAACAGGAACACGTGATGTTTTCATACAGCATGGAAATGTTATTGGAAGGAGGAGGCGGGTTACAAAGCAGCTTGCAGAGAAAGCAGCAAACCTTTACCATTGAAAGGCTTCAGTTCTGGCTCGTTGCAGCTGAAGTCATCACATGTTTAGAACAGTTTCTGCTCAACCATCTCGCTGCCTTAAAAACGTTTGATACGAAGTTTGAACACCGAAAATAATTACTGGAAAATCTTTATTTTTGGTTTTGTTTTGTTTTTCCACCCACTGTCAGGCCCTTTGTCCACACAAACATGAATATTCCACTGGTGTGGTTCACAGCCAAGTGTGAAGCCACGTCGCTCAGGTCGCGGCTCTCGGCGTGCAGCGCCCTCTCCTGGTCAGGGAGCCACAGCATTTTCTCAATCGAGACCTGCTCTATTTTATTTTGCTTCTTTGTTTTTTCTGTGTAACTGAAATCTGTTCTTTTGTCTAATTTTGAGACATTTAGCTTTGTCGTATTTTTTCCAGTTATTACTGTTACTCGTTGCCTTCTACAACAAAGACATTTTCCATCGTTTATTCGAAGTGTTAGTACATAAAATAAGAAATTGCTTTTATAATTATTTTAGATTAATTTATTACATTTTTAAAAATATTGTTGTGCCTCCAGACGTCTCACAGCAGCATGTCTGTAAGGAGGAGGAGGAGGTTCTCCCTGAGCAGCAGCTCTGTGACCAGGAGAGGAGCTCCAGTGTGGGCCAGGAGGAACCAGAAGCTCCACAGATTAAAGAGGAACAGGAGGAACTGTGCAGCAGTCAGCAGGGAGAGCAGCTGGGATTGGAGGAGGAGACAGATACCTTCACACTGGTTTTGGAAAAAAATACCATGCAGTGTGAGGGAGACATCAGACATCAGTGCAGACCGTTGGATGTCATCTGGAAACCTGAAATCAAGTTACACAGAATAGGTGTGTGAAGCTGAGGTGGTCCTAATGAAGCGAGTGTGTCTTACATGTGTAGGAGCACAGGGTGAGGAGTACGAACTAAGGCTACGTCCACACGGCAGGTCTTAATGCTCAATTCCGATTTTTAAATCAAATCTGATTTTTCTGTCTGCTTGTTCAAACTACAAATAAAATGCGACAGCAAACGCGCTCTAGTGTGAACGCTCAAAGCAGCCGCATGCGCAAAAGAAGACGTCACACACAACGCGCTCTGTTTACACCCAGAGTAAACAGTATTGTTTGACTGATGGCCCTTAATATTACGTTTCCCAATTTTGCTTTAAGTTATAAAGTTATTTTATTATTTACATTTGGCCTAATAATGATCCTTATTGCTGTTTCAGAGGAGCGCTGCTTCAAAGGATAGCTGCAGATTTCTGTCACAATCTGCAGATTATACAGAACAAAGAAAATGTTCACGTTTCTCCAACGTTGTCTTCCCAACAGTTTCACTGGATGGACAGGAAGTGTTCACGATGTCTTCTCCGGCGCTGATAATCGGCGTCTGTCTTGTGTCAGTGACGTAAAAAAGACGGATTTAATGCGACGTGACCATCAAACAGCAGTCGCTTTCTAAAACATCAGATATGTCTCGGCTTCAGTAGCACATACGAAAGTGACCCAGATCGGATTTGAAAATATCGGATTTGCGCCGTTCACGCTGTCAAAGCGTGATCAGATATGGGTCGCACAGGGTCAGAAAAGTTGGAATTGATGCGCTTTCGCCTGCAGTGTGAACGTAGCCTTAGAGTAGACCCTCCTAGCACATATAAGACACACGGCTACAAGCAGAGAGTGGACAAGATTTTAGCTTTTTTAAACCCAATATCAGTTTTGCTTAGTCAATCAAAAAAGTCTTGTTTCAAATCTCTAGAAAACTTTATTCAGGAAAAATCAAAAGTTTAAATATAATATTTTTACTTTAACAATTTCCTTTTGATTTGATTTTGATTTGATTTTGATTTACGTGCATTTGCACAGTAATCTGACTTTAGCACACATCACAGCTCCACGTCCTGAAAGCTGCTTCACTTATTTCTCCACAAATGAACATTTTACTGTGAAAGTCTGCCTGCTGACGGGGATCTGATGTTATCAGTTTGTGGTTTGGTCCCTTTGGCTCTGACAGAGCCGCGTTACTGTGAGATGCTTCTTCTGCCTCATAAACAACAGATTCTATCACGACAGTGAAAAAAATGTGTGATGATGATTTTATGACAACATAGAAAATTCATTTCTATCCTTACTGATGATCTGAGTCAAAGCAGGAATCAACTGTCACAAAGTGCCAGCAGCATCATTACAGTGTAACAATGGTGACACAGCTTTATCTGCAGTGATGCAGCACAATATCAGCAGAGGCTGTTTTCAATGGAAATATTTAAGTAAAAGTATAAAATAAGTGCATAAAGCTTCAGTTTCACAGTAACTAAAGTACCTTAACCTTTGTGACTCCACAGAGCTTCACTGTTGTCACACAATCAAACTGAAACTGATTTTCCAAGCAGATGTTGGGTCGAGCGAGCGCTCCAGCGACGCTCGGTGGAGCCGCTTCTTGCTGCTCTCTGCGGCATGTCTGCGCTTGTGGCCGATGTTGGGAAGGGAAGACAGGGAATGTAAATACAGGATGATATGTCTGTGTCACTGATATAATAATAATAATAATAATAATGGATACTTTATTGATCCCCATGGGGAAATTACTTGTTTTTCTCTGCATTTGACCCATTCACTCAGTGAAGCAGTGGGCAGCCCACTAAGCAGGCGCCCGGGGAGCAGTGTGTAGGGACGGTACCTTGCTCAGGGGTACCTCAGGGTAGCCGTTAAGTGGATTCGAACCGCCGACCTTCCGATCATGGGGCGACCACTTTACCTACTGAGCTATCCCTGCCCCCCTGGTGACAGTTATGACACCAAAACCTGTACCGATATTATTTAATGGTGCAGGCAAAGCTGCGTCGGCCTGTTCTAATAACAGACCTCAGTGTGAGGAGCTGAGACAGGACAAAGTAACCAGACTGTAAATAACAGGAAACACTTTCACATTAAAAATAAATAAGCCAGTGATGGAAACACGCGTTCTATGTTTTTAGCCTAATGTTTGGGTCTCTGTACACTGAGGTGTCCAGTTTATCAGTACGTGCATCAGCAGACAGCTGAAGCCAGCGTCTCACTGCGCTAACAGCTGGCTCAAGTTAGCGCGTCTCTGATTTTAACGTTAATGAACAGATAAATGTTTTTATGATGTTACAAAACTCCTCAGGAAGTTGCAAGGAAGAATGATTCAAGGAGGTTAAATTAGGGCAAAACAAAATATTTTTATTAATACCTGGAAAAAAGACCCTAAACTACTCCATGTACAAAAGGGCTCTCCTCACCCTGAGCTGAAAGACTCTGTCAGCCTTCAGCAGCTGTTTCTCAGGTGCATCCAAATAATCTGACATTTCATCTCTAATCACAATTAGATTCTAGAATATTTTTACTTTTCCTGTAATCACACTACAAACCTTTCTGTGTCCCTCCAGACGTCCCACAGCAGCACGTCTGTAAAGAGGAGGAGGAGGAGGTTCTCCCTGAGCAGCAGCTCTGTGACCAGGAGAGGAGCTCCAGTGTGGAGCAGGAGGAACCAGAACCTCCACAGATTAAAGAGGAGCAGGAGGAACAGTGCAGCAGTCAGCAGGGAGAGCAGCTGGGACTGAAGGAGGAGACGGATACCTTCATGGTGACTCTTACTTACGGTGAAAGCGACCACAGTGAATCAGAACCAATCAGTGAGCAGCTCCTCTCTCACAGCTCTCAAGAAACTGAGAGCCGAGATCGGGAAGGGAGCGGGAATGTTGAGTCAGGAAAGAGTATCAAGCTAAGAGGGAAGAAACAGTTCAGAAACAGAGGTCACACTGATGTGGATAACTGCAACACTGTTGCAGGTAAAAAGCCAGTAAAATGCGCTTTCTGCGGAAAGGTTTTCAAACACAAGTCGCAGATGGAGCGACATCACAGGATCCACACGGGCGAGAGGCCGTACTCCTGCACAACGTGTGGGAAAGGGTTCAGCCAAAGCAGCAATCTGACCGTCCACATGAGAACGCACACCGGCGAGAAGCCGTACTCCTGCGAAACCTGCGGGAAACATTTCACCTGCAGCTACAGTTTGTTGGTCCACATGAGAATCCACACAGGTGAGAAGCCGTATTCCTGCGAGGCGTGCGGGAAGCATTTCAACAGTAGCTTCAACCTCAAAGTCCACACGAACACCCACGCGGGCGAGAGGCCGTATTCCTGCAAACTGTGCGAGAAAACCTTCAGTCAGCCGAGTAACCTGAACGTCCACATGAGAACTCACACAGGTGAGAAGCCGTGCCTTTGCAACACCTGTGGGAAAAGATTCACAGACTTATCGGCGCTGAAAAACCACATGACCGTCCACACAGGGGAGAAACTTTATACCTGCCAAACCTGTGGGAAAAGTCTCAGCTCTAGGAAAGGCCTGATGGTCCACATAAGAACCCACACAGGTGAGAGGCCGTATGTCTGCAACACCTGCGGGAAAAGGTTTACCGAACTGACGGCGCTGAAGAAGCACGTGATGATCCACACGGGCGAGAAGCCGTACATCTGTAACACCTGTGGAAAAGGTTTCATCCAGAACATCCATTTGCTGTATCACATGCGGACACACACAGGTGAGAAGCCTTACTCCTGCAGCACCTGCGAGAAACGATTTAAAGACCCATCCAAGCTGAAAATTCACACAAGGACTCACAGAGGTCGGAAACAAAGCCCGGAAGCACCTGTGGGGGAGAATTACCCGGCAGACCAGGCCCGATAAACGTCTGGATTTAAACATCTGTTTGTGATGTGTGAGCTCGCCGTCACACAGAGAGCATCGGAAACTGTACAGCAGGCGTGTGTGAGATATCCCACAGTAAGGCTGCTGTGAGCCTCTGTTATTCTGTTACCTGTGTTTATTCCACTGTTTAGGTTATTTTGCTGTGTACTGTAGCTTTGCCTGTTAGGAGTCACCACATTTCAGTCTCCGTCACCTGCATGTTCTTGGCTCCTCCCACCTGACAGGCCCACCTTTAACATTGTTGGGGTCGTTACTCCAAAAATCCAGTATGCTGTCTGCACGTCCTCGCTTATTTAAAAGTCCCTGAAGAAAGTCGCACTTTACATCATTGCTGCATTACTTAGAGACACCTGTGGTGCAAGCAGCGCTGTATCTGTATGTGATACCACACCTCCAGTTTCTCCACAGAGACACATTTCAGCTCCTGTCTCCGTCCATCAGCGCGCTCGGAGCAAACGGCCCACCTGCTGCTGACGTGACACCGCTGCTGCTCACTAATCTTCACTCTTCTTTCCCAGAACTTCTTCTGTGGTCACCTTTATTCCTTGGTGCTTCCTGCGGCTCTGCTCCATGTCATCAATATGCTTTATAAGTTTATTAGATCTCACCACAGCGTGCGGCCTGCAGTGAACGCTCAGTGCTTAGAAGCCGTGGCATTCATGCAGAACGTCTTCATGTTTCCTGGGAACGTTTAAAATTTGAAGGTTTTTATAAGAGACTTGTTTCAGTGTTTGAGATCAGTGCATGACTTTAGCTGCGAGGAGTAAATGTCTGAATGTTTAATTCAAATATACAATTTAAACATTTTATTAAACTATTAAACTGTTTGGTGCAAGTGAAGTAATGTTTGTCGCTATAGTTACAGCATTCTCCTCCCTCCACACGGAGCAAAATTAACGAGTTGTGTTTGAGAAAAAAAACTTTTAATCAGGAGCAGGTTCGACCATGACTGTAGAAAACATGGACGACGCGACAGCTCCCCAGAAATGAAGCCAAAACGTCTCTATCGCCCCCTGGTGTCTGGCTGCAGTATAGGTCATAAACCCCGCCTCCTCCATGTTAGCGGATGGGACTGGGGTCAGACTAAAATAGATTAATTCCCCTTAGATAATTTTTTTTCCAAAGATTCTTTCTTTTGTTTTCAATAGTTCTCATCACGCTGATTGATGTCCGAGGGGTCTCCTTTCCCATGAGTTTGATTCTAATTCCTACCGCCATTGTGTTAAATTGGGGTGAAACATCATCATAGCAGCTTTGACTGGCAGCTGCAGTCACGGAGAAACTTGCGTATCTCTGTTCGCGAATAGCAGATAGAGCGTAGGCTCTGCGAGGAGGGCCAGAGTTTACGCTACGAAAACACGACCCAGTGTTTTAACCTGACAGCCTGAGGTGTTCTTCAGTAAACTGGACTACCCGACAGAAGGACCCGAGGCCCTGCTGCACCTTTTCGGTAAGTTAAACGTGTTTGTAAGCTAATGCGTAACTACTGTCCTTAGCTCGGTCCTGAGACCTAGCTAGCTAAGATGAGCACTCGGCTGTCAGGGTTCGTTTAGCTAATCTGTGCAGGTGAATGAATTTACCCTGACTAAAGAAATCAAGCTGCTCAGTCACTAATTATCATTACTATACTTTTATTACAAGTATTATACTGTAAAAGCAACAGGCTGCATCCTGCTACAGATCCTGTGCAGAGCTGAATATTAAATATGTGCAAACAACAGCATGTTTTCAGTCTCTTGCCACATCTGTAAAGACAGTAACAATTTTTTAAAAGCTTGTACTTCAGTAGCTCCTCATTACTCAGGAACTATGGATTAAAGTACTGTAGTGTACTGTAATACTGAAAAAATGTAAGAGAAGAGCTTCAGATCCTGAGTGTGTGAGGACAGAAGAATCAGCTTTATTTCAATTTTGAGGGATAAAATTTATATCTGAGTTGGATGGTTCTGTTGTCTTTGTGATTACAGGAGCTGCCCTCAGATTCAGACCTCAGCACCACCCAGTGACAGCAGACAGATCATCCAACATGTTCACGTGTTAACTGCAAAATGAACTGATGGAAACAGTACAAAGGTTAAAGTACCACACTGTTTTATTGATAAAGTTAAAGACAAAAAAACAAAAGGATTACTCACCCCTGTAACTGTGTCACTATATATCAGCATTAACAGGACCTCAGTTTGGTGTTTCAGAGAGCTGCTGATCTCAGACCTGCACAGCTTCTGTTTTAAACACTTCATGTACTCAGCTGCATGAAGAGCACGTTTGAGTTTCTCTGACACAATTAAATAAAACCTGATGAAGGTCAAAGGTCGTCACTTGTATGTTGAACTACAAACTTGTGATCTGGAATTCTTTCAGTGTTTTGCAGATAGTGTGTTATTTACCATAAAGTGATTCAGAGAGGATCATGTGTTTTTAAATATATAACTTTCTACAGGACTGAATATAATATCTTTATGTAAAAGTCCGGAGCCTCTGGGGAGTATCTGAGTATTTATAACATTACACAAACCAAAGGTCCCCATCACAGTGTTCATGAATCTATGAATCATGTATCTATGAAGCGCCTTGAGGCGACTTATGTTGTGATTTGGCGCTATATGAATAAAATTGAATTGAATTGAATGAAATGCTGGGTTTATCCATTTCGTGGGGCGGGCCTACGGAGGAGTGCTGAAGATTTCCCTGTGAGGGAGCTGCTGGTGAAGATCAGCAGCAGCCGTTCTTCTCTGCGTGAGTAGCTTAATGTTGTTCGTGTGTAATTTACGTTGAGTAGGCTAACCACGTTATTACATTAATGCATGTAAGGTGAACTAGCAAACACCGTGGTAGTTACATGCAGCTGTCTTCTTCTTTGATGGCAGATACTCCCTTCACCCTGCCCAAAAAGGCTAAAATGACCAAAGAAGAAGAGGGAAACAGCTAAACATGAGAGCTCTCATGTTTAACACACACTTTATCCATAAACAGAGGTTTTTGGATAAAGTGTGTGGTTTTTTTTCCATTGTTTAAGCACTGCTTCCAGCCAAGAGTGATGCCATATATCCCCTATAGCTGCAGAAAAGGCTAACATTGTTATCTTTTTACAAAAAAACCAGCTGAACATGAGAGGTTTTTGGACCAATTTTGTGTTCTCCATTCTTTAAGCACCGGTTTGAGCACCGTTTAAGCACCGGCACCGTTTCAAAAGTACCGGTTTGGTACTGGTATCGGATAAAACCTAAACGATACCCATCCCTAGTAAAAACCAAGGAGGAACCTACCCGGGGGATTAATAAAGTTTTATTTTATCTAATTTACTCTAATAACTTTAATCTCAGCCAAACCGGTTTACTCACGAATAAATAAAACACTGAAAAAAGCCCAACAATAACATTTTTAGGTTGTCTAAGTGACTTATATATTACGTTTAACCTGAGTAGCGAAAGTCCACGGTGATCTGAAAATGATGTGCCGGGAGTTGTGCCGTTCTCGAGCTCTCGGCTCGCTATCGAGCTGGTGGGTAACAGACGTCTCCGAAAACGTCAAAGCACTTATGCAAATATGCGAAATCTTGATAAACCGAGCAGATATTTCAAGTTTACACGCCCACGTTCTCGCCTGAAAATATGTTAAAAGTTTATTTTGTTACCCAGAAAGATTAGTATGAGTAATTTTAAAACTTAGTAGAGGCCGCCATTGCTGGAAACTGGAGTTTGGCTGGGCTGCGCTATGAATTCTGGGATATGGTGGGCCACGAAGGACACACCCGACCCATCCTTCAAATTTGGGGAAAAGGAGGACGCATTTGTCGGCTGCATTCGGAGGAATGCAGCCTTTGGCACGTCGCTGTGACGTAATCTGTCTACAAATGCGTCCTCAGGAGGACGCAGCCCATGAATTTGGACACGAGCTTTTGGCTTCATTTTTGCACAATGGGAGGAGGCGGTGTCGCGTCGTCCATCTTTTATACAGTCATTGGTCCCGACTTTAGAAGGACGTCGTCATCCAGCGAACACAAAGGTCAAACCTGCTGCTTAGTGCGCCCCCCTGTGGTCTGATGAGTGACGCTGAAACCTTTGATTAGTTAACTGCTGTGTGGACGCTCCCACTCAGGACTTGATGATGACATGAGAGACAGACGCATCATTCTTAAAAATGTAAAAAGTTTATTTTGCCAACACAGACATCATTTCAAACACTTAATGCCATACAGTCCCTGAAACGGCAGCGCTAACATACAAAGCAAAACAAGAAGCTCAAAGTTTCCAGTCAGCCGGCCCAAAGTAAAGTCCTCCTCGGTTTCCCTCGTACCTCATCCTCCTCATCATCATCATCACAGTGGTTCTTTGGTTGGCCGATACCCGCTCTCAGCCCCTCCCCTCCCCCCGACAGTTTTGTGTTAGAGGATTTCAAACCTCAACAATGTTTCAGTCTAAGCTTAACAAATGAAAGATAAATTGAGCTGAGTGTAAAGAACATACATGAAACCACAGAGAACTATTTGAAACGGTGTGTTTGGTTAAACCAGGGGACCAAATGAGGAATTAAAGCTTTTCCACCAAAGAAACTTCAACGTACCATCAAATAATTAGAACTACTCAGCACAGTCATAAAAGAAGAAAACGAGAACACCGAAAAGGCCTCAGATTTACCATCAGGCTGAAACATCTCAGCTCGATGAAACTCTTCTGTAATGTTTGAGATGGCTAAACCAGTTTTGGCTGTGACGTTTTGCACCGCTGACCTCACCTCACTGCAGACATCAACAAACTACATTTCATTAAAGTTAAGAAATAAAAGTGTGAGTTGTGCAGAGCAGGACTCCACACACGGCCGTGGTGATGGGTTGGTTTTCCTGCCTGTTGGTTTGGTTTGATAAAGATTTTGGAAACAACAGCAGCAGCGGTTCAAGACCCTAAAAACATACTAATGCTCATTTTATAAATGTGAGGGGGAAAAACATTCTCAGAAGAGGACAATAAAATCTGCCTCTCCAGGAGTTTCAGATGGTTTCCATAATGTTTGGATCTTGTTCCGCTGGTGTGAGAGGACTGGTGGAGAAAATAGATCCTCAAAATAACCACAGAGGGTTTTTTTTTTCTTTGAGGAACGACAGCCGAGGAGTTCGATCAGATAAAAGCTGTCTTGGGTTCTTAAAAAAATTGTGATGGAAAAGAGGCCAAAGTGGTGATTGAACCACCAAAACACTTAAACAGATGGACGCTGACTGATCTGTGCTGCTTTGAAGGCGACCGACTCGCATTCACGTCACTGAGCGTTACAGACGACCTGCTGAGCGCTCGCTCCGCAGGCTTGGAGATTTTAGTCGTGTGGTCGACTTTTTTAAGCCCTCTGACATCAAACTGCTGCGACCTCACTTTTGATTGTTTCTGTTTTATGAATGAGACCCAATCAGCTGCAGGCAGACCTCCAGGTTTTCCATGCGTCTGAAATTTTACCCACATGGCTGTCCATCATCATCATCATCGCCACTGGTGAACTTTCCTGTTTACTTCTGTTTCCTGCATTTACAACGTGAAGTCTAAAAGGCCAGAGTGACACTCTGTTCACTGGCTTTTCTTACTTTCCTAGCTTCTTTGTAAACTTTGCTAATGACAGAGGTGTGGATGCGACATCATCATCAGGATGCTTTTAGGCTGGAACAAACACCTCCACCAGAGGGCGCCGATATGTTTTCTGCATGTGTGACTTTCTGTAAATTTGCAATAACCAGCAAAAGAGATTTAAGACATTAAGTCAGCTGTACTACTGCTAATGCCCACCAGGTGGCCTGTAAACCACACATGACGTGAATGCGAGTCGAGTTCATATTTAACCAATTGTTCTTGGTTTATGTCCTTTTTTCCCTTTTTTTAAAAAAAATTCTTAACAACAAAAACAGCTTTTTTTCAAAATGACAGTTTAAAACAATAATCACAGAAATATTAGATAAAGGTTTGTTCAGTAGTTCTTTTGAAATTCGGACCAAACACTGTGACCTCCCTGCAGCCTTCCAGTTTCATGTCGGGTTAATTTTGCTGCAGCATGTTTTTGATCTGCTTGGAGGTAGTCTCATCGTTCAGATGTTTGGTCGTGTACCTGCAGGGGTGAAAGGGTGGAGCTCGTTTAAAGCCTGTTTGGCTGTGCTGGTGGTTTTGATGTGTTTGTGCGGCGAGTACACACCTGAGAGCGTTCAGTAAACCCTCCACGCTGCTGGGCGGCTGCTCCTTCAGCACTCGGATGCACCCTTTCATCTGAAAAGCACCAAAAACCAAACGTTGATTGATCCCTGCAGACACAGGCTGAGGTTTCATGCTCAGCAGATTCGTGGGAAACGACAACGGGGGTGATTTTCTTAAACTGTGAGGAGATCATTGCAGAAGTGTGCAGGGTTATTTGTAAAATTTTAAAAAGTTATGTGTGCTAACTTACATCTATATTGGAGGTCTTAACGAAGGCTCCAGCTGGGTGAACGTGGTCGTACAGGATGATGACGCCGACCATCACGCGGAGGCAGAATAACACGGTCTCCTCGCTCGCAAAGCGACTGCGATACTCCCTGCGCACAAACACACACAGTCATGAATCTGCTTCATGACAGAGAAACGGTGATCGTGGTGTGTTCAGGGACACGTCAGGACTTACGGTGTGTCCAGCATCACTTTACACACGCTGGCCATCGTGCTCAGGCAGTCTGTCGTGTTTTCGATCGGCACCTCCGGATGCTGAGCGACAAAAATCAGAATCAGTTTATCAAACTGTGTTTTCACAGTCGGTGCTGAGGCTGCCCTCTGCTGGTGGGTTATAAAAACAAAAACCAGCATACAGTTCTGTGTATTAAAAAAACTGCAAATAAAATAGTCCTGAAGTACACAGACTGAATCTCATACTGAGCCTCTGCAGCTTTATTCTTCTGTTTTAGCTCAGCCTTTAAGCCAGCTTTCACCTGATTGGCCGGCTGCTTGAACTGTTGTAGGTGGGTGGAGGCCTCAGTATGCACTCTCACCATATGACATCATGCAGATGAACTGTGTTGGGAGCAGTTTGCAGCTCGTACACAGACCTCGTTATTAGAGACTGAGATCATGTGTAATGTGAGCATCCAGGAACAGGAGACTCAGACAGGAAGTAGAGAAAAGTTCCCTCAGGTAACATTTCAGGGCGGTACTGAAGGATGTAAAAAACCTCCAGCAGTGAAGACATAGAAACCCTGAATCAGAAGTGAAAGTGTGCAGGAACTTACATCTGAGACAAACTTCGACGTGGCGTCGCTTAGCGTCTTCAGCATCGGCGTGGCGCTGGCGTAAAACAGAGACATCCGATTGGCCAGCTCGTTGTTGACTTCACTGCCTGCTTCAGACTGAAAAAGTGGCAGTTTGTAAGTTTATAAAGTGAATTTAAATCAATGTAGACGTGAGATTTGTAAGTTTGCAGAGACCTGTGAGGTGAAGCTTCTGTTCTCTGAGACATTTACAGCCTGGGCTGCAGCCATCTTTTATATACAGGCCGTCATTTTACAGCATTCATGTGGTTTTTTATTCTCGTTCAATCATTGCGACATATTTTAGATTTTCAGATGCATTTTGGAGCTGTTTGCTTACAGACAGGTTGTTGATTCGCATGCGGCTGATGGTGCGACGGTAGTAGCTGAAGTCATTCTGGATGGCGGGGTTGGTCATCTGGAGCAATCAGAAAAGGAGATGAAGAACATGAAGAGGAGGATGAGCAGTGAATAACAGAGACGAAGAGCAGAGGAGGAGGAGGGGGAGCGGACCTTGAGCTCGTCGAAGCGTAGCGTGAAGTGCAGGATGTGGGCGAACTGCCGGGCCAGAGCCTGCTTCTGCTCCAGGTGCTGAGTGGGAGTGGAGCTGGAGCTGGTGAGGACGTCCAGGAGACACTGCAGGCTGGTCTCTGTGGGACGCGGTAGAAAGCACCTCTTTGATCAGGCCGAACAGTGTGAACGTTAGCTGCTAACATCCCTGAAACGTTTCTGCATCTGTGTGTGTGTGTGTGCGTGTGTGCGTGAGTGTGTGGTTATGAAACCAAATACATACAGAGGAGCAGCACAAACAGAAAAAGGTTATTAAAAAAGGTTATGCTTCTTCCTGCTCCTTTTGAACATTATTAGTTTGTTTTGTTTGTAATATTCAAACGTGCTGAAGCTGAAGCAGCCGTCTGTGGTTCTTACCGAGCTTCTGGGAGAACTCATAGAAGGTTTTGAGTTTTATAACCAGAGGAACGACAGCAGACCAGGCCTTCTCCTGCACGCCCTCCACACTGGGATTCTGGATCGCCTGCACACACACACACACACACACACACACACTGTTGTTATTATTCTTTCCTGCACGTTTCTCTGCTTTTTCACGTTGGCTGTGACCCAATCAGCTGCTTCCTGTGTCACTGTTTGACAGGGAGCGGCTGTTTGCTGCAGTGATCGCCCTCTGGTGGACGGCTCTCGCCACTTCCTGCTGACGGCGTTTACATTTACGGCTCAGCGAGTGAAAAGCACGCTCGCACTGAAACATTTGTTCCTGTTTTCTCTCGGATCGCTGACAGCACAGTCTGGCTCATGAACGCAGAAACATTTTTCTTAATCATTACCTGAAATTACTCCGCGGCTTCCTTTGTGTGGTTTTCATTCCTTTTACTTTTTAAACTTTCACTCTCATACTACAGACAGTTTTACAAAGATGTAAACAATAAAAACTGAACCTCCTGAAGCGGCGTCTTCTCATTGCTTTGTTTATGACTGTTTCCTGAATCTGATCAAATTACGTTGATGTTTGTGGTCGCTTTCAACATGTGACCTGTACAGATCAATCTGCTTTATCAGAGGAAAGTCGAACTCAGAGTAGAGACCTCATCTTCCTCATAATCATCATATTTATAACTTGTATTCTCATAATTCAAATATCACAGATTCTCGGGCAGATCTGTGTCTGCCATCATCAAAGTTTGCTTTTATTGGTCCTCCTCACACTGAAACATCTTTACACAGATCTGCATTTATCGACCTCTGTGACTCGTCACTGCATCCACCCTGTAAACAGTCGACTATCAAGGATGAAAATACCAAACTAAGACTGTTCACGATCTTTTTCCTGCTGGAAAGTTAAAGAGCTCCAGCAGAGGGTGCGTTTACGTCCCGACGTCAGCAACTTTTATTTTGGAACTTTGTTCATGGAAGACTGGATCTGATAAAAATCTCAAACCCAGACTGCAGCCCGAGTTTGTTTTTCCTCCTCTGTTGAAGCTTCGGTGACGAGAAACAAAAAGCTGGCGTGTCCACGGTGGCGTGAGGAACCGGAGCGCTCGAAGAGCGACCCGTACAGGCCAGCGGCGAAGCCGTAAACGCTTCATGGAGTCTGCACGCAGATTATTTTGGATGCATGTGAGATCACGGCGATATCCACAGGAAGTGGAAATCACACCAAATCTAAAAAGAGGTTTTGATGCCTGTGTGCTCCGAGCTCTCGCTCTTTCACCTGATATGCTTTTGCATCACGTTTCTTCTCACTGCTGGAAGTGAGAAATCTTTTTTCCTGCACGATAACAGGAAGAACACTGACGCCGTTTCCTGTGACATCACTCTCACGCACAGCGCTGTAATCATAACGGCCCGCGCACACGCATGTCTTCGTCTGTGTGCTCAGTCTCACCTGTCGTATCTCCTCTCCTGCCCCTTTGTACGACTGCAGGTCCTCCAGGATGACCTGAGCCTCCGTCAGTACCTGGTTCACCTTCTCCCACACGTCCGTCTCCGACTGTGAGGGCTGAGCGTCTGAAACACAAGATCAGGGTCAAAGGTCGAACTGTCTCAGGTGGACAGCTTATTTGAATGTTTCCTGACGTCACAGATCTGCACATGTGCGTCAGACTGTGGCGTTTAACCTGTTTACTAACCCAACCCGTTAACAAGAACTCGTTAATAAGATTTTTATGTGTAAAAACATGTAATAGGAACATTTTTGTTGAACTTTGGCCTGAAAACAAAAAGCAGCACGTTGTTAATGTTGGTGACCACAAACCCAGACGGGGCAGTGAAACGCTGCATCAGCAACAACGAGCTT
Organism: Diplotaxodon limnothrissa; assembly: GCF_057381915.1. Classification (NCBI taxonomy): domain Eukaryota; kingdom Metazoa; phylum Chordata; class Actinopteri; order Cichliformes; family Cichlidae; genus Diplotaxodon; species Diplotaxodon limnothrissa. Next base: position 2,157,683 of record NC_140613.1, on the reverse strand, counting down.
TGATTCTGAAACACAGTCACACAAATCACTGAGCTTTTCTACACAGTCTGAATCCTTTCACTGAAGCCCCCCCACACCCACACCCACCCACCCGGTGACATAAAGAAACTCGAAAGCTTCATGTTGACAAAGACTTTCTGTATTTACTGTTTACTAAGTGAAAGGTGAGCTTAAAGAAAAGGTCTGAACAGCCTGACGTGAACACAGGTCTGTGTGTGTGTGTGTGTGTGTGTGTGTGTGTGTGTGTGTGTGTGTGTGTGTGTGTGTGTGTGTGTGTCTCACTCTCAAAGTCCAGGAAGAAGTTTCCACCGTTGTTGTCGATGTCTCTGGTTAATACCTTGATCAGGTTCCCCATGCTGTAAAAACAATCACGGCGTCAGCGAACAGATTCGGAGCTGCACACGTGCGATTCACAGAGATGCAGCCGTGCTGCAGCATGATGAAACATTCAAACCGACACACTGAAGTATTCAAACACAACGACACAGGTATCGATGCATCACTGAGATTCTTTTCAAACCAGCGCACAGCTCAGTCTGTAACATGCTGGTAAGATCTTTAGCTTCATTTTCCATTTGGTGGCAAAGGAAGAAGAAGAGGTCAAAGCTACTGGATGCTGTGCTTCAAAAGTAAGTTTAAGAGTCCTACACCCTTTAACGTGAAACACTGACGATACCTGATCCAAGCCAGGATATTGGTTCATGTTTCACATTTCCACCTGTGGTTTTTCTGTGTTTGCAGGCCTGCGTTTCCTCAGTGCGTCGAGAGTTTCACGTTCTGTCTCTCAGACTCGGAGAGGAGCCCTCCGAACTCTGTCACACCCAATCTGGGATGAATCAGAGCTTCCATTATGAAACTGCTGGAGTTCTGGTGCAGCGTGTCCCTACCAGCTTGGCTTTATTTCACAGTTTTGTAATTTATGGGGTGTTCCACAATATCTGTCAGAGCTTATGAAACCTCCAGTGTGGGGTAAGTAGAAAACTTAAGCACTGTTCAGCGGCTTTACCTGGAAACATAAACAGAAACCCTCCCGGCGTCTGAGAACTGACCCTTTAAATGGATCAGAGCTGCCTGAGTCACCAGATCAACACCAAACACAGAATGTGAGCACAGATTTAACAGTGTGAGATCAGGATTTCTTCACGTCTCTTAGATGTAGTGAGACTTTTAATTGCTTGGAAGAAACACCGGCAGAGAGCAGTGGGTGCATCTTCACCTGTTATCAGAGCTATCAGCTGGATGCTGCTACAGCCGCAGCCTTTACATGCAGCACTGAATAAGAAGACAGAACAGGATACGCGCGTTTCACGGTCAGAATAAAGACACAATGTGTTCGCACAATCGAAACTACTCACTGTGCGCACACTCACTGTAACAGAGGTGAAAACACTGATTTCACAGTGAAAATTCAGCCTCACACATTAAACACTGATGTTCAGCAGACAGAGACGAGTCACAGAGGAAAACATGGCCGAACAAAAAGACGGTTAAATAAAGAAATGCAATTAAACCAGGAAACTGGTGAACCACTTCAGGTTGGGGTTAGCTAGAATTTTAGCCACATGCTAACCCTAAACCAAGAAAATAGAGCTGGTTATTCTTCAGATGAAGAGTCAAACAGACACTTTGGCCTCTGATGTCAGATTCCCACTTGGTAGTATGGAGGGGTGAATGTGAACGTAGCCATAAACCTATACCTGGTGGATGCTAACAGGTCTGTGCTAAAAGGAGCAGCTATGAAGATTAGCATCGATGCAAACATTCAGCAAAAGATCACTCTGGATGTTTGAGTCCACCAGGACTGAAGTCTGAGTCCGGAACAACGATCTTTATCCAGAAGAAGAAGAACACATGGCCCGACCTCAGTTCAGTTCAGTTTTATTTATACAAATACCAAATCACAACAACAGTCGCATCAAGGAGCTTTATACTGTAAGCTAGACCCTACACTAATAACTACAGAGAAAAACCCAACAATCATATGACCCCCTATGAGCAGCACTTTGGCGACAGTGGGAAGGACAAACTCCCTTTTAACAGGAAGAAACCTCCGGCAGAACCAGGCTCAGGGAGGGGCGGGGCCATCTGCTGTGACCAGTTGGGGCAGGGCCGGTGTCCTGCAGGTTTTAGATCTCACCCTGGGTCAACACACCTGAATCACATGATTAGCTCGTTACCAGGCCTCTGGAGAACTTCAGGACTTGTTGAGGAGCTAATTTAGCCGTTTAAATCAGCTGTGTTGGATCAAGGACATCTAAAACCTGCAGGGACACCGGCCCTCGAGGCCTGGAGTTGCCCACTCCTGGGTTGGGCTGAGAGAAGGAAGACAGGATAAAGACCTCAACATCACGGAGCCAGTCTGGATTACTTAAAGCACAGGTGTCGAACTCCAGGCCTCGAGGGCCGGTGTCCTGCAGGTTTTAGATGTGGCCTTGATCCAACACAGCTGATTTAAATGCCTCCTCAACATGTCTTGAAGTTCTCCAGAGGCCTGGTAATGAACTAATCATTTGATTCAGGTGTGTTGACCCAGGATGAGCTCTAAACCCTGCAGGACACCGGCCCTTGAGGCCTGGAGTTCGACACCCCTGACTTAAAGAGACACAAGGTCAGCCATAAACTGTATATAAAAGATGCCCATGCCCACTGTGATTGACTGATTTCAGAGTCCATGACATTAACAGTAATCAGCAGGTATCTGTGCGATGCACACGTGCAGTCTATGGATGCAGCCTGCTAACCAAGCTAGTTCACCTTAGCTTGACCCTCTCGTCCAAATATGGATACTCGGGGCTTCATTAAAACCACAGCAGCAGACAAAACATCACCGCTAAGGCTTCAAAATGTGAACTCCAACCAACAATGTGTAACGCCGGCCACATCCATCCTTTATTTACAGTCTCTCACTGAGACACAAGCTAACGTGGAGTGAAATCAGTTTTTACTCCACTGCTGCTGTTTAAAAAGAAGGACGTCACTTTGTTTGTTCACTATACATCAGTCAGAGACTCTGGGACACATTTTCTGTAATTTCAGTGTTTTTAACCGTCTCACATGTCTGACAGGCCCAGCTGACAGGCAGCATTCATGCTGAGCATTCAGATTTACTGCTGCTGATGTCACACCACATGTGAAACAAGCTGCAGGTTTTGGTTCTCTGTTCAGATGAACGACATCTGATGTTCTTGTCCAGGAGCGACAGCCTCACTGGCTGCTGGAGTTTTTAGTTTGAGTATCTGCAGAGCTGCTGCACGATTTCACTGCTGTTCCTAATAAAGTGTCTGGTGAGTGCATGTCTCCATTAGGTGGAAGTGGAACCTAAATTCTACCTGAGAGGAAACACAACAAACGGACAGTGAGTGACACAGAGTGGGTTTTACTGGAGAAACGGTGCGTTTGTGTGAAATCTGCTGCAGAGGAAACTGAAGCTTTCTGTCAGACTTTAAGTTTCAGCTGCAAACCAATTCAAACTGAAAGAAAACGTTTGCTTGCGTTGCGTTTGTGGGCTGCAAGCTGAACTGGAAGCAGCGCCTGCTTGTTGAAAACAGTCAAAAGAGGAAGTGATGAAGTCTCTGAAAGTTTGGCCTAAATTTAAAAACAGAGGAAGTAACGCAGACCGAGCAGCTCGGGTCAGGTAAGAAAGACACTGGGTGAAAATAAGAAGTCCAAGCTGCACCGATAACACATACCCAAACCAAAACATCTATTCTGAGTTCGACAGAAAACCTCTTAATGTTTCATCAAGCTCACATTTAGCTGCAGAGGAAGTTTCCACAGCGCTCACATGAAACTCTGAGCATTTACGTGAACTGCTCCTCTAATCCTTGGCGATTTCCTCTTTATCTGCGGCACAGCTTCAGTCGCTTAAAGCCTGCCCGTGTGCAAAGTTCAAGTTCATTTCAGCACATTCTTGTAAACTTTCTCTGCAATCACCTCTTATTATAACACCTTTGAAGCCGTCTCCTGATCTACAAGTGTGACGGAGCACAAAGCAGCCGACACAGGAGAAAAACCTCACCTACACTGATGTGCTAAACCTCACATTCTCACTGAAGTCTTTCTGCAGAGTCCCAGCTGGTAAATGTACTGATCTGCTGACAGATAGACCAGAATAATACACGTGATACATTTATAAAAGTCTTTTCTTTATTTATCCTCAATCTGAGTCTGCTGCTCTGTTAATCTCTGAGAATATTCACAAGCTGTAAAGATATCCTCGATCATGTGTCGTGCTGTGCAGAAATAAATGAGATGTCAGAGTGTGAAGCTGCTTCTCTCTGCTTGGTGTCAAACTAAAGTTCCTCTTATGCTGAATGAACTGCGGCGGGTATCAGTGATTAAGTTGAATATAAAAACCAGTCAGACGTCCTGTTTTACTTCTTTAAAGTGCTAATAACGGAGTTTTCTGTTCGGTGTTTGGTCAGTTGGGAGCTAAGTGGGTGTTTAAAGCAGCTGAGCTAAAATTAACAAATCTTCCCCTCCATTAATAACTAACCCGCTGAAATGTGATGTTGTTTTAAGGAACATGTGGTTTGCAGAAAATTCTTTATGAGGAACCGTTCATCCCGACAGTTTGAAGCAGATTCGTTAGAAATGAGTGTGCGCTTCATTTTCCCCGCCAGGTCTTTACTTCAGACTCAGAGCAGGAAACTGAGCCTGTGATGTGGGGGAAACATCACTTTCTTTCAACCAACCACCAGCGCAGACGAGTCGCCGCCCAAACAAGCTGGACAGGGCGTGCCTACTGCAAGTACTGTATATAAAAGATGGAGGGCGGCGTTCTGAGTGTTGCATCCAACCAAATCTGATTAAGATCCTACACTCAGCAACACCGAAGCTCAGACTTGGTATTCTCTCAGTGCATTAACCTCACTGCAGTTACATTAGTGGTCAGATAATCTCACTAAAGCCTCCCACAACACAAACACAGTCCAGCAGTGAAGTTCAGGAACTCGGGTCAGCTGAGGTGAAGCTAAGTTTTGGTATCAGGCGGAAAAGTTTTAACATGAGAGTCTCACTGCTGGAGCCTCCAGTGGGCATTAGAGGAATTGCGGCACGTGGCACAGAAGAACCAGTCAACAAAAACAAAACTTGACATTAAGACGTTCCAAACTGACACGTTTCACAAAATTAGCAGCTTGACCCTGATGTAGACTTTGGTAATCCTGCACAGGTTTCAGGCTCCAAGTCTGTTTGGAGCAGGTGAATAAAGCTAACACGGGGCCAAAACAGCTCAAACTCTGAGAGAAACCTTTTCAGAGCATGTGGATGTGAACCACAAACAGCGAGACTGCCGGATGTTAGAGGATGGAGGAGTTATACAAGGATGGAGGCACAGAGGCTGTTTGTGCTGATGTGAGGACAGTCTGAGGCTCTGGTTTGGCCTGAGGTACCAAAAACACTCTTTTACAGATTTTACACATTTACCATCAGAGAAAAGCATCAAACCCTTGAATCCTGACATTCAACGAGTTAAACTGAGAAAATGTTTTTCTCCTGAAAGCTTCACGACTAATTTACACTGTGCTGATAGTACCACTGTACTCGAGTATATCACTGCCTGCATTTATCTGTCAGTTACTGTTTGCCAGCACGAAGCTCTGCCACCATCAGTCCGTGCAGCAGCCACACCGAGCTGTGATCACCTGTCGGTGACTCTCAGCTGACATGAAACACAGGAGAGCAGAAATATTCAGGCAGAAGAGAACGAAATGACGACGACTCAAATGTCGAAGCATTTGCAATAAAACGCATCTGAGGTCTCAAAGTTCAGCGTCGCTGTGCACCAACTTATTTTTGCTTGGTGGTGATTCTAATTATACTTAAGTGAAACAGCTCGAACTTCCTCCAAACTCTGCTGATGTGCACATAAACCAGATTGTTCTGGTTAAAAATGTAGTTGTTTGTGTTTGCTGCGTGAGATGTTCCTCCCTGCTGGAGATTTGATCCAACATTCACTGTGAGATGGCTTCATTTAAAACGACTCAGAAAACATCATCTTACCCGCTTAAAGCAGCCGAGTTACACCAGTTGGTTTATTCAGTGTGCAGAACTGAAGTGACGTTAAAAGATATCCCAAAATAAAAGAGCTCGGCTTCAGACTACTCTAGGTCGGCACATTTTATTTCAAAATGTGCCGACCTGTGAGTTACGTCGACTTAATGTAGAGAACAACGGCTAAAGAGCTCTGAGTTAAAGACTTTACACTAAATAAAGGCCGAGTTTGTGTCTCCTCCCAGGATCGAGCGGGACATCAGTCCGTGAGGTGAAGGTGTTAACCGCTGGACCGCAGAGGCACGACAAGTCATACAAATCATGTCTAAATATTAGACACTGGTATCAACTAATGCACTTCACATCACCTAAAACCAAACACTGAGAAGTTGGCTTTACTTAAAACATCAGTAATGTCAGCGTCATTGAGTCATAGTTACTTATATTTACTTAAGTACTTAAGGGTCGAAAGTTACATCTGCTTAATATAGAATCAGTTAATATGACTTTCGTTTTTACAGCTAACGAAGAAACTCAAACACTGAATACAAGTAAACCTCAAACGTTTGTATATTTTAAGTTTAAAGCAGTTTATTAAACTTTATTTCAGGACATTTTCTAATAAAATAAACTCACTGCCTCAAAAACTGACTTAAGCTCACTTTTAGAGGTGCGAGTTAAACTAGCAGGTTAGTAAATTTAGGAGAACACAAGTTGAAGCTCATCAGCCGGGACACTTTACACAGATAAGAGAGTTTATATCGTTTCATAATCTGCAGCTGGTGTTTTGGTGAAGATCAGTGGATTGAACGTGTCTGCTGTTTGATGGTTGTCAGGTTTTACGCCCGTGTTTGATAAATGAAGCTCAAACACAGCTTTAAACAGTAAGAGTTTAACTGGATTCCATCAGGATCCATAAACAGTGATGTGCAGCTGACACGGAGCTGCTGTGCAGTAAACACGGAGTCGGCCATGATGATGCTGACAGTTTCACTCATCAGTGCGCGCTTCTCCTTTCTCCTCCGCACTTTCAGCGGAGACTCTGCTCCTCTTTCAGGGAGTCTCAGAGCTGTGAGCCCGCTTCAGGAGCTTCGTCTGCTGCGTCAAACTGTGATCACAGAGCTCCTCGCGCCGCCCGACAGTCGGGCTGACCGGAAGCAGCGCGTGCCAGCGGCTCCGGCTCTGTCTGCGTAAAAACGCGTAACCGAGCGGCTCGTTCCCCGCGGCACACACACGCCGCTTCGCCCGGAGCGCCACGGAGCTCCAGATTGGCGCTGAGGCGCATTTGAGCCGTGATCCGCGGACAGAGGCGCTGCGGCTGCAGGAAGAGGAACTTTTTACCCTGCGGAGTTTTTCTCGGAGTCTGCAGATTGCAGGACCTGACATGTCTGATCTGAGACCAGGATCCACCCAGAGCACTGGTCGCCCCCCTCCTCCCTGCAAATCCACCACCACCCTCCCTCTCCCCACAACACGGCCCCCCTCTGCCCTCCTCACCTTCACTGATAGCTGATCGATAGCTGCGGATCGATGCCGTGCGTCCGGGCTCCGGTGTGTCCGCGGTGGTCCAGGTGTCTCCCGGCGGTCCGCCTTCTCTACATGCTGCGCGAGTGTGAACCCGGAAAACAACCGCGCGGCACTCCGTTAACTATAAAAGGAGTGATTTCCTCAGGAGGAACTGAGCGAGCAGCCAATCAGCGAGCCGTGACGGCAGCAACTGCAGCTGCAACCTCACGGTCGACCGACGGAGGCAACCCGAGCTCCGGTGCAACTAAAACACAAAAGCAGAGCCTCGAGGCACGAGTCTGCGCACTGCTGCAGTCTCACAAACACCAGGCATCACCAGAAAGTAGCTCCACGGGTTTTATATCACAACCATCGTCACGGAGACGTCACAGCAGAGTTATAACAACTCCAGGCTGTCCGAAGAAATCATAAAAACATCGTTTCCGTCAGTCAGCCGCGTGTTTGTGTCTCTGCTGCGCACACGAAACACTCTGCATCCATCACTCCACAAAACTTATAAAACACACAGTAACTAGACTCGTTTATGGCATCATGTGTTTTAATCTCTGTGCTCTGATTGGTAAATTCTTGGTCAGTATTTTATTATTTTATTCTATTTTATCTTATTTTATTCTATTGTTTTTCTTCATCTTTGCTGCTCTCAACTTTGAAATGTCCACTTCCCACGCGTGGGACTAATAAAGGTTTATCTTGTCTCAATAAGAAGTCTCATTTACAATATCACAGCTGTCCTGAATATAAGCAGGCAGCAAGACGCTGATGCTGAAATCTGTCCACAAATTTCGACTGACTGTTCGGTGTGTTTGAATCTTTAATGTGTGTTCATAGCCTGACCACGGATCCACCAATCAGAGCATAAACAGATGAAACGTAAGAAAGAACACGTTACAGAAAGTCTAGAGGAACTATATAAGCTATAAGTTCACAGCGTGGAGGTCTTGGTTGGTGGTGTCTGTGTGGCCTGTTCCCCTCCCACACTGCAGAGACGTGCTTGTTAGCTCAGCTGGTGAGCTGTGCAGGGTGTAGCTCGCCTTCTGCCTGTGACAGCTGGGATGGACTGATGGACGCTACATGTCAAAAAGCTCCACAAGAATCTAAGTTCATCTTTAAATAGCACAACAAGGCACCGTGGGCGGTGTGGTGAAGCAACTTTTTCATAATATTCCATAAACTATATTTGAAAACTATTCACTTGGTATGTTTTTGCAAATCAAAAGTTTGCATTTTTAATCATTTTCAACTGTAACGTCCGTTTTCTTTTCTTAACCACGATTCCAGTTCCAGGGTCACGATTAGCTGGAGCCTCATAGGCTGACAGCTGGGTAACACCTGGATGCTCATTTTCACCTAAATATCATATAACCACATGCTGTGTCACATGATCCACTTTAAATGACTCTCTTTGCTTTGTGTCTCATTTAGTTTTATCCTAATTTAAACCTCATCCTCCTCTCAGTCGTCTGTAGCCTCTGCAGGACTTTACACTCATTCTCCTTAAACAGCAGACATTTTGCACTGTAATGCAGAACAGTGACCACAGCTGACGGGCGATAAAGTGTCAGCACAGATGCCTTTTCTTTCAGTTTCACACAGTGACACAGAAATGTTCACACTTGTTGCCTTTTTAAAGTTTGGGGTGAGCTGGTGGACCCAGACTGAGAGGCAGAGGAGGAAGTTGCAAGCAAGAGGTGGCAGACGAGGAGGAAGAAGAGGAGCAGGATGAAGAAAAACACTGTTCGAACATGTTCTTGTTGATTAATGAGACTGAGTAGGGCAAAGAGTTCAACCCACTCAGATCCTCTGTGGTCACGATAATGAAGAAGAAAAATAGCTCATGAAAAGCAGAAAAAGCCGGAAGACTCAAGAGTGTCAATTCAGTTCTGTTCAGTTTAATTCAGCTTGATTGAATTTTATTTGTGTAACACCAAATCACAGCAGCAATTGCTTCAATGCACTTTATATTGTAAGTTAAGACCTTATAATAATAGAGAACAAGCCCCAGAGATCACATGACATCATATGAGCAAGAGTTTGGCAACAGTGGGAAGGAAAAAACCCTTTTAAAAGGAAGTAATCCCCAGCACAACACGGCTCAGGGAGGGGCGGTCATCTGCCATGACAGACATAATTCAGTACTTTGTATGTGAGGAGCAGGATTTTAAATTCTGGATTTAACAGGAAGCCAAAACAGGAGAAATCTGCTCTCTCTTTCTAGTCCCTGTCAGGACTCTTGCTGCAGCATTTTGGATTAGCTGAAGGCTTTTCAGTGAGTTTTTTGGACATCCTGATAATAATGAATTACAGTCGTCCAGCCTGGAAGTAATAAATGCATCAACTAGATTTTCAGCGTCACTCTGAGACAGGATATTTCTAATTTTAGAGATGTTGCGCAAATGGAAGAACGCAGTCTTACATATTTGTTTAATATGTGCGTTGAAGGACATGTCCTGGTCAAAAATGACTCCAAGGTTCCTCACAGTGTTACTGGAGGCCAAGGTAATGCCATCCAGAGTAAGAATCTGCTTAGATACCATATTTCTAAGCTTTTCAGGGCTGAGTACAATAACCTCAGTTTGATCTGAATTAAGAAGCAGAAAGTTAGCGGCCATCCAGGTCTTTATGTCTTTAAGACATTCCTGCAGTTTAACTCATTGGTGTGTGTTATCTGGCTTCATGGACAGATAGAGCTGGGTGTCATCAGCATAGCAGTGTAAATGTATGCTATGTCTTCTAATGATGCTGCCTAAGGGAAGCATGTATAATGTAAACAGAATTGGTCCTAGCATTGAACCCTGTGGAACTCCATAATTAACCTCAGTGTGTGAAGAGGACTCTCCATTTACATGCACAAACTGGAGTCTATTAGATAGATATGATACAAACCACTGCAGTGCAGTACCTGTAATACCTACAGCATGCACTGAAAAAAATGCAATAGGGTGGTTGTTGAATTTGCATAGAATTACTTCATATATCCAGCATGACTAATTTAAATTTCACATCTAAACATATTTTTGTCTTTTAATTTTCACATATTCTTTAAGAATATTGATTCTTTTAAAACAAATCATGTTGAAAAGAAACAAGTTAGTCGTGTTTTATCCTCAAGCTCCGCCCCCTGGAAAGGAAAAATCGGCTGCGCTGTCCGCCATTTTTGTCTCTCGCTTTGGAAAATCTACTACCATCTGGAGTTTTACACTTGAAGGTAAATAAGATTTTAAAGCTAACACATCAGTGAGAACGAGTGTAGACCCTTTATATATGTGGACTTTTACTGGGGTGTTGTTATTTTACAGGTATGTGGGCTGTTTATCGAAAACCATGAGAGGCCAATGTTAGGCTCCAGTTAGCTAATGGTAACCGAAATTATGCGATAAGCAAATTAGTAATTAACATATATAATGTGAGTTAATATTGTTTCTATATTCTTTCAGTCTAAATTAACAGACTATTACAAACTTGCATCGGTGTCTGTAGTAAGTGGTGGTACCTGCAGTGTCTTAACCATTAAACAAGCTAATGTAGGGCCGGGATATGACTAGTTTGTTGAAACATGTCTGCTGCCAATGTGACTGCTCACATTCACTGTGGCGGTCCGCCATTTTTTGTCTTCGCTTCGTTTACGTTTGGTGCTGAGCTTTACTTTGTCAAGGTAAACTGAAAACTACATGTTTGAGAGGAAACGAAGAGAACATCCATTAGATGGGGAAGTTTTTCTCATGAATTGCTGTTGAGCAACATAATGGAAAAAACAAGTCATTCCTTAAGTTAACTAACGATAATGCTAGCTTAAGCTGCGGGACAATATTATGTGCATTAGCTTTTTTTCAGTGTGTGCCCAGTCACATCCGCTTGTTTTTTCTCAGTGAATACAGACTAACAAACTCGTGTCCATTTAGTTAACTGGTTGTACCTAAAATGTTTTAGTTATACAGTTAAATAAGCTAGTTTGCCATGGGGTGGGCTCTGTGTGTGTTGGGGGGGGGTGTCTTCACTAAAGTCGGGTTTATTTAGAGCATGACACCTATGCAGTACTCATTAGGAGAGGAAGTGCATGACGTGGGGCTTTATTTCATGTTCTGGGGCAGTGAATGTAATGTACTGATAACATGTTAAAGACACACAAAAACCCAACAAATTGTTTTAACTGATTTATAGAGAGACTGAGAGGAGGGCTTAAAGAGATAAAAATAATGACAATATAAATATGTTAAATTTATTTTTTCTGTATCGATATATGGTGCTTATCCCTGCTGAAGGGCAGATTGGTGTTGCTTCAGAACAATTCTCTAGCGCTGTTATGTAGAGGTGTTACTGTTAAGGTTTTAATAACATTATTTTATTTACTAGTGAAGATTTGCATATGTTATCTCACATTCTGTAAGGTAAATTTTCTGGAAAGGTCAAATTAACTAATTTAACTAAGTATTAATGAAAGACCTTGATGTGTATATGACAATAATAGATGTAGTTTCTGGGTCATTTGGCAGAACTGCAAAATGGCCAGAAGGAGGCAACTGCTGTGGTTGCAAACAGGCTTTGGGTGGTTTGGAAGTAAGGGCAACTATGGAACTGCTCAGCAACATGGGACCCATAGCTAATAAATAGTAATATGACAAAAAATAACAACTTTGTGTGGATGTAACCTTGTGAGATTTGAGATTTTGACAGCATTTTTATGTGACAACTTCTCTTTTTAGATAAATGCAGAGTTTAAGCGCATTACCACCATGCCACTGCAGTCCAGATTACTCTCGCAGATAGATGTGCTATCTGACAAACTAATAAAGGTGTTCAAAAGGCGAGGAGGACAAATAGGAAGAAGACTTCAGAACATTCTGGAGCCCACAGCCCAGGTAAGAAAAAAATTCATTTGTATATACACTTTAGGGAAAATAATAATTTTAACAAAATGCTGCTTGTCACTCTATGCCAGGATTATGTTGAAAATCACCTGGGATTTTCACAATTTACCATGGGTGCGTTTTTTTTCTTTTTCTTTTACCTGCATTTTTCTATGTGTGGAGTTGATAGTTGAACACCTCTCTGTGCTCTGACAGTATTCTGCTTCTTTGCATGGAGATTTCACTTCATTACCTTTTTAAGCATTCTGAGGACTCAAATCACATGCTGTAATGAATCCATTTTTGTTCACCTAATGTGTTAATGTTAACATTTTTTGGAATAGTGACACAGATTAAAATAAGATTTGGTATAATGTTCTTTGACCAGTGTTCTGTTTAATTAAATTTTGGAATTCTGCATTTTCTAGGCCACAGATGAAGCCATTATCCAACGATCTAATAAGGAAACAACCATGGGAATTTACATCATAAAGTCAAGAGATGCCAATGGCAGCCCTGAGGACATCGGGATAGTCCTTGAAGGCCAGAGAGTCTGGCAGGATTTGGATAACTATACCCTAGCAGCTGCAATGCTGTTTGGACTAATGTACACTTTGAACCTCACCTACCCACTGGAAAAGTATACCTTCGAGGTATTATAGAAACTGGTTATGGAGCTCAAAAGAAACAGCCTTTCAAAGAAGGCCCAGGTTCTCAGGACCAGACTGTACGATTGAACAGTTTTCCAGTTATGATGTGGGAACAACATGTTTACCTCTTCAAATATGTACCATCCTTTCTTTTAAGCCAGCACTGGTAAAGTTGCAGTACATAGTGAAACTTATTTTTCTGGCACTTTTCAACTTGGGGCCTTTATTACTGCAGTTTTCACTTTTCAAGCCATGACTCTTTTAAAAAAAAATTCAAACTTTGAATGTCCATTTTTCTCAATGGAAATGGTGCCTTGCACCAATTTCACCAGTTTGCAATTTTTTTCCCAAGGTGCACCACTACAAACAGATTGCATCGTCTAGTATTAGTGATTGTGATGTTTAGTGATAGAAGCAAGCCAATACTAATCAGTTTAGGTCTCTTGGTTGTGTGCCTGTGGGTTATAATGTTATTTTAAGTCTCTTCTTTGTGTCATTTTAATAATTACACCCCTGTTGCCATATTACCTTATGGTTCTTACATTTAAAAAACCATTTTTTACATAAGTGCGATGTCACAAGGCCCCACAATGTTGAATTCAGGTTACAGCAGATAACTTTGAGGAATGTTGTGGAATGTTTTTCAAGAGATGCATTGTACAAATATGACTCATGTATATTTTGGAAGCCTGAATTGAAAGTCCATTGTTACAACTGTGTAGTATTTTCAAAAATACAGGTCATTGTTCAAAAATGTTTTGCTTATTTCTTTGATTGAAGAGAAAGTGTACAGTACATACAATAGGATCAGCCTTAATTTAGTTTTATTTATTGAACACTCAATTATATACTATATTATATTATATATTATATATTAGAAATTTGTTATAAAATAAAATAAGCTTACCATAAAATAATCTTGTCAATATAACACATAGTAGTCCAGTACAATTAACACAAAAAGTTCATGTCTGATAAACAAGTGGTTTCTATAAATATTTGACCGGAATGAAAAACATAACAACAACATAAAAAAGTCATGTTTGTGTTACCAGAAAAATGTGTGCAGGTATAACATAAAAAACTAAGGTTAACCAAACATAACTTAATTTCGTGCAACCGATTACAATAATTTTTTTACGTTTATACCACTGATTATTTTTTTCAGTGTGCTCTCAGTCTGTTCTCTGCTGAGTGAGTCTTCTCAGCAGTGACCCTCAGAGGCTGAAAAATAAAACACCAACACCAGCGGCTCCAGCAGGGACTTCCATGTTCAAATTTTACAGCAGAAATAAGCGTGTTCACAGCCTGATACTTTTCTTTGTCTTTATAGATCATTTTCTCCTTCATAACATCTACACAAGTGTCATAATTTTTATAACACAACTGTTTAAATTGCATTAAGGCTTAAAGTTTGTGCTTTTAGGGGTGTGTCTGTTTCCTTTTTATGATCTGAATTCTTTGCTTGATTTTAGTTGTTTGAGATTTGAGCTTGTTTCAAAGTCTGAAGAGAGCAGGTGTGAGCTTCCTCCTCACTTTTCAAATAAAAAGCTACGTTTTTCTGTTTCTAAAGATGTAAGAGTTTCAGATTCTTCTTTTATTAACTCCCAATTTTAATTGTTTAATGATTTTTCTAAATATGTCCAGTTTATTTATCCTCTATACGTCGCTTCATTAGCTTGATTTGCGAAGTCATAGTTTTACCTCAGCTCATAATTGTGCCTTTAAGTTTCATTTTTGGAAGGAAGTAAAAAATACAGATGCAGGGCAGAGATAAGAAAAGTCAGCAGTGCTATTTTTATTGATGTGTGTTGACCCGTAGTGATAACAGTGTAATAGAATAAAGCTTAAACATGACAGTATAATATATTAGTGAAGGTCACATTTTTATTTGAGTGTCAGCCTTTATTTTCTGATTGCTTTTTAAATACTTTTATATGATTGTTATTAGTCATTATTCTGACTAGTATTGGTTTAAAATGTGGAATTAACTTTTTCTCATCCTTTAGAGGAAGGTGAGTGAACATGTCCAGTTTGTGTGCACAGCAGCAGGATTTTGATGTTAATTCCTTGAACTCTGTCGCAAAATTTCTTCTTGAAAGCACAACGGAAACATTTCAGTGGCTGACTTCACTGTGTTCAAACCACGGAAACAAAGACTTGAGTGAACTTCAGTGTGAAAATAACCGTTTTATGTGCAGCAGGTGCTCCTGCGGTTTGAGGAGCCGCCGACACCCCGGAGCTCTGCTGCCCTCTGTTGCCCCCTGCTGCTCAGGACCGGCATCACTGCATCGTGAGATCAGACGCTGTAGTCTGTCTTTACCTCTTATAACTTTGTACTTTATAGCTCACAATCCTTCTTGCTTTTATTTTGTAGATTATGGCAAAAATGAAAAGCGAATCCTTAATTTCCATCCTCAGAACTTTGGGTGGGTTTAAAACATTTTATTATCTTTAAATATATATACATAGAGACTATGCCCCAATACTCTTAAAAACTACATTTCCCAAGTTACCCCCAATCCCGGAAACGCGTCATCACTTGCGACCTTGTCTTCTTCACTTGGTTTTCTAACAGGCGGAGAGGACGAGCATGGCGAATAAAGATCCCGGGGTGAGTGTTTGTGAGTCTCCCGTTTAAACTCGGCTTTAAAGGGAAGTTTTCTGCCTTCAGCTCAGGTTCAACCGCTCCGGGTTTCCCGCGCTTTGCACGCACCTGGGTGACATTTTAAAAGCTTTTAGGTCTGACACGTGAGTCTGATGTAAGCAGGTTTACACTCGAAACCATGTCAGCCAGGTTCCATCCAGCCTGACGGCACTAATGAGGCACAGGTGAGGCCGTGAGAGCCACTCGATGCCGGTTAGCTAGCTTTACACTCAGGTAGAGAGTGGGAGTCGAACATGACGCCGGGGTCCCTTTAAAACTCTCTCAATTATGAAATAATTGAGTTAACACATGTATACGCATTAGAAATAAATTCACTGAAAATATTGCAAGTTTCTAGAAGCAGTTACTTAATTCTGCGCATGCGTAACACACTCAGGTGCATCAGGCGTGCAGGCA
This sequence comes from Diplotaxodon limnothrissa, assembly GCF_057381915.1. Taxonomy (NCBI): domain Eukaryota; kingdom Metazoa; phylum Chordata; class Actinopteri; order Cichliformes; family Cichlidae; genus Diplotaxodon; species Diplotaxodon limnothrissa. The sequence goes on along the minus strand of NC_140613.1, from coordinate 2,141,604 downwards.
GGTGAGTCTGCAGGCCCTGATGTTACACAGGCTAATTAACCCGCAGCTAGCGCATCAAACCAAAGAAGCTGCTTCTCTTTAAGTCGAGTTATGTTTTGTGCTTTTTGCATGAGCCGAGTTTAAACTTAGTCCTTAAAGTTCAGACAGGTGATCAGACGTGTCCAGCCTTGTGTTATTAGCATCCTTGTTGCTTTTTTAAAACAGTTTATTTTTAGAGAGAATCTGAGCGTCCTCTAACGAGGTTTCTGTGGCGGGTACATGCAGGCCTTGTAGATATACAGGGAGGGGGGTTGTCCACTCGGAGTCAAGGTCACTGAGTTTTAACCATGAGTGTCCTGCGTGAGCGAGCACGGGGAGATTTACTGAAATCCTTGTGTTTCAGGGTTTTCTGCAGCAGCTGCGGCAGATCGCAGGCAGGATGTCTTCAGGACCTCGGGGCGCAGGACTCGGCTTGAAGCTGCTGATTGGTGCTGGAGCTCTGGCTTACACAGTGAAGGAAGCCACATACACAGGTAACCCCCAGTCACTGTGAAAGCATGAATATTCAGCACAGCTGGGGCTCTGATCCCTGACACTCTCACTCTCCTGGAGTAATCTGTCATATTTAGTGTGACAGTTCTTTAGAGACCTTTTATCAAAGCGTGTCTGTGGTACAGGCTCGAAGCTCGATTCTGTCCTTCATTGATACAAAACACGGGATTGCCTGCAGCTGCTCTGCAAGTTTCCAGCTTTGATTAAGGAAAAGTGGAGTTGGGCTGCAGTTGTTACCCAGCCAGACACAGACGGAGGATGATGTAAATTCTGCGTCTAAAGGTGGTCGGCTCAGGCTTGTGAAACAAGAAGTGATTAAATACGTACAAAGTATTTACTCACTAAATGGTTTTTAGCAGGCAGCCACACAGTCTGCTCCACCTGCAAGCACTGGTGCTAACAGCCTGTTTTTTATTATATGAAAAACTTTTAATGTTTAAAGCTCAGCAGGATGGAAATGGGCCTTTCCTGTATCTGTGGAACCTTCAGGCTGATGGTGGTAAAAGAGAAAATCCACAGCTTTGTGCTTGTATTAGTTTTCATCTTGTTTCACGAACTACAATCTAAAACATCTTCACTGTTTAATTAAAGTCTTTCATGTTCAGATCCATGTTTTATATTTTTATTAGAGCAGCTTAGCTGGAGTCCCAGTTCGCAGGCCTCGGTGCTCCTCAGCTGTCTGTAAGAAGCTGTTTTACCTTCACTTAAAGCCAACTTCTGTGCGTGAGCTGACCACGTTTACAGTAAGGTCTCTCTATGACATCATCAAGGTCCAAGAGCAGGAAAAAACTGCGTGAAACTGAGTATTTAGAGCAGTCTGAGCTTTAGACAGGTAGGGCTGTGCGATATGACCAAAGTCTCATATCCCGATAAAAGACATTTATCGTCCTGACAACGATATAAATCACAAAAATGTAACATTTTCTGTCAATTCTGTGAATCTCGGGCAGCTCGACTTGTGTGAAGTGTTTCCAGCTGGGCGTCGTGTAGCTGGAGTCGAGTGTTTTAACCGGTGCATGAAACATTTTTAGACATAAGTCGTAACGGCCGCCGTTTTCTTTCAAAGTTTGAGTCTAAGGTTTATTCTTTAGCACCTGGCGGCTCTTTGTTGCTTCTCCTCCGTAAACACTCTGCATCTTTCACGTGATTCAGTTTATTCTGAAAAGTCTCAACAGGATCTTGAGCTTTATTGTGAAAGGTTTACGTGGAAAACAAACAAGCGGACAGCGGAGCCACTTGATGGTGTTACCGTCGTCGTTGCTAACGACAACGCATAAAAACAGGCGCTTGTCCGTCCGTAGTGTGGTTATATTAAATATAAGAGAAAGAGAGAACTTTAAGAAATGAATGTAGCCACTGCAGTGACGTAGTTTATTTTACGACACCACGAAACAAAAGAGCGTGATAGGAAACGACGTTTTTATATCGTCATCTGATATATATGGTTATATCCAACAGCTCTACTCTCAGGTGTTACTGACCACATGTTAAACTTTGGTCACGTTAACGTGAACGTCCACCTCTGGACCAGGTGAAGGTATCAGAAGTTTGTTTTAATCTCGGTGTAACAGGCTGAAGTGTCAGCAGCGATGTCATTCGCATCGTTGCTGTGACGTTCACACAGCAGAGAGGTCTGTGCTGACAGATCTGTTTGTGGTTCATGTTCCTGAGTGGGAGCTTCAGGCCGGTGGAAACGGCTCCGTCAGTTTAGCAGAAACTGAAGAACAGAGCTCAGGGTTCAGTCTGAGGTTGGTCTCCTGTGTGCAGTGGAAGGAGGTCAGAGGGCCATCGTCTTCAACCGGATCGGAGGGATGCAGATGGACACGGTGCTCGCCGAGGGACTCCACTTCAGGTACGAGTCCACACCCACACTGTTACCATAGCAACCAGCTCGTACTGACTGACAGGTGACTGATGCTGCGTGTTGGCTCATATTAATGGGCGTGGCTGTTTGGAGGTGTGGGCGGGACTGTAAAACAGTCAGAAAGTGTTTTAATTCTCTGTTTCACTGCTCCGTGTGCTCTGTTTCTAAATCTTTATCAGCGGCTCCTCGATACATCTCAGGCTCTCTAATCTCATTTTCTAAATTTGACCTTTTCTGAGTTGATTTATGAAAATAGTTTTTTCCTTTTGGAGTTTAACGGATCAGTGTTGGTTAGGCAGCAGGCTTTTCAGGGCCAAACAGTCGTCCGACTTTCTTCCTTTCCATGAAACGGCACTAAAAGAAGTCCTGCAGAGTAGATGGACATGAACATGAAGGTGCAGCCCCCAACACCTGAGGATTCCAGCATTAGTTTAATAAAAACGATTTACGGATGCAGAAAAAACAGATCAGCAAACTAACTGATGTGATTCTGTGTCTGTCTTCAGGATGCCCTGGTTTCAGTATCCCATCATCTATGACATCAGAGCCAGACCCAGAAAGATCTCCTCTCTCACTGGAAGCAAAGGTCAGACGCCTCCGTCGTATAACTGAAGACCGTCTGTGGACGTGTTTGGTTTTAGAGGAAAACGAGTCCAGTTTTGAGTCCTGCAGCCTCGAGGACACATCAGGTTGTCCTCCAAGTCTTAGATTAAGCTTTTAATCATTAAGTGTCAGTAAAGCTGCTTCTCAGCATTGTTGGAAACTCCACAGGTGCAGCTTCATGTTTTCATGTGTTTACAGACACTTCACTGTTTTCATATAACAGCTGGTTGGTTTCAGATAATCAATGAAACAGTAGATCGATATGTTCAGTCAACAGTTTGGAGACTTGGAATAAGCCTATAAACTATAAGAACATACCCACAGATGGCCCCAGTACGTTACTGGGGCCATCTGTGGGTTATTTCACATAAAAACAAAGCTGGTTTAGCTCGCTGACGAATCCGAGGTGTGAATGGAGCCTGTGCAAAATCATGAGCTTCAAACAAGTGCAGTCGTGTGAAGCTCAGCAGAGATACGGCTGGTTAGTCAGCAGCTGTCACAGATGTTCAGCTTCTGACTGGTTCTGTCTCAGACCTGCAGATGGTCAACGTCTCCCTGCGAGTTCTGTCCCGGCCGCTGGCGTCCAACCTGCCCGTCCTCTACCAGCACCTGGGACAGGACTACGACGAGCGCGTGCTGCCCTCCATCGTCAACGAGGTGCTGAAGAGCGTGGTGGCCAAGTTCAACGCATCGCAGCTCATCACGCAGAGAGCGCAGGTACGAACACGCCCCCAGAGCGGCGCGCTTAGTTTGAATCTGTTTAGCCCTTTAAGACCTGCCATAGAACCAAGTCAGTCATCTTTATATTCTTACATGCTGTGGAGCCATTTGTGGGAGCATTTCAAGTTGCTTTACATCAATACAACCGTTACAGCCCAAATTTTAATAATATGTCTGCATTAAGTCCACAGTAACTACAAAAATTGCAAAAAAGTGCAATAAACTACAAAAAACTTGAAAATCATTTGTTCTTTTTACATATATTTCTAGTTAGAGAAATTTAAGAGGCTTATCCCTCAAAACTGTAAATACAAAAAAGTTTCCAACCACAGAAAGTTTATTTTGAGTGTCTGCATAGTTTTATTTTTGAAATACACCAAGTTTTACATACTGCAGGAAAAACAAATAATTATTATAATTATAAACCAGCACGTGCATCAAAAGAAACTATTTCCAGCTCTGCATCACAGAAACGACACAGAAAAGCATGAAGTCAAACACCAGTTTTAAAAACACCAGTTTAGGCTCAGAAGACCCGGAAGGTAAAAAACTACATTTTCCGCGAAATGACGTCACTTCGGGTTTCGGGCAGGTCATGGCGGACGTGCGATCGTTCCAACGTAGGAAGTGTTTTGAACAGCTGATCGGCAAAGTGTGTTTCTGGAATATTCTGTTTTTGTTGCTGCAAGTGCTTTTTATGCTGTTTTTGCAAAGCTTTATGTGGAAGGAAACTGTGACCGAGCACAAGCTGATGGCGTAAGATGTAAGTACAACTCGTCCAGTTTCATGTGCAAAAACAATTATTGCGCTAGCTCACGTGGTTCCGGTTCTACAGGGATTTAAAAATAGTTACGCAAAACGGAGCGTGCTGCTCTGCCCGGCTTTAAAGGGTTAATCACGTGTGGTGATGTGGGGTCACACACAGACGCACCTGAGGAGGATCTCAGTCCAAAAAACAAAATAATTATATTATGGAAGCTGTTACATCACATTATTTCTCTGCGGGTCGCCTGTGCCTCTTCGTCTGATAACCCAAAGCTGGGCTGCAGTTCAGTGCGGTGGTTGTTCCAGAGGTCCTTAGACCTCCGAGGTGAGGCACCCCGACTGTTCCCCGATCAGATACCTGAACCAGCTCAGCTCGTGGAGGTGCAGCTCCACTCTGAGCTCCCCTGGGTGTAAGCTCCTTAGAGTGTCTGAGAGCTCAGCTCAGACGCCCTGTGGAGGAAGCTTATTTTGGCTGTTTGTGTCTGCGACCTCGGCCTTTCAGCCGGGGTCATGACCTCAGGGGAGGCTTGGATCCTGGTGCCACTGGTAACCTGAAAGCTTCACTGTCTGGTTCAAGCTCTGTGCACCATTACGCTCTGGTGCTACACTGTGACACTGACCATGAGCAACACTGTGGGAACGACTCACCCTATCCACAGCTGTGGAGTGTTCCTGCAGGGGACCAGTCAGAAGTCCTGACTGGTCCCTGCAGCTCGACATAAATTGAATATTTCAGAGTTCTTGATGATCACTGTTAGTGATCTGACACTGAGGTCTGTCTGACTCCGTCTCCTGCAGGTTTCCATGCTGATCCGCAGGGAGCTGTTTGAGCGGGCCAAAGACTTCAACATCATCCTGGACGACGTGGCCATCACCGAGCTCAGCTTCAGCCGCGAGTACACGGCCGCCGTGGAGGCCAAACAAGTCGGTGAGTGAAGAGTTGCTCAGTCTTTGTCCTGCAGCCACATCGGGCTGAATTTCTGACCCCGGGGACTCGATGATTACTGCGTCCACCTGACGGCTGGTTTATCATCAGCGTGTGGAGAATGAAATGATTTCAGTTTATTGGAGACTCACTGTGACCTAAAGCTAAATATGTACATTACCCAGATTAAACCAGAGTGGTGAGCTTATAAAAACAGTCACGTAAAAGGTCGTTGGCCTGCTGGGTGAACGATTGTTGTTTGTTCCTCTTCAGCCCAGCAGGAGGCGCAGCGAGCTCAGTTCTATGTGGAGAAGGCCAAACAGGACCAGAGGCAGAAGATCATCCAGGCCGAAGGAGAAGCTCAGGCCGCCAAGATGGTGAGCTCCGCTTTGGAGGGACATGTCTTTAAGATGAATCACTTTTTTAGATCAAAAAAACAAATGAAATCCACAGAGTCACAGTGTGTGCCACAGCAGCCCCTCCAGACCGCCGTCTGAGACTCAAACGTTTGGTTCGTTATAACATTCAGAGCTGAAAAACCTTTCAGATAAAATTATTGAGCCTAATGCTGTCGTTATAATTACCGGATGAAAATAAACACGTTTCTAGCAGAGAGGAGCTGCAGGAGTCGCTTTTTCAAGAAGCTCGTTCATTAAACGTCAGCAGGTGACGTGTTCGTAGAGGAGGCCTCCGGCTGTGGCAGGTTCAACAAAACCTCAAACCCAAGTCAGAGATTACAGCTTCTCCCTGGTAACTCAGACTGACAGATCTGACCAATCAGCGGGCGATTAGAGGTATCTGAGGAATGTTAACAGGACACGAGAGCAGCGCTGCAGCAATCAGCACCTCTGAGCTCAGAAGTTCACGTTAATCACTCGTTTGTAGGTTTATCACAGAGAAACTTCAGTACATGTAACGTCTGTCACGTCACTGAAAGCAGCATAAAACACATCAGGGACTGAGCATGCTCACTGTAACCTCATTTATGACAACGCATCACACTTATTAGCTCATCAGGTAATGTGGCTCTTCCAGCCCGGGCTGTGGGTCCGGCAGCGTCACCCACACGTTCGTGTTTCCTCGTTTCAGCCTCTGATCAGAGACGTGAATCTTTGTGCTGGTGGTGCTTTCAGCTGCTTCTTATCCCAGTCAGGTCCCCACAGTGGGCAGCTCCTCCGGAGTTTGCCTTCCTGACACAGCCCCAGTGGGGTGCGTCTCCTCCTGGGATCAAACCAGGAATCTTAGACTTGCAGATCTCAGGCGTGAGGAAGCTGAGACTGAGTCCATGTAAAGCCTCAGACGACCTCTGAGCAGCAGTTTGGATGGCAGTGTGAGAGCAGCTGTTTCCAGCTGTTGTTTTTGTTAAACATCTGCAGTCATTCAGCGCTTTCAAGGATTTTTACGAGTTGGTATCCAAAAACAAAGCGAGTGTGCTTCAGTAAAATCCAGCGCTTGTTGCTCTGTGAACTCGCTCACCTCAGCCTGTGAGAACCAGAAACACCTCAAACAAACACTTCATCCAAAAATGTGCTAATTGTTTTCTCTGCACGTCAACGTGCGTGCGAAGCCGAGCGGCGACACGCCCGCAGCGTCGATCCCGCTCGTCGTTGGAGCGCTGGGAGTGGCTCGCTCGGCCCGCCGCTCGCTCTCCTGCAGGTGCGTAGCGCTCACTAACAGCCTGTTTCTGTCTGCCGCAGCTGGGCGAGGCCGTGACCAAGAATCCAGGTTACCTGAAACTCAGGAAGATCCGGGCGGCGCAGAACATCGCCAAGACGGTAGGAAACACGACCCGCACCATGTTCGTCTGTTTGACACGTCTTAACCCTCAAAGCCTGAAACAGAATCCCACAAATAAACACAGTCACAGTTCTCCTCTGCGTACTGTCCCTTTAAAAACGCACAAACAAGCACAAACCCCCGTCCCAGACTCCACCCTGCTGACACTGAAGCAGGGGAGAGGAGCACCAATGCTTTTTGTTTGAGTCGAACGAAACCTCAGCAGAGCCGAGAGTCGTGCGCCGCCGATGAACTCGTCACATCACGATTCTCTTTAAACCAACAGGTTTAAATGTAAACTCGTCAGGTTTCTCAGTCGGACCCTCCTGTGACTCCTCGTGGTGGAGAATAAACAAAGTGAGCGGAGGTGAAAGGCGAGAGGAAATGTTTGACGCAGTGATGCTGCTGTGCTGCATCGTGCATTTACCATCAGCTGTAAAAGAGGGGAGGTGTTGTGACCCGCTGGGGGGTGGGAGCGGGTGGGTTGGCGTGGAAACACAAGTTTCTCGAGAACGAGGTGACGTAGGATTTTGAAATTCACACCAAAGGTGGAGCTGACATCAAGGTCAAAGGTCAAGTCAAACCTTGTGTGTGTCTCCTAGGAGACTGCAGGGTCGCTGATAGGATGATTAAAACGATTGTTTCAAGACATTTCCTGTGACACTCGAGCGTCACTTCTACTGTGGACACCACAGAGGAAGAGCTGGCCTCCTCTAAAGGGTGGATGCACGGGTGGTGTCTCTCACAAACCGAACACACCTGTTTCCTTTCTTTTTCTCGGTTGTTTGTTTTGTGAATCTTTTGTGTGTTCGGTCCTTTCAGGGTCACTTTGTGCTCGTCTTTCAGTCTTCGATAGTTTGAAACGCTCAGCAGTCATTGGTTGTCAGCTGTGGAGCTTGTCGTGCTCGGCGAGCCGCCTCTGTCGGAGAGAAGTCCTGACTGTCGGTGCTCCGCAGAACTCGCTGCACCAGAATGTTGCAAAGCTGATTATGAACACTGAGCTAAAGTAGAACCAGAGCGCTGCTTTAGTGTAGCTGTTGTTGCAGCAGCAGCGCCGGCTCACCTGTCGTGCTACAAACACCTGCAGAGTCCCGCCTCTAACCTGCCCCTCCTCCTCCTCTGTGTGGGAGATGAAGAGACACGTATATGAGGTTGAGAACAGCTGTTTGATGGGAGGTTTCACACTCGTCAGTTTGGCTTTGGCGGCTCAAACGTGGACCAGATGATCCTGATGTGATGTTTCGTTTTCTTCAGAGTAAACATCGCACGTGTTCCTGCAGCGGCGTGGTCTCACTGTCGGTCTGATTCTCATCGCCAGAGTAAACTCGTTACTCGGAGCAGCGTGGGGTCCTCCTGGTTAATCGCTCTTTGTACAGTAACTACCAGCAGCTGAGCCGAGCAGCTGACGTGAACAAGAACAGTCACAGATATTTGTTCTATTCATTAATCACCGGACGTTTGGTTTGAGTTCGACAGTGTTGAGCTGCCATGTGTGATCCAGACCACCAGGTGGCGCCAAGAGAGCAGGAATGTAACAGAAAGCAGGACTGAAACAAAAGGCTCAGACTGTAAACTGTCCTTTTTGTCCTCAGCTCTGACCTTTGACCTCCACTCACGCATCAGCCCACAGCAGGAAATGTCGAGCATTAATTCTGGATTTAAATTAAATGTTTGAACATTTTAAAAGAACGCAGATGAGGTGGAAGAGGCCGAAACGATGATGAGCAGCAACAGAAGAGAAACGTGGCTTCATCGAGGCTTTAAAGTTGACTTTGCATCAAAATCACGGGGAAAACGTCGGGTACTTAAAGTGACGAGCAGGAAAAACAAGCCCTCGTGAAGCAGAGTGATGCACTCACACAAAATACAGTCAAATCGTTGATGAAGCAAACATGTTAAACAGGTCGCTCAGAGGAATGAAAGCACAAAGATGTTTCAAAGAGTTTGAGACATAAAATCCTGAGAACCTGACGAGGGAGGAAGCCGTGAACAGACCTCATCGCGAGCTGTGACTCATACATGGAAACTGTGGAAGGCAAGCAGAGAGGAGATGGAGCCGCTCCGCCCCCCTTCAGACACAGGTGAACCTCAGCAGCCAATCAGAGCAGAGAGCAGGTTGATGAGGATGATGAAAACACAGATATGTTTGAGTTTTTATTCCGATGTCAGCCGCAAACGTCTACCCAGCGTCCCACCTGCACCGGCCTCATCCATCAGCTCTCTGCTCAGCAGATGCTGCTGCTTGTCTCACAGTGCAGCTAAAAATGGAGCCGTACACTGCAGCAGCCACTTGAAACCTTTTTCTTCCTGTTTTACTTTCACACATTTTGACCAAGATCTGCAAGTTTTACTTACATGTATAAATGTTAAGGAGCTTTACAATTTGGAAAAGCTAAACAAACTGAACAGCAGTTGGTGACGGTGGGATGGAAGAACCTTTTAACAGGAAGAGACTCGCAGCAGAGTCAGGTGATGTGTACAGACCCACAGCAGCATAACTAATGGAGGATTCAGGGTCACCTGGTCCAGCCCTAACTATATGCTTTAGCAAAAAGGAAAGTTTGAAGCCTAATCTTGAAAGTAGAGATAGTGTCTGTCTCCTGAATCCAAACTGGAAACTGGTTCCACAGAAGAGGGGCCTGAAAACTGAAGGCTCTGCCTCCCATTCTACTTTTAAATACTCTAGGAACAACAAGTAGGCCTGCAGAGCGAGAGCGAAGTGCTCTAATAGGGTGATATGGTACTACAAGGTCATTAAGATAAGATGGGGCCTGATTATTTGAGATTTTGTGACGAGGAGGATTTAAAATTGCGGTGAAGAGAAGTTGATGTGGGTGAAATCTCTCTGGCTCTGCTCCGTGTCGGTGCGCTCGCCGTCGCTGTGGCGTTTGCAGCTTCATTCAGACTGACTGCCCAAATCCATCAGAGCTAATGTGATGGTGATAATTAGCAGTGACTGAGACACCGTGCGAGTGTTTGTCTCCACCAGAGGATCACTGATGACGCTCATTCATCAGCAGCTCTGAGCGCCTTTTCCATGGCGGCGTGATCGCTCTCACGCGGCAGGAACGTCATCGGGCCCGGGCGTTCGGCTGGCGTCATGCGCCTCCTACATGGATGGCGAGCGTGCTCGGCAGCTCTCACTCTGCTGTGAATCAGCTCAGTGTTGAGACTCGGACAGTGTTCCCATTGTGCTCGGTCAGGCCCGCAGGCTGCCTCCCACCTGTTTTCTCTCTGCTCACTCTGTGTTTGACCTGCAGGTGGCGCAGTCCCAAAACAAAGTGTACCTGAACGCCGACAGCCTGGTGCTCAACCTGCAGGACAGCAAAAGCTTCAAGTAAGTTCACCTTTTTCACTGGACCAATGAGGTCAAAGCTCTCGGTTACTCAGTGCCGTCTGAACACAGACGGTCCGATGAAGCATGACCCAGTCACAGAGACGCCAGCTGAGTGTGGCCACGTTTGAAACCTTTAAGTTTAACTTGTAGTCCTGCGTCGAAGCCCCGACGCAGTCTGCGCTGTTTTCTGCGGTCGCATGTTGACCTGACAGGAGTCGATGCTGGAAGAGTCTAAACTCTGGAGTTGCTACAATAATGAGGAAGCTGCATAAACAACTGCACATTAATATTTACAGCATCAGTAAAGAGTGTCTGACTCGCACGTATATACTTTTTTTTGTACTTGATTTAGTTTTAGTGTTTGATGTCTCAGCCTGTGGTGTTTTAATGAGTAATTGTGAGGTCAACATTGTGAGCTTTTTATGTAAACCTGCTGACAGTCTGGCACCAGTGCCCAGCCCCTAGTTTACACAGATGGGATCTCAAAGTCCGATTAAAACCCACAAACGTGACATTGTTTTTGTTTCGTGCACGTTGTGGGGTCTGCCGCGCTTCAGGCCTGGATTTACGGGTCTTTACGAGGTCAATCGGAGGTGTTTTTGGAGTGCACACCTGCACAATAACCACGATGTTGGCGTGCTGTCCACGGAGCGTTTGTAACGTTTGACTCTTTGTGTCTTCCAGTTTGTCGCTCTTGAAGAAGTAAGAAGCTGCTTCTCATCATTCCTTCAGTTCTGCTTCTGCAGAAAGAAAACCCCTCCGGTCTTCTCCCCGCCGGCCCTGTTTACCTCCCACAGCAGGTTTATCGGTGATCCGCTTCGTTTCCATGACACCGAGCCTGACTTTCATATCTGATAATGTAACATTTACAGACGTTTTTCTCCTTTTTGTAGAATCAGGAAAAGCTTTTTATTTGTGTGAAGTAGTTCCTCTCTGATGCAGCCTTCTGCTTTTCGGAGTTTTCGAACTTCCTCTCATGAACACTTTTCATTAGCACAGCTTAATTTATGCGTGACCTGTCGCACAGCGCAGTGCTCAAAGTAACAGTTTGACATGTCGCTCTGAACTTTTCAAACACTATCAGAACGTTTTTCTGTTACTTTGTCAGAAAACTCAAACTCTGGTCTCCGGCGTTAAAGCCGCCCTTTGCGTCTGACGTGTGATCGTAAATGCAGGCGTGTTGCCGTCAGACTGCAGGAGGACGATAGAATGAGTCCACCTGTCCGTGCTGACGCAGTCCGACAGGGAGCAGGTGAGCGCTTCGGCCTGGCGCCGCCTCGCGTGAAGACTCGGAGTCCAGAGGCTTCCTGGACGCCGTCGGCAGGTCAGCTGCGGTGAGTCGGCGCTCGCAGCAGCTTTTGTTTTGTAACACTTCAATAAGCGTCTCATTCAACATAAAACCTGAAACCCTGCTGAGTCACCGTCGTTAATGCCAGCCAGTATTTGTCAGTGCGCCTCTAACACACCGCAGTTTGTTTGTATGAACGGATCCATGTTTGAGCACTTACACAATTTATACTGAATAAATATGAAGTTCTTTGGAGACTTGCTGCATTCACATGTTTTTATTCACTCTCCTTCTGCTCCACTGGTGGATGTTACACACAGTGAGGTGACCACAGGCCCAGTGTGACAGGAACACTGGTTATTTTGAACTGTGACGCATGCAGAGCTAAAAGACGGAGCTCTTGATGCTCCTTAGTGCTGACGGTCTTATTCAAAGGACTTTGCTCCACTTAGCACAGCGAGCCATGAACGTCTGTGTAATCTGTAATCTTAGAGAAATTCCTTCTCAGGTGTTTAAGATTTGGAGAATCGAGGACCAATGAGAGCAAAGCTGCAGCAACACAGTTGATTTCACAGGTTTGATTAAAGTACTTGGAGGCGTTTACAGTGATGTGACCAAACTAAGCACTGCTTCCTCACCCTCCTCCCGAGAGGGTGAGGAAGCAGCCGAAAGTCAAACATGTTAACTGAACATCAGAAAGTGTGAACGCCTATAAAAGCAAAGGTTTGGGCAGGTTGCAGATGTGGAACGTTGGGCTGTTTGGTAACACAGTGACACAATACATCAGGAGTGGATTTCCCAACGAGTTCACCCCAGGGTCAGACCCACAGTCCTCAGAGAAACCACTACAAACCCAAGAGCGCCAGACTCACAGGCCTCTGTCAGCATGTCAAAGGTTAAAGTTCATGGAAAAGACTGAAAGCACAGCTTAGGTTTGAAAGCTGCATCTGAGCCAACCACAAGACTTCTGGAACGATGTCCTTTAGACAGACGAGACCAAAGTGGACGATGCACAAACACCTCAGTGAGCACGGTGGAGGAGGGTTTGGGCTTGTTTTGCAGTCCCTGAGTGGACAAATGAGATCGTGAGGCCGTCTGTCCCTCAGCTGAAGCTGGGACCACAACAGGACGATGATCCGAGCACAGCAGCAGATCTCCACCAGCGAAAGAAAAGAAGCTGCTGCTGCAATAGTTCAGAGTTCACCGTGCACAAACACACACCTGCAAACCTCAATGAGCTGAATCAGAGCGGCAAAACCATCACTGCTGCACAGCGTGAAAAACATGACTGTACATGTTATCATGTCAACATGAAGTCTGAGAAAATATGAAAGATATGCAAAGAGACGAGAACGAGGAACCGCAGGGCCGAGACGCATGCAAGTGAAAATGACCTCATGACGCAGATCGAAGTGTTTCCGTATCAGTCGGCTCGTGAAAACGTGGCACCATCGATTGATACGACATCAAACTGATGTGAGACGTTTGGAGGGGAGCTGAATCGGACCTGCTGACGGCTCAAAGACGACCCAGACGTGATGCTTGGGGTCGGGAGCTGCTGGGTAAAATCCCATTTTGATAACTGAATTGTGTAAAATATGATAAACCTGCTGTGTGTCACTGCAGATTGCGAGGTCACCTTGAGTCTGATTTCTTGCATGTAAATGCGACTTTAAAGCCAGTTTCCTGCGTCTGAATCAACACGTTTGACAGCTCGTTAATATTCATGCAGACACGCCGTCGTCTGACTTACAAACAGCTACGCCTTCAATATCTGATGCTAGTTTCTCTAAAAGTACTCCGTCTAGTTTCATTTGAACAGTTTAATGTCAGAGGCTGCGTGGAGGGCGTTCCAACACTTTCATTTAAAATGGCATTAGAGACAAACGTAGGGTTCATCGATAAAACAGAAAACTGAAGCAGTTAAGCTCAGCAGGCACCGTACAGCTGATCTTTCACTGGGCACAAACGGGAGCCTATAAAACGATGCTAATAGACTCGTCAGTGTGACAGCTGTGCCATGATTACAGCTGTGACTTGAGTTAAATTAATGAAAGCGAGCTGATGTTGCTGATGCTCGTGTGGCTGCAGCCCTGCAGGGTTTAACCTGCACAGCAGTCAGCAGGCTTACCTGTGACCAGGTGCCCCGATCACGGATCGTATGACAGCTCATGGAGCATAAATATCACATCAGGAGGGCAAAATAAAGAAGTTGTTCCTGAAGACAAAGACCTCAAACACAAGCCCGGGGGCACAGGAGGCCGGGGGGGCTCATGTTTAGGACTGTACTGCCTGCACTTGGATCAGTTTTACAGTCTTACTGTCACACAGCACCAGAGCAGCTCCAACCTTTGAAGGAAGTTTATGAATAAAGGAGGTGTTTGTTTTTTATTGTTCATATTCATTTAAAAACAGAACATTTCCTGTTTTTTGTTGTTGTTCTTTTCATTTTCTTGTAAAATTGTTTTTATTTTTGATGAATTAACAGAGAAAGTGTTTCAGAGCCCAGAGAGCCACACTCCCGGCTTTATTATTTACTAAAGCAGAATTTCTTTATGATGAAGGAAAACGATGCGTCAGTTTGTTGGGTTGTTCAATGTAGGAAACAAAGAGACGACAGCAGTGTGGCTCAGCTCTGCTGCTCCGGCTCGCTGCAGATAGAACTGGGTTTTGTGTGATGCTCTACAGTCTTTACAGTCCACAGCGCCACAGTGATCCACTCGATCCTCCAGAGATTTGATTGGTCAGTATGTAACCACCTTTGCAACCTTTAAGCTGTAACCTGAAGTTTGCTCGCTAAGCCCCCAATCCTGCTGGGGAGCAGACAGAAGGTCACCATTAGGAGAGAGGTGGGCTTTTCCAGAGGAGCTGGGAGAGCGACAGCTGCTGTTCATTGTGAACGAGCCCACTGAGCTCCAAGGACTAAATAAGAGACCATCTGCACCGCGGGGTGGGGGCGTCTCAGACTCAAAGTGATGCAAATGTCCTCTGACACGCCGCGAGTGACGGGACCTCTTCCAGCACAGACACGGGCTCCAAACAACAGCCTGGAGGTTAATTATTTACCCACAAACAGGAGAACACCTCCAACCACCAACTGCTCCTCCCGCCTCACAGCAGCGCTGCTGCGAGAGGCAAAGTCTTCCTGACCTTTTGACCTTTAAATGTTAACAGACTGCAAAACGAGCAGAAATGCGGCTGCAGCTCAGTAATCAACACTTATTCTCTTTAGCAGCTCATAATGCTGACGCTTCGAGGCCTTCGGCTAATTTCGTCATCACATTTGTCCCTGGAGCCCCCCCTCCCCTTCCTCTGTTCCACGGGGGCCACAGCACAAAAAACAAAGCAGAGGAGCAGAGATAAGATGGCTGCCGAGTTATTTATAGCTGCGAGCGAAGAGAGGCTGCAGCGCAGGCCGAGCTGCTGCAATGCAACCTGAAATCTGCAAGCAGGGAGGACGGGGGAGGGAGGAGAGCCGGGGGAGGGAGGTGGTGGTGGAGTCTATTGTGTGAGTGACACAAAGCGAGCTGCCTCCCTCCATGTTGTGTGAGGCTGCTGTTCTTCTACATGAGGAGGAGGAGGAAGGGGGAGATTTAAATCTCAGAGGGGATTTTTTTTCCACTCAGGGAGGGAGGAGGGGCGAGGAGGGGGAGGGTGAATATTCATGGAGGGTTTGGAAGAAGAAAAAAAAGGGGGCCGGGAGATGGAGGGAGCACGTGATTGGCTGCCACTCCCCGCCCCCTCACACCTCACAGCAAGCCTTTCAGCCAGCCAATCAGGAGCTGCTGCTGTGTTTGAAAGATGCCAGAGAGAAGAAGAGGAGGAGGAGGAGTTTAAAAAAAAAGATAAATGTGCTGCCGGAGTGGATGTGCAGCGGCTGCAGTTTGTAAAAACAGAAACCTGTTTTCTAAATTTGGTGTTTTTCCACTCAGGAAGTGCGCTGCGAGTTTACCCTGCCGCGGGCTCTTGGCTCATGCGCCTTCACCATATGGTCGCCTCTCTTCCACACATGGGAGGCACTGCTCCAGATTCATCAGAACATCTCCCCGTCCTCTTTGAACTGCTTAATAAAGTTT
Organism: Diplotaxodon limnothrissa; assembly: GCF_057381915.1. Lineage (NCBI taxonomy): Eukaryota > Metazoa > Chordata > Actinopteri > Cichliformes > Cichlidae > Diplotaxodon > Diplotaxodon limnothrissa. Next base: position 2,125,719 of record NC_140613.1, on the reverse strand, counting down.
ATTCTGCTGTGAATGTCTGCACAGAGCGTGGAGTGTCGGAACGAGGCGATTTATCCCCCTGTGAGCCGTGGGTTCTCGTTAATCATGTGATCAATTAAAGGTGGTGTCAGGGAAATAAGTCTTTATTAGCCCCTGGTGGCAGCTGTGGGGAACTGCAGCCTCATCTTTTTATACCCGTCTTTGATCTGAAGCACTGATTTAAATCTCACTGCGTGTACTTTAAAGTGTATCAGTGTATACTGTTCACGCGTGAATTCCAAAATAAAAGCATACAAGGATCAAATAAAAGCACGGACTGTTTCGTGCAGAGCCGAGACCTGAGGCTGTGTCAGTGTGTCTGTCCTTCGCCGTCCTTCCCGTCGTGTCCTGTCTGCTCAGCTTCCTGCAGCAGTGAAACGCAGCTCGCTCGCCCTGACCTCGTTTCTTTGCTCCAGATCATCAGCGCGTTTTAATCTTCCGCTCCTGCTTGATCTGCCGTGCATGATTGCAAATTCGCTATTAAGACTGAAGGGAGGAGGAGGGGTGAGGAAAGGACTGGAGGGTGAGGATTTAGGGGAGGGGGGTGAGGGTGCAGCTTTGGTGAGAGAGTGATATCACACACATGCTAACATGCTCACGACTCCACCTCCTCCACCTCCTCCACCCTTCCTGCGTCTCTGCCTCCACCCACACGTCCTGTTTCCACGGCGCAAAAACAAGGACGGATTACCGTTCATCTGCTCCATTGCCATGGAAACACTGACCTCACACCGTGGTGACCAGCAATCTGGGCTGGTCGCCATGGCGATTTGCCGCCCGGTGCTGTGCCGTTGCCGGAGCGAGTGGACAGGCGGCGTCTGCAGCTCTCTGCAGTGTCCAGATAGATGATTTACTGTGATGTGACCAGCAGAGGGAGCTCAAGATGAAGACAAATAAACTACAGTCAGAGGCAGAAAAGCGATGACATTTCTGACTGGTGTTCATGGACGGTCTCTTTGACTGTTTATTGTCCCTGAAGACGTCAAATATGTAACTGTCATCACTGTGTTAGCCGCGTCCTCCTGGCTGCAAGTTATAAGTTAGCAATGCTTTGCTTCCCTCAGCAAAATGTCCCTGCTGGGACTTAAAAAAGTACGTAATCTTGACAGATTTAGGCAGTTTTTACGAGCTCTGAAGCCACTGCAGAAGTAAAAGGCTAACATCAGGCTTTAAAAACAGAGTCGTACGACCGCGGCTCTCAGGTGAACATTCGGCAGTATACTGATATACACCACTGATGCCTGCTGTAGGACAAAGAGTGAGGAAGAGTTTTGTGCTCTGGGTACTCGTAGTGTACCACATATAGTACACTATATGTGTATATTAACTTTATACACTCAGAATAACAAATCAAGTACAGAAACGACTACATCCTCAGGAAAAACCTGTCCTGAGACACGTGGAGGCTAATCGTGTTAAGCTAACTCTTCGTTCACACAGTGCACGATTCTCTGGAATGACACTTTTTATGCTGCACCTCAGAAATCCTAGTTTGCACTTTGCTACGTCTTATTAGTTTTAAAAATAGTGCAAAATGACATGTTGTATATGCTAATGTTTGATTTGTAATAAAATTGTAATTCAAAGGAAAGTCAGCTAAACTAGCGTAGCTAAACGCTAACTGTGCCAATGTGAAGGGTTCCCCGTCTTTCTGAATTAGCATCACTGATGTCTGTCTGTGGTTCGTGTCCGAGTTTGGATTCTGTTAGTTACCTGTTACCTGTTACATACAACAGGTTAGCTTTAAAATGTTTTTGTAAGAAGCTGTCATACCTCATTGTTCCAAAAACAATAATAAAATGAGTTAACTGAACTAACCCTAGATGGATGATATGAGGTCAAACTTGTAAAGGAGCACAGGTTTATCTTATCCATACCACTGCACTTGTCACTCTGTTTGGTGAGTGTATGAGTGCACATTCATCTGAGTGATCAGATACTTCTTGCAGAAAAAGCTCTGTGGGAGTTGTGCACATTTTTTCTACCTTCAGGTTTTATGAAAGATTTTGTTGCTCAGTGATGATTGAACCAACAGGGTTTGGTGCCAATTAAAGCCACTGAAGAGCTCCAAGCTTGAGTCATAAAACAAATGAATGAAACCTTGACTCAGTAAATCATAACTCTGCTGCAAAAGGCTAAAAATACTTTTTTCAAAGATGTTTTATGAGATTCATTAAAAAATGAATTCTGGCATCACTACCCAAAGCTGTAACTACGAGCAATCTCTTCTCATAATTCTGTTATCAGCTGGAAGTCTTCACCGTTTCCTTTTCTGAGTCGAATGTTCTCTGTCTTTACTCTAAATGGATCACTGAGTCACTTACGTCCTAATCCACCCCAAACTATAAGATTTTATTAGCAATGCCCAATACATTATTTCACCAGAATTCTCTGAAGTTTATGGAGAATAAAAAGCAAAAGTTTGGACCTCCTGGCATCTTCAGTGGACTTAAATAGCTCCCGTTGCTGTGCCATCCTCGGCACTGCAGTCGTGTAGCTGCTGTTATGGAGGAGAGGCGTCTTTATGTGCCACACGACAACAATACGGCAGCGATATCAGAGCGAGCTGCAGGGACGTGTTGCGGCGATGACGACGGTGTTTGCTGAGCATGAAGGAGAGTCAGTTTCCCAGAGGCCTCTGCTGTTGCTACCAACTGATTTTACACACAAACCCTCCTCCAGAGAGACCGCTAACGACTGAGTTATTGTTTTTACACTTCTTATATACGGATGGATAACCTTCTCTGAACTCTGAGTTACTACGGGGAATTATTCCGAAAACACCAGAAATGGAAGAATGGGTAACTTCCTCCAAAACGTCGGAAACCTTTTTGTCCTGGTGTCATCTGATGCCATCACATGGCGTCTGCAGTACTGGCTTTTCAGCGACCTTCCACCAGGACATTGGAGGGACACCATGAGATCATTTTGGAAGATTTAAAGATGGCAGTGAGGCCTGCTGTGATCTTTGGTCTGGAGACGATTACACTGACAGAGAGACAGGAGGCCTGAAAACTATTTGCTTAAGTTTCGTCTATCTGTCTTTTCCAATCCTCAATCTTTGGTTTTCATTCTTCTTCAGACTTCATTATTTTTCAACCCTTTTCGTGAGTCTGAAGCACCAAAAACCAAAACCGGCGTTTTCATTAATCTTTTCCATCTGATTATAAGGAAGCTGAAGGAGGTCAAAGGTCACACACCCTGAGAATACCCTAAGCCTCTCCCCTGCTGAGAGCTGGGCTTCATCGGGATCAGGCCCCGTCAGCCGCCCTTCTGCCGGTGTTAATGTGCCGTCCTCCTGTTGAATCCGAGCTCTGTTGTAATTTGCTGATCTGATTGAGCTAATTAACCTGCTTCTCTTTCCTGCTCCCTGATGCCGGGGAAATCCGCGGGGACGATCAGGAGCCGATGTCCCAGTTCAGAGACGCCGGCTCCCCCGTCACGCATGTCTGCTCCCTTTTTGTTCCGCAGCTCCTGAATTATGTGTGTTTGACACGTAAACGAGCCCTGTGATTGCTTTTACTCACGCAGCGCCTTCCCCGTCACGGCTCGGAGTGTAACTCAAACGCTGGTTTTCTCCTGTCAGACTAATGACTGCAGGCTGCTGCTTTAACTGCTGCTTTGATGCTTCCTCTTTGTGCCTCAGCTTCAGTCTGCACTTCAACTGATCGATGTCTTTTATATGCCTAATACTCTAATGACCATATAATTTGACTTGGTTTGCTGTGGATTGATGACACTCGATCCCTTTCTGCTTTGTCCTGTTTCTGGCTGTGCCTTTATCGTGTTGTTGTTACGCTTTCCTGTCATTATCAAAGTGTTGGTTTCAAGTTGTTCTCTGTAAGAGCAAAAGATTACTGAGCCGACAGGATGAAGAAGCCCTACTGCAGAGCCTCAGAACAATCATCTGAAAATTAGCCAGCAGCTGAAGGAATGCTCCTCTAACTACAGGACGCCACCACTACTTCTTTATTATATATAAATCATAGAATTTAAACGAGTCCCTAACGGCTTACAAGGTTCATGATGATCGAAGACACAGGAAATGCTGATGAAAACAGACATTCTTGTATAAACGTCCTCTTAAGAGATACTCAAAACGACCAAAAACAGTGAACTGTTTCTGTTAAGAAAGTCGTGTCGTGAGAAAGAAAGTAGACTCCCTCAGCGTGAAAGCAAATCCTCAGGTCCTCACGAGGTTCTAAACTCATTTAAACCCAGCCTGAAAGGAACAATCCACCCAGCTTCAGCTGACCATCGTGGTGTGCATCATCTTTCACCATCCATCGGTTTTCTTCCAGTTATCCAGCTCAGAGTTGTGGTGCAGCTGAACCCTCGCCAGCTTTCATGCAGAAAGAGTTGGGGACGTGTTTCCATGTTGGAGCTGTGACGTTTGTGTTTCACTGGTAGTTGTAAAAAAAAAAAAAGTAGGTAGACATGGCCATTCATATACAGGGAGTCACAACACAACAGCTACAGTACAGAGTCCAAGTTTTACTGATCTGCACTGCTGCCATCTTGTTTTATGAAGTCGGAGTTGGTGGTTTTTCTCTGGCTTGAAGCTTCTTCCAGCTGAATATTCAAACCCAACGTTTATCCATCCATCCGTCTTCTTCTGCTTTATCCAAAGCTGGGCCGCGGGGGCAGCAGCCCAAGCAGAGAGGCCCAGACCTCCCTCTCCCCAGCCACCTCCTCCAGCTTATCCGGGGAAGCACCAAGCCGTTCCCAGGCCAGCCGAGAGATATAATCTCTCCAGCGTGTCCTGGGTCTGCCCCGGGCCTCCTCCCGGTGGAAGGTGCCCAGAACACCTCACCCAGGAAGCATCCTTGTCAGATGCCCGAACCACCTCAGCCGGATCCTTTCGATATGGAGGAGCAGCAGCTCTACTCTGAGCCCCTCCCAGACTTCTCACCCTGTCTCCCTAAGAGACAAAGTACACAAGCACACGCAGTCCAGTCCCAACTTTTATTTTTATTTATTTATTTAACCTTTAAGATTAACGTCTCTTTTTCGAGAGAGACATGGCCACGAGTGTGCGCCGTTACAAAGTTTCAACAAAACACATAAAACAAATATAAGTCCAGCTGAATAATAGTCAGACTCTGCAGTTACAGAAGTTTTCATCAGAGCTCTGACAAAAGCATTCAGCTTTAATTTGCTCTGAAGGTGACGCCGTGAAACAACCTCGCTGTTCTACAAAGCGCTGAAATTTCCTGGGTACTCTAAAGACGACCAGCGAGAGGGCCTCACATCACTGCAGCTGTTTGAAGGTATTAAGAGTTTACAAAGATGAGAAGGAAGTTTACCCAACATGGCTTTGCACAGCCAAGAAACCAGATTATAAAGTACACATTAACACGTACGGGACAACAAGTTTGATATGAAGTGTAAAGAGCAGAGTCCAGACAGCGAGAGGAGGACGCAGCGCAAACAAACAATGAAACAGGAACATTTAAGAACAAATTCTTTCATTAAAAATCACAAAAATCAGTTTTAATTAGTAAAAAAAACAAATTAACCTTCAGTGTTTTCACAAAGTGCTGAACAAAATGGAACCAACACAGTCACTCACACTGCAGCTAGTTTACAATCATGTGTTTGGACGGAGAGAACCCACACATGCTCGGGAGAACACGGAGAACATGCAGACTACACACCGACAGGCCTCAGCTGGTGGAACTGATCCCTGTCGCTCAGCCTTTACTGTTTCTTTGTATTTATTTTCCAACACTGAAACATAAAATGCCTGAACATCAAATTCCCTCAGTCCTGTCAGAGCAGCGCTTTGTTTACTGCAGCTGTTTTTATCTTGTTTGAAACGCAGAGAGATGCTTTGAGTGGCTTATTTTGCTCATGAAACTCAATCACACGAGACAGGAAACGAGGACATCTGACCTCCGATCAGCAGCGAGCTGCAGCCTGAGTGAAACCGACGAGCCGCAAACTCACTTTTCATTTCTGCTCTTCGGGCTGACGCAGCAGCCTGAAGCCGAGGAGGCAGGAGTGCGACTGCGACCTCTTTGTTTTTGTTGTCACGCGTAGTAATCGCCGTAGTTACTGATCTGCAGCCTGTTCAGACAGCTGTACACACTCTGCTGCAAAGACTCGGAATTTGAGGAGGAAAAACTTCATCATCCAGTCTCAAAAATGTTGTAATTCTCATTTATAAAAATAAAAGTACAAAGACCTTCCTTTGGTCGCAGCTGCAGTCTTTCTAACGGCCAGCAGGGGGCAAACATAAATCTAACTGTAGAAGTCTAACGTAGCCTCCCGCTCCTTTAGCTATGACATCAGTAAACACTCTCTGGATGAGTTTATGATCTCATCACAAGCTGATGATGCCATTTAGAGGCATTCAGAGCTGTGGATGAGTTGGAGTCACCACCACACGAGTGTTTCTGACGAGGCGATGAGAACGATCAGTTTCCAGGCCATCATTCGTTTCCCAGCCTTCTCCTGTGCTGATGATGTGTAATGTGAAGCTGTGCTGAGCCTCAGCATCCTCGCAGCCTATAGGCTGTCCTGTAAACACACCTTTGCAGACTCGCCCACAAATCTGTGTGTTAAATGTTTTGTTTTCATTATGGTGTCATCGACTCATCATCAGATTGTCATTTGTCATTCCTCCGAACCTCCGAGGTTTTCGTCATACACGGCGCCCACAGATGAGCGTGTAATCCTTCTGCTGTTCTGTGATGTGTTCAGCGGCGTGCGGGAAACGTCGCCTCCAGGTTCAGTGCAACCTGAAGCGCTTCTTCTTTCCTTTGTTTTCTTATTTGTGATTGTGTTTTCCTCTGATGTTCTTCTTCATTTTCCCCAACAAGCACAGACGGAGGCCGTTGAGGTGGGAGGCGATGGTTTCAGGTGCATCAGAAACCAGCAGGAACCTGCTGTGGGCACGGGGGTTTTCCGGCTCAACGCTCGCTCTGCATTTCCGCCTCTGAAACTCCACAAACTGCTCTCGAGTCAGACCACCACCTCACGCTCTGAAAGCTTAAAATGGTTCATAAATTGAAGTCTGCAGCTTTGTTTTTCTATGACTGAGTCACATATGTTACCAAATATTAACTGAAACCCACTGTGGCTTTGAGTGAAACTGGCTGCTGTCTGCAGCTGCTTTAAAAGCGTTTTATCTTATGATAAGGATTTTATTCTTACACTTGCTCGTTAGCAGGTACGGTATCTGCGTCTACATGACGCACATGACTAAACAAGTTTGCTGGCATTCGTCTGTCACTTGCATTAAAATGTATGGCTGTAATGCTAATACCGAGGCTGAGTGACATCATGGTGTCCATGCTTCGTTTGCAGGCTTGCAGGGGAACATAAACATTGTTACACACACCGTGAATACTGCGTAGCCCTCCAAAGGCCTCTGATGGTCGTGAAGCCTGTGAGGGGCTTTGCACGCGCTCTAAATGCTTTTTGATGTCTTTTGGTTAGCGTAGCATAGATTGTTTTTAGCTAATCTATGCTAAAAAGCGTACAGGCCCATCTCACTACCACAGTATTTGAGTCCCTGTGTCAGGTACGGCAGCGTCTTTGACTTGAACGTCACTTTCGTCCTCAGTTTTTTAACCATGAACACAAACGTCAGGTGAGTAATAACTAATAACCGTGAGAGGAGCACTAACAGGACAACAAATGTGCTCCTGCATCTCACACTGAGGACACCACCTGTGAGTTTGTAGGTTGGAGGTTGGACTTGTTGGTCTAGAGCAAACCCTCGGCGGGACTTTGGATGTGAGTCTCTGGTGCCAGAGTCCTTGGCTTTACAGAAGCAGAGGATCAGAAGAGTAGCTGACCAGCGTTAACACATTTCCAGGAAATGCTGTGTCCCTGAGCTCACCGCTAATGTTTGCTCTCGGGATTCATTCTGTACAGAACTATGCTGAACCCCTTCCAGCTGGCAGAGAGCAGTAACATTACAGGCAGACCAGAGTTCACAGCGGCCAGATAACCGCCGGCCAATGAGCTCTCTGCCTTTACCGCAGGTGCTGAAAAAGAAATGCAGAATAAAGGTGAGACCTGAACCCTTCCCCCCTTTGTTTGCTGGTGGGCTTTAGGACCCAGCTAAAACAATGGAGGCTCTTCAGTTCGCTGCCTTTGAGACTCAGGAAATGCGTCTCAGATTACCTCCTCCCCCCTTGACCACCCTTCCTGGACTGCATGTGCTTGTTTACTTGCATGTTTGTCATTGTGAACCATTCTGACTGTTAGATTGTGTTTGTGCTCACTCTAAAGGACTGTTTAAGGGTAAAGACTTTAAGTTGTGGTTCAGCATTTAGCTGTGATGGTTGGGAATCAGATAAGGGGTCATTATGTCAGTGAGAGTCCTCGTAAAGACGGTGTCCAGGCGTGCGTGTTTGTGCAGTCGGACACGAGGAGAGGGCTGAATCGATTGATAAGCTCAGTGAGGTCGAGCTGCAGCAGCACTCGGTCCCTTTGCTCTAAATTAAATTCATTTTTTATTGATTTGATGGATTTAGGTCAAACTTAGGAATCAAACCACCTCAAGGTTTAAGCTGACATTAGTGGTTCAGAGTGAAATATGTAAGGCCTACCAGCAAGCACTGGTAACCAGGAAAGATTATTAATCCCAACCAGTTGGAAAGTTTCTACGAGCTGCTAAAACTGCGGCACGTTTGCTCTGGTCACAGAAGACAAGCCATGCTGACCCCTGGTGACCACAGTGATAGGTTCAGTGCCACAGACCCTCTTGTGAACATTTTCACTTACCAGCAGGTTGCAACCACTCACCAACTAGTTGGGGAATACATATTTTTCCCTAGTAACTGATGGTTACCGGGGGAAACGGACTAAGCAACTAATGGAAGGACTTTTCCTAAAATGCTGCAGAAATTCATGACATCAAAAAGTGTTGGTTCCCCTCAGACGTTTCTCCTCTGGCCTCCTGCAGATTAAATAGTCCAGCTAATTTAAAGAATGAAAATATTTTTTTCAGCAGACTGTAAATCTGTTTGTTTCTTCTTTAGAGCTGAAAATGTTCACATCAGAATTTGTAGAGCCTCAAGTGGACATAAGAGGAACTGCAGCATTGACCTAGTTTTGGATCGATGGGTGATGCTTGAGATTAGCATATAGTACCGCCTCCAACAGCTTCTACAACATTAGGTTTGATGGTCCTCAGCAAAATGTAAAAACTCGTCCACTAATGAGGCCGAGGCTCATTGATACAACGTCTGCACTGCTCTGTGCTCTCCTCCTGTTGGTCCACAGTCCTGCTGTGATCGAGTCACTGAAAAGTCGTCTCACTGAGTAAAAACTAAACCTGCACCAACATGCAAAGGTCAGGAGATGACTCCATCCATGTGCAGATAATAAAGTGCTGACAGCTGGACACACATGACACAGAGCTGCTGCATGTTCAGTAAAAACACCACACGCCAAGTCGTAATCTGTCTGCTCATGCTAAGCCGGCCGTTAGAAAAGGTTTTAAAGTCTTTAGCAGGCGGTTTCTCCCTAAAAGCTCATGAACATGTAGTCACTGCGCTGTTTTTAGAGCCGGCTCAGACGGTGAGTCTGCTGCTGTCACTTTCACTCGTCTGCTTCACCGTCAGGCTTCAGCAGTCACACGCACTCTTTCTGTTTTAGATTTAATGTGGAGAGAAAAACAGGAAGTGTGCAGACTGAGCTCGGCCGGCCGACATGTTTCAGAGCCTGCCGCTCTCACTCGCTCAGCACAAACGCACCAGCTCTTCCTCATTCTTCACATTTCCGCCCTGAAGCCAGCAAACGACAAATATTTGTTTTTATTCTGAGCTGGAAGACGCTGAACGCAGCCGGGCCGCTGCTGGGACATGTCTGTTTATTCATAGCAAGAAAAAAAATATTCACAGGTTGTTTTGTCTGAAAATGGAGGGAGGAGGGGTGAAGGGTGACTCAGGCTTCCTGGTAATTTTATTTTTAGCTTTTTTTTAACCGTAAACTGAGACAGTGCACACATGTAGCAGCAGTTCTCTCAGTAAGGTTCCCAACACAAAGGTTACAACAGAGGAGGGTTGGAGACGAGCTGAACAACAATCATGACTTTTTCTTAGATAGTTTTCAAAGACTTCAGAAGGACAAAGAGTGAAATGAGTCTAATATACATAAACCAGGTGACCCTGTAGCTCAAGCTGAGCGTGTTAGTGTTGTGTTTGGATAACTAAATGAGGCTCTCGGGCACCTTTTTCGCACCTCCGAACTTTACAAGCATAATTAGCTGGTCTTTAACCTGCCGGCTCCCAAATACAAAGTATGTTTGATGTCCAAGCAGCAGCATCTCGGGCTGGAAGCTCTGCCTGTACAGAAGTGCCAAAACCTGCAGTTCCTCTAATGTCCACTGGAGGCTGGTTTCCAAACGAGTCAGTCCCCACAGACTCTCATGTTAAAATGTTTACAGCAAAAATAAACATGTTTACAGCCTGATGCAGAGAATAGTTACAGCTACTGTTCACCATTATAACGTCTGCACAGGGAGCGAATGTGTTATTAATGTTTTTTTGGATCATTTAAAGGCTCAAAATGACGACAGTCCGCAGGCCGCAGGGGGTGTGGCTGCTTTGCTCAGTATGTTGTAGCTGCTAGCTGTCTGCTAGCTTCACCTCAGCTAACTGGAGTCCCTGAACTGGACCTCTGGACCGTGTTTGTGCTGTTGGACAATTTTTAATGCAATTATCTGACCAATAATATGGTTGCTATGTGGACAGTTGTCTAGGAGACAATTTAAACCAAGTCTATGGGTGCACCTTGATAACTAGCTGATTATTTAATACTCCACCCTCCTCCACAACACCACGGTGGCCAAAACGCTGCCGCTGAGTCCAGAAACCATTAAAGATCGCCACGATACACACGTACATCTTTTATATACAGTCTAAGGAGATGTCAGGTTACACTGAAGCTAGAATGGTGCAGCTGAGAGTGATGGAGTCAGTGTTGGTGAGTGGGTGTCAGAGTGTGAACTGGAGTATTTCCTGCTCTGTGCTTCATGTAAGAAATGTGAAAACTGAAATCAGGCTGTGTTTTCCTCCAGATGTGGACTTTTACTCCCTTTGGATGTGGAACATCTTCATTTTGTGTACACAGATGTGTGTTTGTGCAGTCTGATGATAACTCACGTTGATGTTCATGAAAATAAGGAAAGTAACAGATTAAATATCGCGACTTTTAACAAACTACGACTCAGAGCGCAGACTGCTGCTGAGTAATCCCCGCTGACAGTAACCCTGCCAACAGGTCGCCCTGGTCTCTGTTTCCGTTCCTGTAAAGTGTTCTCGTTGCTTTCTGCTTAGTTTCCGACTCTCATTGGTTCCAACTGACAGCGCCAACCTTTAAAAACACCTCGTTAATATCCAGCTGGATACACAGAGTGGGACTGTGTTTGTTTATACATACATATATATTTAAATATACGGGGGCCATGTTGTTTTACCTTAATTAGATAGCAGACAGTCGAGCCCCCCCCCCAGCCCCTGCAGCCCCTCAGGGAGAAGCGGGTGTAGTTAATGGTTGGATGGATGGATGGCAGCCAGCAGAGAGCTGAAGGGAAGAGAGCGGACGAGATGAAAGCCTGAAAAACAAAGTCTTTAAAAATCTGCACGTATAGAAAATAATCATTAAGGATGGGCTGCTTTCAGTCCCTTCGAGAAAACGACGTTTGTTTTTAGTTTTTTAAAGTGTTTGTTGTGTTCATGTTTCTCAGGACTCAGCCCCTTCACTCGCCCTTCATCACCTCCTCCTCCTCCTCCTGTTTCTGCTGCAGTCAGGGCTCCATGTATGGTCTGAGGGGAACTTTTCAAGCCTCCAGCCACCAGAAAACCTCCAGCAGGGAGTGACTCTGTTTCCCTCCAAGTCTCAGAGGGCGAGCCCTGTATTTTTAGAGACGCAGACTTACTGGCTGTTATGAAAGAGGGCGTGTGTGTGTGTGTTGTCCCTGTCTGACTGTGATAGATGGATCATCATGTCTCTTCATGTTTGCTCGAGCCTCTCGGCTGAATCAGCTGCTGAAACTGAGAAAATCTGCACAGAGAGTCTGAAGCTTCTGGTTTTCCAGCAGCACGCTCCCTGAGCCGTCACCGTAAAGTTTTTGTGCTTCACATGAGTGCTTCCTTTCGTTTTCCTTCACCAAACTGCGTGCAGAAATCTCACAGCTGAAGTTACAGGTTGCTTTTGTATTCGGCATGATCATAAATAATCTCTGACTCTCTGTGCATCCCCTGCCTGCTCTCTTTGTTCTTCTCTTGCTTCTGCTTTTGATATTCTGTTTCTTCTTTCACTGATGTGACAGCAGGGAAATTCCCCAAACTGGAGATACGAGATTTTCCCCTGAGAATAACAATACTACAGTGCAGTGCGGAGGATTTTCTCAGAGTAACAATCAGTGTGAAAGTATCGCAGCCGCAGTACTGGAGCTTACTGGTGTGAAGAGCAGTGAATCAATGAAGAACTTTTACTTAAAGAGGAGCCTGTTGTGTTTGAATGGTCGATGTTCATATTAAGCACAGAAGGGCTTCAAATGAGGTCAGTGTTTGAACAGCTGATCCCCGCGAGCCCACAGCTTAGCAGTAGAATACAGACTGTATTTAAAGGATGGCCGTGGCCACTGTGACGCCAGTACTCTGAATGTTGAAGCCTTAACAGCACCTTGGTGGTTTTCTGGAACCACAAGTGGCCATATTTGGACAAGAGATAATGATCAACTAATGCTAACTGTTAGCAGGCGGCTTCCATACAGAGACACAGATACCTGTTATTTAGGGCTCAGTAACATCCAAAAGCCAACAGTGGAGCTCAGACTCGTTGGTCTGTTAGTATAATTAACCACACAGCAGCCACATTACTGCTCCGATCATTTTAACAGGAAGCACAAACGCAGTCCAGAGGTCCAGTTCAAGCACTCCAGTTAGCTTAGGTGAAGCCTAGCGGACAGCTAGCAGCTACAGCCACCTGTCAGTCAAAGAGGCCACACCCCTAATAATGCAAATCAGCTGCTATAGTCATTAAAAATAACAATAAGAGTTTCCTGTGTGCAAGTGTAACAAAGAGGGAAATTAGCTTTAGAGACTGAGCGTTTCTCCGTAGCAGACTGTAAACACGGTTGTTTGGGACTGACTCACTGAGCCTCGTGTGGACATTGGAGGAACTGCAACTTGTAGCCTCCGTTTCTTCCCTGGTGGTGGATGCTTGTTTTGAGCGCTTAGTTTCACATATTTTCTTCTGCTCATATGTTTGTATGATGTCACTGATGCCTGCAGAACAAAGATGCCTTAAAGTGAGGCTGAAACTAATCGAAAAGGACTTCAGTTAGAGGGGATGCACCAAGGCCCAGGACGAGATAAATGAGGTTGACTTTGAACTGCAAAACTACTAGAATGGAACTGGTAGGATGAATAGGTGAACAGGCCCAAGGGCCAAAGAGCTTCTTGCACTTACAGTGGGAACAGAAACAACGTTTCAGTTTAGCTGAAATTTCAAAAAGTCCTCAGAAACACATCACACGTTTGCACACTCATTCAGTCACAGTTAAACTCTGCAAATAATGTGAAACACCTCTGTGTGGACTGGCTGAGAAGTGGATCTGAAATCGTGTTTTTCAGCTGCAGGTTCACAAGAAGCAGCTTTCATTTCCTCAAATTAAACCGGCAGCTGATCAAATCGCTTCATTGCTCGACCCCTCCTGTAATATGCAAATGAAGAGTTTTATTTAGACTATTAGCAGGAAAACAAAAAAACACCTGGAGGATGTTCTGGCTTTGACACTCAAACATCTTCTAGGACAGTTACACCACCAAGCTCATCAGCACCAACACGAATACGTTAAAAATCATCAGCTGAAAACCTCTAACGTCCCTCTGAAGACCGAAGGGTTTCCTGCAGAGTCCGGTCAGCCTGACCTCACAACAGGATAACAGGCAGGTGTTAGAATGACTGCTGCTTATGTACGCAGCTCAGAGTCATGTGACTTTTCCAGAACAATGTCACTGAGTTATAAAAGAAAATGAAAGTGAGGCTTGTTGCAGATGGGAGACGTTTGCCTTACAAGTCGTAGTGTTTGGTGTGTCACACCAGTCTGCAGTACTGGCTTAAACCACCCGACCCATCACATGTAGAACACTGTAAAGGGCCCAGTGGGGTCATATTTAAATCAGTAGTGTGGAAGGATCTATTTTAACCAACGGTTGTTTTTCCTAAACTAACTCACCTTCCAGCAGCTGAAGCAGGGCTCTCAAAGTGCAGTCAGTGGACCAGTGGTGACCATTTGTGGAAAACACCTGACCCAAAGACCAACCGGCCCGGTGACTTCTTTACTGAAGTTCCTGTTGACTCTCTGGCTTCAATATTCCTGGTTTTAGTTGCAACGTGGGAATTTAAATTGGAGGCACCAAGTAATGTAATGCCAGAGTAACTATATTAATAGTTAACTATAAATAGCACACAGTTTAAAATGACCAACTTTAGAGACAATCTTCTCTTTTACCAACACCCGAGGGCGTCCACACAGCAAGTGAGTGATGGTTGGTCACTAGTGGACATTTCATGCTTCACCCTAGAGTAACCCACTTATTTATAAATAATCAGTAGCATTCTCTGCTCTCATTGGTTGTTGCTTCAATCTCTCAAAGTTGAGAAAGTTTATCTGGGGACCGCCCACTTCAGTTATTGCTAATGTTTGTTGCTTGAACTCGGTGATTCTGCGGTCTTTGGTCATTACGTGAATCTCTTCCTTTGCAGACACCTGATTAAAATGTTCAGTGAGTGCATTTTCCCTCCGCGGTTCTTTATCATACCCCAGCTGCAGGACTCACACTGTCCCGCTGCGATGCATATGCCACTGAAAATAGTTCCCTCCTTTTTTCTCCTTTTTTGAAATGTGCATCAGTGACATGTTTTAATGGCTGACTATAAGTGGAAGTGAAAGTCAAAACTGAGTGTGGAGCAAACTAATCAGCATTTAGAATCAAACTGAAACAAAACTCCTACACCAAACAACCTAACCACACTTTCCTGGCAGACAATCTGTAGTTCCACCGACAACCCTCCATCCTCCCACTGCAGCCGTATAAAACTCAACCTTTAAATCTCAGCATCCGATATCGTCGTGAACACTGAAAGCACTGACGCTAAAGATTGTATCTCTGTGTCACCCGTGCAGTTCAAAACACTTGACACCCTGAGATGGTCTGATAATGATTTATTCGGTGCACAGTAATGTTTTCTTCTTGTCTGACACTCTGGGTGCTTTCCATCTCTAACCAGCAGCTGTGCATCGTGTGAAAGCACCATCGGCAGGAATGTGACTGTCTCCATTTGATTCTTCATCACGAGTTTTTCCTGATATTAGCTCATGTTTCTTTTTTGTCTTATGTGAAGCTTTCCTTTGTGACGGTAAAAGGCGGCAGGATTTGATCCTCAGCCTGCCGCTCTGCAGCTTTAAAGGAGCATTTTGTCAAATCCTCTTATTCACTTCCTGGCTGAGAGTTCAGATTGATACGACGCTTAAACATGAAGCTTCAGAACCAGCTGGCTGTAGCTTTATAACTCGGAATAAAACAGAACACAAAACAAGCTATAGCACAAATGACCTTTGACCTTCAGTAAATCAACTGCAAATGTTAACAAAACATCTTATCTATGTTTCTAAAAACATGACTTTGAGCTGCAGCTTGCAGAAGATTCACCGTCTGTTTGTCAGATGAATAATAAAGTTTAACAGGAATTAAACAAGGCAAAAAACCAGAAATGAGTTTGTGTTTTGCACTTCCTGTTCCTCATCTTAAAGTCAGTCAGTTACTGAACAGCTCTTAGTGAGTGTCTAAAATAATGCCTGTGGTTAACACGAGCTCTCAGTATTTTCACTTTTTGTTCTCCATCATTGAAAATGTGAGTAAAAACATCACACGTGAACTAATAAGCAGCTAAATAAGACCCCAGAGCCTGTGAGTGGGATTTGAAGCTTAGGGGCAGTGAAGTCATACGTCGTGTGGCCTAAGTTAGCATTTTACTTCCTCCAGTGCATTTGTGCTTAAACCAAAAATGGTGCCAGTGTCCAGAGACTGTACTTTCTGTGGAAAACCCAGAGCCAGTGGAAAAATCCTGTTTTCTGTTGAAGAAAACGGAGCAGTCTAACTTCAGGATTGGCCTAAAAAAATAAAGGGCTGCAGTCCAGCAGTGCCTGAGGCAGCTAGTTTCTGAGGTATGCTACAATGAAAGGCGAGGATCAAGAAACTTTAAAAAGTAACAATTTTGTTGGAAATATATTTAAACACTCGATGACCATTTCAGGGCGATGAGGGTCTGAAGTCTAACCTGGGAAAGACCAACGTTCACACGAGCAATTAATCTTCATTAACCTCACGACAGAATAATCATGTCCACAGTTACACAGATGATACATGACTATACGTTTCTGCACAAAGACGGCAGACTACAGTCTTTACAGGGGGAGGCAGAGCCTTCGGTTTTGAGTGGAATCAGCTCCCAGTTTGGATTCAGGACACAGACACCATCACTAAAATTGGGATTAAAAAAGGTGACTGTTTTTGTGATTTGGTGCAATATAAATAAAACTGAATTCAATTTTATTAAATTGGATCAGCTGACCCTGAATCCTCCCTTAGTTGTGGTGCAACAGGTGTAGGCTGCTGGGGGACTCCCATGATGCACTGGGTGTTTCTTCTTCACTAATATGTGTTAATAACCTCTCTGCATTTAATCATTTGTCGTCTTCCTCCCCTCGCCAGTCGCAGCAGATGGCCCCGCCCCTCCCTGAGCCTGGCTCTCCAGGAGGTTTCTTCCTGTTAAAAGGGAGTTTTTCCTTCCCACTGTTGCCAAAATGCTGCTCATAGGGGGTCATATGATTGTTGGGGTTATCTCTGTTTTCGTTGTATTACTCTAAATGGTAAATGGCCTGTATTTGTATAGCGCTTTACACTACATTCAGTCACACACCCATTCACACACACATTCACACACTGGTGATGGCAGCTACATTGTAGCCACAGCCACCCTGGGGCGCACTGACGGAGGCGAGGCTGCCGGACACTGGCGCCACCGGGCCCTCTGACCACCACCAGTAGGCAACGGGTGAAGTGTCTCGCCCAAGGACACATTTACATTACAATATAAAGTGTCTTGACATGATTTGGAGTTATTTAAATAAAACTGAACTGGATTAAATTGAATTGAACTGACAGCTGAATAGATCAGCACAACCTTTTAAAACTTAACAAAGACAAAAGTTCATGTTCTTGGCTCTAAACACAGACATGAGCTGCTCACTTATAAAACTGGATGAACGAGCTGACCGTTCGCTGGGTTTGAGTATCGAAGCCTGCACTGATTTCAGCTCTGCTGCAAAGTTATCAGCTAAAATAAAAAAAGAAGAACATATCGCTGCAGCTGAGCTACACTGGCTTCCAGCTCCCGACAGATCCGACTGTAAAATAGTCCCAAACTGCCGAGGTTATGATTGACACGCTGCTCGTTACTTAGCCTTCATCCTTCTGCTCCTGTTGTTTCCGGGTGTTTTCTTTCCTTCCAGATTTTTATTTAACTTTCATATTTTCTGTATTAGATGTGTTTGTCTGTTTGCTGTGACTGTGGTTTTCTTGTGCATGTGTGGCTTTGGCGCCCTTTAACAGACTAACTGCTGTTTACTCAGTGTGTTGTCATCATGTGATTCACAGCTGAAATTCTTCAATTTTCTGTTCTGATTTCGGTAAAAACTGCAGTTTGAGACGATGTTCTGTATCATTTCCGTTAAATTGAGCAATCAAACAGAAATTAAACCGTGTATCTGCGTCCCTCTGAGTGATAAATGAGTTCATTTCTGTGGAAAAACCTGAAACCAGATCAGAGTCCGGATCCTTGCTGCTCCACTCCGGGCTTTCGTTCCTCTCGCTCAGCCTGTTTACGGCCTGCGTGCTGCCGCCATTTCAGGAGCTGCAGAGGCCTTTCTGTCATGGAAGAACAAAAGCAGCTCTGTCTTTGTCTGCAGCTTCACCTCCACATGCGGCCTTTACACCTACAGCCTGCGGCCGCTCTCACGGCCGCCCTGCAAACGCTCACAAACACAGGCAGACGCGGAGCTGCAGCTTTTAAACCAAAAAGCGACCATGTGTCTGCACATTCACGAGTGGAAAGGTCAGCTGGAAACACAAACACTCAGCATGTGTCTGCGAGCACGATGCACCCACCCCACAGACTTTTATTCTGAAAAATACAATATTTTCCAGAAGGACAGCTCAGATTACGTCTGCTGTTCATGGAGACACCTCAGATGTGCCAAACCTCATGAAAATATTTAGTTTAACTTCAAATTCACGTTCCCTCTTAAAGATCATGTTTAGGGGTCACAGTTTGCACATCTGTGATGCACCTCAGGTCATTCCCAACATCTTTACTGTCTCGATCAGAAACTGATAAAAAGATTTTCCTTTTAAATCTTTGCTTTGATGTTAGTGGAGATATATTTGTGTTCCAGGACTCGCCGGTAGGAGGTTGATAAGGTTTTTAGTGCTTCTCTGCTACGGTCCTATAATGTAACTCCCACATGGAGTTTGTCCAGAACTCTATTAAAGTAGAAAATTTACTTCCTGTCATGTTTTCAAACCTGAATCCAGATGAAATTACGAGAGGAAAAAAAGGTCTTTACTTGTGTGGTATGGAAATGCCTTCAACTCCCCCACCACACACACACACACACACACACACATAAAGGCCGTCCCATATCAAAGGAGTGTTTGATGTTGGTCTGTGTGGGCCTGTTTGGGGGGTTGGGAGGGGACAGACAGACGAAAGCAGATGAGGAGTCGCGGGGCGGGGAGCGGGGAGGGCTGGTTCCTGCATCGTAAACAGCAGGAATACCAAACCTACACTGCTGCCTCACTCTGAATGGGAACAGTGTACATTAACACACACATGCTTTAGAAACAGCACAACAAAATAAGGAAGCGCTTCAGTGCTGTTGGCGACACCTGCAGGCTGCACCTGGTATTACACCTTCCCTCTATAGTCAGTGTGTTTTATTGGCTGTGTCCAGTATTTTCTCTGTTATTGTTTTTAGTTTGCAGACAGTTTTTCCACCAAACAGTAACAGTGCTGGTTGTGGTGCCTCCGACATCCACAACCCTGAGTTCGATAAGCAGCTAAGAAAATGACGATTTAAGCCTCAGAGCTGTGTGCTGCTGAAGGAGGTTTATCTCCCTCCCTAAAGTCAAATTTCTCAGAGTGATGAGACGTCAGTGAAACAGAATTTTATACAGCAGCAAATCACTACAGCGGCCATTCAGGGTGCTTCATACTGTAACGTAGAAGTTCTCTCTATACTTCAACCATATAGAGGGAACAATTAAACAACCCCCTTTGAGAAAGCACTTGGCAACAGTGGGAAGGAAAAACTCTACTTTTCAACAGGAAGAAGCCTCCGACAGAGCCGGGCTCAGGGAGGAGCGTCCATCTGCCACGGCCGGTTGAGGGTGAGAGAAGGTTTATTGAGGTAGTTTCAGGTTGAACTCAGTTTTCAGGGCTTCAAAGGTGCTTCAGTAATCTGGGACTGTGGGAGCTCCTGCACTGATCGTGACACCGACCAGCTTGTGTGATGTCACGCTGCTGTTCACAGTGACCATAAACTGCCAGTAAAACTGTCCAACATGCCACAGCAGTACCTTCATCTCAGCAACATCTTCATTTAATGTCTAAGTCGTCGCCTAGCGGGAAACGCACATGTAATTATAATCAGATCTTCTCGTGTCTTGATGATGGGATGCTAATTAAGCTCGCGCTCCTTCTATTTTTTCCCGGTTTTCCTTCCTTGCGTTAAATTGATTCCACCTACAGAGCTGTTCCCATCTCAATTACCAGCTCTTCCAGTTTTATTGATTTTCCACAGTCTCTGCAAAGTCCTGATATTTATGTATTAAATGTGAAATCACTTCATCCTAAAGCTAATTGTCTACACAACTATGACAGAAAAGTCAGCTTTATTCTCAACGTGTTGCTGCAACATGTTTTTGGAACCTGGGACTGGACTTCCCGGCTGATCCGCACCTCCAGCTGTGCTGCTGATATTTGACCGTCCAGTCCAGTAAAGGGATTTTTAAAATGTATTTTATCTCACATGCACAAACATCAGTTTTGATCATTTCTAACAGCTTCAGAAGCACAAAGCCGGCGTTTGTTGGAGAATTTTAACTAATGAAATTGTAGCTTTCACTTAAGAAGATTCCACTGAAATGAATCCTGTCTCAGCTCTACAGATTTGTACTTTTTCAGTACAAATATCTGATTTTTCTGACCTGATTATGAAAACAGTATTTATTTAATATCACATCATATTGATGAAAGGCAGAAAATGTTCTCATGGAAAAAGTGATTTGATTATAAAAATGATAATAATCATAGTTATAATAAACTGAAGTTTATTTGACAGTGGATGTGTCAGCATGGAGAAAGTAGGTTATTATATTTTTACTAGTTTCATTTGCTCAGTTGAACCAGTTTGTTTGATGAGTGACATTTATCTGTAGGGCTCCTCAGCTTCACTGCTGGTGTCACAGGTTCAATTCCTGCTGAACACACCAATCCCCACCAACAAAGAACAATAAAACTGCCTAATCAAACATGCAGAGCTTCCTGCTGTGGTGACGGAGCAGCTGAAACAGGAAAATGTGAGATTATTGGCAGGAGTTGACAGATCTCGCTGATGACTGTGAGTGTTTGCTCTTTTTCAGGATGGTCGTTTAAACCGGATCTCGTCTGTGTTTTTCTGGACTGCGGCGTTTTGATGCCTTGTTTCCACCTTATATCAGAGCTGGGAAGTGGAAATGCTTTAACGCTGGGTGAGAATTGGTGTGAGTTTGTTCAGGTTGAGGCTTGAGGCTGAGGACCTCGATGGTATTCAGTCGTCACACAGTTAGTGGCTGAATAATAATGAGTTTTCATGAAGCAGGCTTCAAACATCCATATTCCCCTCAGGATGGACCGAGATCACTCTGGTTATGCTCTGACTTAAACGCACCATCAGCAGCTCAGCCAAACTGCCTGTTGATGATTATCGGACCGATTGAGCCTGATGGAGATGAACAAATATAATGTATTTGATTATTTTTAATGGTGGACGAGAGGAAGAAAAGACTTGATGAGATGGTGGAACGTTTGTAATCGTCTGGAAAGCATGAACATCTGGACCAAAGTGTTTAAATCTGTTGAGGAAACTTTGAGATTTTTCATGGATGTTGATATAAAGACTGGTGCACCAGTGCAAACGTCTGGTTTCACAGAAGTATTCCTCTGGGGATCATGAACACCTGTACCAAATGTTGCTCCCACAGAGTGAATAAACTGCAAACTTTAACGTACGGGTCACACTAGAGTCAGAAAAGTCAGAGGGCCACCGTGTCTTTGAAACTCATCCCACAGGTGGGTACAGTTTCCTCTGCGGTGGGGTGGGCTGCCCTGGGTCCTGTGGGGCTTGGCAGTGCTGCTACCGTAGGCCCCGGTCTGGATGGGCCTGGGCTCCCTTGCCTTGGTGGGTACCAGAGGACGGGGGTGCCTACTGGCATCCTCCCCTCCCTCCTTTTCCTCCCCGTCCCCGGCTACCTCCCTCTTCCCGCTCCACCACACTCACCCACACAGGTAGGGCCTTGGGGTGCGGGTGTGTCACCAGGGTGCAGGGGAGACATTCCCCCCCCCCTGTCCCCTTCTGGCCACCTGTGCCTCAATTTTATCTCACAACTTAGACATCCACATTACTTACACTCTCATAACACACACATATATATAGGGCCTTGAGGGTGGGCACGTTAACGGCGTCCAGTGGACGGTCTGTGTACTCAAACCTACCTCTGGCGCCGGTGCCCACCTCTCAATTTTAAATCCATGTAGACATTGAGGGTTCTCGGGAGGGGCCGTGCCAACACCTGCTGCTCTCTGGCAGCAGCACCATGCTCTCCCTTGTTTTAAATGCACTTTAGAACAACACGCAGCAACACTACACATGAGCGGGAGGAGGGAGGTATGGGGTCTTCACACACCCCCGTTCTCTGCTAGCCATCGGGGCGGGGGGCTGGGAGGAGATGTTGGCTGTCCGATTGGCCTCCCTGCTGCTGCGGAGCCTGGGACGGTCTGCTTGCCTCCACCCCGGGGGGAAGGGTAACATCTCTTGGGTCTAGGTTCTGTTTCCCCCTCTGGGGGCGAGGGTACCTGGACCCGGGGTATAGAGTATGTTTGGGGAGTGTGATTGTGTGAACATGTCCATGTATGTCAATCCTTACGTTGGGTGAGTGCTGAGTGTTTGTATATGTGTGCATGAGGGTGGGAATGCATGTTTGTGTCTGTGTGTGCCTGTTTGTCTGTGTCTATATGTCAGGTCGGGTCTTAGACTCCACCTCTCTGGGAACTCCCAGGCCCTCCAAGGCCTATCTCCCCTCCCCACACTCCCTGCCGGTGACTGATGCCCTCAGGGGTCGGTGCATTGGTGGTTCTTGGTGTCTGGGGCTGGGCACTCAGGTATGTACCAGCTCACTCCCGGTGGCTACCTGGCAGGGCCTGGCGCCTGTTGCTCGGTCAGGCCTCCTCTGGGGTGCGGGGGGCCCTCAGGCCTCCGGCCTCTGGGCCTGCGGGTCGGTTCACTCTGGCACAGCTGGCTGCCAGCAGTGCCGGCGGGCACGCCGGTGCAGCCCCCTCTAGCTTCTGCTCGGTGGCTACTGGGTGACGCCTCGTCTGGGGATCCTCAGCCCTTCTCATGAGGGTGGCACGGATGCCCCTCCGGTGGTCCTCCTTGGGCTCTCGCACTCTGAGGCCTCTGGATGTCTGGGGCCTGGATCTCCTCCATGCCTGCTTCATGCCCTGGGGGATGGGGCTATGGCTCGCTACATCCTCTTGCAGACCATTACATGTGGAAACCATTTGAATACAAGCGCGCTGATCCACACAGGTGTGCACACGGGTGTTCACTGCTCGTAGACTTAAATTACACCTTTCTTGGCTGCTACTTCAAAGCACATCTGTCCTGCGTGCTGCACAACAACATTGAATATTTAGTATTTACTGCTGTTTACACTTAGCTAGATTAATGCGATGGTGTTGTGTTTAGTATGTTGCTTTGTTTTTTTTTGCTTGTTTTCTATTCTTTCTCTCTCTACAGGTGATCCAGGAGATTTTTTTTCTCCCCCCCTTTCTCACTGTCCCTCTCCCCTTCTGTTTTTCTTTTCCTTCCTCTTTCTCTCTCCCTTTCCTATCCCTCACTCATGTCTGTCCCGTCTGTAACAACTGAAAATAAAATAAAATAAATAATAAAAACAAAGGTCGATCAAATGGACCAATACGGCAATGCCACGATGATCCATTTGGCAAAATAAATCCATTGGATATCCTTGTTGGTCTTCAGACAACAATTCTGACGGCTAAAGAACCAAATGGGACAGGCAGAAAAAAAATAAAAAAAAATCCCACAGGACCATGAACATCTTTACCAAACTTCATCCAAATCTTGTAGACAGATGCTGCGATCGTTCACTGCATTTTTGTACCAGCCTGGTTGCGTTCATAGGATTCATCCTGTGGTACGAATGAACACCAAGGCAAATGTCAGGGGATCACATCGTACTTGGGGTACATCCTCTGGGGGTCAGGAATGTCTGGACCACAGCTTGTCCTTCTGCAGGACCGTAGTCATACTGCTGAGGACATTCAAAACTGTGACGTAAAAGTTTGACACCTTCCAAAGTAAGTGAAATCCATCCTCTGGGGACCATAGATATCTGTACTAATCGATCTCGTAGAGGTTATAAAATGTTTACAAGCTCATGGCATTTTCACTAGAAAGTAAAAACTATGTCTGGCTGGAGACACCGAGGGAAGGTTCAGCTAATCACATGATGTTTGGATCAATCTGGTAATCATGAAGGTTTCCAAACAAAGCAGACAAGCTTCAGTGGGAAAGTGGAAACTCTGATTTGGGGGGATGAGAGTAAAGTCAACAATTACAGCTTTTTAATATTTCATGTCAAAGACTAGCTCTGGAAGAAGTCCACGTCACAGCGTTTCATAAGAGCAACAAAATAAATAAAAATCTGAGAGCAGTTTTCGGGAAAAATGACAGAAATTGTGAAATGAAGTCAGGAAGGATGTGCATTAAATGCAGTGGCTGCAGGGAGAGGGGCCCAGGGCCGTGGGGCCATACAACCTGTCTCTTTAAGAGTTTCGTCTTCCAACCAACCAAATGTTTTCATCGGCTCACAACATACCCGAGGACCTCAACGCTCGCTCTGGTGTACTCAGAGGTCAGCGATGTCACTCGGAGCGAGGCCACGAAGAGTCTTAGAAGTAATCAGGAAAATCTTAAATCCTTTTCTGAAGGAGGAGCTGCTCTGACGAGCTGCTGCCGCTGAGGTTTTATTCAGAGTGCTTCTGCAGGGAGCATCTGAAATTAAAACACGAAATCCATGATTCCTTTTATTTTCTGTGCTGTTGCTATGAAATGAGACACCAGTGCTCCCAGTTACTGATAACCACAATGAAAACTAAACAGATACACAAACATCAGAAAGAAGAAACAAACTGTAACAAACAAAAGTAAAAGAAAGTATTTAAAGTAAAAATACTGAGAAAGAAAAAGACGTGTAATTAAATCATGTAATTAAATGGCCCTTTAGCTGTGTTTGTGGCTCTTTAGTTAAACTCATTTTTATGTGTTTTTATGGTCATCACATATATTTATATCACGTCCAGAGTATTTCTGCACTTTATAACCAGCAGAGGGCAGCAGAGTACATCAGTAGTGTGCATTCATGCTCCTGCTGAGCTGATGTCACAATAAGGTACTGAACTCTAATCACGTGACAGCTGAACGAAAACTTTAAAGATAAACAATATTAGGAGCGAATTTATAAGAATAATAAAAGTACGACTGAGGAGAGGATAAAAAAACAGAGTCTCGCTTTAGCAAACTAAATATGTAAGTTTATAAAAATAAAAAAGTGTGATTTCAGTGTAACATAAAAATGTTTGTCTCTTACAGCAGGTAAAGGTCACAGGCATGAAAGATCAAAGTGACAGAAGTCATTCAGAGCGACTGATTGGCTGTTTAAACTGTAAATATAAACACAAGGAGAAAAAACTTATTAAAAACAGACAAAATAATGTAAATATGACTTTTGTACATGTTTTTCAGCACATTTATCAAAAGAAGAGAAAGTACAAACATTTAACAATCACGTTTGATAATTGTTAAAGTTTCATTAATAATGCATAAAATAAATACAAAGACTTTATTATAGTTTTACTGGTTTTGCATCAGGAGAATTAAACATGTATTACACGTGGTTTTAATCACACAGTCTGAAACAATGATCGTTCAGCTTAAACAGTTTTAAACTTTTGGAGCTGATCAGGTGGAGAAGTGGAGTCAGTGCTGCAGCTTCCCCAAACAGCTGTTTGCTGTTTATTGATGTGTGTCTGTCTGCTGCCAGCAGATGGAGGCAGAGACTTTAACATGAGTGACACACACAGCAGCGATGGAGCACATGCTGAACACAGAGACATGGACACAGGGACGTGGACACAGGGACATGAACACAGGGACGTGGAGACAGAGAGGTGGACGCAGGGACGTGGAGACAGAGAGGTGGACGCAGGGACGTGGACACAGGGACATGGAGACAGAGACGTAGACACAGGGACGTGGACACAGGGACATGGAGACAGAGAGGTGGACGCAGGGACGTGGACGCAGGGACATGGAGACAGAGACGTGGACGCAGGGACGTGGACACAGGGACATGGAGACGGGGACGTAGACACAGGGACGTGGACACAGGGACATGGAGACAGAGAGGTGGACGCAGGGACGTGGACACAGGGACATGGACACAGAGACGTGGAGACAGGGACGTAGACACAGGGACGTGGACACAGTGACATGAACACAGGGACGTGGACACAGAGACGTGGACACAGAGACATGGAGACAGAGACGTGGACACAGGGATGTGGACACAGTGACGTGGACACAGAGACATGGAGACAGGGACGTAGACACAGGGATGTGGACACAGTGACGTAGACACAGTGACGTAGACACAGTGACGTAGACACAGTGACGTGGACACAGGGACGTGGAGACAGAGATGTGGATACAGGGACATGGAGACAGAGAAGTGGATGCAGGGATGTGGACACGGAGACATGGAGACAGGGACGTGGACACAGGGACGTAGACACAGAGACATGAACACAGGGACGTGGACACAGGGACATGGACACAGAGACGTGGACACAGAGACATGGAGACAGAGACGTGGACACAGGGATGTGGACACAGGGACGTGGACACAGAGACATGGAGACAGGGACGTAGACACAGGGATGTGGACACAGTGACGTGGACACAGGGACGTGAACACAGGGACATGGAGACACGGACATGGAGACAGAGATGTGGACACAGGGACGTGGAGACAGAGATGTGGATACAGGGACGTGGACACAGGGACATGGACACAGGGACGTAGACACAGCGACGTGGACACAGAGACATGGACACAGGGACATGGAGACAGAGAAGTGGATGCAGGGATGTGGACACAGGGACGTGGACAAAGGGACGTGGACAAAGGGACATGGAGACAGAGAGGTGGACGCAGGGACGTGGACACAGGGACATGGAGACAGAGATGTGGACACATGGACATGGAGACAGGGACATGAATACAGGGACGTGGACACAGGGACATGTAGACAGGGACATGAACACAGGGACGTGGACAAGGGGACGTGGACACAGGAATGTGAACACAGGGACATGGAGACAGAAACGTGGACACAGGGACGTGGACACAGGGACGTGGAGACAGAGAGGTGGACACAGGGACGTGGACACAGGGATGTGGAGACAGAGACGTGGACACAGGGACGTGGACACAGGGATGTGAACACAGGGACATGGAGACAGAGACGTGGACACGGGGACGTGGACACAGGGATGTGGACAGAGGGACATGGACACAGGGACGTGAACACAGGGAGGTGGACACAGAGACATAGACACAGGGATGTGGACACAGGGACGTGGACACAGAAACGTGGACACAGGTACGTGGACACAAGGACGTGGACACAGAGACATGAACACAGGGACGTGGACACAGGGACGTGGACACAGAGACATGGACACAGAGACGTGGACACAAGGACATGGACACAGAGACGTGAACACAGGGACGTAGACACAAGGACGTGGACACAGAGACATGGACACAGGGATGTGGACACAGGGCAGAGTGGGAACAACTCCAACAACAATGACGCTGTGATCACAGGACACACGGAGGAAAAACACATCAAAGTTTAACATGTAAAGTTTTCCAAATGTCTCACATGTAACAGAACGTGTGTGTGAAACAGCTGACAGGTGTTCTGATTTTAATGACACAGTTACCTTATAAATATCATCGTTAGTTTCTTTGACAGAAGTCATAAATTTAATGTAAATTCTTAATATAATGTTAAAAATGCAACTAAATAAATACAAAATGATATAAAATGTATTCAATTTAAAATGCAAACTTCACTAACATATGGAACAATAAAAATACGATGTTACAAAAATCAGCTTTTTATATGAAATATATAACTGATTCCAATACTTCAGGTTACTAATGAAAAAGATTTCAAAAACACAAATTTAGTTCTTTAAAAGTCCCTGAAATGTGTCGGAAACATGGAATATAAAAAAAAACTTGTGAAATATGTGAAAATAACAAGTTTATATGATAAAGTTTATGGATTTACTGTTTCCCTCGAAATAAAAAAGAAGATTTAGTGTGAAAACATAAAATCATGGATGACATACACAACAATAAAATGTCATCATTACATGTGATCAGTGATCACATGTAGATTTTTAGATGTTATAAATAAGATTGTTAACGTTTTAAGAATATATATATGACTTATTTATAATTATTCTGTCATCAGAATAAGAAAATCATAATAATGATTAATACACATAATCATTGGGGGCGTCTGTGGTTCAGGGGGGTTGGGAAGCTCGATCCCTGGGCTCTCTGTCCTGGTCGTTGTGTCCGTGGGCAAGACACTTCACCTACCACCTACTGATGATGACCAGAGGGGCCGATGGCGCGATATGGCAGCCTCGCTTCTGTCAGTCTGCCCCAGGGCAGCTGTGGCTACAACTGTAGCTGCCTCCACCAGTGTGTGAATGTGAGAGTGAATGAATAGTGGCATTGTGCGTTGAGAGTCTAGAAAAGCGCTATATAAATGCAATCATTATTATTATTATTAGTAGTAGTAGTAGTAGTAGTAGTATTGTTATTATTATTATTATAACACAGTTTTACACCTGGCCCACTGTAACATTGAAACCACGGGACTGGACACGCCCACTTTAACTAAATCTGGTGTTTTTTGTTTTCTAGCTGCTGGTGAAGTTTTGTTTACATCACTCATGTTTGTAAACAGCTGATTTGTGTTTATTTAAAGACAAAAATCTGTTTTTATTGTTTGACTTCCAACATGATTCATCATCTTAATATGAATACACACACACACCAGCTGATGACATCATAACGTGTGTGTGTGTGTGTGTGTGTGTGTGTGTGTGTGTGTGTGTGTGTGTGCGCGTGTCCATCTGCCTGCTGCGGGACTCTTCAGAGATCAATAATTAAACACAGCTAATGGGCTGTGCGCTGCAGTCCGGGACATCTGTCTGCCTCTGTGTGTGAGCGCACTGAGCATGCTCAGTTCAGCTGCATTATGACGAGGTCAGGACCTCAGTTTAACCTGCTGACCTCCAAAAGGAGAGGCAATCAGCTCAGGTCCAGTTTAAACCCCACGCAGTCCCAGTACGAGTGACACAGTGAGGCTGTTTTTGTTACTTCTTCTAAAATCATACAGAAGATGCTCTGAAACAGGAAGCAGGCTGAAATGTATGCACATGTACACACACACATACAGCCGGACAGCAGGTCCAGATAAATAAATGAGTTAGAAGATCACAGGAAACATGGTGAGAAATACATACGATCCCCGTCACAGTCACAAATACTATAAATGGAAATAAAAGTTTCAATCGCTGACTCAGATCTAAAGGCGCAGAAGGGCAGGAGGCTGCTGGAAATGGGACAGTAATTCAAGAAAATCTCCAGGAAGTCAGACAGATGTTATCTTCCAACGTAAACAGGAAACTCACTATCAGAAAGATTTCATAAATGTAAAGAAGTCCCCGTGTTACAGACCACCGTAGTGTTCGTTAATACAGACTGAAGAAATGATCAAACTGGTTGCTTCGGGCTTAAAATGAGAGCGTTACTCTGAGTTACTCTGAGTTTATAATAAATGACCGAGCTCTCATTGAGAGACAGATTATAATCCTAATCCTGTGTAAACACAGTCGTCAACCACTGCAGGGCTCTTAGTCGCTAAAAGCTGTCTCACAAACACTGGAGACGCATCAGCTCCACACACGAACGTCAGCATTAAAAGTTCAGCATTAAAAGTTCAGCGTTCATGAATGAGAACAAACTTCTCAGCGTGCGGACAGAAAGTGGAAATGATTCAGTAAAAGTAAATAAAAGCTTCTCGTACGAGCTCGTTCTGACTCGTGCAGGTTAGTTTCCAGTTCATCCCGCACCGTACGGACGCGAGTCGCGTTTTAACATACGGATGCTCGTTATTTAACGTACAGGGTCTCGCTTTAGGCCTCACTCTGACTGAAGCTTCACTGCAACATAAAAAGTACAATCTCTTAAGTGCGATCACGTTCAGCTTCACATTTCATTGTTTTATTTACATCAAATTTAAACTCAGGGGCAAAATATACAACAGAGTGAAACAGAGCAGCTCTCTCTCTCTGCAGGATTTCAAATAAATTTCTACACAAGCCCAAAACGTCTGAAACAGACGCCTGAGACGGGCGCGAGCTGTCCCTGTGCTCGCTGTTACACATGTGACCTGTCTGTCCCAGTAGGTCTGACACTTTGGTTTAGTGGAGTCCTCATGAATCATAGTCTTAGTTTCACTCATCAGCACCAACAGCTCAGGGACTAAAGTTAGCAGAGGTGAAGCCTAGCAGACAGCAAGCACCTGCAGTAGCCTGTGTTACCATTCACCTGTCAGTCAAAGAGGCCACGCCCCTAATAATGCAAACTTGGAGCCAAGTTAAACAGGTGAGGCATAAAAACATCACCTGTTCTTTTTTGCATCAGGCCGTAAACGTGTTTATTTGAGCTGCGCTCTGACTCTCGGCTGTGTTTGGACGTTGCTGCTTAGTTTGCACGTAATTAAGACTCATTATTGGACGCCATGTTTGCCAAACTCCTGCAGCAGCTACCTCAGGCCGTCACAGGCTGAGCCTCACTGCCAGTTGGTCCTAGTGGCTGCTTGTGGGACTGCAGCACAGTGGTCCCTCTGCAGCTGCACGTTACTCAGATAAGATAAGATAAACCTTTATTAGGATTGTCCAGTATATGCAGGATGTGCACAATCTATGCTTCCCTCACTACACAGGAAGCACTGACACCTTTTCAGGGGCTTGGATTAAAGTATCAGGTGTCTTTATGCTTCTGACCTGTGAGTCAGTCAAAGTGCTGCAAAACAGGAAACGCAGGCCTGAATTTCTCAGTTGTGAAGCTAATATTTGTTTAGTGGAAATGGAATGTAATCACCGGGCAGAACAGTGTTTGTGTTGGTGCGTTTCTCTCACAGTTAACCTGTTGCTCAACAAACGGCGAGCTAAATTTGGCGTGCCGTTGGTGCTGCCGCTCAGGTCGGTTTGAGACGTTGCAGACGGGGAACAGAGTTCATTATTCTCACTGCAGCCTGAACAGGAAGTTACACTCGAGCCTCTTCCTGTTTCAAACCTAATTTTCATTTCTTCACTTTTACTTTGTAGGACGCGGCGCAGCTCTGTCAGGCGCGTTTTTATGTGTCCATTCAGGCATTTCCTGCTCCGCAGCTCCCTCAGACTTTCCCTGACCTCACAGGGAGCTGTTAGTCGGGACTTTTCCCTCTTTATCTGCTCGCTGTTATCAGCTGGCTGTCTGAGGAAATCCCCTCTGTACCTGCCGCAGCTTTGAGTTTCCCTGAAAACATATTCAGGCTTTTTGCTGTGAACCTTTTAAAGTGAGAGAAGAGGATTTTGACTTTGCTGGTTCGATTCGTAGAAAATTCCCTCGTTCTGTCTTTGCTGTCCACCTAAACCTGGGCTCAGCTGCTCCGCAGGGCCACAGAGCAGACTGCACTTTACTTACGGACGGTTATAATGTAGAAGTGAGCTTCCAGGATCATCAAAGCTTCACATTTATAGTGCTGAACTTGGCGTTTTGCTGTTAATTGTGCCGTAAACACTGAATAAAGTCGTACTTAGCAGCTGGTATATCAGCTGCTAACAGTGTTTATTTATTTGGAAAGCCAGGAGCGACTCAGTGCTCAGTGTAAAACTGTGTTTTATTTAAGGTGGACAGGACACATTATTTACACTGAACACGGGTCAGAGGCTCACAGGCAGTAAAAATCACATCAAATGAAAACGAGGCAGAAAGATGAAATATCAGAAACACCAGCACGTCAGTGACTCACAGCGACGCCCGACAGCGTGTCTGATTATCAAAGAGCTCAGAGGCGTTTCCCTCCTTTGTTTGTGGGCGGAGCCTTCCAGGTATGTGCTGCTCACCTTCTTCACTGTGAGCAGATTATCTGGATTTACCAACAACGACAAAGTTCTGCATCAGAAACTGTGATAAACGAACAGAAGTGCTTCAGATATCAGACTATTTTTATTTACTCGCAACAGTAACTAAACAGCTCTGAGTCTGCTTATTGTTATTATTATTATTATTATTATTATTATTATTATTATTATTATTATTATTATTACCTCTATTTAACCTGAAAGTCTCTCTGAGAAGCAGCAGAATGAACTCAAAACATCCCAAAATGCTGCAAATGCAACATAAAAGATCAAATCCATGACACAATATACAAATAGTCATAACTTAAAACATTACTGACATCAACATGTGTCCTTCACTGGATTCCTTGTTGGCTTTTACATTCACGGGTCTGAGCATCAAGTGCTCAGTGATGTGAGCAGGGAACCAGCAGGAGTTCATCAAAAGTCGTGGGACCAAATCAGGATGATGCCGGGGCCGAGCCGGCGAGTGGCCACAGTCACTGACTCAACCAAGCCTCCACAAACTGATGATTTAAGAACACAGGTATCAGTGTCTGACTAATAGCACTGCTCTTCATGCTAATACAACAGCTGGATTCTGCCTGTGTGGACATATATCTGCTGTTATCCCCACGTTCACAAGTCTGACAGTCCGTGTCCAGACTCAGAGCTGGTCTGAGTTCAGTGTTTCATTAAAAGTCCTTTGATTCAAGATTTATTTGCTCCCCGTCTCATGTGATGGGCTCAGTTTCACTGGTGATGGCAGCTGTCCTGGTCACTCATATAAAACCAAAGAGAAAAATCATAAAATCACCAAAATTAGAGGAACGCATCCTGTGACAATGATGAATAATCATGAGTCATAAAATCACGCCCTCAGTTACAAACGATCATCTTAAGCCTTTGTTGCGTTCGTCCAGTCTGTGAGCCTTAAAGCGTCTGTGGTGAAACTGAGGCTTTAACCACAGTGGTCCTGTTCTGCTTCTCCCCACGTGACCTGAACGCACCGTCGGCCCCGCAGCGGCTCTGGGAACCTCGGCGCAGACCTCCCCGCTCACATGCATGAGTAGCTGCTGCTCGGCTCCACAACGGCGCTACAGTTCATCAGTAATTGTGCAGAGAAGGGCGCATTATCTTTTCCCATCATTCCCACTCAGTAACTGGGCCTTTCAGCTGGGAGATAAAGGCTTGTTGTGTCTCTGGGAGAGGAGCAGATTCACCACACAAACTGAGACTGATGGGTTCCTCCAGGAAGGTCTCAGAGCTGAACACGGATTCATCGTCATACGCTGTGATTTCAGACACGGGACGGACAAACAGAACCTCGTGCACCTTCACAGCAGAACCAACATGTCTACTCCATAAAGCAGTGGATGATGTCATGGTGGTTATGTCCATCTTTTACATACAGTCTGATCAGAACGGGACTTTGGTGCTCGTGCAGCCACCGTTTTACGTCTTTTATCTGAAAAACTGGTTTTAATATAAAATCAGCCAGAAAAAACACTCATGGTAAAGACTGTATATAAAAGATGGATGCAGCCACTGTCACTTGGTATTTTTAAGCCTCAACATGAGCATTCAGGCTGCCTCCTGACCTCAGGTCACAGTTAGCGAGCAGTTGCTGGCTGTTGATAGGTGAAAGCAGTCACAAAGATGGGTACACTGCTGCAACACAAACATATCATGACATCACCTGCAGGTACAACTTTTACTTTGAAACTACAGACCTCCATTTCCTGTGTTTGCATGTAAGTAGCATCTTTCATGCAAACTATAGTCTGTGGGGACAGACTCACTGCTGAGCCTCTGGTGGACTTTAGAGGAACTAAAGGTTTGTCAGCCACACACACACACACACACACACACACACACACACACACACACACACACACACACACACACGGGGGTTGTGAAGGGGACATTAACTGTAAATTGTGGTTGCAGTTCCCTCCTCTACCACTAGATGTCAGTAAGGAGACATTTTCCTGCGTTTCTAGTGCAAATTTCCAGTTTCTACCTGTTGCCTGTTTCAGGTAGATGGAGTTCTGAAGAAGACTTCTTTGTGTGACACCTCTGAGCAGAGGCAGCGCTCCCAGCCCCCGTCCCTGCCCGGTCTCCACCTCCCCCGGCTCTCCCACCAGCAGCCCCCAGCAGGGGTTTGGACCAAACACCTCCTATTGTTATGAGCAGAGCCACAGACCCGCCTCACAGTCCTCACACTGGTCCTCTTTTAATGCTAATGCATCCAGCACAAAGGCAGGTAATGCCTTAATATGAGTGTAAATGGGTCACGTCAGACTGTGGGAGTGCACGTGTTAAAGAGGGAAAGGAGCATTTGTAGAAGTGAGGCTGCTTTTCTGTCTTTTCTCCCTTCTTTTTAAATTTTAAGTCTATATTTAACATCTCTAACAAGAAGCTTTACTCTTTAAAGGGACAGTTTGAGGAGAAGCCGTGAGAACAGTGTGTGGATCGCTCTTAAATCAAGATTTAATTACAGCTTCACAGTTTTGTGATTTCTCGAGGACTTCTGCGTGATGCCTTTTAACGTGGATATTCATCTATTTTGTGGAAAGTCACACTAATACAAAATAAAGCAGTCTGTCCCTTTTTAGACTGAACGTGTGATAAACTCTGCCCTAAATAACCTTATAGGAAATACAAGGTAGTTTCATCGCCGTACGACCTCAGCTGTTTATTCCTGGGAGATTACAGCAGCTCTGCTGTGTAAGGAGAGCATGTTTCTGCTTCCAGTGTCTGCAGAGGGAGCTGCGTGAGGTGTAATAAATACCTTCGAGTGATATTTCCTGAGTCAACATTAGTTGAGGCTAAAGGCACGAAAAGAAAAAAAACAGCTGGTGCGATACCATCAAGCCCCGGTCTTAAAAAGGAAGAACACACTCTTTGTTGTGCAGCGAGTCCTCTGTGATTTCCTGCTAATGAATAAAAACAATAAGGGCAGTGCAGGGCTGACCACACGCTCTCACCTCAGCTTCCCTTCAGCAGCTGCTCTGCGGCTCCTGATTGGACCGTTTTCAGTTTAAGCCCAGCCTTTGTTACAAAGTGACTTTTCAAATTCACCAAAATCTGGGGAAACAACCTCAATTCCAACTCGAGCTTTCACTTAAACTCCACCTTTGATGTGATAATGAGCCAACAAACTGAGCAGCAGTAATTAAAGAAAAGCTGCTTTCACACATGCGCCGCAGCCGCGAGCTGCTGTGGACGGAGGCGCTCCTCCGGCTCCCACGAGCGCTCCAATCAGCCAGCGTCAAAACCACACCGAGCGTCTCCAGCAGTGTGAAGCAGACTATTTCCTGCTGCATGCTACATGTGAGAAAGGATAACTCTGAACAATGACTTGACCTGATTCTTCCACCGACGTCTGGAGTTCATGTGTGAAAAAGGCTGAAGATAAAAAACAGACTTTGTAAACAGGAAGTAATGATGTTACGTGATGCTCTTCATCACTTCCAGCAGAGGCTCTGACGGGGCCTTCACCAATCAGAGGTCCAGACAATGCATTCTCATCCAGACAGTCTGTGGTTGGAGGCTGGAGGTGTGGAGGTGGATGAAGCTGCAGGTTTTCAGGCTGGAGATGATCCTCTTGTGCTTTCAGCTTTATGCTGCGGGTTAGAGTTAAGCACTAAAATAACTTGGTTAGTGTTAGAGTAACATCATAGGCCCGGGCTAAAACACGCACAGTAACACGGCGAGACTGACTCGTGTCTGTAACGCAGTAACGCCGAGCATCATGCACCAAAGGACACCTTGTGCATAGATGAGCCACACCAGCAGTTTTGATATGAGTGGAGTGGGCTGGGCCGCTGAGGGTCTGTGGAGCTCGCGTGTTTGCTGATGGGGATGTTGGTATTTTTGCAGGTGAGTCATTCACCATTTTTCAGGACAATCTGTCCAACGCCGGCGAGAGACTCCAGCTTCTTCCCTGCTGGTGTGTCTGAAAATCAAAATATTTGACACAAATTCTGGAAAAAAGAAATCCTGCTTCTCTCTGACTCGTACTTTTGGATTTAACATGAAATGATCTGAGTCACCAGTAAAGCACTGAGGGTTTGGGCTCGCTGGCGTTTAAGCCACACGGTGAAAAAGCAGAGTTTCACAAACAACATGGCGTCCTTCTGTTATCAGATTTCCTTCTGATGATGTCATATAGGTAACATTTCCAGATGAAGGTGTAGATATGAATGTAGAGGTGTTTAAGCGTGTGAAAAGGAAACCAGCAAGAAGTGAATCACATCTCCTGACTGATAAACGTCTTAATGTAGTTGGTCTGCAGAAGCGTTATCTGTCAGCAGCTACACCTTACAACAACAACAACAACAACCGCAAACTTTATTTATATAGCACATTCAAAAACCAGTGGTGAAGTAAGATGAAGTAACAGGGAGGACGAAGGCTGTGGCAAAGTACCAGCATGGAGGTTAACTGGCATTAAAACACAGAAGCAAAAGAAATGCATATAAAAGCATAAAAGAACAATATGTGTAAAGGATAAAACAGTCAAAAACTTTAAAAATGATTAAAAGTAGTTAAGAACAGATCGAAGATAGAAATAAGCATTAAACTAACAAACATGCACTAACTGGTAGAAAAGGCGAGGCTAACTAGGTGGGTTTTAACCGCGATTTGAAGGATTGAATAGAATCAGATGCAGGTCGGCAAGGACGGGTGATAGAGACACGTCGCCCGGTACCAGTGAGGAGACGAGCAGCTGCGCTCTGAACAATTTGCAGCCTATGGAGACGAGTCGGGTTAAGACCAAAGTAAAAGGAGTTTCAATAATCCAACCTAGACGTGGAGAAACTTTTCCAGGTCTTTATGCAGGACTTAATGTCTGGCTTTGCTAATAAGACGCAAGATCTCCTGACTGATAAACTCTAACTTCTTAATGTAGTTGGTCTGCAGAAGCGTTATCTGTCAGCAGCTACACTTTATTCACATCTGTGAGCCTGACAAGACACTTCTTACATTTGGAGGCCACATTAGTGTTGAGTGTTGCTGCCTTGCACTGAGGCACTGTGGAAGCAGAAGTGTTTCCTTGGTGAAGGAGGAGGAGAGCTGTTGAAGGAGCTGAGGAGGAGCTGAGGAGGAGCAGCAGGGCCTGCCAGCCCCTCATTGTCTCAGCTTGTTCTTACAAAGAGAATTCCTGCAGTAAACGTGGAGCCCCGGGCTACGGCCTCGTAAAGCTGCAGAGCGAAGGCCGAGCCTCTGTGAGATGCACACACAGAACACGCCTCACATGCAGCGTAACTGTTAAACATCAGGACTCGCGGAGCCGACCACAAACTGCAGGCGCTAACATCCAGCAGGTTCACGCCCATCAACCAAAGAGAAAACAGTGAGAAGCAGTAATAAGCTGTGGAGTGTGCCAGTTGTGGTTATTTTCATAAGTCGGTTACTAAAGCTGAAGGTGTCTCTCCTCCCACACAGGAAGTGATGAGTTTAACACTTCAGGTTCATTCAGGATGCAGAGCAGCGAGCAGCACGGAGGACGGGCCGAGAGGCTGCACCGTGTAACGGCGGTTATTGTGAGCCGCGTGCTCCTCTACGAACCGGAGTGAAAATGGAGCTGGAAGCAGCTTCAGTCGGATTCTGGTTTTCCAGGATTCTCACACGCCGACATGCTGCGTCTGCAGCTGCAAACATGCATCTGTTTTTATTTTAAACAGTTGGCTGTTTGCAACAAAAAGCATTCACGCAGTAGAAGCAGTGACGGCGCTTCAAACCCAGCTCAGCGTCACACACGCAATCATAACAGATTCATGAAGCAATAAAACAACAAGTTAGTTAAGAACAAACGTTTGGCTCAGCTTGAAAATTAAAGTGACAAAAAGAAGTAAAAGTGTCATAAAAAAAGAAAGTTCTCATTAATTCCCAGGAAAAGGTTACAAATCTAAGTCGTGTCATCTCCACAGTAGAGCCCTGCTCTGTGTGCTCATCCACACAGTTACTCTTTAAAATACTGCTGTGTTTACTGCGCTCTTTACAGTACGAGCGTCCTCTCTGAAGTACGAGGCGTTTGTTGTGACTCAGAGCTCCAAGCTTTGAAAGTGAAAAAGACTGAAGAGATTATTTTTGACCCAAACAATGTTGGTGTTTGTGTCCTGTGGTCACAACCATCCAGCTGTGTACCTGCAGTCCTGCAAACATCTGAGTGGCTCACGACTGTGACACCCACAGCGAAGAGGATTTCCTACTCAGACTGAATCTGAATGGACCGCAGTATGTTTGTGTTATTGGTCTGTTTTTGAGTCTGATCGGGAAACATCAGGGAACATCTGGGAACCTTTGTTTGTCACTAAGTTAAGATACTCGGTTCAAACATGATCGTACAGTCTGGGGTCGCTGGTGTGTTTTTAAAAAGGGAATCCCGTATGATCAACAGACTAATCTGTCTATCTGTATGAAGCGAGTGACAGAGATCATAAGGTCATTATGAAAGAGTTTAATGAGCTCATATCTCTGCTGAGAATATGTTTCCTCACAGACGTCTGAACAATCAGCAGCCAGACATGTTTGGGGATCTTCTACACGGACCCTGTACGTCCATCCTTTAGTCCACTGTTTGCTCGTCACCTTATTCTCAAATGAAAGACTTCAGTCTGACTCGTTTCAGCGTAAACACAGTTGAACCTTCAGGATCCGGCGTCCAGACGAGGTTGGCGAGCTCTTTGGTGTGGTGCCGGTCGGTCCGTCCCCTTCATCGTCCGCGGGGAGAGTCTGATATTTCCACCACCAAAGGCAGGATCTAACAGGCTGAACAATTCTTTTATCTCTCGGGCCACCAGGCTGTTAAATATTAATGAACACTCAGCTCACGATGTGTTTCCCTCGTAGCCGAACACATGCTCACTTTTACAGTTTATTGTTGGTGGATGTGAGCAAGCTTCATGGATTATTTAATGTTTTTTGAATGTTTTATGGACTTTAGTCTGTGTGCTCAGATCTTTGTATGTTTAATATTTGACCTGGCTTTGAAGCGGCGCGCTCCTGTTCAGTTTGTTTCCTCGCTGGTAACTGACAGGTCAGCGAATCAGTGTGCAGCTCGCCGTCGCTCTGCATCATGAAGCGAATGAAAGAGCGGCGTTACTGCAAGGATGAGAAAGCCCCTCGGGGCCGAGCATGTGCGCTGTAGTGGAGCCGATATCAACAGGTAATTTGAAGCTCAGCTGTAAACCAAACCTACCCTGAGTGCGGGACTCCCGTTAACCCTTCGTGTCCACGGGAGCTTCCAGAACCATTTGAGCTGCTCGCCTAATAAAGGAAACAGAGTCTAAATGAAGTTCTTCTACTTCCAAAACCTCCCGGGGGGTCGATACTTCCTAGGGGTTTGGGAACTTAGGGACCCGATTTTTAGTTCCTCCAGCTGTTTCTCACTGAATTACAGAGCTCATTATTTAACGTTTCCACACAGATTAGGCAGATTAAATTCATACTTCCTGGTCCCTGGAGGAAGTTCCTGCAGTTAATGTTTCTGATTGGAGGAGAACTGCAGTGTTTTTCCTGCAGTTGTAATCCAACCAAGTTTATTTCTTTAGTCCAGTTTGCCGTTAATGAAGGTGGACCGCACATGCAGGCGCGTTTCCACAGCTGAAGAAATGATTCCCCCTTTTCTTCTTTGTCCCCACTGCTGGTGACCGCTCATAAAGGTCAGTTTTAGGGTCTTTTTAAGGTCTTACTATTTTAGAAAGGTCAGCATAAAAAGGATCTGTGAGCGACGAGGTTGAATCACACCAACACATCAGTCCGGTAACAACGACCACTGAAGTGTGAACACTTAAAAATGAAGAACCAAAACATTTTACTGAGCATGTTTGCAAAAGACTGAAATCTTGTCCATCCATCCATCGTCTCATTCACTTCTCCTATCCAGGGTCGTTGGGGGGCTGGAGTCCATCCCAGTTACCATAGTTATGCAGGTCACCAGTTTATTTTCAACAGTGTCACAAGGAATTCCCTCAAATTGCTAAAGGGTAT
Source organism: Diplotaxodon limnothrissa (assembly GCF_057381915.1). Lineage (NCBI taxonomy): Eukaryota > Metazoa > Chordata > Actinopteri > Cichliformes > Cichlidae > Diplotaxodon > Diplotaxodon limnothrissa. The sequence goes on along the minus strand of NC_140613.1, from coordinate 2,086,007 downwards.
CGACCACACGTGGAAATAATGTAGGGAGAAAATAAAGAGGATTAAACGACCAACAACAACAACAAGAGGCTGACGTATCAGTGAAATGTCACAAAACTTCAAAGTTCCCATTAGACAAAAGAGACTCAGCTGTGACATCCACACCAGACCGCTTCATTAAGGGACGAACACTATCACTTTTGTTGTATTTGCACTGAGCTTCTCACAGCATCAGCAGCCCTGTTTCTGCAGCTTCACTTTTATTCTGACATTTGTTTGATTTTTTCTTGGTCTCTGTTGTTTCATCTTCATGTTCCACCTGAAACGTGTTTAAAATGATCCCGATTCACAAACATAAGAACAAACCGTCTGTGTGCAGGGTTAGTTATTGTTATTAAATCCTTTGTGTAGATGAGGCCGTGCACACAGGGTCAACCGCTCACACTGAACTGATTTTTGCCCCTTTTTTAAAAATTGTTTGTGCAAAGACGTGAAAGAAAGAAAGACTGCACAATGTGCTCTGCACAAAGGGAGCCTCCAACACCTCGAGGTGATAATCACTTATCTCTCTGCCCTCCATTGTCTCTGCTCCATGTAATGTCATACGTCAGGCATAATGTCCTTGTCGGGGTAATCGATAAAGAGAGAGACAGAGAGAGAGGGAGAGCGAAAGAGGCGATGGTGAACGGGGAAATCAAGCTGTGGGCGAGCGAGAAGGATGGCAGAGTCATGTGACCCTGTGGAGAGCGAGGGGAAAGCTTTCATTGGCTGCTGGTTACTAAAGATGACAAGCGGATGCAGAGAATCATCCTTTATCAGTGTCAGTGAGACATTTAGAAGAAGCACTCAGAGTAACATGTGACTGGGACTCTGTGTTCATTACTGCGCCGCCGCGACGGCCTCGGCTCGGCTGCTGAACACCAGATGTTGAACCTGCTGCGGAGATTTGCTCCCGTTCACACTGACTCTGTGTTTGCTTTTCATTCATTCAGGTTTCACTTTATTTTGGCTTCAGCGCGCGAATCAGATTCCATCCAGGCTGTCGCTCGTATGAATTAGGCGGTAACTGTTGCTGTTCACGGAGCGTGACCTAATAACCCTCATAGGCCTGTCACTGTTCGTGCCCTCAGCACTTCCTCTTGTGCCAGATCAGGCAGTGCTGATTCTATATTTGTCGTGTTTCACAATTCAAAACGAGCACTCACATGCACACGTGCAGGTATGGCAACGATTAAAGGAGCAGCTCGAGTTATTCAACCAAAATAAATCCACAATAAAAGCAAGAGTGGAAACAGAGTTCATGAGCAGTCAGAAGAAAAAGAAAGTACCCAAGGTTCACAAGAAATACATAAGGCACGAGGAAAATCATCTGCATCTAAAATTATACGAGCACAACTTAAACTGAACACACTGATTTGTCATAATGGAACCAAAACTAATGCACGAGTTCATTCATTTAGAGATGTGTGACAACAAAAGTCCCAAAGTGCTTACAAAGTGAAAGTTGTGTGAGAACCACTGAGTCCACCTCATGGCTTGTAGAAGCTCTGTTAGCAGGAGTGAAGGTTTCTGTGTGGCCGTCATGTCGCTGTGGACGAGCTCTGGTCGTCTTCACAGCGCAGCTTCAGGCCATCGAGGTTTGCAGCGTTCATTTCTGCACAGCACTCAGCTTCAGTCTGCACTTGATTCCTGTTTTAGACATTCTTAGATCTGCTGCTGGTTTCTACCAAGCTTTAAACGGCCTTGGCTGTAAACGGTGTTGGAAGGTTACTTTTCAAATGTATTCCACTACAGATTACAGATTACAGATTACATGCCCCAAAATGTATTTTGTAACGTATACATTACTCAATGAGTGTAACGTATTCTGAATACTTTGGATTACTTAATATATTATCATGCTTTTTACAGCTACATGAATGTGCTATTGCTGTGATTTATGACTATTACTGAAGGTTACTCTCCACACCAACACCAGCTAGATGTTTAAATCTTAATATAAATGAGTAACAGTAGGTGGACATTAGGTAAGGCTGCACTTTTTGCAGCGATCTCGTATAGAAACTATTCCTCGCGCATATAAAACAGGTCCGCGGCTCCGAACCGTAGTAAAGGGACCTCTGGCTGATACGTCGGGTTCGTGTCGGCTCGTAGCTGAAAACTAGCTTTACTTTGTTGTCTGGGTCAACTTTGCTAGCAGAGACAGAGAGAGGCGTTGAAAGGCTGCTGCAACGGAGCTTATTGTTTCAGAGGAAAACAGGAACACGGTGTACAGTCGAGTCTTAATAGCTTACTTACAGCTGGGCTCGTCAGGCTCTCTTCTTGGCTGCAGTGGTTATTATTATATTTACATGCTTCCAGCTCCTGTTTCTGCTCCGTGACAGCTCCTACTTTTCCTTGTTCTCCCTCCCTCGCTCACAGACACATCACGGGTCCATTCTCCCTGCAGCACATGCTTTAGGCCTGTAACACTCTGCCCGTTGCCTTCATATTAAAGCATGTTTTGAATATTAATTTTAAAAAACATTTCTTCACGTCCTTATGCGGGCCGCAAATAGGGGAGACACGCGCATTTGAGCCTCTTAATGCGTGTCTGTTTGGGTTTCCACCTGCGTGGAATTACCAAAAACAGAGAGGCCATAGCCCAACATATGAAACAGGGAAAGACCGCAATCCATTTATTTCAACAAAGTAACTGTATTCTGATTACCACCTTTTGAAACGGTAACTGTAACAGAATACAGTTACTCATATTTTGTATTTTAAATACGTAACGGTGGTACATGTACTCCATTACTCCCCGACAGTGGCTGTAAAGCAGGAGTCAACTCAGTGTCTGTAAGATGACCCAGTGCTCGCTCCTTCACCAGCGTGCTGCAGTCGTTCTGAGGCGCTGAGCATTATAGACAAACGTCTCCTCTTTGGTCTCGTCTGTGCTGAGGACATTAGACCGGAGGTCTTTGCTCAGTGGCAGCTCTGCAGACAAACCACGCTCTTCTATCTTTTTCTGATTAATGATAAGCATAATTATTTTCTAATTACGGCTTCACAAACTTTAACCTTTAATCAGGTAATGATTAGATATTTATATGTTGCTTATAAAGGCTAAAGGTGCTACAGGTATTAAAGGTTTACTACTTTGCTTCATAAACAAATAGCTGTAAACGCAGCGCTGCCGTCAGTTGAGGATGAACCAGGTTCTGATTGGACGTTTTTCAGGAAAGCACTCTTTTTGTAAATGAACTGTTTTCAGCTCCGTGTGTCCTGGATTGTGCTGCCGAGTCAACCTGGAGTCTGTCTATGGGCTAACTAAACACGGCTGAACACAAACCTGCACGTTACATTCAGCTCGTGCTGAAAAAGGCTGAACGTGACTCAGTGTTGCTTCAGAGGAAGTCACGGTCAGACGAGCTGTGAGCACTTCCTCTTGTGCCAGAAAGCGCGGGTTAAACACATCCATGTCTCACTGCTGCCTGTTGCCACATGTTTCACAGAGCGCGCGGCTCAAACGTTTTACATCCCATTAAATGTTAAACATGCTTGATGTGATATTTGACCATTAGGGGGCCAAACAAGTGGAGACACATGCAGCTGTGCTCTGTCTGCCTACAGTAGACACACTGCAGGCATCTGGTGGTCAGAAGTATATAGACACCTTTGCTTTACAGTGTGTTTCAGGTAATTAGTGATTCTTAACTGTGTGTGTGTGTGTGTGTGTGTGTGTGTGCGTGCGTGCGTGCGTGCGTGCGTGCGTGTGTGTGCGTGTGTGTGTGCGTGCGTGCGTGCGCGTGCGCGTGCGCGTGCGTGGATGGCTGTCTGTCTCTGGTGACCTGTCCGGGCTGGTTCCACCTCCTGACCTCCTCCCTGCTGACACTGATTCAGACTCCTCCCTCCATCAGACTTCAGCCTCCTCTCAGAATGACTGACACTCAGCCTTCCTCTGAGACGCTTCAGTGAACAGTAGATGGATCAGCTGATGAGCTGGTGCATCCTCAGGTCCTGCGTCTGGGATTTTTTCCATCTTCTCTGGAGCGTTTCTTTAGTTCTTATGTTCTCCTCTTGTTCGGGTTCCTCAGATTAAGGACCCGGTGCGTGACGTGCTCAGATCTCTTTGGAGATCACCTGGTTGGTGCAAAAATACTTTTAATGTTGTCTTTGATATTTTTCACAGATACAAACTAAAGAGAACAAATAACAAGCTTCTGTGACAGGCTGCTGGTAACAGAGTGTCTGCTCATACAGCTACAGGCTGTTTCTTTGCTGAGTTGTGTGTCATGGGCAGAGACAGCAGCGGTTCATGACTTTGGAGACTTTCGTATGCTTGAATGATTTATAGGTCAAGTGGCGTTCCTCTGAAAATGGACAGGAACATGGACTGAGTGGAAAATGTTCTTCTTCTTCATCGTCAGCACTGCTTTATTATTTGTCTGATATGGATTCAAATCCACCAATAAAAGTCTTCATGGAGTCTCAGTGTGTTCTCGTCCTGGGAAGTCAAACGATGTCACTTTGTTGTTTTTTACTTGCTTTGACTTTTTGACCTTTTGACTTTATGAACTCACAACACCAAAATCCTGCAGAGGATCGTTTTTCTTTACCTCAAATATTAACTTGTACCTTCAAAAGCACAGTGTAGTAACTGCTTCCATCAGATTTTATAGCAGTGCATTCTCTCTATTAAATAAATACCAAGGAAAGGTGGACATCAGTTTAGTGTGCCAACGTTTAGATAAACCTTTTTCTTTAAACTTTGAAGTTGAGAGTTTTTTGAGAGAAAAAAATAAAGTGTAATAGAAAATGTATAAAACTGGTTTATCAGCCAAAAACTGAAAGTATTCGAGGTTCGAGATAAAAATCAAACTGTCAGAGGAGTCCTCGCTGTGGGGGAGGAGCGGACACAAAGAGCTTCACACTAACCTGATCAAAAACCGCAGGTTTAAGAGAAACTGCTCTCAGTGCAGATTACACTGAAGCTGAAACAACAACTGGATGTTGGAAATGTCAGAAAAGCCTCTGTGAGCTTCGCACTCTCAGATTCATCTGAACTTCTTCTGCTGCGTCCACCTCACTGCGTCGCTGCGACAGGTTCAGATATGTCGGCTGCACGCCGGATGAATGATACACAACCACCAGAAAACCTTTCCCTTTGCCGCCGCCACGGTGGCCCTTCTTTATCTCTCCTCCCTCCAGTCACGATGACACAGCCTGAACATTGGCCTGCAGGAGCCAGCAAGAAAAACCAGAAACCAAACAGAAGCTTTGTGTGTTTGAGTAACGTCGACTCACCCACAAACCAAACGTCTCCCCTTACAGGCTGACTGGGATTAACTTGAAACCTGGATTAGTGTCAGAGCTGAAGCTCCGAAAATATTTAAAATCCAATTCAAACACCCCGAACTGATGAACTTAAACTGAGCTGATGTGGTTAAATATTCAGGAGCGAGTTATTGAGCTCAGCTGCAAACTGAGCATCTTTATACCCAGATGTATGGATGAAGCATTGATGGTTAATAAGTGAGTCTGCGTGGTATTTTAAATGGATTTAAATGTTATTTTAAAAGGCAACATAAGGCAAATTTATTTGTAACGCATCTTCAGCAGCAATGCTTTTTACAAAAAACAGCATCAAGATGTTAAGAAGCATAAAGCAATCTGACAAAAATAACAGCTATTAATCAAAATGTTAGATTTGATTAAATCTGAGTTGAAATAATCCTGTTTACACCTCAGGCCTCATATTCTCTAACTCAGCTGACACTACAAACACTTGCTCGTTACGTTAGCTGATGATTCTACATGAAGTTAAATAAACGGTGAAAGTCCACATCATAGAGCGTGTCAGAAGAAGCTAACTGTAGCTTGTAGAGTAACGTGAGCTGAAGCATCAGAGAGACTAAGGGTGTGTCCAAATTCCTGAGCTGCATCCTCCTGACCGATTACGTCACAGCGATGAGCTGAAGGCTGTCCAAATTCGTGGACTCCTCCGAATACAGCCGACAATTGAGTCCTCCTTTTCCCCGAATTTGAAGGATGGGTCGGGTGTGTCCTTCTTGGCCCACCATATCCCAGAATTCATAGCGCGGTCCAGCCAATTCCAGTTTCCAACAATGGGTCACGAAGTAAGCTTTCAAGATATTTAGCTGTGTAAACTTCAAGTATCTGCTCGGTTTATCAAGATGAAGACCGAGACAGCTGGTGGAGGAAGCAGCCCAGGAATTAAATGTAGTTCCATTAAGCAAAGCAGCTAAATATGCTACATTTAGCTTTAAGTCTTAACACAGTTTAAACAGAAGAGTTATATAAAAAATAAACTCCGTACAGTTGTTTTAAAAGTTTACATTTACTATAGAGACCAAAACAGTTTTTGTACCAGGCTGTAAACATGTTTATTCCAGCTGCACATTTGGATGTTTTAACTATGGGGACGGACTCACTGCTGGAGCCTCGAGTGGCCGTTAAAGGAACTGCAGGTTCTGGGACTCGATAACTTCATGGAAACAAGATTATTTTATGTTAGTAATATGAAAATATCCCCAATATAAAAGAAACATTCACATAAATTCTATATAACAAGTCGACATATTCCCAGTTGGTATGACCCGCAGTTTAATACTGTAGCAATGACTGGATTGTTTTCTTTTTAGAGCTCAGTAAAGATGATCTGCACTCTAAACTAAAGTTTCTGTCTCTGCGTTTGAATTTAAAGTCGCGTCTGAAATGTTTTTAAACGTATAACTGGACATTTTTCATATGATAATTGTTACAGCCTGAAGCGGTTTCCCAACACACACACTGGGAGTGTATCAGAAGACGCAGCTGTCCGTGAACAGGCTGAGTTATTGTCTGCGTCCGCTGCTGATTTGCATCAGTGACCAGTTTGTGTGACTGCACTCGCTGCTGCGGGGTGACGATAATCATGTAGCAGCGGCTGCTTCAGTGAATAAAGTGAGACTGCGTGTGCTTCGTGTAGTTTTCATTTCTGAAATCTAAAATTTACACTGAACTCCAGTGTTAGCATGGAGCTATTCTGGCATCAAATCCCTGAACCTTACCAACTGTGAGCGGCGGCATGCTCAGCTGTGTTATGGCAAAGGAGGACCAGCTGACACCCAGCATGGTCCGACCAACCTGAGAACCAAAGTGTGTTATTGGACTATGTAAAGCCTAAGTATACAAATACAGGCTATTTACCATTTATTTATCACTGAATTAAACTAAACTAACAGCAGTCTTTCTTCTGCTTCTCCTGAACATTAAGTACCTGTCTCAGCTGATATTGATCTTCTGTGATTCAAATTCAGATCTGTGGTTAATCAAATTATCTACAACCAATTGACACGCCGCAAACTCAGAGCTTTGGAGGCCAGACGCAGCTGACCGCTCTGCACGGCCGTTAATCCAACCTTGGCTCATAGATTTGTTCTGTACCCAGAGTTGGACCGACGGTTGGGTTCTGGTGCACCAAATCAGTACTGAATCTGACTGACCAACTCTGTTACTCTTTTCTGCTTATAATTGATTAGTTGTGTTACTTTGTTTATTTTAAGAAAACATTTCGGGCTTCTTTCAGATTCCAATGTGTCAAACACACCGGAAACACAGATGTTTAGAAGAAATCATCAGTCTTGTCTGCAGTTGGTGAGCCTGATGCAGGCAGTAATGCACATCTACGAGCCACGTGCATGTTTGATTTGTCAACTCTACATTTACAAAGTTTCTTCTTTTTTGGAAACCGAGCCTGGTTTTATGATTTTAATAGTCAATGTTTTATTGGGGTGTAGTTCATGTTTTAAGAAAAAGAGGACATCTTTAAAAGAAGTTCAAACCTGATGGAAATACGTCATCTCTGCTAGTTTCTGTGCTAACACGGCTGATGGTTTTGACTCTACAGTAGGATGCTGAAGTCACATGATGAATAAATGATGGACGTAGCCATCGTGATGTCACCTGTTAGTTTGTAAAGACTGAAGCTGAGCCCACTGACCATCATCATCTTATCTTAAGAAGATGTCACATTAGAGGGATACTGGATGCTTATACGCTAGCGACTTGTCGATCACACCCAGCTTTACTGTCCTTCTGGGAACTAATGGACTTTGATTAGAGTTGAAACACACGAGTGAGACCACAAGCTGTTGATGATAGCGTTTACTGAGGTCACACGGCGCTCTCGATTCGACACATAGGATGATTTTTTTCACTTGTTTTAAACTATAATAGTTCCTGCGAATGATCTGTGTCTTCAGAATCATCAGGAACTTTTCTTGGGAACTTTTTTACTTTGCTGTTGTGTTTTACATCTGGTGTTACCATGGAAACCAGATTTAATGCAGCCTAAGCCCGAAAATACAGACATTTACCTGCAAGGTTAAAATTCGGACATAGCTTCGGGTTCTGAAAAGTACTTTTTTCTTATATAATGGCCAACAGGGGGCGACTCCTCTGGATGGTTTAGTTGTCTTTGACACATTGACCTTTGGCTCTCCCAATCTATAACCTCATTAAAGACTTTCCTGGTGGCTCTATGGTCGCAATCAATACCTTATAGTGTTCCTTTTTAAATAACGATCTCTGTTAGAGTCAAAAATGACAATGACTCGGGGTACGAGCATGTGACTTAAAACTCCTGGCAGTATCAAGTTTCTCGTCTGGTTTCAACACCAAGACGCTTCTGGACGATTCAGTAAGGGATGGCTCATCACATTAGCTACATCCATCATCTTTACTCAGTATATGAATGTAATGCACAGTATAAAAGTTGGGCTTTAATGCACAAGTTCAAAATCAACACATAAACAGGTCGACGCGCTGCAGGTGCATGTCAGCAAATTCATATTTTCCACACACTCAAAACGTGGTTAGATGGATGCAGCAGGGAGACAGAGTTTGGTTCTGTTGAAGGATCACCGCCTCCATCTGCTCTCTCTGATACCTGTTTAAATATTTTATAATACAGCCTAATGAAACATGAAGAGCCCGGCTTTTCCAAACAATTAAGCATAATGAGTGTCTCTCAGAGATCGTGGCGCTAAAACTAAAAGGCAACAACTGGGAAATCAAACATGTCAAAGACAGAACTGAAACTCTACACTGATGGAAGCACAGTCCGGATCCAGCATCCGGGCCCGCTCTTTACCGCCAGCCGACTGAGCCTAGTTTCGAATTGACGGACGTCGGCGGTAACCAATCAGCGCCTGCCGTGCGCCAAAGCCGTGTTTATTCCACTTAACCGACCAATCCGAGCCGTCCTCTGCGGCCAAGTGCGTCATCAGAGTAGAATGTGAATGTGGGCTGCCTGTTACCGGAGCACACTTTGCTCCCATCCCCCATCAACACTGAGCAATGGCGGCTACCCTTTTTTGCGTGCCGCTTTGTCCTTCTCAGTTCAGCTTGTAAAAGCCATGTGTACAAAAGTCGGTAAGGAAAATACGTGTTTGCCCTTGTGTTTCATAAGAATGCGCGTCAGTTCATGAGCACATTATAATTATTTTCCGCACTTCTCTCATCGCATGTCTTTTATGTCGCACTGCTTTTTTTCCCTCCTCCACGGCGGGGCATTTCTCTGTGGGTCCTAACAATGGAGGCGGAGGAAATGAGCCACCAGCACTGTTCACTGCACCCGCTCACTGAGCCCGAACAGCCCGAATTACGGCGTCAGAGCCGGCTGTGTGTGTGTTGTTCGACGGGCACTGTGTTTATTTGTGTCTCGACCTTGGCGCACGAATTTATGGGCTGTTATGTAAAAAAAAAAAAAGCCCTCAAGAGTGTCAAGTGCGCACATACAGGGATGAGTTTCAAACATGGACGTCGGGAAGGGGCGGGGCGACGAAGAGCTGCGATGTGACATGGCGGCGCCGCTCCACATTTACACTCTGAGCGCCTTGTATCTGACTGATGTTGTTCACATGGAGCTTGAGATGTGACACTAACTTTTGGGGAGAAAAGCCCGATTTAATCCGTAATAACATCCGTGTCGTCCACGTTTCCCTCCCAAACACTTCGCCTCTATTCCCCCGTCGCGGCGGTGGGCGGGAGAAACCGTCTGAAGTCGCCGCTTGACTCGTCCAGACGCACATCAATCAATCAAAGTGACACTACGTCAACCGAAGCGCTCTCGATTCGACATATTTACTGCGTAACTCGACGGAAACTCGATTTTCTTGCGCTCACGGTGCTGTGGAGCTGCCACGGTTCCGGCTCCGGTCCGTTTTGTGGGCTTTTATCGACTCTGATTATTGTTTTAGGGGAGAAAGGGACGGTTGCAGCGATAGAATAGGAGGGGGCGTGGCCTTTGGGTTAAGAAATCCTATCCATTGTTACTCTACGCGCTAGGAGAACACCTCTGCCGAGCCTCTGGCCAATCAGAGACCACCGACCTCATGAAGACCCCGCCCACAAGCCTATATTAAAGGCTCGGCCGTCAGAAGCATTGGCCACTGGCACAATATAATACTGATTGATCCGCTAACCGAGACGAGGGGATTTACTTTATTCAACCTTTCATTTCAGCCGTCCTTTATTTTATTCTACTAAACAATGGCAGACACACAGGTCGACTCCGGCTCGGATATCTCTGCCAAGGTAAGCCGCCGCACACCTCCATTCGCGGGGCCGTGTCTCCGCGGAGCCCCCTTACAAGAATAAAGCTCTCCAGGCTCTAACCTACATTTAAAACCTCTCCGTCGTCGCTTCGCGCTCGCTCGGACTCTGTGGAGTCTGAGGTGGAGAAGAAAAGTCGGTGTTCGCGTCTTTCCCCCTGAACTCTGTGTGTAGAGGGAAGTGGGGGGTCTCGGCACCGCATCACGGGCAGCGTTAAAGCGCCGCGGCTCATTGTCCGGAGCGTCCCGGTCTGCGCGGGTCTTTGTTTCTGCCAGCAGCTCGGTGCTCCACGCGCACATCCAAGCGGGACCCGGACACCGAGCAGCTCCGGTCCCCCGGCTCGCTCCCCGCGGGGTTTTCGGGCTCGTTGTGAGCGCCGGGGCGCCGCGCACATCTATCCCGCATCTCGGGCTCTTAACGCGTATAGATCGAGGGGAGGTTCCGTTCCCGGTGCAGGGACTCGGTCGGGTCGCATTACCGGGAGCGGTGACGGAGTGAGCGGCCGGTGGATGCGTGGACGCGGACCTCCAGCCCGGGGTTTGCTCCGTTTGAATGGAGGACAGCGCGTCAGGCGGTGCGTAGTCCTCCGCTGAACTTTCAGTTCTGCACTTTTCCTCCCGCCTTTTTTATTTCTTATTTCCGTGAGCCCGTTTGTTAACGCCACCGATCTGCCTGTACCGTCTGACCCCGTTTGTTTACCGACTCCGGAAGGTCGGCGGCCGCCGCTGCTCCAGCCTCAGCTGCTCCGGTCTCCGCTCCCGGAGCGCGTGAGCGGCTGTGAGCGCGGGGCTTCCGCTTTGCTTTGGTGTTTTCGGGGCTTGTTTGCAGGGCGCGCTTCGGTCTCAGGGGAAACTTTTCTTTCTTTTTTTGTAATGCAGCCACTTCTTTCTGTGTGTGTGTGTGTGTGTGTGTGTGTGTGCGTGCGTGAGCGCGCGTGGCCGGGCTGTGGAGGTGTGATGTGACGTTGCTGGTTTTCCCCTCTTTCTGCGGGTTTTTCCTCCGTTTAAACGTTTGAGCTGCTTTTGTTGTGAAAACGCGAGTTTTTGTGCGCGTGGACTTTGGATCAGATCGGGTAAAAGTTTAATCGCCCCCGCGGGGGGAGTTGTGGCTCCGCGGACCGCGATCATCCCGGGAATCAGAGCAGCAGCGAGCCCGATAATTCTGAGCGATTGTAACAAATGTCCATTTGGAGGAGGTGGTGAAGGTGTAGAGGGGAAAAGTTGGACAGGCATTAGCGCGGGTAATCCGGGGAGCCTGTTCACTATTTTTAGTTGTGGAGCGTTTTTACGCACAGGCGCGTTTTTACGCGCAGCGCGCGGCCAGGCTGCTCTCCTCCTGCCGCTTAACAGCTTAATGGATTTCAACCAATAAGATTATGGAGAGCAATTAATCAATAACAGCCTACGTGTGGATGCGTGAGGCGCGCGTGTGGCGGGGATAATAGGCTATGAGGGAACAAAACGAGGAAGAGAAGCGGCGTTAGTGCGCGCTGAGCTCGAGCACGGAGGCGGAAGGTGCCGTGTCTTCGCTCGCCTGCCATGTGTCGTCTTCTATTGTCCTTTCCTGCCTCCGTTACAACGAGCAGTAGCAGCAGCGTGCATCGCGCTCTCTCCGCCGCCTCCTCCTCCTCCATCACCGACCCCTCCTCCTGCTCCCTCCCTGCTCCTGCGCCCTCCTGTGTTATTTTAAACGGGGTGCATCCTGGGTATTGCAGTGCCTCTCCCGGGCGTGTCTCGTGACATATGGCGGCGACAGCGGCCCATAGAAGACTACAATACCCAGAATGCCCCGCGGGCCACATCAAAGTATCAGATTACAACACATTAGAGGGGATGGAGTGGGAGGAGAGGGAAGAGGTGGGGGGAGGATCTGCGGAGACCAATATGGTGTTTAAATAGGAAGGCAGAAAAACGTGCAGCTCCCAGCAAGCACTGGGACGCTGCTAAGTAGGCCAGTAGGTAGAAGGGCAGGTAGCGGTGGGCGGAGTCTAAACCCAGCAGCGCGTTTTGCTGGGCAGATGAGCAGGTTCAGTTTCTGATGTTTGCTTCTGTTTGTTTCCAGGACCTGAAAGAGAAGAAGCTGGTGGAGGAGAAGGAGAACGGCAAAGACGCCGCCACCAATGGGAAGGTGAGCGCCATCGCCGCCGCCGCAGCAGCTCTCTGCACAGAGTCGGACATTTTTAACCATTTTTGTATTTTCCAGGAGAATGAGGAGAACGGTGAGCCCGAGGTAGATGACGAGGAGGACGAGGAGGTGGACGAGGAAGAAGAGGAAGATGATGGAGAAGGTAGCTTGAAGGCTTATTTGCCTTTTAAAAAAAAAATAAAGAACTCTTGTTAGTCTTTCTCACCTTTCAACTTCTGTCCTGTAGGTGATGAGGAAGATGAGGAGGAGGACGACGACGAGATTGAGGGTGGCACAAAACGGGCAGCTGAGGATGACGAGGACGACGACGAGGTGAGGCAGCGGCGCTTAAACGCCCTTAAATCGAGCGTCGCCGTGACACCCAGCAGGCGCCGGTCTAACCCGCCACCGTCTTCTCTTCTTTCAGGACGACGTCGAAACCAAGAAGCAGAAAACCGACGATGACGATTGATGCGTTTCCCCTGCGCCATCCTGCTGAACCACTTCCTGATTCTTCACCTCTGACCATTTTTCTATGTCGCAGGTGGAGGGGCTGGAGGACTGATTTAAAGGAAAAAATAATAATAATAAAAAAAATCCAACATGGTCATTAGCAAGTAGAGTTCAACAAACACCCGCCACGCCCACACCCACCCGAGCTCCCCTCGACGCTGCGAGACAAATTTTCTAGAGGAACCCGCCACCGCATCGACGACGCAGAAATCCGGCTTCTCTTCAGCAACAACACAAAAGGAGAATTTGTTTGTATTTTTATTTACATTTTATATTTTTGTACATATTGTTAGGAGAGGGGAGGGGGGCAGTTTCTCTCTCGGCAGCGATCCCGTCAGACCAAATCGGTGCTTCTCTAACGAAAGATTTTACTTGGTTGACCATGTTACGATATCTCAACAGATCTTAGAAAAACGTGTAAAAAAATAAAATGAATAAAAACATGAAAGACAACCTCTTAAGCCGTTGAACTCAGAGCATTCCAGTAAATTTAATGTATGTACTTTAGCTGTACCATAACTAGTTTGTTTGTATGGGAGGGTAAGGCCAAAGAAAAGAGCCTCTTTTCTTTTTCCTTTCTTTTGGTTTTTTTCTTTTGGTTTTGTTTTTGTCAGCGACTTTTTGTTTTATGACGGCCTGTTTTGATGTATGTGCAAAGTTTGTTGTTTGACAATAAACCGGACTTTTATTTTGTGAGTTGTACTTTGTATCTCTGCCCCTTTTTATTTGTGCTTTGCTCTCCTGTGAGGAAGAGGAAGCAGTGCAGGTAAACCTGAGGTCTGCTTTTACTTTAGGGTCACAACAGCGAGGAGGTGGGTCCAGCACATCTTATTGGACATTTTACACTCATTACATCCATATAATTCATATTACATAAAAGTTAAGGTTTGGTACTAAAATAAACTGGCGGTTCCAAAAGACTAAATGTGGTTTATTTCTTTTGGATTTTTCTCTTCTTTTTGTCTATACTGCAAACATGCAAACAGAAGCAGTTCTGATAGTTGAAAGGTGTAAGAATAACATAATGTATCGCATAAATAAGGGTTTCTGCATGAATTTAAAGTCTTAACATTAAAATAAAGCATATTAAGGTCTGAGAAGCTGATCTGTATTCTAATAAATTTCCTCCGTTTGTAGAGGTTGTGTTTAAGGTCCGTGGGAAAAATCATTGCCAATAAGTTTAATTTTGTAAGTTAGTCTGTTAGTAAATTTATTTGGACCAATGTCCAGGTAAGTGCACTTCTACAATTTCAAGGTCTTTGGTTTGAAAATGTAAAAAGTGCAGAAAAAGAGTAAAAAGTTGGAGAAATTCCTGATTCAGGATCTTCCAGTGAGGCGGTGGAAAACTGCACAATAAGAAGTGAGAGCTTAAGCTCAAAGTCGTGTTTTCAGATTCAGTGTTTTGTCTAAAATCCAAAGACTCTCTTCATACTGCTGAGCAGTTTTTTATATTTAAGGTCTTAATGCATCATTTAAACACGACGAGTCCTCAACTTCATGTTTTTAAAGCTTCATACAATTCATAGAACAGTTTGGGGACCTGATGAATACAAGAACAAGCAGCACACTCACTCACAGCTTCAAATATTTAATCACTGCTTGCACAATGAATGTGTCGTCTGTGAAACTCCAGTTTAAATCTTTCTCTGGTTTTATTCAGACACAGAAATCTGCATCGTTGAAAGTTGGTGCTCCTAAAGAAATAAGAAAGTCATATTTCAGCTTTGCGGCTGATTAGCAGAACATTTTGTGGCAGAAAAGGTAAAATATTATGAATCTGTTATCAAAGGAAGCAGACAGAGCTCCTCTAATGATCCGGGCTACAGAGTTTCCCAGTTTATGGAAAAGACAACATTCCTGCTGAGCGTGGAAAATCAAAACTTGTTATTCTTCCTTCAATTTATCAAACTGCTCCCTAAAACAGCTCAGTGATATTTGCACACGTAACAGAAACCCGACACTTTTCAATATTCATTAGACAACATTAAAAACATGAACATGAATACAACAGCACCCCTAGAGGCGAGCTCTGGTACTGCACGGTTTATAAGGCTTTTAAAAAGCTGCACTTCCTGTTCCACATCCAGCAAACAGAATATACAAATTCACATTAAAAAGAAAACAAACTCATTCTGACTCATCATCCAAATCTCACACAAACCTAACAAAAAGTTCTTCAGACATTTCTGAGCTTTTTGTGTTATATTTGTGGTTTTCTTGCTTTAACAAGGCTGCAGTTAACATGTCCTCAGATGTCGCTGTGAGCTCTTCCCATTCTCAGAACTTTAGATTAACCATTTATGGTGTTAGTCTGAATTTTCACTAAATGAGTTACAGCACAAGCTGATTTCTAATCCTCTGCTCAGATTTTACTCTTGCAGTCTGCCCTCCGTGCATTTAGCTCCTGATGTGAACCCAGATGAGTCGCATGGAAACATCATAAACTCTGATATGATGCGCTTCCTTAGACAGTCTTTAGTCATCTTCATTTTAAAGTTTGATACATTTATTTTACAGCATCAGCCGAGCAGAAAGGGAATCACGTTTGTGTCAAAGCTTGTGAAAAAATATTAATAACCACCAAAACTACAACATGAATGGACCAGTTTGTATAATGAGTGCTTGTAATTTTCACACTTCTGTCAATATTTGGGTATTTTGGGGTATTTGAAATCGAGCAAAGGGCCAGAGCACGTCTCCCAGGCTTTCTCTCACAGCTGTTAATGAAGCTGCTGCTGTGTGTTTGATCATATGAGTTTCTCTTTACAGGAAGGATCAAGAAGGAGAGGACTCTGAGACGTCAGCTTGCATCTACTGCATCTACGTTCTTTCACATCTCCAGCTCCAGATACCAACTCAGCCCAAACCAGCTGTAGAGTGTGAAGTCTTAGTTTAAACATGGAGGTCAAAATGATCTAAGACGGCCTAAAATGAACCAGAAGATGTAGAAATGTTTATTAAAATTATGATTACTTCTTTGATTCTTGTTTTTTTGTTTTGGATGTTACAGATTTTTCCAGATTCACATCCTCACCACAGACTGTATTTAAAAGATGGCCGTCACCAGTTAGTACAAGTAACCTCACAGCGGTAATATGATTGGTCAGATCATTGAATTAAACAGGCTCCAACAGCATAAACATGGTGCAGAGGTCTAGTTCAGGTGAAGCTAGCCGACAGCTAGCAGCTCCAGCCACCTGTGTCACCATCCACCTGTCAGTCAAATAGGCCACACCCCTAATAATGGTGAAAAAGTTTTTTTATGAGGCTGTAAACATGTCTACTTCTGCTCTAATATTAAAACGGTAAACATAGAAGTCTATGGAGCCTCTGGTGGACATTACAGGAACTGCAGCTTTTTGACACTTAGATTTGTTGGACTGCAGGTATAAAAACTTTTAGGAAGGAGAACAGGCTCCAGTCCACCGGGCACAGACTGCTACACACAGCGCTGCAGTGGAAGCACATTTTCTCATGTGTGCTGATGCTGTCAGTATATGAAGCTGATAGCACTCGTGTACCTGTGCACAGCAGCTGCAGCTGTCTGCCGTCAGTGTGTTACAGCGAGTCGAACATGACGGAGCCTGAAGGACGGAGGAGGATCTGATCTGTGTTCAGTCATGTCGGCCGCAGCCTGCAGTGCAGAGATCCACACAGGAATGTCAAAAACACAGCGAGCGGCTTCATTACACCCACAGGATCACAGAAACCATGGCAACGTGTGTGTGTGGGGGGGGGGCACGGACAGGTGAGCTCCACAGGTGTGAATCATTAGCAGTGTTTAAGTGTTCCTTAATTTTTGTGTTTAAGTAAAATGTCTTATAAAATCAGTGAATTTTAAAAAATCCGTTACAAAAACACATTGTTCACTATTTGCTTTATGAAGACATGTTTTAGAAATATTTATTATTCATGAATTCTATTTTTGACATTTGTAAGTTATCATTTTTATTATATTTATAGGTGTCAGGGCTGCACATTTTTACATTTCATATATTTTTCGCACTCTCGCTGCACTTTATTCTTCTTTATCATATTATATTAAAACTTTATTTTCTTGTAAATTGTGACATTTTTTAAATTCCCTTAAATTTTCCATAAATGATAATCATGACTTTTTTACTCTATTCTACTCTATTTAGTTTGATTTTATTTTGTTTACTCCAGCGCCCCCTTCAGGAGAACAGCCCCTGCGTTCAGCGTAAATGACCTTAAATAGAATTAGTTGTAAATATCTGAGACTGCGCGTCTTTAAGGACCGCAGTAAACACCAGTCACACCAGTGAGGCTGGTCCCAGTCGTCCTG
Organism: Diplotaxodon limnothrissa; assembly: GCF_057381915.1. Taxonomy (NCBI): domain Eukaryota; kingdom Metazoa; phylum Chordata; class Actinopteri; order Cichliformes; family Cichlidae; genus Diplotaxodon; species Diplotaxodon limnothrissa. The sequence goes on along the minus strand of NC_140613.1, from coordinate 2,068,486 downwards.
CAGGTCGGTGAGAGTCAGCGGCTCTCTAACCGGATCAAGTCTGTGAGCTGAAAACCTGAAATCTCTTCTTACCTCAGCAGGTGGTCTGACGCAGCAGAGCAGCAGCACCCCCGCAGCTCTCAGATGGTTCGTCCCACACAGGAGCAGAGCAGAGGGAACGGCCCACCTCTGCAGCAGGGAGGGGGGAGGACAGGAAGCTGTGAGGAGGTTACGCACTTTTACCTGAATGTGTCAGACACGGAATTACACTGAAATAAGTGTTTCGGGTGGTTTTCTTTTACTTTTTAAAAAAACACTTTAAACTGTGAAGTGACGGCGGCCAGGGGGCTGCTGCAGGGCGACAGATGCTGGAGGAGAGATAAGACGAGATCACAGGCGGAAATATTTAACCTCCTGTTTATCCAGCAGTGCAGGAAGCCGTCAGATTATTCAAGTAGTAATACCGCAAAGTACAAGTACTCCTTCTGTGCAAACCCTGCCCAGAGATGAATTTTCTTAATTATAGATTGTTAATATTCTCATTTGAATAATTCTTAGCTGATTATTTGATTTGTAAAAAATGAAAAATGAGAAAAATTCTCGTCAAGGTCAAAAATCCAAAATTATTTCCAAGAAAAGAGAAAAATATTTGAATTAAAATGTTATGAAATATTTATTCATGTTGTAGTTAAAGCTGTAGTAGGATGATTAGGAGGTCACATTAAATGTAGTGTCGTCTGCTGCCTTCTGTCAGAAGCTCTAAATCAGTAAAGAAGTAAAGCTTCTGCAAGCAGCTCAAACTGTTTTCCTCCAAAACTTCAAACTTTGTTTTGCTGCCTGATGATGCATCAAAGCTGCAGCTGCAGCTGCTGCAGCTGGAGCCGGTCTGCATGCACAGTGGTTCCCAACACATGGGTCGGAGCCCTCAGTAGGGTCACCTGACGAATGTGGAGGTTGTTTTATGAGAGGAAAGAAGACAAAAAGCTGCCGTGGTCTTTTTTCTGAGATTTTTATTTTGCATTTAAAGAGTGTTTGAAAATAAGAAGCTGTTATGGAGCTCCAGAATATTCTTGAACACCCATCCATTCATTTTATTTTTATTTTCATCTTCTTTAGGAATAAAAATCAGTCTTCAGGATGTTCAACACAATGTCTTAAATTTCTGTTGAGTTCTTTTAGATTCATTTTTATGATACCTACTGTAATTCAGCTATATTGGTTGATGAATTTTCTAACTCTTTTATTTCAACATGCGCCTCGATTTTAAACACTGTGGCTCCATTAAGGGCTAAACGCTTCAAGCCCACTTACCAACCATGGCTGAATGAATCCACTCGCACCCTCAGGCGTGAACGTCGCCGAGCCGAGAGGAAATGGAAAAGACGAACTTCAAGTGTCCCTGGAAATCCTGCATAACTGCCGGTCAAAATATCAGAAGACTGACAAAACTGCAAAAGCTTCTTATTGTTGAACTTATTGCTAACAACAGTCACAAGCCTCAAGTTCTGTTTAAAATCTTTAATTCAGTTATTAATCCCTGAGGGATGCCTCCCCGGCTCTCTGTGAAGAATTCTTACATTACTTTATAGATAAAATTTCAGCACTGAGGGCACCATATCTACCAGCAGTTAACCAAACCCCAGTTTCTGAATGCTCTATGGTTTTTCAATAGTTTGAGCCCGTACCTTTTTCGACTCTGAAAGAAATAATTGATCCTATGAGAAGCTCTAATACGCTTCCTTCCCGCATTATTAAGGAAGCTCTGACTACTATCGATCCCTCTATCTTACTTCTAACGAACTCTTCACTGTCATCAGGCTGTGCTCCGACTGCCTTCAAACACACAACCGTACAACCTGTAATCAAGAAAAGCAACGCTGACCCCAACAGTCCTTCAACCTACAGGCCGATCTCTTCCTTTCATGTCTAAAATTTTAGAAAAAATAGTTCACCAGCAACTTCAGTCCTTAGAGACACATGGTGTCAGTGACAAATTTCAATCTGAATTCAAACCGTCACAGAACCGAGACAGCCTTATTGAGTTTTTAATGATCTCCTCCCAGCTGCCGATTTTGGGCGCCCTGTGGCTCTAGTCTTATTAGATCTAACTTCTGCTTTCGATACGCTGGACCATAATATTCTCCTAACAAGGCTAGAACATGTAGTTGGCCTTGAAGGTAATGTTCTATCATGGTTTAAATCGTATCTATCAGACAGATCCTTCTCTGTCACCATGGGGAAATACTTTTCCTCTTCTGCCCCTGTTGATTGTGGTGTGCCTCAGGGGTCCGTATTAAGCCCCACTCTGTTCTCCCTGTACATGCTGCCCTTGGGACTCATCTTTAAAAAACATAACATCTCCTATCACTACTATGCAGATGATATCCAAATTTACTTTCCTCTAAATTTGGATGCTTCGTCTCGGCTCTCGCATTTGTTCGACTGTCTGCGGGAGGTTAAAGACCGACTATCCCAGAACTCGCTTATCTTAAATGAAAGCAAAACAGAAATGATTGTTTTTGATAGCCACGTTCCCCTGGGCCAGCTAACTGATACAATGGGGTCTTTTGCCAGCCACCTTTCTCATTCTGCCAGAAACCTCAGAGAGCTCATGGATAGTTCTTTTAAATGAAACAAGCAGGTATCCACTGTGCTAAAAAAAACAGCTTCCATCAATTACGCCAAATTTCCACATAAAGAACTCGAAAAACGTATCCATCCCTTCATCACTTCTAGACTATTGCAACTCTCCTTACCTGGGCCTCCAACTCTCCCTCCTTCAGCACCTGCAGTCAGTCCAAAATGCGGCAGCACGCCTCTTAACCGGCACCAGAAGGCATGAGCACATCACCCCTGTCCTCGCTAACCTACACTGGCTTCCCATCAAATATCGCATTGATTTAAAAATCCTTCTGCTCCCTTTTAAAATGTAAATAAATAATAAATAAATAACCCGGCCCTTAGCTACTTAACTGATGTCCTAAATCCAACTGCTCCTAATGCAACCAAGGTCTCGTTTAAAAACCTGAGGTGACCTTGCATTTACCATCATTGCCCCTAGACTGGAATGATCTCCCAGTCAAAATCAGTACTTCAGAATCAATTCAATCGTTCAAATCCTGTTTAAAAACACACTTGTTTAACTGAACTTTTGAAACGAGTTAGTTTGACTTTCATTCAGCCTGCACTACACCATATAAATGCAATTTTAAGTATAATTGTACTATTTCTTCTTTGTTCTGTCTGCATTGCAGTTTTATTGTGAAGCACTTTGATGTACACTAGTCTTTTAAATGTGCCATATAAATAAACTTTGACTTGACTTATGATGATATAAAGCTGAGCTGTGATTTCTGATGCTGAGTGATGCTGATTGGTTGAGCACTCTCACTCATTCTGCGTTTTTACAGATGTTGTTCAGGGTCAAACAGGTTCCAAACCAGCTCAAGTATCTCTGTGAATCCTCTAAAACTGAGGAAAAGAGCTTCAGTGCTTCCTTCATTCCCTCCTTTAGGATACATGGAAGCTTCCCTACTGCTGCATCTTTCATCTTGTGCCAAAAGGTGCTAACATGCAGAAATGACTTCAAATTAAAACTGAAATTTGTTGTTTCTGAAACTCATTCAGGGACCTACAAGTGTGTGTGTGTGTGTGTGTGTGTGTGTGTGTGTGTGTGTGTGTGTGTGTGTGTGTGTGTGTTGTTCACAGATGAGTCCTGACTTGACATCAGATCTCAGCTGCAGGCTGAAAACATGAAGTCTGACCGTCTATGGGTTACAAACATCAGCTCCCTGCTGATTGGCTCTCCACACTCCCGCCTGACCATAAACTATCCAATCAGATCTGTGCATGAGGAATTTGAACTGCAGGTTCACCTCGTTTTATTTGGAGGTTATGCTGCTTTTAGCCAATCAGAGAGCAGCATGGGCATTTACTTTCATTCACTTTGATTCATTGAAATACTACAAAAGTACTGAAGTACTACAACTATTACAGTACTGTGATCACTACAGTTATTACTGCTGCAGCAGCTCAGCTATGAATCAGCTGATGCTTCTCTGTATAAGTAATCAGGTCTTTAAGTGTGTTTGGTGTTTTTTGTGTCTGCAGTTTTTAACCTTTCTCATGAGTCATGTGATCAACATGACTTCTTTAACCAGGTACAGAGTATTCGGATACTTTACTTATGTAAAAGTATCACTGAAGCAGCATGAAAATACTTGTGTAAGAGTCCTGACAGCTCTCAGGCTCTGTTTTCTCATCTTTCCTTTTTTATTTTGTCTCACCCGGATCCTCCCCTTCCTGCCTTTGTGATCCCGCTCGTCCATCTAATATCTAAATCTGCACGTTTACCTGTAACTATCTGTCGCCCATCTTTTACTCACTTCAGTTCAGTTCGAGGCAACTGCCCCAACCATGAAAGCAAAGAAGCCATCCTCATCTCTAACCTGAGTTTTACCTGCAGCCTGAATTACAAAGGAAAAAAAATCCTGTGATTTATTTTCCACATTGCTTTAGTTCAGCTATCAGGCCAAGAGGTCACCTGACAGGTTATCAGCCCTATAAGTCAACCCAGGGTTTATCAATCCAGCTAGGAAAGAGGCGGGGCCTGCAGCATCCGACCAATCAGAAACATGAACAGGTCTGAGTGACTGATTTTAACAATGAGCATAAAATTGGAATATTAGAGAATTATAAAGATGTTAAATATGTGATACAGCCTGAAAGTAACACAGCTGCACTGAGTGCTGTATTATATATGATATTTAAATAAATCCAGTTAAAGCGACAAAGGCTGTAAATAAAGAAACCAGCTGAGTGTGTCGCTATCACGACTCTGTCATTCAGCTCCGAACATGCACCTGGTCCCAGGAGACCGGTCTAGCTCTAGATTCAGGCTTCATTTAGTTTTAGTCTCAGGTTAAATTTGAACATTAACAGAAAGTAGATTTTAGAATTAAAGTCTTTGTTTAAAGCTTAAACTTTTACTTCCAGACAAGCGTAAAATGTCTAAAACAAAAAGAGTGGATCAAACTCGATGAGTCAACCTGCTGTTAGAGGCTCGGATGCAGGAAGATCTGATTCTAGCTGTTTATTCTGCGTTAATGAGTCAGCTGTAACCCCGACAGGGTTAAACAATAAAGAACTAAAGTCAGAATTCAAACCAGTGAGCAGGCTTGCTCAGAGAGTTTAAATAAAGCCAACGACCAGAAGCCTCGAGGTCCCTGTTTCAGGATTATCTCGCAGTGTGACGCTTCACAGAAGGATGGAGGAACTTAAAGTAGTTTGCATGAGAAAGGCGAAGATTAAAGACACTGAGGCTCATCAGGGAGAGACGACGACTTCAGTCACACTGCACAAAACACACCGTCTTAAAATCTGCACGCTCGGGTCTGAGAGCTCTTCCTGCAAGAACGAATGGATTTCCAGGGACCTGATTGGTCAGTGCTTTTGTTTATATTGATCTCTAATCTTGAACATAACCGGGCCTGGAGCAGAGCAGGTCTGCAGGATAGGTTACCATGGCGATGTACCCTGGATTAAACCTGAAGTTGCCTCAATCAGCCCCAAACCCTGAGCACACACAGACCTCTGCTCCGACATCTCTGTCCACTCTGCAGACGACACTGACCAATCAGGTCTCAGCAGGCTTTGGGTGCATGCAGGTAAACTGTCTGTGTGCAGAGCAAAGTTACTGTTTCGGTTTCAAACTTCAGCTGCAGAGACTGGCAGATGGAAACAGGACCTGTAAACTGTTCAGTGTCATCAGACGGGCTGATGGGTTTCTAGAAACAAACGCTGTGAGAGGTGAGTGTGTTTAAACTATTTTACCTTTACAATGAGACACAAAGGTGGAGGAGACACACCCTTGGACTGTAGGTGGAGATGAACTGAGTTTTAACTGTTTCACAAACTGTTGGCACGCTTTGGGCTGTTTTTACAGATTTATTCACACAAACAGGCGAGTCCAGAGAAAGCAGAAAACAAGAAGACGAAACAGAAAAAGATCGTCGCACACGGCGGCTCCACGTTCAGCCTCCTGCTGCACAGAAACACTGAAGCATCGTCTTAAATCCACCAGCCCAGCAGGAAATCTGAAAACTGAAATATTCAAGCATCTAAAAGGTTTTTCAGTAAATACACAGATCCCACGTCTGCAGCTACAACCTGTTTGTTGAGTTAGTTGATTTGAGTTAATCCCTTAAATTACCAGTGAGCCTCTGTAAACAACACGCACTAGTTTGGCTGGTTAGTTTTGTTATTCCTCCCTGTGATCATTTCACTGTTTAATGGAGACCAGTTTGCATCACGATGTGGTCTCTGTGTAAACCAGCTCTGCAGTCACATCATTTCTGTGCAGCTGGATTTATGTCTTCTGTGTTTTTAATCATTTCTTTCTTCAGACACAGTTTGACCGACGTCCACGCTGCACAGCAGAAAGTCTGCAGAGCTCAGAAGAACGTCACCGTTTCACTTTGTGTTCTTCGGCAGACTTCAGACCTCGATGAAGGCCACAGGCTGAGACACGTCGGTCTCAGTGAAACTGTTCGGTCCACCTGAACAGGATCAGCAGGTGTGATAAATACACAGTTTCCATGTTATTGTGAATAATATCACAGCACATTCCTGAGAAACAGACGCTGATTTATGTTCCAGCTGCTTGTTCTGCAAGATTTCATCGTTCTTACAGGCACTCACTACTCGGCGTGATGAGGATGATGGAAAGTTGTGTGAAATAGACTCTGGTCACTTCATTAGGTACACCTTGTTGGCCCTGGGTTGGACCTGTTTTGCCTTCAGAGCTGCTTTAATTCTCATCACTCAGCAACAACAAGGAGCTCAAACATTCCTCACAGATTGTGGTCATGCGACATCATCATGACATCATCACACCAGCATCCATGATTTGAATCTCTCGTTCCCCTGGCTGTGAAGGCTGTTTGGGTGCAGAGATCAGCGTCATGACCAAGAAACCGGCCTGAGATGATGTGAACTGTGGTGTGTTTTCCTGCTGGAAGCATCAACGATGGCAAACTGTAGTCACAAAGGGACACGATCAGCACCAATGCTCAGCTGGTACTGAGAAGTGTGCTAAAAAATCCCCCATAATGTTGCATCGTCCCCTGAAACACTGGTACAAGCACGATGCATCCATGTTTTCATGTTTACAACAAATTTAAAGAAAACCGTGTGAATGTTGCAGCAGGAATCAAAATGAGGCATCGTGGTTGCAGCCGTACGCTGGCCTGTGTGAGCTGTAGACAAACTCAGAGATGTTTGTGTGTGAAAATCCAATCAGATCAGCCTGTCTGCTAAAAACACCACATTCAAAGTAATTTAAATCACATTTCTTCTTTCTTCTGCTCAGTTTGAACTTCAGCAGGTCGTCCTGACTGTGTCTTTATCACGTGGCAGATTAGACATTTGTATTAATGAGCAGTTCAGTGTGTATCTAACATGTTAGTCTTTAATTTAACTGCACTTTGCACTCCCAGTCACACACTTTAACACTCTGAGTTCCTCCAAAATATTTGAATTTGACACTGATGAAGGAACAAAGGATGAAAACCCGCCTGATGTCACTGTAACTTGTTGTTGATTAAAGTATTATAGTTTCAGTTCATGTGTGTTTTGGTGCGATTCAATACTGTGTGAGTACGCTGTGATACAGAATTCACTCAAACTTACCTTTAAGGTTTTTAAAAACCGTTTTATAAGATCTGAGTTGAGCTCTGTGAGAGTAACTGTCATTTTATTGTTTTTGCATAAAAATGTTTGAAAGCACATTAAATGCAGGGAGAATGTTTCAGAATGTCATTTTGCAAAGAGATGAAGGAAAGGATGAATTTGTACATGAAGTTTGGTTTCTTGAGGCAAAACTGAAGGTTTGAAACTGATTATTTCAGGAGGATTATCGTTAATTATCCATCTGATTTTCCTCAAACTCAATCTGAGCCTCCTGAATTCAGCTCATATTCACAACAGCGAGTCCAACACAAACGCTGTCAGTGTTGTTTCTGACCAGTGTTTCATTTTAAATCAGAAATATAAAGAAATATTCCAAATATTTGACACCAGGGGAAGAAATTTAAGGATAAAAGTGATAAATATCCACCACATAGTCCATGTGTTTCACATTCATCATATTTTTTTTAATCGGTGCAGGTTCTGAGCAGCCACTCCACCACCTGTCTGGGGCCTTCCTGTGTGGAGGCTGAATGTTGTCCCTGTGTTTGTGTGGGTTCTCCACGTACCACAGCTCACTTCCACAGTCCAAACGCATGCAGTTAGTGAAGTTAGGTTAATTAGTATTTCTGAATTGCCCATAGATGTGAGTGTGAGTGTGAGCGGTTGTCTCTCTCTGTTAGCCCTGTGACTGCCAAATTGTTCAGAGTGTACCCTGCCTCTCGCTCTATGGTAGCTGGGATAGGCTCCAGCCTCCCTGCGACCCTGACAAGGATGAGTGGAAGAGAATGGATGGATGGATGGTCGAGGTTCTTATAATTTTGATGGTTCACAGAAACACATAGCCTGTGTGTTCATATGCATAAACATTAGAATAGTAACTCAAAGTTCTGCTCAAGTGCAAAGAAAATGATTGAAGTTACAGTTTAAACACAGGAATCTTTTACATTCATATCTGAAGTAACACTTTTTGATTTGATTTGGTTAGTTTGAGTTTAAACCTTTAAACCGTCTCTTGCTCTCTTACATGGACTGTGCTCTTGGTTCTTCCTCTGCAGGCTGTCTGCCTCCTCCTGCCTCTCAGCTCCACTCATTCTTGGAGCGTTGCTGCCCCCATGTGTCCAAACTCTGAGTTACACGTTGTTTCCTCTGCAGCAGGTCTGACCCTTAAATAAAACTGGAAAAACTCTAAGCTGCCACACATTTTATCATTCTGAAAGTAAAATGTTTCTCTTAAATCAAATGATCATTTTCAAAAAAGTCTGAAAAAGTGCAACAGGAAGTGATGCTTCTTCAAAGGTTTAGGTTGGATTATAAGGGACATACAGCACATCTGAACTGATAAGAGCTACTACTGCACATGCTCAGTAACAGCCATGGGACAATTAAAGGAATTATGTCATTTATCATCCTGTTTTTCCTGTAAGCTAAATAATGTGTAGCCAATCAAAGTGCTCAAATAAACCTGCAGAGGTGTGACTTGCAGACTTGTAGCTTCAGGTCAGAAACAGTGAGAACACACATTTTTAGGCAAAGGAGGAAACATCTGGTGTCCAGCTGTTAAAGACACAAAAGGGCATTTAATGAAGCTGGTGACAGAAGCAGTTACTTAAAGTTTTGAATGCAGTTTTGTATTTTCTGTTTTGGCTCACTGAGCTTCACAGACAGACCAGGGCTGTAAATGACCTCATACTGACTTTTCCTAAAGCTGAAGGAGAATTGAAGAAGACTGTGGATATGTATGAAAACCAAAACCTTTCATTTAATTAGAAATCCCAGTCTTCAATTAATGCGATACAAAATATTACATAGAGTGCACTATACAGGTCATCGGATGTTCAAGATGGGCTCTAACAACTGCTCACACTGTCAAACAAATTCACCGGACAATTTTATCCACGCTCTTTGGTTCTGTCCACCAGTTCAGAAGTTTTGGCGCGAGATATGTGAAGACTTATCAAAGTGTCTGAAATGTAACATTCCAACTTCCCCCTTAGTGTGTTTGTTGGGCAGCTTAGATAATGTCACTTCAGAAAAGAATATAGCCCATATGGTTTTCACTGCCCTATGCATAGCCAAGAAAACTGTCCTCATGAACTGGAAAAATAAAAATAATCTTAATTCTAACCAATATAGAAATTATCTATTAGATTACATTAGTCTTGATACAGCCTCTGCCACCACATCAGATCAATTGCTCTGGGCTCCTTTGATCAGCTCCATCACCTAGTGGGGGTGGGGGGTCATAGTTTGGTCCCGCCTTCACTGTTGTGATTGGTGTGGGGGTAGGGACAGGCTTAGGGCGTCGGGGGGTTCCCCAGGAGCATCTTCCTTGGAGGGCTCAACCCGGGGTAGCGGTCATGACCTGTTACAGGCTCTGTTGGCTCTTAGGTGACGGTTTCCTTGTGGCTGCGTGCAGCGGGGCTAGGGGAGGGTCTGTGCTGACAGACGTGGGTTACTCGGTCTGGGTGCAGTTCCCCCCTCCAGGGGCAAGGGTACCTAGACCCGGTTCGTAGAGTACGCTTGGGGAGTGTGATCGTGTGTACAGCGTCTCTTTATGTCTGTCTCCACGTTGGTTGAGTGTGGAGTAAGTGCATATGAGAGCATGAGGGTGGGAATGGATGTTTGTGTCTGTGTGTGCCTGTATTTCTGTGTCTATATGTCAGGTTGGGTATCAGACGCCACCTCTCTATGGACATCTCAGGCCCTCCAAGGTTTGGAGGCCTATCTCCCCCTACCACCACTTCCCCTGCCAGTGGCGGACCCCCTCAGACATCGGTGCGTTGGTGGTTCTTTGTGTCCGGGGATGGGCGTCCAGGTACACACCGGCTCACTCCTTGGTGGCCGCTTATCGGGGCCTGGAGCCTGGGGCTCGCTCGGGCCACTTCGGAGGTGGGGTGCCCCCGACCTCTCGGCCTGGGGCTCGGTCACTCAGGCGCAGCTGGCTGCCGACGGAGCTCACGGGCGCGTCACTGCAACTCCCCCTGGCTTCTGCTCCGCGGCTGCTGGGTGAGCCCTCATCTGGGACTCTCCTCAGCTCTTTCTGGGACAGTGGTGCGGCTGCCCCTCTGTTGGTCTTCCTTGGTCTCTTGTGTTCTGGGGGCCTCTGGATGTCTGGAGTTTTGATCTCCTCCATACCTGCTTCACACCCTGGAGGACGGGGCTGTGGCCCCCCCACACCCTCTAGCAGATCATTACATGAAAGAACCTTTTAAAAAAACAAGCGCGTCCATGCTCACAGGTGTACACACGGGTGATCACACCCACAAACTACACCCTTTTGGCTCCTACCTCAAAGCACACTGTGTTCTGTTGATCTTATGTGCTGCACAATAATGTTTAATATTTAGTATTTACTGTCATATTCCCATATATCATTGTGATGCTGTTTATTATGTTGCTCTTTTTCTTTGCTTGTTTTCTCTTTTTATCCAACAGGTGATCCAGGTGATTGATATGTATTTTTTGTCCCCCCACCTCTTATTTGTTTTTTGCCCTTTATCACTGTTCCTCTTCCGTTCCTGTTTTTCTTTCGGTCCCTCTCTTTCTTTCCCCCACTCATGTCTGTCCTGTGTGTAACAACCGAAAATAAAATAAACAATAAAAACAAAGGTCAATCAAATGGACCAATACAGCGAGGCTGGGATGGTCCATTTGTAAATCCGTTGGGTGTCTTTCTTTGCCTTTAGACAATAATTCTGATCAAAAAGAACCAAACAGGACAGGCGGGAAAAAAGCAAACAAAAGAAGCTACAGTGTTGAATCATGTGACGCAGAGGTCACATGATGTGTGTCTGCTGCTACAACTTCCAGGAGATGGACTACAAAATATGCTCCTGACATTCTTCTCCTCACGAGATTATTACCACTTTGCTTCATTACCAAAGAAATATTTATCACTTTGAAATGTTTCTCACCCTGAGATCATTTCTTAGTTTCTCTTCCTGCTGCAGAGACGATCCAGTGTAACTGCTGCTTAGTTCAGGCGTCCTGTGACTGAAATAAAAAAAACTAAGTTTATAATATTTCTGTGGAGAGCTTATGAAGGGAGGTTACAACACGAAGTGGAAAACACATTTATTTAAACTCGTCAGTGATACTGATCTTATGTTTTCATGAAGTTTCTGATAGTGGCATTATGTGCATGTGACTCCTCTGCTAAAACAAACAAGGTGAGGAGGTGAGGGTGTGTAGTTTTGGGAACTCAGAAATGGGGCAGGATCCTGCAGGGCTGAGGATGAAACAGGTGAGATGGTGCTACTCCCTCATTCTTCTGTTTTCCCGTGAGTTTCATTTCCAACTCTGCACGTCTTTGACTTCTTGACTCCTCTCCTTGTATCCTAGTCCCTCCCACCAGAGACCTGAGTGGAGGTGAGGATGAGGAATTTAAAGAGCTGTCAGTAAAATATGACGTCTGACACATCTGCATGTGAAACTGATTTGTTATGGCCCACAGCTAGATTCTGTTATTTCAGCTGTAACAGAGTTTGATCTTCTTCAATAACTGAAAAACAACAACAACAGAGGATGGGTTGTTTTCACCCTACATGCTTTCTGTATTTCAGCTACATGCTCAAGTTAAAAACACGTGTACAACAGAACTTCTTTGTCATCGTACATGTGCAACAGTATTGTGGGTGCTCCACACCAACTGTGCAGGAATAAAATATAAATAATAAGACATAGGAATAAGTAAGAGACAGGAGGAGTATACAGTATATAAAACAAGAGGTAGGCACATATTAGAGGACAGCTTACATACACCTGTGCATCCTCGATCATGACTCCTCCTGAGGAGAGGTGAGAGGTGACAGGAGGCAGAATTCAGTGATATCAGAAAACTCCAAAGTAATTTATACACTTTTCCACACATTCCAACTTTTAAGTGACAAACATACAAAAAAAGTGAAATCAAGAAGACGGCAAACACTTTCACACCACTGTACTTTTACTTTTGGGCTCCAGGTCCAGATACGATTTTAGTATAAGGTTAGTCTGTTTTAGGGGTGAATGGAAAGTTTGAATTGGTTGCTTACTATGTAAATGATGTTTGTTTACATTTTTTCATCTTGTTATTCATTGTGTGGATGTTTTGTGGTTTGATACCTGAAACAAAGATTTCTAAACTGGAGCCTCCACAGAGGATCAGTAATCACTGAATGCGAGAGCTCATATTCAGACACTGATCCCAGAAAGTTGATTCTGTTCATCCCCAACATTATAAACAGTGCATTTACCTACATGACTGACAATGGGCTGTGAGGACAGTTTCTTGATCATTAATATGAAGCTTTTTATTACATTGATCAGTTGGGGATTGGCTGCAATCACAGCACTGTAAGATCTTATTAGAGCACTTGGCTCTCGCTCTGCAGGCCTACTTGTTGTTCCTAGAGTATTTAAAAGTAGAATGGGAGGCAGAGCCTTCAGTTTTCAGGCCCCTCTTCTGTGGAACCAGCTTCCAGTTTGGATTCAGGAGACAGACACTATCTCTACTTTCAAGATTAGGCTTCAAACTTTCCTTTTTGCTAAAGCATATAGTTAGGGCTGGACCAGGTGACCCTGAATCCTACCTCACACTCAACATGTGTTAATAAACCTCTCTGCATTGAATCATACTTGTTATTAGTCTCTGACTGTCTTCCACAGCATGTCTTTGTCCTTTCTTCATTAACACACCCTTAGCCAATCGCCGCCCCTCCCTGAACCTGGTTCTGCTGAAGGAAAAGCTGTTAAAAGGGAGTTCTTCCTTCCCACTGTCGCCACAGCACTTGCACATAGGGCATCATATGATTGTTGTTTTCTGTTTTCCTTGTATTATTATAGGCTCTTTACCTTACAATATAAAGCACCTTTAGGCAGCTGTTGTGATTTGGTGCTATATAAATAAAATTGAATTGAAAGGTTTGAATGAATGGTGAAAGGCAGCTCTGAACACCACATCCAGAACATCTTGGATTTTCACGAGAAGGTGAGAGATGTCATGATGGAGGCAGATGAAACCATGATCTCGTACGATCTTACATCTCTCTTCACTTGCATCCCAGTCACTGAAGCGTTGGAGGTAGTTCGTAAGAGATTACAGGATGACCCCAACCTCAGCAGCAGGACCACTCTCAGCATCGACCAAGAGTGTTTGAACTGTGTCTTCATTCCACCTACTTCACATATGAGGCTCAGTTCTACAGGCAGAAACATGGGTGTGCCATGGGTCCCCCAGTTTCACCCACAGTGGCCAAATTGTACATGGAAGAAGTGCAAAAGAGGGCTTTGCTATCCTACCCTGGAACACCACCACCTTACCACAGTTCATGGATCACATTACCTCGGTGGATCAACACACCAGGGAGGATATGAAAACTGACAAGCAGGGCTGGGTTGTTTTCCCCTTTATAAGCACAGGTGCAGGTAGTTAGCCCTTCTTGTTGTGTGAATCTGGAACTATGTGAATCCCTGGTGAGAAGCATTGCTATTTGCCACAGTCCAGGCTGAGACAACGAACATCCAAGAATACATTGGGAAGATGGCCCCAACTGACCGAGTGCTCAGTGAATACCTCAGGCAGCAGAAACCCAAGAAAGAGGAGGGAGACGAGGAACCATCATGGAAGGACAGGCCCCTGCACGGTATGTACCACCGGCAGATAGAGGAGGTGGCTGATATCCAGAAATCCTACCAGTGGCTGGACAAAGCTGGACTGAAAGACAACACAGAGGCACTAATCATGGCAGCACAAGAACAAGCTCTGAGTACAAGATCCATAGAGGCTGGGGTCTGTCACACCAGGCAAGACCCCAGGTGCAGGCTGTGTAAAGATGCCCCAGAGACAATCCAGCACATAACAGCAGGGTGCAAGATGCTAGCAGGCAAGGCATACATGGAACGCCATAACCAAGTGGCCATCAGAGAAGAGCTCGAGAGGATGTGGAGGGTGAAGGTAACGGTGGTCCCCGTGGTAATCGGAGCACTAGGTGCGGTGACTCCCAAGCTAGGCGAGTGGCTCCAGCAGATCCCGGGAATAACATCGGAGATCTCTGTCCAGAAGAGCGCAGTCCTGGGAACAGCTAAGATACTGCAGGACCCTCAAGCTCCCAGGCCTCTGGGGCGTGCTGGGTGTTTGTTTTTTTATATATATGTATATATTCATTTATTCAATATAGGCCATCCAATTAAGGTCAATGTCATGTTTTTAGTTGTTAGAATCTGAAGGAAGGAATATTTTATTTTTTGTTTTTTTGCTTTTCTGGTTTCCCCCTGATGGGTTGCCACCTTAACATGGTCAGGGGGTTTGCATGCCTTAGTGACCATAAAAGCTAGACCAGCAGAAGCTTAGCCTTCAGGTGGGACACCCAAGTTGGTCAGGCCTTAGGGTAGAGGCCTGACAAAGTGCAATCCAATTACATGACAAAAACCGTTGTCCAGAGTAGGGCAGCCACGATTAGTCGACTATCAAAATCATCACCGATTAATTTAATACTCAGTGCATTATTTGAAGCTTTGTAAGATCCTGAAAGACGCAGGAATAAGCAGTAGGATTTAAGAGTGTTATAACTGACTGAAACAGAAGATGGCAGCTGCCGTTAAACGCAAAAGAAGAAGAAGAAGCAGTCTCCGGTATTGTAGCTATGTCCAAGTTTAGGGGCCGCATCCTTCGGAGGCTGCATTTGTAGGCCGATTACGTTACAGCGACGCGACGAAGGCTGTCCAAATTCCTCCAAATGTGGCCGGACTGTTAGAACAGCTTTGAAATTCATATGGGTTGTTCGCACTAAAGTAAAAACCACCATCGCTTCATGCGGAGACCCCTTCAGCGCCAGCTGCGGTCTCAAGGCTGGAGCTGAACAAAACACCCTGCTAACGACTGTGTTTAGACTGTCACACCAGAGAGCCAAAGATAATAATAATAATAATAATAATAATGGATTGGATTTATATAGCGCTTTTCAAGGCACCCAAAGCGCTTTACAATGCCACTATTCATTCACTCTCACATTCACACACTGGTGGAGGCAAGCTAAGATTAATAACAAGTATGATTAAATGCATAAAGGTCTATTAACACATAATGTTAGCTACTGTTTCTCCTAATATCATACTCCTGGGAGACTTATGTCATATGGATAACAGTGATCATCCTCTCACCAAAGACTTCTCATCCTGCCTCAATAGTTTTGGCTTTAGACAACATATAAACCTCCCTACTCATACTAAGGGCCATACTTTGGACCTATTTTGTTGCTCTGGACTACTAAGCTGATGAACTACTAATTTCTGATCACTTGCTTCTGTCTTTCAATGTCAAAATGACCTTTTCTATAACCAAGAACCCTTGTACCATTTCTTTTCGGAATATTAAGAAAATCAATCCTGATACTCTTTCTTTTGCTTTTTCTAGTCATTTGCATTTTCATAACCTGCTCACCCAAGAGGACTTAGTTTCCTATTATAACTCTAGTCTCAATAGTATTCTAAGATCTGTTGCCCCACTCAAAACCAAATCTGTATCATATCATATCATCTGTATCTCAGTCAGCACCCTGGTTCACAGCTGAACTCAGGCTCCTGAAAGCAAAAGGCCGACGACTCGAACGCCTTTATAAGAAAACTGGTCTGAATATCCACAAGGAAATGTTTAATAATCATATTACGTATTATAAGGAGTGTATTAATCAGACAAAATCTGCTCACTACTCCTCCATTATCTGTTCAAAAGATGACTCAACCAAGATACTGTTTTCATTGTTCAATTCTTCTTTCAGGTCACCAGATTTTTTTACCTGCTTTCTGCCCAGCAGGAGGTCTCACACAGACACACACAGACACACACACACACATACACACACACACACACACACACACACACACACACACTCAGTTCAGTTCAGTTCATTTTTATTTCAAACATTTCAAACATGTGCCTTCACAATCATTACAAAATATCATTCCAGTATTTGTTTGAAAAGGAGTAGGCTGAAGTATTTACTTATTTGTCCCTACCCCTCAAGTTTTACCTCTCATTCATTTAATTTTTTTTGTCTTAAATTAAACAAACAACATATGAAACATATGAAGTAAAACAAAACATAACATACATAAATCAAAAACAAGAAATTAGCAAGCCCCACCACAGTATAGTTTCTTTCATATGAAAAATACAGAATGTGTATATTTGCAGATACACAAGTTATGGAAAAACAACAAAACAAAACAAAAAAACAAAAAACAAAAAAGAACCGCAACACCATTACCAGCAACATTACTCTTACATACATACAGAAGTTCACACATATACATACAATGCCTTGTCTTAGAACCATGGGGGCGTTGCTTTGCTGTGTGAACTGTTTCTCAATAAAAGGCAGCAGGAGGAGGCTGGATTTGGGGTAATTTTCGTGGTGGACACAGACGAGGCCTCCCTTGCGCAAGTAATCGATCAATCGCTGACTGTCTTGTTTTCTTTCATGATGAATAAGTCTCTAGAACTAGCGGGGCTTGTGGAAACACAGACCCAACAATTACACTGTTTTTCTGCCTTCCAACTTCCCTCTACTGAGAAGCTTCTTCAGTTCAGAACTGAAGAAGCTTCTTGGATGAGAGGTGAAACGTCTTCAAGTAACTTAAAGAAGTCCAGACGCTTTTCTTTGCAAGCTCCTTTGATTATCCAGGACCAACAGTTTCTCTGTTACTATCAATAACTCGCCAGCCTCCGTTTCTTCTTCTGTGAAAAGTTTGGGTGTCATCCTCGGCAGTACTCTAACTTTCAATTCACACATTAATAATGTTACTCGGTCTGCATATTTTCACTTGCGCAACATTGTTTTATTTTTTTTTTTTGCCTGTCCCGTTTGGCTCTTTTGCCATCAGAATTGTTGTCTAAAGGCAAAGAAAGATGCCCAACGGATTTACTTTACCAAATTGACCATCCCAGCCTTGCCGTAATGGTCCATTTGATTCACCTTTTATTGTTTATTTTATTTCATTTTCACTTGCTAAATACGGGACAGACTTGAATGAGGAAAAGAAAAGGGAGAAAGAAAGAGGGAAAGAGAAAGAGCGTGGAAGAGGGACGAGGATAAAGTGCAAAAAACCAAAAACCAACAAAATAAGCAGACAAAAAATACATCTATCAATCACCTGGATCACCTGTTGAGAAACAAGTGGAAACAAGCAGAAGAAAAAAAAAGAGCAGCATAATAAACAACATCACGATCATCTATGTGAATATAACAGTAAATACTAAATACTTGGGGCGACCGTGGCTCAGGGGGTTGGGAAGCGTATCTGTAACCGGAAGGTTGCTGGTTCGATCCCCGGGCTCTCTGTCCTGGTCGTTCTGTCCTTGGGCAAGACACTTTACCCTACCGCCCACTGGTGTTGCGCCGATGGCGCGATATGGCAGCCTCGCCTCTGTCAGTCTGCCCCAGGGCAGCTGTGGCTATAACCGTAGCTGCTTCCACCAGTGTGTGAATGTGAGAGTGAATGAATAGTGGCATTGTAAAGCGCTTTGGGTGCCTTGAAAAGCGCTATATAAATCCAATCCATTATATTAAACATTATTGTGCAGCACGTAAGATCGACAGCGCACAGTGTGCTTTGAGGTAGGAGCCTCAAAGCACCTACCGGGTGATCACCCGTGTGTACACCTGTGAGCATGGACGCGCTTGTTTTTTTAAAAGGTTCCTTCATGTAATGATCTGCTAGAGGGTGTGGGGGGGCCACAGCCCCGTCCTCCAGGGCATGAAGCAGGTATGGAGGAGATCAAAACTCCAGACATCCAGAGGCCCCCAGAACACAAGAGACCAAGGAAGACCCACAGAGGGGCAGCTGCGCCACTGTCCCAGAAAGAGCTGAGGAGAGTCCCAGATGAGGGCTCACTCAGCAGCCGTCGGTTTTCTCTGTTTTATCATGGAGACAAAAGAATTGGGGTTTAATAAAAGGCAGCTAAAGGAAGCTTTTATTGGCACAGGTTGAAAACATGCAAAATCCACACAGAAAGATCTTCTGTGATATCGAGATTAAACCCAGAGGTTTCTTTTTGTGATGCAGGAGTCCTGTTAGCGTTTAGCTCAAAGCACCACAGTGGCTTTTATTACTATTGCCCAGACTGTTAGTTTGGTTTCACTAAAACAACTTTCTAGAAGTTACACCATTTCTCAGAAATCAGCCTGATACTCTGCTGCACATCTTTCTGTTAATGAGTAAAGGTCAGGTGGAGTTTGTCCCTTGCAGAGATTATAAAGGCAGAAAGCACAGGATGAGGTCAGAGGATCCCACAGCTTTCTACTGTGAGTACACCAAGGTTTTCTTTTTGTCTCCAGGTGAAAGTGCATATATGGGCTTAGTTTTGGGTCTGTTATGTATTGTAAAAATTAACAAACTACTAATCAATACTGAACTGTATTCTAGGCGCCAATGAACTGATGCTACAGTTACAGTAATGTGTTGTCTTCTTATGTTAAAAGTAGAGGAGAGGCTTTTAAGATTGAAGATGCTTTAGAGTGCAGAATGTAAGAAGTTAAATGCTAATAAAGCAGAGATAAAGGAAAAACATTAATCTGTAGGTCAACAGTGCACATGTTTAAACAGACACATAAACAGGATGGCAGCCTGATATATTTTTAAAATTCAAAAAAATTTTTAAACATTAATCTTAAATTTCACATAAATTGTCATGAACTGGTTGTCATTTTAATTAATATTACATTTCTTACAAAATTTTTCTTTGTTAAGCTGATAAAAAGGACAAGTTGGGTGATAAGAAAGGAATATAATTTCATCTGCATAACCTGTGTATTAATTATGAGAACAAGGCGAAGCATAAAAATTTAGGACACGAAAGCAAAAGTATCTCTCTCAGGCTTATCACGTCCAACTCTCTTATCAGAGTTCCTCCCCAACAATAAAAATTAAGGGTAAAGACCAAGGTTAAAAAATAACGCAGTAAAGTTGTGTAAGGCAAATAACTTTCCACTGACAGCATACAATTTTTATTTTAATATCTGACTCAAACTGAGGACTTAGCTCTCCAGCTACAGTCAGTACTCCAAGTACTGTAACAGTAACTTTATTACCAACACCAGCAATTTCTATCCAACGCACACAGCTTGAACTGAGAAATGAAACATTCCTTCAACATAAATGAGAACTTTGACTGGCAGGAAATGTACTGAAAGCCGACATACAAATAGTTAGAATTTCCTTAGGCACTTCTCACTTAAAGGGAGCTAATTAGAATTATTAAACAATATGTTAGATGTTTCCAAAAGTAATTTTACTATAAGTAAGTTAGTAAAGCATTTTTAAGCAAAAAACATTTTGAAAAATCTCACATAAAACCCTTATTAACTAGGACAGTTAATGAAGTGTAAGAAACCAAATTAAAAATGACTGACAAACACTTGGTCTGAATACTAACAGGAAGTCTGCTTGAAAGCTGAAGTAAAAGTAACCCTGAAGAAATTTTTTTTATTTTTATTTTTTTGGTGTCCCGTTTGGATCTTTAGCCATCAGAATTGTTGTCTTAAGGCCAAGAAAGATGCCAAGCGGATTTATTTTACCAAGTGGATCATCATGGCCTTGCCATATTGGTCCATTTGATTGACCTTTATTATAATTATGAATTTATTTTATTTTCAGTTGCTACAAACGGGACAGACATGACTGGGGGATAGGACAGGGAGAAAGAATGAAAGAAAGAGAGGGAGAGAAAGAAAACCAAAGGGGAGAAGAGACGGTGAGAAGGGGGGGGGGGGGGGGGGGGGGAAGAAAAACAAACAAACAAACCAAACACCTGGGTCACCTGTATGGAAAAAAAAAAACAGAAGAGAAAGCAAACAGCAAAGAGCAACATAATAAAAAAAACGGCACCATCACAATAAACTAGCTAGCAGTAGATATCAGTAGATACTAAATAATAAACGATATTGTGCAGCACGCAAGATAGACAGTGCACAATGTGCTTTGAGGCAGCAGCCAAGAAAGCTGTAGTCCGCGTCTGTGAACACCCGTGTGTACACCTGTGTGGATCAGCATGCTTGTATTCCAAAGGTTTCTCCATGTAATGATCTGCTAGGGAGTGTGGGGAGCCATAGCCCCGTCCCCCAGGCAATGAAGCAGGTATGGAGGAGATCCAGGCCCCAGACATCCAGAGGCCCCAGAGCACGAGGACCCGAGGAGGACCACCAAAGTGGGGGGGGGACTGTGCCACCCTCCTGGGAAGAGCTGAGTAGAGCCCCAAAGGACAGGTCACCCCGCAGCTACGGAGCAGAGGCCAGAGGGGGTTGCAGTGGCGTGCCCGCGGGCTCTGCCGGCAGCCAGCTGTGCCAGAGAGGACCGAGCTTCAGGTCCAGAGGCCTGAGGGCACCCCACCCCCCGGAAGGAGCCCAGCCAGGCCACAGGCGCCCGGCCCCGCCAATCGGCCACCAGGAGTGAGTCGGTACATACATGAGTGCCCAGCCCCAGACAACAAGGACCACCAACACACCAACGTCTGAGGGCATCAGTCACCGGCAGGGAGTGTGGTGAGGGGAGATAGGCCTCCGTACTTTAGAGGGCCTGAGATGTTCCCAGAGAGGTGGAGTCTAAGACCCAACCTGACATATAGACACAGACGAACAGGCACACGCGGACACAGACGTGCATTCCCACCCCATATACACAACCAAATACTCGGCACTCACCCAACGTGTAGACAGACACAAATAGACACTGCACAGACAGTCACACTCCCCAAACATACTCTATATCCCAGGTCCAGGTACCTCCGCCCTCAGAGGGGCAAGCCACACCTAGACCCAGGAGATGTAACCCTTCTCTCTGGGGTGGAGGCAAGCGGACCACCTCCTTATCTGCAGTAGCAGGGAGGCCCCACATCCCAGACCCCAGTCTGACGGCCAGCACCTCCTCCCAGCCCCCCAGCCCTGACGGCTAACAGAACCGGGGTGAGTGAAGACCCCAAACCTCCCTACGCCCGCTCATATGTAGTGTTGCTGTGTGCTGTTCTAAAGTGCATTTAAAACTCAGGAGAGCATGGTACTAGCTTCCTCTCAGAGAGCAGCATGGCTCCTCCCGAAAACCCTCAGTGTCTAAATGCATTTAAAATTGAGGGTAGGGCACCAGCGCCAGAGGTGGGTTGGAGTACACCGACCATCCTCTGGATGCTGTAAAACGTGCCCACCCCCAAGGCCCTACATGGATGTGTTATGTGAGAGTGTGAGTAATGTGGATGTCTAGGTTGCAGAATAAAATTGAGGCACAGGTGGCCAGAAGGGGACAGAGGGGGGGTGCCCCCCCTGCACCCTGGTGACATACCTGCACCCCAAGCCCTGCATGTGGGTGGGTGTGGTAGAGCGGGAATAGGGAGGCAGCTGAGGATGGGGAGGGAAGAAAGGGAGGGGCAAGCGGCCCCTCCCTGGGGCCAGCTCCCCCGCTGACCCCAGTAGGCACCTCCACACTCTGGAACCCACCAGGGCAAGGGGGCCCAGGCCCATCCGGACCGGGGCCCGCAGCAGCACCGCCCAGCCTGAAGAAATATTTTTACTGACTTGTCTGTTTTTTGTGAAGGAGCCGAGCATCAATCAAATTCAGTAAATTTATAGCAGGACAAAGGGAAATGACCTAAATGTGCTTTGAGGAGACTTAAGACTATTGTCTCAAAAGATTAAAGAGTGTGAGGATGGTTAGTATCTTAAACTGCTGCTGTGGTAACACAGACACAAGTGAGAACATGAACAAACAGAAGAGAAACAAACTAACAAGCTGTTCATTTGGTCCTGTTCAGACTGAGCCATGGACTCTGAATCTGGCAGTACGATGGAGGTGGCGGCACTCGGCCGGCCTTTCAGTCTTGGGATGCTGTATGACTGCCGCAAAGACTCACTGATCCCAGGTAAGAAATCATTATATAGATTATACAGTATATATATATATATACATACATACATGAATGCTTGAGTCTGAAAGTCTTTTATACTCCATTGTGGTTATTGTCATATCCACTTGGAGCCATTTCTACAGCACAGTCTGTTTTTCATTATTGATTTTGAATTTCCAGAAAAGAAAAAAGGACATGAGATCACAGTTAGCCAAGAAATACTGTGTAGCTTTGTTGTACAAATCAGGTGTTAATAAAATACCAAGTGTCTACTAGTTCAGGTACAATGGGAGAAAAGAAGTCAGTGGGGAACAAGTATCAGCATGGGACAAAGTTTATAATATAGGCAGAGAGGTAGTCCTGTTGGAACATAACGTAGTGATGCTCTGCCACTTTTTTTCGGGAACAGGAAGTAAAATATGGAGCAGAGATGGGCAGCGATTACTTTTTTCAAGTAACGAGTAATGTAAGGGCAAAAAGTGCAAAAAGTGTAATTAGATTACTGTTACTTTCCCATAATCACGCTGCATTACTGCAGTACTAAACCATGATTTTGTTTGTGAGAGTGTCTCATGACAATGACATCAGCACGTGCGACGTCCGTGGCAGCGACAGACGTGTGTAGATCAACAATGGATAATATGGAGTGCGGAGAGAGTACGACCATGTAGCGTTTAAAACGTGGATGTACTTACATTAATTCAAGTTTTATTCTGTAAAAAGTGACAAAAACATTAGTATCCGCTGTTCACTCTGCGTGGGAAGAAAACTTCTTTCCACAGCAAAAAATTAAACTTCAAATCTGAGCGAGCACAGAGAACGCTGCCACAGGAATGTGACATTCACAGAGAAACCCCCGGATCCTCCCACTGACATGACCGCTGAGGCACCGAGCAAACCTCCACCCTGTTTTTTCTGGATTAGGCAGAAAAAGTAACTTGAACAACACTGATATGGAGAGCTGAAATTAAGTTCTCACTCCAGAATATTTCATGCAAGCATGTTAATAAAAACAAGACTTTGTAACAGTCTGTGCCAGCACAAAACCCTCTTTTGACAAAAAAATACTTTTGGGATTTACCAAAGAGGCACTGAATCAGTTTTGTGGCTGAAAGCCCCTTGGAGAAATTAGGTGATGATGCATTTGCCCACGGGAGTGAAAAGTTCTTTGGGCAATTTAACAGTCCACTTAATTATATACAAAGATGCAGTCAGTTCATTTCAATAATTACTTGGTAAAAGCAGCTCAAATTAGTGGCTCAGAAACAAGCAGCCAATGAGGAAGCAAATTATGTCTAAACAATTTTCTCTCTGAAAATAGCGTGGCAGTTAAATGAGACAAGACTGAAGAAAGGTCAGTATGAGTAAGAGGAAATATAACTTCCTTAGATAGCCCCTTCAACCGTGACCTCCCACACCCCATAATTATGGAATCTTTTCACCCCGTTTCTTTAAAAGATCTATCAGAAATACTAACTGAAATGAAACCTCAAATTCAATAAACAAACAATTTTCTGCAGCTGAACACAGACAAGACTGAGTGTTTAATTCTCACTCTAGAGCAGGGGTGTCAAACTCCAGGCCTCGGGGGCTGGAGTTCTGTAGATTTTAGATCTCACCCTGGGTCAACACACCTGAAACAAATTATTAGTTCGTTACCAGGCCTCTGGAGAACTTCAAAACATGTTGAGGAGGTCATTTGGCCATTTAAATCAACTGTGTTGGATCAAGGACACATCTAAAACCTGCAGGACTCCGGCCCTCGAGGCCTGGAGTTCGACACCTTTGCTCTAGGGAGTATCAAGCCTCACATTAGAAAAAATCTGGGTCCTTTGTCATCCTCAATAAAAGCTACTGCTCGGAATCTTGGGTTAATTTTTGAGCAATCTGTCTTTTGATGCTCATGTCAAGTCTATGACCTGCTCTTGCTTTTTTCATTTAAGAAATGTTGCCAAACTTAGGACTATTGTCTCAAAAGGTGAACTGGAAATGTTTGTCCATGCCTTCATCTCCTTCCAATTAAATTATTGTAACACACTCTTTTCCTGTATGTCAATGGCTTCTTTAAATCACCTTCAAGTGGTCCGAAATGCAGCAGCAAGGCTTTTAACCCACAGTCATAAATTCTCCCATTTCACTCCCTTGTTAAAGTCCTTGCACTGGCTTCAGGTTGGGTCTTCACGACGAGAGACCCCCAATTATATCATTGAGCTTCTTCACCCTTACCCTCAAAAACATATCGTTAGATCCATGGATAGTGGTCTTCTGACTATTCCATGTACCCATTTAAAAACAAAGGGGGATCGTGGTTTCCAAACCCTAGCTCCAATATCGTGGAACAGTTTACCTCCCCTCTACACACCATCGACTCTGTTGCTTCTTTTAAAAAACAGTTGAAAACACATTTATTTAGACAGGCATTTGGGTAATGTTCATGTGTAATATGTTGTTTTGTCTGATATGTTTTCATACTGTTTAAAAATACATGTTTATTATTACTACTCCTGCTGCACTTTATATATAGACTAATAAGAACAACAACCACCTTGGGGTATTTTACTGTATATAGTAAGCATCTGTACACAGTATAGTATTTTGGATTGTTTTCTTCTTGTTTATTTTTTCTATTTTCATTTCTCTAGTGTGGGATTAAATAAAGTCTATCTCTGTGTCTTTACAGCAATAACTCTGTGGGACCGTAAGGATCTCAGGGACGATATAGCAGAAAGATCACAGCCCTCTAATGATTTTGAAATTGTTGCATCTGAATCAATCAAGGACAAATCTTTAGCTCTAAATGTTGATGCTTCACTGAAGGCAAGTTTCCTGGGTGGACTGGTTCAGGTTGATGGATCTGCCAAATATCTGAATGATAGTAAATCTTCCAGAAATCAGGCCAGAGTAACACTGAAGTACAAGGCAACCACAAAGATCCAGGAGCTGTCCATGAATCATCTTGGAAGAGGAAACGTGAAGCATCCATATGTTTTTGATCAAGGCTTAGCAACACATGTAGTCACAGCTATTCTTTATGGAGCACAAGCTTTCTTTGTGTTTGACCGTGAAGTTTCTGAACATGAAGATCATCAAGATGTTCAGGGCAACTTGAAGGTGATCATCAAGAAGATTCCCTTACTTTCTGTAGAGGGTGAAGGTTCCCTGAAGATGGAAGACAAGGACAAAGAAAGTGTTGATAAATTCTCCTGCAGGTTTTATGGAGACTTCTGGCTTTCAAAACCACCAACAACCTTTCAAGGTGCAGTAGAAGTCTACCAAAGCCTGCCAGGATTACTGGGAGACAAAGCTGTACCAGTGAAGGTCTGGCTGCTGCCACTGACAGCTTTAGATTCTTCTGCTGCTAAACTCGTCCGTCAGATCAGTATAGGATTAGTTCAAGAAGCACAGACAGTCCTGGAGGACTTCAGTGAGCTGGAAATGAGGAGCAATGATGTACTGGGAACCAGCATTGCACAGCAGTTCCCACAGATTGGTAAGAAAATGAAAACTTTCAAAGAAATGTGCTCTGAGTTCAAGCTGGAATTCCAACAGACTTTGGCCAAGAAACTTCCATCAATCCGAGGAGGAGGAGAAGAGGAAGCTGAGTTTGCAGAGATCCTGAAGAAGAGACATTCTTCACCTTTCAGCAGCAAAAACCTGAACGAGTGGATGGACTGTAAAGAGAGAGAAATCTACACTTTAATGTCTTTTACCAGGATGATGAAAAACGCCAAAATCATCTCGTCTCAAAATGATCTGTACAAGGAAAGTCTGAGTGCAGAGCATGTTGTGTGTTTTGTTTTCACCTCTCTGGGAAAGGATGAACCGTACCTCTCAGCTTTATCAAGATACTTAAAAGGAAAAACCAACCCAGACCTTCAAGATCCTCACACTCATGATGTAGAGAAGGAACAATGGTACGCCTCAAAAGAAGTAGCGGCTGAAATGAGGAGAAAAGCAAAACTCTTCAGTGATTTTGCAGAGGCCAACAAGGAGAACAAGAACATGAAGTTCCTGACAGTGGGGTTAACTAATGAGACCCAGGAAGGTTCCAGCATCTACCTTTATGAAGGTGGATTTGCTGTCAGTGAGAACTTTGAGCCTCCTTCAAAGCCTGAAACTGTGACAGCAGCTGACATAAACCACAACAGTGTGACACTGAAGATTTCTCCACCCAGATTTGGAGCAGAGAACATCACCTCCTACTCTGTTGAGTACTGTGTCAGTGGAGAGGATGGATGGCAGCAGAAGACAGAAGCAAAGGCTGAAGAAGTCACAGTGAGAGATCTGAAGCCAAACACAGAGTATGTGTTCAGATGCAGAGCAGTGACCTCAGCAGGTGTCGGGCCGGATAATCAAGTTTCTATTAAAACAACAGAAAGTTTGACACTCATAAAGGAGCTCCTCAGAGAAAGAAAGCAGCTCGAGGTTTTAGTTGAGAATCTGCTGAAGCAGGTTAAACTTGGGTTACGCAAGCTTGAGGAGATAAAAGAGACAATTGAGACATTTAAAGAACATGAAGCAGAGATAAAGAGACATGAGAACTTTGAATTTGAAGTTACTGTCAAAAAGCCTTTTCAGGAGGACATTTCTGGGACTGGAAACTACATCACCAACTGTCAGCAGTGTCATGTCACCTGTCACTATCCCTGTCCCATAGCAAATGATGCAGATAAAAGAAAGTGCGCAGCAATGGGACCAGATGGATACTGTACTCAGTGTCCAGGCAAATGTATTTGGAATGTACACTTTAATCAGAAGTACAAATGGGGCTATAAAGACGTTAAAGAGAAAAGAACAATAAAAGAGCTGAAAGAAAAATACCAGAGAGCCACAGAAGAGAAGACGACTATTCAGGGAACGGTGGACAAACTGAATGCTCAATATGAACTTTTGCAGGCTGAAGTGATGAAACTAATGGAGAACTCTGCCAAGTGTCTGAACAGACTTAAAGAGATATATATTCCAGAGTACATCGACATGCTTACTGAAGGAGAGAAATCTGAAGGCAAACCAGGCTGGAAGCAACGAGTTGAGTCTCTGATGGAGATGAAAGAAAAAGCAGAGCTCATGGCTAAAATAGAGCAAGGAGAGAAACTCCTTCACTGAACGCTCATGTGATCACAAAGAAGAACAAAGAAAAGGTCGAGACCAGTTTGAACTGAGACGATAAAGATTTGAACTCAGTCGATGAAGACAAACGACACGTGTAAAAAACCTCATATTTACTGTTTGCTTCCTGATAAGATCTCATTTTAAACTGGTTTATCTTTAACATAGAAGTGTGATTATATTTTATTGGACTTTACAATGTTCAACTTTTTACTTTTTACTTTCAGCTTCTTTGATATTCTTTACGTTTGATCTAATATTAAGTTTATTTTCTCAGTGACTCCTGATGTTGATGTTAATGGACTTTTTATTGTGTTGATTTTTATGCTTTTATTTAAAAAGTGTAATTTTACTTTTTGTTTCCTTTCCTGTATTTTTTCTGGATTTTTCTGTAATTCAGTTGAACCATAAAACGGAGTAAATGTTTATCAGCTGTTTTATCGTCTGTGTGAGAAGACGTAGTTTTACTAACTCAGACGTGCCATTTACACATTTACAGCTTCATTCTCATTTACTTCCTGTGCACTCGTGCTGCCAGCGTTTGTTCACAGTTCAAACATTTATTCAAACAGTTTTTAAATTTACACTCAGTGACTCAACACAGTGCTTGTAGTTTGGTCAGCAGCCCAGCAGAGGGCGCTCCCTTCCAGCATCTTCCTCTAATGTCTGACAGTGAGGCAGCATGAAGAACTTCACTGCAGCTGTTTGTAACAGTGTTTGAATGTTTCCAGTGAAGCTGTGCTCCTTTAGTCTCTGTGCATTTACTACATTACACATTATTTTATTAGAATCATTGAATTTGGCAGCAGTTATGAGCTCTGTATTCACACTGTGAGTTACAGCAAGAGCTGATTTTTAATCCTCTGCTGACATTTTAAATCTTTCTTCATCTTTTCAACATCAGCATAAACTTTATGATCCTTGAGGGGCAATTTTCTTTGTAGCAGCAGCATAAACACATGACAAATACAGCCAAAAACACAAATCCCATAATAGAATTTAAAAAATCTACATTTAAATCTATTTGTTCTGCAACGAGGTGAAGAATAGCTCGTCCCTGAAGGCAACAGCTGATACTCTGAACACAGACGATGTGAGCTGTCACCCCGAATCCTTCCTACCTTCAGGGTCGCCCTCCCTCTACACAGGAGGGAA
The DNA here is from genome assembly GCF_057381915.1 of Diplotaxodon limnothrissa. Taxonomy (NCBI): domain Eukaryota; kingdom Metazoa; phylum Chordata; class Actinopteri; order Cichliformes; family Cichlidae; genus Diplotaxodon; species Diplotaxodon limnothrissa. The sequence goes on along the minus strand of NC_140613.1, from coordinate 2,039,685 downwards.
ACATCATTTAGCTTTATTCCTGCTGTTTGCTGCACAGTCTAACAATGCGTTCCAGCCTCTTCTTATTCTTCAAGCTAAGAGACCCAAACACACCTTTATTGTAGCTTCTAGTGTGAACTCTGATGACCAGGATGGAAACAGATTTTAACAGCTGTTTCTGGGCTTCAGTGAATTTTGCTTGTGTGCTTTAAAAAACTCATCAGCTGTAGATGTTTAATAAATAATAATCAAATCATTGTTAATTACATTTAGGAGCCTTGTAACCCAAAATGGTACAAATACATTCTATCCTCCATCAGCCAGTCCTGTCATTAAGTCGCGTTTGATTAAACAGAGACATGAATCCCTTTGTTGTCGTGTCAGGAGCTGCACGCTGTGGTGACCTGTTGTAACAGGAAGCAGCTGGAAGTCACTTTATTAAGATCAGAATTCAGTGAGCTGATTGGTCCATATTCTCTCATTTGGTAGCAGGTGTCCCGAAGTAATATAATTTGAGCTCTGATTCATTAATAATTACTCGAACCTGCTGGATTAGCTTTGAGATCATGGTCACATGATCATGAGTTTGTGAGTGTAATGTTCTCATTAACATAAAAAGCTGACCTGCAGGATGATTTTGGTGAACAGGCCTCTCAGTCAGCATCACTGATCTGCTTCAGTCTGACTGCTGAGCTGGAAAAAAGCCGAACCTGAAGATTTTATTCTTCATCTTAAACATGTCAGCTCATCAGATAATGTCTGCATGCTTCTACACTGTCTGCTGTTTGAAAACAGATTTCACTGCATTTAATACCAACTTGAAGTTAAATGTGACTGAACAACATCAGAGGTAGAAGAAGCACAGAGAGCTGTGGTCTGAAGACAGATGAACACAGCGTGTGAGAAATATCAGTGTTATCGTTACAGTCAGATTCTTAGTGAACAAAGACACAAGATCTATAGTTTTGTCTCTGCAAACTACCACAGTGGATTTTAAATAAATAACAAATAAAAGAATCAGAATCAAGTTCAGATTTTTAGCTTTAATTCAGGTTTGACAAAAATCTTCCAGTAAATGTTTAAGAATTACAGACATTTCTATACACAGTCCCTCATTTTCAGAGACTCTAAACTGATTAACAAGTAGTTTGATACTAAAACATTGTTGATGCTCAGGCTTGTGTGGAGCTTTCTGTGTGTTTGACTGTGAGGTGTCTGAAGAGAAACATATGAAGACATTCAGGAGTTTAAGATGATCGTCCAGAAAATTCCAAAATGTCATTGAGGATTCAATGAAAATGGAGGATGGGACAAAACTAATGTTGATAAATTCTCCTGCAGATTTTATGGAGACTTTTGTCTTCAGAAAACTCCACCAGTATTTTAAGATGCTGTAGAAGTTTACCAAAGCCTGCAGGAGTTACTGGGAGACAAAGCTGTACCAGTGAAGGTCTGGCTGCTGCTGCTGACATGTTCAAACTCTTCTGCTGCTAAACTCGTCCCTCAGGTCAGGATAGGATCAGTTCAAGAAGCACAGAGAGTCCTGGAGGACTTCAGAACGAGTGGATGGACTGTAAAGAGACAGAAACCTGCACATTAATGACAACATCAACAACACAAAGGCTCTGCCCACTGCTGGTGACAAAAATGTTTAAGAAGCATCAAACGTTTTTAAATAGTTGACTTTGATCTCTGTGCTGCAGACTTCATCATGCACAAGATCAGCTCGTCTGTCCAAGTAGATGGAGGTCAGAGGGTGACCTGTGATCCCTGCATGATTCCTTCACCTCAGGTATCTACCTGCTGTGATGTCATAGAAATGTAGTCAGTGATGAAATGTTGAGATGAAGCTGCAGTTTGTGGCCTGAGCCGACATCACGATGGGACTGTGTGGTTCAGAGCCGGCCTGAATGAATAATAGATCATAAACACATCACAGCTCAGATATACTAACAATAAACTTCTGCTTTATTACTCTGAATCTTTTTATTGTCATTGTGTCAAAACCACAACAAATCAATAAATAAATAAATAAATATGTGTGTGTGTTTGTGGTTGAGTCGTTATTGTTGCACAGTTTGGATGTTGCCTGTTGCCTCAGCAACACAAACCTTTGTTGATGGGATGTGAGCAATCTTAAAATAACAGCAGCATTTAAACAGCTTTAATTACAGCCTCATGATGAAAACAGTTTATAATATTTCATAAAATTTGACTCGACTTCCTGTTTCTGTGACTAAAAACAGCAACAGCCTCATTTAGAACAAACTGGTTGTTGAAGGTTTTTGCTTTTACAAATCAGATTAACTCACTTTCTGAAGTATTTTATAAATCAGATCTTTCATCTTCATCGAGGGCTTTCTCTGTGTCTGAAGTTTGTTTTTATAATATTTGACTCTTCTGAAAATGAACCATAGAGGAAAAATGTATTTCTTCCCTGCTGAATCTGTACGTTTGCTCACTTATAAAGAAATGAACAGTCTCTAATATTTGTGAAAGTTTCAACCTAAAATCCAGGAAAAACACATTATTGTCTTTAAGCATTTGATCCTCTAACATCCAACCAGAGTTACTACAGACTGAGGCGCACAGATTATAATCTATAATCAGTCAGTTCTCCTCACTGATTATACTCCTGATCACAACTTGTTATGTGTATAAGTGTCATACTCAGCATTTCTCTTTGTCCAATCACAGCGAGTTTTGTTGATGTCAAAGAGCTTGATTTTGTCATGGTCCGACGGTCCCCACCAGCTGGCCTGCCCGTGATGTTGTGTTCTCACTCCCTCTCCCCTCTCCCTCTGTTTGTTTACGTCCGTCGGGGGCGTGCGCTCCTGGGAGCGAAATAAAACACTGTTGAACCATGTGTGAAATACATAAATAAATGAAGAATGATGTTTACAAAATCAACCACCAGGATGGATTTAAAATCCCGTTCTCTCTGACCATTATTGACACTCCAGGCTTTGGAGATACAAGAGGCATAGAAAGAGACAGAGAGACCTCCAGTTCTCGAGGCGATCAATGCTGCAGGAGTCCCATGTCCTAAAACAAAAGACGGACTGCCGGCTCACTTCAAATTCAATAATTCAGCACTTTTACCAAACAACAGATCAGCCGAACGAGACAGAATGAGTGATGATGAAGAAGAAGGTGAATTTGATCAGATGTTTTGGAAAATGGGGACAAAAAGCATGAAAAGGTTTTTTGCTGCTCTGAATAAAATAGAACCTAAAAGCTTGACACTGACAAAGGAAGTCCTCAGAGAAAGAAAGATACTGGAGATTACAGTCGAAAATTTGCAGGAGCAGGTGAAACTTGGGTTAGCCAAGCTTGAGGAGATAAACGAGACGAGTGAGAAACTTAACATATATGAAGCAGAGAGGAGGCGATACCTGGGAATGGAGAAGATATTTGCTGTAAAACTGAAGGCTCAATATGAAAGTTTACAGGTTGAAGTGATGAAACTGATAGAGAAATCTTCCAAGTGTCTGAACAGACTCAAAGAGATAGCACTGAAGCCAAACCCTCTGTCCACTCCAGAGTACATCGACATGCTTATTGAAGGAGAGAAATCTGAGGGCAAACCAGGCTGGAAGAGACGAGTTGAGTCTCTGATGGAGATGAAAGGAAAAGCAGAGCTCATGGCTAAAATAGAGCAAGGAGAGAAACTCCTTCACTGAATATTCATGTGATCACAAAGAAGAACAAAGAAAAGGTCGAGACCAGTTTGAACTGAGACGATAAAGATTTGAACTCAGTCGATGAAGACAAACGACACGTGTAAAAAATCTCATATTTACTGTTTGCTGCCTGATAAGATCTCATTTTAAACTGATTTATCTTTAACATAGAAGTGTGATTATATTTTATTGGATTTTACAATGTTCAACTTTTTACTTTTTGTTTTCCGCATATTTTATATTCTTTAACTTTGATCTAATATTACGTTTATTTTCTCAGTGACTCCTGATGTTGATGTTTATGGACTTTTTAATGTGTTGATTTTTATGCTTTTATTTAAAAAGTGTAATTTTACTTTTTGTTTACTTTCCTGTAATTTTTCTGTAATTTAGTTGCTTCATAAAACACAGTAAATGTTTATCAGCTATCAGGGCGCTGCTAGGATCAGAGCTTTGAGGGTGCTGAGCACCCAGAGAGCTGACCAGCCAGGCAACAAACTTTACTCGGAGGAGTTTGAGACGTCTCGGTCAGTCCCTGCATCCTTAAATGTCTCCAGTTGTCCCGAGTTCTCTCTGACTGTCTCCTCGGTGCATTTAAACCCCTGTTCCTCCCTGTCCTCGTCGTCTGTTGTCTTCGTCTCCGTTATCAGGCATCATAATTTTACCATCTCTGTGCAAGTCTGCAAATTTCTTTATTAAACCATAAGATTCTTAAATTCATCAAGTCTCTCTGTGCCTCGGTCCTCGTCACAAAACATGACATCACTGTTTTGTACATTTTAACACAATTTAATCCCACATTTTGAAAAGTCTGTAACAAAACCATCAAATCTGATAAAGGTTATTTAAATGCTGCAAAAGAAGAATGGATTGGAATAAAAAATATACAAATCCTAACCTAATAAAGGTTATCTTATCTTATCTTATCTTAATTACTGGGAGAATAATGAGTGATGCTCACAGTGAGTAAAAAGTAAACTGAGTGCATTTTTGGACAGAGATTCACTTTTCATGTGTGTGTATAATAGGTACATAATAGGTACACGGGTACATAAAAATAACTGCAAAAACAGAAGAATCCTTGAAATCTACGAATGTACAAAATAATGATAAAAGAATTATAGAAATGGAGGAACCTCTGCCTTTGGTACAATCTCTACAATGTATGAAAAGATCTTTACTGCAGATTCTACTATGGCTCTGCACAGTTTTTATTTTATTTTAACCAGTGTGACTTTTCATTTTAGAAACAGATTGCAATTTTGTGTTGTAAGATTTATGAGTTTCATGCTTTCATAGTGCTACTTGGGAGAGCTTGACATTTTCTCAGTCACTGTGAAAAGTGTGAGAAACACTGATAAGTGTATGTGTGCTTTTGGAAAACATTTAAAGCTGCTGCACAGAATCTTTGAAACAAGCTTAAAACATTTTTAGAAACAGAGCATCTGCTTCTCTCTACAGCTCCTCACTCCACCAGGGCTGTTTGGCACTTGGACCATCCCAGCCTTTGCTTTTATTGTTTATTTTATTTTATTTTCACTTGCTACACACGGGACAGACTTGACTGGGGAAAAGAAAAGGGGGAAAGAAAGAGGGAAAGAAAAACAGTGGGGAAGAGGAACAAAACAAAAAATACAAATATCAATCACCTGGATCAGTAATACAATAAACAACATCACAATGAACTATGGGAATATAACAGTAAATACTAAATATTAAACATTATTGTGAAGCACGTAAGATCAACAGAACACAGTGTGCTTTGAGGTAGGAGCCAAAAAGGGTGTAGTTTGTGGGTGTGATCACCTGTGAGCATGAGCGCACTTGTGTTTAACAGGTTCCTTCATGTAATGATCTGCTAGAGAAGACCTTCCCAAAGTGTGGGGCCCGCCCCCTGGGGGGGACGCAGAGCCATTGTAGGTGGGGAGCGGAATGAAAAGAGGGGGGGGGGGGGACAAAACGCTTGAACACTGCTATCACCGGGCGCCCACAGAAACGCAAAGCAGGAGATGAAACATCGTTGAATATGTTTCCAAACCAACTTCATTCTAAGCCAAAGACCAGAAAATATGGTGAAGCAAATCTTCCCTTTGGTTTCACCTGCACAAGAGCCGAGGTAGGTCTTATTAAAACCCGATCCTTTTGTCCCCGCGATAAAACAGAGAAAACCCGACTCATAGTGGTCAAAACATTTATATTTCTTTTTATTCAATCATCTTCCAGAAGAGAGAGACAGAGAGAGAGCCCTGCACAGCCCCAAAGCCAGTTGCAGAAACTCTAACATTAGAATTTAAAAACGTCTCGCATATAGGTGTTATTTTGGTACTTTACACGTCACACAGTTTCGATACAAACACTCCTTTTATGGTACAAGTTCCTCTTTTCTGTCTGGCTTCCTGTATTTATTAATATGCTTGTATAGCTCTACACTAACTTCCTGCTTTTCAGTCTGGCTGAGCACAGTTTATGAGTCTAAAGGGGCCTTGCTGTACAAACCTTCATTATTAAAGTTCATAAAACAATATAATAGAAAATAAGTCTTAAAATATATATTTAAATCTCAACATCATATAACCAAAAGGCTTTAAATAAATAATAGTAGATAGTAGGGGTGCAACAATTGTCACAGGCTGGGTCTCTGACCCAGCACTCTGAGTTCTCTTTGTATTTTTCTCATTTTTTGATATGTTATTAGTTTTTGTGTTATTTCCTATTTTGCCTTTAGTTTGGGCAGTTATTGGTTATTGTTCCTGGGGTTTTTATGTTTGGGGTTTTGTATTCATTCATCACGTATTAGGTCTGTCTTATTGTGTTGTCATGTTTAGTTTTCAGTGTTTCCTGTTTTATTCTGACAGTGTCATGTGTTCTTTGTTTATTGTATTTAGCTTTCCTCTCCTGGTCCTGTCATTAGGTTTATGTCAGTCAGCTGTTCCCCCATGTGTCTCCACTTCCCCTGATCACCTCTTGTATGTATTTAAGCCCTTTGTTTTCTGCATGCCATTGTCGGGTCGTCTGTTATTTTGACCTTAGCCTTAGTTTTCGGCTTTGCCTGTTTATGTTCTCCACAGTTATAGTTATAGTTTTTGGTCTTAGTACCTCTTAGTGTTTTGTTTCGTAGTGTTTTGACAGTTTGCTTTGGTTTCCTGGTTTTCCCTGCTGTCTTCTCAATAAAGGATCACTTTTCTGTTTAAACTTACTACTCCTCGTCATCATCTGCTTTTGGGTCCTGTTTCCATACACATCGGCGCACCCCGCCGTGACAACAATAAACAAAATTCACGGTTCGGTTCGGTTCGATATTTTTTCGATACAAAAATAATTGTTCATGCTTTTTTAATTTGTCATTTATTAAAATTACAAATATGTATTTTAACTCAAAAGTACAGTTTTTAAATTTAATGTTGCTGAAACAACAAAGTAATAAAAAAATTAATCCATCTGATCAAGAAATCACTCATCTTTGGAAAAGAGAGTTTATTACAGAGAAATGTCTCTTTCCAAAATAAAAGCTATACTATCCGCTTCTTCTGGGCTATATTCTCAGCAGCATATTAAACATATCAGGTCCCCATAAGGAGAATCCTGTGCTAACGGCTGTCTAAATGACTCGGGTAAAGTTTGTAGCATGCGTGCTTGTTGTTTTTGTCTGCTTCCACTTGTCTTTGCACGAGGATGATGTCGGAGTAAATGTGCAGTCATATTCGTTGTGTTCCCACTCGTGCTGTCAGCGTTAATCTGAAATGACGTTAACGCCACAACACGGCAAATCTCCGTTAACGAGCTACCGCGGATCGCCCCGTGCATGGGGCTGGACGGCAACACGTTAACGAGCTAACTGCGCTAACACACTAGTTCCCACCCATGTAATTGAGCATTGTGTTTTTAGATAGATCTTCAAATTAGAGAAACAAGTGTCCACAGTTGTCGAAATCAGTTTGTATCAGTTATGTGAAATTGCCAAAGCGAAGCCTCATCTTCCTCCTAAAGACCTAGTAAAACATTTATGACTTCATCACCTCTAGACTGGACTACTGCAATTCTCTCTACTTTGGTCTTTAACACTCATCTCTCCATCACTTGCAGTTCGCCCAAAATGCTGCTGCATGTCTTCCAACAGGTGTTAGAAAGTCTGAACTCATCACTCCAGTTTTAGCAAATTTACACTGGCTCCCTGTAAAATATTGTATTGATTTTAAGATGCTTTTACTTACTTTCGAAGTTTTAAATGATCTGGCGAGCAGTTACTTAAGCAAATTCCTCAACATATATAACCGCAATAGAGCACTGAGATCTTAGTACAGCCCAATAAAGGAGATGGGGCCTTCACAGCTGCAGCGCCTAGACTCTGGAACATCTGCCACTCAATATTTGTACTTAAGAGTCTATACAGCGTTTCAAATCACGTTTAAAACTCACTTTTTATGCTGGCTGTTAATTCAAGTTTGAGTTCCATCAGGTTTGTTTTATGTTTGTTTTGTTTTTATGTTAAATATGTTGTCATTGAAGAAACTGTTTTTACCAGAGACCAGACTGCATCAAATTTATTGTTCTGAATATTTCCAGTTTTGTTTTTGGAGGAACTAAATCTGCAGGTTTCACCAGAGAAGCTTCTGTAACTGGTCATTAACAGCTCTGTGGGAGTCACGGTGGTGGAACGATATCGCAGACGTTCAATTTCAGAATTGTTACGAACCAACAGGATACACATGCAGCCCATGCAATAATGTTACTTTAAAATGTTTCCACCTCAAAGGGCCGAGAGAAGCTCAATAGGTGAAATTTTATATGAATCATTTTCTGAAGCAGTTGAAACATAGTAAGAACTGAAATATATTTAAGAACTAATTCAACAATACTTTATAAGTAAATACTTCACACATATAATTTAATTGGTGTTCCTTAAATACAGTCTTAGTAACATGAATAACCTCAACTTGCTCTCACAGATTTATTTGTGTCCATCGTTGTTCGAGCACTTCCATGTTTTCTAACATGTGGAAGGTCCTGAGTGTGAAACCAGCTGCTCTGTTTGTAAATTTCTTTTCTCTGGTTTTCCCTCCTGGTTAAAGCTGCAGCATAAAGCTCAGACTATTTCTGAGAAATCAGAGTTCTTCCTGACCTTCCCAAAGGAACAATAGCTGGTGGAGTGTGTTCCTGTCAGGGACTTCATTCTGCTGTGAGTATGTGGTTTGACTTGTTTTGTTTGTTTTAGATCTTCCTGATTCCTCATTGCTAAGATTTTTTTTTAATATTTTTGTTGTGAGTCACAAGGCATTTTCAGGTTATTTCCTGTTCAGACATTTTTTTAATATAATTTGCATATTACGTTCGTACCACAAAACTATATCAGCCAAATGAACTCCGAGCTGCTGTTTTATAAAAGAAATGTCCATCAGCTGTAGAGACGCTGTAGCTTAAACTGCCTGTTGTCATTCTTACAGTTTCAAATACTGTCTCTCTCAATCTCGGTGTGGCTGTAACTCAGGAGGTCACCGACTAATCCGCAGGTCTGCATGCCAAATATTCTTGGGCAACATCAAGTTGCTCTCCAATGCATCCACTGGAGTATGAATGTTAGATAGAAAATACTTGCATAGAAAAAAAGTGCTTGTGCGAGCAGGTGAATGAGACAAGTTGTGCAAAGCACTTTCAGTGCTCAGAATACAAAGTGCTGTATAAGAACCAGTCAGTTGGCAACCTTGTGGTTTAGAAGAATCAGAATCAGAAAGGGTTTTATTGCCAAATGTTGAGCAGGTTTACAACATTAGGAAATTGCTGCGGTGCTTCAGTGCAAACATACTGTCATAAATTACGTTTAAATAGACATGAGAAAAAAATAAGAATAAGAATTAAAAGTGCTAAGTAGATAGATATATACATGATATATACATGAGTGCAGGTGGTGATCAGTGCCAAACATGGAATGATGCAGTGAACACAGCGTAGGGTCATGTGTTAGTGGTGGGAACAGTCATACGGTTATTGTTCATGTGTCCAACAGCAGAGGGGAAGAAACTGTTCTTATGGCGAGAGGTTCTGGTGCGAATGGACCGGAGCCTCCTGCCTGAGGGGAGCAGGTCAAACAGACTGTGTCCAGGGTGAGAAGGGTCAGCTGAGATCCGAGCTGCACGCCGCAATGTCCTGGAGGTGTACAGGTCCTGCAGAGATGGGAGTCTGCAGCCAATCACCTTCTCAGCAGAGCGCACAACACGCTGCAGTCTCTGTTTGTCCCTGATAGTGGCTCCAGCGTACCACACGGTGATGGAGGAGGTGAGGATGGACTCGATGATTGCGGTGTAGAATTGCATCATCGTCCGTGTTGGCAGGTTGAATTTCTTCAGCTGCCTCAGGAAGTACATCCTCTGCTGGGCTTTCTTGATGACGGAGGTGATGGTGGGCTCCCACTTCAGGTCCTGGGTGATGGTGGTACCCAGGAAGCGGAATGAGTCCACAGAGGTGATGGGGGTGTCAGTCAGGATGATGGGGGGGGAGTGGGGCTGTGTGCTTCCTGAAGTCCACAATAATCTCCACTGTCTTCTGGGCATTCAGCACCAGGTTGTTGTGGCTGCACCAGGACACCAGACGTTCAACCTCCCTCCTGTAGGCAGACTCGTCCCCGTCAGAGATGAGCCCAATAACGGTGGTGTCATCTGCAAACTTGATTAGCTTGACAGACTGGTGGGTGGAGGTGCAGCAGTTGGTGTACAGGGAGAAGAGCAGAGGAGAAAGAACACAGCCCTGAGGGGAGCTGATGGTCCGGGAGTCCGAGACATTCTTTCCCATCCTCACATGCTGCTTCCTGTCCGTCAGGAAGTCAGTGATCCACCGGCAGATGAATCACTGACTTAGACCACTGAAGCTTCAGCTTTCTGTCTTCTCACCAATGAGAGGAGCAGTGTGAGCGAGAGTGACTCACACTCTCCTTTGATTACATTTACTGGACTATTGTTATATTATTGTGTATGATATGTTCGCATCAGTGTTGAAAAGATATGCACATTATATATTTGTTTTTATTATATAGGTTTTTATTTGTTTAAATACTAATGACAATGAAGTGACCAGTGCTGTCAGCGTTGATCTCATCAAAATGACGTTAACCCCATAACCACATTAACGCGGCAAATCTCCGGTAGCTCGTAAACGCGTGAGCACCATGCAGCCCTACGCATGGGGCGATCCACGTCAACTTGCTTACGGATATTTGCCGCGTTAATGCGGTTATGGGGTTAACGTCATTTTGACGAGATCAACGCTGACAGCAATAAATCAACCTCACAAATGTCACAGATCAGTCAGTAGGGCTCCTGAAAAGTCTGTGACACATCTGTGTGAACATCACCAGTTAATTTGGAACACTGGTCCAAATTAATTAGTAGAGAGAGGAATGTGTTGGGAGACTGGCGTACAGTTTACGCTGTCAAGGTAGGCGGGTTGCCTGCTTATCTGTTTAACAGTGATGAAAATGAAATTAAATAAATCTCTTAGTGTGTTAATACAGGAAGCTGCGGACCTGGACCAACTGCCCCCACAAGCACAGCGGCCGAAGCAAAATTATAGGTAATGGGAACCACACTCAGCACGAATCAGCAGCTGTGAAAAAGACAGCAGCGAGGAGAGAATTAGAGGAGAAATTAAGAGAAGTTTTAACACATAAAATTGGGGCCAACGGACTTGTGGAGGTTGGGAAGGCGTCCGGAGCATCACAACAAAAAGGTGAAACAAAAACACACACAAGCAGAGAAATCTGAGAGAAAGGCTCCTTTTAAGGTAACGCCTAGTTTGAGAAAAGATAAAATTAACCTGCTTTTATACAAATGCACATACACGCAATGAAGAAACAGCTTACACTCATGAACACGTGAAGATTTTCCAGCAAGGTTAAAGAAAAATTAACATACTTAAATGATGAAGTCTATACATTACTGACAAAGAAACTCTCTGGGTTGCAGGACAACAATTTAACTAAAAAAAAAAAAAAAAAAAGGACACTGGTCTAACCAACCAGGCAAGACGCAACAAATTTAGTGGTTAAAAGATTCAAATTGTGACATGTTTTCTGTTGATTGATTAATAAAAGTGATTACTGAATGAAAGAAAATTCCTTTTTGGGCTTTTAAACATGATCTTAAGAATTTTAACATATACCGGTGTTGTCCTGTCAACTTGGTGGGTTAGGAGTTGATTATATCGGGAGACAAAAAACAAAAAAAAAGGGGGAGAGAAGGCTGACACAGGGCCTGGCCCCATTGTCTCCCCTCTGAATAACACAGCCAACACAACAACATTTTCCTGTTCGTTTGTTTTTGTTTTTTGTTTGTTTTTGTTTTGTTTTGTTTTTGTTTTTTCTATACATATTTAATTACAGGCTGCTTTGCCGGCCCTGAAAGCCGAGGCTGACTGGACTCCTGCTCTCCCCCATACGTGACACTGACCAAATGCTGCAACAGCTGGACCCACAACAACGACCTGAGAATGTCAACAGACCTGCAGGAATGTGATCTCATGCAGCCGAGACGGAGAGCACTAAACCTAAGGCCCGTTTCACTACACGGGGGAAAATTCCCAGACTGCGTCAGCTGACAGAGCTGTGACGAGACGCCCGCCAAGCCCGAATGAAAAGTAAGGCCGAGCGAAAGAATGCTGACCTTGATAACTTTGCATTCACACTGTGCAGGACAGTGATGGACCAACACGGATGATCGGGTGGCGAAAAAGGGCGTGACCGAGACAGGAGGAGTAACTGAGGTCAGAAGGCACCTCAGAATGGACAAAAACACAGAAGAAGATGCAGGTTTCACCTGCGGTGAACATCGACACTGGAGAAAGGACTGCCCCAATTGGGGTCAGAACCAGGACGGACTGAACTTTGAGCAGCAGCAGCAGCAATGGTCGCAAACAAACTGAAAAGGAGGGGGGCAGGACCCCAGGGCACGCTTCAGGCCGTGGTTTACCCAGAACACCAGAACAGGAAAGTGATGAACACACACACACACACACACACACACACGTCTCCAAACACACAGATTCAGAATGAAGTGAAATACACACATGAACACGTGCACTCGTTGAGTGAGTGAGAAATGACACACACACACACACACACACACACACGGGAATGTTGATTCACTGAGAAGTGATGCACACACATACACATGCACACGCTTGTGCAATGAAGAGTGATCCACACGCACACACACACACACGCTGATGCAATGAAGAATGCTTTGCTTATGCTGATATGCAAAATGCTGCACACAAACATCCCAATGCATAATTTTTATGAGGAGCCATTGATTTCCATTGATTACCATTAAATACTTAGAATGTGTTATATGTCACCTAGAGGGCATTTATGTAGATTTTAGGAATAAGGTCTAAAACAGTTTGGTTATGAAAACAATGTCTGTGCGTGATGTCTGTTTATGGCTCAAGGCCTTGACTGAATTCTTTGCTGTGCTTCACACAGCCCTGATGAGGAACAGTGGCACAGAGTGAAATTGATGAATTAATAGTGTAAGTTTTAGGTCGGAGTACGGCATTTTCTGTGATTGAGTTTTAATTCAAGGAGGAACAAAAGGTGTTACGGCACCTGAGGTTCTCATTCCCACACAATATTGTCCCGGCAGGAAGCAAAATGTTCCTGTGAATTTCTGGTTGATTGTTTGGTTTTGTTTAGCGCTAGCTTGATTTTATCAGTGAGCTTTGGCTTGTGTTCTTTCTCGTAAGCGAGAGAGGATAGTTTTATGCTTGGACATGTCTGCAACGGGCCCTAGTTTGTGTTATTTTCGTAGTATTTTGTTGGTTATGTCTGTTTTCGTTTTTGTTACAGTGCACTGGAGAAAAAACATCTGAGAGGTGTGATCCACCGGTGGTGATATGTTGATATTTTGTGAGTTCATGATTTAACAATCAGCTCTTTAAACAAGGCCTGAAAGATTGAGATTTAAAGCGCTATAAAATATTATTACTGTAAACAGTTGCAAAGTGCGCTTCTCCATGATTGTAATTGGCTTGGGAGAAATTCACTTATAGGGAACACTGAGAAGTTCTGAGTCTAAAAGGATTGCACCGAGTCAATCCGGCCCAAAAAACAACAAGGAATTGTTTTCCTTTAAAATGATGACGTCAACTTGCTGGTGATGGATGCTCGAATAGGCTGCGCGTGAGACTCCATTATCAGCAACATCTGGTATGAATGTGTATGGAGGTATGCATGTGAATGGACTGTGATGGACGGACTGGAAGCTTTGACTGACTTGATACTGAGACAATGACTGCACCCACTTTAGGATTAGTAAATGCCAATAAACAATTCATAAACAATTCACCCAGCCGACAAGAGAAGGGTGGATGCTTCGCTTTGTTTTGTTTTGTTTTTTCAGGAGCAGGAGGATAAGAGAGACTGGAGGAGGAGACTCTAGCTTCACATAAGTATGAACTGCAGACTTAACACTGTGGTTGCTGATTTTGAGTTACTGATGTTTGCATTAAGAAAACTGTGCTATATTAGCTGTGTTTTGATTAAGGTATCATGTTATATTATTGGGAATGCCAAATGCTACAGTGGAGATAACTATTGATATCACTCATGACTGGAATATGTTACTATTAACCACAGCAGGCCACTGTAAAAAAGTCAATTAAATTTTATAGAGGAAAATCGCCAAAATGGAACAATACCTATGAATGACTGGCCACATTCAGAATAGAGATATGCAATAATAAACATTGGTCCACATGATTTAGGTTCTCACTTGAAATAGTAAGTTATTAAATGTAGAATATAATCGACAGGGACATTTGATAGGATGTGGTACTGCAAAAGAACAAGAGCAAAGTAAATAAAGAAAATATTGTGTTTAGTTTGGATAAATTCAAATTAAAATGTACCATTACACTCAGAGGATCAATATGGAATAAAACATATGCAAAATTTGTAGGAAGTACATGACTAATAACTGGTCTGTCCTGAGCGTTTGTTTCTAGAGCACCCACTTGACCACACCAACAGTTTCTCGCCACCGAGGAGGGGTACTTGCAAAAAGAATAAAATAAAAATCTGAGTTTAACAAAACATTTTAAATGTAAATATCAAGCTTGCCTTTCTTTTTCCATGAAATGTGCTTGTGGGCACGCCAGCCATTTTGAAAAGGTGGGCAAAACAATTGGCAAGGCCACACCCCCACACATGTGATATAATTTTAAAGGTACTGTTGCCCTCTCTAAGAAACATCAGGACTTAGAGGAGTGGCAAGTAGAGTATGCGAGCTACAAGCAAAAACTAAAATGTGTACTACAGTGTGCAAAAATGAAATACTGGGTCATCAGGGGGTCATGAGGGACATTTATAAAACTAAAAGTCCCACTAACCTTAAAGTGCACTTGAAAAGCCCACACAAGAAGGTTAACCTAGCTTACCTAGAAGACCTCATCAGGGGGAGCACGCTCCCCCTCCTTGAAGAGCTCCCCCACTCAACCCGCATCCCCAGAAAACAGCTAACCCCAGATAAGGCAGCGTGATGTATCCCGAGACAACAGGACTGGGACATCTAAATAAAGGTGTGAAACAATCGCCTTCAAAAGGTTATCAATTCACTCCAACCAAAATTAGGACCACACGGTGCGGCAAGAGTTAATAGTCTCAATACCCAAGGATAACCAGAAGAGCATGACTGATATGATGGAACTGGGATTTTGTTACACTTAATTTTTGCAAAACACAAATAAAACTAAATTGAAACTAAGGATTTTCAGAAAATAAAAACTACACTAAACTAGCAAACAATTGGTAAAAACTGATTAAAACTGATGAAAATTGAAAATCTGGAGTCGAAACTAAATAAAAAATAACAACTAATGAAAATGGCGAAAAGTTTAAAACCCTGGTGCAGAGATTGGCAAATCTGACCAGGAAACGTTATAAAATGGATTGTCAGGATAGTCAGCGTTAAAGCCACTTTTGACAGTCCATACTAGGATGGCATTGGACATCTTCGGGGCAGAAAAGGGTTGGTGTGACCAAGGTGTGGTTTGGCTTGTTGTATGTACATTTCAAAATGTTACAGCTCTGGATGGACCAGTTACCAGATATGATGTCACTAACCTTCTCTTTTAAGTGTCTAGCTCCAATGAATTGACACATGGGAGTGTGTCAAAAAGGGGGAGTTGAGTCCGAACATCAAACAATGGTGTTATGAACATTTTATGACTTTATTTGTGTGTTTAATAAATTAGCTATGGTAAAACTTAAGCTTATAATGTGTTAGACTTAGAAAGGGTTCACTAATTTTTGATTTCTTTTACACACACATAGATTATGATTAGAATAGGTCCTGAACATAATATTTTAAACCAAATTTGAATCATTAGAAGAACAATGGATAACAATATTAGATTATCAAGGCTAGGGAGAGAGGTGTTTTGGTTTTCTGTCTCTTGCAGAGAAAGGAACAGACACCAGACGGGGACCCGGAGATGTGAGGACCCTTCACAGCAGGGACAGATGTAGGGACTGCCGAGACAGCAACTGGGGTCAAGTGTCATGACGTTTGGGCTCCTGGAGAAGATGGATCCCACAAACACAGCAATAACCATGAAGGGGTTGGCGAAAACCAGGAACACCAGACCAACGAGGTTCGAGAGGCTCTTGGCAAAAAGGGGGACACGCCGGTGATCCCAAAAACTCACAGATCCTTGTTTGAAATTGGGGCAGAATAATCCCCAGAACTGTGCAATGACTAAAGGGTGGTCTAACCCCGGAGGTCGAAGAAAGAAGCTGAGAATCACCCAACTGGAAGATATTGGTAGCTGCAGCAATAAAAATAAAGGTTAAAAGCTCCTTAGACAGAGGTTCTAGTCTAAGTACATTTGAAAGGTATAAGGGGGCATTAAAATGGGAGTGGAAAACTGGAGCACCAAAATAAAGCTGTGGGAGAATTGGGGAGTGATGGGAGAGTCATCTGTAACTGCTGTTATGGTTGTAAATCTAACTTTGCTTGCATCTGAACTGCATGAACACAGAGGTCATCCCACATATGGTCCACCCGTTAAAGGGGGACAGAGGGCCTCAGGATCAAGAAAACCTGGACCTTGCAACCCTGGAGTGCATGTTATTAGTGATCTCTTTCAGAGATCAAAAGGGGGAATTATTAGATTATTCTGTTATTATATGTTACCTTATATATGTAATCAAAGTAGTTGAATTAGAATACTGCTGTAGATCACATTATACCCTTTAATATAGAGTGTGTGAGCTGTATGTAGTTTAGTTCTCATTATACTTTTGAGTTAACAGAACATATTCACATATTAGTTCATTAGATAAATGTGCATCACTCTGTATCCTTGATCTGCTGGGAATGTGTTACACTGTTTTCTTGACATGCTTAATTGTTGAATCATGAAGAGAAGGTTGTAAGCAGGAGACTCTGTGTCTAAAGACAGGGGAGATAGATAGACCACATTCCACACCCCCACCTTACAGAAAGCAGAGAAACAACTGCCGAGGTCATAACTTAGGCGCTGTAACAGAGAAAAAATGTGATGTTTTGGCTTTTATGACTAGCTGGGGGCCACTAGAGACTATAAAAAGCTGAGCAACCCGTCACCATTTTGAGACATGTGCCTGACCCTCTGGTAGCATCTCTCCCGTCCGGACGTTGTAATGCTCTGACTGTTGAATTGTATGGAAATAAATGATTGTTGATTGAGCATTTATACACCGAGTATTGTCCCTCCTTCAGCCCAAAGATTCAAAGAATTGGGAAAATTCAACACCTGACACAGAGTAATGTAGTGTACAAACAACCTCTTGCAAAAACAGCTGGCAGAACATAGACGAGCTCATTGGTCCAGGACTCCACAGTCTATTCACACCTACAGGCTAAAATTCAAGTGTTGCAGCAGCTCAGGATTACGAATAAATCTTTCCTAGTTCAAAATTAAAAAGTTAAAGTTACAAGTCTAAAACAGCAAATACATGTGTGTATATTCATATAAAACTGAACTTTAAATTGAAAAGAGTATGAGAAAGTTTCAAGAATGAGACATGTATATGTATGAACTAAGCATGAATAAATTTAAACTGCCATAATACAGTGTGGGTGCTTAAGCTGTTCTCAAAAGTCTTTTTCTTTCCTTTTTGTAAATCCTGTATAACAAGTGTGACTTGTGGTTCTCCCTGTTTACAGAGGAAGCAGGTCACACATTCCTGAGAAATCAGTCCCTCCTCTCTGTATGTCCTATAAAAGCCAAAGGTGGGCAAAGTTTGTTCCTTACAGAGACGTCAGAGGCAGAACAACCTGAGAGACCAACTCCTGTGTGCAGTGAGTACTGTGGTTACATATTTTATTTGCTTCCTGACTGTAGTTATCTATTGAATAAAAGCTTAATCAGTATTTATATCAAGTCAGTATTTTTTTTCTTATAACAGAAAACAGTTGAAACCTTTAATTTTCTTACTAAAAATCATTTACCTTCATCAGCTTTTTCAAATAATCTCACTTTGTCAAATCACAACAACAGTCACGTGACTGTTGTTGTGATTTGACGCTATATAAATAAAATTGAATTGAACCTTCTGTGAATGGTACTCATGGCCACTGAAAACACAACAGAGTCAGCTGTTACTAACTAACTACTACTAACCCAAGTTGCCTACCGATGCATCCATCAGAGCATGAATGTGTGTGTGAATGTTAGTTAAGAAGCACTAGCTAACAGCTGAGGAAAAAGTGCTTGTGCAAATGGGAGTGATTGGATGAATGTACGAGTTCTGTAAAGCGCTTTGAGTGCACATGATAGAGTAGAAAAGTGCTATAAAAGAACCAGTCCATTTTCCATTTATCAAAATCTCATCTTTAAGGTCTCACATTCACAGGCAGTGTTAGACCTGGATCTGCCTTCTAAGTTCTCTGCTGTTTTTCTGCAGTTTGAGCCTGGGAATTTTTCAGTCTTAAAGGAAGCAATCGACCATTTAAGACCTTATAATACTGATGGATGTCTCTGTCCCACTGCAGCCTTTGCTTAACCGGTCTTTAACATCATGTAGACAGTTAACACAGACCTTTCTCACCCTAAACGAAAATAAGACTGAAGTTATTGTTTGTGGAAGTGATGCCCCTTTGGATAAGTTAACTGATACGCTCGGTCCTCTTGCTTGTCATCACTTCCACACTGTAAGAAATGTCAGTGTTTTTAGATAGATCTTCAAATTAGAGAAACAAGTGTCCACAGTTGTCGAAATCAGTTTTTATCAGTTATGTGAAATTGCCAAAGCGAAGCCTCATCTTCCTCCTAAAGACCTAGTAAAACATTTATGACTTCATCACCTCTAGACTGGACTACTGCAATTCTCTCTACTTTGGTCTTTAACACTCATCTCTCCATCACTTGCAGTTCGCCCAAAATGCTGCTGCATGTCTTCCAACAGGTGTTAGAAAGTCTGAACTCATCACTCCAGTTTTAGCAAATTTACACTGGCTCCCTGTAAAATATTGTATTGATTTTAAGATGCTTTTACTTACTTTCAAAGTTTTAAATGATCTGGCGAGCAGTTACTTAAGCAAATTCCTCAACGTATATAACTGCAATAGAGCACTGAGATCTTAGTACAGCCCAATAAAGGAGATGGGGCCTTCACAGCTGCAGCGCCTAGACTCTGGAACATCTGCCACTCAATATTTGTACTTAAGAGTCTATACAGCGTTTCAAATCACGTTTAAAACTCACTTTTTATGCTGGCTGTTAATTCAAGTTTGAGTTCCATCAGGTTTGTTTTATGTTTGTTTTGTTTTTATGTTAAATATGTTGTCATTGAAGAAACTGTTTTTACCAGAGACCAGACTGCATCAAATTTATTGTTCTGAATATTTCCAGTTTTGTTTTTGGAGGAACTAAATCTGCAGGTTTCACCAGAGAAGCTTCTGTAACTGGTCATTAACAGCTCTGTGGGAGTCAAGGTGGTGGAACGATATCGCAGACGTTCAATTTCAGAATTGTTACGAACCAACAGGATACACATGCAGCCCATGCAATAATGTTACTTTAAAATGTTTCCACCTCAAAGGGCCGAGAGAAGCTCAATAGGTGAAATTTTATATGAATCGTTTTCTGAAGCAGTTGAAACATAGTAAGAACTGAAATATATTTAAGAACTAATTCAACAATACTTTATAAGTACATACTTCACACATATAATTTAATTGGTGTTCCTTAAATACAGTCTTAGTAACATGAATAACCTCAACTTGCTCTCACAGATTTATTTGTGTCCATCGTTGTTAGTGCACGTCCATGTTTTCTAACATGTGGAAGGTCCTGAGTGTGAAACCAGCTGCTCTGTTTGTAAATTTCTTTTCTCTGGTTTTCCCTCCTGGTTAAAGCTGCAGCATAAAGCTCAGACTATTTCTGAGAAATCAGAGTTCTTCCTGACCTTCACAAAGGAACAATAGCGGGTGGAGTGTGTTCCTGTCAGGGACTTCATTCTGCTGTGAGTATGTGGTTTGACTTGTTTTGTTTGTTTTAGATCTTCCTGATTCCTCATTGCTAAGATTTTTTTTTAATATTTTTGTTGTGAGTCACAAGGCATTTTCAGGTTATTTCCTGTTCAGACATTTTTTTAATATAATTTGCATATTACGTTCGTACCACAAAACTATATCAGCCAAATGAACTCCGAGCTGCTGTTTTATAAAAGAAATGTCCATCAGCTGTAGAGACGCTGTAGCTTAAACTGCCTGTTGTCATTCTTACAGTTTCAAATACTGTCTCTCTCAATCTCGGTGTGGCTGTAACTCAGGAGGTCACCGACTAATCCGCAGGTCTGCATGCCAAATATTCTTGGGCAACATCAAGTTGCTCTCCAATGCATCCACTGGAGTATGAATGTTAGATAGAAAATACTTGCATAGAAAAAAAGTGCTTGTGCGAGCAGGTGAATGAGACAAGTTGTGCAAAGCACTTTCAGTGCTCAGAATACAAAGTGCTGTATAAGAACCAGTCAGTTGGCAACCTTGTGGTTTAGAAGAATCAGAATCAGAAAGGGTTTTATTGCCAAATGTTGAGCAGGTTTACAACATTAGGAAATTGCTGCGGTGCTTCAGTGCAAACATACTGTCATAAATTACGTTTAAATAGACATGAGAAAAAAATAAGAATAAGAATTAAAAGTGCTAAGTAGATAGATATATACATGATATATACATGAGTGCAGGTGGTGATCAGTGCCAAACATGGAATGATGCAGTGAACACAGCGTAGGGTCATGTGTTAGTGGTGGGAACAGTCATACGGTTATTGTTCATGTGTCCGACAGCAGAGGGGAAGAAACTGTTCTTATGGCGAGAGGTTCTGGTGCGAATGGACCGGAGCCTCCTGCCTGAGGGGAGCAGGTCAAACAGACTGTGTCCAGGGTGAGAAGGGTCAGCTGAGATCCGAGCTGCACGCCGCAATGTCCTGGAGGTGTACAGGTCCTGCAGAGATGGGAGTCTGCAGCCAATCACCTTCTCAGCAGAGCGCACAACACGCTGCAGTCTCTGTTTGTCCCTGATAGTGGCTCCAGCGTACCACACGGTGATGGAGGAGGTGAGGATGGACTCGATGATTGCGGTGTAGAATTGCATCATCGTCCGTGTTGGCAGGTTGAATTTCTTCAGCTGCCTCAGGAAGTACATCCTCTGCTGGGCTTTCTTAATGACGGAGGTGATGGTGGGCTCCCACTTCAGGTCCTGGGTGATGGTGGTACCCAGGAAGCGGAATGAGTCCACAGAGGTGATGGGGGTGTCAGTCAGGATGATGGGGGGGGAGTGGGGCTGTGTGCTTCCTGAAGTCCACAATAATCTCCACTGTCTTCTGGGCATTCAGCACCAGGTTGTTGTGGCTGCACCAGGACACCAGACGTTCAACCTCCCTCCTGTAGGCAGACTCATCCCCGTCAGAGATGAGCCCAATAACGGTGGTGTCATCTGCAAACTTGATTAGCTTGACAGACTGGTGGGTGGAGGTGCAGCAGTTGGTGTACAGGGAGAAGAGCAGAGGAGAAAGAACACAGCCCTGAGGGGAGCTGATGGTCCGGGAGTCCGAGACATTCTTTCCCATCCTCACATGCTGCTTCCTGTCCGTCAGGAAGTCAGTGATCCACCGGCAGATGAATCACTGACTTAGACCACTGAAGCTTCAGCTTTCTGTCTTCTCACCAATGAGAGGAGCAGTGTGAGCGAGAGTGACTCACACTCTCCTTTGATTACATTTACTGGACTATTGTTATATTATTGTGTATGATATGTTCGCATCAGTGTTGAAAAGATATGCACATTATATATTTGTTTTTATTATATAGGTTTTTATTTGTTTAAATACTAATGACAATGAAGTGACCAGTGCTGTCAGCGTTGATCTCGTCAAAATGACGTTAACCCCATAACCACATTAACGCGGCAAATCTCCGGTAGCTCGTAAACGCGTGAGCACCATGCAGCCCTACGCATGGGGCGATCCACGTCAACTTGCTTACGGATATTTGCCGCGTTAATGCGGTTATGGGGTTAACGTCATTTTGACGAGATCAACGCTGACAGCAATAGTTTATACACCAGAGGGTCTGATTGTTGGGTTTTCTCTGTATTATTCTGGTCTTTACTGTACAATGTAAAGCACTTTGAAGTAACTGTTGTTGTGATTTCGTGCTATATAAAATAAACTCGATTTCATTAAAAAATATTTAGATTAACAGTTTTCTGGAAATGACCTACTGCCAACGTACGATACTCGTGAAGAAAAACTATACAAAATGTGTTTAGAAGCATTTCAAATGAAGCTTTGCAGTAGATGTGGATCAATAAAGAGTTTTAATGGCTGAACCTGCAGCTGTTTGCTTTCCAGTGGATCCACAGCTGTGCAGGATCACCATCTACTGATGTAATAAGGTTTTATCTTAATATTGTCGTGGTTTTAGGCAAGGATTCAAGAGACACCTTGTAGAGCACTCAAACTCCGACCTTTATTGTCTACTTCCTGTTTCAGAACCCCCTTTCACAATAAAACAGGTTATACTCAAACAGATTACACCACATCCTCCTTTCGCTGAAAACATCAAACTTACAAGAACATTTACAGCATATATGAAAACTGTACTCTCTTTTTTTTTCTTAGAACCTTTCATAGAAACTTTTCTTTCTCTTCAACCTTTTTTCCTTTACTTTTAAACCCATGTTTTTCTTTTTTGTTTTGTTTATTTTCACAAGTCCAGTCTTTGTGGTTTTTTGACAACCCTGCCAGCCCTAGTTCTGACAGGACCTGGGTCTTCTGTCTTAGGAGTCAGAGTTGTAGTCGCCGATAGGTTTGAAGCAGGCAGGGCGTTCTCTGTTGGACTGAGAGGCGTAATTGGGGTTTGTAACTTTGGTGTGGCATCTGGCAATGGCTGGAGGTGATGCCTATTTCTCCTGATGGCTCCTGAAGGGGTCTCGACAATGTATGAGCGGGGTGTGGAGTGAGAGGAGATGACAGTCCCTTCACGCCTAGCGTCTGTAATCCACACTGGTTGTCCCGGTGAGAGTGGAGGAAGTTCTGTCACACGATGTCTCCTGTTGTACGCAACACTGTCCTTCATCACTCTCTCTCTCACTTTTGTCAACACTGTAGCCTTGTTGGGCAGGCTGGGATTGAGCAAAGAAGGAAGCTGGGGAACTGACGTGCGCAGTCTTCGTCCCATTAGTAGTTGCGCAGGGCTATATCCATTAGCCAATGGGGTTGCTCTGTAAGCTAGAAGTGCAAGATATAGATCTTTTGTTTTCTTTAGCAGACTTTTCACAGTTTGGACATGACACTCAGCCTCACCATTGCTTTGTGCAAATCTTGGACTGCTTGTTACATGTCTGAACCCATAAGCTGCTCCAAAGTCTTTGAACTGTTGGCTTGAAAACTGAGGTCCATTGTCACTGTAGAGAAACTCTGGAATCCCATGTCTGGAAAAGATTGATTTTAGATGCACTATAACATCCTCCGATCTTGTGGGAGTAAGTTTGGCTATTTCCACAAATTTAGAGTAGTAGTCCACCAGAAGCACATAGTTGCTGTTGTTAAACGTAAAAAGGTCTGCTCCAACTTTTTGCCATGGTCTCTCAGGGAGTTGGCTTGGCATTAAGGGTTGCAGGAAGCATCTGCAGACAGTTTTAACTCTTTGTTTGGGTCATAGAGTGCAAGAATGGGAGTTGACGTCAGATCGCCTTTCAGCTGATTGAACGCTTTTTGCTGTGCGCAGCTCCAAACCCACTGATTTTTCTTCGAGAGCAGGTCTCTTAGGGGCTTGTCTTTTTCGGCCAGTCCTGGGATGAATTTGCCTAATTGGTTAAGCATCCCGAGAAAGCTGCGCACTTCACTGGCGTTTGACGGCTCTTTCATTGCTGTGATCGCTCTAATTTTGTCTGGGTCTGGCTGTACTCCCTCCGCAGACAAAATGTGTCCGAGGAACTTCACTTCCTGTTTGCTAAGGTCACATTTCTCCAGGTTTAGTGTGACACCGGCCTCTTGGAGTTTATTGAGCACTATGTGCAGCCTGGCGTTGTGCTCCTGCTGATCCTGTCCCCAAATGAGGATGTCATCCATGTGACAAACCACACCTGGCAGCCCATTAAGGATCACTGACATTCTACGCTGAAAATGTTCTGGGGCTGACGCTATTCCAAAGGGAAGTCTGTTAAAGTGGAAGCGCCCAAAGGGTGTAATGAATGTTGTGTAGTGTGCTGACTCTGGTGACAATGGAACCTGCCAGAAGCCTCTGTTTGCATCTAACTTACTGAAGACTTTTGCTCCCGCCAGGGATCCAAGTGTCTGTTCAACCGAAGGCAGGATGTACTTTTCTCTGCACACTGCTTCATTGAGGTGGGTGAGGTCAACACAAATACGCACAGAGTCGTTTTTTGTTGGCACTGGGACCATACCTGCACACCATTCTGTTGGTTCTTCAACTCTGCTGATTACTCCCATGAACTCCATTCTTTCCAGTTCCCGTTTCACCTTTCCTAACAAAGGGATGGGGACCTGTCTTGGTGCGGCCAGGGAAGAAGGCACAGCATTGGGTTTCAACTTAATCGTATAAGGTTGTTGCATTAAACCTAATCCCTGACACAGCTTTGGGTAGTTCTCATTCAACACATTCATGTCAATACTGTCAGCTCTACACACAAGGTTCAGCTTGACACTTGTTGGCCTGCTTAACAGTGCTATGTGCAAATCTTTGATAATGTAGACATTTTCCTGTATTTCCTGTTCACCTTTGCAAATTGTTTCTCTGCTCATACCCAACACATCAAGTGGAGTACCACCTGGACCAAACAATGGTCTATCTGGTTTACATAACTCTGTCTCATTTTGGTTTATGCAGTAATACATCTGGGCTGGGATAACAGAGACGTCAGCTCCTGTGTCCATCTTAAATCTAACTTTGTGGTTTCTGATAGTAAGGTCTGCATACCAAGGATCTGAACCTGCGTCTACAGAACCAAGAAACACGGGTGTACCATCACTTTTCTCTGTTTCTGTCACATGCACAGATTTAACAGATTTACACACTTTACTGAAGTGTCCTCTTTTACCACATGAGTGACATGTTGCATCTTTTGCTGGGCATTGTCCTTTACCATGCGCAGGGGTTTTCCCACACCTGTAGCATGATCTCCCATTTGGTGTTTTGTCCTTTGTTGTGCATTTACGTTCTCTTCGGGGTTTGAATGTTGAATGCCTTTGTTCCCTGTGCTTCGCTGTCACAGCATCTATTTCCATCTTATTTTCCCCTCTGATGTCTGTCTGTTGTTTTTTGATGACTTCAGACTGCCGGGCCTGATTAACCGCTTTCTCCAATGTCAAATCTCTGTCGATTTGAAGTCTCTCCGCTAAGCTGATGTCCCTCAGACCCACGACGAGGCGATCTCTTATTAACTCATCGTGCAGTGCACCATAACTGCAGTTTTCAGCTAAAGCATAAAGTGCGGTGACAAACGAGTCAACAGTCTCATTAGCTTGCTGTGTTCTTTGATTAAAGCGAGCTCTCTCATAGATAATGTTTTTCCTGGGAACAAAGTACGTATCCAAAGTGTCTCTTACAAAGGCAGCAGTACAAAGCAGTATGTCCGATAAAGGTTGCCCTCGGAGGATATCATCTGCTTCATCCCCCATGCAGTAGATGAGTGTGTTCACCTGGTTAGCCTCTGAGCTAAGGTGCAGGTTGCTTGCAAGTCGAAATCTTTCAAACCTCCTTATCCACTTTTCCCATTGCTGTGGCTTTGAGAAATCAAACAGCTCGGGAGGCTGGATGGTGAATGTGGCATTCGGGGGTAAGTTGGCGTTAGCATTATAGCTGCCGTTAGCTTGCTGGTGGGGCGGTGACGTGCGAGGCTGTGTAGCTGTTGCGCTAGCTCCCGTGCAGCATTTTACAACCTACTACACTGTCACTGTCTCACCCAGGAGGTGCCAGGTGGAACTATTCCAGATGTTGTCAGTTATAGTAATGGGTATAAAAACAAACAGCTGGACAGCAGAAGAACCAGAAAAACATCCTCAAAATTTTTCTGTGTTTTCCAGGTTAGACTGAAGAATGGACGGTACATCAGGTGAGATGGAGGTGGCAGCGCTCGGTCGGCCTTTCAGCGTCGGGATGTTGTACGACTGTCGCAGTGACTCGCTCGTCACTGGTAAGAATTCACATGTAAAAATTCTTTATGCATCACAAACTTTCGTTTTTTAAAGCCAGTCGACTGTAGAATAATATATATATAAGTCTGGCCTAAGTCTTCTGTTGATGACGGCAGCAGTCCAGGACTTGAGTTAATTTTCTTTAAGTTCCACAGAAGAATTGGTTACATCAGAGCTTGCCAGGCTTAATCCAAATGCAGTGCAGCCATACGTGAACTTACAGTTGTAGAAGATACGGTATATGTGACTATGAGCATGGTTTTCTGGAAACAGAAACAGGCAATTCTGTAATCAGTAGAGTCAAAAGTAACTAAGAAACAATCACAACACATCATCTACTCAACACAGAGGTATTTAACAATGTCCACAAGGGGTCACTGTAGACCATAAAGACCATCAGCTGAAGCAGCAGATGTGAGCCCAAACAGGTTCCCATCACTCCAGCCTTTCTGCCAGTAAAAGTAGCCACGCCCCTAACTCCAGTATCAGATACGTGTTATAAAATAATTCACCCGTGGCTACTTTTACTACAGACAATACCTACAACCACGATTACCGACACTAACAAGCTGATCTACAATACAATACTAATAACCAATAAAACAAAGTAATAACAAACCAACAAACACGAAAACACCAGACATTATGATACAGACTTATAGTTTGTTTTTCCTCGGTGCGCCTGCTCGCTGCTGAAGTCAAAGTAAACTTTATTGTCATCTCCGCTACATACAGTCCAGTAGATAGAGAGACGAGACGACGAGGCTCCAGTTACAGCAGTGCAAGTAAACAAACAATATATTGTCATCTCCGCTACATACAGTCCAGTAGATAGAGAGACGAGACGACGAGGCTCCAGTTACAGCAGTGCAAGTAAACAAACAATATATTGTCATCTCCGCTACATACAGTCCAGTAGATAGAGAGACGAGACGACGAGGCTCCAGTTACAGCAGTGCAAGTAAACAAACAATATATATAAGAAGAGTAAGAAAATAAATATACACTTTAGGACTCGGGGTAAAGGGATCAATAACAATTTAAAATGTATAATTTATAGTTTGATGATTTAAAGTCTCACACACAACCCGTGGAAAGGGGAGGGGGCCCTGCTGCTTCCAAATAGAGCACATTTCATTCATACTGTTGTAAATCCAAGCTCATTATGGATTAATGATTTGAATCCTGGGTTCAAAGCCATCAGGTGCTCAGTTTAGAAAAAAGAGAAAAGAAGAGGAGGAGAAACGAGCAAAAGATGCAGGTAAGCAGATGTGTGATTGGATAATGGCAGCTCATCCTGAAACAATCAGAATCAGAATACTTTATTAATCCCTAAGCAAATTATGTGAGTTACAGTTGCTCCAAGAAGATATGGTAAAAATAGCAACAGTAACAGACTAAGCTCCAAACAATACATTATGTTACAGATTTTAATATTAATTAGTCATTGTCAGTTGTTGATTTGTCCTGTTCTCATTGTATGACGAGTTATGATGGCTGTCTGGTAGCTGTTTGCATACTGTAACATTCACAAGAACCAGACGGTTGGGTCTCAGTTTGTCCGTTTATTAGGCACATAAGCAAGCGGGTTGCTAACTCAGGGGAGAGCGCCCTCGTGCTACACCTCTCTTCAGCCTGGCACACACACATAACACCGAACAACCAGGTCCCCCCTCCCCTTCCTCTACACCACCCTCCCTACTTCCTGCAGCACAACCAAACATGAATCTTAAAGGAACAACAACAGTGTGCAGAGATAACCAACATGTCACTGTACAATAACACTTAACCATCGTTACACTGCCCCCCCAGCAATAAGTTCCTCGTCCCCGAGGGAACGACACAGTCTCTGAGGCGGGGTGGTAGCCTACGTTCCCTCCTTGACCTCCTGAGCCCCTGAGGTGGACGCGGAGCTTCGGGGCTTTGGGGTGAAGAGTCCGAGGGAGGGGAACGCAGCCCCGGTCGGGGGCCCCTCTGAGCAGGGTCATGGACGCTCTGTACACGTCCCTCTGGAAAGGAGGGGAGGGACTGCCCTCTGTAGGGGGCCATCCGGTCTCTGTGCAGCGCTACTATCCTCCCCCTAGGAGGCAACTGCACCCTGTAAACAACTTCCCCCACTCGCTCTAGGACGCTGCAAGGCCCCACCCAGCTGCTATCCAGTTTAGGACACCGTCCCTTCCTCCTCTTTGGGCTGTAGACCCACACCAGCTCCCCAGCACGGAAGTGCCTCCCCTTAGTGGTGATGTCGTAATTCCTCTTTTGGCGCAGGCCTGCCTTCGCCAGCTGCTCTCGGGCGTAGGAATGTGCAGAATCCAGCCGGTCCTGCAGCTTCCTTGCGTAGTCCCGGCCCGGTGGTGCCTCTGGCGCGTCCGGGGGCTTCCCAAAAGCCAACTCTGCAGGAGTTCTCAGCTCTCTCCCTAACATGAGCAGGGCAGGCGTACATTGGGTGGAGTCCTGCACTGCCGACCTGTAGGCCATGAGGGTAAGGGGAAGATGGTAATCCCAGTCCCGTTGGTGTTCTGAGGTAAGGATGGCTAGCTGCTGGGCCAGCGTCCTGTTAAACCTTTCCACCAGCCCATCGCTTTGGGGGTGAAGTGGGGTGGTGCGGGTCTTCTTAATCCCAAGGCGTTCGCACATGGCAGCAAAAACCTTGGACTCAAAGTTACGCCCCTGGTCACTGTGGAGGATCTCTGCTGTTCCAAAGCGGCTGAACATCCCCTCCACTAATACATCAGCGACAGTCTCAGCCTCCTGATCTGGGACGGCGTATGCTTCCGGCCACTTGGTAAAATAGTCCATGGCCACAAGAACATAGCGGTTTCCTCTGTCTGTGCGAGGAAATGGGCCCATGACGTCCACAGCTACTCGCTCCATTGGGGCTCCTGCTGGTTGCTGCTGAAGCTGAGCCCGGGACTGGTCCTGTGGCCCTTTGTGTGAGGAACATGCATCACAGCTGCGGCAAAAGTCCTCCACATCCCTCCGCTGTTGACCCCAGTAATAGCCCTGGCGGAGGCGGCGGAGAGTCTTGGAGACCCCAAAGTGGCCGGAGCCAGTGCTCCCATGGCAGGCTTCCAGCACAGCTGACCTCAGCGACCTTGGCACCACAACCTGCCACCTCTCCTCCCCCGTGGCAGGATCCTTCCAGGTACACTCCAACACCCCCTCCTTCAGCCTGAGAGCTGCAAACTTGGCCCATAGCCCCCTGGTACAGATGGAAAACCCAGTGACCTCATCCCAAAGGGGTTGCTCCCCCTTCTCCAGCCACTGCAGGACCGGCAGCAGGTCCGTGTCTTGTTCCTGCCATGCCCTCCACTCCGCTGCATCCACCACCAGAAGAGCCCTGCAGGCGAGCTGTGCTGCTCCGTCTATTGTCGTGAGTTCCCGCTTTATTTCCTCTCGCTTCTCACAGTAACGGCAGCCAGCTGCAGCACATGGGCGGCAAGAGAGGGCGTCTACGTTAGAATGGTGCGTCCCTGCTCTGTGCTCCACGGTGAAATTGAAGGCTTGGAGCTCCTCCAGCCAGCGAGCCACCTGTCCCTCTGGCTCCCTGAAAGACATCAGCCACTGAAGGGCAGCATGATCAGTTCTGATAACAAATGCTGTGCCGCACAGGTAGTACTTAAAGTGTCTCACCCCCGCCACCACAGCCAACAGCTCTCGTTGTGTGACACAGTAGCGCCGCTCACTCCTGTTCAGGACCCGGCTGAAGTACGCCACCACCTTCTCCCCTTTCGGCCCAACCTGCGACAACACCGCTCCCAGCCCCACATTACTTGCGTCAGTGTCCAGGACAAAAGGCAGGGTGGGGTCAGGGGGGGCAAGGACTGGGGACTCTGTCAGCGATCTGCGGAGGGTGTCGAACGCCTGCTGACAGTCCTGTGTCCAGATGAAGTCACGGTCCTTCTGCAGCAGGTGGAAGAGTGGTGCGGTTATGGAGGAAAAGCCCTTCACAAACCTCCTGTAATAAGACGCCAGTCCTAGGAAGCTTTTGAGCTGTTTCTGGTCTGCTGGTGTGGGCCACCCGGTAATGGTGTGAATTTTTTCCTCCAAAGTGCTGATGCCCTCACGACCCAGCTTGTGGCCCAGAAACTCCACCTCCCTCCTCATGAAGTGGCACTTGTCGGGATGCAGCTTCAGGCCTGCAGCCGCCACCCTCTCCAACACTTGTCTCAGGGCATCCAGGGCAGCATCAAAGGAGCCCCCGTGCACTAGAAGATCATCCAGGTAAACCAGACACCATTGCCGTGGGACGCCAGCCAGCACACTGTCCATAAGCCTCTCGAAGGTCGCAGGAGCGTTGCAAAGACCAAAGCTCAGGACTTTGAACTGCCATAGTCCCCTGTTAGTGCAGAAGGCTGTCTTCGGTCTGGATTCCGGGGACAGTGGCACCTGCCAGTAGCCACTCCGCAGGTCCAGGGTGGAGAACCAGGAGGACCCGGCTACTAAGTCGAGAGACTCATCAATCCTGGGAAGGGGGTAAGAGTCCTTCTTCGTCACTTTGTTGAGTGGTCTGTAGTCCACACAGAAACGCATCCTAGGACTTTTTTTCTTAGGCACCATCACCACCGCGGAGGCCCACGGGCTATCAGATGGCTCTATGATGCCCGCCTTCATCATTTCACACAACTCTCTGTCCGCAGCCTCCTGATGAGCCAGGGGCAGGCGGCGGGGGCGCACTTTAATAGGCTGGGCATCCCCGGTCTCAATGACGTGCTCTACCAAGTGTGTCAAGCCAACACCACTTTCTTTCAGGGCAAAAATGTCACTAAACTCTTTTAGTACCTGCCATAGACTCTCTTCCTGCTGTGGAGTCAGCCCCTCACAGTTCTTTGACCAGATACTCCTCACTGCTGAGAGCCTCTCCTCCTCCTCCGCCCGCTGTTCTGCTGGCGGGTCTGTAGGGGTCTCTGCGGTGGAGGTGGACGCCGCGGCAGATGCTGTGCAGACCGGGGGAGGAATAAGCGGCACCTTCTTCCCATCAGGGAGTACGAGGAATCCTTTGCCTAAGTCCAGTACACCACCAATGGCTCGTAAAAAATCCAGCCCAAGGATGCAGGCGTCCTGCACGTCAGCCACCCAGGCAGCATAAGACACACCGAGGTCCCCCACCTTGAACTGGAACACTCCCCTCCCTCTCATTGGGGCCAGATCACCGGTCACAGTCTTAAGTTGCACATTAGTCGGTTGCACAGCAGCTCCGGTTGGGACAACATCGGGTCGGACCAGCGTTGCATTGGACCCCGTGTCCAGCAGGGCCGTACAGGACACCCCCGCAATCGTCACTGGAACATGGCAAAAGCCGTCAACCTGGGTCCAGCCCACAGCGATGGCCGCACCGGGTGGAGGTGGTGTGGGGATGTCGTTCTCCCAGGCCCGTGTACTTCCACCTACACGGGCCCGTGGGCGTTTCCCTGAACCGCTGCAAGCTTGGGGCACTGCCTGATGAGGTGTCCGACTTGTCCACATCCCCAACTGCACAGGCCCGCTGGCATCTCCATCTGTTCCACAGGTGCTGACACAGCCCTCACCACGTGTGCGTCATCAGCGCCCCCAGAGGATCCTGCAAGCATCTCCCTCTCCAACGCTAGCTCCAGGGCTGCACTGAGTGTGGCCGGCTGAGCAAGCTGAGTTTGCATACGGAGCTCTTTAGGGCTCAGGGCCTGCAGGAACTGGTCCCGAGCTAACTCCGCCTGCACTGATGGTGGCATGCTGTCATACGCCCTCCGGCAAAGGCACTCGACTTCATGGGCCAAAATGCGGAGGGGCTCACCTGGCAATCTGCGTCTGTTGTGGAACTCCGACCTCAGCAGCACTGGTTGGTTATACTGCCCGAAGCGCCTCTGAAGTGCTCCGACCAGAGCATTATAATCTCCCCTCTGCTCCTCGGTCAGCAGCAGCAGGCATGCAGCTGCATCCTCACACGGCACAAAGCCAATTGGAGAGCTTTATGTTCCTCAGACCAGCCAGCTGCAACAGCTAACAGCTCGAACTGTGCGATAAACACTTCCCATGGCGTCTTGCCGCTGAACTTAGGCGTTTTTATATTCGCTGCAGCTTGCTGGGCGCCGCCATGTTTGTTTACATCACGTGACGGCGCGCCAAGCGAGGTCGACTCCTTCCCGCCGGAATCGCGGCCGCTGTGCGAACAGTTCCCGAGCCTAGTCAAACCTGGAGAAAATCCAGCCTCGGCAGACAGCCGCAGCGCCGTTTCCCTCACTCCATGGGCGGGCGCGCGCGGACGAACCTCCCTCTCCTCCCTCTCCTCCCTCTCCTCCGTCTCCTTCTTAATCCTGCCCGGCAACATCCTCGTCTCGTAACGGCAAGCGTCGCCAGCAACAGGGTGTCGGGCGTTCTGGGGTTCTTTTTTCTTTCTTCACTTCTGACACCAATGTAACATTCACAAGAACCAGACGGTTGGGTCTCAGTTTGTCCGTTTATTCGGCACATAAGCAAGCGGGTTGCTAACTCAGGGGAGAGCGCCCTCGTGCTACACCTCTCTTCAGCCTGGCACACACACATAACACCGAACAACCAGGTCCCCCCTCCCCTTCCTCTACACCACCCTCCCTACTTCCTGCAGCACAACCAAACATGAATCTTAAAGGAACAACAACAGTGTGCAGAGATAACCAACATGTCACTGTACAATAACACTTAACCATCGTTACAATACAATGCATACTCTCTCTCTCTTCATATGTGTGTGTGTGTTTCTCTGGTGAAATTCAGTATGGTTCCGACAAAAGTTCTATGTTAACCCTCTGGGGTCCAGGGTATAATTGGCTGTTTTTGACTACTTTTAATTTTACCTCTATATTTCACCTTTAAAATATGTTTTTCTTGCCTTGTTTGGTATCATTGTTTTCAGCACAACCTCAAATATCTGAAATTTGAGTTATTTTTTCATTTTAGTATACTATATTAGCACAGTTGATCTAAACTCAGACAGGAAATTCTAAATCCGAGTAAAAAAAAGTTATATTTTTTACTGTAAAACCCACAAACATGTTTAACGAATCATTTTCATAGCTTGAAATGCAAATAGAAATTGTACATTTCTAAAAAATTATGCACAAGTTTTGCAAACAACAAAGTTATATGGTACTATTTACCTAAAAATGCAGCCAAGACCTCAGGCGTTTTTTATATAACCATTTAAATCTATTTACAGAACAATCAGGTGTGCTGCATCAAAGAAGAAGGCACACAAATTATTTGTGCCAGTCCAAAAAATGTAGTTTGTGTTCAGTATAAGACAGAGGAGAACAGCACAGGCCTAAACCCTGCAGGTCTGACAGCAGGAGGTGCATCAGTCCAGTTTTCCATGTTGGAACAGCGTTTACACTGGAATCTGCCTTTGACGGCTTTTTTAGAGCAAATATGAAATTCAGCAGTCTAACTGACACACAATACAAAACAATAACTACACAACACACTAACTACAGCCTCCAAACACGCTAAACATCACTAATGTCTCACATAGTGATACCCGCTTTCCGTTGTGGGTGTCACTCCTAAAAACTTCCCCTTCTCCCTAAACAACCAACTGGCGCGCCAGAGGGAGTCTTCGCCCAGGGCGCCAAACAGGCTAGAACCGTCACTGTCTGTTGGGACTAACTCCCTTTTGGAGCCTTGTGGCACCCAGAGGAACTGTAGTGTTTAACATTTCCAAGTTTCAGCTCCACAGGTTGCCTCGTGGTTTTAACTGCACCCAGTTGTGTTAAAGTGATCCGGACTGTTCCTTTGTCCTGCTAATTTTTTATTTTTATAATTCTCAAAGAAGGTTTAAACTGAGCCTTCAAACAGAATTAAAACCTGCTGCTTGCTCAAAGTTGTTGGATTCTAGCAGATTAGTGTTTGAAGTCCTGTGGAAACAGCCGAGGTTTTATTAT
This sequence comes from Diplotaxodon limnothrissa, assembly GCF_057381915.1. Lineage (NCBI taxonomy): Eukaryota > Metazoa > Chordata > Actinopteri > Cichliformes > Cichlidae > Diplotaxodon > Diplotaxodon limnothrissa. The sequence continues at coordinate 2,005,442 of NC_140613.1, read as the reverse complement.
TCCTGCTTCTGACTTCTATTTATGCCTTTTTGTAAAAGAAAAAACAAAACAAAAACAAGCTCTAACTAGCTCCTGTAATCAATGTGCAACTGACAGGGCCTAAAGATAACATAAAGATAAGAACATCTTCCCTGATCCTCATGAGTAAAGTCAGTCACTATTAAAACAAGTTGGCAGCCATGATGCAACACCTGGAAATCCGCTCCAACTCTTAGAGCGCTTTTCCATTTGGAGCTACTCAGGTTGGCTTGAGTCGACTCAGTCTTTACGATTTCATCATTAGCTGGTAATACCTGGTACCAGATACTTTTTTTGTACCAACTGCATGTCACTGATTGGCTGATCAGTGACATGCAGTCTTTTGACAGTGGCGTCACTAAATTAGTTATTAGAACGTTTCCCTCAAGGAAATCCAAGCTGCCATTTTTGACATTATTACTGTCATTATCTTAAATACTGAAAACTCAGATGCAGAGCCTGAACTCTTCATCTGGAAGAACTCAGTTAATCTGGTTCATCCAGACAAACAAAAGATTTGTGCTTCATTTACTTTTTTTATTTCATTTTGGTGAATAAAGAAAAAGAGATGAAAAACAAAACAAGGAAAATCATGAAATCAACAGCAAAAGTTTGACAAGTTTGCTCATAGAAACACACCGCTCTGTTTGTTTATTTTAAAATTCACATTTTTTAAAATCATTTTTTAACATTTATTTTAGAGTGTGATTTAATTGATGGAGTCCTGGTAGTACTTTTGTTGCTTCTTCTTTTGCAGGAATGACTCTGTGGGATCGTGATGACCTGATGAAAGATGTTGGAGAAAGACCGCAGGCCTCTAATGATTTTGAAATTGTTGCATCTGAATCAATTTCAGACAAATCTTCAGCTCTGAATGTTGAAGCTTCACTGAAGGCAAGTTTCTTGGGTGGACTGGTTCAGGTTGATGGATCTGCCAAATATCTGAATGATAGTAAATCTTCCAGAAATCAGGCCAGAGTAACACTGAAGTACAAGGCAACCACAAAGTTCCAGGAGCTGTCCATGAATCATCTTGGAAGAGGAAACGTGAAGCATCCATATGTTTTTGATCAAGGCTTAGCAACACATGTAGTCACAGCTATTCTTTATGGAGCACAAGCTTTCTTTGTGTTTGACCGTGAAGTTTCTGAACACGAAGATCATCAAGATGTTCAGGGCAACTTGAAGGTGATCATCAAGAAGATTCCCTTACTTTCTGTAGAGGGTGAAGGTTCCCTGAAGATGGAAGAGAAGGACAAAGAAAGTGTTCATAAATTCTCCTGTAAATTTTATGGAGACTTCTGTCTTCCAAAACCACCAACAACCTTTCAAGGTGCAGTAGAAGTCTACCAAAGCCTGCCAGGATTACTGGGAGACAAAGCTGTACCAGTGAAGGTCTGGCTGCTGCCACTGACAGCTTTAGATTCTTCTGCTGCTAAACTCGTCCGTAAGATCAGTATAGGATTAGTTCAAGAAGCACAGACAGTCCTGGAGGACTTCAGTGAGCTGGAAATGAGGTCCAATGATGTACTGAGAACCAGCACTGCACAGCAGTTCCCACAGATTGGTAAAAAAATTAAAAGTTTCAAAGAAATGTGCTCTGAGTTCAAGCTGGAATTCCAACAAACTTTGGCCAAGAAACTTCCATCAATCCGAGGAGGAGGAGAAGAGGAAGCTGAGCTTGCAGAGATCCTGAAGAAGAGACTTTCTTCACCTTTCAGCAGCAAAAACCTGAACGAGTGGATGGACTGTAAAGAGAGAGAAATCTACACTTTAATGTCTTTTACCAGGATGATGAAAAACACCAAAATCATCTCGTCTCAAAATGATCTGTACAAGGAAAGTCTGAGTGCAGAGCATGTTGTGTGTTTTGTTTTCACCTCTCTGGGAAAGGATGAACCGTACCTCTCAGCTTTATCAAGATACTTAAGAGGAAAAACCAACCCAGACCTTCAAGATCCTCACACTCATGATGTAGAGAAGGAACAATGGTACGCCTCAAAAGAAGTAACAGATGAAATGAGGAGGAAAGCAAAACTCTTCAGTGATTTTGCAGAGGCCAACAAGGAAAACAAGAACATGAAGTTCCTGACAGTGGGGTTAACTAATGAAACTCAGAAAAGTTCCAGCATCTACCTTTATGAAGGTGGATTTACTGTCAGTGAGAACTTTGAGCCTCCTTCAAAGCCTGAAACTGTGACAGCAGCTGACATAAACCACAACAGTGTGACACTGAAGATTTCTCCACCCAGATTTGGAGCAGAGAACATCACCTCCTACTCTGTTGAGTACTGTGTCAGTGGAGAGGATGGATGGCAGCAGAAGACAGAAGCAAAGGCTGAAGAAGTCACAGTGAGAGATCTGAAGCCAAACACAGAGTATGTGTTCAGATGCAGAGCAGTGACCTCAGCAGGTGTCGGACCAGCTAATGTAATCAGTGATGCCATTAAAACTTTACCCTGCGGCCCTCCTGGAAAACCTCAAGCTCAGCCATATTCAAGTGAGATATCAGTTAGCTGGGAGAAACCTGCTGAGCTCGGAGAGGATGTGCAGATACATGGTTACATTGTGGAGTATTCAAAAACAGATGAAAATGAGGAAGCTCTGCAGTGGAACCAAACACAGTCAGCAGGTGAAAAGGTGATCCTTTCAGGTCTTCAGTCAGAGACAGAATATGCAGTCAGGGTCAGATGTGATTGTGGTTCAGCTGGAAGAAGCAAAGAAAGCATCACTGTTAAAGTCTGCACAACATTTAACCGCCTCGCAGAACTTCTCAGGATTAAAAGTAAAAAGATCAAATCTGATTCCCCCTCAGTTTACAAACTGCCTCTGACAGAAGAACACATGAACATAGATGGATGCAGGAAGTTTAACTTTGGAGAAGAAAGCACGAGGCAGAATCGTACAATAATGCTTTTTGGAGCGACAGGATCAGGAAAGTCCACTCTGATCGATGGGATGATCAACTACATTGTTGGTGTCGAGTGGGAGGACAGTTTCAGGTTTAAATTCATTAATGAGGATCAGTCAACATCACGAGCTCACAGTCAGACCTCTGAAGTCACTGTTTACAAAATCAACCACCAGGATGGATTTAAAATCCCGTTCTCTCTGACCATTATTGACACTCCAGGCTTTGGAGATACAAGAGGCATAGAAAGAGACAGAGAGATCACAGAGCAGCTACGTAATCTCTTCTCTGCTCAGCACGGTGTCACTGACATTGATGCTGTGTGTTTTGTAGCTCAGGCTGCTTTAGCACGACTCACACCAACACAAAAATATGCGTTTGATTCAGTGCTCTCAATCTTTGGCAAAGATGTGGCAGAAAACATCAGGATCCTGGTGACATTTGCAGACGATCAGAGACCTCCAGTTCTAGAGGCGATCAATGCTGCAGGAGTCCCATGTCCTAAAACAAAAGACGGACTGCCGGCTCACTTCAAATTCAATAATTCAGCCTTGTTTGCAGAAAATAAATCATTTGAAAGAGTCAGCAGGAGTGATGTTGGTAAAGGAGGACGTTTTGATCAGATGTTTTGGGAGATGGGGGCAGAGAGCATAAAGAGCTTTTTTGCTGCTCTGAATCTCATAGAAACTAAAAGCTTGACACTGACAAAGGAAGTCCTCAGAGAAAGAAAGCAGCTCCAGATTTCAGTTGGGAATCTGCAGGAGCAGGTGAAACTTGGGTTAGCCAAGCTTGAGGAGATAAAAGAGACGAGGGAAAAACTTAAAGAATATGAAGCAGAGATCAGCAGAAATGAGAACTTTGAATTTGAAGTTACTGTCAAAAAGCCTGTTCAGGAAGACATTTCTCGCTCTGGAAACTACATCACCAACTGTCAGCAGTGTCATGCCACCTGTCACTACCCTTGTGCCTATGCAAATGATGCAGATAAAAGGAGCTGTGCAGCAATTGGATCAAATGGATATTGTACTCAATGTCCAGGAAAATGTATTTGGAATGTACACTTTAACCAGAAGTACAGATGGCGCTATGAACGTTTTAAAGAAAAAGTAACAAGAAAAGATCTGCAAGAAAAATATCTCAAAGCCACAGGAGAGAAGATGACTGTCCAGAAAGTGATTGATAAACTGAATGCTGAGTATAAAAGTTTGCAGGCTGACGTAGTGAAACTGGTGGAGGAATCTTCCAAGTGTCTGAACAGACTCAAAGAGATAGCACTGAAGCCAAACCCTCTGTCCACTCCAGAGTACATCGACATGCTTATTGAAGGAGAGAAATCTGAGGGCAAAGAAGGCTGGAAGCAACGAGTTGAGTCTCTGATGTCCATGAAGGAAAAAGCAGAGACAATGGCTAAAATAGAGCAAGGAGAGAAACTCCTTCACTGAACATTCATGTGATCACAAAGAAGAACAAAGAAAAGGTCGAGACCAGTTTGAACTGAGACGATAAAGATCTGAACTCAGTCGATGAAGACAAACGACACGTGTAAAAAACCTCATATTTACTGTTTGCTTCCTGATAAGATCTCATTTTAAACTGATTTATCTTTAACATAGAAGTGTGATTATATTTTATTGGACTTTACAATGTTCAACTTTTTACTTTCAGCTTCTTTATATTCTTTAACTTTGATCTAATATTAAGTTTATTTTCTCAGTGACTCCTGATGTTGATGTTTATGGACTTTTTATTGTGTTGATTTTTATGCTTTTATTTAAAAAGTGTAATTTTACTTTTTGTTTACTTTCCTGTAATTTTTCTGGATTTTTCTGTAATTTAGTTGCTTCATAAAACACAGTAAATGTTTATCAGCTATCAGGGCGCTGCTAGGATCAGAGCTTTGAGGGTGCTGAGCACCCAGAGAGCTGACCAGCCAGGCAACAAACTTTACTCGGAGGAGTTTGAGACCGTCTCTGTCAGTCCCTGCATCCTTAAGTGTCTCCAGTTGTCCTGAGTTCCCTCTGTCTGTCTCCTTGGTGCATTTAAACCCCTGTTCCTCCCTGTCCTCGTCGTCTGTTGTCTTCGTCTCCGTTATCAGGCATCATAATTTTACCATCTCTGTGCAAGTCTGCAAATTTCTTTATTAAACCATAAGATTCTTAAATTCATCAAGTCTCTCTGTGCCTCGGTCCTCGTCACAAAACATGACATCACTGTTTTGTACATTTTAACACAATTTAATCCCACATTTTGAAAAGTCTGTAACAAAACCATCAAATCTGATAAAGGTTATTTAAATGCTGCAAAAGAAGAATGGATTGGAATAAAAAATATACAAATCCTAACCTTAATTACTGGGAGAATAATGAATGATGCTCACAGTGAGTAAAAAGTAAACTGAGTGCATTTTTGGACAGAGATTCACTTTTCATGTGTGTGTATAATAGGTACATAATAGGTACACGGGTACATAAAAATACACTACAAAAACAGAAGAATCCTTGAAATCTACGAATGTACAAAATAATGATAAAAGAATTATAGAAATGGAGGAACCTCTGCCTTTGGTACAATCTCTACAATGTATGAAAAGATCTTTACTGCAGATTCTACTATGGCTCTGCACAGTTTTTATTTTATTTTAACCAATGTGACTTTTCATTTTAGAAACAGATTGCAATTTTGTGTTGTAAGATTTATGAGTTTCATGCTTTCATAGTGCTACTTGGGAGAGCTTGACATTTTCTCAGTCACTGTAAAAAGTGTGAGAAACACTGATAAGTGTATGTGTGCTTTTGGAAAACATTTAAAGCTGCTGCACAGAATCTTTGAAACAAGCTTAAAACATTTTTAGAATATAAACAGAGCTTTAATATCAGACATAAAATTGCAGAATAAAATACATATGGCAGATAAACCTATACTACAATTAATGATATCAGCTTGGAAAGAAGTAATAAAAATTGGTGGTTTGGAAAATGCCTCTAAGGTTTTAAGATGGTGTGCATATGATTCAGATTTTACTCCAAATCAATATGATAATAGATTCAAAAACTGGATTTCAAAAGGTTTAACCAATTATTATTCATTTGTCCATAAGGGTGCATTTCAAAGCTTTGAATCTTTAAGGAGCAAACATGACTTGGGATCTGATGCTTTTTTTAGATATCTACAGATCAGAAATTATTTTAATCAAAACTTAAAAGTGAACCTAAACGAATTACAATTTGTAGAAACATTCTTATTACTAACCAAATCTGAAGTGCAGAGTAAAATTATTTCTAAACTATATAACAGCATCCGGCGGTGTAAAAACGACAGCACTCTGTATATTAAAGCGAAGTGGGAAAAGGAGGGTAATTTGACAATTACAGACAAGAGTTGGGCTCACGCATGCGAGATACAGTGGGCTACCACTGGGTCTAATGTTTGGCGTGAATTTAGCTGGAAAAACATTTTGAGATTTTTCATTACCCCTGCTCAACAAAGATATCGAGGAATTGGTGATGAATGTTGGAGATGTGGGGGAGACGTAGCTAACCATTTCCACATCTTTTGGGACTGTAAAGTTATTCGCCAGTATTGGTCTCTAATCCATGATCATTTACAAAATGTTTTTTCATTTGTTTTTCCTTCAACTTTTGAGACCATGTTTTTGTGCAATGCACCAGTGGATAAACTGAATTCCAACGACGGAAGACTCCTGTATATCCTTCTGGCCGCAAGTAAAAAGCCTCTTACGAGAAGATGGCTTAAGCCTGAACCACCAACGATAGAAGACTGGATACATTCTGTACAAGAGATCTATAGGATGGAAAAAGTGTCATTTTCTCTTAAACTTCAGAGGGATACCGTCTACGGAATATGGTCTAAATGGACAGACTATGTTAAGCATATGAGGTGTGATTTTGCGTATGATGTTACAACCCTGAGTACTATGTAAACCTACCTGCCTCCTAACCCTAGTTTTTTTTTTGTTTGTTTGTTTGTTGTTGTTTTTTGGGGGTTTTTTTGTTTTTTTCTTCTTTTCTTTTCTCTTCTTTTTTTGTCTTCTTTATTTTTCAATTATAAGTTAAAATGTGACAGCAAAGAAAATGTAAAAAGGTAATAATAAGATAATAATAAAGATAATAATAAAAAAAAAAGAATATAAACAGAGCATCTGCTTCTCTCTACAGCTCCTCACTCCACCAGGGCTGTTTGGCACTTGGACCATCCCAGCCTTGCTGTATTGGTCTATTTGATTCGCCTTTGCTTTTATTGTTTATTTTATTTTATTTTCACTTACTACACACGGGACAGACTTGACTGGGGAAAAGAAAAGGGAGAAAGAAAGAGGGAAAGAAAAACAGTGGGGAAGAGGAACAAAACAAACCCAACAAAACAAACAGACAAAAAATATACATATCAATCACCTGGATCAGCTGTTGAGAAAGAAAAAAGAGAAAACAAGCAAAGAAAACGAGAGCAACATAATAAACAACATCACGATGATCTATGGGAATATGACAGTAAATACTAAATATTAAACATTATTGTGCAGCACGTAAGATCAACAGAACACAGTGTGCTTTGAGGTAGGAGCCAAAAAGGGTTTAGTTTGTGTGTGTGAGCACCCGTGTGTACACCTGTGAGCATGAGTGCGCTTGTGTTTAACAGGTTCCTTCATGTAATGATCTGCTAGAGAAGACCTTCCCAAAGTGTGGGGCCCGCCCCCTAGGGGGGGGGGGGGGGGGGGGGGGGAGCAGAGCCATTGCAGGTGGGGCGCAGAATGAAAAGGGGGGAAAAAACAAAACGCTTGGACACTGCTATCACCGGGCGCCCACAGAAACGCAAAGCAGGAGATGAAACATCGTTGAATATGTTTCCAAACCAACTTCATTCTAAGCCAAAGACTAGAAAATATGGTGAAGCAAATCTTCCCTTTGGTTTCACCTGCACAAGAGCCGAGGTAGGTCTTATTAAAACCCGATCCTTTTGTCCCCATGATAGAACAGAGAAAACCCGACTCATAGTGGTCAAAACATTTATATTTCTTTTTATTCAATCATCTTCCAGAAGAGAGAGACAGAGAGAGAGCCCTGCACAGCCCCAAAGCCAGTTGCAGAAACTCTAACATTAGAATTTAAAAACGTCTCGCATATAGGTGTTATTTTGGTACTTTACACGTCACACAGTTTCGATACAAACACTCCTTATATGGTACAAGTTCCTCTTTTCTGTCTGGCTTCCTGTATTTATTAATATGCTTGTATAGCTCTACACTAACTTCCTGCTTTTCAGTCTGGCTGAGCACAGTTTATGAGTCTAAAGGGGCCTTGCTGTACAAACCTTCATTATTAAAGTACATAAAACAATATAATAGAAAATAAGCCTTAAAATCTATATTTAAATCTCAACATCATATAACCAAAAGGCTTTGAATAAATAATAGTAGATAGGTCTGGAATGATTTTCACAAAGCCTTCTTAAGAAGAATATTTCTTATATAGGACCAATGTTCCCTCTAAGCTGCGCTGGCTCGGTCTCTGCGCACACAAAATCTGCGTTGCGCACAAAAAGTGAAGCCACGTTAATGACAACGTGTACAACCATTGGAGATGTGAGCAGGACAGACGGAACAACTGACGGACAAAGTGTGGACTTTATACCAGTTTTTAAATTGTGTTGATCGGCCACGTAAAACCAGAGTTATGATAAAATATCTGCAATGTTTGTTTTTCTTCCTGAATACTGTCGTTGTTTATATTTACTGCGGGAAGAAACGGTAAAAACGCCTGTGAGCAAAGACACCCCCCCCCCCTCCCAGCCTTTCCTATTGGTGGAAAAATGCACCATGTGGACCAATCAAAACAGGATATGGCAACATGGCATTTAGTTGTTTAGGGAGGGGGAAGTTTTAGGAGTGACGGCGTGTTTGAGATGTGAGAGATTTGCAATGTTTAGCACAAATCTTGTGTAGTTAGTGTGTAGTTAGTGTGTAGTTAGTGTGTAGTTTTGTTGTGTGTGTCAGAACAATGAGGCGCCTGCTGAGTGTTACAGGTGTTACAGCAGTGACACATCTGCTGCTGTCAGGCCTGCAGGTATCAGGCTGTTGTTCTCCTTCATCTCATAGTGGACAGGAATTATTTTTTGGAGCGGCACAAATAATTTGTGTGGCATCAGATTTGATGCAGAACAGCTGATTGTTCTGTAAATAGTTTGAAATGTTTGTTTAAAAAACGCCTTGGCTGCATTTTTAGGTAAACAGCTGCAAAAAACTTTGTTGTTTGCATAACAAGGAAACATTGATTCTCAGCCAGGCCGAGTGTGTTTACTATATTTGTTAAAGATGGGTTGTTTACAACGTTTTGGCAGCAAAGACGGGCAGAGAGGCTCCCAGGTGCATCTTCAGCAGGGTCAGGTTTATTTAACCCTATGCTTGGACTTGTCACCGTGGCCATAACATTATCAGAGGTTACTTATTGACCCTAACAACTACATTTCAAACAGTACTGATCAACAGGTGCTCATACAACAAGTGGCACAGACTTTATTAATATATTTGTAAATAATATTTGACCTAAATATATGGGTCTTGTGATTTGAAGATTTAGGTTAGATGCGTATCACAGTGGTTCCATTATATAAACACTCCGGTGTAGGTGTATATAGTGTACACGAGTATATGTAATTGCATAGTGTATATGTGAGTATATGTCCAGTGTATACAGGTATAAATGCCATAAAAACATTCCACACCATGGGGATATCACCGGGTAAACTCCAGAAAGTTCTTAATATTTTACTGGTCAAGAGAAAGAAGAATGCAGACTGTGTTTAAATCAACCTCACAAATGTCACAGATCAGTCAGTAGGGCTCCTGAAAAGTCTGTGACACATCTGTGTGAACATCACCAGTTAATTTGGAACACTGGTCCCCTGACACAGAGTAATGTAGTGTACAAACAACCTCTTGCAAAAACAGCTGGCAGAACATAGAAGAGCTCATTGGTCCAGGACTCCACAGTCTATTCACACCTACAGGCTAAAATTCAAGTGTTGCAGCAGCTCAGGATTACAAATAAATCTTCCCTAGTTCAAAATTAAAAAGTTAAAGTTACAAGTCTAAAACAGCAAATACATGTGTGTATATTCATATAAAACTGAACTTTAAATTGAAAAGAGTATGAGAAAGTTTCAAGAATGAGACATGTATATGTATGAACTAAGCATGAATAAATTTAAACTGCAATAACACAGTGTGGGTGCTTAAGCTGTTCTCAAAAGTCTTTTTCTTTCCTTTTTGTAAATCCTGTATAACAAGTGTGACTTGTGGTTCTCCCTGTTTACAGAGGAAGCAGGTCACACATTCCTGAGAAATCAGTCCCTCCTCTCTGTATGTCCTATAAAAGCCAAAGGTGGGCAAAGTTTGTTCCTTACAGAGACGTCAGAGGCAGAACAACCTGAGAGACCAACTCCTGTGTGCAGTGAGTACTGTGGTTACATATTTTATTTGCTTCCTGACTGTAGTTATCTTTTGAATAAAAGCTTAATCAGTATTCATATCAAGTCAGTATTTTTTTTCTTATAACAGAAAACAGTTGAAACCTTTAATTTTCTTACTAAAAATCATTTACCTTCATCAGCTTTTTCAAATAATCTCACTTTGTCAAATCACAACAACAGTCACGTGACTGTTGTTGTGATTTGACGCTATATAAATAAAATTGAATTGAACCTTCTGTGAATGGTACTCATGGCCACTGAAAACACAACAGAGTCAGCTGTTACTAACTAACTACTACTAACCCAAGTTGCCTACCGATGCATCCATCAGAGCATGAATGTGTGTGTGAATGTTAGTTAAGAAGCACTAGCTAACAGCTGAGGAAAAAGTGCTTGTGTAAATGGGAGTGATTGGATGACTGTACGAGTTCTGTAAAGCGCTTTGAGTGCACATGATAGAGTAGAAAAGTGCTATAAAAGAACCAGTCCATTTTCCATTTATCAAAATCTCATCTTTAAGGTCTCACATTCACAGGCAGTGTTAGACCTGGATCTGCCTTCTAAGTTCTCTGCTGTTTTTCTGCAGTTTGAGCCTGGGAATTTTTCAGTCTTAAAGGAAGCAATCGACCATTTAAGACCTTATAATACTGATGGATGTCTCTGTCCCACTGCAGCCTTTGCTTAACCGGTCTTTAACATCATGTAGACAGTTATCACAGACCTTTCTCAGCCTAAACGAAAATAAGACTGAAGTTATTGTTTGTGGAAGTGATGCCCCTTTGGATAAGTTAACTGATACGCTCGGTCCTCTTGCTTGTCATCACTTCCACACTGTAAGAAATCTCAGTGTTTTTAGATAGATCTTCAAATTAGAGAAACAAGTGTCCACAGTTGTCGAAATCAGTTTGTATCAGTTATGTGAAATTGCCAAAGCGAAGCCTCATCTTCCTCCTAAAGACCTAGTAAAACATTTATGACTTCATCACCTCTAGACTGGACTACTGCAATTCTCTCTACTTTGGTCTTTAACACTCATCTCTCCATCACTTGCAGTTCGCCCCAAATGCTGCTGCATGTCTTCCAACAGGTGTTAGAAAGTCTGAACTCATCACTCCAGTTTTAGCAAATTTACACTGGCTCCCTGTAAAATATTGTATTGATTTTAAGATGCTTTTACTTACTTTCAAAGTTTTAAATGATATGGCGAGCAGTTACTTAAGCAAATTCCTCAACACATATAACCGCAATAGAGCACTGAGATCTTAGTACAGCCCAATAAAGGAGATGGGGCCTTCACAGCTGCAGCGCCTAGACTCTGGAACATCTGCCACTCAATATTTGTACTTAAGAGTCTATACAGCGTTTCAAATCGCGTTTAAAACTCACTTTTTATGCTGGCTGTTAATTCAAGTTTGAGTTCCATCAGGTTTGTTTTATGTTTGTTTTGTTTTTATGTTAAATATGTTGTCATTGAAGAAACTGTTTTTACCAGAGACCAGACTGCATCAAATTTATTGTTCTGAATATTTCCAGTTTTGTTTTTGGAGGAACTAAATCTGCAGGTTTCACCAGAGAAGCTTCTGTAACTGGTCATTAACAGCTCTGTGGGAGTCACGGTGGTGGAACGATATCGCAGACGTTCAATTTCAGAATTGTTACAAACCAACAGGATACACATGCAGCCCATGCAATAATGTTACTTTAAAATGTTTCCACCTCAAAGGGCCGAGGGAAGCTCAATAGGTGAAATTTTATATGAATCATTTTCTGAAGCAGTTGAAACATAGTAAGAACTGAAATATATTTAAGAACTAATTCAACAATACTTTATAAGTACATACTTCACACATATAATTTAATTGGTGTTCCTTAAATACAGTCTTAGTAACATGAATAACCTCAACTTGCTCTCACAGATTTATTTGTGTCCATCGTTGTTCGAGCACTTCCATGTTTTCTAACATGTGGAAGGTCCTGAGTGTGAAACCAGCTGCTCTGTTTGTAAATTTCTTTTCTCTGGTTTTCCCTCCTGGTTAAAGCTGCAGCATAAAGCTCAGACTATTTCTGAGAAATCAGAGTTCTTCCTGACCTTCCCAAAGGAACAATAGCTGGTGGAGTGTGTTCCTGTCAGGGACTTCATTCTGCTGTGAGTATGTGGTTTGACTTGTTTTGTTTGTTTTAGATCTTCCTGATTCCTCATTGCTAAGATTTTTTTTTAATATTTTTGTTGTGAGTCACAAGGCATTTTCAGGTTATTTCCTGTTCAGACATTTTTTTAATATAATTTGCATATTACGTTCGTACCACAAAACTATATCAGCCAAATGAACTCCGAGCTGCTGTTTTATAAAAGAAATGTCCATCAGCTGTAGAGACGCTGTAGCTTAAACTGCCTGTTGTCATTCTTACAGTTTCAAATACTGTCTCTCTCAATCTCGGTGTGGCTGTAACTCAGGAGGTCACCGACTAATCCGCAGGTCTGCATGCCAAATATTCATGGGCAACATCAAGTTGCTCTCCAATGCATCCACTGGAGTATGAATGTTAGATAGAAAATACTTGCATAGAAAAAAAGTGCTTGTGCGAGCAGGTGAATGAGACAAGTTGTGCAAAGCACTTTCAGTGCTCAGAATACAAAGTGCTGTATAAGAACCAGTCAGTTGGCAACCTTGTGGTTTAGAAGAATCAGAATCAGAAAGGGTTTTATTGCCAAATGTTGAGCAGGTTTACAACATTAGGAAATTGCTGCGGTGCTTCAGTGCAAACATACTGTCATAAATTACGTTTAAATAGACATGAGAAAAAAATAAGAATAAGAATTAAAAGTGCTAAGTAGATAGATATATACATGATATATACATGAGTGCAGGTGGTGATCAGTGCCAAACATGGAATGATGCAGTGACACAGCGTAGGGTCATGTGTTAGTGGTGGGAACAGTCATACGGTTATTGTTCATGTGTCCAACAGCAGAGGGGAAGAAACTGTTCTTATGGCGAGAGGTTCTGGTGCGAATGGACCGGAGCCTCCTGCCTGAGGGGAGCAGGTCAAACAGACTGTGTCCAGGGTGAGAAGGGTCAGCTGAGATCCGGGCTGCACGCCGCAATGTCCTGGAGGTGTACAGGTCCTGCAGAGATGGGAGTCTGCAGCCAATCACCTTCTCAGCAGAGCGCACAACACGCTGCAGTCTCTGTTTGTCCCTGATAGTGGCTCCAGCATACCACACGGTGATGGAGGAGGTGAGGATGGACTCGATGATTGCGGTGTAGAATTGCATCATCGTCCGTGTTGGCAGGTTGAATTTCTTCAGCTGCCTCAGGAAGTACATCCTCTGCTGGGCTTTCTTAATGACGGAGGTGATGGTGGGCTCCCACTTCAGGTCCTGGGTGATGGTGGTACCCAGGAAGCGGAATGAGTCCACAGAGGTGATGGGGGTGTCAGTCAGGATGATGGGGGGGAGTGGGGCTGTGTGCTTCCTGAAGTCCACAATAATCTCCACTGTCTTCTGGGCATTCAGCACCAGGTTGTTGTGGTTGCACCAGGACACCAGACGTTCAACCTCCCTCCTGTAGGCAGACTCGTCCCCGTCAGAGATGAGCCCAATAACGGTGGTGTCATCTGCAAACTTGATTAGCTTGACAGACTGGTGGGTGGAGGTGCAGCAGTTGGTGTACAGGGAGAAGAGCAGAGGAGAAAGAACACAGCCCTGAGGGGAGCTGATGGTCCGGGAGTCCGAGACATTCTTTCCCATCCTCACATGCTGCTTCCTGTCCGTCAGGAAGTCAGTGATCCACCGGCAGATGAATCACTGACTTAGACCACTGAAGCTTCAGCTTTCTGTCTTCTCACCAATGAGAGGAGCAGTGTGAGCGAGAGTGACTCACACTCTCCTTTGATTACATTTACTGGACTATTGTTATATTATTGTGTATGATATGTTCGCATCAGTGTTGAAAAGATATGCACATTATATATTTGTTTTTATTATATAGGTTTTTATTTGTTTAAATACTAATGACAATGAAGTGACCAGTGCTGTCAGCGTTGATCTCGTCAAAATGACGTTAACCCCATAACCACATTAACGCGGCAAATCTCCGGTAGCTCGTAAACGCGTGAGCACCATGCAGCCCTACGCATGGGGCGATCCACGTCAACTTGCTTACGGATATTTGCCGCGTTAATGCGGTTATGGGGTTAACGTCATTTTGACGAGATCAACGCTGACAGCAATAGTTTATACACCAGAGGGTCTGATTGTTGGGTTTTCTCTGTATTATTCTGGTCTTTACTGTACAATGTAAAGCACTTTGAAGTAACTGTTGTTGTGATTTCGTGCTATATAAAATAAACTCGATTTCATTAAAAAATATTTAGATTAACAGTTTTCTGGAAATGACCTACTGCCAACGTACGATACTCGTGAAGAAAAACTATACAAAATGTGTTTAGAAGCATTTCAAATGAAGCTTTGCAGTAGATGTGGATCAATAAAGAGTTTTAATGCCTGAACCTGCAGCTGTTTGCTTTCCAGTGGATCCACAGCTGTGCAGGATCACCATCTACTGATGTAATAAGGTTTTATCTTAATATTGTCGTGGTTTTAGGCAAGGATTCAAGCGACACCTTGTAGAGCACTCAAACTCCGACCTTTATTGTCTACTTCCTGTTTCAGAACCCCCTTTCACAATAAAACAGGTTATACTCAAACAGATTACACCACATCCTCCTTTCGCTGAAAACATCAAACTTACAAGAACATTTACAGCATATATGAAAACTGTACTCTCTTTTTTTTTTCTTAGAACCTTTCATAGAAACTTTTCTTTCTCTTCAACCTTTTTTCCTTTACTTTTAAACCCATGTTTTTCTTTTTTGTTTTGTTTATTTTCACAAGTCCAGTCTTTGTGGTTTTTTGACAACCCTGCCAGCCCTAGTTCTGACAGGACCTGGGTCTTCTGTCTTAGGAGTCAGAGTTGTAGTCGCCGATAGGTTTGAAGCAGGCAGGGCGTTCTCTGTTGGACTGACAGGCGTAATTGGGGTTTGTAACTTTGGTGTGGCATCTGGCAATGGCTGGAGGTGATGCCTATTTCTCCTGATGGCTCCTGAAGGGGTCTCGACAATGTATGAGCGGGGTGTGGAGTGAGAGGAGATGACAGTCCCTTCACGCCTAGTGTCTGTAATCCACACTGGTTGTCCCGGTGAGAGTGGAGGAAGTTCTGTCACACGATGTCTCCTGTTGTACGCAACACTGTCCTTCATCACTCTCTCTCTCACTTTTGTCAACACTGTAGCCTTGTTGGGCAGGCTGGGATTGAGCAAAGAAGGAAGCTGGGGAACTGACGTGCGCAGTCTTCGTCCCATTAGTAGTTGCGCAGGGCTATATCCATTAGCCAATGGGGTTGCTCTGTAAGCTAGAAGTGCAAGATATAGATCTTTTGTTTTCTTTAGCAGACTTTTCACAGTTTGGACATGACACTCAGCCTCACCATTGCTTTGTGCAAATCTTGGACTGCTTGTTACATGTCTGAACCCATAAGCTGCTCCAAAGTCTTTGAACTGTTGGCTTGAAAACTGAGGTCCATTGTCACTGTAGAGAAACTCTGGAATCCCATGTCTGGAAAAGATTGATTTTAGATGCACTATAACATCCTCCGATCTTGTGGGAGTAAGTTTGGCTATTTCCACAAATTTAGAGTAGTAGTCCACCAGAAGCACATAGTTGCTGTTGTTAAACGTAAAAAGGTCTGCTCCAACTTTTTGCCATGGTCTCTCAGGGAGTTGGCTTGGCATTAAGGGTTGCAGGAAGCATCTGCAGACAGTTTTAACTCTTTGTTTGGGTCATAGAGTGCAAGAATGGGAGTTGACGTCAGATCGCCTTTCAGCTGATTGAACGCTTTTTGCTGTGCGCAGCTCCAAACCCACTGATTTTTCTTCGAGAGCAGGTCTCTTAGGGGCTTGTCTTTTTCGGCCAGTCCTGGGATGAATTTGCCTAATTGGTTAAGCATCCCGAGAAAGCTGCGCACTTCACTGGCGTTTGACGGCTCTTTCATTGCTGTGATCGCTCTAATTTTGTCTGGGTCTGGCTGTACTCCCTCCGCAGACAAAACGTGTCCGAGGAACTTCACTTCCTGTTTGCTAAGGTCACATTTCTCCAGGTTTAGTGTGACACCGGCCTCTTGGAGTTTATTGAGCACTATGTGCAGCCTGGCGTTGTGCTCCTGCTGATCCTGTCCCCAAATGAGGATGTCATCCATGTGACAAACCACACCTGGCAGCCCATTAAGGATCACTGACATTCTACGCTGAAAATGTTCTGGGGCTGACGCTATTCCAAAGGGAAGTCTGTTAAAGTGGAAGCGCCCAAAGGGTGTAATGAATGTTGTGTAGTGTGCTGACTCTGGTGACAATGGAACCTGCCAGAAGCCTCTGTTTGCATCTAACTTACTGAAGACTTTTGCTCCCGCCAGGGATCCAAGTGTCTGTTCAACCGAAGGCAGGATGTACTTTTCTCTGCACACTGCTTCATTGAGGTGGGTGAGGTCAACACAAATACGCACAGAGTCGTTTTTTGTTGGCACTGGGACCATACCTGCACACCATTCTGTTGGTTCTTCAACTCTGCTGATTACTCCCATGAACTCCATTCTTTCCAGTTCCCGTTTCACCTTTCCTAACAAAGGGATGGGGACCTGTCTTGGTGCGGCCAGGGAAGAAGGCACAGCATTGGGTTTCAACTTAATCGTATAAGGTTGTTGCATTAAACCTAATCCCTGACACAGCTTTGGGTAGTTCTCATTCAACACATTCATGTCAATACTGTCAGCTCTACACACAAGGTTCAGCTTGACACTTGTTGGCCTGCTTAACACTGCTATGTGCAAATCTTTGATAATGTAGACATTTTCCTGTATTTCCTGTTCACCTTTGCAAATTGTTTCTCTGCTCATACCCAACACATCAAGTGGAGTACCACCTGGACCAAACAATGGTCTATCTGGTTTACATAACTCTGTCTCATTTTGGTTTATGCAGTAATACATCTGGGCTGGGATAACAGAGACGTCAGCTCCTGTGTCCATCTTAAATCTAACTTTGTGGTTTCTGATAGTAAGGTCTGCATACCAAGGATCTGAACCTGCGTCTACAGAACCAAGAAACACGGGTGTATCATCACTTTTCTCTGTTTCTGTCACATGCACAGATTTAACAGATTTCCACACTTTACTGAAGTGTCCTCTTTTACCACATGAGTGACATGTTGCATCTTTTGCTGGGCATTGTCCTTTACCATGCGCAGGGGTTTTCCCACACCTGTAGCATGATCTCCCATTTGGTGTTTTGTCCTTTGTTGTGCATTTACGTTCTCTTCGGGGTTTGAATGTTGAATGCCTTTGTTCCCTGTGCTTCGCTGTCACAGCATCTATTTCCATCTTATTTTCCCCTCTGATGTCTGTCTGTTGTTTTTTGATGACTTCAGACTGCCGGGCCTGATTAACCGCTTTCTCCAATGTCAAATCTCTGTCGATTTGAAGTCTCTCCGCTAAGCTGATGTCCCTCAGACCCACGACGAGGCGATCTCTTATTAACTCATCGTGCAGTGCACCATAACTGCAGTTTTCAGCTAAAGCATAAAGTGCGGTGACAAACGAGTCAACAGTCTCATTAGCTTGCTGTGTTCTTTGATTAAAGCGGGCTCTCTCATAGATAATGTTTTTCCTGGGAACAAAGTACGTATCCAAAGTGTCTCTTACAAAGGCAGCAGTACAAAGCAGTATGTCCGATAAAGGTTGCCCTCGGAGGATATCATCTGCTTCATCCCCCATGCAGTAGATGAGTGTGTTCACCTGGTTAGCCTCTGAGCTAAGGTGCAGGTTGCTTGCAAGTCGAAATCTTTCAAACCTCCTTATCCACTTTTCCCATTGCTGTGGCTTTGAGAAATCAAACAGCTCGGGAGGCTGGATGGTGAATGTGGCATTCGGGGGTAAGTTGGCGTTAGCATTATAGCTGCCGTTAGCTTGCTGGTGGGGCGGTGACGTGCGAGGCTGTGTAGCTGTTGCGCTAGCTCCCGCTTCTTCGTCCGACATCTTATCGTCTGGAGGAAAAACTCTTTACCGCTCCCAAAGCCGCTTGCTGTCACTCCCCGATGACAAGGCTCTTACTGCAATCCCACTTCTGACACCAAGTCGTGGTTTTAGGCAAGGATTCAAGCGACACCTTGTAGAGCACTCAAACTCCGACCTTTATTGTCTACTTCCTGTTTCAGAACCCCCTTTCACAATAAAACAGGTTATACTCAAACAGATTACACCACAAGTATGTAAATATATAAGAGGTGTTATTGACAGTCATAAACAGAAACAGTTTGTTTCCGTAAAACTGAACGTGCAGCATTTTACAACCTACTACACTGTCACTGTCTCACCCAGGAGGTGCCAGGTGGAACTATTCCAGATGTTGTCAGTTATAGTAATGGGTATAAAAACAAACAGCTGGACAGCAGAAGAACCAGAAAAACATCCTCAAAATTTTTCTGTGTTTTCCAGGTTAGACTGAAGAATGGACGGTACATCAGGTGAGATGGAGGTGGCAGCGCTCGGTCGGCCTTTCAGCGTCGGGATGCTGTACGACTGTCGCAGTGACTCGCTCGTCACTGGTAAGAATTCACATGTAAAAATTCTTTATGCATCACAAACTTTCGTTTTTTAAAGCCAGTCGACTGTAGAATAATATATATATAAGTCTGGCCTAAGTCTTCTGTTGATGACGGCAGCAGTCCAGGACTTGAGTTAATTTTCTTTAAGTTCCACAGAAGAATTGGTTACATCAGAGCTTGCCAGGCTTAATCCAAATGCAGTGCAGCCATACGTGAACTTACAGTTGTAGAAGATACGGTATATGTGACTATGAGCATGGTTTTCTGGAAACAGAAACAGGCAATTCTGTAATCAGTAGAGTCAAAAGTAACTAAGAAACAATCACAACACATCATCTACTCAACACAGAGGTATTTAACAATGTCCACAAGGGGTCACTGTAGACCATAAAGACCATCAGCTGAAGCAGCAGATGTGAGCCCAAACAGGTTCCCATCACTCCAGCCTTTCTGCCAGTAAAAGTAGCCACGCCCCTAACTCCAGTATCAGATACGTGTTATAAAATAATTCACCCGTGGCTACTTTTACTACGGACAATACCTACAACCACGATTACCGACACTAACAAGCTGATCTACAATACAATACTAATAACCAATAAAACAAAGTAATAACAAACCAACAAACACGAAAACACCAGACATTATGATACAGACTTATAGTTTGTTTTTCCTCGGTGCGCCTGCTCGCTGCTGAAGTCAAAGTAAACTTTATTGTCATCTCCGCTACATACAGTCCAGTAGATAGAGAGACGAGACGACGAGGCTCCAGTTACAGCAGTGCAAGTAAACAAACAATATATATAAGAAGAGTAAGAAAATAAATATACACTTTAGGACTCGGGGTAAAGGGATCAATAACAATTTAAAATGTATAATTTATAGTTTGATGATTTAAAGTCTCACACACAACCCGTGGAAAGGGGAGGGGGCCCTGCTGCTTCCAAATAGAGCACATTTCATTCATACTGTTGTAAATCCAAGCTCATTATGGATTAATGATTTGAATCCTGGGTTCAAAGCCATCAGGTGCTCAGTTTAGAAAAAAGAGAAAAGAAGAGGAGGAGAAACGAGCAAAAGATGCAGGTAAGCAGATGTGTGATTGGATAATGGCAGCTCATCCTGAAACAATCAGAGTCAGAATACTTTATTAATCCCTAAGCAAATTATGTGAGTTACAGTTGCTCCAAGAAGATATGGTAAAAATAGCAACAGTAACAGACTAAGCTCCAAACAATACATTATGTTACAGATTTTAATATTAATTAGTCATTGTCAGTTGTTGATTTGTCCTGTTCTCATTGTGTGACGAGTTATGATGGCTGTCTGGTAGCTGTTTGCATACTGTAACATTCACAAGAACCAGACGGTTGGGTCTCAGTTTGTCCGTTTATTAGGCACATAAGCAAGCGGGTTGCTAACTCAGGGGAGAGCGCCCTCGTGCTACACCTCTCTTCAGCCTGGCACACACACATAACACCGAACAACCAGGTCCCCCCTCCCCTTCCTCTACACCACCCTCCCTACTTCCTGCAGCACAACCAAACATGAATCTTAAAGGAACAACAACAGTGTGCAGAGATAACCAACATGTCACTGTACAATAACACTTAACCATCGTTACACTGCCCCCCCAGCAATAAGTTCCTCGTCCCCGAGGGAACGACACAGTCTCTGAGGCGGGGTGGTAGCCTACGTTCCCTCCTTGACCTCCTGAGCCCCTGAGGTGGACGCGGAGCTTCGGGGCTTTGGGGTGAAGAGTCCGAGGGAGGGGAACGCAGCCCCGGTCGGGGGCCCCTCTGAGCAGGGTCATGGACGCTCTGTACACGTCCCTCTGGAAAGGAGGGGAGGGACTGCCCTCTGTAGGGGGCCATCCGGTCTCTGTGCAGCGCTACTATCCTCCCCCTAGGAGGCAACTGCACCCTGTAAACAACTTCCCCCACTCGCTCTAGGACGCTGCAAGGCCCCACCCAGCTGCTATCCAGTTTAGGACACCGTCCCTTCCTCCTCTTTGGGCTGTAGACCCACACCAGCTCCCCAGCACGGAAGTGCCTCCCCTTAGTGGTGATGTCGTAATTCCTCTTTTGGCGCAGGCCTGCCTTCGTCAGCTGCTCTCGGGCGTAGGAATGTGCAGAATCCAGCCGGTCCTGCAGCTTCCTTGCGTAGTCCCGGCCCGGTGGTGCCTCTGGCGCGTCCGGGGGCTTCCCAAAAGCCAACTCTGCAGGAGTTCTCAGCTCTCTCCCTAACATGAGCAGGGCAGGCGTACATTGGGTGGAGTCCTGCACTGCCGACCTGTAGGCCATGAGGGTAAGAGGAAGATGGTAATCCCAGTCCCGTTGGTGTTCTGAGGTAAGGATGGCTAGCTGCTGGGCCAGCGTCCTGTTAAACCTTTCCACCAGCCCATTGCTTTGGGGGTGAAGTGGGGTGGTGCGGGTCTTCTTAATCCCAAGGCGTTCGCACATGGCAGCAAAAACCTTGGACTCAAAGTTACGCCCCTGGTCACTGTGGAGGATCTCTGCTGTTCCAAAGCGGCTGAACATCCCCTCCACTAATACATCAGCGACAGTCTCAGCCTCCTGATCTGGGACGGCGTATGCTTCCGGCCACTTGGTAAAATAGTCCATGGCCACAAGAACATAGCGGTTTCCTCTGTCTGTGCGAGGAAATGGGCCCATGACGTCCACAGCTACTCGCTCCATTGGGGCTCCTGCTGGTTGCTGCTGAAGCTGAGCCCGGGACTGGTCCTGTGGCCCTTTGTGTGAGGAACATGCATCACAGCTGCGGCAAAAGTCCTCCACATCCCTCCGCTGTTGACCCCAGTAATAGCCCTGGCGGAGGCGGCGGAGAGTCTTGGAGACCCCAAAGTGGCCGGAGCCAGTGCTCCCATGGCAGGCTTCCAGCACAGCTGACCTCAGCGACCTTGGCACCACAACCTGCCACCTCTCCTCCCCCGTGGCAGGATCCTTCCAGGTACACTCCAACACCCCCTCCTTCAGCCTGAGAGCTGCAAACTTGGCCCATAGCCCCCTGGTACAGATGGAAAACCCAGTGACCTCATCCCAAAGGGGTTGCTCCCCCTTCTCCAGCCACTGCAGGACCGGCAGCAGGTCCGTGTCTTGTTCCTGCCATGCCCTCCACTCCGCTGCATCCACCACCAGAAGAGCCCTGCAGGCGAGCTGTGCTGCTCCGTCTATTGTCGTGAGTTCCCGCTTTATTTCCTCTCGCTTCTCACAGTAACGGCAGCCAGCTGCAGCACATGGGCGGCAAGAGAGGGCGTCTGCGTTAGAATGGTGCGTCCCTGCTCTGTGCTCCACGGTGAAATTGAAGGCTTGGAGCTCCTCCAGCCAGCGAGCCACCTGTCCCTCTGGCTCCCTGAAAGACATCAGCCACTGAAGGGCAGCATGATCAGTTCTGATAACAAATGCTGTGCCGCACAGGTAGTACTTAAAGTGTCTCACCCCCGCCACCACAGCCAACAGCTCTCGTCGTGTGACACAGTAGCGCCGCTCACTCCTGTTCAGGACCCGGCTGAAGTACGCCACCACCTTCTCCCCTTTCGGCCCAACCTGCAACAACACCGCTCCCAGCCCCACATTACTTGCGTCAGTGTCCAGGACAAAAGGCAGGGTGGGGTCAGGGGGGGCAAGGACTGGGGACTCTGTCAGCGATCTGCGGAGGGTGTCGAACGCCTGCTGACAGTCCTGTGTCCAGATGAAGTCACGGTCCTTCTGCAGCAGGTGGAAGAGTGGTGCGGTTATGGAGGAAAAGCCCTTCACAAACCTCCTGTAATAAGACGCCAGTCCTAGGAAGCTTTTGAGCTGTTTCTGGTCTGCTGGTGTGGGCCACCCGGTAATGGTGTGAATTTTTTCCTCCAAAGTGCTGATGCCCTCACGACCCAGCTTGTGGCCCAGAAACTCCACCTCCCTCCTCATGAAGTGGCACTTGTCGGGATGCAGCTTCAGGCCTGCAGCCGCCACCCTCTCCAACACTTGTCTCAGGGCATCCAGGGCAGCATCAAAGGAGCCCCCGTGCACTAGAAGATCATCCAGGTAAACCAGACACCATTGCCGTGGGACGCCAGCCAGCACACTGTCCATAAGCCTCTCGAAGGTCGCAGGAGCGTTGCAAAGACCAAAGCTCAGGACTTTGAACTGCCATAGTCCCCTGTTAGTGCAGAAGGCTGTCTTCGGTCTGGATTCCGGGGACAGTGGCACCTGCCAGTAGCCACTCCGCAGGTCCAGGGTGGAGAACCAGGAGGACCCGGCTACTAAGTCGAGAGACTCATCAATCCTGGGAAGGGGGTAAGAGTCCTTCTTCGTCACTTTGTTGAGTGGTCTGTAGTCCACACAGAAACGCATCCTAGGACTTTTTTTCTTAGGCACCATCACCACCGCGGAGGCCCACGGGCTATCAGATGGCTCTATGATGCCCGCCTTCATCATTTCACACAACTCTCTGTCCGCAGCCTCCTGATGAGCCAGGGGCAGGCGGCGGGGGCGCACTTTAATAGGCTGGGCATCCCCGGTCTCAATGATGTGCTCTACCAAGTGTGTCAAGCCAACATCACTTTCTTTCAGGGCAAAAATGTCACTAAACTCTTTTAGTACCTGCCATAGACTCTCTTCCTGCTGTGGAGTCAGCCCCTCACAGTTCTTTGACCAGATACTCCTCACTGCTGAGAGCCTCTCCTCCTCCTCCGCCCGCTGTTCTGCTGGCGGGTCTGTAGGGGTCTCTGCGGTGGAGGTGGACGCCGTGGCAGATGCTGTGCAGACCGGGGGAGGAATAAGCGGCACCTTCTTCCCATCAGGGAGTACAAGGAATCCTTTGCCTAAGTCCAGTACACCACCAATGGCTCGTAAAAAATCCAGCCCAAGGATGCAGGCGTCCTGCACGTCAGCCACCCAGGCAGCATAAGACACACCGAGGTCCCCCACCTTGAACTGGAACACTCCCCTCCCTCTCATTGGGGCCAGATCACCGGTCACAGTCTTAAGTTGCACATTAGTCGGTTGCACAGCAGCTCCGGTTGGGACAACATCGGGTCGGACCAGCGTTGCATTGGACCCCGTGTCCAGCAGGGCCGTACAGGACACCCCCGCAATCGTCACTGGAACATGGCAAAAGCCGTCAACCTGGGTCCAGCCCACAGCGATGGCCGCACCGGGTGGAGGTGGTGTGGGGATGTCGTTCTCCCAGGCCCATGTACTTCCACCTACACGGGCCCGTGGGCGTTTCCCTGAACCGCTGCAAGCTTGGGGCACCACGTGTGCGTCATCAGCGCCCCCAGAGGATCCTGCAAGCATCTCCCTCTCCAACGCTAGCTCCAGGGCTGCACTGAGTGTGGCCGGCTGAGCAAGCTGAGTTTGCATACGGAGCTCTTTAGGGCTCAGGGCCTGCAGGAACTGGTCCCGAGCTAACTCCGCCTGCACTGATGGTGGCATGCTGTCATACGCCCTCCGGCAAAGGCACTCGACTTCATGGGCCAAAATGCGGAGGGGCTCACCTGGCAATCTGCGTCTGTTGTGGAACTCTGACCTCAGCAGCACTGGTTGGTTATACTGCCCGAAGCGCCTCTGAAGTGCTCCGACCAGAGCATTATAATCTCCCCTCTGCTCCTCGGTCAGCAGCAGCAGGCATGCAGCTGCATCCTCACACGGCACAAAGCCAATTGGAGAGCTTTATGTTCCTCAGACCAGCCAGCTGCAACAGCTAACAGCTCGAACTGTGCGATAAACACTTCCCATGGCGTCTTGCCGCTGAACTTAGGCGTTTTTATATTCGCTGCAGCTTGCTGGGCGCCGCCATGTTTGTTTACATCACGTGACGGCGCGCCAAGCGAGGTCGACTCCTTCCCGCCGGAATCGCGGCCGCTGTGCGAACAGTTCCCGAGCCTAGTCAAACCTGGAGAAAATCCAGCCTCGGCAGACAGCCGCAGCGCCGTTTCCCTCACTCCATGGGCGGGCGCGCGCGGACGAACCTCCCTCTCCTCCCTCTCCTCCCTCTCCTCCGTCTCCTTCTTAATCCTGCCCGGCAACATCCTCGTCTCGTAACGGCAAGCGTCGCCAGCAACAGGGTGTCGGGCGTTCTGGGGTTCTTTTTTCTTTCTTCACTTCTGACACCAATGTAACATTCACAAGAACCAGACGGTTGGGTCTCAGTTTGTCCGTTTATTCGGCACATAAGCAAGCGGGTTGCTAACTCAGGGGAGAGCGCCCTCGTGCTACACCTCTCTTCAGCCTGGCACACACACATAACACCGAACAACCAGGTCCCCCCTCCCCTTCCTCTACACCACCCTCCCTACTTCCTGCAGCACAACCAAACATGAATCTTAAAGGAACAACAACAGTGTGCAGAGATAACCAACATGTCACTGTACAATAACACTTAACCATCGTTACAATACAATGCATACTCTCTCTCTCTTCATATGTGTGTGTGTGTTTCTCTGGTGAAATTCAGTATGGTTCCGACAAAAGTTCTATGTTAACCCTCTGGGGTCCAGGGTATAATTGGCTGTTTTTGACTACTTTTAATTTTACCTCTATATTTCACCTTTAAAATATGTTTTTCTTGCCTTGTTTGGTATCATTGTTTTCAGCACAACCTCAAATATCTGAAATTTGAGTTATTTTTTCATTTTAGTATACTATATTAGCACAGTTGATCTAAACTCAGACAGGAAATTCAAAATCCGAGTAAAAAAAAGTTATATTTTTTACTGTAAAACCCACAAACATGTTTAACGAATCATTTTCATAGCTTGAAATGCAAATAGAAATTGTACATTTCTAAAAAATTATGCACAAGTTTTGCAAACAACAAAGTTATATGGTACTATTTACCTAAAAATGCAGCCAAGACCTCAGGCGTTTTTTATATAACCATTTAAATCTATTTACTGAACAATCAGCTGTGCTGCATCAAAGAAGAAGGCACACAAATTATTTGTGCCAGTCCAAAAAATGTAGTTTGTGTTCAGTATAAGACAGAGGAGAACAGCACAGGCCTAAACCCTGCAGGTCTGACAGCAGGAGGTGCATCAGTCCAGTTTTCCATGTGGGAACAGCGTTTACACTGGAATCTGCCTTTGACGGCTTTTTTAGAGCAAATATGAAATTCAGCAGTCTAACTGACACACAATACAAAACAATAACTACACAACACACTAACTACAGCCTCCAAACACGCTAAACATCACTAATGTCTCACATAGTGATACCCGCTTTCCGTTGTGGGTGTCACTCCTAAAAACTTCCCCTTCTCCCTAAACAACCAACTGGCGCGCCAGAGGGAGTCTTCGCCCAGGGCGCCAAACAGGCTAGAACCGTCACTGTCTGTTGGGACTAACTCCCTTTTGGAGCCTTGTGGCACCCAGAGGAACTGTAGTGTTTAACATTTCCAAGTTTCAGCTCCACAGGTTGCCTCGTGGTTTTAACTGCACCCAGTTGTGTTAAAGTGATCCGGACTGTTCCTTTGTCCTGCTAATTTTTTATTTTTATAATTCTCAAAGAAGGTTCAAACTGAGCCTTCAAACAGAATTAAAACCTGCTGCTTGCTCGAAGTTGTTGGATTCTAGCAGATTAGTGTTTGAAGTCCTGTGGAAACAGCCGAGGTTTTATTATTCCTGCTTCTGACTTCTATTTATGCCTTTTTGTAAAAGAAAAAACAAAACAAAAACAAGCTCTAACTAGCTGCTGTAATCAATGTGCAACTGACAGGGCCTAAAGCTAAGATAAGGATAAGAACATCTTCCCTGATCCTCATGAGTAAAGTCAGTCACTATTAAAACAAGTTGGCAGCCATGATGCAACACCTGGAAATCCGCTCCAACTCTTAGAGCGCTTTTCCATTTGGAGCTACTCAGGTTGGCTTGAGTCGACTCAGTCTTTACGATTTCATCATTAGCTGGTAATACCTGGTACCAGATACTTTTTTTGTACCAACTGCATGTCACTGATTGGCTGATCAGTGACATGCAGTCTTTTGACAGTGGCGTCACTAAATTAGTTATTAGAACGTTTCCCTCACGAAAATCCAAGCTGCCATTTTTGACATTATTACTGTCATTATCTAAAATACTGAAAACTCAGATGCAGAGCCTGAACTCTTCATCTGAAAGAACTCAGTTAATCTGGTTCATCCAGACAAACAAAATATTTGTGCTTCATTTACTTTTTTTATTTCATTTTGGTGAATAAAGAAAAAGAGATGAAAAACAAAACAAGGAAAATCATGAAATCAACAGCAAAAGTTTGACAAGTTTGCTCATAGAAACACACCGCTCTGTGTATTTATTTTAAAATTCACATTTTTTAAAATCATTTTTTAACATTTATTTTAGAATTTGATTTAATTGATGGAGTCCTGGTAGTACTTTTGTTGCTTCTTCTTTTGCAGGAATGACTCTGTGGGATCGTGATGACCTGATGAAAGATGTTGGAGAAAGACCGCAGGCCTCTAATGATTTTGAAATTGTTGCATCTGAATCAATTTCAGACAAATCTTCAGCTCTAAATGTTGATGCTTCACTGAAGGCAAGTTTCCTGGGTGGACTGGTTCAGGTTGATGGATCTGCCAAATATCTGAATGATAGTAAATCTTCCAGAAATCAGGCCAGAGTAACACTGAAGTTCAAGGCAACCACAAAGATCCAGGAGCTGTCCATGAATCATCTTGGAACAAAAAATGTGAAGCATCCATATGTTTTTGATCAAGGCTTAGCAACACATGTAGTCACAGCTATTCTTTATGGAGCACAAGCTTTCTTTGTGTTTGACCGTGAAGTTTCTGAACATGAAGATCATCAAGATGTTCAGGGCAACTTGAAGGTGATCATCAACAAGATTCCCTTACTTTCTGTAGAGGGTGAAGGTTCCCTGAAGATGGAAGAGAAGGACAAAGAAAGTGTTCATAAATTCTCCTGTAAATTTTATGGAGACTTCTGTCTTCCAAAACCACCAATAACCTTTCAAGATGCAATAACAGTCTACCAAAGCCTGCCAGGATTACTGGGAGACAAAGCTGTACCAGTGAAAGTCTGGCTGCTGCCACTGACAGCTTTGGATTCTTCTGCTGCTAAACTCGTCCGTCAGATCAGTACAGGATTAGTTCAAGAAGCACAGACAGTCCTGGAGGACTTCAGTGAGGTGGAAATGAGGAACAATGATGTACTGGGAACCAGCACTGCACAGCAGTTCCCACAGATTGGTAAAAAGCTTAAAAGTTTCAAAGAAATGTGCTCTGAGTTCAAGCTGGAATTCCAACAGACTTTGGCCAAGAAGCTTCCATCAATCCGAGGAGGAGGAGAAGAGGAAGCTGAGCTTGCAGAGATCCTGAAGAAGAGACATTCTTCACCTTTCAGCAGCAAAAGCCTGAACGAGTGGATGGACTGTAAAGAGAGAGAAATCTACACTTTAATGTCTTTTACCAGGATGATGAAAAACACCAAAATCATCTCGTCTCAAAATGATCTGTACAAGGAAAGTCTGAGTGCAGAGCATGTTGTGTGTTTTGTTTTCACCTCTCTGGGAAAGGATGAACCGTACCTCTCAGCTTTATCAAGATACTTAAAAGGAAAAACCAACCCAGACCTTCAAGATCTTCACACTCATGATGTAGAGAAGGAACAATGGTACGCCTCAAAAGAAGTAACAGCTGAAATGAGGAGAAAAGCAAAACTCTTCAGTGATTTTGCAGAGGCCAACGAGGAGAACAAGAACATGAAGTTCCTGACAGTGGGGTTAACTAATGAGACACAGGAAGGTTCCAGCATCCACCTTTATGAAGGTGGATTTACTGTCAGTGAGAACTTTGAGCCTCCTTCAAAGCCTGAAACTGTGACAGCAGCTGACATAAACCACAACAGTGTGACACTGAAGATTTCTCCACCCAGATTTGGAGCAGAGAACATCACCTCCTACTCTGTTGAGTACTGTGTCAGTGGAGAGGATGGATGGCAGCAGAAGACAGAAGCAAAGGCTGAAGAAGTCACAGTGAGAGATCTGAAGCCAAACACAGAGTATGTGTTCAGATGCAGAGCAGTGACCTCAGCAGGTGTCGGGCCGGATAATCAAGTTTCTATTAAAACAACTTCAAGTGGCAGAAACAAAGAAACATGTTTGGCAGAAAAACTGAGAGATAGAAGTGAAAAGATCAAATCTGATTCCCCCTCAGTTTACAAACTGCCTCTGACAGAAGAACACATGAACATAGATGGATGCAGGAAGTTTAACTTTGGAGAAGAAAGCACGAGGCAGAATCGTACAATAATGCTTTTTGGAGCGACTGGATCAGGAAAGTCCACTCTGATCGATGGGATGATCAACTACATTGTTGGTGTCGAGTGGGAGGACAGTTTCAGGTTTAAATTCATTAATGAGGATCAGCCAACATCACGAGCTCACAGTCAGACCTCTGAAGTCACTGTTTACAAAATCAACCACCAGGATGGATTCAAAATCCCGTTCTCTCTGACCATTATTGACACTCCAGGCTTTGGAGATACAAGAGGCATAGAAAGAGACAGAGAGATCACAGAGCAGCTACGTAATCTCTTCTCTGCTCAGCACGGTGTCACTGACATTGATGCTGTGTGTTTTGTAGCAACAGCTTCTTTAGCACGACTCACACCAACACAGAACTATGTGTTTGATTCAGTGCTCTCAATCTTTGGCAAAGATGTGGCAGAAAACATCAGGATCCTGGTGACATTCACAAACAGCCAACGTCCTCCAGTTCTAGACGCAGTAAAAGCTTCAGGTGTCCCATGTCCTAAAACAAAAGACGGGCTGCCGGTTCACTTCAAGTTCAATGATTCAGCCTTGTTTGCAGAAAACACATGTGTCAAAAAACGCACAGATGATGCTGTTGATGACAATTACAATGACGATGAAGAACAATATAATCATGATGAATATAATGCTGACATTAGCTTTAATGAGATGTTTTGGAACATGGGGACGAAAAGCATGGAGATATTTTTTGCTGCTCTGAATGTGATTCAAACTAAAAGCTTGACACTGACACAGGAGGTCCTCAGAGAAAGAAAGCAGCTCGAGGATTCAGTGGAAGATTTGCAGGAGCAGATTAAACTTGGATTAGCCAAGTTTGAAGAGTTAGAAAACACAAGACAAAAACTTCGTGAACATGGGGAAGAAATCAACAGAAATAAGAACCCTGAGTTTACAGTCGCTGTCATGAAGCCTTATAAAGCTCGTATTTCTGGTACAGGAAACTTCCTCATCAACTGTCAGCAGTGTCATGTCACCTGTTACTATCCCTCCTCCACATCCACGGATTCAGTAAAGGAAGTCTGTGAAGAAGCTGCATCACATGGATTCTGCACCGAGTGTCCAGGCAAATGTCACATTAATGTACATTTTTTACAGAAGTACAGTTGGGAGTATCAGAGAGTCAGAGAGAAACAAACAGTGAAAGAGCTGAAAGAAAAATATCCAAAAACCAACAAAGATCAGACAGTTGTTGAAGGACTGAGATCAAACCTGATGGATGAAAAGCGTCATCTGCGAAATGAGGTGAAGACACTACTGCAGAAATCTGCTGAGTGTCTGGACAGACTGAGAGAGATATCAGTGAAGCCAAACCCTCTCTCCACTGAAGAGTACATCAAGCTGCTTATTAACGGAGAAAGATCAGAGACCAAACAAGGCTGGGAGGAACGAGTTGGAGCACTGAGAAACATACAAGGAAGGGGCGTTTTGGGTTTTTTCGGACTATTTTTTAACAAGTAAATGGCCTGTATTTATATAGCGCTTTTCTAGTCCCTAAGGACTAGCACTTTACATATCCAGTCATCCACCCATTCATCCACCCATTCACACACTGGTGATGGCAGCTACATTGTAGCCACAGCCACCCTGGGGCGCACTGACAGAGGCGAGGCTGCCGGACACTGGCGCCACCGGGCCCTCTGACCACCACCAGTAGGCAACGGGTGAAGTGTCTTGCCCAAGGACACAACGACCGAGACTGTCCAAGCCGGGGCTCGAACCGGCAACCTTCCGATTACAAGGCAAACTCCCAACTCTTGAGCCACGATCGCCCTGTTTTATGTCACATTATGTCAGATAGTTTCAGCTCTGCATGAACACTGAACCCTGCATGTGCTGAAATAGGAAAGTGAACTAATACAAATTCAGCTGTTCTCCTAAAATAGTAAAACATACTGACAGCACAAACATGAGAGTTTGGATCAAATTCCTTCACAATAAGAGTCTGTGATTTTCCCAAGTAGATTTCCACAAACACAATTAATTCGTCCTAAAGTTAAAAAAAGATCAAATATAAACACTACAAAGTTTAAGAATAGTGAAAGAGTATAAAGAGTTATTTACAGCGCTGTATATTTTCTTAGCAGTGGGCAAAAAAGAGATGATGGAAAATGAAAAGTATGGACAGAAAATTACATTTGCAAATGTTTACATGATAAAACATATCTACAGTAAGCAATAGGGCTCGGTATCGTCACTGATTTCTAGTATCGATTTGATTCGCTTTGAAGCGGGGAAATTTTGCCTCAGACAGTGAGAAATATTATAATTCAGATCATGCATCAGTACATTTCCATATTTTTATGTCTATAAAAAGGAAGCTGACACTTGCGAGAGTTTATCAAAGGTGTGAGCATCACAGCAGAGGCCTTTGTGTCAAAGTAGTTGAGGATAAAACCCAGAAAAACATGAAGGTGATTTTCCTGGCCTGGGATTTTATAAAAATATTCTGCAGTAGATCGAAAACAAAAGAAAACCATTAATCAACATATGAACATTACCTGATGCTGCTGAAGTGAAGCAGAGCAAGGTTACAGAGGTTTTTATTAGAGACACAGCGGAGAGTTTTCTCTTCGGAAGTAAGTAAAAGGAAAAAAAGCGTCCGACAGCCTGTAAACAACGGTAGACTTGTGCGTAACAAGCAAGCAAATAATGAAGAAAAGAGATTTTTAGACGGGAAACTGTTCTTGAAGTAGAGAGAGAGCTGTGCATGAAGTGTGATTTTATTTCGTGGCAAAACAATAAAAGTCAGAGTGAATTCATGACGATGTTTATGTGAAGCGTAGTTTGGATCTTCTTTTGCTGCTGGTTCGGTCAATATTGTTTGGAGAGACATCAAACTAACAGCTTTAGAATCAGCACATAAAGGGCGTGAACACAAAGCTTGGACCCGCCGACAGATCAGTCAGCGAGCTGTCGGCTTTCAGCCCGACCGTGTCCGTGCCGTCAGTGAGAAAGTCACATCTCACTGACTCTGATCCGCGGTCCGAGCTTTGTGTTTATGTCTTTGTGCAGAAGCCGTGTTCCTGCTCTCATTTACTGTTTCAGCTGTTTGGGGTTTGTTGAAATTTTGTGAGGTTTCACCAGAGATTCTGGCGTTTCGCGCAAAATAAATTTATATTAAAAAATCGATTCAGAATTTTAAAGAATCGATTTCACGTTATCCAAGCCAGAATCTATTTTAATCGATAAATCGATAATCAAAACCCAGCCCTAGTAAGCAAAGACCTGCTGCGTAAGTGTAATAAAATCTGTTTTTGTGAGCATGTCTTTATTGTTTTAATTTTATTCTCTTACCTACAAGTTTCTGTCTGTTGCATTAATATATTTTCTGTTCTGTGTGAAAAACATTAAGCTGATTTCAAACAATAAAAAGTCAGAGTTGTTTTATTTGATTTCTATAGTTGAGTTTTTCCTTCTGACGTTTCAGTCGTCACAGCTGCAGCATGATCCAATGTTTCTCTGACTGTGGGGCAGGAAGGTGCATCTGATATCTGGAACTAATTTAAGTCATTATGATATTATTTTTTTTGGAGGGGGGGGGTTCAGTACTAATAGTAAAATTCTACATGTTTTTTATGTTCAACAACTGATAAAAATTTGTGGTGTGAACTTTTTTCAAATACTGTGACATGGCAGAAAAATCCCCGAGGATCACAGAAATAGGTGCAGAGTTTATCATCCACACAAGATCAGCTGATCTGTCTGAGAACCTGGAGGATAAAGTTTTACAAAGTCCTGCAAAGGTTTCACTTTTAGAGCTGCAGGTTCTACAGCTGTGATCACTGTGCAGTGCATGCTGGTCAACTGTATCTGTGGTCACAGGAATGTAGTCAGTGATGGCCTGAAAGATGAAACTGGCTGCAGTTTGTGGATTGCACTGAAACCACAACCTCACAGCATGATGGGATGATGACAGAGCCGGCCTGATGTCATCAGATGCTGCATTTAAAAATTATGATCAGCTGATTTAATGCTGTGAACAGTTATTACCTTGGAAGAAGTATTGTTGTTTCTCAAGGAAATAAAAAAGAGCTCATAAACTGTGCACATCATTGTTAAATATACTGGTAGTGTGGTAACATTGGACTTCTGATTTATTACTGATTTAGTAACACAATCTTATATTTAACATTTTATTACATCATCATAAACAGCTGCAGATTAACAGTGATGGGAATAACGGCGTTTTTCAGTAACGAGTAATCTAACTAATTTCTATTAATATCGTTACAACGCCGTTAGAGTTACTAAGAAGAAATGCGGTCGCATTACTATTTTTCAGCAAACAGACGGTTGAAGCTGTGTTCAGCTTACCGCACCTTATATCAGTTGCGCGGAAGTAGCTGTAAGTAGGGCTGCTCAATTAATCGAATTTTAATCACGATTACGATCCTGGCTTTCAACGAATGTGAGTGAAGTTGGCCCCCCCACCTTCTTCAAATCAAACAAAAGTGGTATCAAACGTTTGTGCTGCTAAAATTGTCGTTTGTGCTGCTTCTGTTTTAAAGATATTAATGAAAATGTAAAGGTCAAAAGGTCAACCAGCCCCCCCACATTACCCAAATCAAACAAAATTGATGTCAAACGTTTGTGCTGGTTTGTGCTGCTAAAATTTTTGTTTGTGCCACTATTATTTTAAAGATATTAACAAAAATTTCTATTCAATTCAATTCAATTCAATTTTATTTATATAGCGCCAAATCACAACAAAAGTCGCCTCAAGGCGCTTCATAGATACAGAGAAAAACCCAACAATCATATGACCCCCTATGAGCAGCACTTTGGCGACAGTGGGAAGGAAAAACTCCCTTTTAACAGGAAGAAACCTCTGGCAGAGCCAGGCTCAGGGAGGGGCGGGGCCATCTGCTGCGACCGGTTGGGGTGAGAGAAGGAAGACAGGATAAAGACATGCTGTGGAAGAGAGACAGAGGTTAATAACAGATATGATTCAATGCAGAGAGGTCTGTTAATACATAGTGAGTGAGAAAGGTGACTGGAAAGGAAAAACTCAATGCATCATGGGAATCCCCGGCAGCCTACGTCTATTGCAGCATAACTAAGGGAGGATTCAGGGTCACCTGGTCCAGCCCTAACTATATGCTTTAGCAAAAAGGAAAGTTTGAAGCCTGATCTTAAAAGTAGAGATAGTGTCTGTCTCCCGAATCCAAACTGGAAGCTGGTTCCACAGAAGAGGGGCCTGAAAACTGAAGGCTCTGCCTCCCATTCTACTTTTAAATACTCTAGGAACAACAAGTAATTTCTAGAGGTCAACCAGCCACCCATATTAATGGAATCAAACAAAATTGATGTCAAACGTTTGTGCTGCAAAAATTTTTGTTTGTGCTGCTAACATTTTAAAATTTTTAATAAAATAACGTCTTGATGCATGCTTAATCATCCAGGTAAGTAAATCCCAAAAGGTTGATTCTGTTTATCTGGACATTTTCAGTTGGAGAAACGTTTAGTTGATTGACACCCATTTTGTTTGATTTAATTAATGTGGGGGGGCTGGTTGACCTCTGATGACCTCTAGAAATTTTTATTAATATCTTTAAAATGAAAGCAGCACAAACGAAAATTTTTGCAGCACAAACGTTTGATACCACTTTTGTTTGATTTGAAGAAGGTGGGGGGGCCAACTTCACTCACATTTTCAACGATCATTAAAAATGACTGAGCCGATCATTAGCCCCTCCCTCGTGCTTTACTCTCGCGCTGCTCCGTGTGGCAAATCGAGCGCACCTCTCTGCATTTCAAACACGTGTCACAACAATTAAGAGCAGGGGTCTCCAACCTTTTTTGCGCCACGGACCGGTTTATGCCCGACAATATTTTCATGGACCGGCCTTTAAGGTGTCGCGGATAAATACAACAAAATAAAACTAGTACCGGTACCGAAAAAAAGAAGATTTATTCATAACACACGTGAAAAGACCAAGGAAAACCGAGTAAACGATCAAAACGATAACAAAATAACACTGAAAACCGATAAAAACCCTGAAAACCAGACATTTCACACCTGAGCCTCAACTCTCGCGGCCCGGTACCAAACGACTCACGGACCGGTACTGGTCCGAGGCCCGGGGGTTGGGGACCGCTGATTAAGAGGACCCGAGGGAAGCTGGGAAAGCTCAGCAGAAGTTATTTGGAGAGGAGAGTGACTGCTGTTGGTTGAAAAGAGAGGTAAAAAAACTTCAGTGGTGTGGAAACATTATAGGTTGGCGGAGTCAGACGTGGATCAAGTGGACACAGTGTGTAAACTTTGCTACAGTGTTGTAGCTGCGCCACAGAGCAACACTGCAAAGTTCACTAAACACAGATGTTTACATTTTTCATTGATTTGTTATATTGCAAACATTTGCACTGTTATCAGTGTTTGCACTATTTTATATTATTTTTGACAATCTTTAAAGTCATTATTCAACACATTGTTATTGTTAAATAAATACAGTATCGTCAAATAATCGAGATCTCAATTTCAGTGAAAATAATCATGATTATCATTTTTGCCATAATCAAGCAGCCCCAGCTGTAAGTAATGTGAACGCTACAGCTTGTGTGTTCCCCTTTGGGGCAGCTCCGGACCCCGGGTGTCCCAGAGTACCACTGGGTCGCATTTCACAGGCAGCGCATCAGGGTTGGCTCCCGCGCCCCGTACACCCACGTTTCCCTCCCTGAATGCCACTCCCGTTTCAATTTTTCTCCTAGTTTCAGGCAGGCTCTATCACGTTCATCCATGGGAGGCCACTGTTAATAACCCTTGTGCTCCCCTTCGGGGCAGCCCCAGACCCCAGGGGTCCCAAAGTACCCCACCCTCAGTAGAGACAGGTGAATGAAAATAAAAAAAACAGAACGATCATTTGGGGTCGAAGAGTGCCCCAGAGCGATTCTAATGGGTTCGTCAGGGGATCGGGAAAGAAAACGTAGCACTTGGGGGCCATGCACAGCAGCTGCTGCGGCAGCGTGGGGGTCATTGATACCCCAAGTACATGAAAATGAAGCATAATCACAATAACAAGAAGAAGAAGAAGAAGACAACACACAGACACTTCTGAGTTTTATTTTATTTTATTTGAAATTACACTCACGATACAACTGAGGCAATCTGGAAGGCCATACCATTTAGGGACATGCGCAATAGGGGGGGTGCGTTTTTAAAACGCCCCCCCCCGGGTCACAGTGGGATGGAACGTAAAAACGCGCAGCACACCAGGTGATCTATTTACAGAGGTGAGGGGGAAGCCGGGCTCCGGGGGTCCACACACAAAGGGAAAAGACGCTGAAAGTCCACACGCACTCCGTCCACTCCTCACGCTCCTCTCCACACTCCACAGAAAACACGATGACGTACGCCACTCCTCGCACACTCAATCACTCAGGAAACACAGGGGTTGGTCCAGCGAATGTGGGTCGGCAACGGTCCAGCGACGAGAAACAGAGCTGCCGTCTAATAAAGGAGCTGGAACACTCTCGTAACGAGCCACAGGTGCGTGATGGCGACCAGGTGCGTGGACCAAGGGCAGAAGCCCACAGGTGAGCTCCGCCCTGGCAGAGGGAGGAGGGAAAGAGAGGAAGGGAGAGAGCAGGAACAAAATGAAAAACATATGTAGCCATACTGAGCCGACCAGGTAGGCACAGGGACCCTGACACCAAGACTCGCAGACACTCGTGTTGTCTCTGGCTGGGGTGATTGGTCTTGCACCCGTTGCATGCTTCGGTGCAGTACTCGTTGATCACTAGGTTGAGTAGGTGATACACCTACGCAGTTTTCACGGTATCGACGAGTAAAGAAGACGCCCAACCGTCAAGCTCAGCGTCTTGCCGCTCGCCCGCCGCTGTCACACTCCGCATCAGACAGTATCTCTCCCTCTTCCGAGGAACTGTCCTCGTCGCGACGCAGGGGTGCAGAGTCCATCTTTTTCTTTTTATCTC
This sequence comes from Diplotaxodon limnothrissa, assembly GCF_057381915.1. NCBI lineage: Eukaryota > Metazoa > Chordata > Actinopteri > Cichliformes > Cichlidae > Diplotaxodon > Diplotaxodon limnothrissa. Next base: position 1,968,145 of record NC_140613.1, on the reverse strand, counting down.
CCTCGGTATTGAGCGAGGGAGGTTTTGACAAAAAAAAAGTTTCAGAACAAACGAGACAATCGCCTTCTATTGAAAATACTAGAAAGGGGGGCTTATTTTTTTATTGTTGTTTTATAGCGACTTCATAGAACAGTTACAGCATAGGCAAACATTCAGTGAGTGAGTAAGTAAGTAAGTAAGTACATAGACTGCATTGGAACTAGAAATCCTAGAAAACAAGTGAAATGAAACTCAGCCTTCATAGTGTAACAAGGAGAAACGGGGTGGGTTTAGCTAAGCGAACATTGCCAGTGTACAATTTAACCGAGAATATCCAAGGTTGTACAAAAGTTAAATTGTTATAGCGGTCGTGTTGTTAAGCTTTGGGCATCTGCAGAGACATGTTTCTTTTATTTAAAACAACCGTAAACCAGCTTGTATCGCAGGTCCCGTGGTTTTTCATGTATTCCCGCTTACATACAGCTAATTTTGATTTTTTCGAATTGGTGATATGTTGTGGGGAACAAAGACCAAACGGCTTAATTTATTAAAACGAGGAGAAAACGATCACCTCTTCACTGGGGTGAATAATTGGGCCGCTACGGCGTGGATGTACAAGAATAAATCAGTTTACACATCATATTCATATTCCTATTAACCCTCATGCTGTACAGCAGCGCTCCCCAACCTTTGTTGCGCCACAGACCGGTTTATGTCAGACACGTAGCCTTTAAGGTGTCGCGGATGAATACAACCACATAAAATGATCCGACCAAGACAAAAACTGTGGTATTTTGTAAATATAATAATAAACGTGTATGTACTGTGTAATTGTGTAACTTTAGTAGCAGCGTCCTCCTGAAAATGCGCCAACATTGAGTAACATCCTCCTCTCTGCCGCTTAATGCGCCCTGGTCGCTATGGTAATGTGTACATATTTCTTTCAAAATAAGACACACAGCTACAACAAGGGAAAGACCCAGGGAAACAGAGTTAACGATAAAACCCCTGAAAACCATAAATTTCAACTCTCGTGGCCCGGTACCAAACGACTGCTGTACAGAACCTGTGATGTCCAGACGGTGTTCCTCTGGTGTTCTGCTGTGAAAACTTTTGGGTTTAGGGATTAACATAGTTGCCATGGTTTCCTTTCTTCTCTTATTTGTTGTGTGTGATCAGGACAATTCTGGAGAAGATGGGCCTGCAGGGGAAAGTCACCCCCTTGCAGGCCAGAAGACATGAGATAACTTTAAAGAATACAAAATACGTATGTGTGTTATCAAGAAGATAATTCTTAAGAACACAAGTTATTAAATGTGCAACTACTAAGAGTTGTTGTGGTGTTTTTATTTGCCTGCTATCATTTTTGGTTTCCTCGGCCTTTAGGATTGCAAGTATCCAGGCTCAGGAGAGGGGGTCAGTGGGAAGCCCACTGCTGCTACTTGGCCCTGGTTTGCCCTCATGGATGAGGTGATAGGACAGATGCCTCCCATTAAGCCTCCTGTCCTAATGTCCTCTCTCCCTGAGGACACCCCAGGGCCAAGCACAGCAGTGGGTGACCAAAACGACAGCGATGACGAAGCGGCTCAGCCACCTACGACAGGGAGGAAAAGGAAAAGAGATGATGAGCAGCTAGAGCTCATCAGAGAGGACATGAGGCAGCAAAGAGAGGCTGAGGAGAGGAGAGCAGGGAGAGGATGGACAAACTGTTCACTTCTAGAAAGATTAGTTCCAAAATGAGTTATGTACTGAGAAATTTATTTATTTGAATATATTTGTTACATTGTTATGTGTGTTGCATTAGTTTAAAGGTTTTATGTTATTAATAAATTGATTCAAACAAACAGTAATTGTCACTGAACTCAATTTGATTTACAGACATTTTTAACATGTATGAACACAACGCTAACTTGGAACAATATTACATGAATATTTATTTGATAGCAATAAAGTAAATAACAATAACAATTAAACAAGAGTATTTCAAATACACAGTGTGTAAAGATGAAAAAACAATATTTTCAGTTGTTCACACAGGATTAACCTGAGTGACCTGTTCCTGGATGGTTTCTTTTACAACTGTAATAGATTACAGGAAGTCTCTGGCTGTGTTGCTGAATCTGCCCGAGCAAGATCAGACGTGGATGGGGTGCTGCAACTGAGACCTGCGGTTTGTCTTTTCTGGTCGGCGAGTGAAGAATCACACAGGGGTCTGCAAAGAGCTTCAGGATGTTTCCTCTCACTGTCCACTGCATCGTCCATCCACAGGGTTTGCAGGGCCGGCTCACTCGTGGCTGCCACTAAGATGTTTTCAGAAATATGAAAACAGATGGTGGATGCTATATTATTAGTATAATACTTGTAACTCTGTGGCAGACAACATTTTAATAAAGTGCTATGTAAAAAGAAAAAAAGATTAGATTCTATAAGTTTCAAAGACCTTTGGTTTATATATTTTATATAATACAGTACATGTGTAAGAATGACCGATGTTGTGCCAAAAAATGACCGTCTGCCAAAAACTGATTGCACTTGTTGGTCTATAATACATGAAACATATGTCAAATGTATCCCTCGTGAATGATATCAAGTCACCTTGAGCCACAAACAACATTCCTGTAACAAGGTAGAAGCTGAAATCAACTTTTGGCAGAGACTTTTAAATATCCTTTATTTATCCGGTTCAAAAAAAAAAAAAAGTTGAAAATTTATTTTTTTTTATGAGTAATCTGCCAAAGAGGACAGCAGACAGCGCAACAAATATATCAACAGTTCTGTAAACATACTTTAAGTGGACAAAAAGGATCAGATTGGTTATAATGTAGGTACAATAACACAGAGTTACAAAGACACTTGAAAAACAGGTAATTTTAAAATTATATAACCCCTTTGTAAACCCTGTTCACCGAAGTCTATTTACCAACATATATTATACATATTATACACAGAAACATTGTAAATCAGTTTTTGGCAGGCGAACACCTTTTGGATTCAATTATCTGTGTAATTAGCTGAGTAATTCCCAAATGAATAGAATGGAATAGAATGCCTTTATTGTCACTATACAGTTGTACAGTGAGATACAGAGCATCTCCTACTCAGTGTAAACATGCTGGGGGGGGGGGGGGGGGGGTACAGTTCTGCAGCGCTATGTACATATGGACAGTATTAACAAAGGGAAAAACTAATATATATATATATATATATATATATAAATAAAATGTACAATATACAAGCCGTAAGTAATATGTAATAAATAGTGTTGTGTATATACAGTTGAGTTATTGCACATAGAATTGGTATTGCACAGTGGTGGTCCATAGAGAAAGTGGGAAGTGGGGGGCTGTGTTATCTGTGCATGTGTGAGTTCAGGGTGGTTATCGCTTTGGGGAAGAAACTGTTTTTGAGTCTGTGGGTTTTTGTGTTGATGCACCTGTAGCGCTTCCCTGAGGGAAGCAGGCTGAACATGTTGAAGCCAGGGTGGGAGCTGTCCTTGATGATGTTTGCTGCTCTGGTGAGGCAGCAGGAGGAATAAATGTCCATCAGGGAGGGGAGAGGGCAGCCGATGATCTTTTGTGCTGTCTTGACCACACTCTGAAGCCTCACTCTATCTGCTTTGGTGCAGCTGCCGTACCATACCGTGATGCAGTAGGTTAGCAGGCTCTCAATGGACGAGCGGTAGAAGGTCAGCAGCAGGTTTGAGTTCAGCTTGTACTTCCTGAGGACTCTCAGGAAGTGCAGCCGCTGTTGGGCCTTCTTGATGACCGCTGAGATGTTTCATGTCCAGGAGATGTCAGCAGAGATGAGGACACCAAGGAACCGGAAAGTGTGGACCCTCTCCACACACTCCCCGTTGATGTAGAGGGGGCCAAGTCGGTGCTGTGTCTCCTGAAGTCAACAATGAGCTCTTTGGTTTTCTTAGTGTTCAGTGCCAGGTTGTTTTCTGAACACCATGCTGCCAGCTTCAGGACTTCCTCTCTGTACTCTGCCTCGTCTCCCTTCGAGATGAGTCCGACTACCGTGGTGTCATCAGCAAACTTCATGATGAGAGTGTTGTTGTGGGTCGAACTGCAGTCGTGGGTGTAGAGAGAATACAGGAGGGGGCTCAGTGTGCGAGTGGAGGAGAGATGAGGGCCGAGTCTTACAGTCTGGGGCCGGTTTGTGAGGAAATCCTTTATCCAGGCACATGTGAGAGGAGGGAGGCCAAGAGTGGCCAGTTTGGTGATGAGGCTGTCCGGGATGATTGTATTAAAGGCTGAGCAGTAGTCCACAAAGAGCATTCGGACGTAGCTTTGCCGCTGCTCTAGGTGACTCAGCACAGCGTGGAGGGCTGTGGCGATGGCGTCTTCTGTGGATCTGTTTGCACGGTATGCAAACTGGTGGGGGTCGAATTCTGGGGGGAGGTAATCCTTGATGTGCTGAAGGACTAGTCTCTCAAAGCATTTCATGATTACCGGTGTGAGGGCCACAGGGCGGTAATCATTCAGGCTGGAGATGGGAGACTTCTTCGGCATGATTGTGGCTGATTTTAGACAGGATGGGATGGCTGCCTCATCCAGTGAGAGGTTGAAGAGTCTGGTGAAGATGAGGGTGAGCTGGTGTGCGCATGCTCTTAGTACCTTGCCAGGTACTCCATCTGGACCGGCCGCCTTCCTGGGGTTCACTGCTAGGAGCACAGGTCTGACATCGTGCTCTGTTACAGTGAGTGGAGCGGTGCAGGAACCAGGTGAGGATGAGGATGGGAGCAGGGCTGGAGCAGATGAGTGTTGCTGTTGTGGTGTTTCAAAGCGGGCGAAGAAGCTGTTTATTTCTTCTGCCAGCTGCCCACTCGGGTTTTCTGTTTTCGCAGTGCTGCCTCTGTGGTTGATGATGGCTTGCATTCCCTGCCACACCTCTCGTGTGTTGTTGCTGGACAGGTGGGACTCGATGTTCCTTTTGTGGTCTGACTTGGCTTTTTTAATCCCCCTTTTCAGGTCAGCTCGAGCAGCCCTGTACAGAGCTCTGTAAATGCGTGTAGATTAAAGGAAATTATTTTACCTGGACATGATTGTCTCTGATGAGCCTCAGGTACAAAACATGCGGTTGACGATGATAAGGTTTTTCTAGCTCCTCGAGAATTACAAATGTACAAAAAGACGGAGCGACATTTCTGGGTCCATTTTAAAGTTTTCACGCTGTGGTGCTAGTGACTGGAAAAACACGGAAGTAAGGGCGGAGTTGAAGGCTAGAAGGCTGTCCACAGGCCATCTGTTATGTTGGATACTCATTGTTTGTTCAATAAAGTTTCTATGGAGAAAAAAGGGGGGTGTCCAAAGCTGCTCACTTCCTGACTACCCGTCCGTCTAAGGACACTACCTTGTGACGTAGGTTGGTAGTGTCCTACCTACGTCACAGTGTGCTCAGGAGGTGTCCTACCTCCTGAGCTTTGCCCACTAATTTACACTGAAGTAAAATAGGCCACATGTCTCTTGGCCAGTTCAGAGCAGTAGCCACCTTTTCAAAAAAATTGAAATATGAATCTACCTCAGTCTCACAAAAGGTAGGTACCAGAGCAATATTTTTGCTAACATTGAAACTTTTTGGGGAGACTTTTGGGATTTCTTTATTGGCATGTGTTTCCTGCCCTGATGACACCTTCAGTGCTTCTACTTCAAGCTGCTTTAATCCTGATTTATTTTTCAGCTTCTATCTCAAGCCTACGGATCTCCAGCCGGAGATCATAATCTGCTTTACGCACCTTATCCTTCTCTTGTGCCTCCAACTGTAAACGTAGTAAAGGAACCTTAAGCTTTGCATCACTTCTAGATGTCTGGGATTCTGGAGTGAAAGGCTTAAAGCGAGGCAGAGTTTGGGGAGCCACATCTGATTTAACTTGGGCACCCGGAGGTGTAGCAAGTAGAGCTTCCTCTTCGGTTCTCTCTGGAGAAGCTGGATTAGCAGAGGCTCCAGGGGAAGCTAAGGGATCCGGAGAAGGTACCTCCATCTATTAACCCCTCCAACAAAGCCTGCTTAACATCCTTCTTCACTCCATGTTTTGGTACGGAAAGTTTATACTGGGCAGCAATACTTAACAAGTCATCTTTGCGACACAAGTCAATTTTTTCAACGCTAGGTTGATTAACAAAATCAAGCAGGTCAAAACTCATCTTCAACCACAACCATGAAACGTAACCACCCTAAAATCACGACACACTTTCATTAATTTAGGTTGTCCACAGCATAAAAATATCCCGGACGAGCCCCCACTTGTGTTACGTCCCCCCCACCATGGTGGAGGCAAAGATAGGAAGGAGACAGCAACACTGGACAACCACAATCAATGAAGGAGGAAGACAACAGAACAGTTAAGAATCAGACAGGATTTATTGGTTGCTTGCCTTGATAGTCAAACTTAACAAAAGAAAAGAGGTGGGGGAGGAGGACTGGGCGGTTGATCCAAATCAAAGAAATTAATAAAACAAAAAGAGGTCGATAGCTTCCAGGGCCTAACTGAAACAAAAAATGCAAAACAAAAAGCCTACCTAGCTACTCGACAAAAGGTCAGTGAAAACATACAAGAGTGGTACCAACCGCATAACCTAGTGTGACTAACAGTTTAAAACCTGCAACCAGTGTATAGGGTACCCCAGCTTACCTATCCAGCCTCCCACCACACACAATACAAAGAAGCCTGTTCGCAAATGTTTGTCATAAAGCAGCAGCCACCAGCTGGCCAGGGAGCTGCTCATTTGTAGTGATCCTCGGAGAGTGATTGGCCACCTGTGCCCAGACCAGTCAATAGACACATGCCAATCAACTTGACACCTGAAAGATAAAAAGTACACCAAAAGCAAAGCCACATCTCTTGGCACGTAACAAGCATCCTTCCCCTGAATTCGGACACAGCATATATAATTTCCTCTTTGTCCTCTTCTGTTTTACTGGCAGTTGGCAATAGACCCTGTGCACGAGAAAATGCTAACTTCCTGGTTTGAGACCGGATGTGGGGTTGTACATTTCCGGTAGCTTTACTTTGTAGTCAATCGCTACTGCGAAGATATCCTCCAAAATAATATCCAAAACTGGAAAACGGAAAGATCGCGTTAAGTTACAAAGAGCAGAAGGTGGGAACACTCACCACTGTTGTGTCATAAAAAATCTTATGATCAATTTTGACGTTTAAAGAGTTTAGATCGATCAGTTGTTTACATCCCTCAACACAAGCAGAACTGCATCACTGCAGCAGAAGACACATCGTCCACACTCAGAAGCACATCTCTGTATAGTGACTGGTCTCATGATCTAAACAGGCAAATGTTCAGCATTCAAACTACAGGTGAAGAACAGTCAAACCAGATGTTTCCCCGTTATGTCGAGATCAGCTAGTCAAGTACACACCTACACAGCATGTTAACAAACCGTGAAAAAAGCCACACAAAAAATGAACGACTGCTGGTAAGGGTTTCTATACATTAGTATTTACGAAGGGTATGTTGTGACTTACCTTCAAAATTACAGTGGTCCCTCGCTATAACGCGGTTCACCTTTCACCTCGCTGTTTCACGGATTTTTTAGTGCATGCTTCTTTTTTTTTTTTACGTCACATTGTGTCCTGATCGCTGCAGACGATCTCCTCCGTGACGTCTCTCCTGTACAGTACAGAATCGCTGCATCGATGCTAGCAGTGTGACTCTGAAGTGCAGTACTGTATGTCCACGAAACGCTTTGCACCGTCAAAAAATAAAATTGGCGACTTGGTTTCACCTATCGCTGGTTATTTTTAGAACATAACACCTGCGATAAACGAGGGACAGCTGAGAAATATAACATTTGAATCCCTTTATTCTTTTGCCCTGAGGCGCGGGGGGAAAAATATCGACAAGTCGATGAACATCATTTACAGATATATTGGGTAAATGCCCAAGACATCTATAGAAATGTAAATCGCCGCTTGATTCATTCATTTGCTTAACTTGTTTTGAACCGTAACCAAGGCACGAATAGGACACCGGAAACAAAGCTCCCCACAGGAGTAGCATATGCTAAAGTGCACATAGTCTATTCATTTAATTAGAGGAAGAAGTACTGCCCTCTATTGGAAGAGAATGTAATTGTTCTGTCTATTATTCACGGCAGTCGCTTAGAGTACTAATCAGGTGAAACCAGATAATCTTCCACGGCATACCTGATCATTTCTCACGGCACAACTCTGTGGCACAGCACAGTGGTTGGGAAACACTGTCTTAGAGGACAAGAAGCAGAAGTCTGTATTTCCATTTCAGCTGCTGAGTTGGAGAGTGGAAGCAGAAAAATGCCCATCACCTTATTAAGAGGTGCCCAGCAGGTATAGTGTGTCATAAGTTGTGTGGATGAGGACCCTTATGCAAATTCACAGGCAGACAGAATTCCTCGGTTTATCCAGGCTGTTTCCAGGCTGTACAAAAAGGAAAATGATGTAGCCAGTTAAGAGAAACTGCGAGCAGCATTCAGCTTGAAGAGCGCAGTCAACCTCGAGAGCATGAAACTGCAGCAGAGCTCACAAAGCAGACACTCTCGACTGCATGATGGCTTCTTTGTGCACGTGTTTCGAGCAAACCCCAAAACAGTATATCAGCACAAACACCTCATACCATCTGTCAGCACGGCGGTGGAGGGTCACTGAGTTGATACTGAACTCTTCCATATATCAAATTATTCTAGATTCAAATGTGAGGCCATCTAACTAAACTGAGTGATCAACAGCATTATGAGCCAAAGCACAGCAGCAGATCTCCAAAAGAACAGCTTAAAAAAAGTGCCAATGAGTTGCAGCGGCCCAAAGTCCAGACCTCATCCTGTTCACCTGGCCGAACGTTGTCAGACTGAAGAAGTCCCACACAGTTCTTAGTACTCAGTTATTGTGTCTCTAGCAGGATGGTTTGTGGATCTCCAGCTGTCTCACGGGCACTTTCCTGCTCACTGTGTCAAACGTTCAGTTATTCCTCAGCCTTTTTTAGTGTTAATGGTCCCTGCAATAAATGTGGTTTTCTTTGTTGATGTCAGTTTTAAAGGATTACACGCTGCTACACTTGTGGATGAACTGTGTTCATATTATTGATGTCTGTCTTTGGAAAAAGAGACTGAAATCTCAGTGAAATTACATGTTCACATAAATAACATAACATTAATGTAATATACTAGAACATTTAGCTCAAGGCCTCGGAGAACAAAAGAACAGCCTCAAAGAGGCACAATCATGACTGCAGGCTTGTAGTCTGGTTTATCAGCGTGAACATTAGACACGTTTATTTCACAGGCCACACACTGCTCAGGGAAATGAGCCTGATGCTCTTCTGCTTTTCCACAAAAGTATGCTGAATTAGCGGTTATCACTTCCTGTCAGTGATGTAGCCAAGATCGACAATCATCACTAATTACTACAGAAGCTTAGGAAACCAGGAGGCCTGCAACTCTTATTCCAATAAAGTTGGGATGCTGCGTAAAAACTAAATAACAAGAGTGAAATGATTTCCAAATGTCCTAAACCCAATTTAGATTCACAAAAGCTGCTGGACTTTGTCCCAATCTGATATCAGCTGCTCAGCAGTCCTGGGTGTTCGTTCGTGTATTTTTGTTTCGTGATGCTCCAGATGTTTTCAGTTGATGAAACGTCTGGATAGTTTAGCATCCACAGTCTTTTACCAAAAGCCATGCTGTAGTCATAGCTGCAGTTTAGCATCACCCCTGAAAAAGATCTGAGATGTCTGAGTTGGTGCATATGTTGCTCTAAAAGCTGTAAATAAGTTTCAGTGATTTCCAGATTCCACAGCCTCTGATGCACTCCATACTATCAGAGATTCAGGTGTTTGAGCTGATTGCTGATAACAAGCCAAATGGTCCCTCTCCTCTTTAGTCTAGAGGACCTGGCAGCCATGTTTTCCACTCAGTCCATTTTAAATGAACTTTGTCCCAGAGAAGACAGGCGTGTTTCTGGATCATGCTCACATGTGGCTTCTTCTTTGCATGGAGCCTTAAATCTGAATCTTTTGATGATACAGTTTCATGTTCAAAGTCACTTAAATGACTTCTCTTCTTTTTCAGCTCATAGAGGGGAAGAGTTTTTATCCACCTGCTGTCATGTAAGCAGAGCCTCAGAGAGCTGTGAGCATGACTGCAGGCTCGTACTGTGGGTTTCCTGCCTGCACACTGAACACGTATTTTCACAGGTCACACATGAATCTGAGAAACGAGCCTGAAGCTCTTCTGCTTTTTCTTCTTGCAGTGAAGGTTTTTTGTCCTCACAGTGAATATAAAAGAGAACGAAGAGCAGAGACCTCAGAGGATCACACAGCTGTCTACTGTAAGTACACCGACGCTGCTTCACTTTATGTTTTTGTCTTTATTACTGTGGTGGAGAAAATTTAAATAACTTAAAGTAACAGGTGCAGTTACAGCAGGGACTGTTTCCTATTACTTAACAATTAAGAAAGTGCAACAAAATCTAAAAGTCACACTGAATCTAAATGTTATGTTTCAGAGTTTTAGATTCATCATTTTCTTTTTATTACAATTGTCACGGTCCTGGGTCTTTGGCCCAGGGTTTTGAGTTTTGGACTGTTGCTTCAGAACTCTAGTTATTATTATTTATATTTGTTATTTATATCATAGTTTGCAGTAACTTTGTTTTGGACTGATTAAACTAGCAGCAGTGAGAACATCTGACTCACATCTGACCAAGCAATGAGTTATTTGACACCCTAAAACAAACATGTTGTGTTTGTTTGTTGATATTTTGCTGATATTTTCTAAAATCTTTAAGCTGATTAATAGTTCAGACTGACCAAGTTTTATCTCAGTCAGGCTTGTGGGCAGTTCTCTTTATACTCAGTAGATGGTATTTTTATACAGTTTGTATCAATACAGAAAGCAGGGGAACCGTCCGATCAGAAACATCCCTTATCCCCAACAGCATCATCATCAAAACATAGTAAATTAAAGGAATCAATCCAAATCACAAGAAGATAAAAAGGCAGGTCAAATTATTCTGAGGTCACAATGACAACAATGCACAGATGGGAGTGAAAAGTCCTTCTGGGAACCTAAACGACAGTTTCAGTAAAGACCAAATTCACAGCAGATCAGCTGGTAAAAAAACAAACAGACAAGATAGCTCTGAATCATATTCAAACATTCTTAGAGAGACATGTCTGTCTCTTTAATGGCTGCATTTTCACACAAATTTCTATTTGTTTCGTAACAGACACTGACTGATACTACAGAGCAAAAATAAACAAAAATAAACTTCTCCCAGTAAATAGAATACTTTCAGTATTGTTTCTACTCAGTCCAAGCAGTTTCTTTCTAATTCACACACACATTCATTCAGTGCTTCTACTTAACTTTCACATACTCACACAGGTACCATCCATCCTTCTATTTTCTTTCACTTATCCAATTCAGGGTTGCTGGAGTCGACCCCAGCTGCCATAAAGCGAGAGATGTGCTAGAACCTGGACAGGTCGCCAGTCTGTCGCAGGGCTCACACAGATCATACAAAATAAGGATTAACCCTCTGGGGTCCAGGGTATAATTGGCTGTTTTTGACTACTTTTGATTTTACCTCTATATTTCACCTTTAAAATATGTTTTTCTTGCCTTGTTTGGTATCATTATTTTCAGCACAACCTCAAATATCTGAAATTTGAGTTATTTTTTCATTTGGTATACTATATTAGCACAGTTGATCTAAATTCAGACAAAAAATTCAAAATCCGAGTAGAAAAAAGTTATATTTTTTACTGTAAAACCCACAAACATGTTTAACGAATCATTTTCACAACTTGAAATGCAAATAGAAATTGTACATTTCTAAAAATTATGCACAAGTTTTGCAAACAACAAAGTTATATGGTACTATTTACCTAAAAATGCAGCCAAGGCCTCGGGCGTTTTTTATATAACCATTTAAATCTATTTACAGAACAATCAGGTGTGCTGCATCAAAGAAGAAGGCACACAAATTATTTGTGCCAGTCCAAAAAATGTAGTTTGTGTTCAGTATAAGACAGAGGAGAACACCACAGGCCTAAACCCTGCAGGTCTGACAGCAGGAGGTGCATCAGTCCAGTTTTCCATGTGGGAACAGCGTTTACACTGGAATCTGCCTTTGACGGCTTTTTGAGAGCAAATATGAATTCAGCAGTATAACTGACACACAATACAAAACAATAACTACACAACACACTAACTACAGCCTCCAAACACGCTAAACGTCACTAATGTCTCACATATGAAAACTCACTCTCTCTCTTTCTTTCGCTCGCCCGCTTTCCGTCGCGGGTGTCACTCCTAAAAACTTCCCCTTCTCCCTAAACAACCAAATGTCACATGTTGCCATATCATTTTTTTTGATTGGCTGACATGGTAAACTCTAACACCAATAGGGAATGGGTGTTTTTTCTTTTTTCACTCGCAAGCGAGAGTGTTTGCTAGCGATGTCTGTAGAAAACGCCGTTTTTACCGTTCTTCCCGCTGTAAACGCCACTGTTTTGTTCAGAAAAAAAACATCGCGTGTATTTTTTATCATAACTCTGGTTTTACGTGGCCCATCGACTCTGACGTGCTGCATCTTGTAGCTGTGTCGTCTTAAATTGGTCATGTGATTTTGACGCGCCGGCGCGTCCAGCGACCCCAGAGGGTTAAGCATAATTTGCATTAAACTGTGAGCATACTAAAGACCATACTAAAAATGTTTGATTCATCTAAATACTGGAAATGGAAAGTCCAACAAATACAAATATCATAAAGCTGATAAAATACCCGTGTCCACACCTGTCAGTGACAATGTGCCTCTTTATTAAATACCAACAGTAGCTTTTAAAAAACAACAACAACATTTGTTGCTGCAGACAATGAGCAGATCTGTCCCATAGTGTGGACTAAATATAAAACCAAGCCTGATGAATATCACTTAGCAACGATTTTCACAGATGTTTGACCTCATAACCTTTGTTCTTACTCTCAGGTGGCAATTTTATGAAGCTGTTTCAGCACGACTGAGGACATAAATTCATTTTAATAGTAAGTAACTATATGGAGTAAACTTGTAATAACAACTGTGAAATCTCATAGCAACTGCTGGTCGCTAGAGAAACAATGTTTATTCCCCAACCAGTAAAAGAGTGTTTGCTGCAGGTTGTTGCAACAAGAGTACTGCACAAAAAAACATCCCTGCAATTGCTTTGGTCACCAGCAGATTACCATAGTTGCTCTTAGTTTGCATAAAAGACATCATCTGTTTTGGTAGTGAAATTGTTTAAATGTATTTGCAACCAATTTCAACAGCAAGCTCACATTTTCAATGAGTCAGGAAATACACATTTTCCCTACCAAAATAAACTACACTGTTTTTTTGTTTTTGTTTTTAACGGGAAATGAGTAAACTAAGAAAACCTTAAATGGTCAAAAGTGATGTGGTTTCTAGTTTGGTCGTCCTCAAGGACAAACAACGAAAAACATAAACAGCAACAGATGTTATGGTCCTGAGTCTGGTGACTCAGTGCTGTTGATTATTAATATTCTTTGATTCAGTTAGTTTCTCATTATATCTTTTGATGTCTAGTTCTTTGCTTTCTAGTTCTCTGCTTTTGCCTCTATGCCTCCCCTGTGTTACACATCCCTCATCTAGTTTCTTGTCTAGCGTCTCCTTGTCAAGTCCACGTCTCTGTGCCTGTCTCCTGTTTCCTCTTTTATTTTGACAGTCTCACGTCCTTTCTTAATGTTTTCAGTTTTGCTTCCTTTCCATCTCATTATGTCACATTAGTCCCAGCTGAGTTTCCCATTCCCTCGTTACTCCCTGATGTAATTAAGCCCAGTGTTTCCCTATGTCCGTTGTCACGTCGTACCCTCTCAGTGCTGTGTGTTTCTGCCGTGCTCTTGGTTCACATTGTTGCTTCTTGTCAGTTCCTAGTTTCTAGCTTCTGTGTTTCTATGTTTCTAGTTTCCTGAGTTCTTAGTTGTCTAGTTTCTAGTTGTGTTTTGTTCCTTGTATTTAGTGTTCAAGTTTATGCAGTGCAATAAAAGCTGCCTCCTTTCGTTCATCCTTCCGTGTCCTGAGTCCTGCATTTGGGTCCTACATCCTGCCTGCCACAAAGTGTCACATGACAACAGTAAAGTGAGAACAGAAAACTGACAAACTGTTTCTGATTACTTCCAGTTCATACTGAGCCATGGACTCTAAATCTGGTGATACAATGGAGTTGGCAGCACTTGGCCGGCCGTTTGGCCTGGGGATGCTGTATGACTGCCGAAGCGATAAACTTGTCCCTGGTAAGATTTCACCTTTCACCAGATTTAACCTGTCACATCTGAAGTTTCAGTATTTGAAGCTATTTTAAATTCTTTTGCTTTTGTAATCGATTTAGGTAGCACAGTGGTTAGCACTGTTAGCTTACAGCAAGAAGGTCCTAAATTTGAATCCATGAGGTTAGGTGAACTGATTATTCTAAATTGTTAATGGGTGTGAATAGTTGTCTGTCTCTCTGTGTTAGCCCTGCGACAGACTGGCGACCTTTCCAGGGTGAACCCCACCCCTTACCCTATGACAGCCATCACTCCAGCTGTCCACTAACTCCAGTATCACATACATGATATCAAATAATTCACTGTGCAATTGATCTGAAGGGAGACTCTGTCCACAGAGACCAAAACAGTTCTTATAGTAGGCATTAAACATGATTTGAAGGGAGACTCTGTCCACAGAGACCAAAACAGTTCTTATAGTAGGCATTAAACATGATTTTAACATAGGAAAGTTGGACGTGTGTGTGTGTGTGTGTGTGTGTGTGGGTGTGTATATATATATATACACACACACACACACACACACACATTCTGCACCACATCTCTGTGCGTTCATCATTTGTTTGAAGCCAGCTCACCTCCTGGTACTACTTTTCCGAGAATACGTGCTTCTTTTGTGGTTCGGACTCCTTCTGACATTTTTTTGGAGGTGGAGGAAAACCAAAGTAATTGCTTAAAGGAGCTTCTTCGACATCTTTAAGAGTTCTAAACAAATGTCTGTCCTCCTCCTGAAAATCTTATGTACACAAACACGCATTGCAACTTCTTATCTTGTGTGCGTTTTTTATTTTGACAGCGAATGCGCACCTGCGGACCACTTATGTGCAGCCCTGGTTATTTAGCTCATCATATCGCAGCCACAGAAATTCTTTTGTCCATGAAACCATAAAGCTGCACTTTCTTTTTGCCTTATAGTCTGATTTGTCATAACTTCTCCGTTTTGCGGTAAGCTTTTCTTTGGCTGTCACTTCTTCACCCTGACCTGTCTTATTTGGCTCAGCAGAACTAAAATATAAATCCTGCTGCTTTTACACACGGACTCACATAAGCTCAGCGATTCTCTGCGCGATCAACCTCTCACATGTTTAAGCTGCGGGAGATTTCACTTGTCATGTTTGCATAGTAAGCTAACAATTAATAAGACGATGTCAGAGGAATTGGTGCGCAAATTATCACCACTCACCAATCAGTGCTGTCGCTCTCTATACACAGTTCGCGCGATTGCAAAGTGAAAGCAAAAAACAAGCGCAAATTCAAACGTGACTTCAATATGTCACATATTGACAGTGGCTCACCGATGCCAATGACATAATTACCCAGCTACATTTCTGAAAGAATGCAAAAGCATTGACATATATTTTTCCTTCCTACGATAGGCCGACGGGCAGGGCAGAGTAGGGCTGCTCGATTATGGAAAAAATGATAATCCTGATTATTTTCACTGAAATTGAGATCTCGATTATTTGACGATATTTATTTAACCCTTTAAGACCTACCATAGAACCAAGTCCGCCAGAGCTTATATTATTTTTTTACATGTTGTAGAGCCATTTGTGGGAGCATTTCAAGTTGCTATACATCAATACAACTGTTATAGCCCATATTTTAATAATATGTATGCATTAAGTCCATAGTAACTACATTAATTGCAAAAAAGTGCAATAAACTACAAAAAAATTGAAAATCATTTTTGTTGTTTTTACATATATTTCTATTTGGAGAAATTTAAGAGGCTTATCCCTCAAAACTTTAAATACAAAAAAGTTGCAAAAAATAGTTTACAACAACAGGAAATTTATTTTGAGTATCTTCATAGTTTTATTTTGGAGATACAGCAATTTTTATATACTGCAGGAAAAACAAAAAAAAAACAATCCTATGATGCAAATTTGCAAAGAAAACAGCAGGTGCATCAAAATAAACTATTTCCAGCAGTGCAATTCGAGTTCTAAGCATCACAGAAACTATTCAGAAAAGTCAAACATGACTTATAAAAACACCAGTATAGTCTTTTAAGGCCTACAAGTAAAAAACTACATTTTCTGCGAAAATGACGTAACTTCCGGTTTCGGGCAGGAAATGGCGGACATTCGATAGTTCGCGCTGACGTTTGTTTCAATGTGGGAAGTGTTACGAACAGCTGATCGGTTCGGCAAAGCGTGTTTCTGGAATATTATGTTTTTGTTCCTGCAAGCGCTTTTTATGCAATTTTTGCAAAGCTTTATGTGGAAGGAAACCGTGACCGAGGACAAGCTGATGGCATAAGATGTACAGTAAGTACAACTCCTCCGGTTTCATATGCAAAAATTATTGCGCTAGCTTACGTGGTTTAGATTCTACAGGGATTTAAAAATAGTTACACAAAACGGAGCGTGCTGCTCTGACCGGCTTTAAAGGGTTAACAATAACAATGTATTGAATAATGACTTTAAAAAATAATATAAAATAGTGTGCAAATATTGATAACAGTGCAAATGTTTGCAATATAAGAAAAAAATTAAAAATGTAAACATCTATGTTTAGTGAACTTTGCAGTATTGCTCTGTGGTGCAGCTACTACACCGTAGCAAAGTTTACACACTATGTCTACTTGATCCACGTCTGACTCCGCGAACCCATAATGTTTCCACACCACTTAAGTTTTTTTTACCTCTCTTTTCAACCAGCGGCCAGTCACTCTCCTCTCCAAATAACTTCTGCTTAGCTTTCAGAGCTTCCCTCAGGTCCTCTTAATTGTTGTGATGGTGTTCGAAATGCAGAGAGGTGCGCTCGAATTGCCACACAGAGCAGCGCGAGAATAAAGCATGAGGGAGATGCTAATAATCGGCTCAGTCATTTTTAATGATCGTTGAAAGCCCAGATCGTAATCGTGATTAAAATTCGATTAATTGAACAGCCCTAGGGCAGAGATAGATTTTGGTAGCCCCACTGGAAAAATCTCTAGCCCCGGGACGTCGGGCTAGCGATTTTGCGAGCCCTGTATCTGATTGAGGAATCACTCATCTTTGGAAAAGAGAGTTTATTAAAGAGAAATGGCTCTTTCCAAAAATAAAAGCTATACTATACGCTTGTCTTCGCACTAGGATGCTGTCGGAGTAAATGTGCAGTCATATTCGTTGTGTTCCCACTAGTGCTGTCAGCGTTAATCTGAAATGACGTTAACGCCACAACACGGCAAATCTCCGTTAACAAGCTACCGCGGATCGCCCCGTGCATGGGGCTGGACGGCCAACACGTTAACGAGCTAACTGCGCTAACACACTAGTTCCCACCCATGTAATTGAGCATTGCGTGGCACATCCAACATACTGTTTTACTTTAGTCCATGACGCGCTTACCTTCAGGGTCATACGTCACATGAAAACCAAAATAGTTCCAAACGCCAGATCTGAATGAGGGTGGGGGAGGTTCAATTTGCCATGTTGCAAGGAGAGCTTAACTTCTGTCTCGCTAGCTTGCCCTGCGCTCTTCCTTCTGACTATGCTGTCTGTGTTGAGCGCTCAGTGGATCTGCGCTCGACAGTGCAGCCTAGGCGGAGTAGTCGAACACAGATTCACTGAGCGCTCAACACAGACAGCATCGTCAGAAGGAAAGTTGATAAAATAAATTACAAATGTTGTATTGTTCGATACATATGCGTACCGAACCGAAAGCACTGTATCGAACGGTTCAATATCGATACGAATATCGTTGCACCCCTAATATATATATATGTATATATATACAGACAGGTGTGTGTGTGTGTGTGTGTGTGTGTGTGTGTGTGTGTGTGTGTGTGTGTGTGTGTGTGTGTGTGTACACGTATGTAGACGCCAGGTCAGGAGGGAGATACAGTGGGGCAAAAAAGTATTTAGTCAGCCACCGATTGTGCAAGTTCCCCCACCTAAAATGATGACAGAGGTCAGTAATTTGCACCAGAGGTACACTTCAACTGTGAGAGACAGAATGTGAAAAAAAAAATCCATGAATCCACATGGTAGGATTTTTTCTCTCTCTTCCCCCCCTTCTCACCGTCTCTTCTCCCCTTTGGTTTTCTTTCTTTCTCTCCCCCTCTCTCTCTCATTCATTCCCCCTGTCCTATTTATTAAAAAAAAAAAAAAAAAAAAAAAAAAATGACAAAGGATGAACTGAAGCTCTGCCATCACGTAATGTCGCATACTGCTGTTTCTGATGTCATTTAGAAAAAAAAAAAAAAAAGGATTTGTAAAGAATTTATTGGTAAATCAGGGTGGAAAATAAGTATTTGGTCAATAACAAAAATACAACTCAATACTTTGTAACATAACCTTTGTTGGCAATAACAGAGGTCAAACGTTTACTATAGGTCTTTACCAGGTTTGCACACACAGTAGCTGGTATTTTGGCCCATTCCTCCATGCAGATCTTCTCGAGAGCAGTGATGTTTTGGGGCTGTCGCCGAGCAACACGGACTTTCAACTCCCGCCACAGATTTTCTATGGGGTTGAGGTCTGGAGACTGGCTAGGCCACTCCAGGACTTTCAAATGCTTCTTACGGAGCCACTCCTTTGTTGCCCGGGCGGTGTGTTTTGGATCATTGTCATGTTGGAAGACCCAGCCTCGTTTCATCTTCAAAGTTCTCACTGATGGAAGGAGGTTTTGGCTCAAAATCTCACGATACATGGCCCCATTCATTCTGTCCTTAACACGGATCAGTCGTCCTGTCCCCTTGGCAGAAAAACAGCCCCATAGCATGATGTTTCCACCCCCATGCTTCACAGTAGGTATGGTGTTCTTGGGATGCAACTCAGTATTCTTCTTCCTCCAAACACGACGAGTTGAGTTTATACCAAAAAGTTCTACTTTGGTTTCATCTGACCACATGACATTCTCCCAATCCTCTGCTGTATCATCCATGTGCTCTCTGGCAAACTTCAGACGGGCCTGGACATGCACTGGCTTCAGCAGCGGAACACGTCTGGCACTGCGGGATTTGATTCCCTGCCGTTGTAGTGTGTTACTGATGGTGACCTTTGTTACTTTGGTCCCAGCTCTCTGCAGGTCATTCACCAGGTCCCCCCGTGTGGTTCTGGGATCTTTGCTCACCGTTCTCATGATCATTTTGACCCCACGGGATGAGATCTTGCGTGGAGCCCCAGATCGTGGGAGATTATCAGTGGTCTTGTATGTCTTCCATTTTCTGATGATTGCTCCCACAGTTGATTTTTTCACACCAAGCTGCTTGCCTATTGTAGATTCACTCTTCCCAGTCTGGTGCAGGTCTACAATACTTTTCCTGGTGTCCTTCGAAAGCTCTTTGGTCTTGGCCATGGCGGAGTTTGGAGTCTGACTGTTTGAGGCTGTGGACAGGTGTCTTTTATACAGATGATGAGTTCAAACAGGTGCCATTCATACAGGTAACGAGTGGGGGACAGAAAAGCTTCTTACAGAAGACGTTACAGGTCTGTGAGAGCCAGAGATTTTCCTTGTTTGAGGTGACCAAATACTTATTTTCCACCCTAATTTACGAATAAATTCTTTACAAATCCTACCATGTGGATTCATGGATTTTTTTTTCACATTCTGTCTCTCACAGTTGAAGTGTACCTCTGGTGCAAATTACTGACCTCTGTCATCATTTTAAGTGGGGGAACTTGCACAATCGGTGGCTGACTAAATACTTTTTTGCCCCACTGTATCATCAGCCCCACCCGAGATTGGGTACCAAAGATAGGGTATCGCCCCAAGGTTCCAAGTTAAACAGTGGCGTCCCATTACAAAAATCAAATCAAATCTTTTGATATTATTACTATCATTGCCTAAAATGTTTATTATGAGTTGAGTGTTGACTGAGATGCAGAGCCTGAACTCCAGAGTTTCTCCAGTCTCCAAAATTTCATTTACTATTTTTGTGATCATCACAAAAAAGACAAAAAAAACAAAGTAATTTTAAAAAAAAAGAAATTAATAAATAATAAATAAATTTATTTTAGAGTGTGATTTAATTGATGGAGTCCTGGTATTAATGTTTTTGCTTCTTCTTTTGGAGGATTGACTCTGTGGGATCGTGATGACCTGAAGAAAGATATAGCAGAAAGATCAAAGCCCTCTAATGAGTTTGAAATTGTTGCATCTGAATCAATTTCAGACAAATCTTCAGCTCTAAATGTTGAAGCTTCACTTAAGGCAAGTTTCCTGGGTGGACTGGTTCAGGTTGATGGATCTGCCAAATATCTGAATGATAGTAAATCTTCCAGAAATCAGGCCAGAGTAACACTGAAGTACAAGGCAACCACAAAGTTCCAGGAGCTGTCCATGAATCATCTTGGAAGAGGAAACGTGAAGCATCCATATGTTTTTGATCAAGGCTTAGCAACACATGTAGTCACAGCTATTCTTTATGGAGCACAAGCTTTCTTTGTGTTTGACCGTGAAGTTTCTGAACAGGAAAATCATCAAGATGTTCAGGGCAACTTGAAGGTGACCATCAAGAAGATTCCCTTACTTTCTGTAGAGGGTGAAGGTTCCCTGAAGATGGAAGACAAGGACAAAGAAAGTGTTGATAAATTCTCCTGCAGGTTTTATGGAGACTTCTGTCTTCCAAAACCACCAACAACCTTTCAAGGTGCAGTAGAAGTCTACCAAAGCCTGCCAGGATTACTAGGAGCTCAAGGAAAAAATGCTGTACCAGTGATGGTCTGGCTGCTGCCACTGACAACTTTAGATTCTTCTGCTGCTCAACTCGTCTGTGAGATCAGTACAAGATTAGTTCAAGAAGCACAGACAGTCCTGGAGGACTTCAGTGAGCTGGAAATGAGGTCCAATGATGTACTGAGAACCAGCATTGCAAAGGAGTTCCCACAGATTGATAAAAAAATTAAAAGTTTCAAAGAAATGTGCTCTGAGCTCAAGCTGGAATTCCAACAAACTTTGGCCAAGAAGCTTCCATCAATCCGAGGAGGAGGAGAAGAGGAAGCTGAGCTTGCAGAGATCCTGAAGAAGAGACATTCTTCACCTTTCAGCAGCAAAAGCCTGAACGAGTGGATGGACTGTAAAGAGAGAGAAGTTGACACTTTAATGTCTTTTACCAAGATGATGAAAAACACCAAAATCATCTCGTCTCAAAATGATCTGTACAAGGAAAGTCTGAGTGCAGAGCATGTTGTGTGTTTTGTTTTCACCTCTCTGGGAAAGGATGAACCGTACCTCTCAGCTTTATCAAGATACTTAAGAGGAAAAACCAACCCAGACCTTCAAGATCCTCACACTCATGATGTAGAGAAGGAACAATGGTACGCCTCAAAAGAAGTAACAGCTGAAATGAGGAGAAAAGCAAAACTCTTCAGTGATTTTGCAGAGGCCAACGAGGAGAACAAGAACATGAAGTTCCTGACAGTGGGGTTAACTAATGAGACACAGGAAGGTTCCAGCATCCACCTTTATGAAGGTGGATTTACTGTCAGTGAGAACTTTGAGCCTCCTTCAAAGCCTGAAACTGTGACAGCAGCTGACATAAACCACAACAGTGTGACACTGAAGATTTCTCCACCCAGATTTGGAGCAGAGAACATCACCTCCTACTCTGTTGAGTACTGTGTCAGTGGAGAGGATGGATGGCAGCAGAAGACAGAAGCAAAGGCTGAAGAAGTCACAGTGAGAGATCTGAAGCCAAACACAGAGTATGTGTTCAGATGCAGAGCAGTGACCTCAGCAGGTGTCGGGCCGGATAATCAAGTTTCTATTAAAACCTTACCCTGCAGCCCTCCTGGAAAACTTAGACTTGAACCAAATTCAACTGAGATATCAGTGAGCTGGGAGAAACCTGCTAAGCTCGGAGAGGATGTGCAGATATTGGGTTACATGGTGGAGTATTCAAAAACAGATGATAATGAGGAAGCTCTGCATTGGAACCAAACAAAGTCAGCAGGTGAAAAGGTGATCCTTTCAGGTCTCCAGACAGATACAGAATATGCAGTCAGGGTCAGATGTGATTGTGGTTCAGCTGGAAAAAGCAAAGAAAGCATCACTGTTAAAGTCTGCACAACATTTAACCGCCTCGCAGAACTTCTCAAAGACAAAAGTGAAAAGATCAAATCTGATTCCCCCTCAGTTTACAAACTGCCTCTGACAGAAGAACACATGAACATAGATGGATGCAGGAAATTTGACTTTGGAGAACAAAGCACGAGGCAGAATCGTACAATAATGCTTTTTGGAGCGACAGGATCAGGAAAGTCCACTCTGATCGATGGGATGATCAACTACATTGTTGGTGTCGAGTGGGAGGACAGTTTCAGGTTTAAGTTAGTTGATGAGGATCAGTCAACATCACGAGCTCACAGTCAGACCTCTGAAGTCACTGTTTACAAAATCAACCACCAGGATAGATTCAAAATCCCGTTCTCTCTGACCATTATTGACACTCCAGGCTTTGGAGATACAAGAGGCATAGAAAGAGACAGAGAGATCACAGAGCAGCTACGTAATCTCTTCTCTGCTCAGCACGGTGTCACTGAAATCGATGCTGTGTGTTTTGTAGCTCAGGCTGCTCAAGTGAGATCCACAACACAGAAATATGTGTTTGATTCAGTGCTCTCAATCTTTGGCAAAGATGTGGCAGAAAACATCAGGGTCCTGGTGACATCTGTAGACGGTCAGCGACCTCCAGTTCTAGACGCAGTAAAAGCTTCAGGTGTCCCATTACCTACAGCTGATGATGGGCTGCCTGTTCACTTCAAATTTAATAATTCAGCCTTGTTTGCACACAACAGATCATCTCAGAATGACGACACTGTTTACGAAGATGAAGAAGAGGAAAACTTTGGTCAGATGTTTTGGGAAATGAGCACAAACAACATGAAGAGTTTTTTTGATTCTGTAAAAGTCACACAAGCAAAAAGCTTGAAACAGACCAACGAGGTCCTCAATCAAAGAAGGCAGCATGAAATAGTAGGACAAGCTTGGTGGAAATTAAGCAGACTGCGGTCAGTCGGGCTTCGGGAGCTAAAAGAGACGACTAAAAAACTAAGAGAGTTTGAGGCCCAGATCAACAAAAATGAGAACGCCGAGTTTGAAGTTACAGTCATGAACCCTAAGCAGGAGGATGCTGGTAATTTCAGTACCAACTGTAAGAAGTGTAAGTTTACATGCCATTATCCCTGTCCTGTGAAAAAGGATGCAGCTGAAAATTGCTGTGCTGCAATGGATTCAAATGGATGCTGCACTGTGTGCCCAAGCAAATGTTCGTGGGAAGACCATGTCAGCGAGAAGAAAAAATGGGAGTATAGAGAGGATACACGGAAACAATCAGTCAGAGAGCTGAAAGAAAGCATCGGTGTCACCGATGATAAGATGACTGCTGAGGCGCTGGTTAAAAAACTGGAAAGTGTATTTTCTGATAAACTGCCTGATGTGACGGAATTGGCGAAAATGTCATGTAAGTGTGAGGACACGCTTAAACAGATAGCACTGAAGCCAGATCCTCTGTCCACCTCAGAATACATCGACATGCTGATCGAGGAAGAGAAATCAGAGGCCAACCCAGGCTGGGAGAAACGAGTGCGGCACCTGCAGGGGATGGGAGCTAAAATACCACAAACATGTGCAATACTGTGATTGGTCAGAAAAACAAAAAACAAAACATCAAATGTGAGCAAGTCTAATTGTTCACGTGATTGAGAACAACAAGAATAACGTCAAGTAATTCTGATGCACTCATAAATATTTACTGCATGGACATAAATGACTAAATGAAGCAGTAGTACTGGTATTAGCAGAGCTGTTGATCATATTAATTTACATAAAAGATCACAAATCCTTAAGTTGTTTTCTTTTTACCTAATTATTGTTCAGAAGATAAGACAAACTGACTGATTGGAGACTTATTTAACTAAATCATGCTGCACCTCTGTGCCTCACATTAATCAGTACATATGATTGTAATTTGTTGAACAAAATCAACTTGAGCGTGGATCAGGATTTTACGATTGTATGAAATCTGATCATTTAATGTTCAAGTTAAATTATTTTCATTTTAAGACTTTCACTCCAATTGTTCTTTCTTAACTGTCAATGATCATTTATAAATTTGACTGCAATGAGAATTAATAACCAATAAATAAATTGCATTATCCTAAAGTGTTATCGTCTGTTTTTGCCTCTAACTGTGAACGTCATTGTTGTGGTAGAAACAGAGGTGGGAGGGTTGTTGTTCGATGTGAAGAAACTGTCTCATTGAAGACCTTTTACACTCTTTTTTTAAATATTTTTGGCCTTTTTCAGCTTTATTTGATAGACACAGTGACGAGACGATAGGAAAGCGGGGGCAGAGAGAGAGGGGGGCAGACATGCGGCAAAGGGCCACAGGTTGGACTTGAACCCGGGCCGGCCGCTCTCAGCCGTATGGCATGTGGTCGCCTGAGTTAAACCGGCGCCCTTTTCACACTCTCACAGACATACATGCCAGCCCTCACGATTTTTCCGGGAGAATCCCGAATTTCAATGCCCCTCCCGAAAATCTCCCGGAGCCTCCATTCTCCCAAAAATGAAAAACCATATCGCAGAATTCATGGCGTCTCAATTCCAGTTTCCAAAAATGGCGGCAGCTATTTAGTTTTAATATTACTCTTATTATTCTTTCTGGTCACAAAATAAACTTTTAACATATTTTCAGGCGAGAATGTAGCTGTGTAAACTTTAAATATCTGAGCCAGCGAGAACAGCAAACTCCCAGCACATCGTTTTCAACCCCCCGCAGTGTTTCGCTACTCGGGTTAAACATGATATATAAGTCACTTTGATAACTTAAAATGTTCTTGTTTGGCTTTTCCAGTGTTTTACTTGTTCGTGAGTAAATCGGTTTGGCTGAGATTAAAGTTATTAGATTAGCTTAGATTAAATAAAGCTTTATTAATCATCGGGTGGGTTCCTCCGGGATTTTCACACAGCTGAATAAACGTCAAACACAAAACTGATTAAACAGAAGTGTGAGACGGTCGAGAATCTACGCCAGCGTCCGGTTATATTTTAGATAGCGAGGAGCAGACAGCCGAGTTTCACTCCACCGAGACAGCTCGTGACGTAATTCTGAAGGCGAGATCATCACAGTCGCTCACTTCCAGCCTGGCTTTCGGAGGACCCGGCCCACTTAAAATTATTTATTTAAAGTAAGTTAAAGTAAATAAACACTGTAAAATTGTGTCTGTAAGGTCGGGGGGGGGTCCCATTCCACTGCAGGGCAACCTGCATGTGGCGAATAAAGCTTTGATTGATTATAATTCCACTATTCATTCACTCTCACATTCTCACACACTGGTGGAGGCAGCTACAGTTGTAGCCCTGGGGCAGACTGATAGATCGTGCCATCGGCCCCTCTGGCCAACACCAGTAGGCGGTAGGTTGCCCAAGGACACAACACAATGACCAGGACAGAGCCCGGGGATCGAACCGGCGACCTTCCGGTTACAGATGCGCTTAGAGACTGTATCACTGTTCCTCCGCCGCGATCCACTCTGACTATTTTCTGAAGGATTTGCTAGATTGTTTGGAGGATGTTAAGGCATGTATGGCATTAAACTTTCTTAACCTAAATGAACAGAAAACAGAGGTGATTGTGTTTGGTCCCTGTGACCACTGCGACTTTGGCCCCTTAGAAATTTATTTAAAAAAAAAAAAAACCTTTCGCGAGGAACCTACGAGTGATTTTTGACTCTAATCTAACGTTTGATAAACAGATTAATGCTGTAATCAAGACCAGGTTCTTTCATCTTTAGCTACTTGTTAAAGTGAAGCCATTTCTCTGTTTTAGAGACTTTGAGAGAGCTATCCACGTCTTCATTTCATCTTTGCCTCGACTACTGTAATAGTCTTTACTCTGGTGTTAGTGTCATCAGTTAGCCACCTGCAGCTGGTCCAAAACGCTGCAGCACGGTTACTAACTGGCACATGCAAGCGAGAGAACACATCTCCCATACTGGCATCATTACACTGGCTGCCAATTAGCTTTAGAATTAATTTTAAGATTTTATTATTTGTTTTTAAGGCGTTGCACAGGTTAGCACCCTCATACCTTTCGGATCTTTTAAATTGTACACTCCTACAAGATCACTGAGGTCTGTGGATCAAATGCTCCAGGCTGCCCTGAGGTCCAGATTAAAGCACAGAGGAGATCGGGCCTTTGCTATAACTGCTCCTAAACTGTGGAACAAACTGCCCCTTCACATCAGGACCTCCCCAACACTGGACACTTTTAAAACCCGTCTGAAAACACACTTTTACTCCATGACTTTTAAATCAGAATGAGTTTGTATTCTGCATCTTAAGGTCAAAGGACACTCTTTTGAGGATGCCAATGTTCACATTTTGGACAGAGAGGACAGATGGTTTGAAAGAGGAGTGAAAGAAGCATCTATGTCCACTGTGAGCGACCATCTTTGAACAGAGGCGGGGCTTACGACACCAACTCTCTGCCATCTATAATCCAGTTTTGAGATCCTTCCCAGACGCCTTAACGCCCACTCACATCCTGGGCCATCTGACCTCAGGAAATCACATGATAGGGCGGGGCCAGGTTTCACAATGAACTCACCCGAAACCCTGGCTGATTGTGACCCACACCCAGTTTAACACCTTGGCTCAGGCGATTAGAGGATCATCAGGGGTCCTTTGTCCCTCTGTGGGGGGAAACTCCCACTAGGTTTATATCTGGGACTCTCCACCATTTGACCTTAGAACTGAAGAAGCTTCTCGGATGAGAGGTGAAACGTCTTCAAGCAACTTAAAGAAGTCCAGACGCTTTTCTTTGCAAGCTCCTTTGACCATGTCTCCCTATGTTTTTATTTCTTTTGATCATCTTAATTGTAAGCACCTTGGTCAACATTTGTCGTTTTAAATGTGCTATAAATTTGACTTTGACTTGTTGACTTACTCCCAGGTTTTGTTGTATTCTGTCTCTTGATGTTGACTGCGGCCTGTCTCTTTTAATTTAAATATTATTAAAATGTGAGTCGTGCCGGCTTGTCTGCTTTTTTCCCCCCATTCTTTTTTGTCATTTCTTCACATCACTGATCTTTTAAATGAGTGTAACAGTACCTTAGACTTCCTAAGGATATCATCTGATGTGATGTCCATGAAAGCAGACACCCACGAATCCACAAAAATCACCGTATAAAAAAAACACTTGAAAGACAGCAAATATTTTACGTTTTTTTTGCTGTAGTTCTGCTTTTGGACCAGCAGAGGGTGCTCTTGAATACAAATCCTCTGTTGGTCTGTGAGTTACCTGACCGCATCGATAGAACTGTAGCTGTAGAGTACAAGGACGCAGGATGCTACTACTCTCCAACCACAAAGACTCACCTGATGATATATCTGATAATATCATAGATCCCTGCAGGTGATGCACAGAAACACTCCAAAGCCAGCAGCTCAAGCAGAAAGAGTCCTGGAAAATCATCAGTCTGTGTTTGGCTTGTGTCTCTAAAGCCATATGGATGTTTTTCCCCATACAACATAAATATAAGAATTAAGCATGAAACCAGGTTAAAAAAAAAAAAAGCAGTAAGTATCATAAAGGTTTTATAAAACCATAACAGTCGGTGGCTGTGTTTCCATCAGTCAGCGTAACGGGCACGTTGTACACATCCTCATATGAAGCGACAGGAGGTCAGGACGTCTTCAGGCGTCCCAGATGCTGACTGAAGGTCTTTCTGCCTCTTTCAGGCTTTTTTCATGTTATTCTGAAACCAGAATTATAGCAGAAGTGTTCATTAAAAGTTAGTAAAACTCTGGATCTTCAGATTGTGATGTTTCAGCTCAGTTTATAAAAAAATGTAACCTAAAAATGTAAAACTTACTTTAATTATGTGAATTAATTAAGACCTGTAGGAATCTAACCAACCTAGCTAATTACTTCCTGGTTATTATAATAACTTCCATCACTCTATACATTGTAATCAGAGAAAGTACATTATCTAATGGATTTAAGTTACAGAGAAATGTAAATGTAAGACATCCAACCATCAAACAACACATGCTGCTCATGTCTGAACGAACAGGTAAAGACTTTGACCTCCATTCAGAGGTCAAAGTAGGTAAAAAGTCTGATTCGGATCACTCAGCTGCACAAAGGACGAGGTCAGAGGTCAAAATATTTCAATAAAATACATTTTTGCTTAGTGCAAGGGCAGAAATAACAGAGCTCCTAAACGCAAGCTAACACTGACTCATTGCATTAACTGTATATGGCTGAGCTTGAAATAACAACACATTCATTATTTATAACCAATGTTTCAAGGTCAAATTAATCACAGCTGTTTACTTTGTTAAACAACACAACTCGTTTCATTGAAAACACCTTTTTCATTCACAATAAAATAATATCTTCATACCGTCATCCTGTGTCCAGCTGCTCTCCTGCTGCTACATCTGCTCGTTTCATTCATCCAAATAAAGTTGATCGATCACCAGCAGACTTGCAGCCTGACTGTGTGGCTCCCCCTGGTGTATATACTATATGTATATATATATATATATATATATAATGTTCTTCCTCTACACCCCCCCCCCAATTTTTGCACATGTCGAGGAGCGTGTCAGGCTACATTTCACTGTGTGTTATACTTGTATAACTATGCATGTGACAAATAAAGAACCTTGAACCTTGAACCTTGGTGGTTGTGTCCTCAAACAACCACAGGGAGTTTATACCTGCTGCTGACCCGTCCCCTTTCATTAAGGTCACAGTTTCGTGTCACCTCGCAGGTTTTCTCCCACTTTAGCTGATGAGGGTGATACGATAGTGATTCATGGATCAATGAGGCAAAAATGTGAACTGACAGCGTTTGATTAATGTGGCAGAAAATCAGGTGAACGACACGCTTTTGAGTAAATCGCTGAGAGCAGAGCTCGATGCTGCAGTACAGTTAATATTAATCATTTATCCTGCTGTCTAGAGATAGTTTGGAGGATTTGAAGAATCACAGTTGGAAGATATTTTTTAAACTGAAATTTTAAAGCTATATTTAAATCGTTTGTTCCTGCAAACCTGTGAAAAATCAAAGGTTTTAAACGCTGAGCAGCTTTTTGTCCTTGAAGCTGTCACATTTAAAAACATCCAGGAACAGCTCGAGTTTGTGGAAGTTGACCTGATGACCTGCTGGTTGGTGTGAGCTGTGAGTCATGGTGCTGATCTGGGTCCTGGTCCTGGGGTTTGGTGGTTTTTGGTGCCGACCTTCTGTTTTAAATTCATATTTTTAACGTGCCCTCCACAGATGATCCGTACGGTCTGAGACTCACCTGCAGGTCCATCAGATGGTTTCGTTCCTCGTGTCTCTGCAGTCTGTGTTCTTCTCTCACTCTTCACAAACATCTTCTGAGCCGAGCGTCCTGAAACTGCCCGACGCTTCAGCGTAACAACATCGGTGTGGTCTGAGGATTAAGGCTGGTGACGACCGTCACTGGGACTGAAGTTTATTTTAAGGTGTTTCTTTTTTCTTCTCCTTCACATCTCTGAAGTCTGTTTGTGTTTGTGAGCCTTCCTGGAGCAGCAGAGGGAGCTCGGAGCCTCCACGTCTCCTCCGGCCTGCAGGCCTGAACTTTATTAAATTGCTGTTATTTAGTGCAGGAATTTCCTGCGATATCACCCAGTTTCCCAGACCTGGATTCAGACTGGTCCCAGACCAAAGGAAGTTCACTGAGGATGTCCGAGGTAAAAAGACTTCTGCCTCTGAAACAGGTTTAAATGTTTACGTGCTGGATTTGCAGAAATCAGCTGAATGAGATGAAATTCAAACCCGCTGCACGGCACAGAAATAAAATCTAATGAATCAGGTTCAATGATGGAAACAGAACTAAACTGATGAAAGATGGAAACGAGGATTCAAACTTGTAAAACTAGACTCAAGTTTAGATCTTTAGAATCAAATCTGGTTTCTTTTAAAAGTGAAATCAAACATGTTTATACTTCTGTCTCCAAACAGTTTGTAAAGTTGTGAACGTGTTGTTGTTTCAAACACTCAAAGCAGAAACTGATCCTCTTCTTCCTGCACGAGCAGATAATGACCGACAAACAAAACGCCGCCATCGCCACACAGCTGCCTGACCCCCACGCCCCGCGGTGTGACAGAGGTTTGTGGCGTTCAGGTGACAATGGGATTAACGGACGATGCTCTCAGCGAATCTGCAGCCCCGGCGAGAGAGACACAGAGAGCGAGCGAGCATGGTGATTCTAGGCGGCTGTTCGTGTCGTCAGCGGTGACAAAAGCGTCGTTGTTGATGCTCCAACACGCTGACACAGCGATCAGCTGACACAGGCAGGGCTTGTTTAACAACACACACTCCATACCCACGACACACACACGCACACACAAAATCAAATCATTCGTATAACGGGCCAGTGTTGGTTTAGAATGTGTTGATTCATCTGAACCACAATGGTACAACAGTGTGTGTGTGTGTGTGTGTGTGTGTGTGTGTGTGTGTGTGTGTGTGTGTGTGTGTGTGTGTGTGTGTTCACACTGACCTGGTGCTCTGCTCGACATCCAGCCAACGTGAGACTTTCCTCGACAAAAATCCACCACAGCTCCTCACAGGTGAGCCGTACGTCCGACGTTCCCACGGTGAGAACGTCTGATGTCAAAATACACACAGCGAGCTTTAAGTAAAAATACTTTGATTACTGTGACTTTTACTGCAAACTATTCCACTGATCTCCAGTCACACTGAACCAAATGCACAGACATGTGACTCCATCAGTTTTTGGACTGTGACACGTTTTGTTTCGCTTCTGTTCAAGATCAAATATGCTGTTCAGAAATTTACTTTCAAAACAAATAACTTAATAATAAAAATGAATAATGACAACGAACAGCAGAGGAGACATTCAGGTAGTAAATGCAGTAATACCACAATATAGAAAATACTCCAGTACAGATAAAAGTCCTGCATTAATGTACTTTTAACTTTTTGTATGTTGCTGCTGAACACGTTGCAGGTCATTCTCCTTGTAAACGCACTGTTGTGTGCTCTGATTTACAGCCTCGGGTTCAATATTTACACATTCTCATGTAACTAAAGTAAATGTAGTGCAGCACAAACTGAATTTATTCCTCAGGCCGAGTCAATAAAAGTTACTTTCACTCTGCAGTACTTGAGTAAATGTACTTGTAGTGTTATTACAGTGAGCTCAATGAAAATCCAAACTATGTAGAGCTGATGGGTTTTGGTCAACCCTGAGGTCACAGTCACAGCGAGGGGTGCGTTTGTTTCCTGACACTGGGACGTGATAAAGTGATGAAGAGAGTGAAACTAGCAAAGCTGAACTGAAAACTGCAACTAAACCTGCTGAAAAGCCCTCTGCAAACCCGCTGCACCTGCTACACACCACAGAAACAAACTACGATAACTGTGATGCTCATTACCTGCAGTGATGACGTGATGAAGCTGTGTCCCGCGGACTCCTCTGTATCATAATTCATTAAAATTATAAACTATAATCAGCCCAAACTCAGCAGCAGCCTCGCGTTTCTGCGCATGCGTGTAAGAATTATAACCGATCTCATTAAGTGGAAGCGCGTTTGTGCAAATGCTTGCGTTTGATGCATTGCTTTAATTGTTTTGCCACTAGGACCCGGCATGCAATGCGCGAAAGTCACGTGGTCTGTCTATGCAGCTACCGTTCCAACCTCAGGGAATTATCCACAGTGCGCATGTGTAGAAAATTCAAAAACTGCTCCTCCGCTCTTTTTCTCAGCTCCAGTCTTTGCTAAGGGGACAGTGGCCACGCCCACAAATTAAACGTAGTGCTAGTGATGGCCAAATGAAGCTTTCCGAAGCACTGAAGCTTGTATTGAAAAACGGTTCATTACTCGAAGCTTTTCAACACAGTCCTCTCCGGTGAAATCTGGTGGTGAAAATTTTGAAGAGCAGCTTGAATCTGCAAAATAAAACGGACTGCTCAATCATCACTGCTCACTCAAGAGTGGCGTTCTCTCTGATATTGGGCCACCGTTCCGTTGCTTTGAACATGTAATTGGTTTTGTTTTCTCGATTGGGGGGCTGAAAAAAATGTAATGCGTATTTGCGTAATACATTTTCATCAATAAACTTTCCCTATTTAAACATGCACTATGGTGGCCTTTCTTTGCTCATAACTCCTTGATGTTGGTAAATACAATAAGTGAGCAATATATATAATATACATATGATAATGCACAGCACATTATGGAGTATGCCCCTGCTGTGGAGTCCTGCCTCCATCTACTTGTCGTTTAATCACTGGACAGCTGGACAGGTTCATACAAAATATTAGATTAGGCCAATTGTCCTATACATATTTTTGACCTAGGGGTGGGATTGATTGTGAACTGGAAAGGGAAAATGCTTAGGAAGCTGAGTACGGCTGCATCGTCACTGATTTGTAGAATCATTTTGATTCGATTCAATTTGATTGGAATCTGGAAAGTTTTGCCTCAGTCAGAAATATTACAAGTCTGATCATTTAACAGTATATATCCATAATTTCGTATCTATTAAAAGAAAGCTGACACATGTGAGACTTAATTAGAGATGTAAACAGAGAGTTATGAAACCTGCAGCTGCAGAAGCCAGCGGGAAAAAAGAGGCAAACACAGCGCGGACCCGCCGACACATCAAAATCTGATTCTGACGCGTCGGGTCCGCGCTCTGTGTTTACGTTTGTATGCAGAATCCGTAAACCTGCTCCCAGTTACTGTTTTAGCTGCATGGTGTTTGACGACATGTTGTGAGGTTTAACCTGAGATGCTGGCGTTTCAGGCATAATAACGTTAATTTACAAATCGACACGGGATTTTAATGAATCAATATCACTTTATTCAATTTAGCATGGATTGTAATCAGAAAGGCGATAATCAAAACCCACCCCTAATCAAGAACTTGCAAAGTAAAAACATGATCTATGTCAGGTAGCCCTTTTGTTATTTACATTTAAAAAGAGGATTAGTGTTACTGTGCGCTGGCTGAGTCTGTTTCTTTTCTTAGAAATAGTTTCTCCTGCCCTGGAGAAAATCCACTTGCATGGAACAGAAGAGGCTGTGGAGTGCAGGAACCACACTGCAAGCTGGTAGATATGCAGGTATTCCTGGGTCCTGCAGACTATCACCTAAAAACAATAAACAAAATGATTTTCTAAACTGTAGCAATGTAATGTACGTATAGTGTCAAATACATTTTTGTAGTCTTCATTAGCTTTAATTCACATGGAAGTGTTCCTAAAGTCATATGCTGTAATGATATTTACATTATGAAAACATGATTTTGGACATTTCAAGTTTTTCACTTCGGCAGATAAAAAGAATTGAGCAAAATCAACTCAAAATATTCCCACACGCCAGAACGTCCTCTCTTCCTCGCTGGCTCCATATCTGTCAGTGGAATGATCACCTCTTCGCTCTCTGTCACCATCAACACACTCCACGAATCCCGTGGATGATTCACTTCCTTATATCTGTTTGAATCAGGTACCGAAGCAGTTACGTGCGTAATGAAGCTTCGGACGTCACTGGTCACGTGACTTTTGCCAAACGAAGCAAGCCTCGACACAGTGCTTCTGAACCAGTGTGTTGTTTTTTTCGACACACGCTCCGGAGCGTCAGCTTCAAGCGGGCCATCACTACTGTAGTGCAGAGCCGTAACGGTATGGGATCAGAATGATGCCGCCTTGAAATGAAACTGAAAAAAAATTTACTGAAAAATCTTGTATTGAAAGTGAAAAAAAAATTGATAGTGAAAAACGATTAATTCAAACTGTAATTTTTTTGTTTTTGCTTACAATTTTTTTTCAATTTCATTTTAAGGCGGCGTCGTTCTGATCTCATATAACCGCTAGTAGGCTAGTTTTCAGAGACCGCTAACATACTGCCACAAGAGGGCAGCACGCTCCAACATGGACATAACCAGAAACACTTACGGGAGAATCATGTGACAGGGAAGCACGTGATATAACTACACCATGACATCATTGTACACGCCTGTGCTCCACAGCCAGTTGAATCAAATAAAAACTGTTTCAAAGTTTTGGCAGCTTTGTCCCAAAGTAAAGTTTAAACATTAGAAAAGAAGCTGACAATAAACCAGTGATCTGAGAAGTAATGAAGACTGTTTAAAATTTCAGCTCAGCTAACAAGTACTGGCACAAGATGGTGCTGCACATGTTCTCACAACTGATTTTAAAGACTTTTTGAAATCCAGCTTCACAAACAGCGAAATCTGTGACAGTTTTGAGAGCAGGCTGGTAAAAGTTTACCCGTATATGTATTTCATGCCCACTTTAATATATTTCAATGATAAGAAGCAAAGCATAGTCCCGGGCATTTCTTCTCTCCAGGCTTTGAATATTTAAAGACATTTGCACAGCAGCAGTGAAACAGGCGCTCCTCACCAACCACATCATCTCTGAAGCATCCAGCTCGATGTCGAGGAGCCAACGCTGTCCTGCTGCTGCTTCCAATCACATTTCATTCTTGGTTTGTTTATATTTTTACCAACAGTTATTTGTTGATTTAACCATTAAACTCCAACAAATCTTCACAGCATTTCCTCATCATCAAAGTTCATCTGTGGCTTAAATCTGCTGTCAAATATCAGACGGGCTGTGTTTGACTCATTCTGTAGCCCTGAGTCACTGATGGGGTTCTTCTTAATTCTAATTCAGGCTTTTTATTGATTCATCACCTCGTGCAAAGTTTCTTCTATTAGGATTATTTGTTGTGAAAATATAAGTGAAAATATGTAACCATGTCATGTAACAACATGTTTTTATGTTATGAGTAAAGGCGATGGCGTGATGATGTAAGTGGGAGCCAGACTGGCGGCATCAGTGATTATCAGGAGTGTCTGAGCTGCATGCTGTGTGCGTATTTGTATTACTCATGGTGTTAGCACTTCACTTTCATTTGAGAACAAAATGTATCCATGATGTAAAAATGTCATATAAAATATTTCAGTTTAAACTTTGGTGTTAAAATCTCCAGGAGATGAATGTAAGTCAACATGTCGTCCTGAGAGGTGCTGAAACCCTGTGTGTGTGTGTGTGTGTGTGTGTGTGTGTGTGTGTGTGTGTGTGTGTGTGTGTGTGTGTGTGTGTGTGTGCGCCAGGCTCAGGCTGCCAAAGTCCCGATTTATGCCAAGATTAATTATGAGCATGTTGTCCAGATCGGGATGAAAACTGACATGACATGTGCAGTAATCACATTACAGTTCACACACGGCTGTGTGTGGTGCAGATGGGAGGATAAATCCTGCTCGCCACATGTTTTACACGAAGCATCTGAGCCGCCGCCGCTGAAGGTCTGAAGGCTCGTATGTGTTTCAGTCGTGGTGTCGAACTGAGAACATTCCTGCAAACATGCAGGAGGAAAATGCTTCATGTCCTTCACAGAGGAGATGAGGATATTTTCCCCTCTACATCCATCCTAAACATTCACACAGCGTTCAGAGAGATGTGTAGTTGCTGGAGGGAGCATTTTATTAAGTGTGCAGCTGCTCATTTCCATACAAAGTCAGTCCAAAACCAGTTTGAAGTGGAACATGAACTACAGCTCCCGATTTACCCATGTCGGTCCTGTCGTAAGTCAAAATCAGTATTTTTGTACATTTCTCTGAGTTTTTTACAACAGTATTTTCATTTGTTGTCATTTGTGTTTGATAAAAATGGCTTTGCTTTTGTTTCTCTGTGTTTGAAGTCATCAGGAACTCATCCTAATAACCCGTCACATGATCGCTGTAAGGCTGCAGTGGAACATTTCACAAGCTTATTGATCATCTTCCCAGAGTGGAAAATATTCCATTGATTACTCTGATGATGCTGTGCTGTTTCTTTCTAATCCACTTCACAGCTCTCTTTGATCCCTCATGTATACATTTCCTGACACTAAACGATTTGCAAATCAAAACATCACAGACACTCACAGACATCTTGACTCTATCTCATCTACACATATTCATAATATATCAAGGAAACTCAACCAGAAACGGTTTAAATCAAGTTCATACTATGAATGACAAACATATTTTTAAGCATCCATCCATCCATCTTCATCCGCTTTATCCGAGGCCGGGTCGCAGCAGCCTAAGCAAAGAGGCCCAGACCTCCCTCTCCCCAGCCACCTCCTCCAGCTTATCCGGGGGAACACCAAGGCGTTCCCAGGCCAGCCGAGAGATATAATCTCCCCAGCGTGTCCTGGGTCTGCCCCGGGCCTCCTCCCGGTGGGACATGCCTGGAACACCTCTCCCAGGAGGCGCCCAGGGGGCATCCTTGTCAGATGCCCGAACCACCTCAGCTGGCTCCTTTCGATGTGGAGCAGCAGCTGCTCTACTCTGAGCCCCTCCCGGATGGCCGAACTTCTCACCCTATCTCTAAGGGAGAGGCCAGCCACCCTTCGGAGGAAGCTCATTTCTGCCGCTTGTATCCGCGATCTCGTTCTTTCGGTCACTACCCACAGCTCGTGGCCATAGGTGAGGGTAGGGACGTAGATCGACCGGTAAATTGAGAGCTTCGCTTTTACACTCAGCTCCCTCTTCACCACGACGGACCGGTGCAGCGTCCGCATTACTGCAGCTGCAGCCCCAATCCGTCTGTCGATCTCCGGCTCCCTTCTCCCATCACTCGCGAACAAGACCCCGAGATACTTGAACTCCTCCACTTGGGGCAGGAACTCATCCCCGACCCGGATGAGAATCTTTTTAAGCAAAGATTCTTTAAAAATGTCTCATTATCTGCTGTCGTGGTTTCTCACCATTAGATCGTTTAACTTAAAACAAGATCCTGTTATAAGCTTCAAGAATACTGGGCTGACATTACAGGTGAACTGGGGAAAATCTTCCACGTTGATATAGAGATGGACCCTTTGTCCCTGATTCTAGGTCTTCCAAGTGACCGCCTAAAAGCGGCGGCCAACAAAAGATTGTATAACACTCTAACATTTGCAGCCAGGAAAAATATCCTCTTACAATGGATCAACGATAGGACTCCCACTGTCTGTGGCTGGCGCAAAATAGTTTTTGAACTGATTCCTCTGGAATACCTCACACACGTTATACACCACAGTGTGGGTCAGTTCTATGGGATGTGGCACCCCTTTTTGGACTATATTGGACCGGACCTTTCCGCTATCTTATTCAAAGGACTACTACACACGTGATCACCACCCGGGCGCTGTAAGACTGACTCACCACCTCTTGTATGTTATATTTTGTATTTTGTATCTTGTATTATGCCTTATTTAAGAGCTGTTGTGTACGTTTTGTGTTTGTACTGTTTTGTTGTTCTGTGTCTACTGTCGAGACACTGTCGTGTTAAAGGAAAATCTGCAATAAAAACAATGATGAAAAAAAAAAAACTTAAAACAAGATTATGTGGCTTCACATCACAGTGCTGCACCTCCACATGTTCGGACTTTTCCTGTATTTTTCAAAATCTGAAAGAAACATTCAAAATCAACAAACTTTGCACTATAAAAAATTACATCTACTTAATCATCAGACTGGCTGGCGGTTGATTTTTCGTCATTTGATGAATCAGATAAGAGTTTGTTTCATGTCTGAGGCTCGCCCTGGTTTCTGGATGCCTGGGAAAGTGACACGTTCCTGTAACGAGGTTCTCAGCAGCCACCTGAGCTCAGACGTTTGCTTTGGATCCCTGGACATGGACTTTAATCACTGAAAAATGATTATGGAAGCAAACAGATGTGTGTTTTTATACACATCAGTAATGTTATGGTCGTATTTGTGGAGGACCCTGAAACAAACTGTGCAGAAGTGATGCTCTGGGTGACGACTTTGAGATATCAGAAGTGGACTTAGTGCTGCTCAGTGTTGTAAACATCAGGTCATCACAGGTGATTCATCGGCTTCTGCTGCTGCTTGAAAGAAAAATGTGATGATGATGAAGAAGACTGTACAGTAACAGTGTAGTCCAGAGGATATGATTCATGGTTCCTCTGCTCTCTAACGTCATTAACAATAAGCTGACCCAAAGTCATGGGCGCTGAGGATAAGTCATATTATAGAAATCAAAGACAGGAACCTGGTTTGAGTCGAGGCAGACGGGAAACAGATCTTCAAAAAAAAGTGAAAATTTATGGAAATGAAATGAACTCCTGCAGATCGTATCATCGCCTCGCTGACAGGAACATCTGCTGTGTAAAAATCAACACAAACAACGTTACGTCAGTTTAACATGGAGCAGCTCAGAAATATGGACAGGCGCAAATCAGCATCAACAAAGGAGGGAAACACACCTGCAGCCTGTTTCCTCCACTGTCTGCAGTTTCATTTTCTCTGACCTTCTTCACTGTTTCAGCTTCTTTATTCTTTAAACTGAACTTTAATCTCAGCGAGTCAGAACAAAAATGCAACCAGAGCCGGAAATCACTTCTACTGACTACAGAACAACATTTATAAACTTCTCATTTCTGATGTTTTCATATGATACAGACTTTAATTTGGTTAATGATCAGCCTGCAAACTGAAGTATCCACACCAGGGGGCGCTGCAGAGAGAGAGGTTAACCAGGTGCAGGTGTTAACTTTCACTGCTACAAGGACACTGATCCATGAGAAGCGCAACTTTTTATCTTCAGTACATGTTATAAGCTTTTTATTATTATTTGCAGGAGCAATACAAGGAATAAAAGTGATGCAGTCAAAATGAAATGATGTCTTTTGTCCAGTGATCGTGGAGTTTGTTAATCTGCTGTTATAATCAGCTCTACAGTTCTGCTGGAGATTATTTCTAACTGATAAGAACGTCTAAAAGTCGCATTAGATAAGGTTCCAGAGAAATGAATATTTATTTATTTTAAATGTTTTTTAAATATTTAGTTTGATTTAGAAACACGAACTAACAGCTGCTGGTTTTACTGAGTCAAAGACAGACTTTGCTTTGTTTAAAGAAAGAAATCTTTGTGTGGATCTTTCCCTCTGCTGCAGTAAAGAAACCTTACACTGAGTTTTAAACGAACATATTAAATATAATATAAAATTATAAACATATCTTAC
Organism: Diplotaxodon limnothrissa; assembly: GCF_057381915.1. Taxonomy (NCBI): domain Eukaryota; kingdom Metazoa; phylum Chordata; class Actinopteri; order Cichliformes; family Cichlidae; genus Diplotaxodon; species Diplotaxodon limnothrissa. The sequence continues at coordinate 1,928,855 of NC_140613.1, read as the reverse complement.
CTTAGCTCAATTTAAACGGTTATATGGCAGCAAACAGGCCTGCTGGGCCACAGTCCTGGATCACAAACACAAAACAATCTCAGCCGTCTGTCCCCCAGCGCATCATTTTTCAACGTCAGTGTTAATGTAAGAGAGACTAAACCTTTATTATCCCGGACCAAACACCTCTAAGAACCAGTGAGATCAAAACAGTGATTTTAGTTTAAACTAAACAGTTAAAAAGTGAAACCAAACAACAATGATCCAAAAGATGCTGGACGATAATCCTCCATGTCCAAGTGCTCCAAAAGCACAAAGTGCTGTTATGTGACCTCATCGTTGCTGCTCCTGTGAACTCTGAACATCATTTCTGACCAAGCTGGAAACACGAGTGTTCAGACAGGCTGGTATCCAATTAGCATTTCCAGATCAGATACACACAGAGACTTTCAGGTGCTGGAGAGGAGCTGATGAGATGTTTGCAGAAAACTCAGCGACTGCTTTGTTTCTGTTTGGACGGCTTTTGTTCCCTCATCAGAGCTGATGCAACGTTTGCTCCAATTTTATCATCGTCACTGTTTATAGTTCAGAAGACGACTGTGCTAGAGGGCCGTGAAGATGTGCACAACAACCAATAACTGGATGGACAGATGCACAAAACGATCACACAGACACTGAAATCAATCACAAAACGACCGTAAATTTCAGGTCTTATTAACAAACGAGCAGACATAAATACTGAGCTGCTCTCAGGATGCCAAATAATCATTTTGGAAGTTTCTCAGATATGTCAGGGCGTTGTTGGAAGGTTACAACATGATTTAACCCAAAACATCTGTTTTAACCCTGGTTGGGTCATTTTGAGCAGCTAAAACTAACCAACAGGGTGAAAGTGGAAGTAAAAAAGGAAAAATGAACCACAGGCTCATTGTGTGGACTTTGTGTCTCGCTCTGATATGTGCTGTTATTTATTGGTGGTCAGTAACGTCGTGGCTGTGGGTCAGAGCGCACAATGAGACACAAAAAACATCTAAAAGATGTAAAAATAAAATTACCAGAAGAGGCTCAGGAACCCTGCAGCTCATTCATAATGAAGGACGCTGTTAGAATAACGTGACTCCCACATCAGAATCACGTGATCTGCTCCTCTCTTCATCACAACAGTCTGAAGGTATCGGACCACGAGTCTCTCTGATTGGCTGGAGATCAGCAGCTTCTTTGGTTTCGGGTCATCGCTCCGTCTCGTCGTGTTTGAGGCGTGTGGATTGGCGGTGAGAGCACAGCGGGCTCTCCTTCTGTACTTTCATACGGCGAGCCCGGGACTCGCGGCGAGGTCATTCATTAAACATGACCGTCTAAAAATAAAGGCCTCCTCCTTTCACCAGAACGGCGCTCTTTAATCTGGGCCAGAGCTTCGAGTGGTTTGCATCAGCACACGAGAGGCGACACGAGAGACAAAGAGAGACAAAGAGGGATGTTTCACAGCGGGAGGCGGAGGAGGAGGAGGGCGCTTCATCTTCACAGTGACCGGCCGCTGGATTTGTACTTCAATGGGGACGCAGCGCGACCTCTGACCTTACTGTGTGGAAATCAAAGGCTTAAATTCATTTTGTTTCTCAGCACACAGCAGAGGATTCATTACAGCACGTTGATGTTGGCACATGAAAGAAAACCTGGATTTACAGCAGACGTGTTCATTATTCAGCTGTCGGCTCTGTTTTCAGTCTTTATGCTGAAACATCTTAAATACCTGCTGAGGTCTAAATCAGACTCAATCAGACTCAATCAGACCAAATCAGTCTAAATCAGACTAAATCAGACTCAATCAGACTCAATCAGACTAAATCAGACTCAATCAGACTCAATCAGACTCAATCAGACGCTCACAGAGGGAAAATCTTTGTGTATTTCACTTAATGACAAACTGCTTTCCCTTTACTTAAAAACATGTTTGCATGATAACAGATGGAGGTCCGTGAGAGAGCGCAAACTTCCACAACACCAGCGGTCCCACCGGCAGCGTCATCGGGACTGTCAGGATCCTGTAATCAGCACAAATACTGTAAAATGCATTTGTGGCAAAAATGCACCTGAGTCCAGTTTCAGGTTGGGGCTGCTGCCCAGGGCCGTGACACAGAACTCTGGGGCCATGGTCACAGAGTCTCTGTGGGCCCCCTTCACCTCGTTCATCCAGCTGTGCGGACAGCTGCACTGATTATTAGGACATGAACTGTTAACTGCTGACAGATCTGTAGCGCGTCCATGAGTCTCAGCACATTTTGACCTCCTCTGTTTTTACCATAGAGCCGTTCACAGCTTAACCACGGTTACACGTGTTTTACTTGGATTATTGAGCTGAAGAATGAATTCTTTTCTTTGTTTTCATTGAATTTTTTATGATTCCTGTGAGATAAAAAGCTCTAAAAATGTGAAGTCTGTTTTCTAAACCTTTCCTAACACTCAGTCCTCATCCTTCCCATCAGCCTCAGAGCAACCTTCACGGTCCCTGCTTCCATCATCCTGCAGCACTCAGACATCCAGATCATCACGGCACATCAGAATAACTGTAAACAGGGACATCTTAGGCCCTCCAAGGTATGGAGGCCCATCTCCACCACCACTTCCCCTGCCAGTGGCGGACTCCCTCAGACATTGGTGCATTGGTGGTTCTTTGTGTCTGGGGATGGGTGTCCGGGTACACACCGGCTCACTCTGCTTGTCGGGGCCTGGAGCCTGGGGCTCGCTCGGGCCACTTCGGAGGTGGGGTGCCCCCGGCCTCTCGGCCTGGGGCTCGGTCACTGGCACAGCTGGCTGCCGGCGGAGCTCACGGGCGCGTCACTGCAACTCCCCCTGGCTTCTGCTCCGTGAGCCCTCATCTGGGACTCTCCTCAGCTCTTTCTGGGACAGTGGCGCGGCTGCCCCTCTGTGGGTCTTCCTTGGTCTCTTGTGTTCTGGGGGCCTCTGGATGTCTGGAGTTTTGATCTCCTCCATACCTGCTTCATGCCCTGGAGGACGGGGCTGTGGCCCCCCCACACCCTCTAACAGATCATTACATGAAGGAACCTTTTAAAAACAAGCGCGTCCATGCTCACAGGTGTGCACACGGGTGATCACACCCACAAACTACACCCTTTTTGGCTCCTACCTCAAAGCACACTGTGTTCTGTTGATCTTATGTGCTGCACAATAATGTTTAATATTTAGTATTTACTGTCATATTCCCATATATCATTGTGATGCTGTTTATTCTATTGCTCTTGTTCTTTGCTTGTTTTCTCTTTTTTCTTTCTCAGCAGGTGATCCAGGTTTTGTTGGTTTTTGCATTTTATCCCCGTCCCTCTTCCTCGCTCTTTTTCTTTCCCTCTTTCTTTCTCCTGTTTCTTTTCCCCAGTCAAGTCTGTCCCGTGTTCAGCAAATGAAAATAAAATAAACAGTAAAAGGTGAATCATTTGGTCCATTTGGTAAAGTAAATCCGTTGGGCATCTTTCTTTACCTTTAGACAATAATTCTGATGAAAAAGAGCCAAACGGGACAGGCAAAAAATAAATAACTGTAAACAATGTCATTATCTTTATATGGAGTGAACTTTAAATATGTATCCAGATATTTTTGTGTTTCTGAAACCGTAACAGCAGAGTTCCCGCGCTGTGGGCGAGCAGGTGTATCTGCAGCGATGTGATTGATGTTTTTTATTGTTTCTGGGACGATATCGAACCCACGAGTTGCAGACGTCACACGGAGCAGAGTGATGGTCCTGCAGATGTAAGCTGCTGATTCACTGATGCAGAGAGTGTACACGGGTACGCCAGTGTGCTGCCTGTGCTTCATCACAGTGAACTAAAGCTAAGGAAACACATGTGACTCCCTGCACACATTCCTCTTTGCTTCTTATTGAATCAGGAAGTGCTGTCGCTGTGATGTTAAATGTCCCGTTACCTCAGAGCAGGTCTGGAGACAGTGAAGCTGAAGGCTGCCTGATGTCAGCAGATCTCACAGCTGCTGATAGCCAGACCATCCTTAGCCTGTTCGCTGTTCTTTCTTCAGAAAGCCTTCCATCACGTTGCCTTCTCTCCTTTCTCCCTTTTCTTTTTTGATGCTCTCTTTGGGAAAGCCGTGACTCACAGTGTCCATTAGCACTCAGAGAATAAATGAGCTGTGCTGTAAAGGTCAGTGTGAGTGCGGTGCAGTAAGCCACTGTATGAGCTCAAAGTGGGGTCAGCCTGATGCGTTCAGGTTATTTAGGACAAATTACTAAGAAATAAAATAATACAAACAACAGCAAAGTGGGACTTACACTTGACCTCCTCGCCACTGGCGCTACAACCACATTAAATATGGACGTAACCCTCTCGGCGTCGTCCACCGGGTTGTTTTGGCAGCTGCCGTGTTGTTTGTTTGGACTCAGCAGTGATCGTGTTTGGATCACTGCTGCTGCTGAGCGCCGTGTCAACACCTGCAGTTCCTCTAACGTCCACCAGAGGCTCCAACAGTGAGTCCGCATGGAGTCATGTTAAAAACTTAGAGCAGAAATAAACGTGTTTACAGCCTGATACAAAACGGTTTCAGTACTTCCGCTTCGTAACACCTGTACTGCCATAACTCACCTGTTTAAATTGTATTAAGTCATAAACCTGCATTGTTGGGGGCGTGGTCTCTTTGATTGACAGCTGGATGGCGACACAGGCTTGACCTCAGCTCACCCCTGACCTGGACCTGTGGACTGTGTTTGGGCAGTTGGAGCATCCATCCACTGTTTTAACAGCTTCATCAGTTGCGGGAGGGTGGAGCCCATCATGTGAAGCACAGGCTGGCTAACGGAGCCTGATGGGGTTGTTAACATGTATGTAAGTGAGCGCACATGTTAGGGAGAACATGCCATCTGCACACAGCATCCATTCATCCTTCTTCTCTGAACTCAGTGAGAACTGAGTGAAACACAGAAGCCTGAAGCAGCCGCTGCAGATGCTTCAGGCTCTCTGAGCATCAGTGAGTTCACAGATGCAGGTAAATGGGTCGTCCAATAAGAAGCTGCCCAAACCAAGGTGTGCCACGCCTTCAGAGACTCGTGCTAATACAGGAGTGGCTCGATGGACAAAACGCCAGTTTTACCAGGTTATAATTAAACCTTGAACACAAAGGAGACACAGTGAGAGTCCTCGGGGCGTTTTGAATTCTCGTCTCTTATTTCAGCTGATTTATTTTTAATCCTTCCTATGATCTACATTTTCTTTATCTCATTGTTTTCCACGTGTGTTTGTTTTCGTTTCTATTTGGTTTAAATAAAAACAGAAGCCTGACTTTGTGTTTTCATCCATCTGTCCCGCTTTCACCTCCATCTCCTGTCACCTCTCTCTGCTTTCCTCAACTTTCACTCCTCTTCCTTCCTCTCACTTTCCCCCCCTTCACAAAGTTTATCCCCCCCGCTGCCTCTTCCCTGCCTCCTTCCCTCCTCTTCCTCCTCCTTGGCCTTGTAGGTGAGCTGCATGATTGGGCGGCAGGTCGGAGGGGTAGGCTTTTGGAAATCACATGGTTTACGTTTCCAGCTCCCTGAGTCGCCATTTTGGAGGAAAGTTTGGGAATTTGTAGACCTGGGGAGGTGCTGGAGAGGGAGAGGAGAAGGAGAAGAAGAAGAAAAGAGGAAAAAGGAGGGAGGAGGGATTTCACAGAAGTTTGACACGAGTGCACGTCGCAGGCGGGGACACGGCGGAGCGGTGCGGACCAGTGCGGACCAGTGCGGACCAGTGCGGGATAAGTGAGTGTAGGTGTGCCGCCAGCCTGGCTTTGAAGTTTTTTTATTTCTGGACGAACCCGCAGCGCTCCGGAGCCGCTCCTCCTCCACCCAGCAGCAGCGGGCAGCTCATGCATGCGCCGCCTGCACAGCAGCGGGTGTTTCCCGGACTTTGGCACACTGCAGGTCCCGCTCGGTCCGAGCCAGATCTGCACTTTTCGGAGCCAGCTCCAGAGTCAGCCTGCGCGGTGCACGCCGGCGCACACAGCCTCTCCGGCGGGGAACTACATCTGTGAGAGTCGGCAGCTCAGCGGAGCTTCACTTGTTAGCGGGACTGCTGGCTGAGCCGTCCCCGGAGGCTCGCTGTTGTTGTGCCAGTCTGCCCCCCGACGCTCCGTCCGGAGGGCTTTTGGCTCGGAGGGATTTTCTTCAGCCCTGACTTGGAGCGGTGACAGCGGCGGGTTTATCCGGCGGAACCGCGAACAAAAACCGTCCTGTGTGAGGACTGCATGCGGCTGAGGCGGATCTAGCCGAGCCAGACCACCACCATGCCAGTGAGAAAGAAAGGTAAGCCGCTTTCACTTCACATATTAACTAGCAAGCTAGCAGGCTAGCCGTTCAAACTCCGGCTGCTCCTTCGCTTAGACACACAGGACTCGAACAAACACGGGACACGCAGCGGCTCACACGCCACACGAGCCGAACACGGCCCACACGGCTCGCTTTGGCCCTGCTGAGCTGAGCGGAGCCGTGCCAAGTCAGGTGAAGTCAGTTAAAGTAGGAGCTAGCCGGTTAGCCACTGCTGCTAACCAAGTTGTAAATGGGGCACCTTGTGTGGAGAACTAAAAATAAACTCTAATATGAATAAAATATTCACCTCGTCCTCAGCAGTCAGCGCGCGATTTAGGAATATAATGAACTGTAAAAATTTAGAAAAATATTCTGAGTTAGTTTACACGTTATTAACCGTGTATAACTGTACTGTTATCCCGGGAAAAATAAAGATTGTGCCCGGGGCGGTGGAGGCAGTGAGTTAAAGAAAAGCCACTTATTTAAGTCAATGAAAGATTCACCTCGTTCCCAGCGCTAAGTGCACATTTCATGAACTAGATGAACTGTAAAAATTTAGAAAAATGTTCTCATTTAGTGAACTCATTCATAAGTACGGAGACCTCCACTTTAATCCCAGGAAAAATAAAGATAATTTCAAAAGCCTTGCAAATGGTGCGTCAAATGCCTCCTAATTATCCATAGTAATTATGTTTAGCCTCCCTCAGTATGAAAAGACAAGAAACATTTTAATGATCGTTTTTTTTCTGCAAACTGCAAAAACAAACCTAAACTGTGCCATCAGTGTGGATGAGTCACTGCACAAAGTATTCAGTGTTTCAGTGATTGCAGTTCAGGTACAGCCCAGTCTGAGCTCAGGTGGGCTGCACCAGCAAAACCACTGCAGTTTAAAAAACGTTGCTTTTATTCAGTGTAAAAGCCTGAACTACGAAGACATCACTGCTGTATTTGTCCCTCTGCATTAAAAACCTTCACCGGTGGAGATTTTCTAACCAAACAGCAGCATTTTGTGCCTTTAACAAATATTTAAATATAGAAATATTAAATCCACACACACCCACTCCTGAGTGAAACGACACGGACATAAAACGTGTGTTTTATTGGAAAGTGTGAGCTGTTAATCACTGTCTTGAATAGGACCGTGTCCATTCTGGTCCTCGGGCCACATATTTGACAAACCTCATGCAGCTGAAGGACATCAGCTGATACTTAAATGAAGTCTTTTAAAGTTGGCAGCTTCCATTGTACCTCACACCACATAACGCACCAGCGTTCACCATCGTGTATTTAAGCTCCACGTTTTAGCGCTCACAGCGACGCGCGCAGATATGTTGATCTGGGTCAAACCTCAAAGACCGACACTAACGGAGAGAATTTAATTTAAAGCTGTTAATTGGCTGAGGTAATTTTCTGCTGTTTAGAAACTGACATGTGGGCTGTGAGGTCAGCTGTGAGGTCAGCGTATCAGGCTGAAGCATCAGGTCAGCTGAGGGTTTGTAGGCCGTCACAATCTGTCTCAAACTTTCACTTCCTAATAAACCAGAAGACGGAGGAGTGTGATATTAAATGTCTTCTGTGCTGTGACACAAATCGCCTGGTTTATGTTTTATGTTGTATTTCAAGTTCATACTTTCAATTAATGTGGCTTTTAAAATGAGATCTGTGGCTTTCCACCTCAGCTACAGTGTTACACCTTCTAACTCGGGCGTGTGTGCAGGTTTTCAGCAGCCCTTGAAAAGCTTTATTTCTTAAAGCTCTCGACCATAAAGTTATTAAAGTTGGTGTCTTTGATTCGAGAGGTCTTCATTCAGTGAAACATTCGCTCTGAGCTTGAGTTAGACAGTTTTTGACGCTTTGTGAACGTAGACTTGGTTCCTTCCTGGATGTTATCAGTGAACAGGACCCCGAGGCTTTGTGTTTCGGGCAGTTTAATGCTGGCAGAGTCTCTGAGACACACGTTTGGCAGATATCAGGATCGTTACAGACACTCGAACATTCGTGAGCGAGGGGACATTTATCGACATCGTGTTTCTTTCATCACGTCACTTTCGTGATGGCTGAATGTTCAAACGCGTATCGATAAAACCGTTCAGTCACACAGGCCTGGAGACGGGAAAAATAGTATTCCTAAACTGACCAATCCAACGTGACGAAGCAACCACAACCATGTTTCCGGTGCAGCGTCCTCTCTGTGACCGACTGCGACACCAGCAGCCTGCCGCCAGCACTTCCAGCTCCACGTTGTTTTATGGTTTTGATGGTTTTATGTCTTAGTCGGAGTTTTCTCTGCTGGTTCCAGCGTGAGCCGAAGGATTCAGGCTTCTTGCCTAAATTAGGCTTGAAACAACAATAATGAAACCAAGACCAGAAGCAGGACGCAGCGAACTGCCAATTCATCTAAATCAGTGCTGACGGAGGCGAGAGGCCCAACGCGCCGCCTCCTCGGGCTTTGTGTGTTTTATTTACAGGCGAGACTCACAGCCAATCAGCAGCAGGCATGAATCAAAGTGAGAGAGCAGGTTAATGATGGTAGAAACAACAATGTGATGGTAAATGTGTCGCTGTGTGCATAACTGTCCAGGAAGCTGTCTGTGTGAGGTTCTTCTGTCCTGTAAATGATCCAGTTAATTAGAAGTCGTAAGAGTCACATGACATCGCTCAACAATAACGACCTCGGTAGATTCCTTCGGGTTCTGACTTCCTGAAACTGGGTGCCGAGCCGACGCTCTCGCTGCCGTGCTGCAGTCACACACTGACCTTTATTTAAAGCTGATTCACCAACAAGTAAACCAGCAGAAATGTGACCATCCAACAGGGTTACAGTCAAAGTCCTGAATCTTCTCCACGTCCAGCTGCAGCGATGTTACGCTGTTTGCATGTCTGTGATCGATCGGTGTTATTGGACGATGATCTGCATTAAAATGATGTTTAGTTGAAGCCTTGAATTTAAAACAAAGCTCTGAATGAAGCCTTCGGGTCATGATTTGAGGCGACTTTCTATTTACTACTTTCAGCTTAATCATTTTATCAGATTTGCTTTGGTCTGAATGTGACTGTCAGCAGCAGACATGTAGTAAATCTGTCCTTAATGCTTCCCTCTGAGCCGAGCCTGATACTCTGACCTTTATACTTATCCGCTGGGGAGAGGCCTCTTTAACTCATTTATACTCCTTTAAAACCTGCCCGCAGTCTTAAATGCATGCATGTTTGGATTTTTAAAGTATTATTTCCCTCTCCCGGTGCGTGCTGGCTGCCAGTGCAGCTCAGCGTTTCAGCACAGAGGGATTATTTGTGCCCGTCTGACGGTTTGAAGCGGCCCTCTGCTGCCATCTCGTCTCAGATCAGTCCTCGTTAGTCGCTGAGCCTCGGCTCTGTCGTATCCCCGGCTCACCTCTCTCGCTGCTTCCTCCTGTTGTACAGACGCACAGCGAGCGCTGCAGCTGCTGGAGCAGTACCGGGCCAAGCTGAACCACACCGAGGACCGGCAGCTCCGACACTCCATCCAGAGGGTCATCGACATCTTCCAGAGCAATCTCTTCCAGGCTCTCATAGGTACGGTCGCCTCTCTGACCACAGAACACCTCACACGGTTACCACACATCCTGGAAACAGGACGTCTCTAGTCCTGGAACATAACCCTGGAAAATAAGGACCTGGCCTGATAAAGGTTTCACATCACAAGAAGCAGTCTTTGTACTTCAGCAGTTTGTCACAATCTTGACATGAGAACACTGAGCTTATCTGTAGGTGACACAACCACAGAGTTATTTAACCCTTTAAGCCCATCGAAGCGCGCACGCTCCCATTTGTGTACACAGCACATAAGCTAGCGCAATCATTTTTTTTTTTTTTTTTTGCATATGAAACCGGAGGAGTTGTACTTGCATAACATGCATTCAACTTGTCCCAGGTCGCAGTTTCCTTTTACATATGGCTTTGCAAAAATCGCATAAAAAGCGCTTGTGACATCAAAAACATCACAATCCAGAAGCGCGCTGCTGATCCCATCAGCTGTTCATTGTTTTTTTTTTTGGTTTATTTTGATGCACATGCTGTTTTTCTTTTTTCTTTGCAAATTGTGCACAATAATGTTCATTTTAGTTTTTGCTGCAGTTTATAAAAATGAGTTTGCCTCAAAAATGAAACTGAAGATGCTGAAAATAAATTTCCTGTTGTTGGAAACTATTTTGTGCAACGTTTGCATTTACAGGTTTGAGGGATAAACCTCTGAAGTTTCTGTAAGGACAACGATTTTCAATTTTGTTGTAGTTTATTGCACTTTTTTGCAATTTATCTAGTTACTGGTGGACTTAATCGTTACATCGTATTAAAATTTCCGATATAACGGTTGTAGTAATGTATAACATTACTCCCAAAAATGTCTCTACAGCATCTAAAAATATTAAGATGAGCTCTGGTGGACCTGGGTCTATGGTGGGCTTCCAAACCTGGGAAGAGTTTTGGGGTATTTTTGGTATTTCTTGTTCACATGTTGTGTAAAAATGTGTGTTTACATCATGGATCTGAAGATGTTTCAGTGTCTGTTTGCCATCTGATGTGTCATCAATCCTTTAATATTATTGTTGTCATTATTATGATGATGATGTTATGGAGGCACTTTTGCCACGTTCATTGTCCTCCTCAGTGTCAGAGCTGTTTGATGAGTCACGCTGAGGTTTCCACTAACAAAGAGCTTTTAAAGGATTTGTTGTTTTGTGTTTTATTAAGTGAACAAATATCAAACAGCTGAGTCGGTCTGTGAGGACCTGACATCATGTCTCTGTATGTTTTTGGCGGCGCAGACCGTTATTGACGGTGACGTTTCCCTGAGCTCTGATTCAGCTCTGCGGGTGAAAGTCAGAGACAGAACGACACGGACGGGAGGAGCAAAGCAACAATGCAGATCAGTGTTGGGTCCTCGCAGCATCGTTTGCACATGTGCAGCTCGTTCGTGTCCAAGTCAGCTGGCCTGCAGTTAAATGAACGCGCTGCGGCCGCTCGCTGAGGAAAGTAGACCCAAAACATTACACACGAATGAAATGTGAGCCACACATGAACAGCATCCCTCACACACCGCGTCTGATTGGACCGCTCTGACCACGTCCACGTAACCGGAGTTGATTTTTGAGCTCTAATGTGGAGAAAACCACTAATTAAATCCTTTATTTAAAGTCAAATATCACATGATAATTATCACTGAAGCGATAATGTGCTTCCACCTGCAGGTGACCTCTGACCTCGTCACGTTTGTGGGTCTGTAGGGTAGAAACGGCCTCGTGACTCGTGGCTGCCTCTGCTGTGAGGCGTCACAGTGGGGCGAGAGGCCGTGAAGTTTGTGTTCGTGTGCAGAGCTGTTTTCTGTAGACTCGCACAGTTTTACTGGATCAGGGTCATCATATATCAGCTCTGCATTGTTGCTAATTTACCACCTTAACAAGCCGACCTGCAACAATTTAGCTGCGACTAAACCCTGAAAACTGAGTGCTGACAGCCGAGTGCAGTCTGAGACGTGTCCACATTCATTTCATCCTGACATTATGCAAAGCGATGAAATCAAACAGACTGATGCTGCACTGAAACCTTGTCGGCTGATAAGATGTTTATGCTTATTGTGTCATCAGCTTTGTGCTGATACATCTTCAACTGTGTGATGAAGAGCTTAACGACTGATTTCAGTCCTCTGATGACCCGTGTGAAAGAATCGCGGTGACATCGTCGCTTTTGGCTCCAAAACAATAACTCTCTGTGCTGCGGGAACATTTTTTATTTTTTGTTACAAAACTCGTATTTTGCTTCGTTTGAAAGGCACCTCTGTCCATCACAGAGCCGCTCCTTCACCTCTCCCAAAAAGTCCACGTGCACTCGTGGTTCAGTTTGGCTCGAGATGATGAAAATAGCCTTTGATTAAAAAAAGAAAATCCGTGTAGAGCGAAAGCTGTGAAATGTGCCCGACTCCCTGCGTCCTGCCCTCAGGATCATCTGGGTTCCCTCTAATTTTCGAGGAGATCCTGTTAAACTAAACCAAACCTGCTTTTTGTCCGTCGGTTTTCCACGGAGTCACATCCTGATACTCTGAGCCAACTCGGCCGGAGCAGCAGGAGCTCAGCTCTGAGTGACCGAGCCCAGACACACAACACAGATCACAGTTAATACAACGTGGGTTTGGTTCTTGAGCAGCTTCTGTTCGCAGTCCGAACATCAAAGTTTAGATTGACCGTGTCACACCGACGCCTCCTCCGTCCATCCAGCATGGATGAACCCAAAGTGTGCGTGTGTCACGTCTTTCACAGGGACGCCAGGTTGACGTGACTCACGAGCTTCACATAATCAGCTGTCAGGCTGTGATAATGAGACGGCTGAGCTCCTGGCCGTGGACGTGTTTCTCCACAGTGCACCAGCGTGTCGGCCTCTGCTGTGAATATCGATTAGTTTTTCCTGCAGACGGTCGTTTCATTGAGAAAAACAACAAATCTGTTATTTAACTGTTCGCCTCTCCTCTGTAATTACGGCGAAGCAGAAGTCGCCCTGCAGGTTTGCAGATGTCTGCGTTTCTCTGATGTTCTGCCAGCGTCATGTTTCTCTGATTGGCTGTCGCCTCGCTGCCGGCTAACGGGACTCTCCGAGTAAACGCAGAAGCAGCTGCAGGGTTAACGGACGCCGAGCAGCAGGAATGTGGTCCGATGTGTTTGAGTTTCCCAGGAACGACTCGCTGAAAGACTCAAACACTGAGTGTGTTTGTGCCCCGGGACTCGGCAACAACAGGAAGTCTTTCTGGACGTTCGCTTTAACTTTTTAAACTTTCAGGCTTCGGTGCTGCCTTTCTGTCGGCTCACACGGCTCTGAGTGGGCAGGAGCAAGCTGTTTGTAGAGGTCACCCTCAGTGTCCTGCTGCTGCATCAGTTTGGACAGCACTTTCACCTCCTTATCATAAAGCAGCAGACAAAAGCGTTCAGTTTGAAGCCGAGCATCACCATCTTTGTGTCACGAGGAAAGAAAACTGTCACAGATTAGTCTATCGTTCCTCCTCCGTGTTTCCTCCTTTCATCAGCAGGAAGCTGAAATGCTGTCGTGTGATTGGTGTAAATATTCCTCAAGTATAATTCGAGCACGGCGGCTCGTTTCCCTCAGTCCTGCGTGTCCTGCAGCGCCGCTCTGTCTTCATCACTAATACATGAGTGGAGATCATCACTGGCCTGGATCCTGCCTTCCTGCGTCCTCCGCCTGCACGTTTGCTCTGCAGCTTACAGCCGAGTCACGCCACGCTCACGACTTTCTCATTCAGTGGGTGGAGGTGGTCTCGTCGCTGCTGGGTGCTCAACGTGCGATCACCTCCAGCTCCTCTGAGGATGTTTGTGTTCAGGTGTGAAGCAGAGGCCGAGTCTGTGGTCGTGGTTTCAGTCTGAAAAGGGTGGAGTCCCTGCTCCAGGGCGGGGATGAGCTGCTGCCTCAGGTAGAGGCGGGTTGGTGGACGCTCTCCTGATCCGCTGTGATTAAGACAGAGCTGAGTGTGAAGGCAGAGGTGCTGATTTCCTGGTCGATGTTCCTAAAGAGGAGGAAATAATGGCCGGTGTTAGAGGCAGAAATGAGCTCGTGTTCTTAGAGAGATGAGCTGAACAGGAGCCTGTTAAGGTGGACTGACAGAGATCATGTGTCCTGTATGTCGCTCTGCACGTCCAGAGGAGCTGGAAGATGTGGCTGATTAGATGATGTTTGAGTCTTTATGGCATCAGAAGAGTTTTCCTCGTCTTCATGTGTCTCGTTTGAAACCCGCCTCATCTTGTGATGAACTCCAGCTCCTCCGTCATGCAGCTGGGGGTCCTCGTTCTGGTCGGTGTAGCGGCTCACCAACCAGTGCCTGCTGCAGGCAGAGAAGAAGAGAGGGTAATGGTCCCAGTCCAAGGTGGAGCTGAGCACGCCCAACCATGGAGCGAGACTCTGAAGAGGAACCTGAATCACATCGAGGATCAACCAACCAGAGACCGGCTGAGACTGCTGGGACAGGCAAACACTAGACAGGAAGTGCAGGGCTAGAATGACTAAGGGCTGAACTTTCAAAATAAGAGTAAGGAGATGACATCATTCTGTTGCTTGGATATAAAAATAGGAAGTGAAATGTAAACTGTGGTAGACGATGGCTGGACGAGCAGCCCGAGTAAAGTCTGTTTTTACGAAACATCTTTTTTAAATTTATTAATTTACAGTATGAGAATACAAAACTTTAGGTCAGCATGGAAGACATACACAGTCTCAACATTAGTATCTACTTACATCATGGTAATATTTAATTGTTCAGTACAAAAGGACTACACAATAAATTTTTCCCAGAGCTTCTTGAATTTCTCAAGCTCAAGTCTAAGGACAAAAGTAAGTCTTTCCATTCCAAAAATTTCTTCCACTATCCCAAACCACTGGGCCCGAGTTGGAGGGTCAGCCTTTAGCCATCTTCGGGTTTTGGCCTTTCTGCTGCTAGCCAAAAGTATTTTCAATAAATAATTATCTTTATGTGGAAGCGCCGTAGGTAAATTGCCAAGATACAACGTATCAAATGAATAGTCTATTTTTATCCCGACTATTTTGTGGCCACCTCCCCCCAATATGGCTGGATCCTTGGGCAGGCCCAGAAGACATGACAATGGTTTGCCATGGGGGTTCCACAACCTCTCCAACATAGGCCCTGGCTCTGTGAGCCTGTTTGCCGAGCTGTGAATTTAGGAGTGATAAAAAATATCACAACATTTTTCCAACCAAACTCTCTTAAGGACCTTGAATTTGCAGTGGTAGCCTGAGACTCACATATTCCCCACCAGCTGTCCTCTGATATTTGTGAGCCTGATTCTCTCTCCCAGTTTTGCTTAATATACAACGTAGAGTGATTTTTAGAGGCTTGTATACTTCCGTATATTTTTGAGACCAACTTTTTAGAGTACTTTTTTTTGTATGCCTCTTGAAAGATATGAATTAGGTTGTATTCGTTTTCATCTCTGAATAGTAACGTCTTGTTGTAATAGTCTCTAACTTGCAAGTATCTATAGAAGTCATGCTTTGCCAATCCGTATGTATCTGAAATAGTTTTATAGCTTTGAAATCCCCCGTTTGTTGCTAGTGAACAAAAAGAAGTAATTCCTCTCAGTTTAAAGGTTCTGTTTAAAGGTCCCATCCAGCCTGGCAGGCACAAACTCTGGGTCATAAGCTATCCAATTCAAGGTCCTAGCCTGTTCTTCTATTTGTAGTTTCCTCACTACCCTGAACCGTAGTTTCAGGGTGAACTGGGTCAAATGGTTCAAATTTTTGTAAAAATTTTCAGCTTGGTTTTTATTTCCTAAAAGAGACTGTAATGGGAAGTCTAATTGAGTAATTTCCATGGTTTTCCATTTAGCTTCATGATTCGGGGAACACCAGTTTACCAGGGGTTTCAGTTGTGCAGCATAATAGTAATCTTGTAAGCACGGCAAAGCTCTCCCTCCCGTCTCTTTTTTCAGTTGCAACGTTCTGTACTGGACCCTCGGTCTTCTGCTGTTCCAGATGAACCGTGAGATCCATCTATCCCATTCGTCAAATTGTTTTTGGGGTATCTCCGGGGCAGTGACTGGAAGAGAGAGAGAATTTGTGGCAGAATGTTCATTTTAATTATTTCTATTCTATTACTCATATCCATGGGGAGGAGAGACCACCGAGTCAGATCTTTGTTGAGGGGCCATAATTGATTTCATAGAGTTTAGACATTTTATGAAACATCTTATCTGTGACACAAAGTGAGCTGCTGAGTATTTGAGGATTAAACCTGTGACGTGTTTTTGTTAGTCCTCCGTCACACTTCCTCTAATCTTAGCTCTTTGTTTTGGCTCATAGAAATAATTCCTGCCGGCTTTCTCCACACTCACGGGTCTTTGTGGGGTCTTGGTCACGCACACAAGCACCAAAGGTTTCCACATATTCAAGTCTGTGTTATCGTACTTCAAAGGAAATTAATACATTTTTTCTTATTTATGGTAAAAATGTGATTCCTGCTGCAGTAAACGAAGCCCTGCTTTGAGTGATTAAAATATTTCCCGCTGATTTTCCTGTTGGGGGAACGCCGACGTTTCCCCCGACGACGGCTCGGTTTTGATCTGGTTTCAGATCGATAAGCTCGGAGCCGAACGGATGGCGTGTTGCTGACAGACGTTCTCCGTCTCCGCTCTTTATCTTCATCAGATTATGGCAGCTGCAGCTTATTAATGTTGATTCTCCGAGTTTCATGCAAAGCGCCTGTTTAATGAGCTTTCTGCAAGCCACACTGATCAAAGTTAATTTGTAATTTTAAAGACAAAACATTTTGTTTGGAGAAGTCTTCACCACTGAGACCATCGTGCAAAAATAATTGGACCCAGCTGTATTCATTACGTTTCTTTCTGACTGACATTAATATTTAGGTGGTGTGGAAGGATACTGGTGTAGTAGATGTGTAGAAAAACGTCGAGTCAGTTTATATCAGGACAAAAGCCTCAAATCCTGGTTTTAATCGTTTTAATAGTTTGTTTTTTAGTATTTATTTATCTATTTATGTGTGTTTTATGAAGGGGGCTGTGAAGAGTTCCTTTTGGGACATCGGGGCTGACGTGAGATGCTCTGTGGGTCGGTGTGTGTCTGTGTTTTGTCCATCTTTCCTCTGATTGGCTGCCCCTCGTAAACAAAGCATTTGAAGAGCGGGTTGGTGGGGCGACTTAAAGGGGTCGTCACCTGTTCATTTGCAGCTTCATATTTGTCTTCTTGGACACTCCTAGGGTAGCTTTGCATGTTTGTCTTATACTGGGCAGCCAATCAGTTCATCCCTACATTTAAGCTAACTTTATTCTCATTGGCTGCCCCTCGTAAGAATGTTGATGGGGCTTCTGAGGTGAGCTTTGCTCGTACTTTCACTCGCCTCATCATTAGAAGCTTGAACATTCCCACGAGAACAGCAGATACGTGACGGGAAGACGAGAAAACTGCGTCGACAAAAGGCTGCAGCTTTGCTCAGCGCATGAATCCCAGTATAGAAGACGTACGCCTGCGGTTTTAAATTACAGCGGCTCGAGCAGAATTATAACCCGGTATGATCTTATAATCCACAGAGAGGTCAAATGCTAGATCAGGAGCTGCAGTGTTGGATTAACACTCTCTGTGCTGCTGAATGAGTTTTCTAACGTGGCTCTTTACAGGGAATTTCCTCAACTTATAAATAAATAAATGAGTGGAGAACAATGGGGCGGGTGGTGGGGGGCACGGGGATGTCTGGCAGGGAGTTTTGGGTCCTGTGCAGGGAAGGATCTCACTAACCGACCCCCACTGAAGACCTGCAGGCATCACGTCCTCCACAGACAGAGTTGTACTTCCTCTTTGGGACGTCTAGACCAAAATACTTCATTTTGCTCTACAAGGGCCTGATATCCACTTCCAAGGACATTATGCTGCCACTGTGCTATCAAAATTTAAAACCAATGTCCTCATATGTGGATCTCAGGTAATTCTTTGTTTTTACATTCATCAGGTCCCAATCAGCCCAAATAGCAAAGGAAAAATAAATATGCATGCCATGAACGAGTTCGGGTCTTAGGAGGTTAAAGCTCTGTCATCCACAGCAGCGAGTGAGTTTGGACAGAGTCGAAGCTGCTGCAAAGAGGTGCGTTTGATTCATAACACAGCACAAAGGAAACGAGCAAGAAAATAAGTCAGTTTGTCCGGATTGTTTTGCTAATCTTCAGAAGGAAAATAGTCATTGCATGTAGCAGTCATGTTTGTGGAAGTAACGTTAGCATGTGTCACGTGACCTCGGCATCATACAGACTTCCTGTGACGTCGTCTGTGCAGCGCGATGAGGAAACCTCGTGTTAATGAATAAAACTACCGCCGTGGGTTTCAGTCGTTCTCCACTCTTCACGCCGTTTCCCGTTTTCCTGCGGTGCTTTAGCATCGGTCAGAGAATCGGCTCCACCTGCCGTTTGCCTTCATCAACCAATCACCTCTCATTCAAGCAGCTGCGGGCCAATGAAACGAGTGCCTGCATTTGAGCTGGAGTTTACATTTAGAAGCTGAACTCTGCCGTCGTGACTCGTGACTTTAAGTAATAATCACCTTCATCCGTCTGACTGACGCTGCCGAGCTTCTTCCCAAACTCCTTCCTCTGGCTCTGCGTGCCCGAGGCCTGGGCGTGTTTGTCATGCTCACCCTGACGTCCCAGCATCCCTGATGAAAAATAGATTTCTGCCACACAGTTTTCCAATCTGCCAACCCCCCCTTCACCAAAAGGAGACGTGTGCAGCAGGCCGAGCATGGTGTAATCCCTCTGTGGACACGACGATTACCCCCGGTTCATAATCCACCCCCGCCGCCGCTGATTTGCAGAGAGCGCGAGCCGCCAGCTTCAGTCTGTTTTCCTTCTCATTCTTTCTGTTCAGACCGGCTTGATTCCTCTGTCAGAAACAGATGGCGTCCCGCGAATCTTTTCAATTTAATAAATCAACATCGGGTTTTCAGCCCAGAAGATTTGGATGTTATTCTGCCGCTCTGAACTCGGCTGCTTTTGGCTGCCCCAGAATTTAGGTTTCCAGCGCTGAAGGTCAAAACTGCGACTCATAATTATTATAATTAAACCAAGATATTCCCGCCTCAGAAAAGCTCAGGTGGAAGGAAAAGCATCCAACTTGTGTCACGTTATAAGATGTAAACTGTGGATTTTCTGATTGTTTCTGAGTATTTCACAAACTGGAAAATGGAGCTTTGACAGACCAAAACTAAAGTAACTTAACCTACCAACCACTGTAGGTGAACCATGACAGTAGGACGGGGCAGCGAGATGTGCTGTAGTTTTTTAAAGTCACTCGGACTCTAACATCAACATCACGTTCCCAACAACACTGCACAGAGTTTTGTTTCCTGGACTTTGAGTGGAAACATTTTAAATGCATCTTCTGTGTTTTATAACTGATGTGAGTTAACCCTTTAAGACCTTAAGAGCTTATCTTTATATTCTTTATATTCTTACATGCTGTGGAGCCATTTGTGGGAGTATTTTAAGTAGCTATACAGCAACACAACCGTTATAGCCCAAATTTTGATAATATGTCTGCATTAAGTCTATAATAACTACATAAATTGCAAGAAAGAGCAATAAACTACAGAAAAGTTAAAATCTTTTTTTTTGTTTTGGTTTTTTTACACATATATTTCTATTTAGAGAAATTTTATCCCTCAAAACTGTAAATACAAAAAAGTTGCACAAAATAGTTTCTAACAACAGCAAGTTTATTTTGAGTGTTTTCATAGTTTTATTTTTGAGATACACCAATTTTTATAGACTGCAGGAAAAATAAATATTACAATGCAAATTTGCCAAAAAACAGCAACACAAATAAACTATTTCCAGCAGCGCAATGTGAGTTCTAAGCATCCCAGAAAATCATGAAGTCAACATGAGTTTTAAAAACACCAGTACAGGCTTATAAGGCCTCGAAGGTTAAAAAAAACTGCGTCACTTCCGGTTCAGCCAGGTCATGGCGGACATGGGATAGTTCGGGCTGACGTCTGTTCCAACGTAGGAAATGTTTTGAACAGCTGATCGGATCAGCAAAGCGTGTTTCTGGAGTATTATGTTTTTGTTGCTAGAAGGGCTTTTTATGCTGTTTTTGCAAAGCTATATGTGGAAGGAAACCGTGACCGAGGACAAGCTGATGGCATCAGATGTAAGTACAACTCCTCCGGTTTCATATGCAACAAAATTTATTGCACTAGCTTACGTGGTTGCAGAGCTACTGGGATTTAAAAATAGTTACACAAAACGGAGCGTGCTGCTCCGACCGGCTTTAAAGGGTTAATGTCGGTTTGCTTTCATCTTTGCATTGATGATATTTTAGGTTCCCTCCAGGAAAAAGTGTTTATACGTTTGGTTTGATGTGCTGCTGTTTGTTAGCAGGAATAATGGAAACGATCGGAGTCATTGATCCGGGAATGTTTGGACAGATTGTGCCGTAGCAGGATTTGGCAACATCGGAGACCTGGTGTCCTCGCAGATGCAAAACAGCCTGAAATACGAAATGTTTGTACAACTTTGAGTGAATGTGGAGCTGCTGAGCTGCTCCCGATCGCGTCGTTAGAAACACAGAGGAAACGTTTGCATCACCTCTCAGTTTATTGTGTGATAATTCTGCCCCTCCTTTGTTAAAGCCGTGAGGACCACACACTGAACACAGGAAATCTCCACGTCTTCATCTCCTCACACAGCTGCACATTTAACGTGTACGGTCACGTCTGTGAGTGCGTGAGTTTGTCCAAACCACGCCTTTATCGAAACCAGCTCGAGTCTGCTGATGTTTCTCAGCAGTCCGTTTGCAGGACCAGGTCTGCCTCAAGGATCCAGGCTCCTCTGATTGTGGTTGTTGTTGTTTGTGATTTGGGGAATAATTATGACGATGATGATGAAGCTTTATTTGTCACTTGCAGTTTGCTGCAGTGAAATCGGACCTCTTCAAACCAAACGTACATCACACAAACATCACGTCGGGTAGACGGGTCAGAACAGGTAGCATCAAGAAACACAATGAAATGTTCAACACAACAAATTCTGACTGAAGCTGTGATAATTCAGCAGGTTTAGGAGGCCTCGGGCTGCACAGAGACGTGGGAATAACACGGCGCCGGCTTCTGAAGACGTGACGATATGTTGAGTCAGATCAGTTTTAAGTGAAGCTTTTGATGTTGCATTTATAATCTGGACTTCTGCGATCCTCCCGACGTCACTCACAGAGGCCGCGGTCAGCGAGTCAGAGTTCATGGGATGAAGCACACGAACACCCAACGACGTTATTCGGAGCATCGTTATGAAACGTGAATCTGATTATTTCTCCTCAAACTCGAGCCCAGTTTCATCCTCTGGAAGCTGAGTGTTGTCGTTCCACTTGTAGCTGCACCGTGGTCACGAGGCAGCGCTCTTATTCTGAAACTACAGGAAGGTG
Source organism: Diplotaxodon limnothrissa (assembly GCF_057381915.1). Classification (NCBI taxonomy): domain Eukaryota; kingdom Metazoa; phylum Chordata; class Actinopteri; order Cichliformes; family Cichlidae; genus Diplotaxodon; species Diplotaxodon limnothrissa. The sequence continues at coordinate 1,907,609 of NC_140613.1, read as the reverse complement.
TTTGTGAAATGTGAGTGTGGAGGTGCGTTTCTGTGTGCGATGGGAGAAACGAGTAGACGCACAGATTCACATCACGTTGTACAAACATGCTCGCAGTGTCATGTTCAGGCTTGTGAAACAGGTTGTTGTGGGTCGTTTTAAGAGTCGTGGTGTCGTTCCTGCAATCAGGAAACTTTTATGTGGCGTGTTTACTGTGCGTGGAACAGCTGAGAGACGCTCGCACACTGAACTACACGTTTGACGTGAGTCGTGTTTCACACACGTCCTCACACGTGCACGGCTTTGACGTTCAGCTGAGCAGCAAACCTGTTTGTTAGGCAGATGTGTGACAAATTAAAGGAAAAACACCTGCCCACTCCACTGACACTGAGTGTTCGTATCACAGACAGGCTCAAACCCCAAAATGTTTGTATGTTTATCAGTAAACACGAGCGGCTGCAGGGAGAACAAAGGGATTTCTCATGACGTTAAAGGTGAAACACATACGAGTGAGTTTTCAGGAGCACCTGAGACAAACAGTTTGACTCCAGCGATCAGTCGTCGTCAGTATTTCATCAGGTTGATCTAATGTTTATTTTCTCGTGTTTCTCTTTCTGCTGTGACAAAGCTGACCCTGCATCGACTCTAAATCTCTCTGTGACTGCATGTTGGTCTGCGGCTGTTTCCGGGCTCAGTGAGATTCATAAACCTGGAGATGAGTTAAAGCTCAGCTTTGGCGAGAAGGTTGCGAGGAAGGCGAGCGATGCCGTGACCAACAGCGGCGGCTGAGAGACTCGTGTAAACGTTTCCTTTGTTCTTCGTCGTTTTCAAAAAGACTTTCCAGCGTTCTGCTTTTGTTTGTAGTCGTCGGTGGGATTTAGATTAATCCGCGTCTGATCTGCACTGCTGACCTCTGCGAGCTCTGGGTGTGGCCAGTTCATGCCGCTGCAGTGTGGTCGTGCTGATGGCGACTGCAGTCTAAACAGGCGTGGTCTTTTCTTAGAGCGGACAACAGACGCTGCTGTGTCCGACTCGCTCTAACTGGCTAATGTGATCACAGTCACTGGGCCAGTTATCTGTCAGCTGGTTTTAATTAAATCCCAGTCCTGCAGGTCAGAAACGAGAGCTGAAGACGTCTGAGGAAACGTCCCACTGTGGAAATCTCAGACCTGTGGATTATGCACCGTGTACACGATTTATTAAACCTGATTAATAGATCAGTTTTTGCATTTAGGCCGATGATGTGCTGCTCTGCTTCCCAGTCACCCAGAGTTCCTCTGCCGTCCTGCAGCCGTCGAGCATTTTGGTCTCGGTCAATAATTAAATGTGGAGAGAAAGTCTCGGGTAAAAACAAAACTAAGCATCATCTTTGTGGTTAAGCTGCTCGGGTTTGAAAAGTTTCATGTTTGACTGAAATCAGGGAGTCTCTGCTGTGTTTTACTCTTTTATTTAAAGTAAATGATTTGGTGTTTGAATTCTGAACCTTTCTTTGATTCCTGCTTTTAAAAAATCCCAGATTGCTGCCGTGTTTCCAGGTTCAGGGTCTCTGCGCTTCCTTCGTCTTGCAGACTGTTTGACAGCCTCTGCGGTCACAGCAGAGGCTGTCAAACACAAAGCTCTAAGTTGGGAAGCAGCTCGCTGGTTTCACTGTAAAACGATCTCCGAGTCTCCCACAATTCCACAGAGGTCTCTCTGTTATTGGGCATCAATTCAGCGCCGTGTTTAAGGTCGTCCCCCGAGGACAGACGGACTGACAGCAGGGAAACCAGCGCTCTCACGGTCAGGTGACCCCGGATCCTTTCATTTACTCGGGCTCAGTTTGCACTGCTTAAGTTTAAAGAATAAAAAAGCTGCATTAAACCCTTCAGTGAAAGAAGCAGCTTAAGCTGGTTTGAAGTGCAGGTCAGTGTGTGCTCTCGATTAGACCTGTTAGTCTCCTCAGTTTAACAGTTTGGTTCATTTACAGAAGTCTGGAAACTAAATACTCAGTGAACATCCGTGTATTCAGTGACGTGACCTCGATTACTTCTGGCTGTTAAATTGTCGCACGCTCTCGACCACTTTGTTGGACTATATAAACCAGCTCTTCTCCTGCTGTGTGCGTTTGCTTCCACTAACCTCTGCCCACCAAAGCCATGTTCACCAGAGAAGTCTTTGAAAGAGTCCCGAAGGTAAATATTTGGTGTTTGGAGCATAACTGTCAGGAAAAAGTGTTTTAAAACCATTTTTGAGACATAATCAGAAACTTTTAAAAGAATTTTCCCTGAAAATCTGATCAGTGACTGCACATGCTGTTTACATCCCGGCACCAATGAAATTAAAGTTGCTGAGTGTGTGCTGCATGTCACAGCCTCTAGGGGGCGCTGGCTGGGAAAACAAAAGCAGACTTGACATTGAGCATCATTTCTGGTTTTTATTTCTCGTCATTCGTCTCCACATTTCATCGTTTAATCCTCTAGCCTGCTCATGGTGACCTCCACCTCCCTGTAATCCAACTTTGTCTTTCTATCTGTGTCTGTATTTGTTTAAATCTACGCTTTGTGCAGCATCTGGTCTCTGCAGGAGGAACTGCAACATGCTGCACACAGTGATGCAGGCCGGCGTTAAAATGTTATGATATCCTTCACTTTGTCGTCTTTAAAGGAACGGTCAGTAAATGTTATTTAGGTTAATAGAAAAAGTGAGTATGCTCATAAAAACAGATGCAACAGCATGTAGTTAAATCTGCCATTAAACTAATGCATCCACTAACAACTTATAATGAATCTGTTAAAAACACCGTCATGTTCCTCAGTCAGACTGGAGTACCTCAGCCTGGAGGAACACAGTGCTACGGCCTCTCCCAGAGGAAAGAAAGCTGGATTTTTATCAGCCGGCAGTCTGCTGACATCGACTGGTGGAGGTTTTATCCTCCAACTTTAACTTCTCTCATTTCCAGCTCATGATTTTGATTCTTGAACTTGAGCTTTGCATGATTTTTTCCGCTAAGAATAATCCTTCTTTGTCTCAGTTCATTCCTCCTCCGACTGAAACAAGCTCCCTCTGCTCCACTCTGTGAGGAGGTGCACATCTGCTGCACTCTTCAGGATTATTTCACTCATCAATAACTTCTGTGTATTGGTCTGTTATCTTGTAACGATGTAACCTACCCCGCTGTTGATGCCGGTGTGTGGTGGTCGCGTCCTGGTGGTTTAGAAACAAACCAAACGCTGCAGCTTCGTCCCTCTGGCGCCCTCGCTGTTTGTCGTGGTTTCCTCACATCCTTTCTGATAGTTCCCAAGAATTACTGAGCAGGCCCGTCACAGGCGCTGCGTTGAGACGACGTGTAGTTATTCTTCCAGGGAGGTGTCGGCCTGCGGCTAATGACGTGTCCGCAGCGTGGATTTATCACAGAGTGTCAATCGCACAGCTTATGACTGTGGGGCTCAGTATCAGCAGATATCCAAAGCTAAAGTGTCTGTACGCTAGCTGAGCTTAAAGTCTGGATGGATCTCCACCGTCAAGTCTTTCACTAAGTGCCAAAGGTGTCACTGGTAAAACAGTCAGTGGGCTTCACCCTGTGGGGTCATGAGTGTGGGAGCCTGATGGGATCCAGCTGCTGCTGAGACTCTTCAGTTCGGGGCCAGGATGCTGCAGACGAACAGAGTTCACACAGTTGTGGAAACAAAGAGGCGACTTTGTATTTTTAGTTCTTGCATCAGCTTCTGCGCTGATATCTGAGGCTATTTTCAGTCATCAAAGGCTTTTACAGAAGCTGCAGTCAGAGAAAATCACAGCGCTCTCCTGCACTGATGTTGGCTCCATGTTGTTCTCAGTCATGTGACCGACCGGCCCACGAAGCACACCTGATGATAAATGTGATAATTCAGCCCGGTTCAGGGTGAGTCTGCAGGTTAGAGACGTTGCAGCTCCACGTGGCACTGCTGGTAGCCATGGTAGAGGCTTTTATTGTGAAAGAGCAGAGCATAGGAAGCCCCTGAGTGCTCAGAAAGAACGTAGTTTAGTTTGGACTGTTACAAAGCAGATAACACCGTCATTAAAGGCTGCAGAGGCAAAGAGCCCAGAGGCTGAGAAAACAGTGGGCAGGTTGAAGAAATAAGTTTTGATGTTTGTCTGTGAAAAGCAGTCGTGTTTCTTTGTGCTGGGAAAGCAGAGAAAGGTCTGTGGGGGTGGGTCAGGATGCAGGTGGGTTGCAGTGGGTAAGATGGCGAGCAGAGCTGGAAGTTTGAAGGTGATCCGCTGCCTGTCGACAGGCGACGGTCTGCAGAGGTGGAGCCGGAGCAGCTTTTATTTGATTGGTTCGGATTGTAAATGTGGACCCAATGAAAGTTTCCAGTGGGTGTAAAAGTAGGAGACTTTATGGCGGAGCGGCTTTTTGTTTTATTTATAGCACTCGATGTGCCAAAGCTCCAAAATAGAGGCTGTAAAGCCTCCAGGAGCCCGGAGGATGTTTGGGATTCCTCATTAGTCATGATTCTGCTTCCTCGGATCGATCCAGGCGCTGCACTCGTTTTACATTTTTACTGAGCTCGGTACTTTCTGAGGTCGTTAGAAATCTGTGTGGAAAGGGTTAACAGGCAGCGAGACGCCGCTGCGGGCTGACGGCGGGGAGTGCCAGAGATTTAAAGGCCAGTGGTCATCCCGAGGAGCTGTTGAAGTGGTGATCTGACGGTTTAGGGGGAAACATCTGTGCCGGCTGGGCGGTCAGCTGCCACGGCGAGCCAAAGAAAGCCCGCTTATTTTAGATCCGCTCGCTGTGAGCGCGTTTCGGGATGTAAAAAAAGCTCGCTGGATGCGGCTGCCAGGGCGAAGCTTTTTATAATAACAGCCTACTGTAAACATCTGAACGTGGAGTCATGATATCAATCACGCCGTCAGTCGCTGTTAGTCCCTCGCTGCAGCAGTTTGACCTGCTGAGCTCAAACCGAGGAGGTCAAAGCTTCATTATTTGAGCGACGTGCTTCAGCTTGTGGCCTCATCAGGAACGTCTGCATATAATAAAACAACCAATCATAAGCATCCATACAGTGTGGCAGAAGCATGTACGGCTGAGTATGATAGCTCAGGTTAAAGTCAGCCATCGTCCCTGGAGACGATTCATAGTTCTTTAAAAACAGGACAGACCTGCTCGAACACTCACAGAGATGCAGGTGCTTTATTTTGAAAAGCTCTGCTTTAAAACTCCTGATCTGTCTGATTCTTTTACTCCTGCTTTAACAGTGAAATGAGTCACTGTGCAGGAAGATTTCCATCTGAGTGTTTTTTGTTTGCTTTATTCTTCATTTCTCTGAATGTGACAGGTGTGTATCAGGTGACTCACCTGTGGAAACCTGATCCTGACCTATAAATGAAAGCGTGAGCAGCATTTCTTTAATCTGTTTTAAAAGTTTTTAATGGCAGAGGAAAACCTCCAAACGTGTCACGTGCTGTACTTTTACTGAACGTTAATGTCGGCCTGATGAAGCCGTTTCCTGTGTGTCGCCTCCGCCTCGAACAAAACCCGCGGTCGTGACCCCGACGAGTGTCAGGTCGGTGTTTGTCCTCCACTCTGGCCTCCCTCGCCTGCTCCGTGAGCTCTGAGCTCAGCGAATTAGATTTTTAAGTGAAGAAATACTCAAATCTAAAATGTTTTATGAGACGGGAACCTTTCACTTCTTATCAAAGCTTTTATTGTGAAAAATTAGTAATGGAAACTGATCAGATTTCAGCTTAATTCTGATTAAATAAAATATATTTCTACTCTAATTACACCTGCGACCTGCGCCAGGGAGAGCAAAGGACGTGCAAGCTGTTAGACAGGAAATGACAAAATAGACGGAGCCTTCAAAATAAGAGCGAGGGAGGAGTCTACCAGTCAAAGACAAATAAAATAAATGAAGCTGAAAACGACTCCATTACCAATTGCGTGTCTCTCTGTGTCCTCGCAGATATCCAGGAGTTTTACGAAGTGACCTTATTGGACAGTCAGAGATGGGTGGAGTCTTCCAAGGGGGCGGACCCCATGGCGCCCGTCAACCTATGGGACTTCTCCAGCCTTCAAAGTACAACGGTGACCTCGGACACGCTGCCCAGCCTTAGCACCAGCATCGAGGTAAGAACTCCAGCTGCTGACAGCTGCCGCTCCGCCTGTCAGGACAGGAAGTGCCACCAACACTCGGGTTCTTTTTCCTGCTTCCTGCTGCTCTGTAGCAGAGACGCCGACCGTTGGTTAAAAATAGAAAATGGTAAAAATAGATCAAACCTTTCAGACCTCGCAGGATGAAAAATGAAGCTGCATTTGATTTGCAAAGCAGCTCGATGGACAAACTGACGCCATCTGTTCCCCGCTCGCACTAAACGAGGAAAAGCAGGATTCCCGCCAGCGCCGGCTCCTCGACGGGTACAAACGGGTCGAACTCCTGGTCACAGCGCGTTTGGTTTGATTAGTTTGGGCTGATGAGCAACTCGTTTCACTGCAGCAATAATATTTCTGCTTGGAGCCTCATTAAGTGTCGGTTTTCTTCCTTCAAAAGAAAATTCACAAAAACTGTGATGAGACTGTTTTATCCAGAACGTTAAAATTACAGGAGCTGAAATACAGTTTTGTGCTTCTGATTTCCAAAACCCTGAAACGCATAAATGCATCTTTAGCTCACGCTACGCTGAGCGGTTGTGGTCGGTCGTCTCCTAAAGGCCAAGAAAACCCCTCAGTCAGTGTGTGGATGCCATCTGTTATCACTCCTCCTGCTCTTATTTTGAAATAAGAGCTGGATCTTCCTGTCTTGTTTACCAGTTACAGCAGCCATGTCTTGGTATTTCCTGGCAGTGACAGAAACAGTCATCACTCATACATGAGAGATTTAAAAATAGAGAATGACACGGTGGTGTTTTGGCGTTCGTAACTGGAGAAGCCAAAATGAAACCTCCTTTTCTTTCCTGTTTACTTTTCTGGGCTTTTTTAAAATATAGACGTAACCACAGTGATGTCACCCTTTGGTTTTGTCCTCAGTCTTAGCAGTTTGGCTGCCACCATGTTGGTTTGTTTGGAGCCAGTAGTGAACATGTAGGTACTTAAATGCTCAGTTATCTGGTAATGCTAGCAAGCATGCATTCAGAGACATGGAGTGGTGCTAATTAATGCTAACATCCAATTTAAATTGTTACATTTCATTAAATCTGGAAGTCAGACTTCTTGGACGGTCTGTTAGTGCCGTAACCTCACTGTTGGTCAGATGATGTCATTAAAACAGTCCAGAATACCAGCTCAAGCCTGGGAGCCAGCTAGCAGCTACAACCACCTGTGTCGCCATTCACCTGTCAAAGAGGCCACGCCCCTGAAACTACAAACTGTAAACCCTTAAACGGCTCTGGAGACCAAAGCGGTTTCCGTATCCGGCTGTGAACTTTTTATTTAAAAAGTCTGTGGGAACTCACTTGCTGCCGGAGCCTCTGGTGGACATTGGAGGAACTGCAGGTTTTCTTTTGATCATGAATTAAATGTTAACTTAATTTTTCATGTTTCAAATGAACTTTTAGTAATTATGTTCTGCAGAATTCGTTCGGCAGCACTTTCCTAGTTTGTGCTGTTTTTAACATTTGGCATTTCTTCTTAGCTGCTCTCACATGTTAACTAAAAATATGTAATCACTGCGCCATCTGGTGGTACAAATTGGTATTGAACAAAATGAAAGTCGCGATTCAGCCTGAGCTTCTGTTTCACGCTGTGCACAGGTGTGTTGGACATAAATCTGGAGCGGCGTTTCTTCACCTTGAGTTTAAATGATGTTAAAACAGAAACTCTACCAAAGTGCTTTTAAATGTTTGACTGGGTCTGATTTTCAGCCATGAGAGCAACTGTTCAGTTTCTCTCTGCTGTACGTGACCGTGCGCCTCCGCAGCAGCTTTGAGCTAAAACACGACGTTTGTGTTGGAGGACACGATGGCGTCAGATGTCCTTCACTAGTCCACAGGACAGTGATGATGATGATGAAGATTTAGATCAGCAGCCTGAGGAAGAACAAACTTCATGAGTTGTGCAGTTAAAGCGAGGAAAGTGAAAATGAGACGAGTGATGTTTCCTTCTGCAACGACAGTCAAGCGTGTGAGCGCTCGTGGAGGTTCACTCCCCTGCCGAGGTGGAGATCGTCCAAAGTTATTAAAGGCGGAGCTGCTGGTTTCATCGTGTGTGTGTGTGTGTGTGTGTGTGTGTGTGTGTGAAGGGAAAGCAAAGATCAACTGTTTCCCTCCACCTGATTTTTATCTAAACTGTCATCAGTTACACTTCATCACCATCTGGCAGTTTGGTTACGTCAGTAATTTATTGATTGTTTGGTTATAAAACGACCAGAAAACATTAAAACTGATCCCTCGTTAGTCCCTGAATCAAAGCGAACGCATTAATGTTCGAAAATCCAAACGACGTTCAGTTTCAGGGAAAAAACAAACGATTGTTGTTGTCTGATGTTTTTAAACACGCATCTCAACAAGAAAACAAACAGAAATAATGTTGAACATCAAACTGTTATTGATTGGAAATCCACAGATTTAAGTTACACTTTCTATAATATAAGAAGAACAAATCTCCTCCAGTTTCCAGTTTTGTGCTGATCTGATGTAAACCTTTGTGAGGACGTTTAAACTTCTCACTTGAAAAACAGTCCGAGGTCACCGACGCTGAGATTTCACTCTCGTGTTGATCTCACAGTTGATCAAAGACATCATTGATCAGTTTATTATTGGAGTTATTTTACCTGCAGAATGAATCTGTGTGTGTGCAGACCTGCTGCTCAACCCTCAAACTACAACTTGGTTTATTCCAGATGTTGTGAAGTTCCAGAGTCAATGCAGCACATCAACAGTCTGTAACAAACATCAGAAATACAACAGAGCAGCTCGATAAAATGTAACGTCACAGAACAGAAGATAAAATCGCACAAAACCAAATCAAATGGGACAAAAAGTCAAATAAAATAAAGACTCGCTGAAAGTAGAACTCATGGAAAATGTTCAGTTTAGTAGAAAAAGTGACTCTGCAGGTAAAACGGGGGAAAAAGACAGAGTGAAAGTGGTGACTGATGTTTTAGTTTTCTGACGTCTTATAATTTGAAACAATCGATTGATTATTGGTAAAAGTGAGAGATTAATGCCAGCGATCTCCATCAGTCTGCACGCTTCACATGCTTTTAAAGTTATTTTCAGTAAAGTTTCTGTTTTCTCTTCCTGAAAAACGAGAGCAGAGGCGGCAGGTTGTTTGTTTGGTGCTTTAAATCCTGAGACCTCGGTGTTTGTGCGTCTGCGGCACAAACACGTCTCCAAGATGTGATTCGCGACGTTGTGGTGAACGCCAACATGTGAAACGTGAAAGCCGGCGATTCTGTTAGTGAAACGAAAACGGAGCAGTCTGCCTCCTCTGCTTCTTTCATTCGCTCTAATCCCGTGTTTTCATAATAGCAGATGGGATCAGCCAGAAATTGGAGTATAATCCAGAAAATGTTATTTTGTGTCTTTGTATGAGATTGTTTTTTTGGGAGGGGGTTAAAGCTAAAGTCTGCAGAGGTTGCCGTGGCAAACAGCTGGAGTCTGGATGTAATGCATCATTATTCCCGTGCTGTGCACTCGGGCAGGTGGACGGAGACGTTCATCCGCTCGCGGCTGGCCTGAGGTTAGCGTTCAGGGTTGCGGGGCAGCTGATGCACGCTCAGGATTTACTCTGACGCTCGCTATGTGAGTGAGCGGCACATCCAGGTTAAGTGGAGGTTACGGTTCTCATCCGATGGAGCTGGCCAACCGTTCCTCTCTTCAGGCAAAGCTAAGCCTGCACTTCCTGAGTGAGGCATCGGGCTTCTCGCTTTGAGGAAGACAAAGGAAAATGTCTGAATTTAAAAATGACACGAGAAGCTTCTCCAGAACGTCTTTCACCTGCTTGTCTGTTTGCTCCCGCCTGATCCAGTCCGTTTGTTGTGTGAGGAGCTTTTCCAGAGCCGGACTGAGCTCGTTCATCCTGGTTTTTCAGTCCTGTGCTTTCAGCTGTCCAGGACCCAGGTTTGGGTCACATGGGTGTAAAGGTGAGCTGGTTGTTTGACCAGGCGATCAGTACTCCATCTGTATCCTCTGGAGCCAATAAACTGGCTCCTTATTTTCAGAACAGGTCGAACGTGACAGCCATAATGACCCCGGGAGTTTTCTGCCAGCCACCATAACACGCTGCTGCAGGTGGGGACTCGTGTCAGTGAGAGCACAGCTGGTTGGGTTTCAGTCCTTTGCAGATGCATGAACGGAGGCAAACATGCGTCAGTGTGAGGTGGACATATTTCAGCAGTCAGAGATGGAGGGCGGGACGTACGCATCATGTTTAGATCGGAGCACAAACCTGACGTTGTCTGAGATGTTTCAACCTGCTGTGTTGTTTGATTGAATGCTTTTCTTCTTCTTTCCTCTTTTTCCCGACTGTAAATGCTCATGCTCCCCCGTAGGACTCCCCCCTCCTAAACGAAATCCTCCACACGTTGGCGCAGGCCAAGCGCCCGCCTGGCCGTGACGGACAAGTAAGTACTGCCTGCTGTTGGTGGGAGGGGCTGTCGGTGTCGTCCACCTTCGCCGCATGTCCCATCCAGTCCTCGTGTGCTTTTTTTGGGCCATCGGAGGGGTGGGGGTCAGGGGTCAGGTTCGCCCAGACGGCCTCAACGTGTCGCTTTGAGTCGTTCTGATCTGAGTTTGGATGAAAGTGGAACCAGAGCTGAAGTCTGAGGGTTGTTTTTAACACTGATCAATAAAACAAACTCGCAGCTCTCACCGAGGAGCCGTGGCTTCATGGTCGGCGTGTGAGCTGAACTCTGACCTGACGCTGCGCTCCTCCAGTTTTCATCCTCCATCTTCACGTCTGGTCTCAGTGTTTAAATATTTCTGTCAGCAGGAACGCGGCGGCACGTCGAGGCTGTCTGTGCTGTGTTCAGGGGTCGTGGGTTCATCGTGCTTCATTCGTTTTGGTTCATGTTGTCGGGTCTGAACGGTACACCTCCGGTCCTCAGAGCTGCACACACACACACACTAACACACAGCTGTCACTGATGTGGTAAAAACTTTATTAACTGATTTACACGAACGACTTTTCGTCGAGTGAGTCTTCAGTCGTTTAGAGTTTACGCATCGAATCAGGTGTGACGAGCTTTTCTTTTCACGCTGTGACCATAAATGGAAAACGAGACACCATGTTTCACATGAAAACATCACAGCTAGCTAATAGATGCATGTGAGCTGTTATTCTGCAGTTATGAGCTTTGAGAACAGTTGGTGCTCAAAGGCTTCACTTTACTGGAACAACAAACCTAAAATGTAACCAGTGTTTCCAAAACAAGCTGTAAATCAAAGTTAAAGTGATATTAAAATCATTTAAAGTGTTAAACGTGGATTAAAACTGGCCGAGGGTCTCAAACTGAAGCCAGATGAAATAGATTCATTTACCCACAGCACAATAGAAACACAGTAGATTTAATAGAGCTGTTCACAGCAGCAGTAAATGTGTTTAAGAACATTTTACTGATGCTTTTAATCTCTTTAAATGATGCAGATTAAAAATTCACTTTAAGCTCAGGATACGGCAGCAGAAGTTTGTTCGTTAGCGCCGTGCAGATGTTAGTTCCTGATTTCAGCTCTGCAGCACGGTTTCATTTACATTCAAGTCCAAATTAATCTGAAATTGAAGTGAAACTCTTCGATCAGTTCATGTTTATTGTTTTTGATTGAATTTCACTTCCTTATTTTATCCAAACTGAGCAAATAGACGTTCAAACTTCACTCAATTCATGTCAGCATGTCTCAGATATCAGCTGATAAAAAGTAGTGTTTGAAATGGGTCAACTTTACATTTTGAGCTGTTAGTGAGAGAGTCCGTTAAAAAACACCGGGTATGACCCTGCAGCCAGGCTGAGAGCCTGCCTGCTCCTGACCCCTGAGTCTGCATGTGTGGAGCTTTTATTGTGAAGGAGCCTTGCGAGGCCTCCCCCGGACAGACTGGAGCTGTACTGGCGTTCAGCACCTTCGTGGTGGTGGTTCGTGTGGATTTCAGTTCAGGTTTCCGTGAGGCTTCGGTCCTGCGCCGCCTCTTCAGGCTCCTGTGTGTCTCGTGCTGCTTTCAAATACCATCCTCATGTGTTTCTCAGTGTTGTACGTTTCTGAGCGTCGCAGCTCGTCCGGGGGACTTTCTGACCTCACATTGCTGTGACCCACTTATGCAAAATCTACCTGCGAAGCTTCGTCCATAAGCAAACATTATTCACCACAAGGCAGCAGCGGCTCAGAGCCTCGGCCTAGAAAGAGTTAATAATTCACACAACATGAAGCTGTGGTCTGAGGCTGCTGCTGCTCAGTGAGTCAAACCATCTATCAAGGCTCAGCTCCCTTTTTATCCCACATTGTTTCACTGTCGTCAGGCTGCAGGTGGAGAACACCTGCTGACAGGTGAGGCTCCTCAGCTGCAGTGGAAACAGACTGTATAAAACAGATGGACGTAGCGTCGTCACCTGTTTGTTAGTGAAGTCACTGAAGGGTACTGTATGCTCATTGGTGAATGACTTTCAGTCACAAGTTGTTAGCCAATGAGCATCTCCCTCTTTGTCTTTTTTTACAAACTCTAATGGGAACAACACAATCAACACTGTTGCGTTTAATGACACCTGAAAGCAGCGACTGAGACCATGAACTCATCAGGATCAGATGATCAGGCTGGAGGGTCAGAGGAGGCGCCACCTGCTGGACATTCAGAAGAATGCACTGGCTTCATTTTGCACAGCTGGAAACTGCATCCATCTTTTATTTACAGTCTGTAGTCGGAACCCACAGAGCCACAGCATCATCGCAGGAAGAGGCGGAGACTTGGACATGGACGAACTGTGAACGCGTCCTGTAAGATGCTCATCGACCAATTAAAAAACCTGCTGTGTACCTGGTGAGCAGGTGGTGAACAAGTAGTGTTTCAGAGGCGCTCACATCATCTCGACTTTACCTGAAATGTTTCCACAGTGCTGAAGCTGCTTGGGCAGCCGTGCAGAGAGCAGAACAACCAGCAAAGCTTTTCACTCTGACTTTAACTGATAACGCTCGTGATGTGTGACGACCACGGCGCTGTGAGCGGTTTGAGATGTCCACACCTGAGGCAGGTGCTGCTTCTCTGCAGCTTCTCTGCAGGGTTAAACTGTTCTTTTCATGTTACTGTGAAACAAAAGTCCAGTGCTAAACACAGTTGTGGGTCACAGCAGCTCGATAAAGGTTTTTTAAACTTTTCTGCAGTGAATTATCAGAAACGGGTCAAACATGCAGGCATGCTTCTCCCTGCTGCTGCGCGCAGACGTTAAACTGCTGCAGCTCATTTAAACTCCGATCGATCGCTCTGATGCTCTCAGCTGCTTGGAGAACAAGTACAAAAGCACTAATAACTATTTCTCTTCAGGGCAAACGAGCTCATCACTTTAATGTAAAGCCCGGCAAACTGTTCTGTGGAAAACGCCACTCGCATCACTTCCTGTTCTGTGTTAATGTCGAGGTGTGAAACACGCCATATGATGATGATGACACGCATGAGACGCGACGCAGCTACATGACGGATTCATGGAGCTGTGAAAGATTCCCACCTGCCAAATGCCCACGCTGCCCCATCTCCTCCTCCCCCTGCTCCTGCTGAGAGGGACACTGCTCCTCCTCCTCCACCTCCACGAGCATTTGGCGTTGAGTCATACATGTCATCAGCAGCAGTTAGCGTGTTTTCAAACCTCAAGAGGAAAAGCCGAGGCACAGTCTGACTCAGACAAGATGAGTTTGTGGTCTCTTATCGAGTAGGACGTCACAGCGCTTCAGGGACACTTTAAAACACACTGATGGTTACAGCGCAGCCACCAGTCCGTAATCCAGTTAGCCGATTGATAGAAAAATTACTCATGAATCCTTTTTATGTAAAAATGTCAGACATACTGCTGTTTCAGCTGTTTGTTTAATGTAGAAAATATCAGGGAATAGTCACATATCATATCAGTCACTATTTCACATGATTATTTGAAGAAATAACTGTTTTATTCTATCAAGTTGAAATTTATCTATAATCAAGTCTTTTTAGAGTCATGTTGCACTTGTAATAAAACAGTATTATTCACTGGTAAGAACAAACTAATTTCAGCCCAGATCGTCATCTGCAGATATCATTCATGCCTGAGTGCTCAGAACCTGCCATTTAGAACCTGCAGGGGAGAAAAATAATAATTGTAATGATTTCAATCACATGACATTTACGTCATATTTGCATCAAAACTGTTTTGGTTTTGGTTAAAAGTACAATACCTGATGGCAAATGCAATTACTGAAAGGTAAAAATACTTGACTCAGTTCTTTATTACAGAATAAATTCATATTTTAATTAGTGTAAATTTATAATATGATAAATAATTAACTACATAATTTAAGCTGCTCCAAAATGTATTATTTAATGTCTTTGTTTATTTTTTTAAGTGTTAATAAATACGCTGGTCTGCAATTACGCAATCATTACAGTACAGGTATTTAGTGTTGCATTCAGATACACTCTGAAACTATTTTTCCAGTCAAAACGCGTTTGATTGATCGGTTTAAAGTGAAAACTTGACTGGATAAAATTATATTAATAATTTCTATCTCCTGTAACCTCGCTAACAAACAATACAATACACTGGTTTTAATAGTCCCGTGTTAATCTTTTAACCTCATAACTTGGAGGGAGTGGGTTTTTCCCAAAGCGCCTGAACGCAGCTTGTGTGTGTGGAGGAGCCGGGTTCGCTGAGCGCTGCTCCTGCTGAGCTCCGGATACGGTATGAAGGAGGACCGGGGGAGGGATGAGGTGGCTCTCCGGTGAGCGCACTCTCTCTCTTGGGCAGATTTATGACCGCAGTCGGTCGGTTTGTGAGTGAATGTGAAGCATTTATGAAGAGTGGCGCCTCGCTGGAGTTCGCTCAGCAGGAAGGACGGACGGAGATGAGATGCTGATGTTCCCGGGCTTCACTCCCGGCTCGGAACGATGGACTGCATTTGTATTGTCACCACAAAGGTAACGCTTGAAGAAAGCTCATAAAATACCGACACACGCACACACTGGAGGGCGAGTTTAGTTAAGAGTGAGTCGGTGTTAAATTCGGCTTTCATTACATCATTCAAACGGCTTTTTAATTAGGTGAAAATTCACTTTTTTCAAGGGTCCGCGCCTCATTCCCGCCGTTGGTCCCCATTAAAACAGCACCGCTGATGAAGTGGTTAGTATCGATTTGTGACGATACATTTATAAAAGTGAGATTTCGACCAAAAATAGTGCTACCTCCTAATAGGTGGTATGTTGTCATTAATTGTGAGTCGATGGTCAATTCGGCTAGTATATTATAATAAAGACGACTTTTTATTCAGTAAAAAACTTACTTTTCTGAAGGGTTCGCGCCTCATTCCAGCCTGTTATACCCATTAAAGCAGCATCGCTAATGAACGGAGGTTGGTAACCGGTTTGGATGATATGAAGCGATGATTGTAGGGAAAGTAAAACCATTCATTTTACTGTATCATTGCCGAATTGAAGAAAAGTCGATGGACATATACAGCCCCAAGCCTTTTATTCTTACTCATCGGTTTCTTTTCTAAAAAATAAGGATTAGAAATAAATTTGACTTTTCCTAATGCGAGTTTGGCGTGACATTTTCTTTGCTCTTTATCTTATTGTATGGTCTTTACCTTACAATATAACACACCTTAAGGCAACAGTTGTTGTGATTTGAGGCTATATGGATTAAATTTAATTGAAATTTTCACGCCTTTGGTTTATTAAGCCTCTTCTCTTTTTAAAGTCATACTTATTTTTGGGATTCAGTTCAATCCATTTATTGATTACTGATCAGGATAGTTACCAGCTGACTGTTTTCACTTTATGCTGGCAGTGTGTGGGGTCTGACTTTGAACTGAACACAGGCTTCTTGGTGTTTTTAGAGCTGTGAATGAAATTTGAAAGCATCCGGAACATATTGACATTTTGATTGTTCATTTTTATCACATTATTAACATGTAATAATGTGACAGAGCTAATAATGCTGCGTGTGATCTGCTCTCTGCTTCCTGTGGCGTCACTGTAGTTGCTGAACGAGACAGAGCTGATTTTTGCGCTTTCACGTTTTTTTTCCCACACCAGTTGGAAGTCTGGAGCCGTCACCTTACTGAAGCTATTTTGAGCTCTTTGTGTTCCTGGACAGTCTGTAAGTTGTAGTTTCGTAGGTCAGGGAAAGATTGATAACTGAACATTGTCTGTTGAGATCCATGGAGCGTTTTAAATTCATTATGAGTGTTTTTAGGTGACACATGTCTACCTGTGTCCTTGAGCATCATGGTCAACCTGAAGAATCCCAGGTTTACTCCGTGATGCACTTTCTCTTTGTGTCATAGTGTTTGGTTGTTTTATCGGGTTTATAAAAGCTACTAGGGCAAAAACATTTATTCAGTTATTTATTGGTACTTTCAAACTGTAAAAAAAAAAAACCTTTATGATGTTGTTTTAAACAACAAGCATGAGTTTAAAAACCAAACGTGAACCATGACGTTCAATAACAGAACATATCGCTGCATGTATCTGGTTATGATGACGACTTCTCAACCTGTCGTGTGATTTAAGGTTTGGGTGGCCTGCAGCAGTGGTGCTGGTGTTTCCTGAAGTTCAGATTTGGCTTTTTGAGGCACTGTCAGACTTCAGCCAGTCGCCATCTTTGTGCGCTGAAGTTGCTGCTCCTATCCTGGAAGTTCAGAAATAAGTTTCAGGTTCAGCGCGTATCCATGACTTGAGCTTCTCGAGGTGAAACGGTCTAATGGGGGTTTTAAAACATCTGCTGTAAAGGTGACAGAGGACAGGAAGATGTTGTAGAAATGAGAGAGACGCCTCTAAAACCAACGATAGAGAAGAAATGAAAGCAATAAAACAGAAGCTGAGGTTAGAACAGGAGGTCGGGTCAGTGTCCATGTTCTGTCTGTGGGAAGCGTTAAAGGAGCAACTTTGTCCTGAAAGATGAGTTTCAGTCTCTTAAATGTGTTTGCTGGGCTGAATCGTTAGTGGCTGTATGTAAACGAGGTTAACGTCCTGATGCGGCGTCTCCAGCTGGTCTGGGATCAGTGTCCCTGCAGGCCGTCATCTCTTCTCTGAAATCCCATTTCTGTGATCCGTGTCTCTCCTCTGATCTGAACCCCCGCTGCCTCGTCCTTAAAAACTCCCTCCGTGTGACATTAAACTTAAAGGACATTTTTCTCCCTGCACCCGCTGAGCACTGATGAAGAGTCCTCAGTGGATTTGAACCAGCAACCTCCGTGTTCCTGTTGGTTTCAGGCGTCTCCTCCCCGCACAGGAAAGGTGTCAGAGCCTCAGGTGTGTTTGTAGGGCAGCGCCTCGGCGTTGGCGCTATTTTCAGCTCCTTATTAACGACGAGCTGCAGCTCGGTGATTCAGCAGGACAAAGCACAGTCGGCTCGGTCTAAATACAGGAACACCAACAGATCAGCACTCGAGGAACACCTGAGGACACGGCTACAGGACGCACGCTGCCCGGGTGACTAAATATGTTACTTAAGAACCAAAACCAGCGTTTACAGTTTGAAATATGGTGAAAATTATCCACAGAGACCAAAACTGATGTGGGTTCAGCCTGTAAACATTTCAATGTAGGAACTGAGTCACTGTTGGAGCCTCCGATTGGAGGTCGGTGCTCGGATCAGAACCTGGCCGGGAGTTCAGGTCCTGGTGGCTCATCACTGATAGAAAGTTTGCTGGTTTCAGGCAGTTGTGTTTTTAGATGTTTCACGAGGACCTGTTGTTGTTCCTGGCCCCTCTTAGAGCTGCTTTGCATGATCCACAATTCAAAATAGAGCTGGGCGATATGAGATTTTTTCATATCACGATATGTTTTTTTCATTTCAGGCGATAACGATATCTATCACGATATAAGCCAAATAACTATATTTGTAAGATTTAAATGTGCCGTTGCTCACAAGTAAAATGTCAAATAATCAGCAGCTTGTTTTTATTTAAATATTTATTTCCCATAATAAGTTCAACAGGGTAGATGTACTTAAGGAACATGAGACTTTTTCAGATAAATAAAGGCAAATATTGCAAACTACACAAAAGGCAGCCGCTAAAGCGTTTAAGTTTCAAAATAGAACAAACGAAACAGACTAAATTGTCAATTCCACTTAGAAACAAAATATTAATTCTAAAAATAAATCTTAGTTTGTTTTACAGAAGAACAGACAAAACTGACTAACTTTTGTCAATATCAAATAAACAGAACTAAAAGGAAATTCTCAATCTCTCCTTGTTGTATAGCTGAGCTTTTCAAACAGTTGTAACAGTTACTTTAGTCTGACAAAAGCCGAATGACGAATTAGCGCTTCCAGTCAGAGACTGAGGCTACGTCCACGCGTACACGGGTATTTTTGAAAACGGAGATTTTCCGTTTTCGTTTTAAAAAATAATCCCGTCCACACATAAAGGCAGAAATGAAGGAAAACGCTGCTATGAACATGCCAAAGCAGCAGGTGGCGCTAGATTCCTAACCGTGCAGAAATGTTGGCCAATCAGAAGTCTAGAAGCCTCGGTGGGAAAAAGTAAACAAAGCTGGGGCATAGAAGCAGAACCGAGTCGTATGTGTGGAGGGACAGTAACTGTGTGTAAGCATTTAAACACTGCAGAGAGTAGAATTAACAGTATTGTAGAAATTCATTTCACCGAAACAATAACGTGGCGCACAGTGTGACGCATGCACCAGTTTATTGTATTTCCAGACTTGCTTTCGGCACATTTACAGTGCACGCTACTCTGTTTTTTGTCAGACTTGAAATAGCCGAAATACCTTCACACTACGGAACTTCTATGGCTCTTCCGTTCGACAATCTCTCCGGCATTGGAACCATCATCTGTTTTCTCTTCGGTCACGCTCGGTTGATTTTTCTAGTCGGCACACTCATTTCCTCCATTACCCGCTGGCTGCTTCCCAAACAAACACACGTGCGGCTTGGCACTTGTGCTGTACGTAACAAGTCACGCGACGTGACGCTGCGGCTGTGATTGGTTCGGCTCTGCGCTACTTAATTTGGATTGGCTGACCTTTTTTTTTTTTTTTTAAGAGGACAAGAGCGGCGAGGTCTATCGCGATAGCTTAATTTCTCTACCGAGTAAAAGTTATATCGCGATACATATCGTTATCGTTCTATCGCCCAGCTCTAATTCAAAACAATCCTTCTTTGTCTTCCTCCAGGCCTCGATGCAGCCCCTCAGTTCATCCAGCCTGATTAGCTTTGATTAGGTTTGAACACCTAGTGGGAGTGGTGGCTGTATCCCCTCTCTGTGACATCATTCAGGTCCAAGAGTAGAAAAAACCCTGATAAACTGAGAGCTTTAGAGCAGTCTGACGCCTGATCATTGGAACACAACGTGAATGACAGGAAATGAGGAAAATAAAACATCTTTTTTGTTTATAAAGAGATGCAAAAAATGACATAAATTGATTGATGTGTATAAAATCTCTCTGCTGTGTTTCTCGCCACGCTGAAACCAGCAGTGCAGGCGCTCTCACGCAGATTCAGACACTTCCTGTCAGAAGTCTATTTATGTCGACGTCCTCACCCCCCGGAGCGAAAATTCAAGCACGAGATGATGTTTAATTTAATTATGACTCTGTGACAGGACGCGGCGTTTCAGCGTCTCCGTTATGGTGCAGTCATGTCCTGTTACTGTCCATTTCCTTGTTGATGTGAGTCTGTGCGTCCTCACAGCTCTAACACAGCACTGAACCTGTAACGAGTGTGTGGGTGGGAAAGAAGTTATCCAATCACAAATCAGCTTGTTACTGTGGGTTTAAACACGGAGTCGTCCTCACAAACGCAGAAACATTCAGAGCCGCAGTCTGCTGCAGCCGGAGGTCGGAGGTCAAATCGGCCGTCTCCACTCCTTCCAGAAAACAACCGCAGTAGCAAGGGCTGATGGGAAGGCTGATCGGCCGCTACCTGCAGAGAAGCGTAACGAGCTCGTGCTGTCGGACTGTTGATGCTTCGATCAGCAGCTCGCCGCTGCGCCTGGAAACAGCCGCCTGAATTATTGATGATGGTTACGGGCAGAGCGAGGAGAGTGAACCTGCGAGCACGAAGAGTTAGAAACATGGAATCATTCCTAGATTGACTTTTGTCTGTTGGTCGTTACCTTTGTTTTTACCTGTGTTCAACTTAAAATACTTTAATTTACTTTCATTTAAAGCTTTTTATGACCTTGATGGCATTTTGTTATTTAGGTTTTCACGAGTTTACTCGACAGTTTTCTCTGATTTGATATATACTTAATGCTTAATGTCGTCAATAACATTCATACTTTTAAAGTTTGCATTTTTAATTTATTACTTTTTTGCTAAATAATTTTAATACTAAAGTAATTTTATATTTATTTTAATAACTTTATATATCTGGTATTTTTTTATATGTAAGTTCTTTTAAAGTATAATTTCATTTTAATACTGTCTTAAGTACTTTCAGAGCCCGTATTGCAGTACTTCATGGCCCAGAGATGAACACCTGCATTGAAGCTATTAGTGATGATTATGTGCATAAACTACATCCTGAGCTGCTCGGAAACACTAAACCTTCTGACCCCAAACCTTTATCGGTAAAGCCGGTCACATGACTCTCTGCGGTCACATCTGTCGCACGGTCGTGAGATGCGGTTTATTTTCTCTTTGCTGTAGTTTGACAGGACGGCAGCAAATATCCACACAGATGTGCTGATGTTCAAGCGATGCCCGGAGGAGGAAACAAACCCTCGATGAAAGCCCTGCGACAGACTGGCGACCTGTCCAGGGTGTACCCCGCCTCTCGCCCTATGACAGCTGGGATAGGCTCCAGCACCGCCCGCGACCCTGGACAGGATAAGCGGAAGCGAATGGATAAAGTTGAGGAGTTGTAAAGTGTTTTGTCTGGTGTCAATTATATCGTCAGTTATATCGTTATCGCAAATTTTCAAATGTATATCGTGATAAATATTTTTGGTCCTATCGCCCTGCTCTACTGGTTTCACCTGTTCTGCTCTAAGCTGGTGGTGTTAACCCAGCAGATAAACCGCGCGACACGTCGTGTCGAGTCCAGCTGTGGCGGCCGAAGCTCGGCACAGGAAGCTCAACAGCTATCTCTCCCCTCGCTGTAACGGCGCTCCTGCTGTGAGTGACGTCGAGGCGCCGTGAGGAATTTTTAATGGCTGTGTTTGCACTGCAAGAGGCTGATGGGCCCTGAAGGAGGACACAAGCCGAGAGGAGCAGCCATGCAGTTTAATAAGACACACACACTCACACACACTCACACACTCACACACTCAGCAAGCTGCCAGCAGTCTGCAGGGAGGTGAGGAGAACAGAAGGAGAGGTTGGAGAGGAGGAGGAACAGAGAGGATGCTGGGAAGCGTGGGCAGGGCGCTGAGATGAAAACAGAGGCAGAAGACTGGCTCTCACTTCTGTTTGCTTTCTGTGCGCTCTGACCCTTGACCTCTGCTGATGATGCCATAATCGTGTGGCACCACTGGGAGTTAAATTGGCAGGTTTCTTAAGAAGCTTCTCTGTGAGTGAGTGGAAGGTTCACACTGACGCTGTTTAATAAACGAATCTTCAGGTCAACATTTTAATTTGTCTGTTGTTTCAGTCTGTGGCTGGATACCTGCAGAGCACCTGGCCTCATTCAGGACTGTGTCCAACCCTAAAAACAGCTGTGCGACACATTTATCGCAAAACTTCAAGTATAAGGTGTCATCTTTTTAAGAAAATGTGTAGCTTTCATTCTGTTACTGTTACACACTGGAGCTGATGCCTCACGCCTCCATACTGCTGCAGGGGGTTGAATAGTTTTGAAAGGCGTCTGGTAACACAGGTGTGTGTTGGCTGTTTGAGTCTGTTTCTTCTGTTGCTGTTTAACTGATCAACTTTCTGTGTGCTGACTCTAAAAACGTTTTGTGTAAAATCAGACTGTATATAACATTTGTCATGTTTAGTTGTTTATGAATCCTTACTAAGATGATATGACAGTGCCTGAAAATAATTTGCTTTATTGGCAGCTACTCGTCTTATGCTCTGCTCGACTCGGATCAGCCGATTGCTGTTTGTGACGTTGCTGACAGGGACGTTGCCCCCTGGTGGACAAACTCACAGCATTGGACTGGGAAAGGTGCAAGCTATCCACCTGTCAGTGCTGCAGGGCAGGTGGACCAAAAGTCACGAGCTTGACTGGGATCACAGCAACGAGGTGTTTGTTTTGGTTTAACCACACCACCCCTGACACCATCCGCTGGGCTGGGGCACCCAGATTCACCTCATCCTGCCAGATGTTGTTCAGGTTGTTTCAGACGTGACCTCCGCTGGTTGTGTTACTCCGAGCATCAGTGCTGACTCTACCCTCTGTCACCAAAGACAGAAGCTGGGCATTTGTGGATTTTCAGTTTAAATTCTCACTTGGTTAATGTTGTGCTATCCACCCACCATAACACTGAGCGCTAGCAGCCGCGGTGGAGCAACTCAGTCGTTTACACATAGCAATGAGTGATATCGCCTGCTTTGAATAGTGGACATAAGGTGATATCAGCTATCTGCTAAAAAGCCATTCATTCACATAACGAGACAAAAAGGCTGCAACAGCATCAGATTTTATTTTAAAAATCTATTTTTGTCAGTTTTTCTGTTCCTGTGTGAAACTTTGCTGTTTTCTCTCTGATGAACAGACGGAAGTCAAACAGATGATAAACACCCGTCATTAACTGTGACGTTTGTGGGTCGCTGTCATCCACGTCTTTTATCACTTTGATGGAAATAATCTCTATTCTTCTAATTTATTCTCACGAGTCTGCGGCACTTTCTCTGGATCTCTGTTTCTCTGCTTCAGTCGAGTTTCTGCTTCTCGTCTCCGTCGTGTTGAAGTCTTCATTAGGCTGTGGTTAAACATGCTGTTATTGTGCTTAAGAGCTTGATGCTTTGCTCTGCAGGCGTTTTTACAACAGAGGAAGATTTCCTCCTCCTCCTCCTCTCTGATCCTCTGCTCCCCCCGGGCTTCCCCCCTCTTTGCCCCTCTCCCTCCATTTGTATGCATGCTGATGGAGAATCTCTGTGGTTTCCCTGCATATTAAACCGAGCTGTCATATCTCTGCTGCGCTGAATAATAGATTTTCCCTCTTTGTTTTAGAGAGAGGGAAAGATGAAGGAATAGAGAAGGATGAAAACACAGAGAGCAGAAGGAAAAGAAATGTGCAATATGTTAACATGATTAATTTCCATTATTAAACAGATCCTTTTATAGTAGCAAAATCACAGGACAAATGTTGAATTTGGAGAGTAAATGTTTGATTAAAGCCACAGAGCTGCAGCTGTTCCCTTCATAACCACAAGAAAGGAGGAGGAAAATTAATCAAGTAATCGTTTGACTTATTTATGGCTCCAAAATGGAAAATTAATCACTTGGTCCAGTCTTTCCAGTGTGAGGTCTTTGATTTGTGCTTGATTTCTGTTATTTGGGCAAAGAAGGACATTTTAAGGGTGGGCTAACTTTTAGACCAAAAGAACTAACAGATTAATCAAAAACTCTTCGGCCAAACTTAATTTTTACCAGCTGTGGTTGGTAGACACTGCAAAATCTCTTAAATCTGCTCTCTGCAAATGTATTTTTTCAAATGAAGGAGAATCAATCATAAGAACTAAATATACTACACTGTAAGTAAAGTAAAAAAGCTCTACTTCAGTCTGCTTTTAATATATTTGGAGCTAATGCACTCAGACACGTTATAATAAATAAGCTTCGTATGAATAGATTTTTGTTAATGTTGGATCTGTAGAAGAATATATTTTGTTCCTGTGCCCCATACACCGCACGGCTGCATGAAAACGGGCTCCGCCGTCACTCAAACAATAAAAACACTAGAACTAAAGTAGAAGCACAACTATGTGACGTCTTCAGGTTTCTTGTTTGATTCATTTTATGTGAAAAAAAAATGTTCCGTAACAGAAACGTGTTTAGGAAGCTAGGTTTATGTTGTTCGTTTTTTAAATTAAACTGAAGTCAGTTTTATGTATGCAGCACCAAATCACACCAGCAGTCGCCTGAGGTTGCTTTATATACTGTGAGGACCTGACAATGCTGTTAAAAACATGACATGCACGCTGTTTTGAGAGACAGCTGTGGGGTTTTTGTTAAATGTCGGTGCCCCATACACCGCACAGTCGCACACTCTGGTTGTATTAACATTTGTTGTCAGTTCTTGGGTTTCCTTTCATTAAAGTGTATTTTTAGGTTGCAGCAGACTGATAAATGCAGGCACTGATGAGCAGAACTCAGTTAATGTTGGTAGAT
Source organism: Diplotaxodon limnothrissa (assembly GCF_057381915.1). Taxonomy (NCBI): domain Eukaryota; kingdom Metazoa; phylum Chordata; class Actinopteri; order Cichliformes; family Cichlidae; genus Diplotaxodon; species Diplotaxodon limnothrissa. Next base: position 1,883,256 of record NC_140613.1, on the reverse strand, counting down.
AAATTAAATTGGAAGTGCATGACAAATTAGTGAAAACATTTGCTTCAAATGGCAGGAAGCAGAGATTCCTTCCTGTGCGGAGCAGGGAGGAGATTTTCGGTGATAAGAGTCCCGCGGGGATCAGAGATCGTGATGTTGGACGGCAGGAGGACCCGAGCTGCAGACTCCGAGGGGAATCGCCTCTCAGTGCAGTCTGGTAGTTTGTCTTTGTTTTCACGCCGCCTCTGACTCTCTCAGTGTTTGTCGCGGCCGCTGTCGAAACAGGAAGTGGCGGCCTTATTGACTCACTCCAGGGCTTTCCCATAGAGAGCAGATCACAGAGCTCCGGCTTCCTTTGCCTGCACTGCGCTGAAAGATTTTCCAGCTGCCACTTTCTCCTGAAACGTGCTGCGTGCCTCGGCCTCGCTGCGTGTCTGCAGCCCGAGCTGATCTCAGGTCAGACTTCTCCCTACCTGAGTCTCTCCTGCAGCTGTGTGACACCTGGAGGACTTCCTGTGGTCCGTTCAGTCTGCTAATTATGGTCGTTGAGTTAAACTTCAGTTATTATTCGACGAGAATGGATTGGCGTCTGCTTTATATTCTTTTGGGTTTGACCTGCTGGTCAGACAGAAAGTGAAACAATGAGGTCACTGCGTGGAAACGGTGGACGACTGGAGACGATAATCACGGACTCCTGGGCTGCTAAAGCTTTCAAAGCTGTTGGGCAATTATTACAATTATGGTTTTGTCAGTTTCTTTAAATAACGGTGAGAAATCAGGTGATTGAACAAAGTAGAACTGCAGCTAATCTGCCCGCTGTGTTCCCGGCCTCCTTAATTTCACTGTGACGTCTTCAGTTGTTGACCTGCACAGTTACAGGAGAAGAATTAAAAGCATAAACATTTAAAACTTTAAAGTTTCTTTACAGGCTTTAAAGAGTCTTTATAGTCATGCTTTTAGGTAAAAACTAAACGTTGCAGATCCAGAATAATCTTTATTATAATTATGTGATAATCTGGAGCAGCTGCTGGTTTTGTCTTCACACGGTCCTCTGACGTCTGTTATTTATGCAACATCTTGACTGTAAACCGATTGAAAGTATTTGGCTTCATAAAAAGATGACGTGGGTGTCTTTAATGGAATTGTCGATGATCTCACTGGGAAGCTAAACATTGGCTTCTTTTTTCAGGAATAAATCCGCTTTAGAAAACTCTTCTGTCTGCGATTGTTTATGCTGATTTACTTTTGTCTCCTCAGGTTTGCTCAGATGATTCAGACTTGTTTGACTACAAAGTCTTTGACTCACCACAGCAGACTTCTAGAGTTTAGCGGGTTGGTCATCACGGACCGCTCGCAGGAAACGTCTCTGATTTGTTCTTATCTGTAAATGATTCCAGTTTATCTTCTTCTTCTTCAGTTTATCTTCTTCCTCCTGTGTGCTCGGGTTTTGACAGACATGGGAAAATCCGTCTCACTGACGTCCTTGGACCAGGAAGTGTTTCCAGATGTTAGATGTGAACTTCATTATAAGTGTCGCTGTTTGCTTTTTAACATGTTACGGGCATAACTGTTAAACGTGCGTGGAGCTGATTGATAATCTTTACAGATCAGCTGGATTACAGTGAATAATACATATGTTTAGATTTGACGTCACAAACACGAGTGAGCGTGTTTGATGTGTTTATTGTTGCTTCGCTGCTTGTTGACCACAAATGGACCCAATCGATCGTTTGATAATTAAGGACGTGTTTTTAAAGCAGTACTTCTTGCGGCTTTACTGCAATCTAAACTAAAAATAGTTTGGGTTGGCGGCGTTTCATGATCAATATTTATTGGTGCACTAATGCAGAGGCGTTTTGTGTGCACGTGTGACCCGACGGCCAGTAACTTCAGGTTGGTTTGCACATCTGTTCTCTGGAGAGAGCTGAGGAGTCTTCATTTTAAAACCTGCCTCTCTCTGCTGCAGCGTGGGAGCACAGAGGATTGTGGGTAGGGAGTGGCGCTGAGCCGCTGCAGATACGACAGGGACGCTGAGATGCGACCTCGAATGGCTCCGACGTCCCCCCCTCCTCCTCCCTCGCCTCAGGGCGACTCCTCGCCATCTGGGTCGGCACAGGCACAAGAAGTCACTGCCAAACTGTCATTTGGGACAAAAACACTCACAGGCAGACGTCTTAGAAACACTGAACGAGGGGGCGTGGCCTCTGAGGTACAGGTGAGACAGAAAACCTGGATGGTGATCATAGTTTATGAGCGGATGAAACACGGCACTTTGTTGGAGTTTGTCTTGGAGGAATAAGGAGAACACAGGAAGCTTCCCAGGAAGTTATCAAACGTGTGGACTTTTATTTATGAAGGAGCACGTCGGCCCCAACGCCATCAGCTGTCATTGGATGATTATTGGTCAGCTGATACGTGGGGAGTACGTGTTTTTCATCTATAATTAGTTTGTGTGCTTTCAGTGCATATTAAATTATTAACAGTGTGTTATCTCTGATACTTCTGGGAAATGAAGGCTGGATCACGCTGTGCGAAAGCTTTCCATTCAGTTTGGTGCATCAGTGTCTGTTCAGCTGCAGCGCAGGAAAGGAAACTTTGGTGTGGCTGAGGCTGTGCTGCCCCCTGCTGCTGGTCTGTGGCGGTGCTCGTTTCCTGCACATTGATCGGTTTGTTCCAGCCGGTGTTTAAAGTTGGCAGAGATTTGTAAGATTTCAGTCCTGGTTGCTTAGCACCAGCCGCTGCCAGCAGCTCTTATTAATATATTTGGGGGGTTTAATGTTTGTGGTTGAGGACTACGAACAAAAACAGTGAGCACACAGCGCAGCAACGATCTTCTCCTGTTTATTCTCGGGGTCGTCTGCTGGCAGAAGATCAGCTGATCGGTGAGGTTTGTCATTTGTTCTGATCTGAGATCTGCTGGAGTCGTGTTTTAGGAGTGTTCAGGTGTTCAGCTCTCAGTTTCTCAGTGTGTTTGACAAAAACGAAGCCCTCGGCTGCTGTCAGCTGGTCTCCTCTGGACCGTGAGGTCGGCTGGTTTCGTCTTTCTTTGGTGGATTTTGGATGTTTGGGATCTTCAGCAGGTTGTTTGGTTAGCTCGGAGCGTCCTCACTCTGACAGAGGAGCACATCTCTCTGTTTGGATGGTTTCATTCAGCTCTAATTGAGGTCCAGCAGGGGGCGCCACCTCTACAGCTGTTCACCTGACTGTGCAGGTCAGATACAGGCAGCAGTTTGTTCTGACTGGAACTGATAAAAAGTTTAATTTACAGATTTTGTTTTTCATGTGGCATGACAAACTATGTGTGCCTTATGTAAACCCAAAGTCTTAGTCAAACCAGCTGTGTGTGAACAGCTGCAAACACCTGGATCAGACTTTTCTGTAGTTTTGTTTCAGAGTTTAGCTTCTCTAATCAACATCACCAGTTTTAATGAACTGATGAATGCGCAGACATGTGAAGACCATCTCTGAGTTTAGGGCTTTTGATTGGTCAAAATGAGGATTTATACACATGTGACTTTGAGTGAAATGTTTCCTTATTGAAGTTCCAACAAATCAGTTTTCAAAGAGCTTTGAAAGGTGAAACATCTGCTGCGGCCAGCGATGAGAAGAAAGCCGTGAACCCCACAGCTCGCTGTTGTTTCTGTTTCCGTATTTTTATCGTGTCGAGTGTACGGCGTCTGCCGTAATGAGAGCTGAAGGCGTGAAGCAGCAGCTGAGATCACAGGTGTGCGGAGGTGAGCTGCTGGATCGGGCTGTAGGTCGCTGGGTTGCACGACTGACCTGAGGTTTGCATGAAACTTCTGTGAGAAACTGGGAAGAATATCTGTGTTTGCAGGTGTTATGTTACCTGTTTCTTTATTTATTTTTACTAAAATACTTCAAGATAAATTCCTGAAGAAAATACATTTTTATTCCAGCCCAAAAGGAGACAAATGTGCAACTTAAGTAGATCAGCTGGAAATGTTGATATCTGCCACCACTAGGGGGAGCTGTCCTGCAGCAGGCATTCACCTGACTCAGGTGTTGCTGCAGGTTTGATCGGGTCTTTTGTTTCCTGACTGATTTCCAGCTGGCGTTTCAGAGGGCTCGTTTGTTTTGCAGGCGTCTAAAATGCCTCCCACTCTTCTGTTTTTTTGTTTGTTTGTTTGTTTAAAAAAATAAATTAAAGCAACACTCACGTTATTTTAACACCTGTATTCCAGGAAATTGGCCTAAAACCAGCATGAACAGCAGCGATGGAGCCTGTTATACTCCTGTTTTCTGTCTGAACTCCCTGAGAGGACTGAGACTACCTGATCCCGCTCACGTGCTCCTGAAACGACCCTGCGTCTCTCTGCAAGCTCCTCGGTGTGGCGGCCGGTCGCCGAGTGGCGTGTAAAAAGCAGCAAGGTCGCTGTCACTGCACACGCTCAGTCTGCTCTCCTGTCTCTGAGCATGTGCAGGCTTCTTGTTTGTCTGCACGTGTGCGAGCCTGACTCAGACTTCCATAACAAGGCGCTCAGACAGACGCACGCCCAGATGGAAGCTGATTGGTTGAAGTGTCTAAAGTGTAATGAGAGCCTGAGCGTCTTGCTCCAGTCTGTCTGTGCTCGGTTTAAGGCGTCTGAATCAAGCGCCGTGATTGGTGTGTGTCTTTTTTCTTTTTTTCTTTTTGAAGGGCAGTAAGTTTGGTGACCTGAGTCCTAAAACTACACTACCCATGATCCTCAGTCGCTGCTAAACCTGGGTCCAGTGTGATGGTAGTAAAGCACAGTTCACCCAGTCTGAAGCCTGAACTTGATGGTTGTTATTACCTTTAAAAACATCTTGTGATTATTGAACTTTTTAGTGGGGAGCGATGTTTCAGTCGAGTTGGACTTAAGAAGCCGGGGTGGGATCGACTCGTCAGCAGAAAGGCGAAGCCGAGGAGCTCCTGCCTCCAGCAGCAGCACAAGCTCTCTCTGAACAGCTGAAAATAATACAGAGGTCATCGATGAGTAAACGGACTTCTCCTCTGCACACTGCTGTTTGTGGTAACCGCTCACTACCCATGATCCTTAGCTGCTGTTGGGGGATTGGGTTTGGATGATGCGCTGCTGGTTTTCAGGTTGCAGGTACTGGGACTTGGGAGCTGTGTCTGCTGTTCTTTAGGCCCGCAGCTGTGGGATAAACAAGTTTTATTTGGATGTTTTGAGTCGTTTACCAGAAATATTGGAGCTCAAACTGTTGGTGGATTTATTGATTGGACACTAAATGGAAAATAATGTTAAACTAAATGAATATTTTCAGTATTGATGAAGTAAAATAATGAAAAACTCAAAAACTATTTGCCGACTCCAGCCTGTAAAATTACAAATGTAAACATTTAAAGCTGATGTCTTTTGTAGTTTCCTGATGTGGGCTGAGTGATTGATTTTAGAAATAATCAACAGATTAGTCGTCAATAAGCCCGATCGGCTCATTCCTCTGATGTGAAGCAGCTTCCTCAGAATCTGGTTTAATGGTACAGAGCTCCTTTCTTCGCACGTCTCACATTTTCTCTCTTCACCCTGAATGACTAACACACACCGAGGAGGCGAGCGGCAGACAGTGGGTGGACGTGTGTGTGTCTGAGAGTGTGTGTGTGCGTGTGTGTGTGTGTGTGCGTGCGCGCGAGAGTGTGAGAGACGGAGATAAAGCGGCAGATTTCGGGTGGAGCATAAGGTACAGAGTGAATCCGACCGACTGTCTGTTTGTCTTTCTGTGCTGGTTCTTAATTGGAGCGTTACTCTGCAACACACACACACACACACACACACACACACACACACACACACACAGGATGAGATTGGGGGGGTTGTTTATGTTGATGTATTCAAGATTCTCTTCGGTATCAACATATTTTAGAAGAGACCAAGAAAGGAAGTGACTTAAACAGAAAGCCCCTCAGACGTGCTGCAGTCACAAACACGTCGCTGCTGTTACAGGAGGAATAAAGGGTTAATAGGAGGCTTAATTGATTAGAATTAAGGCTTTTGAGAAGTGGAACGAAAATCATACATGATTCCAAACATTTTTTACAAATAAATAACTGCAAAGTGGGGTGTGTGTAATTATTCAGCCCCCTGAGTCAATACTTTGTAGAACCACCTTTTGCTGCAGTTCCAGCTGCCAGTCTTTCAGGGTCTGTCTCTACCAGCTTTGCACATCTACAGACTGAAATCTTTGCCCATTCTTCTTTGAAACAGCTCCAGCTCAGTCAGATTAGATGGGCAGTGTTTGTGAACAGCAGTTTTCAGATCTTGCCACAGATTCTGGATTGGATTTAGATCTGGACTTTGACTGGGCCGTTCTAACACATGGATATGTTTTGTTTTAAACCATCCCATTGTTGGCTTTATGTTCAGGGTCGTTGTCCTGCTGGAAGCTGAACCTCCGCCCCAGTCTCAAGTCTTTTGCAGACTCCAAGAGGTTTTCTTCCTGTATTTGGCTCCATCCATCTTCCCATCAACTCTGACCAGCTTCCCTGTCCCTGCTGAAGAGAAGCACCCCCAGAGCATGATGCTCCCACCACCATATCTGACAGTGGGGATGGTGTGTTCAGAGTGATGTGCAGTGTTAGTTTTCCTCCACACATAGCGTTTTGCATTTTGGTCTCATCTGACCAGAGCACCTTCTTCCACATGTTTGCTGTGTCCCCACATGGCTTGTGGCAAACTGCAAACGGGACTTCTTCTGGTTTTTTGTTAACAATGGCTTTCTTCTTGCCACTCTTCCATAAAGGCCAACTTTGTGCAGTGCACGACTAATAGTTGTCCTATGGACAGATTCCCCCACCTGAGCTGTAGATCTCTGCAGCTCGTCCAGAGTCACCATGGGCCTCTTGGCTGCATTTCTGATCAGCGCTCTCCTTGTTCTGCTGTGAGTTTAGGTGGACGGCCTTGTCTTGGTAGGTTTACAGTTGTGCCATACTCCTTCCATTTCTGAATGATGGCTTGAACAGTGCTCCGTGGGATGTTCAAGGCTTGGGAAATCTTTTTGTAGCCTAAGCCTGCTTTACATTTCTCAGTAACTTTATCCCTGACCTGTCTGCTGTGTTCTTTGGACTTCATGGTGTTGTTGCTCCCAATATTCTCTTAGACAACCTCTGAGGCCGTCACAGAGCAGCTGTATTTGTACTGACATTAGATTACACACAGGTGACTCTATTTAGTCATTAGCACTCATCAGGCAACGTCTATGTGCAACTGACTGCACTCAGACCAAAGGGGGCTGAATAATTACGCACACCCCACTTTGCAGTTATTGATTTGTAAAAAATGTTTGGATTTTCGTTCCACTTCTCACGTGTGCACCACTTTGTGTTGGTCTTTCACCTGGAATTCCAATAACATTGATTCATGTTTGTGGCTGTAATGTGACAAAATGTGGGAAACTTCAAGGGGGCCGAATACTTTTGCAAACCACTGTAACTTGTGCGTTGTGGTTTCAGAGCTGATGGGAGACGCACAAAAGCTCGTGATCCCGCCGCGTGCTCAGATCCTCCTGAACTGTAACCAGAGACTAAACGAGAATCAAAGGACACAAACGGCAGTCTGCACTGATGCTGCCAAACCTCCTACTGTAATATCAGTTAAAGCGTTAGGTAATGTTAGTCACAGTGTTTAAATTGTTAAACATTATTAAACATGTACTGTGTCAGCCAACATCAGCAGCAGCTTTACTGCAGAAACCAGCTAATGTTCACAAATCAGGTTAAAAAGCTGCTATTTTTATTTTTCCTGATTTAGTGGTGATGAGGGTCGATGTGTTTACAAAGAGACTCAGTGTCTGAGACTAGTTTCTACATTTCTGCCATTAGTTTTAAGTTATTAACGAGGTTGAAGGACCTGGTTTATGTCGGTTGCTGTTTTTGTTGTAGCTCGTCTGTAGTGAGATGAAGTGTGATTCAGTCAGATGATTAATGAATATTAAAAATACGAATAAACGGTGATCAGTGAAACTTTAGAGCAGTTATATCAACTTTACTGTCCAGAACTGGTGCAAAGAAACAAAAACCAGCCGAGCAGTAAAAGTGACGAAAGTTAAAAGTCGTTGTCATGAAATGAATTTAACACTGTCGCGCTAAACAACAGGAGAGAGAGAGAAATAAAAATGATCCGGGCTGATCGGATGGTTCGTCTTCCGTTTGCTCGTTCCCGTCAGATTTCCATGAAACGTGGGGCTTAGTCCGTCCTGGAAGAGACTTTTGGACAGATGTGGATCCAGGATCGTTTTCTTCATCAGAAGCACGGGCTAATGCTCTCAGCAGGAAGTTGTGCCCCCTGGTGGCTGTTAGAAAGGCGGCAGGTTTGAGGCATCTGTGCGCCGGAAGCTTCGTCCATCTTTTATGTAACGCCGCCGTCAGCCCAGCCGACCAATCGCCTGTCGTATCTTCTTCTTCGCTGTCAGATTAAAACGCACCTCTCTGATGGAGGGAGCGCTCGCTGCTGTGTGTGGGCTCGCTCTTCCTCCTCAGTGTCCTCCTCTTCCTCCTCTCCTCCACATCACTGACTCTGTCCTACATCACTCTACCTTCCCTGAGGATACACCCCCCCTCTCTCTCTCTCTCTCTCTCTCTCTCTCTCTCTCTCTCGTTCAACCCTCCTCGTTTCCGATGAGTCATGTGACCAACCTCTCTCGCCTCCCCCCGCTCCCCAGAGACCAATCACACCCCCACAGAGGGACGCTTTACGAACACACAGCAGCCCTCGCTCTCTCTCGTCATCATCGCGGGAGAGAGAGAGAGAAAGATAGAGGAGGAAAACAAGCGTGAGGACGAGGGAGAGAGGAGTCCGGGCGTGCGCCTGAGAGGAGGTCAAGAGGGAGAGGAAAACATTCAACCAGCAGAAGAAGAAGAAGGAGGAGGGGTCAGCAGGGAGGAGGAGGGGGAGGTTCTCCCTGAATGAAGGAAGAGCTCTGGGAGTCGTTTCCTCCCCGCCGTGATGGAGCGATGCGAGGAATGAGGGCGGATGGTGAGAGCAGGGAGCAGCAGCAGCAGCAGCAGTGGAGGAGGTGGAGAGGCAGGAGGTGGAGGCGGAGGAGGAGGAGGTGCTGCTGGGGGAGCCGCAGCCGGAGGCGGACGGCGCGGGAGGAGCCGGCAGCGCTCCCGGAGGAGGCGGCTGTCGGCAAACTGCCCCGGCGTCGACAAGATGTCCCCCAGCAAGAAGGTGGAGTGCTTCTCGCCCATGCTGTGCCACTGCAAGGTGGCCTGCACCAACAGCACCATCTCCCTCATGTTCGGCTGCAAGGTGGGTGTAGGAGGGGGCGGGGTCGTCGGTGAAGTGGGGTCACGGCGAGGGGGCTGGGTTGGTTTGTGGTAGGTTAAAAAGTAGAAACCCAAAATAAAGTTTGAGGAAAAGTCTCCCGATCATCGTTAAATGACGCCAGAACGTCACAAGTTACAAAAACGAGTTCGGAGAAATGTTTCTGAACGCTCGGCGACGAATCCTCCTGCAGACGCCGAGCTGCTCAACGTCTGAACGCGAAAGCCTGACAGGCGGGTCACATGACTGTCGTTTACCAGTTAACTACGATTTCTTTTGCTGTTTTGTTGTTTTGTTTTTGTTGACTGTCTAAATCTTTGTGAATCTTGAAAAGCGCCGAATTTATGATTCTAAAAACAAAACCTCAGGTTGGGTCGTCGAGCCGACCCCCAAACGATCCTCGGCTGAGTTTAATACAGTTGAAGATGTCCCGTCTTTGAGCAGCGGCTTCAACGGAAGGTAAACATTTTCATCCCAACAAAACTGAAACTGATCCCAGGTTCAGTGCAGATTTTCAAACTCGTTGGGAATCGCTGTCCTCACGTTTGCATCAGCAGAGGCCAGATTGGCCCTGATCAGGTCATCCTGATCCAGTCAGAGCGATAAGTGCTGAGACTTCAGCGTTTCATCATGGGATCACAGGATTTGTCCGTTTATTTCCAGAAATAAGAAACGAACAGAAACTACACGACGTTTTTGATGACGATGGTCGCCGTGCTGGATGAGGAGAATTTAACCTTTTTATGTCACACCTCCATGGTCGTTCTGGGCGTTATAAATCAGGAGGCGCTGGCCAGCAATGATTTCTGGGTAAAAAATTTAAAACCATGAGCGGCGCTGTTCGTGGTTCTGACTACATTTCAGTGTCACTGAGCTACAGCAGCGAAAATCTTTCCTCTGGAAGAAAAACGTCAGCTCTCCGTTTGTTCATCGGTCTTTCTGGCGCACTCGTCCGTCTGCTAGGATGCTGCGGGCGTCTCGTAGGTAGCATCAGTTTTATAATGCTCGCCGTACACGATGCCGTCTTTCATCTCCAGCTCCGGAAACACACTCTTAGATTTCCCATAATCCACCTCCACAGCTGCATTTGTGAGGATTCTTCAGGGTTGTGTTTTAAATGGATGAAAACGAAATGATTTCCTATTTAAATCAAACACTTTGTTGCATTTAAACGTCAGCGTGATTTCAAACACAGGATAAAGTTGCTGTATGTGTGTATTTATGCTGTTTACACTTCAGTGCATGTACACGTGTGGAGTAATCAGAGTAAATCGAGCTCATCTTCATTGAGATGGAGCTCCAAAGCTTGATGATGTGCCGTCAGGTTCCTCGGTGACGAGCTGGTATTAAATGAAAGTGTTTACACCGGCCTGCTGAAGAGTGCAGCCCAGATTATTCTGATCTTTAAAATGAGCCGGCGGTCTCACAGAGAAGTCGTTAACATTTGCTCCTGTGATAAAATGGAATAAATCTTTGATGGTGATCATCGCCGCTGCAGTCACACGGGTCTAAATTTACTTCTACAACTCAAACCAATCAGTAGCTGCTGATGTTTTCTTACATAAAGCTGTGCAGGAGCAGCGATGGCTGGACTGTGAGCGTAATCAGAAGTGTGTGGGTGAGACAGAAAAGCTGCAGGGCACGTTGTCAAACGCACACTCAGACGAGCTGCGAATCACAACCCTGAAAACGATGAACATATAAACCTGCTCCTGCTGTGTCCTCCCGCTCTGCTCCTGTCAGGCGACTGCTGAGGGGGAAATAACCCGTGTTCGCTGGCTGTCACCGAGCGGCTGTGTTTACCGTTGTGACCTGACGCCATGCCATTGGCCGCCCGAGCTGCCCGTCGCGCCCCGCTCTCCGTACCGTCCAATCGGAGGCTGGGTTTGAAGCGTCGCTGAGGCGCGATTGGCTGGCGGGGAGCGTCAGCGGCAGGCTGGAGGGCACGTGCGTGTGTGGTCATCATGTGCTGTGCAGGGAAACGCCAGCGAACCGAAAGCTCGCTCCCTCGTGAGCTCTGCTGTCTGCCGAGAGACGTCAGGGCACGGCGTGCACACAGAGACTCTGCAGAACTCATGAAATATTCACACGTTTTAACAGATTTACTGTCTCAGTACTGAAGAAAAAACCCATAAATGCACAAATATGGAGACAAATGAACCTGAAAAGGATCCAAAGTAAAGACGCACTTACAGTTAACAGATTTCATCATGTTGCTTTCTGTTCACCACCTCTGCATGTTTGACTTTGATCAATCTGTAGAAGCCAAGAAAGTTTCCCACGAGCTGCACGGTTACAGAGGTGATATCACGACTGCAACAATAAAACAGAACCTTCAGGGAGTAAAATTATGATAATTATGACGTCATGTCAGAGAGTAGACGGAGTATTTGAATTACAATGATCATGGCAGCGTGGTGGCCTCACAGCAGGCAGTCCAGAGAGATGCCAGTCAGGTCTCTGGGAGCGAGTTTGTGCATGATCTCTGCATTTATTACAAACTGTAGTGTTGTGAGAATAAGGCAGAGTAACTACGCAGTTTAATGTCTCAGTGGGGATTACACTCTGGAGATCACTGATTGGAGGAGACAGATCAGGTGTCTTTTTAAACTCAGCCAGTCGTCAGAGGGGCACCAGCAGACCCGAGGATGTACAAAGTGATCGTATAAACTACTTTAACAACCTTTCATTTAAAGAACTTGCTGTGAGCAGCTTCACACGTCTTCAGAAAAACAATAAATCTGTTTTTCCACGTTTCAAATCATGTTTTAGTAAATTTGGATTAAACTTATTATGACAAGTTAATTCAGGAAGATGTCCCGATTTAAACCCCAGTTGCTCTTTAATGCTCCATGTGTATGAGATGGGGTGTCTTTAAACCTGTGGTGGCTCAGCCTCTCCTGATCGTGTCCGCCGGCCTGGTTTGGAGGTTTGATCTTGCTCGGCTGTTTCCTGTTGTGCGGCTGTGTCTGAGCGTCTTTGAGGAAACGATGAGCGTAAAAACTTTGCTGTTCAACAAACGGCTCCATTTTTCATGTCTCGCAGCTCGTTTCCGTAATTGCTCTTCTCTTCGTGCCGGCCCTTGAACGACCCCTCTTAATGTGATTTCTGTGTAAGTGAGCAACACGTCACAGTCGTCCTCCTTTACTTGATTCAACTCCGAGGCTTCAGATGTCTCTGTTGGTCAGATCAAGTCGACTTCTTCCAACGATCTGGCATGAAATTACAGCCGAGGAAAACAAAGAAGGAATTCTTTACTGAAGCGGGAAAAACTGGAAGATTTTCTCTTGATTTGAGATGCTCAGACTACTGAAGCCCGGATTAGCTTCACAGGAAGTTTAAAGGAGACTGCTCACCCCAAAAGCTCTCATTTTCCATCTGCCCTGTTGAGCCGTTGTTTTTCCTGAGTGTTTTGAACTAAATCAAGTGCTTAAACTCGGAAAACTTGCACCGATTCTCAGCTGGAAAACATGGATTGGCAGCTCCAGGTTGTTGAAGTTAACTCAGTCTTTTTCTCTTGATGAAAACCAGAGTTGGAGATTGGCAGACGGATTGGTAGTGAGGGCTCAGCTGTTGATCTGCAGGTGGACTGATGTTCCTGTCCTCGCCTGTGACCACGAGCTGGTGGTGACTGAAAGGTGGTCCGACCGATAACGCGATGTTTTCTGAATGGGATGTTTTTAACGTTCCTAAGAGCATCTGATTGTTCTGGAAACTCCTTTAACCAAACTCTCGGAGCTCATTGATCCCAACCCTTCGTCTCTTTAAAGTTGGTGCTTTTAATTTGGCGGTGTCCTCCCGTTTATGACCTGACTGGCTCTCAGGTGATGTCACAGCAGAAGTAGGGGAAGCTATTCAGACTCAGAGCAGCGTCTGTCCCAGTTGACCTCTTGGCCCCCTGGGCTTTGATTGGGCAATAACCCATCGCCTGGAGGAGGAGGGGGAGGGGTTTGTGGTATCATGTGGAGCAGCGTGTTGACCTCTGAGCTGTGGTTCAGGAGCCGCTCGGATTACTCCCGTGTGGATCAGGGTTTGATTGGAATCTGGTGTTAATCTGTCGGGATCGGGATGCTCATAAATCAGGAGCTTAGACGTTCACACGGAGACGGTCGGAGTGCGAGCTGCCGCCGCCGCCGACACTTCTGCTCTGCTCACAGAGCTAGACTCACAGACTAGTCTTAATTAAGTCCCATTGATCGGCTGCCATCGACCGCTCTCACAGCCACTCACTCGATACATTGTGCCGGAAGTTATCAATCATTGTGGCGTCGAGTATTTAGGGAGCTGCTGTCTTTTTCTGAACCCATTTTCAGACTTTTGAACGGCCGTCTCTCCGGGTTTGTGAGATCATCTCGATTCACAGATCAGACCGACGGCTGTCAGATTCAAACGAGAGCGACGTATGAGGACCTTCTGCTCTTCACAGAGCGCATATTAATGAGCTCATTTCACATGTTATTAATAAAGCTGGAAGAAGAGACGAATTTAAAATTCCAGCCCTGAAAAACTGCAGATTTAGAGTCTGGAGCCTCAGGCCCGTCGATACACTGCACCAGTTTAACGTCTGTGGCACAGACGAGCAGGAACAAGACCAGGACCTGGATGTTTTTAGCATCGCTCACTGGAGGAAACTTCAAAAAGTTCAGGTGAACTTTACAGAGTTGTCACCCTGTGGGTCAGACGCTGCTTGAAACCAGTTACAGCTCATGAACACTGTGGTTTTTACCATCTCGTGTCGTCGCAGGCTTGTTTAATTTAGTCATCTCACTTTGATCACACAGCCCTGTGGGTCCTGATGAAGGGCCTGAATCACAGAGCTTCTCTTTGGCCTATCAGTGACTGTAACATGTAGATTGCAGCCAAACAGTGTACCTAATAAACTGTCCTTTGAGTTTTTACCTCACTCGTGTAGAAAGCATGTTTAAAAGCTAAATAAATGGGCAGTAAATCTGATCTCAGACCAGCAGCGTGTGCTTAGCGTGTTTTTCTGTTCTGCTCTGCGGCTTTTAACGACACAAACAGCAAAGTCCTCCAGTTAGGTGGTGGTGAGTGAGTCCTCCGTCGGTTGTTTCTATCTTTCTCTTTGCATTCCTCTTCATCACCCCCTGAATCATCCAGCAGCCCTCCTCCTCCTCCTCGTCCTGAACATCCTGCTACATCCTCTCTGCGGTGATGCTCCTATTTATAGCAGCTTTTGGCAGGCAGGAGTCGGCGCTGTGCCGCCTCCTCCTCCTCGACAGCTCTCAGAGAAATGAGGAGGAGGAGGAGGAGAGGAGGAAGCTCTCTTCATGCAGAGAGTGTCATCAGTGGAAACCTCCCCGTTGCCTCCCACGTCCACACTTCCATTTGTGCCGCGGTCCACGGTGAGTGGGCTCGGCGTCTCGCTGATGGACCCTCTGACGTTACGCCGCATCGCTGCTTCAAACCTTTATTTCTCTTTGAATGTGGCCCATGTGGGCCCGGGCAGAGGGATTCGAACCTGTGACCTGATGCTTGGTTTGCGTGTGAGCGTCGCAGCGCTTCGATCTGCTTGCAGCTGCCTGATGCTTCGCCGACTGCCGCTTCACATCCAGCTCGAACTGCTCGAACATGCAGCTACCTGGATGATTAACCAGAGCAGAAGCTTCTCGTGTTCAGTCACAGGTCAGGTCAGAGCAGCGCCTGCAGTGGAAACTGAATCTTTGACCAATAAAACAAAAAAACAACCCTGATGATGACTTTAAAATGTTTGTAGGAGAGATGGCTGAAAACTATGAATAATTAGTAACTAAACTTTAACCTCAGAGGAGTCGAGCTGTGGCGACCTTTAGACTCCCCGTGCTGCTCTCTGCCAGATAGTTTATATGTAAGCTGACAGGTTTCACACACAGCTGTGGTTTCAGTGGATTACAGTCTGTGGATGGAGCAGGCTCTGAAAAAGGTAACAGGATCGATGATCAGCGTTTCTGAGGACAGGAAGAGCCGTTAGCGTTTGTGTTTTCTAAGCAGAGAAAACACAAACGCTCACTCTGCTGGATTCTCACTGTTTGCTGGTGTAACTCGACTTGATGACTGTTAACAACGAGAAAATCGGCGGCACTGTCGTGCAGACTTTACGTGCTTGTAGTTCACAGCTCTAACGGAGAGATTTTCTTATTTTAGGTTTAGGAATCTCGCTGAACCCACTCAAAAACAAAAGCCTGTTTCCTGCCAGGACGAGTGATGAGTAACCTCGCTGTTCCTCGAGTGCTGCGGCGCCTTGGTGAAGCCTTCGATCTGAGCTGCAGAGGAGCGTTTCTCTACGCTGACCTCAGCTGCTGCCGCCCTCACTTTTATCTGCTCTTCAGCACCATATGCCCCGACAGCGGCGGCGGGCGACCCGACCTCGCCTTAGCTGCAAGTCATCGCGTCCCCTGGGCTCCTGGTCATGTGACCTGGCCCCTTCTGTCCGGTCCCTTCCCAGCTGTCTCAGCTGATTTTTCAGTTCTGTGCAGGAAGCAGGAGGCTGAAGATGCTGAACCGTCAGCGGTGCTTCCCCTCGGTCACGTAATCTGTGTTAATCTGTGGAGGGAATCCCAGCAGTTACTCCAGTAATTAAAGCAGGAATTAATCAGCCCGCACACCAGCGTTCAGCTTCACTTCCTGCTTTCAAATACTCAAACGACATAATCAGGCCACAGCGCTACAGAGCGCGCTCACCACGATGTGTTTTCCTTCTCTGGCTTCGCTGAGCCCAATGCGATCAATCGGGCTGAGAGGTCACACGAAGCGGTTATCAACTGGATAAGTTGCCCGGGGTTTATCCTAGCTGTGGAGGAGTCGGAGATTACAGCAGATACTCCGTTAAGTGAAAGTTCAGACGCGTGTGAGACGGTTTAATTCTTCCAGCTGAAGCTCTGATTACAAATATCTGATATCAGGTCAGTTCCAGGATCACACATGAAGCAAAACCACACAAGAGAAAGCTGGAGTAAAGTTGCTTCTGAGAGTCTGTAGGATGTGGTTCCACACCTGCTCATCTGTTACCATAACAACATAATGTTCTCTGGAGCAGGTTCGGTTTCCATGGTGAAAACACTTCTTCGTGGACATGTTCGCCTTACTGTTCGCGCGACTGTTGACCTCGCGAGCAGCTGCTGTCACAGAAGCTCATGAAAATGTAAATCTAAAAGTTTTCATCTCAGCGGTGGTCTCCCGTCGCCGGGGTTCCGGCTGTTCGGGGACGTAGGTACAGAGGCCGTGCAGCTGTAGGTGATCGGTGGACGTTCTGCAGAAGCAGAGTCAGACGATGTGATTGGCAGCATGCGATTAACACGAGTCTCGTCCAGCTGCACGGTAATCATGCACCCGTGAAATTATTCCTCCTCTTAATCGAGGTTATCTGCGTTTCAGATTTCTGCAGCGAATCATTATTTTTAATGATTAACTGAAGTGAAAGTGTTCGTATTAGTGATGATCTTCAGGCTGAAGCAGCAAGATTCAGTTTTACTGTGAGGTGTGACAGCAAACCGTCATCTGAAGAGAGGTCAAAAACACGTCAGCAGACATGTTTGAGTTACAGCACAAGGCCTGCTCGCCGCTCAGCGTAACGTTTGTACCGCTGACCTGAAACCGTGCAGAGCCCAAAACAGTAAAAAGTTACTAATAAGTTAAAACCTTTTAGCTTGTGAAGGTCATGTCTGTATGATGTGCTGGCTGTAAGTCATAAGTGAGCAAACTAAAGTGACCCAGAAAGACTGATCCAAACACTGGGTGACAGTTCCTCTAATGACCACTAGAGGCTCCAGCAGAAATAAAGATGTTTACAGCCTGGTCTCTGGAGCTGACGCCTCCCTCATCACTGTATTCATAAGCAGCCAGGCTGTGCAGGTTTAGAAGAGTTGAGCTAATCCACTTATTTATCCACTTATTCTGAAGTTTACACAGGTTTGTTTTAAATATAGTCCTTCGAGCGACCTTACTCTGAACCTTCAGAGCTTCAGCGAGTCGACGGGTGACTCATGGCGGCATCATCCATGTTTTCAGTGGACGAGGACAAAACTGTTTCGTTTCCATAGAATAAGCTACAGTGGTCGTGACATCACACACAGTCCTCTGTGTGGTGCTGTCATTAACAGCTGAGCGGTGTCTTGCATTGTTTAGCAGTTAAAGCAGGCGTGGAGGCAGAAATCGCAGCTTCAGTTTGATAAAATAACAGAGAGGTTTGGTGGAAGCAGTCAAGAGTGCTGAACACGACTCGGAGACAGAAACTACTCCAGTGTTTTTCCAGGACGATCATCTCAGACTGGACAGTTCGAGCTCCTTCTCACGGCCGGATGTCTGAGCTTCCTGAGCTTCCTGCGACCTTCCTCTGTGTTTGTCCCAGCTGGGCTAATCATGTGTCTCTCCTCTCAGACCGGCTTCATGATGCAGAAATCGGAGCTCTGTGGGGACCACGCCATCTGCTGCTAGTTTTTGCATCTTTGTTTTGGTCTTCCTCTGATCAGAATTGTGTGTCCTGCCATCCTCAGCCTGTGTGTGACAGTGAGAGAAAAGCTGACGCCTCCACAGCCGGTTCCTCCATAAAGAGCCAGCAGTCAGGTTAGGTCAGCATCAGACTCCATGTCTGTGCAGATCCGACTGCTGCCGACGCAGCCTCGACCTCATTTCCATTTGGACTTCCTGCTGGATCTGAGAAACATCAGCTCACAGTCAGGCTTCCTGCAGCCTCACAGACCTACACGGGTTTTGTAACAGCAGCTCAGCTGTAATTCAGCCAGTCTGACAGGATGAAGGTGTGATGGAGGCACCTGCACCGACATCAGGGGGACTGCTGTAGTTTGAAACATGAATCTGACGATGCTGCTGAGAGCTGCATCAGAGACATTTCAAATGAGACTGAGGTTTTTGAAGAATGTGATGGCACTCAGCAGCTGGAAGTCGTGGTGTGGATGTTTTAGACCAGGCCGTGTTGACACCAGAGTTTTGGTGCTGTTATGAAGTTGAAATGAGTCGCTGTGCCTCAGACTTGTTCAGATTCACACTCTACATCTGTGGGTGTCGTCTGCGTGCCGCTGCCGCCTCTGTGCCAGCTGTCGTCGTCCTTCTTGAATTCACCAAACGCTGGCCGGCTGGCGCCTCTCAGCCTGATGAACGGAGGTGTTGCCCTTCGCGCTGTTTGCTGGCTCTGCGCCGGTCAGCAGAGGGATCGGGAGGACGGAGGCGTTAAAGGTTCAGGCCCTCAGCGATGATGGGAGGTCTGCAGTTTGAGGCGCTGCTCGTCCAACAGCTCAGCTTCTGACCTGCCGGCTGATCCGGCCCACAGCCAATCAGGCGTGGGATAATCCCGTTCAGCCGCAGCTTAGCATCTCTTTGAAGTTGCTGCTGAAAGTTTCCGAGGTTCTTAGAGCGCCGTCAGGGTTTCACCAATCTGCCTCACGGCAAAACCTCCGACTGCAGCAAAGCGGGATCAGTGTTTGAGACCCTGATCGAGAAAAAGCCAAAACACTGGAGCCAACACCCGGCTCTGAAATCATCCCGAGATCCTGTCAGCACGTTATAAATGTACTCAGGTTAGTCCTGATTTTTTTTTTTTTTCCCCTTTTTAACCCATTAAAGTTGAATAATTCCCCCTCTTTAAAATCCCTGAGTGAAAACAGCCCCTGAAAGCCGAGGATTTCCTCAGAAACACTCACAAACCCCCATTTCTCCGACTCTGAAGCAGGCAGAATGAAAACCAGCAGAGAGCTCAAACCCTTGGATTTTCTCTGCATTATTCTCTTTGCTCCGATATTAAAACCAAACAATAAGACTTTGACGCTGAGAAATGCCGATCCAGCTGTGAGTGAAGAGGATGTAAGCGTTGGAGTAGCTCGGCAGTTATAAAGAAACTGTTTAGTGTTACAGCACAAATGAAACTGTGGCTAAACTGTGATCATACGTGTCTGTTTGTGTCATGTGACCTGAAACGCTTCCTGTGCTGCTGTGTGTATACGAGCCTAACCAAGACACTGCCCGGCGTCGGTAACCCTCCAAAGCTGCGCTGGTGTTGTCTCCATTCATCAGCCACACTCATCATTATGTTGGAGCTGAGCACAGTTTGACTTTCTTTAGAACTGAAACAAACACTGTTTTAGTCTCTGAGGTCGGGATTCACACGTATCGAGTCTTTTAAATCGACTTCTGTTGGTCTCACTCTCATTTCTGAATTTAGTTCTTGTCCTTTGGGGCTCGTTTAACGCTCCTCGTGTTCAATTAGAAACACTCGCATTTTTCTTTTCAGACTCCTCAAAGACTCTTCGAAGTGTTGAGATGAAATAATAATAAAAACGCGCTGATGTTTCTTTAGCCGAGCCTCAGATGGTGGACTGAGTGTTTTTACTTTCGCAGCACTTACTGGAGCTGCATTAACTTCTATTTTCCTGAGCGTGGGCGAGCTGCCTGCATGTTCTCACAGTTTGTCTCAGCTGTTTAATTCTCAGTGGACTGGAGACGAATTTAGTCCATAAAAGTGTTTCTTAAAGTCAGGCCGACACAGACGGAAGGTTGCAACAATGTTACAACTGCCCTCAGATCGAGCAACGTGATTGGCTGCTGAAGCGTTTAAGTCCGTAGCTCCTTCACTGGGTTTTTTCTTTTCTTTTTTTAATAGGGAAAAGAAAGACTTACTTTCATAAAGAAACCTTATGATTTTAGGAAACAAATAAATCCTGCGATCTTAGTTTTTGGTTGAAATGTTTTCAGTCGGTTGAATTCCTGTTACACCTCCGTGATGTTCAGGTTTCTGATGTCCTCCTCCCGCTCAGCGAGTTGGCGCTCTGAAAAGTGCCCATCACTCGGTTTGGTTACGTAACCGCGTCTGTGCAGGACCGTCGAGTCGTTCACCTGTCACACTGAGCGTCTCTCCTCCCAAAGCCAGAAAACAGATGAGTAAGACTGGAGAGCTCTGACTCATCAAGATGTGAAGGCTGCCGATCAACGGACGAGGCCTCCGAGGAGGACTTCTGCTCTTTTTCCATTTATATCCTTGTTTTTATTTTATAAACTACACCGACTGGAGCTCTGACCACAACAGAGACCCAAGCTGTGATTGGATGTTTGTTGGAGAGGTGCACTCTGGGACTTGAGTTTCTTCTCTTGCACAGGTTTTCTTCACCTGCACCGATGATTCAGTCACAAGGGTTTGGTGCTGACGAGCAGTGAGTCACCTCCTTTTGTTGAGAAAAGCAGTCAGAGGATCAGAGAAGGATTATCCTTTAAATGGACTGGTTCTTATATAGCGCTTCTCTACTCTGAGCACTCAAAGCGCTTTATACAACTAATTCATTCACCCATTCACACAAGCACTTCCAAGCTTAAGTATCTAACATTCACACACATTCACACTCCGATGGCTGCATCGGTGAGCAACATGGGTTAGTATCTTGCCCAAGTATATTTGGCATGCAGACTGGAGCAGCCTGGGATCGAACCACCGACCTTCCGGTTAGTGGCTGATCGGCTCTGCCACGCTGGCGTTCTTTCTGAATTCCTTCCTGGGAATAACAAACTCACTTGGTGACACCTCCAGCTCACCAAGGCCAATCAGAGCCCCCAGAATTTTGGCTCTGTGGACCCGTGGGTCACATTACTGACCAAAAACTGCCCGTTTAGAAAGCTGAAACACAGAAAAGCAGGTTAGCTCATGTTTGGGTTTAAAATTTATTACAAAAAAGGTTTTAAATATGAGGTCTCTGCTGGTTTGTTTGTCTTTTATCGCTTTGTTTTCCCTTCTTTACGTTGAGGTTTTTGTTTTGTTAGTTTGTTGCGTTTTCTTCTCTGTAAATAATGAACCCGTAATTACTGATTCTCACCACATGGTGGAGCCGCCTGCACTGTTGTTGTGCTCGAGTGGAGAGTTTCATGAAGATGTGTCGTGTATAATCGTGACAGCTGCTCCTCCCCGAGCCTGATTCTTTTGGTGGTTCTTCCTCCCCGCTGTCGCTGCTCATAGCGGTTCAACTCATTGAACTAGAGTTGTTGTCACATTGCTGTTGGCCCCGTTTTGCTGATTTTTGTGTTTTCCTGTTGCAGAAGTACAGGCACCACGATGAGGACTCGTCCCCCCAGGACCAGAGCTCCCCCCAGCTGACGGAGGAGGCGGGGGGCCCAGAGCTGGTCCAGGTAGCAGAGAAGAACCTTTCCCTGATCGAGAATGTGCACGGCTACGTCACCCACGCTCACATCTCACCGATGAAGGTAGGAGATGGCATTGTCTCAGCCTCCCGTCTCTCTCATTGGTCCAAACGGCGACTTTACTGGCTTCTCTTTCAAACAGTCAGCGAGCCACAGCCTTCATTTCAGACGTCCGTCACAGTCAGATCATTGATGAGCGGTGCATCATTATGTTCTGTAGCTGCAGCAAATAAAAAGCTTGCTCTCAGTTTCAGTGAAAACCTGCTTCTGGAGGTTTTTAATGTAATGTTTTTAAGTCCAACGTTCCTTCTGAAAAGACCTGGCTGAGCCAACATTCAGGCAAAATCCAAGATTTCAGCTCATAAAATATTCATGTAACGGGAACGTTTCATGGTGCACGAACGAGCCTGATATTCTGACCAGAGTTTGTTAAAATGCCAGTGAAGTTAAATGTTTTCATGTGTTTCTCATCTCTTTACATTTGTTTCCTGATGGCGACTTTTCGTGTTTATGTGTGCACACCAATCAGAGTCGCCGCATTCCACTTTAATCAGTCGATCAATCGACGAAGCAGGTTTTTGTCATAAAATGAGTATAAATGTCTTAATCTTAATCTGTTTTAGACACACACACACACACACACACACACACACACACACACACACACACACACACGTGGAGGATGAGGCTTGTTGCTTGTATGTGTTGCATCATGTGACCCATTAAAATGCTGACGCTGCTCTGAAGCTCACACCTGTTTCCTGTCATCGCGCCATCACACACCTTTCAAATTCCTCTGGTCCACGTTTCAGTGTTACAGCTGCAGCAGGTAAAAGTCCAGGTGAGATCACCGCATGGTATTGTGGGCGGAGCCTGAGAATTCCCCCTGAGGTAAACCTACAGGATTAGATGTTTGGGGTCTCGATGTTGAGGCCGTCCAGGAGTTCCCGCTAGTGGACGCTTCCTAAAGTTTTCCATGAACAGAATCAAAGCTGTGCGATCATAAATGTGAAAGGACAGAAATTCTGTCAAACATGGATTCATCCAGCTCCTGATGTTTCATCCAAACATTGAGAGGGAAGTAGCAGCCCTGGCTGCTGGAACGCCCTGTTAGAGCTTCCTACTAGTTTCCCGGATTTTCCCAGTCTGAAAATAATTTAGGTGACTCAAACGCTTCAGGACAAAAGCACGAGCTGATATTTAAACACTTTCCTCGTGTGATGTGAGCAGCTTCTCTCACAGCCGGGCCTCGGTTTGGAAACCAGATCGCGCTCGGTCTGTTTCTCGCCGTCCTGGAAGCTCGACCAGGGGAATTTGGCGTGCTCCCAGTCACGTGACTCTGCCTCCTGTTCGTGCTGCTTCTGTCAGCGCCCGCTGTGTTTGTGTCTGTCGCCGCTCGGGCCTCCACGTTACTCTCATAACGACTGTGTGTGCCGTTAAAGGAGCATTTCACCAACTCCACACGTCCACGTTAATGTGTGTGCCCATCGTCTGTGGAGAAGAGCTGTCACGGTGCATTATGGGAAGTGTAGGATCCAGTGTTTTTGTAGCTTGGCCGATTAATTAGGGACAAGTGGACAGTATTTAGAAAGATGCTTTTTTCTGACGAGCTGTTAAAGTAAGACTGAAAATCTCTTTAACGCTTTCAAAACGTTTGAAATTATCTTTAAGTTTGTAAAAATAAAATGGATACAGAAAATAACCTTCAGTTTAAGCCGTTCTTGACAAAGAAGGTGATGAATTATAAATAGTCATTAAAATGACTTTTTCTTCCCACGTTTGATGAATAAATCGTTTAATAAAAGATCAGTTTAAATAAAAACCAAAGGCTGCTTCGGTGAGATGTCGCTGTATTTCCAGCTGATTGTCACATAAATGTGTTTCCTCATCAGTGTGCAGCGGCGCCAGAGAACAAACGGAAAGGCCTCCTGCCTGAAATCTGCCTCCGTGTTTCGTGCTCAGAGCTGATTAATCCGATCTCCGATTAGCTGAGATGTGATATTTCACGGAGGTTTGACCCGTTTCACGCTGCACTGCTCGTGGTAACGGAGAACATGGGATCAGATCAAAGCTGGGTGGCTGTGACTCGCAGATGGAGCTCTGCTGCCATCGTGTGGAGATCAGATCATCTGCAGCACGAGGCCAAAGCGCCCTCACAGAGGGTGTTGATGCCGCACCAGGTGGATCTAACCCGACTTTCTTTGAGGCTTCAGTCTCTTATTTAAACCTTATTTAACAGAAATCTCAAAAATGTCTCTAATTTCTTTTTAATGTCTCGTGCTTTAAATATGAGACCTGTCTGAAATCTGTAGGTGACTGCCTCCCAGTGTTTGTGAAGGGTATTACATCATAAATCACATGAACGAGGGAAATGAAAACAAAGTCATGTTTTATAATCTCTCTTAATATAGAAAGATTTGTGTTCATTCTAAAGACTTTCGAGATCTGTCAGATTTTTGATGCTTTGTTCTTTGAAACAGAATAAAAAGCTCGTTAATTTTAAAGATAAGGCACGTCCACATAGTTCAGACAGCGGCTGACATAATTATGTCAAAGTAACGCTTAACATCGGCGTCCACAGCGTCAAAACTGGGAATCTGCTCGTGCTGAAAACACGGCTCACGCCAACACAGGTTCACGTGAACATCTGGAACTCCTGGAATAAAAATGCACCACAGTAAATGTGGAGAGCTGAGAGGAGCACTGTGTTTGGTGTAAAGATTTGAGATGATGTGAGAAGAAACTCCACTAAACTTTGTTTCTATGCAGGAAACAATTACCGTTAAAAAGAAAAGGAAAGAAAAAACAGCCGAACACGAAACAGTCGAGCTGCAAACGGTTCAAACGCTCCGTCGATCGAAGGGAAGGACGCGCATTCTCACATCTGACCAGCCAAACTCGCTGAAACAGTCGGACCAGCGTCAGATAAGCCTCAGAGAGCAGAAGGCATGAATAAAAAACTCTGTTCACGTGAGTCCATCGTGGTCCAAGGGTTGGAGAAAGATCCGCTCAGTGCAGACGATAAAGTTTTAGTTGATCTAAAGAGAGAAACTGATCTCGATGAGGCTTTTTTGGGCCAGATGTTAAACACTGGATGAGGAGAATGAAGTCAAAGCTGTTTTGGTTTGTGTGTGAGCTAACGTCGGCCTCTGGGCTGCAGTTCTGTGGTGTAGTTGGAGGTTTATTGTGATGTGTTGTAGCCTTCACCTGTTCACTGTGTGTGTCCCCCTGTTGTATGTGGTTTTCCACACGTGTGTTGCAGCAGCGTTCACGCCTGATTCGGACTTGTGTGTTCGGTCCTGACAGTGTGACGGACTCGTCTCTGAGAGGGTTCAGCCTGCCGTCCAGTAAAAGCCTCAAAGTAACAGAAATGAACCAAAAAGTGCTGCAGAATCAATCAAGTCATAAATGTTTGACCCATTTTTGTTTCTACTGAATAAATCGACATGAATAAAAAAGACAAACCTCAGCAGGCTCATTGATCACTGATCTTCTCCTGACCTGTGGTCACGCCGTTAACCATCAAAGCTCCTCCTCCTCTTTGTCCTCCTCATCAGTTTATCGCTCGCTCACCTGTGAACGCTCAGGTTTCTGTGATTCCTCTCCCTCAGATTTCTTCTTAAAGCAGATCTGACCTCATTTGTAATGATGTTCAGACTCTGATGATATTCTGTTATTCTTCTCGTCAGGTCTCATCTACAGATTCAAACCATCGAGGCGCTCTGTGTGCGTAAACATCGGT
Source organism: Diplotaxodon limnothrissa (assembly GCF_057381915.1). Taxonomy (NCBI): domain Eukaryota; kingdom Metazoa; phylum Chordata; class Actinopteri; order Cichliformes; family Cichlidae; genus Diplotaxodon; species Diplotaxodon limnothrissa. The sequence continues at coordinate 1,858,140 of NC_140613.1, read as the reverse complement.
ATGCGAGATGATGTCCAGTTCTGAGTTTAACTCTGGCGAGATGTTCAAATCGTCCCTTTTAACAAAAATTTTTCTTTGTTTGGTGGAAATTAACCAAAAATTCAATAAATAGAATCAGTTATCAGCCTAGAGTTGTATATTTGCTGCAGCTCATCGAGAGTTTGTCATGAATATTAAGATAAAAATAATACGGCTTATTCTCTGTATTAGCAGCCAGGCTTTAAGTGCCTAAAGTCCCTCAGTCTCTCAGCTGGGCCCAACTGTCTAAAAGCACTAAATTGTCTTTAGGCAGTGACTTCTGATTGGTCGGGGTTAGCCAAAGATAGTAGCGTGCATGAAAACATCCCGTTTTACAGCATTAACCTTTCAGGCTGGTGAAAAATCGAAACAGCAAAGCATTGCAATATTTTGTGTACAGTCTGAATACTACAAACGAGAGGGCAACCTCTCTGCAAACAGTGGCAGTCTGACTCTGACTGCACTCGTTGTCAAAGGTTTGCAAATGAGTGCATCTACTTTACAAACGCAGACAGCCGGTTGGCATCAGTCTGAGTCTGTCAGGCAGCTGCAGGCATCCTGCTTAGATTCATGTAGAACAGACAAACTCGTGTAACAACTACATGTGAACCTCTGTGTGGACAGACGGCAACAGAGATGTGATTTTCTATGATTTCTCACAGTAAATTGTTGGTTAAGGTTAAACTGACTGTGCTACGTTCATTGTGTCCATGTCTGTCAGTCTCATTTTGCAGTGAGAACCATTATGCTGTTAGATGAAGTTATTGTAGTGGAGTCTGCCTTACAGTCTAAAGGACCTGCAGGTGACTGTTGCTGTGATTTGGCGCCGTATAAATAAATAAAACTGAATTGACAAAGTTTAACTTCAGTTTAAAATAGTGATAAATCACAGTATGTTTTTGCACAATAGTACAAATTGTTCAGAAAATGTTAAATTGCAGTAACATCACATGATGGGGTGAATCTGCCCTCTGACAGGAAGTGGACTCAGAGGAAGTTGATGTAAATTACAGAGTGTCGGTTTGAATCTGTAGATGAACGAAGGTAAAAGGTCCTGCTGACCGAAAGTCTTGGATCAGGTCTCGCATGTGTGCGGCCCCCGGGGGTGGAGGTGTCTGCGACTATCGTTAAAGCAGAAAGGTGGTGGAGACGAGTGCACTAGCCAATCAGAGGGAACCATGTTTGTCTGTCCAGTGTTTGCTGTGTTGTTTTGGTCGTTCAGTGTAGAAACATGTCACCTTCATCCGTACGGAGACGCCTCCCTGAGCGCTCCTCCGTGTCTGTCTGTCTGTGACGCTCCTCCTGCCGTGTCTGAGCGAGCCGCCGTGTCTCCTCCTCTGCTCCTCTGTCCTTTAGGTAGCGTCTCTGGAGTGCATCTTTGACGGCTCAACTTTAGGACAGCATCACCCGGAGCTCCCCTCCCCTACGTCCTCCACTCTCTACCCCCACGGAGAGGAAAGCCCCCTCCCCTCCTGCTCCTCCAACCCTTACCCCCCGATCCAGGTAAACCCCCACCCCTCACCTTCCCATCCCGCCGGGTTGTTTTCTTGGTACTGCTGTATTATTTCACATCGCCATCATGTTTCACACCTATCTGAAGCACGACATGCTCTGATTACAAATGATTTGCTCTGTGGTAAAAACTCACATGTTTAAACTGTAATAAATTAGCATTTTTAGGGGCGTGGCCTCTTTGGCTGACAGGTGGATGGTGACACAGGCGGCTGTAGCTGCTAGCTCTGTGCGTGTTTGTGCTGTGGGAGTGTTTTGGAGCGTGTTTAGTGACATTAGCTGACAGTAATATGGCTGCTGTGAGGTTAGTGTACCGACAGGCCGTCCAAGAAGTCTGAGCGCGAGCGCTGGGGAACTGTTAGGATTGTATTTGGAGGTTACTGAGCGTCAGTGAGCCGGTGTCTGTGTGATGCACCCGTACAGCTTGCTAACATGCTAATTCTGGTGTTTAACCCTGCCATAGAACCAAGTCTGCCAGAGCTTACTTTATATTTTTACATGCTGTGGAGCCATTTGTGGGAGCATTTCAAGTTGCTATACATCAATACAACTGTTATAGCCCAAATTTTAGTAATATGTCTGCATTAAGTCCACAGTAACTACATAAATTGCAAAAAAGTGCAATACACATATTTTACACATATTTCTACTTAGAGAAATTTAAGAAGCTTATCCCTCAAAACTTTAAATACAGAAAAGTTGCAAAAAATAGTTTACAGCAACAGCAAATTTATTTTGAGTGTCTTTATCGTTCTATTTTTTAGATACACCAATTTTTATATACTGCAGAAAAAACAAAATTAAATATTATAATGCAAATTTGCAAAGAAAACAGCAGGTGCATCAAAATAAACTATTTAAAGCAGTGCAATTTCTGTTCTAAGCATCCCAGCAACTATTCAGAAAAGCATGAAGTCCAGCATGACTTTTAAAAACACCAGTATAGGCTTATAAGGCCCATAAGTAAAAAAAAAAACAAAAAAAAACAACTACATTTCGGTTTCGGCCAGGAAATGGCGGACATGCGATAGTTCGCGCTGACGTCTATTCCAACCTAGGAAGTGTTACAAACAGCTGATCGGCAAAGCGTGTTTCTGGAATATTATGTTTTTGTTACTGCAAGTGGTTTTTATGTAATTTTTGCAAAGCTTTATGTGGAAGGAAACCGTGACCGAGGACAAGCTGATGGCATCAGATGTAAGTACAACTCCTCCGGTTTCATATGCAAAAAAAAAAAAAAAATTATTGAGCTAGCTACGTGGTTCTGGTTCTACAGGGATTTAAAAATAGTTACCAAAACGTAGCGTGCTGCTCCGACCGGCTTTAAAGGGTTAAAGGGTGATGGTGTAATAGCTGACTGTCTCAGTGACTCAGTGCAGATGAAGTCCTGCATGTTTTGAGTCACACAAGTGATCTCAGGCCGTTTTCTCACCTGTGGGTCGTTTGCTCTGCTCTGATCCGGTCGATGAGTTTGTAAACCTGTAGCTTTGACTGCGGTTTGGTTTGTTTTCAATCACACCTGCACAAACGACCCGCACCAAGCTCTAACCCGAGGTCGATTTAAAAGGACTAAACATCGTCTTCAGCGCATTAACAGGTATTCATTCTACAAGCTCACACCTGTGAATCTGTAAGTCTTCATGTCGCACATGCAAAGAGCCGCACACATCTCGACTCCTCACTGGTTGCTGTGGTACGTTTGGTGGTGAAGCTGGAGCTGAGAGTGAAATGTGCAGAGTGCAGGAAACGTGAGCAACGGTAGACCAAACCGCAAACTTGGCTGTGTGCACAACTTATCTGTAGTGAAGTTTGAGGGTCTTGCAAACTGCAGGAGTTTCCTGTGTTGGCAGGCGTGCCGATGAGTCAGCAGCAGGTCTCTGTTCGATTCCCGCTGACCCGCAGCTTTACTGAATGTCACTGATTTGTTTTCCACATGTTTTACCTGCAACTGTCCAAAGATAAAGAACAGAGGTGGGGGGGTTCTGGCCCTGATCCGTGCAGCTGTTTGTGCCTCAGACTCTTCAGCACCTCCAACACTCTTTGGAGGAATCTCTTCATCCAGCTCTTCATTGTTTCTTAAACGTTTGATCTGCAGCGGCCGCCCTGCCTGACGTCAGCAGGTGGATGCTATCTCCACCGCCTCCACGGCGATAACGCAGCAAATGGACTGTCACATCCCACAAAGACGGCGAGGGCCGCGAGGACGTACTGTACGCCCCTGTGTTTATTGTCCCTTTCATTTTTTTTTTCATCTCGTTTTCTCCACCTCTCACTCGACTTGCTGTCCTCAGCAGCGCCATGGCAACACAGGAGATGAATGTCGACAAAGAAAATCCAGACGGCAGGAAAATGGAGAAGGAGGAGGAGGAGGGGTGAACCTGCACGGAAGGACAAGGAACGATTTAGTGAGGCTTTCAGTAACACTGTGAGGGGGTGATGATAAAATGGAGAGCTGCCCTCCTCTTCGTCCCCAACAGAAAGATTTACAGCTGCTCTCAAGTATATTTAGCAGCAGAGCTCATGAAACGAGGGCTCCTTCGTCTCCGCTGCACGTCGGTCCGGGGAGGACGGGCCAGCTCTATTTAAAGCTTTATGAAGTTTCAGGGAAACCGTTCAATGTCGGTGCGGACGTCTTCATGAGCGGGAAACTCGTGGATGGCGGGGAAAACGTGTTCATTTAAGCATTTATGATAGGTTCGTACACTGTAAGAAGAAACACGAGTGGCCGATCTCACAGCAGACAGAAACTTACATGAGTTTAAAGTTTATGTGCCAGGTTTTCTTCTTCATCACATCAGTGAGATAATTTATTAATTTATTTAAAAAAATGCATTTCTAACATGTTTTACTGAGGTTTTCTCTCCTGAAACTAAGGTTTCTGCTGCAAACAGGCTTCAATGTTTCCCTTAAACACTATGTTCTGCATCTGGACCAAACGTGCTCCTCCTTTTGCCCCGTTTGTACCGATTCAGTTTTCAGGAACTTTGGTTCATTAGTTTTCGTGTAATCGAGAAACGGTGAAAGTGTGCAACAAACTGAGTAACAAAGAAAAATCCAAACCTCGGTACAACTCAGAGTCTTGACCTCAGAACTTCTACTCAACATATTTACTCTTAAATTCATCTTAAAATCAAATAAATGTGAAGCTTTTGACTCATCGCTCTCTTCTCTTTGTATAAAATGAAGTTTGGTCTTTGGGGTTCATCCACAGCCTGGTTTAAAGGACACGGTGGCCTCAGGTCATCAGGATCAGCTGCTACGTAAAGCGGGGTGTCATCATCGTACAGGTGTGTTTCCTCTGGCTTATGGATCAGGTAACTGTTTGAAAGGCGTGTCCTGGGCAGAGCCTGGTGGGACACCATGTCAGAGGTTTAGTGTCTGTAAGAGAAGCTTTTAATCACTGCTTTCATCAGTGACCTCAGGCCCAACACGGCGCTTACAGCAGAAAACCTTTAAAGGACTAAAATTGAGACAAACATGATTCACCAGAAAGTCTTGTTTTATTAAGAATATGACCACAACTTTAGACTCTTGATATCAATCTAGTAAAAATTATACAAATTAAAGCTGTTTGACAGTTTTAACCCTTTAAGACCTACCATAGAACCAAGTTCGCCAGAGCTTATATTATATTTTTACATGCTGTGGAGCCATTTTTGGGAGCATTTCAAGTTGCTATACATCAATACAACCATTATAGCCCAAACTTTAATAATATGTCTGCATTAGGTGCATAGTAATTACATAAATTGCAAAAAAGTGCAATAAACTACAAAAAAATTGAAAATCGTTTTTGTTTTTTTAACATATATTTCTAGTTAGAGAAATTTAAGAGGCTTATCCCTCAAAACTGTAAATACAAAAAAGTTACACAAACTAGTTTCCCACCACAGGAAATTTATTTTGAGTGTCTTCATAGTTTTATTTTTGAAATACACCAATTTTTATATACTGCAGGAAAAACGAAAATAAATATTATAGTGCAAATTTGCAAAATAACAGCATATGCATCAAAATAAACTATTTCCAGCAGTGCAATATGAGTCTTAAGCATCCCAGAAACGACACAGAAAGTCATAAAGTCAAACATAACTTTTTAAAACACATAACAAGTAAAACACAAGCTCATAAGGCCCCGATCGTAAAAAACTACATTTCCGCAAAATTACGTCACTTCCGGTTTCGGGCAGGTCATGCGGTCATGTGATAGTTCGCGCTGATGGACGTAGGAAGTGTTACAAACAGCTGATGGATCGGCGAAGCGTGTTTCTGGAATATCATGTTTTTGTTGCTGCAAGTGATTTTTATGCAGTTTTTGCAAAGCTATATGTGGAAGGAAACTGTGACCTAGGACAAGCTGATGGCATAAGATGTAAGTACAACTCCTCCAGTTTCATATGCAAAAAAAATTATTGCGCTAGCTTACTTGGTTGCAGAGCTACCGGGATTTAAAAATAGTTACGCAAAACAGAGCGTGCCCGCTCCGATCGGCTGTAAAGGGTTAAATGCAGTATATGCACCATACTTTAATAAGAAAACATTTATTTCGTTTGGACAAAAGGAAGCAGGCGAGCAGGTGGATAAAACCAGACTGACATTTTGGCCCAGCCTTCAGACTAGCACCACTTACATACGGATATATTTTTTTAGCAGGCAGTAAAGAACGAAGAGCTGACGTAGAGTGATGTGACTCTGATGCTGACGGTGCATGTTAATGAAACGGACACTTTGCTTCATCATGTGACAGACTTGGACTCATCTGTACTTCCTGTTCTCAGGTTTATGACCTTAAAAGGAAAATGTACAAAATCACGTAATGAAGTGAAAATTGCAGAATAATAACAGCCATTTAAAAACAAATGATGAGTGCAGGTTACAGCTGCGTGTTATAAATCATAGTTTTTAATCTATAACATTTAAATGACTAAAGAAAAATGTTGTATTCTAGATTTATCAAAATTATATCAATGCTGCGCTACAGAAATAAAAAGTGGTCTCCTTGAGACGTGCAGACGTCCATTGATCTCTGATGTTCCTGTGGGCCGGATTTGGACCCTGGGTGGCCTGTTTCTGGCCCCAGCACCACATGTTTGCCACCATTGCTCTAAATGAACTCACTGTGCTGTCGTGACCGCCACTCCTGTGATCTCCACACCGGGAAAACTCGGAGTCTTCCCTGCTGACTCATTTTCGGAGTCTGAAGTAGGACAAAGGTCAGCTGGACCAACCCCGCTGAGAGGGAGGAGGAGGAGGAGGAAGACTGTGTGAGGTTTCCAGACTGCAGAGAGAAGAGATCAGAGGACCAACTTCCTCCCTGCCTGCGCTCTCTTTAAACGCGCGCGCACACACGCACACACACACACACGCGCGCGCACACACACGCACACGCTCTCTCTCTCGCTCGTCCTCTCGTCAGCCCTGCAGTCTGCTGTTGCTGTCTGCTCCACACAGACGGAGGCTCGCCGACCGGCTGCCGAGCGATGCTCTCTCACCCCGTCGCCACGTTAATCCCCCCCCAGAGGCTCCGCGCTTTCTCCCCCCGTCACCCCCGCGCCACGACGAGCGTTTATCCCCGCTGACAGGAAGAGGACGACCGCGGTTCGGCTCATCTCCCGGTCACCTCCGTCGGCTCCTCTGCAGCCTCCCTGTTTGTGTCTGAGAGGAAGAAGACGAGGAGGTGGGGTGGGGGGGACCCAAGGTGGAGTGAAGCCCCCTCCCATCGTCTGTTCTCCAGCCAGCACCACCTCTGCCACCCCGCAGCCTGCAGCAGGAGCGAGGAGGCGACACACCACCTTCAGCGCAGCAGCAGTGGCGGCATCAACATGCTCAACTCTGTGTGGTACGCCAAAAAGATGGGCCGCCGCATCATGGGCACCCTGAGGAGAACCAAGCGGCTCCACCGGCGCCTACTGGTAGGTCGCCCCCCCTCCTCCAGCTCCTCCACCTCCCACCTATGAGGAAAATAAATCCTCCCAAAGGTTAGGAGGTAGGGGGAGGTGCTGCAGCGTGCAGCGTGACTCATTTCCTAGCACGTGTGTTCATACGGTCATGCACTCCCCCGTGTGTGTGTGTGGTGAACGTATTGATCGGGCCGTCTGCTGCGTGACGCTGCTGGCTGATGTGTAAAAGTTGCAACAGGAGATCTGCTGCTGCTGCGTCATGTGTCGGCTCGCGCACAAACGCTCACATCTGGTCCAGAAACGCCCTCGATCCGCATCCAGCAGATTTACGTCGTGATAAAGAACATGCGGCAGCGCGTGTGTGTGTCACTGAGGTGATTTGTTGATAAGGCTGCAGCGGCCGTGAGCGGGTTTTTACATTAACGTGTCGTCTCAATGTGTGAATGTTCCAGAGCTGTGCTTTGAATCTGACGGCGAGGACGAGGTGGCGCTCGGAGTCTCGGGGGTCCGTGTTGGTGTCGTACCTGTGCAGGTTTCCCTGACCCGCTCTCTGCCTCTGTGTGGCTACGCTGAACAGGTTTACCTGCATAAACAGCAGCATCATGTTCTGGGCAGATGTGAGGAACCCCTGCAGTAGCACATGCCTTCCCTGGCGTTGCCTAGCAACCTCTAGGCTCCTGACACACAGCGCTACCCGACCACCTCCCCCCGTTTACTGACACACACACACACTCATACGTTAACATACATGCTCGTCTGCAGCTGTATTTTTATCACAGCGAGGTTGTAACGGGTGGCGTCATGGTTACAGCGGGCTATGACGCGACGCCTGGACGACGTGGAAGGCGTTTTCGGTGGCAACGAACCAGCTGAGGATCGTTTAGCAGCTAAAGAGGCGATAATTCCCCTCAGGTGCTTTCACGCCTCCCGAGTCGGATCATATGTTGATGTTCAGTTTATTCGTGCTGCCTCCGGGTGGAGGATCAGACTCTGTTACAAACGGGAACACGCTGGACTTCCCAGGGACGCACTGATCCAACTTTTCCATCTCTGATGCCGTTCCTACGACACCTGACAACGTAGCATCGTTAATATTACTCTGTAATTCTCACTGTGAGAAAGAGACTGGAAGTCATCCTTTTATTTTCCAGTAAAACGCTGAGCAGTGGGTGAAATGTTTGCCACTGTGGGCTCTGTCCACAGGCCGATTCACCTGTGACCCAAATATCTCATCAGTGTCTGCTTCATCGTTCCTGCTGTTCTCATCGGTCACATCAGGAGGTCCTGGCAGGATTCAACTCTTAAACATGTTAACATGAGTCTGAAGTCAGACTCGTGGTCATTGTGGGTTAGCATTGTTCTTCGACTACACACAGAAAGGAATGATGTGAAATGCACAGGTGTGGTTCTTCAGGGGGCGAGCAGCACATCATCGGTGCGTAGTCCGAATGCTGATTGGCTGAAATGTTGTCATGAGGTTGGTGACATAAAGTTGTGGAAATGGTAGACTGAGATAAACCACTTCCAGATGGACGTCTGAGTTTAGTTATAATTAGGTAAATGAAGTCAGCGGACAACATTTTCATGGAAAATAATACGAGTGGTGATAATCCAGCTGTTGACACGAACGTCACAGCCCAACAATCACGCCGACGAGCGAGCTCACAGCTGGAATCAAACCTCGGGTAGTTTTGTAGTTTCGGAGCTGATTGTGACGACTCCTGGATCAGAGGCCACGCAGGAGGTGAGATGAGGACTGGAGCTGATGATGGGAAAGTTTGATTGTTTATAGTTTGTGAGTCATGGTGAGATTGCAGCTGTCAGACGATCATTAGCTGCTTTTCTTCAGAGAGAGATATGACACCCAGCAGGCAAACAGAGCTAAAAGCACCATTAATGACTGTTGTACATGAGCACAGTGTGAGGAAAGAGTAATAATGTGACGTGATGACTGAAGTGCTGTGTTTGGTGCGGGGCTGTTGAAATGCACGGTTTAATTTACCCCGAGCAGCAGACGTTACTTTGTTTGGCAGGCGAACCTGATGCAGGTCTGTGTTCATGTCAAAGTTACTCTAATTACATCCAGACATCACCGAAGTCCAAATCTTTCATCTTTCATTCTGACAGTTGAACTGTTAAATGGAAGATTTTACTGTCAGATCCAAAGTGACTCTCCTGGGTGGGTTGGTAGTTCTACTCCTCTGTTCCCTCGTGGGTTGTTTAGTGTTCGGGCAGAGCAGTCCAGACGTGACTCGGAGCTCTGATTCATGGCTGTAATCTGTTTCCTGTCCCGTCAGGTGTGACTCATGTCAACACAATTCTTTCATCTGTAATAAAACGATCAGCGTTGCTGCTTTAGCAGGTGTAACAATTAAGTTTAACATCCATGAAAACAGAATTTATTCAATTTAACGGAGTTAGAAGTTAACAGGAAGTACGCTCGCTAGTTTCCACCTAAACATGTTGTGCTACGTGATTGCTAGCGACACAGCTATGTTAGCATAACTTTAGCACAGTGAAGCTGGAGGATGAACGCCAACTTTTTTCCACTCATTAAAAGTTAACGTGAGGGATTCTGGTGGTTTGGGACAAATGAAATCGCATAGCAGGATGCTATACACCGGGCAAACTTCAGTCAGGGGAACAACTGAGATCATTCATCCACAATACGAGGTTAGTTATTAATATACTGCAACAACATGGGAATAGAGCAGCTGCGAGAGAATTCAGCATTAATGAATCAATGTTACGGAAGTGGAGGAAGCGCGGTTTTTCGCTTTCCCCTTATTTTAAAAGTGCTTCATCTCTTTGCTGTGACTGTCAATCGCCATAATTTGCAGATGATAATGGTTTTAGCCGCTGCGATGCTTTCGATCAAAACAGGCGCAATTTGATGACATCATCAACATGCGCTATCGCGATAGAGCGGTATAGTCAAAATCTCTATCGTTGGCCAAATTTATATGGTTTCTATCGTTTCCATCGCCCACCCCTAGTTGAAGGTAAACCCTAACAACATGGGGTCAGCTACTTCAGTGATAACGCTGCAATCACCCATAAAACGGGGTTCTTCTCAGTCGTTGCCAAATATTTGCTAACGGGGGATTGTGGTGGTGTTGGGATTCTCTGATTCTCAAACTGAACCAACCTGAACAGAATTGAAATGATTTCGTTCTGAAGTAATTTTCTGGAATTTCAGTAAGCACGATTGACCCACCTGTAGTTAAGTCCGTGAATCTGTTTTAACTCACTGAACACAAATCTGCGGATTTTTTCTCTCTTAGTTTTTATAAAGAAAAGCAAACAGCAGAAATCGTGACAGAAATATCTCACATCCTCTGGCTGCTGCTGTTATGGAGTAACACAAACAGGCCGGAAACTATCGCTATATGCAGATGATGTCGTTTTGTAAAAGCACAAAATCAAATGGATCGTTCCTAAAGCTGGTCGTAAAAGGCCTCCACGGTTCTGCTGATAACCTGCTGTGTTCCTGCAGTTTCCTGTGAAATGAGGTAGAGCTGGGCGATAGAACGATATGTGTTGCGAAATAACTTTTTCTCGATAGAAAAATTAAACTATTGCGATAGGCCTCATCTCTCTTGTCCTCTTAAAAAAACAAAAAAAAAACAGCCAATCCAAATTAAGTAACGCAGAGCCGAACCAATCACAGCCGCAGCATCACGTCACGTGACTTATTACATACAGCACAAGTCCCAAGCCGGTGTTCTGACAAACCATCCTACTTTGGCAAAACATGCTACCGTAAGTAGTTTATGCACATTTCTGCTGTCACAGAGCAATTCCAGCATCAATTTAAGTAGGTATGATGGTTTGCCACCCAACTTTGCCCATCAGAGTATGCTTGTTGCTCATATGCATACAGCCAGAATGGTTTTCCACTTCATTTTACCTGTTAAAGTATGCTTGTAGGTAACATTCACAAAGGTAGGTTGGTTTGGCAGTTAATTTTACCGGTCAGAGTATTTTTCTAGCTAATATTCACAAAGGTAGGACAATTTGCCACTGAATTTCGTGTTGTGCACAGAAACAACGCGTAGGATGGTTTGCCAGGTAGGATGGATTCCCAGAACACTGGCGCCGCACGTATTTGTTTGGCAAGCAGCCAGCCGCCGTGCCGCCTGGGTAATGGAGGAAATGAGCGTGCCGACTAGAGAAAAATCAACTGAGAGCGTGACCGAAGGTTACCGAAGATAAAACAGATGATGGTTCCAACGCCGGAGAGATTGTCGAGTGGAAGAGCCACAGAAGTTCCGTAGTGTGAAGGTATTTCTGCTATTTCAAGTCTGACAAAAACAGAGCAGCTGCACTGTAAATGTGCCGAACGCAAGTCTGGAAATACAATAAAGCGGTGCAGCTCAGTCTCTGACTGGAAGCGCTAATTCGTCATTCGGCTTTTGTCAGACTAAAGTAACTGTTACAACTGTTTGAAAAGCTCAGCTATACAACAAGGAGAGATTGAGAATTTCCTTTTAGTTCTCAGTTTATTTGATATTGACAAAAGTTAGTCAGTTTTGTCTGTTCTTCTGTAAAACAAACTAAGATTATTTTTAGAATTAATATTTTGTTTCTAAGTGGAATTGACAGTTTAGTCTGTTTCGTTTGTTCTATTTTGAAACTTAAACGCTTTAGCGGCTGCCTTTTGTGTAGTTTGCAATATTTGCCTTTATTTATCTGAAAAAGTCTCATGTTCCTTAAGTACATCTACCCTGTTGAACTTATTATGGGAAATAAATATTTAAATAAAAACAAGCTGCTGATTATTTCACATTTTACTTGTGAGCAACGGCACATTTAAATCTTACAAATATAGTTATTTGGCTTATATCGTGATAGATATCGTTATCGCCTGAAATGAAAAAAACATATCGTGATATAATAATAATAATAATAATAATAATAATAATGGATTGGATTTATATGGCGCTTTTCAAGGTAACCAAAGCGCTTTACAATACCACTATTCATTCACTCTCACATTCACACACTGGTGGAGGCAAACTACGGTTTTAGCCACAGCTGCCCTGGGGCAGACTGACAGAAGCGAGGCTGCCATATCGCGCCATCGGCCCCTCTGGCCACCACCAGTAGGCAAGTAGGGTAAAGTGTCTTGCCCAAGGACACAACGACCAGGACAGAGAGCCCAGGGATCGAACCGGCGACCTTCCGGTTACAGATGCGATTCCCAACCCCCTGAGCCACGGTCGCCCAATATGAAAAAATCTTATATCGCCCAGCTCTAAAATGGGGCCACTTTCGGTTTCTGTGATGTGGATAAAGATGTTTGCACTGTTCACACCTTCAGCCAGACTTTTATTTTGGAGGCCGGGTGTTGTGTTCTCACACCTGAGATTAATATTTTCTTTAGTGTTGGAGAACGGACGGCGAGAGAAGCTTTAGTCTGTATAAACCACTTTCCCTGCAGCAGACTTCAGAGCTCCTGCTGCATAAATTTGCACATTAACGAGGAAGGAGGAAGACTACTTAGGTTAATCCTCCACAGCTCCTTTACATGACTAAAACCACCCATGTTGTGTAGAACAAGCAGTGCCATTGAAAAGCTGTTGGTATTTGTGAATCGCTGGTTTGTTTACAGTGCAGCCGTGTGCTGACGTGAGTGGCCTGTAGGTGGAGCTGCAGACACACAGCAGCAGTTTAATCCTAATCTCCAGCAGATCCTTGGTGCTTCTCCTCGGCCCTCACCGTGGAGTCGTGATGTGGCTGTAAACGCTGGGTGATGAAGGAGCAGAGGGATGAGCCCTGATGTGTTTGTTTACTGTGACACACTCGGTGCGTCGACTTTCTGCTGTTTGTGAATCATGTGGCTCAGCCTCCATGACGGCGTCGTATGAGCAGATTTACACCAGTAGAAAGTCGAGGTGTCTCTCCATCGTCGTAAATGAAGGTGAGGCGTTCGGGGACTGTGGGGAGAACACACTGTTGGCTCTGGCCGCTCGGCTTTTTTACATCCATTTACGAAATCAAACCTCCGTCCAATGAACCCCACGCCGCCTCCTGTGCGATGGTTATTCTGTCGTATAATTAATTTGTCTGTTCACAACGAGCCTGAATGCTCTGAGTCCATATAATGAACCATCTGCCACAACAGGAAGTGCGTTCATAGCTTTGAGTTTTGGTACAGACTTGATTATTTTCAGTGAAACGCAGTTTTTGGATGTTGGTGTGGAAATGTCAGAGTATATGATGTGCAGGTATAAGTGTGAGATTTCAGTGTTAAACGTCTCTATCTGCTGCAGCTCGTTCTCCTCATGCACACTCAGGAAATCCCAGGAAACAAAATCTGCATTTATGATTTCTGAGCCAAGATCTTTTGTTTATGTAGCTTTGGGACAGTTTGGCATTTTTAAAAGTGTTTCCAACATAATCTGTGGGCAGTTTCAACAATATTTTGCTAAATGTGAATAATTTATCACCTCACTTGGAGGAAAACACAGTGTCAGAGCGACGTTCCTGCAGAGCTGCACCTGTAACCAGGCCGTGGAGGTCTGATGGAGTATATATCCACCAGGAGCGTCCACGCTGCTGTCACGGTGCAGATTTTATTTAAGTGAAAAGAGAGAAGGCCTGCATGTTTTTCACCTCCAGCTTCAGGTGGAGCTCTGTGGAGACGCAGCAGCCTGTGAGGATCGTCGGGTTTTTCTCTACAGCAGAGGCTTAAAGCGGCTTCCTGCCCGCCTGCCGCTAACCGGGAGTCCTCGTCGCACTCCCCCCTCGCTGCTGACACGCACGCCGCTGTGTCTGAATCCGGGGGCAGCATCGATTATTCATGCAGCGAGTGGAGCTGCCCGTCACCCCCCCTCGCGCTGACATGTGCCTCGCTCGCTGGAGCCGATTAATTGGCAGGAGAACGAGAGAAGACGAGAGGGAGGGGTGAGCCGGGAGAGAAGAGAGGGAGTGTTACTGCGCTGTGGTGCCGGAGGTGGAGTAACACGGCAGAGTTTGGAAGTATCGCCGTCTCGTCGTAGGCGTTGGACATTCTGGACTCGAAGGAAGCATCTTTCATTTACTCTTTATCCTCCTCCCCCAGCTCCTCCTCCTCCGTTTGGGAAGATGACCACTCATTACCTGCAGCAGGACTTCCTGTCTAAAGCTGTGAACGGCGAGAAGAAGCTGCCGCGGGTCAACGCCAGCTTACAAGAGTCCATCGCCCACCTGCACCCTCTGCAGAGGCAGCACGCCATCGAGCTCCACCGACAGCAGCAGCAACAGTCGTTCAATCACCCGCAGGTCCAGGCGTCGCTGTCGACCTTCACCGCCTGCACCGTGCCGGCGTCCTGTCGAGCTCGCAGTCGGTTCCTCAACCTGCGGGACAGCGTGAAGAAAAGCCCGACCAAGAGTACGGCCAAAGTCCTCAAGAGCGCCAGGAAGGAGATCTCCTGGGTGCCCTTCGCTTACAGCAAGGTAGCGACATCATGTGACCTGTTCAGAGATTTTTACTTTTTCCACTGCGGGAACTAAAACTTTGTCGATTGAGCGCCGTACGTTTAAAGAAGTAAAAGATCGCTTTGTTAGAAAGGAGAGTGGGAGCTAAAGGCTGTTCCACAGAAACGAGCAGCCGACGGTGGGCGGGTGAATGGATGGAGGTTGTTCCCCTTTAACCACTGATTGATTTCTAAAGGACACACAGATTGTAGCACAGAGTCAGATCAACAAGTGCTGATGTTTGTAGAGTTTCAGTGAAATCAGCTGAGACTAAAAGCTACAGTCAGGTTTCAGGAGACTCAGTGTCGGAGTCTTTATATGAAACAGACTAAAACCTGCTGCTGCTCAAAACTCCTGTTTGCTGTGGTGAGTTCAAGGTCACATTGGAGAACTGGCTGTTTTGGTGATGGTGGTTGTGGTGACATGCAGAGCAGTTTGTACAGTGTTGTAGCAGGAGTGTGTGTGAATGAGACCTGCGGTCAGTCAGATCGAGTTACTACACGGAGAATCGATGGACTCTGTCCACGTGTGACAGCCACATCACCCTGCCATCACATTTAAATCCATACTTAAACACTCTCCAGCTGCTCGTCTTGTTTACGACCGAATACATGAGCAATGGTGTGAGCCACGTGTTTTGGTTGGGGATTCATCTGCTGCACATTTCAAGCTCCCATCTTTAAGTGGTGGTCTGTGGTCACACCGTCGCTACGTTATGGCTTCATCACCGATTCGGTCCAAAGCGTCTGTGGCTCCTCCCACCAGCGGACATTCAGATCCATGTTATGGATGCAGTGAGCTAAGAAAAAACTGCAGCTACACTTTTAACGAGGGGCTCGAGTGGGGGGCTCGAGTGGGGGGGGGGTTGTTTGATCTGTGTGGCTTCGCTGGTACACTGAAGACTAAAGTGACACACGTGCCTCATTTACTGAAAGCAGGACATAGATTCTCTGTAATAAACCAGCAGGGGGAGACACCTCTGACCTTGGTTAAGACTCCGCTGATGAGTTCATGGTTTCAGGCTCCAGTTTTGTGTCCTGTTGAATAAAACGAGGTGCTCGTGTTGGAGATGAAGGACCATTAAAGTTAAAAGGACTAAAACGGGACATTCAGGGCGGGGCTACCATGTCATTGACTGAAGGTCAAGATGGTGAAAATGGTCAGTTTGAGGCCGTCCATCTTTTATATACAGACTGCGATGATAAGTTTGGGGTCGTGTGGAAAAGATGTCATCAGGTAAAATCATCAACTGTAAAAGTCTCTGAGAGAAAAATTAAAAATACTAATTGTGTAATTTTATAAACTCCAGGTGGGCTCAGCTGTGTTAATGATATTTATATGAAGGACTGATGTTATGTCAGTGGTGTAAGTTCATCGGGGTCAAACATCAGCTTGGAAACCTGATCGGTCAATAAATCGATTGACGTATTGGGCGTCTGATTGGTTTTGGTTGTTGTTATGGATTTGATGGTGTATCGTCGATTGCTCTCTGATAGATGAAATCATAACCTCTGCCCTCTCTGTGTCGCTGCATTTGTTAAACCAGTTTTGTGTCTTTTGGGAGTAATTAAGCCTCGTTGTCAGCAGCTTTCTGGCGAGCGGAGCCGCAGAAGTAGGGCTGGCGGATCAATGCGGTCGATGTGCGGGGCTAATTTTAGCAGCTGTTGGTTTTCCACGGGCTCCGGGTTCTGCTGCTGCAGCACAACAATTAAGCCTCTTGGAAACGCAGCGGCGCTTCCTGCCAGCAGCTTCACGAGGTCCTGCTGTTGCATAACAGAGGTCACAGCGGTGAGGGCCGCCGCTCGCTCCTCTGTGATGTTTCATGTGCACGCAGGGGTGTTAAATTACACGTAGACGTGAAAGAAAATCTTTGACTGAAACAGGAAACAGAAAAAAGATCTAAAAAATCCTTTTTTAATTCATTTAATTCACGTGCATCACACACATTTATGGGTTGTGTCTGAACAGTTTACAAAGGTTTTATTTTGTGTATTTTCATTCTTAGTAGATGAATAAACAGCAGCATGGCTGCAGTAGAAAGACGATCCACTCTTTTAAAGGCTGTTTGTTTCTCGAGCTGAAACAAACGAGTGGAGCTGCTGCCGGTGTGGCGTTCATGGGCAGATTGTGCGGAGGCTGCTGCTGTCGGGGAGCGCTGGTGCTAGTTAAAGTTAGCTTGTTCTGCAGTGTTCAGGTCAAAAACACATCCGTCAGATGCTGTAGTTCCCCAGCAGCACGTAGCATTGCAACGAGACGTCTGACGTCTAATACGCAGCATGTGATTGGCCAGCTGCTGGCTCGTTCAGACCAGTGATGATGTTTCCACTAAAACCAGTTACCAAGTTCACCTTTGAATCAAACGCCGAGTGGGCCCATCATGAAATGAAGAGGCTGCTGTGGAGTGAAAAACACGGCCTGAAGGCGACGCTGGTTACGCTCGACAGCATTGTGAGAACAATAGAACCACAATAGAAACGCGTTCAGCAAAAAGTGTCGCCAGACTGAGTCGGAGCTGAAACTCGACAGCAGCGAGGACGATGCTATCGTAGTTTTAATGTGGAGCAAAGAGGCGTGTCTTAATTTGGCAGCTGTGCCGTGTTCAGGTACATTTATTTAACGTTGTTTGCAGATATTTACTTGTAAACCTGCCAGCTGATCGTGTTATTGGAGCTGAATGAAATCGGTCCTCGAGCTCTTCGTTTGATTTTTGGGAGTTGAAGGTGAAACGATCAGTGACGTCATGGTGAACATGTGGGTGTGCGGTTTGAGCGCTTCTTTAGCGTCAGTAGAAACTCGGACGTGAGGTCGCAGATACAGCTGTGACCTTTGACCTTTGAGGGTCTGTGCCAATGTCATCACTGGCTGTCGGGGTTAAAGCTCCCAGATTGAAATATCCGCTGCTTTTCAGTAATGACATAAAGGACATCGGCCCCCTGCTGAAGCTGTACCGAGGGACTGAGGATTTACCCCACACACACACACACACACACACACACACACACACACGAGAGATGGCTTTAATCCTCAGAACAGCAGATGGGCGAGTTTGACACATCAGGATCGTCAGGTGTCACTCACACAGTGACCTCCTGTGATTGGCCGACCTCTCTGACACTTGGCGGTCCTTCTCTGTCAAACTCCTCCCATCTGGCACCTCGGCTCGACCTAAACGAACGCCCCCTATCAGTCAGCATGCACATACACATATACATCCTCTCCTCCTCCTTCACCGGCTGTTCATCTGTGTCTAACCTTTGACCCCTCACCATGCTATTGTTCAGCAGGCCGAGGCCGCCCCGCCTTCCTCACCCATAATCCCCGTGATCCCAATCTTGCCAATCCCAGCCGAGACCACCGCCATCCCTCCAACGTCACAGGTCTCCTTTTTTTGTTCCTTTTTGACTTTCCTCCTCTCCTTCTTCTCTGCTCGATCCCTCCATCCCTCCCTCCTTCCATCCTCACTTCCCTCCTCGCTCATTTGGCTCTGCGGCTTTCTGTCGAGTTCGGTTTTCAGTGTCGGCCGTCCAGCTGTGGCGCTGATGAAGTGAGCAGATTAGAGATAGAAACAGCGGGAGGAATGCCACGCTCCCCCCGTTTGACTTTTCAGAGCCCATCTGGCTCCTCCCGGGCGAGCGAGCGAGAGTCAGAGTAGACGAGGAAGACGAGGTGAAGGAGCAGCTTCTCCCCTCCTGCACGACTGGATTTGATTGATTTTCTTGATTTGTTTCTTCATTTAAGGCTTCATGCTTCAGAACTGCATCTTCTGCAGCGTGAAGCGCCACCATGTACGTACCGCTCGTGCTCGCTAATCTGTGCTCAAATCCTCGGGCTTCCCGTTTTAGCATCATGAGGAGAGTTAGTCTTTTAGCAGCTGCGCGGCGGCCGACCCGGGCGCAGCGTGGGGTGTGATCGGAGGGGTGGAGGTTCAGGGGGGTTTCTTTATTGTGAGGGTGTTTGTAGGGTGGAGATGTTTTTCCTCTGTGATGTTCTGACGTGTCTCCTCGTCTCTGCAGGCCAATCCTCCGCCTGTGGTGGTCAACGCAGACAGCCTGGACACACCTCCATACGTGAGTGCTGCTCATTTCTGAATGGATGCATGAGTGATGGATAGATTGGAAGATGATGACAGATGCATGAAGGCACGATACCTGTGTTGATGATTTTATGGATAAAGATGGAGTCATGGGTGGATAGGTGGGTGGGTAGATCCACAGACAATGGCTAGGATGCAGGACTCTGTGGATCTGCAGATGTTTGGTAACTCCATCTTCACCGTCGGTCCAGCTGGAGCCTCACCTGCCTAGCACTGGACCCGTCTTTATTAAATTGATGTTTGCCTCCCGTGGACTCCGGCCGCTGTCAGCACGGCGTCGCTTCAGTTTCACCTGACGGGGAGAAATATTTGAAGAAGCATCTGCTTCGCTCTCCTCTCCCCACATCAGTTCAGAGTTCAGTGCTGCAGCACGTTTCTGTTAATTGGACGGTTTAAAGGAAATGTGTTAGATCAGAGTCGGTGAGTGGAGCCTGCAGGAGCTGTGGGCAGACGGCTGCATCGCACGAACCTTGAACTTCAGGCTTAAGAGGAGGAAATAAAA
The DNA here is from genome assembly GCF_057381915.1 of Diplotaxodon limnothrissa. NCBI lineage: Eukaryota > Metazoa > Chordata > Actinopteri > Cichliformes > Cichlidae > Diplotaxodon > Diplotaxodon limnothrissa. Next base: position 1,838,654 of record NC_140613.1, on the reverse strand, counting down.
ACTCTTCAGTTCTCCGAGGTTAGACGTGAGCCTGAGGAGCAGGAGGAGGCTCAGTTGAACCCTGGACTCAGTGAAGTGTTTCTAATGAAGTACAGTAGAGTCTGTGTTCTACTAACGTGTTTGCTTCCTATAAACTGCTGCTGGGAGGAGCCGACAGGTGAGCTGATACCTGTGTGTGTGTTTGCAGGTGAACGGGACGGAGGCTGATTATGAGTACGAGGAGATCACGCTGGAGCGGGTAAGCTGCCTTTACTGTTTACTTCCCTGTGAGTGACGGCCGTGCTGCTCGCCGCGAGAGCCGCCGTAACTCCGTCGCGTCTTTACGAGCCACATAAACGAGCCGCGGTCTATGACTCGCAGGACGGGCGACCCGCCGTCTGATGCTCTCTGTTTGACTTTGAGGCGCTGCTTTCATGGACCTCCGCTGCCTGCACCAAACCTCCCGACCGTCTGAGATTTCGGGGGAAACGAGGACGTAACGAATGAACCAGATTCTGTTAAACAAAGCAAAAGTTTCTGATCCTCTCACACAAACAGTTTCTCTTTAATCAGCTCTGTTTTAATCCTCCTCGCTGCCTCTGGTATTATCCTCCACATTGTTACCGTCTTCCTCCTTTTGTTCTTGTCCTAATTTTGCTCCTTTAAGTGCAAATTATTAGCACAGCTTTAAAAAAGTCTCACAGGGTCTGCCTGTCGTTCTGTCTGCGGTCTAACCGGCCTCGTGTTGTTTTTATCATCACAACCAAAATGTTTCCACACATGACACAAACTGAATCTGATGCCCGTCCACAGCAGTGGACACGCCGGACGCCCACCGCGGCAGGAACCAGCCATTCTACACAATAACTGCACATTTATAAAAGTTCAGTGCAGAACGGCATGCTGGGTAATTACAGCAGTGTATTTGAACCAGTGAAGGTAAAAACAAAATGTTTAACAGCGCCTCGGAGCCGGTGCACGCTCTCGGGTTCTGGATGTTTGCTGACGTTATCTGATTGGTGCAAACTCGTGCCGGGGGATTCGCGTAGCGGTACCTGCAGACGTGTTCATGCTTCGTTGTTCCAGCTGTCACTTCTGCTCCTCTTGGCTGCGGTTCGAGGTTTTCCAACACGGCGTCAAACTTCAGTCGTCACTGCTCAGCAGCATCGTCGCTCACCTGGAAGGCTTTTATTGTGAAACGCTGGCAGGAAGTGTGAATCCTGAGCATGCTCACAGACTCGGATCGTTATCATTACTACTGTGATCACTGTGGTTTCCAGGGAAACTCGGGGCTGGGCTTCAGCATCGCAGGCGGCACCGACAACCCTCACATCGGTGAAGACCCCAGCATCTTCATCACCAAGGTGATCCCTGGAGGAGCGGCGGCGCAGGATGGACGGCTCAGGTGAGGCAGCAGGAAACTGTTGGTTGGTGAAGGAGGTGTGACTGATGTCTGAGCGGCTCCTTCTATTTTTGATCCCTCTGTCACCTCATTAGAGGAGGGCTCAGATTTTCTTTTAAACTGAAAACCAGCATCTCCTACAACACCCAGAATGCTTTGCAGCAGTTCCTTCCAGGCTGCTGCTTTAGAGCGTAGCTGCTGTGGAGGACAGGCTGTTAAGCTGATCAGGGAGCAGTTAGTGGGACAGAGGGAACAACGTGTGACTCACACAGGTTTCTAACACTAACCTTTCTAAGATCACAAACTTTATGAGCTTTCACTTTTTACCGGCTCAGCTTGAAGCTGGCCTGACGGATTCAGCCTCGTATAAAAACATGTAGAGAGAGAAGGACCTCTGTCCCTCGGTCTGCGTGGTGGTGTCCTCACAGCCGGACCCCCGCTGTGCCCTGCAGCCTTTCATGGCTCATTCATAATGCAGAAAGTCTGTCACACCTGATCCAGGTGATGATGATGAGGACGAAGAGTACGGTCTCAGGTTTCCTTTAAACTGTTTGTAAGTTTGGATCCGTAGTTTGACTCTACTTCCTGCTTTAGCTCCAATAAATGAAAGAAAAGCTGTGACATCATCAGTTTCTATTGAAGCAGGTGACCTGACTGACAGCGCGGTGTTCACGCTCTGTTTCAGGGTCAATGACGTCATCCTGAGAGTCAACGAGGTGGATGTTCGGGACGTGACCCACAGCCGAGCCGTGGAGGCGCTGAAGGAGGCGGGATCTCTGGTCCGACTCTACGTCCGCAGGAGGAAACCCGTCTCGGAGAAAGTGATGGAGATCAAGCTGGTGAAAGGACCCAAAGGTAGCGTGAAGGCTTAAACTGTGCCTGCGCTCAGATCCGGCGCCCTGTCTGAGCGCAGGCTCATTATTAAACCTGTGAGTGTTCCTAATGTTTTGGCTCACGGCTGCAGCAGATGGCGTGGATGTGTGCCGGCCGTGTTGCTGGATTGTCTCCGCTTGCTGAGGAGCTTTAGTGAAATCCCCGCGGGCCTCATGATTATTCAGACGAGGAGCCCGGCTCAAGAACAAAGCCTCGGTTTCCACGGAAACATCCTGAAATATGCTTCTGTGCATTTATGTGTCCTGATTCGTTCCCGTGTTAAACCAGCAGCGGCGCGTTTCGTGGGGTGGTTGTTATTTAAAGTTTGTCCCTGTGAAGGACGCTCAGGCGTCGGAGCTAGACTCCAGAGTTTGAGGGTTTTTACCCAGAATGCTTTTCCCGTCTGATCACCCTGCACCCTCCTTCTGGTTCTTTGTGTTGCAGGTCTCGGCTTCAGTATAGCGGGCGGCGTGGGGAACCAGCACATCCCCGGCGACAACAGCATCTACGTCACCAAGATCATCGAAGGCGGAGCAGCTCATAAAGACGGGCGGCTGCAGATTGGAGACAAACTGCTGGCTGTAAGGATCAAACACGAGAAAAAACAAAAATAGACCCGTAAAAAAAAATCAATAGACACACAAGACAGAATACTGTATTTGAAAAAAGAAGCACAATTAGAAATTAATTAAAATAACAATAAAAACAGAAAATGGGCAGATTAAAGGAAAGAGCTGGAAGTTAACATAAAATAAATAAAATATTTAAAAATTTTTTTAATTAAAACCTTTTAAATAATCAATAAACCAAAAAGAACTGTTAATGTTAATTAAAACAATTTAAATAATAAAAATAAAACAAACAAATTACATTATTTTAAAAAAGGAAAAAAATGAGACTAATAAAAGTTAAATATAATAAAAGCAGGTTAAAGGTCAGCGAGTTAATAAAATAAATTAAAATAAAGTAAAATATTTCTGATAAACAACCAACACGTGTATAAATAGTAGAAACAGGTTTCAGTGCTAACGAACAAATAAAGTTTTAGATCTGCAGTAAAAACAGGAAGTTGCTGAGTAGACGGTGAAGAACGAGCACCATGAATATTTCTGAGGTTTTAACAATAAGATAAAGTTTCACCCTTATAACATTTTATAATTATAAACGTATAAAATGTTTCATTAAGGGAAGACGCGCTGAATCTGCGGTGCAGGCGCACCTCACCACAAACTACCAAACAGCAGACCTTCAGAATAAAAGCACAGGCGTGTCTGACCGCTCCTCTCTTGGTGTGTCCGCGTTCAGGTGAACAGCTCCTGCCTGGAGGAGGTGAGCCACGAACACGCCGTCACTGCCTTGAAAAACACTCCCGACGTGGTCTACTTGAAAGTGGCTAAACCCAACAGTGTCTTCATGAACGACAGCTTCGCTCCGCCCGACCTCACCAACTGTGAGTGCAAACACACACACCTGTGACCTCACCACTAAAGTTTGCTTCTGTGTTTGCAGCTGAAGAGAGAAACGTTTTGATGCTGCGGTCGCGTTTCAGTTTGTTCTGGGTTCAGGCTTCCAGAAACAGTTGGAAAACCCATAGTTGAAAACTTCCCTGGACTTTTTATCCTGAATTGTTTTCCGTTTTAAGATCTTCCAGATAAATGAGGTCTCACATAAATCAGCTGACCTGGTTTTGAGTTAAAGGTTTCCCTGTGTGATTGTCGGTTTTCTGGAGTCCCGGCTGAAGGCTTGTTGGTTTGTCTTGAACACTGCGGTGGATTTTTGCTCTGACGTCGAGCAGATTAGAAGGTCCTGGCTCATGTGGTCAGGATGACATCCGACCCTGAGCCGGTGTGGACCGCCGCAGTCTCTGATGATCAAGTGGGGCGGGGATTCGTCAAACGACACGCCTCAAAGTGCAGACGAGGCCGGTTCCTTTAAAACATTTCTCTCTGAACCGGCAGCTTTAGCAGGGATGAAGACGGCCCAGCTCTGAACCTTGTTTTTACATCTCTCACTTCGCTGCAAATTACAGGAAGCGCTCTGAAACTGTAATACTGCAGGACAAACCTGCATCCCGGAGACTCGAAGCTGGCACCGAGCTGTTGAGGAGATGCCAAAGAAGGAAACACCCCTCAGAGATGCTGCGCGTCAGGCTCCTCGGCTATAGAGACCGAGGAGCTCCAAGCAGCTGTGGAGGATCCGGAGCCGAGGAGAGACTGATGGGAACGCACAGGAAGACACGGAGGCTGCAGGAAGTGTTGCACGTTATAATCTGAGTAATCATCATGAGTTGACATCCTTAAATCTAACACAGACTCTGAGCCGAGCAGGCTGGTGCTGGTTTGAAGCCAAACGAGGAACGAGCACAAAATATCCGATCCCGAGTCGCGGAAGAACGATGTTTGGCAGCTCGGCTCTCACAAACGCCACCAGGTGCCTCAACTCATCCATGTGAAACACAGACTCCCTAAAACAGAGTGCTTCCTACAGCCTTGTGCTGACAGCTATGATTATATCTGAAGTTTGGGCCACAGTCGATCAGCTGTTCAGCTTCTGAGTTTGTGTCTAAACCGAGTCGTGGACCAACGACGCCCTTCGTCTCCTGCAGTGGCAGGAAAACCATCGCTCTGTTAATTATGCAGGGACGTTATTTGTTTAACCTTAAGTCTCCGGGGGAGTGTCCTGTTCGTAGAGAGAACAGTTTCCGATCAGACGAACATCAAACTTTCAAATGTTTTTAAAAATGGAGACGAATGGAAACTATTTTCAGGTTTCATCCTCTCGGTGCTGCTGTCACAGATCATAATAAACTGACTGCGTGTTCGTCGTCTCTGTCATCGCTCTGATGCTGCGGTTACAGCTGATCCTCAGCAGAAATGTGACAGGGTTGAGTTGGGAGGTGGTTGTTTCTCGCTCACCGGTGTCGTTTACGACCCCCCTCGACGGCTGCCGGCCTCGGCCAATCGGGTGGTTACAGGGGCCGGACAGGCGAGCAGATGCAGCAGCTCAGCGTCAGACACACAGCGGCTGTGATCAGACTGGTTTTAATGGTCTTCTCTCTTTCTCTTCCAGCGTACTCCCAGCGCATGGAGAACCATATCAGCCCCCCCAACTTCCTGGGTCAGCCCGTCCCTCCGCCAGCATCCTCGGGGCGTTACTCCCCGACCCCGAAGAGCACGCTGGGAGACGACGACGTCACCCGGTGAGAACAGAAACACTGTGCACGCGCACGCCTGCACTGAAACGTTTCAGTGTTTTTGTAGCTGAACCACAGCTGCTGCGCCCTCTGCTGGTGCACACCTGCAGTTACACCCTCCACCCTCCCGTCATAACACACACCTGCAGAGTCTGAGTGGGACCCTGCTCACATGACTTCAGATGATTGACGGCTGCAGTGTTTTTTTTCCTGCAGGGAGCCGAGGAAGGTGGTGCTTCACAGAGGAGCGACGGGACTAGGCTTCAACATCGTGGGCGGGGAGGACGGCGAGGGGATCTTCATCTCCTTCATCCTCGCCGGAGGACCTGCTGACCTCAGCGGAGAGCTGAGGAAAGGAGACCGACTCGTCTCCGTACGTAACAACGCGTTAAACTCTGAGATCAACAACTTAAACCAGAGTGTCTGTCTGAGTCAGTGATGAGTCGCTGCCGGTCGCTCGCCACACGCAGGCAAACACGCGGTTGACTTTCAAATTAAAAGCTGCACCTTTAGAGAAGTGCTGGATCAGACTGAGCCGCTCGTTTCCCCGATTGAGTCGTCGTTCCGCGTCTGACATTGTTTTTGTGTTTTCAGGTGAACGGCGTGGACCTCCGTAACGCCACCCACGAACAGGCCGCCGCCGCCCTGAAGAACGCCGGGCAGACAGTGACCATCGTCGCCCACTACAGACCAGAAGGTGGGACAGCAGCACGCACCTGCAGGATCACATGACTCCAGCAGCAGCTTAAATAAAAATAACTACATTTAAGTATATTTACAGTCGGGTGTGAGCAGGAAAGGGAACAAATCCTCTGCATTTAGCAGCTGGTATCAGAATATTTGGCTGTTTGATTATTTTCACTTTAAAATGATTGATTATTAATCCAGCTGTTCACAGATGTTTCAGCTCTGATCTCTGTGGAAAACTGAAACCAGCAGTTACCAGAGAAACAGTCCAGTTTAAAAAGTTTCAGATTCTGTTTGGCTTCATAAAAATCTTCTGTAGAGACTCTAACGTGTTTCTGTAATTTCCTGTGACCTCTGACCCCTGGATGGCCTCTGTGTCCGCTCAGAGTACAGCCGGTTTGAGGCAAAGATCCACGACCTGAGGGAGCAGATGATGAACAGCAGCATCAGCTCGGGCTCTGGGTCTCTGCGGACGAGTCAGAAGAGGTCGTTGTACGTCAGGTAGGCCTAAAGCGTGGAAGGCGCTCGCGTGCTGATGTCCTGTGTTCTGTTTTTAATCGGTTTGTTTGTCGTTCGTGTTTTAGAGCTCTGTTCGACTACGATAAGACGAGAGACTCCGGTCTGCCGAGTCAGGGCCTGAACTTTAAGTTCGGAGACATCCTTCACGTGGTGAACGCCTCCGACGACGAGTGGTGGCAGGCGAGGCAGCTGACGGCACAGGGAGAGGTGGAGGAGGTGGGGGTCATCCCCAGCAAGAGACGGTCAGTCCCAGTTACATCTGCTCCACCAATCAGGATTCAGAGCTCGAGAGGACGTTTGGCTGGAGTTTGTAACTTTATTTAAACAAACATCCGGGTCGCACCTGTACAGGTGTCACTGCGACGAACGAGAGCTTCACAGTGACGCTCTGAACATTTACCAGGTGACCTCCGAGGGTAAAGGCAGAGTTAGACTGTAAGGTCAGGATGTCGTCAGAGACTCGAAAGGCAAAACCTTCCAGTTTCTGGAGGAACGCTCGCGGAGTGGCGGCAAGCTGCCGACTCACTCGATTTGCCCTCGAGCTCTGAGGCGGAGCTCATCGCGAGTATCTGACAGATTCATGCATAAAGTCTGGTTCCCTTGTGATCTCTGCTGACCTTTGACCTTTCCCACAGGGTGGAGAAGAAGGAGAGGGCGAGGTTAAAGACGGTGAAGTTTAACGCCAAGTCTCGGGACAGAGGGGTGAGTGACGGCGTAGACGGTCCCTGGAGTCAGAAACGTGTTTTAGTTCCAGTAACGTGACTTTATTTACACACAAAGACGTTTTTCTGTTCTTTGTATTTAAGCTGTAAAACATTTTTATTGCTTTTATTGTCTGTTTGATTTCTGCGTCTTTAAAGATGCTCAGTTTTCCAGACTCGACCTGATAGAACGAGTCGGACTTTAGACTTCAGTGACTCGTCCCATCTGATGCTCTCAGGATCAGCCGACTTTATTTTCCCCGCAGTGACGTGTAACGTGCAGGTTAGTGAAGCCATGTTACCTTCGTACAGGCGGTTGAAGTGCACGCGTGTTTGGGCCGTTGTGACAGACTTCAGTCTGTTAGCTAACGACTCGGTTTTAGGGTTTTCATCAGTTACCGGACGTTACTGGATAAGTCCGTCTGCACCGCCCGCCTTTTTTGAAACCCGGCAGTGAGGGAAATGGCTGCCCGCGGCGCCCGCCACCTCGAGTGTGACGGGTGCTTGTTTTTCTGACCTTCCCCGAGCGTCGGCGTGTCGCACTTTAAACTGCACCAGATTCATTCGTGTGAAGGTGAAACGTGTTTGAATAAAGTCGGCTGATTCTGAGCTGGTTGATGACACGTTTCAGGTGTTTGGCGCCAGCTGTGTGCATCATGTGACCTCTGTGTGTTTGAGCCACAGCCACCTGATCTCCACCTACTAATGAGTGTTTGACTAATGTTGAAGCAGCCGGCCGTTTAACAGCATGACGATCTCTGAGGCGTTTCTTCTTCTTCACCAAATCGCAGCAGCGCCTCCCCCTCCCTCCCCCGCCACCTTTAAACCGTGTGCCGCTTTAATACGTGTCTCCACGGCGTTGCTCGCCAGCCGCCACGCTAACACGGCAGACTGAGGGCGGGGAGGCAAACCGTAGAACGTGCATGGTGCCCGCGGTCTGCTCCCCGCCTCTTCGCGAAACGCTTGACATTGACGTCTGCTGCTCTCAAACCTTCCTCCTCCTCCTCACCACTCACCCTCCTCACCCTGTTTTCCGTCTCCTGCTCTGTAACATCAAAGTGCAGCATGTGAGCTAATGATGTCACAGGTCCCGCCTCCTGCTGATGAACGACACGCAGCGGTTCAAATGTCTGCTTGTTCTTCTCGTTGAGCCATTAAACCCATTTATAGTTGAACTAATCAATAACTTGAACACAGACCTTTTTAGGCCCTTTCAGCTCCTGGTTTTGGTTTTGTGTCATCGCACAAGCTTGAATGAACCCACTGAGACCAAGCTGTTACCATAGTAACAGACGGTTAAAGGAAAAGGGACATGACTCTGTTCTGTGTTTGGCTTCTATTTATACATAAATGTAGGTTTAGCGTTCGTAGCCTCAACTAATCAATATTTGCAGCCATGAGGTGGTGGAGACCAACAATGGAGCTGAAAGAAGGTGGATGCCGGACTCAGACGACTGCAGCTGCCGGCGCTTTTTAAATAAACCTAATATTTGTTGGTTGGTTGCCATGACATCAGCCGATATCGTTTTGTTATAGCCTCACATCTGGATGAGTTTATTTTAAATATCAGTGTTAACCCCACAGTAACCTTTACAGCCTGACTGGTGACATCACGCTTTCATTTACACTTCAAGACAAACGAAATGCAAAAGCTTGAAGCTAAATTTAAGCTTCAGAAGTCCAAATGAAGAAACCACGTAAAGCTGAGAAGGCCTCTGAGCCCGACCCGCGGGACGTTTGTAATCCTGGGGTTTGTAGCACCAGTGTTTCCTCAGTGCTACACGAAGGAACATAAATGCTCTGTGGAACGACTTTTCCTGATGCACTTGAAGGCATCGCATCAGCACCATCTTCGAGCCGATTCGCCGAAATAACCAAACGGCTTCTCCCAGCTTGTCGCTGCTGTGTCTCTGCATGTCGTCAGCATGTTCACCTTCATCCTCCTCCTCCTCTCCGACCGACGCTGCCTTCACTGTCGGCGTGTGAAGCGGGGCGTCAGAGCAGGTTGCGTTCAGGGTCCGAGTGTTTTAGTTTAAACTTTGTGATTTTTGTGTTTAATGTTGAAACTGTGAGCCGGTCAGACGCAGACTCAGACACCCATCACACCCCCTCATCTCCCTCTCTTCCTCCTCTGTTTTTGTTTTACTCCATCACCCCTCCTCCTCCTCTTCCTCAGCAGTCTCTCAATGACAAGCGTAAAAAGAACCTCTTTTCCCGAAAGTTTCCGTTCTACAAGAGCAAAGAGGCGAGCGAGCAGGAGACCAGCGATGTCGACCGTAAGTACAAGCGCGGGGAGGCGGGGCGGGCGGTCTGAAAGGAGGTTGGCCGGCGACAGGAAGAGAGATCAGGTGGCGACGGCGTGCTGAGCGCGCGCTGGTCGTCACCGCTGCAGGGCGTGGCCGCGGTCGTGCGATCTGATTAGAAGCCGTTTCTAAAACCTGAAACCAGAGCCAACATGGCCGCCCTGCAGCGGCGCCCCGGCGGCGTTCCCTCTGCTCTCTCAGTCTGTCGCTCTGTCAGTAACTGTGTCTGTGGTTGTTTTCCCTCCTTCCTTCACTCGGCTCTGCTGCTGCAGGACAACAGCGAGGACGTGCTGTCCAAAGGACACAGTAAGTCTCTCCCCAACACCCCCTCCCCCAAAACTCCCATCAGCCTCTTCGGTCTCCACCAGTGTCCTCCCGAGAGCTCCACTAAATAACCAGAGCGTACAGACGCCGCTCGCTCTACAAGCGAGTTTATGAGTTGTGAGCACGAGCATCCTTCCATCCTAAAACCTCTGGGGGCGGAGCTTTACGCCGCCCGATTTGTATTTGAGGTTTATTCTACTGGTTGTTTGTTTTGAATTAAAAGCAGCTTCGTGTTTTAGAGCAGACGACTTTATTTTGTTTGTTTTGTGAAGTAAAATCAGACGAAGCATCAACGACTCCTGATCAGCCTTTGATCAAAGTGATTATTCAGATTTTAAATGATGTTCATAAAACTGCATATGGGACCAAAACTATCAAATAAAACTCAGAAAACCACAAAAACCAGTCAAACACGTAACAGAGAACCAGCAGGTTCAAAGTTCCCGACTGACAGGAGCTCTGATCCGGATCAGTTTGTTATATTTCATCCAGAACATGAAGATAAAATCTCAGTTTTTCTTATGTCAGTGTGTCGAGTGTCAGTGAAGGCTGCTGTCGGCAGGCCCGGATCAGCGCGTTTAGTTTTAATGCCGTAAAAGACGCTAAACTGAAGAGTCTGATGATGGTTCCTGGTGGAGTCTGAGACCCCTCCCCCTCCTCTTCCTCACCACAGACCCTCGTGGATCCTTCAGGCCGGCGCTCTTCACTCTGGCCACGAGTTTCCGCTCTTCATCTCTCACGAGACCTTTGTTTTTCTGTTTCATGGCAAACGTGTACAAGTTACAGGAAGCTCTAAAAGCTGAACACGGCGACCGACACGAGCAGATCTGAAGCCGAGCCGCTCGCTCAGTCATCGGGAAATAAACCCGCCCACAAACACGGCTGATCGATAAACCAGGGAACATTTTTAGTTTTGGTTAAATTACAGTTTAAAATGTATGTATTCAGGTCTTGGTGGTGTTTCCAGATGTTTCCAGATGTTTCCAGATGTTTGTCCAGCTGACGATCTAAAGAAAACGTTTAATATCCCAGAAAAAATCTGATTTTATTTTCTTATCTGAATATGATCATCAGCGAGCTGAAAACACAGACTGTATATAAAGGAGGGAAGCGTCTTAAAGCTGCGTTCTTTTTAATGGCCAGCAGGGGGCGATGCTGTCCTGGTGAGTTTGTGGTCTCAGTCTTTAGTTTTAAGTCTTACTGAGTTAAAAACGGGATATTTATTTAGTTAATTTTGGTCTAAGTAAAATGTTTAAAAGGTGATGGAGGGGAAGTCGCTGCCCACTGAGTGCGCCGTGTCCCTCAGTTCCCTCCCTGGTTCAGCCTAAATCGCTCTGCTCGAAGCAAACGGATGATGTCACGGTGGCTGCTTCCATCGTTTATATACAGTCTGGTTTTATCCACATCGCCCAGTTTTCAGAGTCGAGTCTTTGAACGTGAAGCAGTTATATTTGGATCTGAGGTCAGGGAAGACTCCTGGAAGTTTGGGAAATGTTTTAAATGTGTCCATTATTGGGCTGAAAAGAGTCGGACGGTGGTTGTTGCTGTGATTGATCTGCCGCCTCGAGTCCCCCTGCGTGATCACGGCTCGGGGCAAAGCATTGTGGGACGGCGATGTGACCTGTCGTGTCCTGTTTGTGTTGTGATTCCAGAACACGTGACGTCTAACGCCAGCGATAGTGAGAGTAGCTACCGTAAGTGCCGCTCGATGACTCGCAGGAAACACTAACGATCGGCGCGACCTGTCACTGAACCCGCTAACTCCCTCACTGACGCCGTTAACAAGCACAGACTGCCGATTGGCCAGTAACAGCATGACCTCACACCCTCACAGTCTGCCCCTCCCCCCGCTGCTGCATGGACGCTGCCGCTTCGCAGAGAGCGACTCTTTCAGCCACACCGCACACCGAGCATGTCGGCACAGTTCACTGATTTCATGAAGCCACTATAAAAATATTTCACCTTAAAACTGGAAACCAGAAACGCACAGCATCACCTGTAACCCAGCGAGCGCTGCAGACTCGGGTGATGTTGTGAGAGCACTGTTATGAACCATTAACGGTTAAAAACGAGCTCAGCGAGCAAACCCGATCAGAGATAAAGGCTCCTTTAAACATGGAATCGGATCAATCTGAAGCAGCACAGCAGTGGGAGTGAAAGCCCGCAGGCTGAGCTGTGACTGCAGCAGAAAACCTCCGATACCCCGAAAATAAAGATGAGGCACAGGTGTAGAACGCCAGGCCTCGAGGTGTCCTGCAGGTTTTAGGTATCACCTGAATCCAGTGATTACTTCATGACCAGGCCTCTGGAGAACTTCAAGACATGTTGAGGAGGTCATTCAGCCATTTAGATCAGCTGTGATGGATCAAGGACACGTCTGAAACCTGCAGGACTCCGGCTCTCTGGGCCTGGAGTTCCCCGCCACTGATGTAAGGTGACCGCGGCTCACACAGCTCAGATTAAACAAGCATGAGTATGTGAGGAGTCGCGGCGTTTGTGCATGCTGAAAATTGGATCGTGAGCTGAAACTGAAACTGTTTAAACGCTTTCTGCTCCCGTCGCCGTTCTCTAACGGGAGAATTTTAGTTCCTGAGCACACTGATGTAATCCCGCAGGTTCAGACCCCGCCTACTAACCAACCTCAGTAGATCCCATCCTCCCTCCTCTCCTCCGTCTCTCCTCCTCTTCACCTTCATCACACCTCACTCCCGTCTGAGCTCCGGACGCTGAAACTAACCGACCTCTGTGTCTCCAGGTGGGCAGGAGGAGTACGTGCTGTCCTACGAGCCCGTCGTTCAGCAGGAAGGTGAGACATCTCTGTGTTCGCTTAGCTTTCTTTTTTTAAAGTAATCTGATTACCACAGGCAGCACTCAGGTGTTCCTGCATATTCGACATGCTTCGATTCTGTCCCACAGTGAACTACACCCGCCCCGTCATCATCCTCGGCCCCATGAAGGACCGCATCAACGACGACCTGATCTCAGAGTTCCCCGACAAGTTCGGATCCTGCGTCCCTCGTAAGTCCGCCGAACGCCTGTAAACAGAGGCTGCGTTGTACGCTCGTGTCACCTGATGTTTAATGCTGACCCCGCCCGCAGACACGACCCGGCCGAAGCGGGACTACGAGGTGGACGGCAGAGACTATCACTTCGTGATCTCCAGAGAGCAGATGGAGAAGGACATCCAGGACCACAAGTTCATCGAGGCGGGGCAATACAACAACCACCTGTACGGGACCAGCGTGCAGTCGGTCCGGGAGGTGGCGGAGAAGGTAATGGCGACACGCCCCTTTGACCTTTAACCCCGCTCTGACCTCATTCAAGCGGCGGCGTGTGGTTTGAGATGTTCTCCTGCTGTTTTCAGGGCAAACACTGCATCCTGGACGTGTCAGGTAACGCCATCAAGAGACTCCAGCTGGCTCAGCTCCACCCCATCGCCATCTTCATCAAACCCAAATCTGTGGAGAACATCATGTGAGTCACTTCACAGGAAACGCCTCCACTCAGTTCTCCCACACGAGCGTGAAGGTGACGTGGTTTTTCTCTGCAGGGAGATGAACAAGCGTCTGACGGAGGAGCAGGGCAAGAAGACCTTCGACCGAGCGAACAAGCTGGAGCAGGAGTTCACCGAGCATTTCACAGGTGAGTGCCCTGGCTCCACCCGCCTCAGCTCAGGTGATTCTCCACCCGCGCCGTCGAAACCACGTTACAGTCTCGCATGTGGTTCCTCTCTGCCCCCTGCTGGTCACGTGCTGGAGCTGCACCTCAACATTAGTGCAGCAGACGGGAGGAAATGACGAGTCTTTGTTTGAGACGTGACGTTTTAAATTTGGCTGATCTCCTCTTCGAGGTCGTGTCCTTGTGCACCTCTGCGAGCGTGCATCCTGATGGAAGTTCCTCACGCAGACTGGCGCTATACGGGACCTTTAATAACGAGCAGAAATGGCGCCGCCTTATCAGAGAGCAGGAAGTCCGAGAAATGAGCTCGAAGGATCGATCAGCCAGGTTTAAATACGTTTGTAGTTTTATTTTTATGGGCGGAGCTTTTAAACTTCGAGATGAAAGGAGTGTTTTGATTGGTTTCAGACACAAGCAGCGCTCTGACATGTCCACAGCACTAATGACATCACAGCTGATGCAACAAGAGGCACCAATCATAACTTTATTTACAAACATTTAAAAACGATAATAAACGTCAGCGGAGTCGGGATGAGTGATGTACAGGTGGGCTGTGCCCGTCTTTGATGATGTCACGCGCTCGCCGCTGACTCTGCTCTGTGTGTGTGCAGCCATCGTGCAGGGCGACACGCTGGAGGAGATCTACGACCAGGTGAAGCAGATCATCGAGGAGCAGTCGGGTCCCTTCATCTGGGTTCAGTCCAAGGAGAAGTTATGAAGACGGCCGCTCCTCCTCCTCGTTTTGACGGACGAGTCGACCTGCAGACGTCCCCTCCCCCACGCCTCACCCTCCACTCGCCCCATCAGCGACGCAGCGGCCGACCCGAGTTCAGTTTAGCTTCTTTTCTTTCTTTTTTTGCCTGATAAGACTTCATGTTTGGGTTTCCTGACCAGCAGAGCAAAGCACACAGGAAGTTTGATGACATCACACTCACCGCGGTACAGCTCCTTAATGTTTAAGGGAGGAGAACTTTAGAGGAGACGAGGAAGGTACCTGGAAGTGACGAGAAGAAACGTACGAAGTGGATTTTATGTTTAGTTTTTTCTTTGTGGGTTTTTTCCCCCTTTTTTTGTCTTGTAAGGTAAGCTGGTGGGCGGAGTTTCAGTCTCAGGCAGCGTCTGTCGGTCCGGAGGAGGCGGAGACACAAAAAGCAAAACTTTGCACGTTTGAGCTTTAACAGCATGTCAGTTAATCCCGTTTATTTTCCCATCAGCCCCGTCGCCTCACGTCTGATGTCACCGCTTTTCTCTTCTGCTCGTTTTTTAGACTCTACTCACGTTTCGTTTGTTTTTTATTTTCGCTCCTCGCTGCTGCTGGATGTTCGTCAGGACGCTGCGAGGTTCCTGCTCTGCTGCTAGAGGGCGCCGCAAGGCTTAACGAAGGAAAACGACAGTTTCTTTACTTTGTTTTTAGAGGAAACGGTTTTAACATTTATAATTTTCTGTCAATGAGAAAGAATCTGACAGATTTTCTGATTTCAGGGATGAAAAAATAAAAGCTCTGATGTTTCTGCAGACGTCGAATCGTTTCTCACCAAACCACCGAGACAAAGAGACAGAAAAATATAAATATTTTTATAGATGAAAATAAGCTGAGTGCAATCATCAAAAATTATAAATCATATCTATAAAAAATATTTTATTCATTAACGTGTTTAATTTCACTAAAACACCAAATGCAAGACAGAAATTTCCAAATATGTTTATTTTATTACCAGAAAAATCTCAATATTAGAAATAACAAAAGAATCTAATAAAATCAAACTATTTTAATTTACTAAAGAAAATTATCTCAGAATTTTATGAAACTCTGATTATGCCAAATATGGTTTATGATAAAATCTAATTTAAGATAATTAAATATTAAAATCAAGAAAAATGCTACAAACATTTTCCGCCTGTTAGAAAAACTGCTCATAATTAATAAAAAACAGATTTTTATGAAAGATCCAGAACAGCAAGGAAAAAATAATCTAATACAAAAAGAATTTGAATCACCAGAAAATGCAAAACAAATTAAAATTGTTTTAACATAAATGAATTTAGAAAAGCGTGAAACTTTTAAGTTTAGAATAACTTAAAATCCCAAATCCGTATTTTATTTACAAACACACCAGAATCACAGGACAAAATAGATTTCTTAATATTTTATTATAACCCCTAAAACCTAAAAAGTAAAAGATTTTATTTTACCAAAATATAAAACTTCCTGTAAACAGTGAAACAAGAATTATATTAACTTTTATTACAACAATCTATTTTATTATAATGAAATTATAACTGTAACACTTATGAAAAATTAAAAATATTTAAAAGCACGTCAGAGCTGCAGGACAACACGAGGAAGTAACGCCGACGTCAACGAGTGTCTCGTGAGATCTGAACTCCTGATTTTAGATTCTCTTCAGCTGATTTTTTTTTTTTTTTTAATTCTGGTCTCTTTTTTTTCTCACTTGGACGAGTCCACAGTCGCGTGATGCAGTGGCGCCCTCTGCAGTTAGAACCCCGCCGGTCGTCGCGGTGACGTCCATCAGCGTCGCCAGTGTCTTACCACAAAAACGATGTCGATCATGCGATTCGCGCGGCGAGCCCGGAGACGAGCTGCCACCTCCGGGCGTCCACAGGTGTCGGAAACACGATTATTGTACAATGAGATTTTGACAGATATTTAACCCTCGGTAAACTGCCTATTTTGTTATAATAAAGTCTATATTGAACTTTACTTAAGCACTACTACTACGGGAATTATTTTCTTTGCATTGTTAATCATATATGAATAGAAAAGTATAAAGATATTTGAATATGAATATATATTTTTCTTTTTCTTTGATCACCACCTCCTCTGTCTTTTAATTTTCTTTTTTAAGCATAATAAAAACTTAACAAGAAAACCTGTGTGTTCATTTATAAAAGTCACACTTCAGTCGGCCTGCCTGAACACATGTTGAACACTGAACGGGTGACGTCCTCCACGACGCCTGAAGATTTCTGAAGAGGAAGAAGAAACCCTCGTCTGTCCCGACGTCGCTGAAAAAACTGCATTTTTATTTGATCTTCAGAGTGACGCTGAAAAACTAGTTCATGCATTTATTACTTCCAGGCTGGACGACTGTAATTCATTATTATCAGGATGTCCTAAAAACTCCCTGAAAAGCCTTCAGCTGATCCAAAATGCTGCAGCAAGAGTCCTGACAGGGACTAGAAAGAGAGAGCAGATTTCTCCTGTTTTGGCTTCCTGTTAAATCCAGAATTCAAAATCCTGCTCCTCACATACAAGGTCTTAAATAATCAGGCCCCATCTTATCTTAATGACCTTGTAGTACCATATCACCCTATTAGAGCACTTCGCTCTCGCTCTGCAGGCCTACTTGTTGTTCCTAGAGTATTTAAAAGTAGAATGGGAGGGAGAGCCTTCAGTTTTCAGGCCCCTCTTCTGTGGAACCAACTTCCAGTTTGGATTCAGGAGACAGACACTATCTCTACTTTCAAGATTAGGCTTCAAACTTTCCTTTTTGCTAAAGCATATAGTTTACGTTGGGGGTCTCAAACGAGCTGTGGGCCACTGCTGGCACTGTCATCTAATGTGAGGGACACTTTAGTGTTCACATAATGCAAAACAAGAAAACACCCACAAATATTTCCCAAATTTCAAATATTGTATAAGAGGACAAAACTGCTACTGTTAACGTGAATTTTTCTTTTTCCTTCCTCTTAACTGAAGCCTTCAATGAACTACCAAATAAACACAATGGTCCTCTTTCTGGCCACACATGTGGCAGCACCCCTGCTCTCATTTTATTTCTCATTTTTCTACGTAGCGCCAAATCACAACAACAGTTGCCTCAAGGCACTTTCTATTGTAAGGCAAGGCAAGTTTATTTGTACAGCACAATTCAACAACAAGGTGATTCAAAGTGCTTTACAAAGACATTAGAAACAAAAACAAATAAAAAGCATGATTTAAAATTGATTAAAACAAGCAAACAAACTAATTAACAAACAAACAACAGTATATAAAATCAAAACAGATAAAATCAAAACAAAATCAGTAGTTAAATGTAAGTTTTGAAATTTAAGCTTAAAAGTGTGGATTTGGTGCTTTATTCAAATGCAGCTGAGAACAGGTGAGTCTTCAACCTGGATTTAAATAAACTGAGTGTTTCAGCTGATCTGAGGCTTTCTGGGAGTTTGTTCCAGATTTAACAACCCTCAGAGGTCCTTAGGGACATTTATTGTCTTTTGCATTTTTAATTTTAAACCATTTTCACTGTGTTGAGTGGAATATAGCCAAATTTGTCAAAGAATTTTCTTTTTAATTATATTTTATAATTGTGGTGTAAATTCATTGAATTAGCCTAAAATGGCTAAGCTACAGAGATGCATCCACCTTAGTCTCTTCGGACAAAAATGTCCCCATTGACTTCCATTATAAACGCTATTTTTCACTGCAGAATTATTACCGTTAATGTCTTGGTGATTACTTATGTTTCCGTTTCGTTTTGCAGGACGGGCCTTAGAGTTGTAATTTTTTTATTTGTCCACCTGGTGGCGACCTTGCTCCACATTTGACCCCGGGCTGCTTAGACAGACCTGCGGGAAATGAAGCCTCATTTCCGGCGTGCAGCAGCGGCTTCGCCCGCTGATCGGGCGGGACCATTTTCGGTCCCTAGGGCCGTGAGAGGGTGCTTTTTTTTTTTTTAGTCAACAGGAAATGACGTATTTGTTGTCACGTGGTATCGGACGTACGTGCTGGAAAAAGGAGTCCCTGGTAATCGTCGCGACTTACCCCGGGAAGATGCACTTATTTCGGCCTAGAGGAGGAGCATTTGCCGCCTGGAGACCATTTTCTGGTCCTGAAAAAAAAAATAAAAGGCGATCGAAATGAATGTTGGTGCCAATCTTTAGTCCATCTAAAGGCCTAATTATAATAACAATTGAATATTACCTCAAATGTTTTTTTTGGAAAATATTCAAGTTTTATGTTTTTTGGGGCAAAAAAAAGCAGTGCGCTCATGTGACGAAACCGGGATATAAAGGGTTAAAATCCGCGAAATGTAATTAAAACTTGACATGAATATTTCAAGGAGAAGTAGTTTTAAAAGACTGACCAATTTAAAGTGAAAAAAAAATTAATATTTAATATTTTTATTGCACATTTTGGGGAATGGACATAGGCTTAAAGGTGGATGCATTTTTTTTTAATGTGCTCCTGCAAAAAAAATAATGGCAGGTCAAAATGAATTTTGGTGCCAATCTTTGGACCATCTAAAGGCCTAATTATAATAACAATCAAATATTACTTCAAATGTTTTTTTTGGAAAATATTTAGTTTTTTTGGGGCTAAAAAAACAGGGCGCTCGTGTAATACAACTGGGATTTAAAGGGTTAAAACAACGAAAATATAATTAAAACTTTATATGAATATTTCAGGGAGAAGTAGTTTTAAAAGACTGACCAATTTAAAGTGGAAAAAAATATTAATATATAAAGTTTTTATAGCACTTTTTGGGGAATGGACATTTATGTCCATTAAAAGCAAAGGTGGATGTCTTTTTTTTAAGGATCTCCAAGGGATAAAGGAGCATAAAAGCTGAATGCAGCTTCTCCGTGTCTGGTTCTGACTCTGGGAACTGATAAAAGACCGGATCCAGATGACCTGAGGGATCTGGAAGGTTCATACTGGGTCAGGAGGTCATTGATGTATTTTGGTCCTAAACCATTCAGAGCTTTATAGGCCAGCATCAGAACTTTAAAGTCTATCCTCTGACGGACAGGCAGCCAGTGTAAAGACCTCAGAGCTGGACTGATGTGGTCCACTTTTTTGGTCTTAGTGAGGACTCGAGCAGCAGAGTTCTGAATGAGCTGTAGTTGTCTGACTGATTTTTTGGGTAGACCTGTAAAGATGCTGTTACAGTAATCAAGCCTACTAAAGATGAATGCATGGACTAGTTTTTCCAGGTCCTGTTGAGACATCAGATCTTTTATCCTTGATATATTCTTGAGGTGATAGTAAGCTGATTTTGTTATTGTCTTAATGTGTTTTTCTAAGTTTAGGTCTGCATCCATCACTACACCCAAATTTCTCGCCTGGTTTGTGGTTTTTAGATGTATAGATTGAAGTTCTCTGGTGACCTGTAATCGTTTTTCTTTGGCTCCAAAGACTATTACCTCAGTTTTGTTTTTGTCTAGCTGGAGAAAATTGTGGCACAGCCAGTCATTAATTTCCTCAATGCATTTACCAAGAGCCTGTACAGGGCCTCGGTCTCCTGGTGACATTGTGATATATATTTGTGTGTCATCTGCATAGCTGTGATAGTTTATTTTGTTGTTGTTTATAATCTGTGCCAGTGGGAGCATGTAGATGTTAAACAGAAGGGGTCCCAAGATGGAACCTTGGGGAACTCCACATGTGATACTTGTCTGCTCAGATGTGAAGTTACCTATTGATACAAAGTATTTCCTGTTTTCTAAGTATGTCTTGAACCAGTTTAGTACAGTTCCTGAAAGACCTGTCCAGTTCTCCAGTCGTTTGAGTAATATGTTGTGGTCAACTGTATCAAATGCTGCACTGAGATCCAGTAAAACTAGGACTGACATTTTTCCACTGTCTGTGTTCAGACATATGTCATTGAACACTTTGGTCAGAGCGGTTTCAGTGCTGTGGTTCTGTCTAAAACCTGACTGGAAGGCATCGTAGCAATTATTCTGTTTTAAGAAGTAACTGAGCTGTTGAGAAACTGCTTTTTCAATGATCTTACTTAAAAACGGGAGATTTGAGATCGGCCTGTAGTTGTTCATTTGTGTCTTGTCAAGATTGTCCTTTTTCAGTATAGGTTTGATTACAGCAGTTTTTAGTGGTTCTGGAAACACACCTGATATTAAAGAAAAGTTGACGATCTGTAACAGGTCTGACTCTAAAGTCTTTGAGACCTTTTTGAAAAAACTGTACAGTAGATTCTACAATAATACATACAGAGAAAAACCCAACAATCAAATGACCCCCTATGAGCAGCACTTTGGCGACAGTGGGAAGAAAAAACTCCCTTTTAACAGGAAGAAACCTCCAGCAGAACCAGGCTCAGGGAGGGGCGGGGCCATCTGCTGTGATTGGTTGGGGTGACAGAAGGAAGACAGACAGATGACCACATTAAAAACGCAGACATAAGTGAACACATTAGCTTTTGACTCTCACTGAACTAACAGCCTATCCCTCTGCGTGTTTGTGTACTCTGCTCATATTGTCTTCCATTAAATCATTTTTTTTTAAACATTGCACTCAAAAACAAACAAATCCTTCTGAACAAAAAAAGTAACGTCACCCAATATATGGGCCACGAGTTTGAGACCCCTGTTTTACACACAGTATATATTTGGCACTTTATATTTGATTTTACTTTCAAATATAAAGTGCTTTGAGTTGTTGTTGTGATTTTGCACAATATAAACAGTACAATAATAGATGAGCTGCTCCACCTCCTGAACTACAACCACCTCTGTGGCACTCGGCGCTGTAAGCATGACTAACACGATGTTCATTTTTATTAATGTCTTTATTGATAGAAAGCTTTGCATCACTGCTGCATTCTTTGTTTCATTTATAATATATAAAGCCCATGAATCACATCATTGACTCCAAACTGTACAAAACACTTATGGAAACCATGATGAAGCATTTCATCCAGTGTATTGAGAAAACATCGAACACCAGAATAAAAACAAAACTCAGTCCCATAAATCAGCCTTTACAGCCTGCGGTCAAAGAATAAGGTTCTCCAACACGGCCTCCAGCTTACTTGACCTTCAAGTTTTGTCCTTTAATCTGAAAGAACCAGTCAGTGCTGGTCACTTCAGATTGAAGTCAATCCCTCCTGGTCGAAACCGCGCCGATTCTTCCCGTTTGCTGATGACCTCAAATGTTTCCTCAGCTGCTCCTCTCCTAAGAGGATGCTGTGTGAGAGTCGTGAGCTCTCATGTGATTTTTCCACACCGTCGCATACGTAAATCTTTCCCCGCAGCTATTGCAGGTGTAAGGCTTCTCACCTGTGTGGGTTCTCATGTGAACTATTAGCGGCGGCTTACTGCTGAAACCTTTCCCACACGTTTTGCAGGAATACGGTTTCTCACCTGTGTGGCTCCGCATGTGGACTTTCAGGTAGGAGCTGCTAGTGAAGCTTTTACCGCAGAGATCACAGGCATACGGCTTCTCACCTGTGTGCACAATCATGTGTTTTTTCAGATGAGAGGTGCTACTGAACTCTTTTCCACAGGTGTCGCAGGAGTAAGGCTTCTCACCTGTGTGGGTTCTCATGTGGACTATCAGAGGAGGACAGCTAGAGAAATTTTTTCCACACGTTTCACAAGAAAAGGCGCTTTCACCTGTGTGAGTCATCATGTGGTTCTTCAGTCCCGACGAGCGGCTAAATCGTTTCCCACACACTTTACAGGTGTAAGGTTTCTCACCTGTGTGGATTCTCACGTGGGCTATCAGGTGAGTACAGCTTCTGAAACCTTTTCCGCACGTTTTGCAGGAAAACGGTTTCTCGCCTGTGTGCGTTCTCATGTGGACTTTCAGGTAAGCGCGACTACTGAAGCGCCTGGTGCAGGTTTCACAGGCGTACGGCTTCTCACCTGTGTGCGTTCTGATGTGGTCGGCCAAAGTGGAGCTGTGAGTGAAACATTTCCCGCACGTCTCGCAGAAATAAAGCTTTTTACCTGTGTGAGTTCTCATGTGATTGTCCAGCTCTAAAGGGCAGATGAACCTTTCCTCACAGGTGCTGCAGGTGTAAGACTTCTTGTCTCTGTGGGTCCGCCTGTGCAGGAGCAAGCTGACGTTCTTAGTGAAGCTTTTCCCGCACGTCTCACACGAGTACAACCTTTCACCTTTGTGAGTTCTCATGTGACTCTTCAGTCCCGAAGACTGCCTAAATCTCTTTCCACAGGTGTTGCAGGAGTAAGGTTTTTCACCTGTGTGGGTTCTGGTGTGGACGGTCAGCGAGTCACAGCTGCTGAACCCTTTACCACACGTTTGGCAGGAATACGGTTTCTCGCCCGTGTGGCTCCTTGTGTGGATTTTCAGAGACACTGCTTGCCAGAAACGTTTCCCGCAGGTGTTGCAGCAGTGAGGCTTCTCACCTGTGTGGGTTCTCATGTGGCCTATCAGTGACGAGCTGCTGCTGAAACATTTTCCACACAGCTTGCAGGAGTACGGTTTCTCCCCTGTGTGGTTTCTCAGGTGGATCTTCAGCTGACCGCTGCGATTGAAGCTTTTCCCGCAGGTTTCACAAACGTGAGGCTTCTCACCTGTGTGGATTCTCAGGTGGATTTTCAGATTAGAATTACAGCTGAAACTTTTGCGGCAAAATTCGCATGCAAAAGGCTTCTCGCCCGTGTGACTTCTCATGTGGACTGTCAGCCGATAGTTTCTTCTAAAACTCTGACCGCACAGCTCGCACGTGTACGGCTTTTCGCCCGTGTGGGTTCTTGCGTGAGCTTTCACGTCGAACTTGCGGCTGAAACGTTTTCCGCAGGTCTTACAAGCAAAGGGCTTCTCACCTGTGTGGGTGCGTATGTGAGTCACCAGGTGGAAGTTACTGCTAAAAGTCTTTCCGCACGTTTCGCAGGCGTGAGATTTTTTATTCGTGT
The DNA here is from genome assembly GCF_057381915.1 of Diplotaxodon limnothrissa. NCBI lineage: Eukaryota > Metazoa > Chordata > Actinopteri > Cichliformes > Cichlidae > Diplotaxodon > Diplotaxodon limnothrissa. The sequence goes on along the minus strand of NC_140613.1, from coordinate 1,815,353 downwards.
GCTCGTCTTTCGTCTGCGACACTGTCTTAAACACTTTTGCGTAAACGCTGTGCTGCACGGACTTCGAGCTACTGTCAGTGTTACGTTGAGACTCCAGTATGAGCTGTTCTTCCTCCCGATTGATGGAAAGCTCCTCCTCTTCCTCTTTCATCTGTTCAGTCTCTGCTTCCTCCTGATTGGTGCAGAGTTCCTCGTCTTCCTCTTTGATCTGTGGCAGCTCTCGCGCTTCCTGATCCAGACTGCTGCTCCTCTCCTGGCTGCAGAGCTCTTCCTCCTCCTGTCGAATGTCTGAAGGACAAAGAGACAAACATGTTATAGATGTGATGACAGTAAAAAAAAAATTAAAACCCTTTAGACAATCATCATCATCGCCGTCCATCACAACCGTGGCCTCAGGTGGGACTACTTCACACTCTGCAAGCCATCACAGTGGCTGCTAGAGGTCATTACTCGACCCTGAGACCTCCAGAGAGGACTCCTTCACCCCCCGTCCCCACAACCCAAATTATGAGCAGAATCACTCCAACAGGCGACAAAGTCCAACAATCAGCAGCAAAAAGTCTGATTTGCTGCTGGAAATGGATTCCCTGGAAGGGATTCTGTTGTTTAAACAAAGGCAGCCCACGATTGGAGGACAGCATCAGCTGATCCAGCAGCAATACTGAGCTTCCAATTAAAAGTAACTATGGCAACATTTAGGCATGGCCGCAAAAGCTGACGCAGGACGTCCACATAATGACCACGACAGCAAGGCTCGCTGTCACACCGAGCTCTGATTGGCTCCTGCCTGTGCACCCTGCTGATGACACACACCTGTTTACCTGCACACGCTCCCTTTTTCTGAATTTAATGCGGAAAAAATTACTTTTATTTTACTGTAGAATTTCCACCAGTTTACCCACAATGCACTTCTGTAATCAAACAGCCAGGTACCAACTCCTGCTCGTGGATCTGTCACACAGATGTTCACAGCTGGAGAGAGAAACATGGCTCCTGTGGATCTGTCCTGGAGGGAAATGTCCCGTTCAGTGAGCTGAAGGTTTCACGAGGAGCCGAAACACGGTCGTCAAACCGCGTAAAAGCTGAATCGGCTTTTATGACCCAGCTGCCGCCAGGTGAACCGGAAACATTAAACAGGTGAGCTCAGATTTAACAGCCCACCTGTGGAGAATCCTTTATGACGCAGATCACCCGCTTTCTTTTCTCTCTTCGGCTGTGTCCCAATTCAGGGTCTGAACGCTTGAAGTACGCGCACTACGCGTACTACGTACGGTGCGTACTATAAGTACGAGAAGTGCGGAAATGAGAGGCTTGTGAAATGGGACGGCATACGCTTCGTCGCGCTGTTCAGGTTGCCTAGCAACCATGATACTAACCGCGAGACACGTTACAGCTTTGTTTGACAGAAATGAAGGAGAAACATGTTTTGTTGGTCATTCATTTTTGTCATGACATCACTTTAGTTGAGTATCTGAGGCTGAGACCACGGGACTGTAAAACATGATTGTTGGGCTTCATGTCTGTGCTGAACAGTCATTTAAGATTAGTTATCTTAGTATCTTAGTAATCTTTACTAAGATTAGTTAGTAAATAACAATTAGCTGATGTTGTTCATGAGACTAAAGTCATCTCACTGTGGTAATGTAAATATAATATGGCCAATATTATAGTATTGTCAGATTATTATGATATATATATCTGACTTTCAGCTTGTGTTTGTGGATATGTGACTGACTTTAATTATTACACATTCGCACATAAATAAGTGACGTCATATTCAGTACTTTTGACAGTTCACTCTTCGGCCGCTCCCTTCTGCCGTATTTTGCGGCAAAATTATCCACACCCACCGCCGCGCTATGAATTGTGGGATATACGAAGCGTGATATTTGGGGAAATCGACGGCGCATTTGGAGTATGCATTTGAAGTACACTTCGAATTGGGACAGCCGTCGTCGCGTGGCGGTGACGTAACCGCACTTGAAATGCGTACTTCAAGCGTGCAGACCCTGAATTGGGACACAGCCAGTGTCTCTCTGATCGTTTCCGGTTTTGCTCACCTGTCCGGTGCGGCTGCCTATCAAGTTTCCAGGTGATGTCCAGCAGTCTGCGCCTGCGCTCGCGGTCCATCTCCTGCTCGGTGCGTTGTTCAAACTCTCTGCCACCTCCTGCTTCTCCTCCTCCTCCGTCAGCAGTCACGGCCTCGGTGACAAACTCAGCCGGAAGTTGAAGGGAAGACATTTTTGATGCAGCCGAGAGAAAAACGTGAGATTAAACTTCAGTGAAGCTAAAGCTAATGCTAACTCCGCCGTCCATCCGGAAAGCCCGGTGTGCTCTGCGCATGTGCGAAAAGGGATTCTTCCAGTTCCTGCCTTTCACAATAAAAGTGTAAACAACGTAAACTCGGAGGTGCAGAGGGAACCCTTTCAGAATAAAACGTGACAGAGTCCAGAGTGAGAGATCATTTTTTACCTTTAGTGTGTTTCATATTTTGGCTCCACGCTCCTCACGCTCAGCAGTTTTAATGAGAGCAAAGTGATATGGTACTATAAAGTTATTAAGATTATTTAGGGCCTTGTATGTGAGGAGCAGGATTTTAAATTCTGGATTTAACAGGGATCCTGATAATAATGAATCGTCGTCCAGCCTGGAAGTAACAAATGCATGAACTAGTTTTTCAGCGTCACTCTGAGACAGGATGTTTCTAACTTTAGAGATGTTGATCAGATGAAAGAAGCAGTTACAGATCATGTCCTGGTCAGAAATGACTCGCTGATGATGTCATCCAGACTGGTGTCAGTGGGAAACACAGCAGCCTCCTAAACTTCTGCCCGAGACTGTGACACCTTAAAATGATTTCTTTCAAAGTTTCATGATAAACTTAGTTAAACGCTGCCATCGCCTCGGCGGCGTGAATGTTGGGGTAGTTTTGAGCTTTTAACGATTTCACTGAACTTAATGACGGTGCGGCTTAAATCACAGCTGATGTTTGGTGAAGCGTCTGTTTGCAGCTACATCATGTCCAGGTGAACCTTTGACCATTTTCGTCATTCCTACAAACAGCCGCAGTAGATCTGGGATTACTCGCAGTCTGACCACCACAAACAGCCTCACGAACGCAAGCTGAGCCCGACGGCAGTTTATACCAATGGCGATGGTATAAAGGAGGCGCTGATCCTCCTCAGGTGCGCACTCACCTGTGGGACCGATGTTCGTTTTCACTTCAGAACAAAATTAACATGAAATAAGAGCGACGGCAGCGTGAGCATCAAAGAAACACGAGCACGCCAAACAGGAATCGGACCACAGTCAAACTTTCAGGTAGACTTTATTGTCAACATAGGGACAGCAGACAGGCGTGACCTTTGACCCTGATCCTCCAGGAGTCTGTTCAGTAGATCAGCAACAGGACGAGAACGAGGGGGAATAAATTAAAACCCAAAACAACTCGTCAGGTAAAAAACAAGAACAACGGGAACTCCACGCTACGAGAAACGAAAAACAGAAGCTTCGAAAGGAATTCATAAAAAATCGATTAGAAAACGTTTCAGTTTTTGGTTTATTTCTTCCTCGCTGTGCTTCTGTGACACACACACACACACACACACACACACACTCTCTGTACATCAGATCAAACATCAGTATTTACACTCGTGTTAATAGATTCTATATCTTTAAATTCTCTCTTTGATGTCTGCAGCTCATCTCGTGGGCGAGGGAGTTATATACTTTAAACCCCACCCCCACCCAGGGCAGGACCAATCAGCAGCTGCTGTTCTTGAACTCTCCGTTCTCAGTGATTGACAGCTTGGTGGGGTTGCTTGGCGACAGGCCGTTGCGAAGGTTGGGCGTGCTGTAACGCTCCTTCACCTGCGTCAGCGCCGCCATCAGCCGTGAGTTCGCCGCATCCAGGGACCCGATCCTTTTCTCCTGATTAGATAAAGATGAGAAAGGGGGCGGGACAGGAAGTCAGACCGACAGGTAAACAACAACAACAAAGCAGTTTGGTGTTGATCGGAGAGTCGGGTCAAAACCACACAAGGAAAAATAGAAAGTAACATCACTTAAATCCAAGAAACTTTAATGAAACTTTTATTAAAATACTGATTAAACGAGGTGACGGATAAGAAACAACTAAAGAAAAAAGATTTTTAATAAAAACGACTTAACCCTGAGCTCCTGAAATCACCTGAATCCAAATCAGGCTTTAATGAAAACATTTCACAGCTTTCTGAACACTAATGGATTTATCAGTGAAACATGTTCAGTGACACAAAGTTTACTACAAAGATCTTTAATCGGACACGTTCAAATAAAACCTGTGCGACCGACGAAACGATGCAGATTTAAAAGGACGATTTGGCCTCTTAACGCAACATTAAATGATTTAAAGGTTGAAAAAAAGACCAGCTCACACAAAATCTAAAAACGGTTCAGCTTAATAAAAGCGGCGACGTGGTTTTGACCCGACGTGAAAACAAAAACAACCACAGGAAGTTTGAGGGCAGCAGCCGAAAATATAAACAGCAGCCCAAAAAAGCTCAAACCAGCGAAAAAACAAAAAGGTGAAAGTCCAACGCCGTCTCCTGAGCCTGCTGACGACTCACTTTATTTTGAAAGGGTGAACTAGAAGCTGTGGTGGTTTACAGGGAGGGGGGTGGGAAGTGGTGTGGGGAGGGGGAGGTGGGGTCTGCAGCCAAACTTAAACAAAACCAGCCGAGAGCGCAACACGCCGACACACCAACGTATTACAGAGCAGCTGGAACCAGCCGTCAGCTGAACTACAGGAGCCCCCGAGGCCCAAGAACGACTTTGAAGATGAAGCTGAGTGAAAATATTTAATTATTAATAAATGTTCTTATTTACTGTGACTGAAGGAAGGACGCTGTTCGTGAACAATAACGTTCTTTTGTCAAATTGAGTTTTTTTATCCCCACGTGAACCAGAGGGGGGCGCCCACCAGGGGGCGCCGACAGCTGCACTAATCCTGAGCTCTTGATAAACTCAATGCTGAAACTCTGCGCTCTGATTGGCTGGTTCAACAGGTGTCAGGTGTGTTGGCAGTGTTTTTTCCCCCCCTAAAAATAAATTCATAAAAACAAAAAACACACAGCGTGGCGTTGGTGGTAGTGGCGGTGGAGGAAGGGGCGGGGCTACAGTTACTTGCCTGATTGGTTTATTTCACATCCGTTACTGACCTGAAATCAGTGGAGAGACTGTGAGACGTTTCAAAAGATTTAAAGTTTCCGTCACAGCTGCAGCTCGAACACGACGCATCGCTGCTTCCCTCTGAAACCCATTACCTGTGCCACAGGTGTGTCTGTACCTGAGCGTCGATGATCTTCTGTTTGGCTTCGATCACTGCCTGCATCTCTGCGTGGTCCCGCCGTAGCTCCTCCTCCACCGCCATCAGTCTGCAAATGTACAGAACATCATCATCATCATCATCATCACCTTAAATATCAACATCTGGGTCGTGTCCAAATCCATGGGCTGCGTCCTCCTGAGGCCGCATTTGTAGGCCGATTACGTCACAGCGATGCGCCGAAGGCTGTCCAAATTCCTCCGAATGCGGCCGACACACGCGTCCTCCTTTTCCCCGAATTTGAAGGATGGGTCAGGTGTGTCCTTCGTGACCCACCATATCCCAGAATTCATAGCGCAGCCCAGCCAATTCCAGTTTCCAACAATGGCGGCCGCTATTAAGTTTTAATATTACTCTTATTAATCTTTCTGGGTCACAAAATAAACTTTTAACATATTGTCAGGCGAGACTGTAGCTGTGTAAACATCAAATATCTGCTCGGTTTATCAAGACATCGCATATTTGCAGAGGTGCTCCGACGTTTTCAGAGACGTCTGTTTCCCACCAGCTGGAGAGCTGACCGAGCGCTGGAGGGTCACTGGAGCCGCCGAGAATTAGGTTAGGCTTATTATTACTTAAACGTAATATATAAGTACCTGAGACAACCTAAACATGTTCTTGTTGGGCTTTTTTCAAGGTTTTATTTGTTTGTGAGTAAATCGGTTTGGCTGAGATTAAAGTTATTAGATTAGATCAAATAAAACTTTATTAATGCCCCGGGTGGTTTTCACACAGCTGAATAAACGTCAAACAGAAAACTGATTAAACAGACGTGTGAGACGGTCGAGAGTTTACTCCAGTGTCCTGTTACAGAGGGATGCAAAGGTTTGGGCAGCCTTGTTAATAGTCATTATTTTCCTGCATAAATCGTTGGTTGTTACAATAAAAAAATGTTGGTTAAATATATCATAGAGGAGACACACAGAAGTGAAATGAAGTTTATTGGATTTACAGAAAGTGTGCAAGAATTGTTTAAACAAAATCAGGCAGGTGCACAAATCTGTTGTCATGTCATTGATTCCAAAACCTTTAGAACTAATTACTGGAACTCAAATTGGCCTGGTAACCTCAGTGACCCCTGACCTACATGCACAGGTGAATCCAGTTTAAGGGGGTCAATCGTAAAGTTTCCCTCCTCTTTTAATTTCCTCTGAAGAGTAGCAACACGGGGGTCTCAGAACAACTGTCATCATGGTGGGAAGGACACAGAAAGCTGCCTCAGAGAGTTACGCCGTCTGTCTCCACAGTTAGGAACATATTGAGGCAATCAAAGACCACAGGCTCAGCTCAAGTTAAGGCTCGAGTGTCAGACCGAGAAACAGACAGGCGCAGTCGAAGATCGCAGCGGTCCCAGATCAGATGTCCACACTGGAACTCTTCCCCATGTTGCTGTCTGTGTTTATTGTGCTGTGGTGTGTTGATATCTGTGCATTCCTGTATTATCCTTTTGTGTTGCACATTTCAATGTTTTTTTTCCTCGCTACCTGGCCTGACCTGTCTCCCCAATGTGATGTTTGTATTGTATGTACGGTCGGCAAGGTCTGTCATCTCGGCTGTGGGCAAAAGACCTGCAACTGACAAATAAAGGCTATCTCATCTCATCTCATCTCATCTCATCTCATCTCATCTCATCTCATCTCATCTCATCTCATCTCATCTCATCTCATCTCATCTCATCTCATCTCATCTCATCTCATCTCATCTCATCTCATCTCATCTCATCTCATCTCATCTCATCTCATCTCATCTCATCTCATCTGGACAAGCCAGCTTCATTCTGGAATAAGCTGCTGTGGACAGATGAAACTAACATTGAGTTATTTGGCATAACACGGGGCGTTATGCACGGAGGAAACAGAACACAGCAGTCCCAGAAACACACCTGCTGCCTCCAGTAAAATGTGGTGGTAGCTCCATCACGCTGTGGGGGCAGTGCAGGGACACATGGTTTCCACTCAGTATCAGCAGATTCTGGAGACCAATGTCCAGGAATCAGTGACAGAGCTGAAGCTGCGCCCGGGCTGGATCTTCCAACGAGACAACGACCTGCTCAAAATCCACTAAAGCTTTCATGCAGAGGAACAAGGACAACGTCCTGGAACGTTCATCTCAGCCCAGACCTGAGTATTATTGAAACCTGTGTCCATGCTCAGAAGCCATCAAACCTGACTGAACGAGAGATGTTCTGTAAAGAGGAACAGTCCAAAATACCTTCAACCACAATCCAGACTCTCACTGACCCACAGGAAGCGTGTAGAGGCTGGAGTTTCTGCAAAAGGCGGATCTGCTAAATATTGATTTCATTTCTTTTTTGTGGAGCCCAAACTTATGCACCTGCCTGATTTTGTTAAAACAATTCTTGCACACTTTCTGTAAATCCAATAAACTTCATTTCACTTCTCAAATATCCCTGTGTGCATCTCCTCTATGATGTATTTAACTGACGATTTATACATAATGACTATGAACAAGGCTGCCCAAACGTTTGCATCTCACTGTATGTTTTAGACAGCAAGGAGCAGACGGCTGAGGTTATTAAACTCCACCGAGTCAGCGGCGACGCCGATCTGAAGGCTGGACCGTCCAATTCCACGGCCGTTTACTTCCGGCCAACCCGACCTTCTGAGGACCCGGCCCACGTAGGCCGCGAAGGCCGGGTCCTCAGGAGGATGCAGCCCATGAATTTGGACACGACCCTGGTTTGATTTACTTAAACTCCTCCTGAACACCTGAAGCCCATTTTCTGTGACATCAGCCCCGCCCCTTCCATCATGTGACCTGTGTGTGCGTACCTGCAGATGATGCTCTTCATCTGGGTGTCCTTCTCCTCCTGCTGCCTCCTCAGTCGCTCCTCGCTGTCCTCCAGCCGGTTTTTGTACTCGTGCAGCAGCTTCTGCATCTGCTGCTCCTGAGCGAGCAGCCGCCGCTCGTACTCCTCGAGGCGCCGCCCGGACACGCGCAGGCGCTCCTTCAGCCGAGAGATCTCCAGCTCGTACTGTGGAAACAGGAAGCAGTTTCACAGATATGAGCCTTCGTCGCTTCCTTATGGGCTTCGCCTGCAGCCCAGGTGTGCCTGTTACCTTCTCTGTGTTCCTGCCCTCCTCCCTGCTCCTCTCCCCTCCCTCCTCCTCGTACTGGCCGTTGTTTAGGACCCATGCCGCCGTCCTCTCCACGGGAGACATCGCCACCCCCTCCACTGGAGACGCCACCTGCACACAAAGCAGTGACATCATCAGAAACACACCTGAAACGCTAAAAGTCTGAGACTCGGCGGATTTCTGTCGTACCTGTGGCATCTGCTTGGTGGTGCTCTTTGGGGGCGGAGCCACGTTCTCCACAGAGCAGGTGGACGGTTGGCGGTTGATGATGCCAGCGGCAGGGGTGGGCGTTGGCTCGGTGTTGGCGCTGCTGCTGCTGCGCAGTGAGGCGCTGTGTGCAGCGGACCGTGGCGTCCTTGCCCCGCCCCCTTTGCTCTGCTGCTCCACCTTTATGATGTGGGCGGTGCCTGCTGTTGTGCTCTGACGAGGGATGGCGACCGCTGTGGCGGTGCCGGGTGGGAGGTCTTGCAGGGCATGGCGGCGTGGCGTAGAGCAGTCCTCGCTCTGCGTGCTCCGCCTGCTGCCCACCTCGTCCAGGCTGCTGTTGGACGGCGCGCGACCTTTGCCCCCCACCTGGCTGCCGAAGTCGTCAGAGTTGCTGTGGCTGTTGTGGGAGCTCTCGGTGCTCAGGTTCTCGGAGCTGGAGTCCTGCCGCAGCGAGTGGGCGGAGCGTGTTGTCGTGCTGTGGGCGGGGTTACTTAGGTGGTAGACGGGGTTCTGGAACGAGAGCGGCTGCAGGCTGCGCTGCTGACTGACGGAGGCGTGCAGCGGCCGCCTCACCTGCGGAGCGCTCTGTGGCTGTCCATCTCTGGGCGGGACTTTGGCCTGGTGTGGTGCCGGCTGAGGTGTGAGAGGGTTGGAGTGGGAGTAGGTAACCGGGGCAACGGCATGTCCGACGGAGGCCTGCGAGCCAACCCTGCTGAGACGGGGCGGGGCCTCGTGGTGTGGCGGGGGCCCCGCGTGGCCGTGGAGGCTCTGAGCGTCCTGCAGGTCAACCAGAGAGATGCTGCGACCGTTGGGCAGCAGCGTGTCGCGCTCCTCCTGGTCGGAGAAGCTGGTGTGGTTGGAGGGATGCTGCTGAGGCAACAGGGGGCGCTGACCCCGAACTGGTGTCTGCAGACTGCGAACCTCGCTGCGGCTGCAGGAAGTGAGACGTGAACAGCAGTTAGAGAAAATGAAACTTTTCTGACTGATCGTTCCTCAGGGATCGATTCTGGGGTCTCTGGTGACTCTCCTTTATACCTCCATCTTCTGCAAATCTCATCTCTTCTGACATATTTCAGAAATGTCTTATGAAGCTAAGCTCGTTTGAAACAGCTGTGCACCTATTTAAACATTCATGCATGTCAGGAACAGGAAGTGTTGCACAGAAGCGGGTTTGATGAATCTTTGTGGTGAAGACACCAGAAACCTGTTAAACACCTGATCTGTCTGCTGATTGGTTACCTGTCACTGGGGTCCTCAAAGATTCGTTGCAATCCCGACGACAGGCTGCCGCTGATGTTGTGGGCGGAGCTGTGGTCCTGGAAGCGTCGCAGCTGCTGCTGGACGGGCGTTGGAGCGGCCAGGCAGCGAGTGATATCTCCCAGAATCCTCGGCAGCGGGCCCAGCTTCGCTATGGTGGCCTGCAGGAAGGAATTTTCACCCTGTGGTCGCCGTGTGTGCGTTTGTGTGTTTGTTTGTGGATGGTTTGAATGGAAGCACCAAGATGCGGTGGTGGTGGTGGTGGTGGGGAAGCACATAACAGACAGGAAGTGAACAGAAAGAGGGGGGGGGGAGGAAAAAAACATGAGGGAAACTTAATGAGAACAAAAACAACTAGAACGACATGCTTCTACTGAACAGAACCAGAACCGACACAGCAAAGCCATGCTGAGACGGGTGAGGCAGGGGGGGAGTGGAGGGTGAGCTGGAGGGTGGGGGAGGAGCAGTTCAGGCCATGCTGTGATGTTCAGCCACGCAGCGTTAATGTGGTTAGATGAAGTCAAACATGTCACATCGAACACACCACTCAGCGATCAGCTGATAGACACATTCTGCACACAGTGATGTCATCCAGCGGGGTCAGGGTGTCCTGTGAGGACGCCGCCCGTGGCTGCTACCGGCCTGGTCGGGCTGTTTTCGGTCCAGCATCGTGCAGTTTGCAACATGTTGCTTTAATAACTGCTCAAAAAACTTAGAGGAACACTTCGACTCGCTCAGCATCAGGTCAACATCCCAAACATCCTGTAAGTGTTTTAATGTTTCTGAGCGTCACAGGGACGCCTGCTGAGTCTGCAGCACCTGAGCTGTGTGTGAGTCAGTGTTCACCACACACACACACACACACACACACACTGTCTTGGTGGTTCGTGTGTCTGTACCTTGTCGAGCTGAGAGACGACCTCCCACAGGAGGGCGTGCAGGACGGACAGCTCGCGGCCGAGGTCGATGTAGCCCTCGAACCCCGGCGTGTTGGTCAGCGTCTCCGGGTTGGAAATCTCCGACAGGAAACGCATCATCCCCGCCCATTCGTGCTCCAGGAAGTCGTTCATGAAGGCCATGTACTCCTCCTTGTTTCCAAACCTTTGGAGGAAACGCAAAGTGAGATTTCGTTTTTTCAGAACAACCCCGGCGGCGCGCGCTGACCTGCAGATACTCACTTGGTGAAGTTGGCGAGGTTCTGGATGACTTTGGCGATGAGCGTGAGCGTGCGGGACGTTCGGTCGTCGGGATACTCCTGCATGAGGTTGAAGAGCGAGGGCGACATGATGGCGGGGCAGAGGAAGCGCAGGAAGAGCGAGGCGCTGATGAGGCGCTTGCTGATGTCCTGCTGGTGACCGCGGGCGACGCACTGCTGCTTCCACGAGGCGAACACTTCCTTCAGCTCACGAGGAAACACGCTGCGGAGACGGGAAGGAGCCGACAGCACTCAGAGAAGGAAGGAAGGATCAGGTAGCTGCTGCTTCCCGCCACACGCTGAAGGCTTTTAATACGCCTCAGCGAGCAGGATAACGTCGTTTACGCCAACACACACGGATCCCAACTTCCTGTCTCTGAGACTCAAACCGATCCCAGCGACAGCTTCACGGTCAGACCGAACGGCCTTCGAGCATCTGAAGGAGGACGACTTTAATTTACCCCAGAAAACATAAAACGTCTCCATCAAAGCCGGAGCGCCGTCGTCTGGCTGCTCATTGGACAAACAGGAAACATCTCACCTTCAAACGCTTTTAATTCGCTCATTTTCAGTAGCAGAGCTCAAACATCAGACGCCGCCTCACAACTTCCTGTAACACTTTGCTGCCGTTTCATCCAATCACCATGTTAACCTGCTGTGACCCTGATTAAACTCACAGGTCAAAGGTCAGCTCAGAGGAACAAACAGGGTCTCTGAGCTGTAGTTGCCTCCCGGTGGCAGCAGGGGGCAGAGGTTAATGGTAGACGACCTTCACTGAGCTCTGCTGGTTTTATCTGATCCCTGATGCTGTCACGTTAGTAACACCGTTACTCCTGCTCTGCTTCTTTTGTCTTTTTAAATGTCCACACACACACGCGCACGCACGCGCACACGCACACACGCATACACACACGCGCATGCACACACACACGCACGCACACACACACACACACGCATACACACACACGCGCATGCACACACACACGCGCATACACACACACACGCACGCACGCACGCACACACACACACACACACACACACGCATACACACACGCGCGCACACACGCGCGCGCGCACACACACGCGCGCACGCATGCACGCACACACACGAGTTGTCAGAATGTACGATTTTACTCTCAGATAAATGTTTTGGTTGTTTGTGAATTTAAAGGTCATTAAAGGTAAATAAATAATGGTTATTTGCCTTTAATGAGACAAGATGCAGCAGAGATGAAGCAGAGCTGCAGTCGTCTGGTCTTCCTCTCAGATACTCTAAAGCGGCGGCTGGAAGGCAACAGCTCAAACTCACTGTGAACAACTAACAGCAGAATGAGCCTTTCTAAGCACGTTTCTATTGTAAGTGGCCAAAGTCCATCTGCGCCCTGAAATTTTGCTAGCAGTTTTTACCAGAAGTCCCGACCGATTCTTATTCTTCACCGTCAGGTTACCAAACCAGGCAGCGATACAAAAGGACGTCACAGATTCTATAAAACTTCTATAAAACAAAGACAACAGATGAGATGAGACATTAAAAGATCTCCTTTTCCTTAAAAAGAACCATCGTTGTTGAACTTTTTTAGTGGCATCAGCATGAGATTCAAAACAGTTTATGATCAAGTACCACAGAGAGATATTTATAACTCTCAACGATCCCAATATCAGCGGGTTTAATGATGGAGGGTGATGAGCTATAAGAGGACTTCCTAAAATCTATAATCATGTCTTTAGTTTTTGACACATTAAGTGACAGGAAGGACTCATTACACCAATCCACAACATCATCTACAACCTGTCCACGGCCTGACTCGCCCCCACTAGAAGACTGTCGATCACTGTGTCGTCAGCAAACTTCAGGATGTGTCTGTTTGTGAAACTGCTGCGACACTCACTCGTGTACAGAATGAACAGAAGGAGGCAGCACGCTGGGGTGATGCAGCAGAGCAGGAGAGCACATCAGGAAACACATGATTCACCATCACACAGACAGTCTGTCACCCAGCCGACCACACTAGTTTAAAATGATTTTAAAGCCTGTCAGCAAGTAAGAGGGTTGAATTGTATTAAATGCAGATGAAAAGTCAAATAATAATCTTGTGTGGGTGTGGGGGGCCTCAAGATGCTTATACAAGATGCAGGAGTGTGACAGCAGCATCCTCCACACCTCTCCCTGCTCTACAGGCGAACTGGACGGGGTCAAGATGGTGTTCAACATGCATTAAAATCTCCTTCTTAATTATCTTCTCAAATGTCTTCATCACTAAAGAAGTCAGAGCCACAGGCCTAACATCATTCAGTGCCTTAGCAGAACTGCCCTCAGCAGCAGGAACAATGACAGCATGTTTCCAAAGCTGAGGCACCGTCTGTAGCTCTGAAGAAAGTGAGAAGATATGGTGAAAATCCCACTCAGCTGATCTGCACAAGCTCTCAGTACCTGTCCACAGACGCTGTCAGGTCCAGGACTCTTACTCTTAGTGTGTCTGAAGAGATTAGCTATCCCCCCCTCCCTCATCAATACAACATGATGGGGGAGTGATGGTGCCGGTCTGCCTAGAACAGTCAAAGTTCTCAAAACGCAGGTAAAAACTGTTGAGACTGATGCCAGACGTTTGTCAGAGGTAAACCCCTCTAACGTGATATTACTTTTAGCTTTGGTCTGTAGCCCTGCCATTGTTTTCATACCAAGCCAAGCTCTTTAGGGGGTGTTTGAGAGAAGTTTGAAGACTCCTCTCAAACACCCTCAGCTGCTGGGACCCAGTCGTACCAGTAGGAGTTGATAATCTTGCAGAAGGCCAGCTCACAGCACATCTTCAGGTTGCTCTGATGTTCGGCCAGGTCTCCGGTGGAGCATCGACTCGGGTCCACCTCGCAGTTCTCGTCCGACTCGTACAGAGCTTTAATGAACTCGCCTGCAGACACAGACGGACGAGGCATGAAGACAAACTGACGACCGGGCGAATCAAACCACACAGGAAACAGTTTTTTAGGAGGCGGCTGAATTTACTGGACACGTCTTCCCTTCATACTCTTAACGTTTCACGAGTCACAGCACGTCTGAGCACATTATCTTATCTGAGCACCTGTGTTGAGGAGCCACCTGTCACACATGCTGTTTCAGAGTGAAACGCAGCCAGGTCCAAACCAGTATGAATTTAAATATGAACTGGAGCGACTGGTTTCACCTTTCTGGCTCTCTCATTAAGAGTGAGGCCTTCACTGTCAGCAGAGAAACTCTGTATTTACAGCTTCCATCCCTGTTAATCTTTAATGAGTCGCCCTCTGAACCTGATGACTGTTTAACGGGCGACACAGCGCGATGACACGACTCGGCGAGCTGAAAATTTGATGAGCTGAAAATACGACAATAAAAAGTCGCTGTGACAATCAAACGCCTTTAATCGATGAAACCTGCCGAGGAGGCAGGAACTTATTTCTATTTCCAGACATGAAGCTATAAATATTTTAACGAGGGTGACGCTGCTCGTGTCTTTGAAGCGTCTCTCAGTAACAGTTTGAAGAAGCTTTATTGGTTTGTAATGGCGGCGGTCTCAGCGGGCCTTCTGCTGTCACGGCCTCGACTATTTACAGCGTCTCTTCACAGCAGAGCAGAATCAGCCGGAGGAGGATGAGGATGATGCAGCAGAGCAAACACATAATTAAAAATAATTTAAAAACTGAGTCTGCTGACAAAATCTTCACCGACTTTCTTCTTCATGTGTTTTTTTCTTTTTCGTGGCGTCAGCTTTGCCGGCGAGGTGGCGTCTGCTTTGTGGAGCAGCTTTGCATGACTCACAGTTCATAATAATCCTCCTTTACCTGACACCAGGACTCTGTACAGCTCCTCAGTTTATCCTGTCTGAAACAAGCAGCTTTAGCTCCTCCTCCTTTAAACCAACTTTCAGAAACGGCGGGTGGGCGTGGCTTCTGAGATTACTATAAAAGGATACCTCATCTCTATGACATCGTACGAATCCAAGAGTACAAAAACTGTGTGAAACTGCACGGTTAGTCAGCGGCTCAGCGCTGCTCATAACTCTGATTCATTGATTAGATGCTAATTAATTATTTAACTGCCAATTATCAATACAGCTGATTATCATTTTTAAGACCTCTCTGAGACTAGATTTGGATATTTTGTTTTCTTAATTGTAAACCTCTGGATCCAATAACAGTTTAAAAATTCACAGGATAAACAAGGTGACTCCGCCCACCAGACGGCAGGTTACAGGTGTGTGCGAGGCTCACCCAGCGCGTCGTGCAGGTATTTCTGTCCCACCAGCTTCAGATACTCCTCGATGGCCTTGGTGGCCAGCGTGTTCTCCCTGAAGATCAGGACGTCGTGGTCGGCGCATCGATCCACCTCTGACATCACCAGGTCTGTCAGGAAGTCCTGAGGAAGAAGAGGCGGAGATGAAGAGGGCGCCATCATAGTTAATCGGCTCACTTACAACATTGGTGCATTTACAAACGCTGCACGCCTCCTCTGTGATCCATGACATGAGCTTCACTGACCAACTCTGGTTAATGTTAATGGAGTTATGGAGTAAACGTGCTTTATGGATCATTTTGGGCTTTTACTGAATCTGCACGGATTCACTGGAATCATCGAGGATGGGAATCCTCCGGCAGCGAGCATTTATGGAAACGCCGTCGTATTTGGGTCCGATTTTCTGCTGTTATGCTGATATTCAGGAACCCGTGTGAAGGCGGGTCCAGAGCGAGCGCTACCTGCAGTTTAAACCTCTGGGCCGACATGTTTAGCTAACAGGAAGTCAAACGTCAGCGTGGCTGATTCTGACCTTTGCCCTGCCCGTGCTCTGCAGGATGTGGACCAGCGCGCACGCCATCTCCTCCTTGTTCTTCACGCTGATGACGGGCTCGAGCACCGAGCACAGCATGGTGTAGTTGTTGGTGACGAACTCGGCGAACTCCTTGTACTGCTCCATGGGCAGGATGGAGATGGTCTGGAAGCGCGACTTGATGCGGATCGACGGCCCGCCGCCTTTGCCCTTGCTGGTGGTGGGCGTGCTCACCGGGTACCACTTCTCCACGAACTGCCGGCCCGTCACGCTCGCCACCGGGATGTTGACCAGGCCCACGTAGTTGTTCTTGTCCTTTTTCTTCTTCTTGTCCACGTCGCGGTAGATGTGCACGGTGATGCTGTGCACGCCGGGCAGGCTGGAGAAGTCAAAGTACTCGCCCCAGAACAGGCTGTCGTGGCGGGTCTTGCTGGTGGTCCGGGCGTACAGGACGTCGTCCAGACACAGCTCGCAGAAATATTTCTTCTTAGGCGGCAGGTCTTTGGCTTCGATGATCCAGAGTCGCAGCAGGTTCTCGGCGCGCCGGCAGTTGTCCTGCGAACGCAAAGACACCGTTTGTTAAACTGATTTTGTGACAGCACAAACTAACGGACTGCAACTGCAGTTCCTCTGATGGCCACTAGAGGCGTTACAGCAGAAGTAAATATTTCATGGGTGCAGCAGGACAGGAAGTCGGCGTTGAACTGAACAAACTCTAGTTAGAGCTCGTCTCACCTTGTTGGGCTGAATCGTCCTCCTCAGGTTCTCCATCCACTTGTCTCTCTCTGAGGCCGACGTGCAGCTGAAACACTTGCTGCCGCCCGAGTACGTCACCTGACAGGTGAGACAGAGAGGGAGGGTCATCGAAACAACCAGGGGTGCAAAGTGACACGACTACTTACAGGTACCTGCTAAAACATCCAAAGGTAACAAGACCGGGACACAAAACATATCTGCTCTTTTCTATATCCGTCTTTATTTATTCTACAGCGCTGAAAGGACCTGATCAAACTCATCGTTTATCAGTTTTGTGACGTGAAAGTGGAGCTACATCAGTCACAACGAGCAGCGTGGATCCACTTCACGAGCGTCAGTAAAAACGAACGCTGCCCTCCAACACAAACAACAATTAATTAGAAAATCTTTCTGCTGTTAATCATCAGCTTTAACTGAAGCTCAGCTCAGACGTTTCGCCGTGCTTCACCTCGAAGCAGAACTCCTGTCCCAGGATGCTGCTGTGCAAAGGCTTGATGAACACGTCCTCCTCCATGCTCAGGTCCAGAGCCTCCACCGCGCTGCCCGGGCTCAGCAAAGACTCATGGGAGCTCGACTCCTTCAGCTTGGGAAGCACGCGAGATCTGGAAGACAGGAAGGAGATGGAAAGGTAAACGGATGTTAGGGCGAGTTTAAACCACAGGGGGCGCCGCTGAGCCCGGTAAGCGGCGCCACCGGCTTCACCAAACTCCACCCGAGCCGAGAGCACCTACGAAAAACAACCACAGAGCCAGGAGAGGGGGGGGCCCCAGAGCATCCCTCCCACCTCGACCCTCCGGCAGACGCGCAGCAGCTCTGGTCACCGCCGCCGCCGCGCTTCACCCACACAGTCCAGCAGCCGGTAAACAAATCCTGAGACGGCCAATCGCATCCTGCCTGCGGGACCGTAACCGTGGCAGCGGCCCCCGCTGGGACAGCCGGCGCTTGGCAGCGAGTGTGACGCAGCGAGGAGCGTCTCAGAGGACGCAATAACGAGGAAGAGCTGCAGCGCTACGAGCAGCAGAAGAATATTGAATCATTCAATACAGCTCCAATAAATCAGAATAAACTCTGCAGCGAGGCTTCACGGTCACGTGACGGCGCCGACGGCGCTTTTGCAGTTCAGAGCTGATTTTTAAACAGAAACTGGTGAAGCTGCTTTTACCTTTAATGCTCCGACCGGCTGGACCCGCTCACATCAGCCACACCACAACTTCTGCTTTTTATTTGAGCCTCAAACAAAGTTTTCTGCAGATAAAATCTGAACCTGCGTCTCTGAGAAGCTCCTGTTTCAGGTGGTTTCACTTCCCCCGTGTTTATCCAGCGCTGGTTTCCAAATGTTTCCCCGAAGCTCATCGAAGGGTCGGCTGGTTCGTAGCCCCCTCCCACACATGTGCACGCACACACACACACACACACACGGTTATGACACCAGAGTTTCCTCTGATTGGATCATGAGATGGAGACCCGTCCGTGGAGCATCTGCAGACCACAGCGTGTTGTGTAAGCGTTCACTGCTCTGCATGAGATCAGGGGTCATTTCGAATTCACTGAGTGTGTTTGTGCACTTTCTCTGCTGATGCAGTGACGACGCAGCTCTTTCTGCAGAGTCACACTGAGAGCAACAAAAACAACAGCGTGAAGTGAATCATCACGGTTTCCTGTGCAGACGTCCAGGTTAAACTAATCAATGTGATGGAAACGTGTGTGTGTGTGTGTGTGTGTGTGTGTGTGTGTGTGTGTGTGTGTGTAATCCTCCCGCTGTGTCAGATGAGTTACATAAACCCGGATTACCGGCCTGAGATCAGCAGTGATGCTGTGACATCATGATGCTGAATTAAACGCTCTGACCGTTAGATTCCATCATTGTCGGCCTCGTGATTAAAAAACTGCTTTTATTAAAGCTGAGACTGAAGGTTAAACACCGAGCGATGCACGAGCTTCATCATCTGCCATCCTGATCAAGGCTGGTCACAAACCAACAGCGACGCTCAGCTGGAAGCATCGCTGTGCATTTGACTAATCCGAGACATTTGGCTCTCCGTCCACAAAGCACCAACCAGAAGAAGCTCTTCACTCATTTTAAAGCATCGTCACGCTTTCACTGAATTCAGGTGTACGACAAATAACCTCAGATCTATCTGTAGGTCAGCAGTTCGCCAAGTTTCACTCAAACCTGCAGTTCCTCTGACGTCCACTAGAGGCTCCAGCAGTGAGTCAGGTCTTATACACCGGCCTGTTAAAATCCAGCTTTACAGCAGGACTGCATCAAGATGCCGACACAGTGCAGAAACCAACGTGTGAGCACACGCATCGTTTGTATACAGTCTGTGGGGTTGACTTCCTGTCCCGTCAGCTGATTTCTGATCAGGTGTGCGTCAGGATGATTAAAGGAAAAAACTCCTTATCTGGAAATCCCTGCAGCTCGAAGCTTCAGACTGTGGATGCATTAATTAACCTTGAAGGCGGCTCCTAGCCTCGAGACTAATTTCCCCTGGTGGTCGCCTGTGGTATTACAATTTTAAAACTAAACCACTACTGAGCACGTGCAGAAGCTGGCACCCATCAACACAAACCCAGGAGTGGGAAACTCTTCACGCTCACGACCTGCTTTAGATCCAAAAACCTGCAGTTTCAGCGCGAGTTCAAACACGAGCAGAGGAATCGAGCGCTCCGGTTAGAAGACGTTTGCTAAGACCTGCCTGGTCATGTGACCTGCAGCCGCAACGCTCCATCGGTGAAACACAGTAAGCCATGTTTCACCAAATAAAAGAGACAGTCATAAAACACACAACCTGACTGCTTCTTTGAGTGTCAGCAGAGTGTAAACACACACACACACACACACACACACACACACACACACGCACACAGGAAGGGCTGGTCTCCTGCATTAGGACAGAAACCTGATCCACTCTGCTGCCAGAGGAAGACGAGGAGGAAGCACTTACAGGTCTAAGCACACGCACGCACACACAGCATCTCTGTCTATGGTAATTCCTGTGATGATGATGATGATGAAGGGCACAGCTGGGTGAATCAGAGGAAGTTTTCAGTTCGCTGAAGTCGAGAGCTCAGAACATCTTCTGGTGTGAGACCAGGAGACACAGAAATCCAGAGTTTTCTT
Source organism: Diplotaxodon limnothrissa (assembly GCF_057381915.1). Classification (NCBI taxonomy): domain Eukaryota; kingdom Metazoa; phylum Chordata; class Actinopteri; order Cichliformes; family Cichlidae; genus Diplotaxodon; species Diplotaxodon limnothrissa. Next base: position 1,795,555 of record NC_140613.1, on the reverse strand, counting down.
AAAAGTTTTTCCCACAGTGCACCTCTCTGTGTACAGTATTGGCTCCTCGGGGCTCCCGTAGCAACATTATTGAAGCGCAGCAAACAGCAACGCGGCCGCGCTCGGCAGACCGGGTCACCTTCACGGTTCTGAGGCTGCTCGCAGATTTATTTTTGGCTGTCGACCCGTCGCGTGGGTTCTGCGGCACCACAGGACATTAACTCTGCTCCGTAACGAGCTCGACTTCAACCGCTGCGCTCAGATAACACCGGAGCTCGCGGTGCGGCTCCCTGCGGCTCAGCTCAACCTCAAACTTCATCTGAGACGTCTGTCAGCGCTTCTCCATCGCCCACAAACCCGGAGACTCCCGTCCAAAGACAGCAGGAGTCAGTCAACCAATCACAACGCACCGTTTTCATCTCACACGCGCGAGTGCAGTCCTACCTGAATCGGAGCGATTTGGAGAGCTGAGCTATCCGAGCTCTGCGGAGGAGAGAGGACGAACCATCCATCAGGAGTCAGAGCTCAGAGCTGACTGAGAGCGAGGCTGCGTGTGTGTGCGTGTGTGTGTGTGTGTGTCTGTGTCTGTGTGCGTGTGTGTGAGTGTGTGTGCGTGTGTGTGTGTGTCTGTGTCTGTGTGCGTGTGTGTGAGTGTGTGTGTGTCTGTGTGTGTGTGTGTGTCTGTGTGTGAGTGTGTGAGTGTGCAGCATTATCCTGATGTCCAGCTGGCTGTCACTCTGTCGGTTATAAAGCTGCACTCAGCATCAGCACCACGCACACAGAGGCTGGGACAGATGTTGTGCAGAGGTTCAGCAAACACTTCCTGGTGTCACACACTTCCTGTTGGCCGTTAAACCTCGCTCAGGCTTGAAGCTCCTCCCACACCTGCATGAATCCAGGAGGAGACCTGCATCTGGATTAATTCCTCACTCACAGTTTCCTGTCATGACACGCGCACGCCGACCATGTTTGTTCTCATGTTGGTGAATCAGGTTAATCGCTGTGGTCTGAAATCTGCCACGCCCCCATTTCTCCATATAAGGAAACACACTCACCTCGATGCTGACTCTAACAGTGCCGATTGTCTTAATAAGTCAGGACGCAGTAACCATGGTGATAAATGCTGTAATGCTCGGATTAAATCTGATTATTTTCCCTCAAAGGAAAAATAATCTTGGACTGGTTAAACTGTCGCTTAAAAAAAGCAGACAGGAAATGAGAGGAAGTGCTACCACAGCGTGTGAGGGCGTGGTGGACGGCAGCCTGTCTCTGAGCCTGCTCCTGCTTAAAGGGGCTTCTTCCTCCTCACTGCCACCAAGTGCTGCTTGTAGGTGATGGTTGGTGTCGAGTCTTTACAGCTGTACAAACCGTCCGACTGCTGTTGTGTCAAATATCTTTGTTTACTATCATCAAAATCGCCGAGGAAACGAAAAACATTTTTGTTAAAGGACGTTTTTGAATGACATATTTTCTTGGTGACACACATGGATCAGAGCTCAGACAGGAAACGAGTCATTCACGACTTTAAAAATGATTTCACAATAAATTTAAATCGAATTTAACAGGAAAACAGAGTCATACCTGGAAGTTTTCCAGGGAAAAGATCTCATGAAAACACACTCAGGAGGAAACGTTATCTTACAAACCCACCAAACCTCTGCAGAGTGCAGCAGATTCCAGTAAAACCACCTCCAGGCAGTGCTGGGAAGGCTGGGCGGGTTAATGGAAAGAGGGAAAACCCACAACCTCCACCATCGGCAGGAGGAGAGACCTGCTGCATATTCTCCGACCCGCCCTCTGTCTGCCGCACAGAGTTGTCACATGTGACAGAAGGACGCCGGGCGTCATTACTGGAGGAAACGCAGAGCGACCAGAAGCAGCAGCCAGAGCAGGAAATGAGCTGCAATATCAGAGTCTGCTGCTCAGCGTCACTGAGCATGAACGAACTGCAGATTCACTCAAACCGACGCGTCCGCGACTCTGACCCGGCCCACAGTCAGAAGCTCTCTCTAACAAACCAATCAAACCGTCACCGGCTCGCCGAGACCGAAGGAAACCGTCACATCACGATTCCCAGCAGACCTCTTATGGAGCCAGTTTCCTCCTTCATAACAAACGCTGTTAGAGACCGACTCAGTCGACCCCCCAGGCCTGAGCAAACCTGCAGTTCCTCCAAAGTCCACTAGAGGCTCAGAAGTGAGTCGCCCCCACAGACCCCCATGTGAAAGGCAGACGTGATGCTGTTTGCTCATATCAGGGGTAAAAGCACTCAGCCTGGCTCGTCTGTGTTCATATGATCAGTTTACGTTTATAAATTCTGAATTTTAGGAACATTTGTCCGTAAATTCATGTAATTTGTTTACATTTATGTTCATTAACATGCACTGTCCTAAATAATGAAATTAAACTGAACAGACGTGGAAACACACTGTGCAGGACCTCAGTGCCTGTTCCAGGCCAGGCTGTCCTGTTTCTAGCAGGGGGGTCTGAACCGTCCATCTGGACCCTGCAGAACCAGCAGAGAGCCCGAGGTGGACCCCGAACACGCAACAGGAGGCCTGACAGCGTCGCCTGCGGGTGGAGACCTTTATCATCAGGCTGCAGGCGGAGGAAGGACTGTGCACAGACATCCCGTCTGCACCAAGGCTGGAGTGTGTTTATGTTTAGATTTAATGGAGTAAAAGACTCAAATCTGAGCGAAGAACAGCTGAAGAACAGCTGAAGAACAGCTGAAGAACAGCTGAAGAACAGCTCGAGCTCTGGAGGTGTTACCTGTCGGCATCGGCGGGCCGGATGGAGGGCAGTCTGAAGCTGGTGTTTCTGTCCAGTTTGGTCTGACTCCTCGTCCTTTTGATGGAGCCTTTAAGACGTTTACTGAAAAACCCCTGAAGGAGAAACAGCAAAGGTCAGAATCAGTCACAGATGGTGATTTTCACGAGAGCAGCACTGATCTTCACAAAGACACGTTAACGTGGACTTTCATGAGCGTTGGATCGGTGAGTAATCGCTTCAGATATTCGACTGTAACCTCAAACCGTCTTCCAAGAATAAAAGCGGCTCCTGTTTCTACTGATCCACCCTAAAAACTCTCAGATCTCTCAACAGCGTCTCACACGTCCTTTTTCCATCCTGTTTCTGTCACAAGAGCCTCGCTGTGAGCGATGCTGCTGTGGCTCACACAAAGCTCCGCTCTGAGCCAGCGAGGTCCTTCACAGAAACACTTCTCCATCCTCGACCTCACAAACTCAACTCACGGGATCCAGGTGATCCACCAGAAAGATGAAACACTGATGCAGCAGCACCATCCCTCAGTCCTCAGCACAAACCACCACCTTCAGTTGCAGTCAGGTTTAATCTCATTATTTTGGTGATTACTGTACGCGATTCAGCAGCGATGAACGGGCTCAGGTGGACGTGCCTCGACTAGAAAACGCCCTCTGGTGGTGTTTTCATGCAGGTGGAATAAATGACGTGAGCACAGCATCCGCACACACCTGTGCGTTTCAGCTCATTTTAGAGCGACTGTAACTCCGTCACGTTTGCACTGAAGACACAACTCCAAGTTCTACAGCGATATTCGCCTGCGCCAGCTGCAGTGAAAGGCGGTGGGGTCTGAGTCGTCCACAGCACAGTGTAGTGTAATGTTTCACAGGTCGCTGAGCTCAGCAGCATGTTTGACCAGCACCTGCTGCCCCCTGGTGGCGTTTTCATGCAGGAGAAACAATAAATGTCTTCAGCTCAGCCACTCTGAGACTTCTGGTAGAAGATTCATGTGTCTGTTGTTTTGCTGGTATTAAAAATCACTCTGACATCTAAACACACCGACACCACCCAGGCCTGCTTCAGGCTGAGTGCTGATTGGTTCCACACTGATGAGTCATCCCTGTATCTCCATCTATGATCAAACTCTGATCAAACCCTTCAGCTCTCAGGTCGTCTGTCACAATAAAAGCCCCGTGCAGAGCTGTGGAAGTGAGCGGCCTCATTTCCGGAGATATTAATATCCTCAAACGCATCACCTCCTCCCCCCTCCCCTGCAGACTCCCTTCAGGCTCATTGGCTCCTTTTAATGCATCAGAATAAAGACGCATCCTGCCAGAGAGCGAGGAACACTTCAAACAGGCCGCCTGCACCCTTAAAAACCGCCTCCACCAAACAGCCAATCACACCTATTGATCACGATTATTGGTCTCTGAGGATCGCTGAACAGACGACTGAAAGCTTCGTGTCACTTCCTCACCACTGATGAACTCCCAGCATGCTCCCCGGCCGTGTTTACTTAAATCTGCGTGAAGACGTCTGAAACTAAAAATACGACCTGAGAGCTGCGACACAAACTCTCAGCACAGAGTTTCAGCTCTGCTTCAAAGTGCTAACGACGGGAAAACAGTCGCAGCAGAGCTTCAAACAGAGACGCTGGAAACTAACAGAACAACAGCTGCAGTAACAAAAACAACAGCTGCAGTAATATCCTGTGTTCAGTTGCACCGACATTTTATTTACTGAGCACTTTCCTGATAACCTGATAACCAAGCTAGTTAGCATTAGCATGCCACCCTCCCTTCTGGCTGTGAAAAACTGACGAGGCGTTGATGAGTGATGCCACGACCTAAACACACACGTAACTTATTAATATCAAGTATTCAGACTTTAGCGCCACCTGCTGGTAACAGGAACTCTGCCTTATGTACAGCCTGATATACAGCAAACAGGCGACACGTGTCCGTGCTCTGAGGGTGGAGGAACACCAGAGAGGACGACGGAGCAGAGACGGGCCTGAGATCTCTGTGATGGCGTGCAGTAAATAAATACATGCAGAGACGCGTTCCCGTTACTCACCGGCACTTTGAACGGAGACGTGTTTGGATTGTCGACTGCGACGCTCTTCTCCGAGCTCCCCAAACCGGAAATACTCCTCCTCCTCGGAGATCTCTCCGAAGAAACTTCTGCAAAGAGAGAGAGAGAGAAAGGGAGGGTTAACCAGCATCATCATCATCAGCCTCTGAGCTGAGCGACGGAGGACAGGCGAAGACGTTCAGACATGACGGAGGACGAGGACAGACGTCGGGTCGCAGATATCTACACCTTCTGTCAAACGTTCTTCCAGTAATCACGCCGCCAACACACTTCAAGTCATTTTCACCAACCAAAGTGCTGCAAACGGACTGAAAGGTTCAAATAGGAAGAAAACCAGAGAGCGCCAACAGCACGTAACCATGACGACTGCCGCTGACCAGTGCAATCATCTGAGCCGCCACGTCTTATGGGTCGTGTCCTGATTTAACATTTAACTGAAACTTAAACATTTACTGGACTGTAAGTCAAGGCAGATGTTCCACATGAGGTCTACGGGAGAGTCTGATTGGTTACACATCAGAAGTAAAAGCCAATCAGAACTGAGAACAGAGAAACACATTCAGTCTGAAGCAGCAAAAACAAATGAGCTGAAAGAGTCACGATAATAAGAGAGTAACTTTAATGAGACAAACTTTAAAACATGAAGACAAATCAGCTGTGACGGCGCCACAGCGGCTATGCTAATGGCAAAAAGGCTAAATTATGCTAGCAGCTACATGGACAGGAAGCCTCAGACTTCCTGAAACCAGCTCAGCTAAAACTTGAACATGTGAACAGCAAACAGAAGAGGAGCAGACAGAAGCAGTGCTGGGACCATCTCTACGTTATTTAATATGAACACTAACCAGGATTTCCACGGCTCAATGACAGAGGATTCAAAAGTACACGACTAATAATAAATAACATCAGTGATGAGAGCATGACGCCAGATTCTTTCTGCACCTGTAAATCATTCAGATATCGCTCCTCTGTCTCTCCTCCTCTTTAATAATCTGTATCGGCCCGTCTGTGAAGCTCGCCAAGCTTCCTGCTGCAGAAACCAGAGTCTAACATTTCCGCGTCCTCCTCTGCAGCTCTCTGCAAACACATCCAGTGGGCCGGGTTGGGCCCCGAGCCACATGTTTGACACCTCTGTATGAGAGTTCATAACGCAGCCGTTTGGAGCATGAAGACACACACGAGCCACAATCAGCTGTGGGAGTTCCACCCCGACCCAGCTCAGGCCGCCGCCACCTTATACGGAGCCAGCAGCGTCATGGCGACACCAGAACAACATGTGGAGAGACGCTGGCGTCCGACCGGCAGCGTATGGAGCCAACATGATGTTTACATGCTGAGGAAACAAAACGTGCTGCTCTGCAACAGGAAGTGAGCGCAGCATGCAGCAGCGGGGAGCTGTATCAGGTTCCAGCTGCAGGACGAGGCGCTCGCCGCATGCACGCCGCAGGCATGCAGCGCTGCGAGGAAGCCGGGGACAAACTTTCATGCAACCCCCCACACCCCACCAACCGAACCACCCCTGACGATGGAGGAAGAGGAGCGCTGACGGGGACGCCATCAGCGCTGGTCTTTCACTCCCGGGACAAAGTTGAGGCAACATGCGGCAGGAAGCCCGGTATGACAGGTCGGTCACATGACACGGACAGAGACATACACAGAGGGAGAGAGAGGGAGACGGTACCTCGATCGCAGCTGTTCCCCATCATCTGAGGAGAGGACACACACAGAGTCAGACGGGATTGGCCGGAGCCGCTGCCACCTGTCAGCCAATGAGGTTAAGCTGCAAACATCCGTCTTTGTCCCGTCCTCCACTTTGGCATCCCCCAGCCCTCCCCTCTGCCACCCCTCCCTCCTCAGCACCGCATCCTCCTCCTTCACGCTGCCTCCTTTCCCATCTCCTCCTCCTCTCTCTCCACTCAGCAGTAATTCTAAGTCTCGCTCGTCCGCTCGCTGAGGTTTTACCGCATTTCTTCAATCAATCCCACAAACTGCTCCGTTCTGCTGTCTCTCCTCCTCTTCGTGTCTTCCTTCCTCTCTGCAGACCCTCCTCTCCCTCTCCCTCGCTCTCTGTCTCTGCAGCACCTCCCTCTCCCTCCTCTTCCTCTCTCGCTGCGTTTATCGCTGCCCTCGGAGGATAATTACCAAATAAGTTTCCCCTCAGCCAGCTGATGTGGGACACAACTCTGGGGGCCGAATCACATCAGGCCTGCAAATTAACTCTATTTTCAGAGTCTGTTCATTGATCCGATCACTCGCTAATCACCATTAATCACTTTCAAAAGCATAATTTATGTCATCGGTGACCCGGGACTGAAGAGTCGACGCTTTTTAATAACACAAATGTTCACACTCTGGCTCTTTAACCATTCAGCACAGGATCCGACGCCTGTCTCTGAGTCTGAAGACTTTCAGAGTTTCTTAATGATCTGCTCTAAAATGAAAATTATTGAAACTTTTAGAAACTGTACCTGCAGCTGCGTGCAGACTATGAAACAGTAATCAGACGCGTCTGCAGACGCTCTGCCTGCTGTTCAGCTTAAATATTATTTCCTGTTTTTGCACCTGAGTCGTTCAGACCATCAGCATCAGTCCACACCTGCTGTTGTTGGCACACAGGTAGACTCAGTGCAGCAAAATTTAAACCCACTCATGACCAAGTGTCCTCTGTCACACTCAGTGGATCCTCTGATCATCTATAAATATCTATTGATCAGCTGTGTCTCAAATATCTGTACTCTGAGACAAGTAATCAGCAGATGAGCCACACCAGGAATCGAACCAGCAAACATGTGACATGTGATCAACAGTAATCATCAGTTTGCTCAGGTTTTCACCTTCCTCCTCCTCCTCCTGCTGCTGCTGCTAACGAGATATTGATCAGCGGGAACTCGGCTCAATCTGTCGTTTCAGCGGATCCACCAGAGACCGCGACCTTCACAGACGGGGTCACGGTCAAACCAGAGACCAGCAGCTCGCCAGTCTGGTGCTTTGGTCTATTTTTGCTTAGGTCTGTGACCTGTGGGCGTGGCTTACACTAACACTGTAGCTAACAGACTGAGGTAAAACCATGCACGTGCACTGCTTCTGAAACTTTGCACCTTTTCATCTAAATATGCTTTTAAAAAAAAACAAAGTTGTCAGCTGATGCAGCTAGCTGCTAATTAGTGCTAACACCCACGTTTGTTAGCAGTAACCTCACAGCAGCCATGTTATTGGCTAGATGATGTCATTAAGCTTCCAACCGCACAAACACGCGCCATTGGTCCAGTTCAGGTCAAGCTAGCAGACAGCTAGCAGCTACAGCCGCCTGTCAGTCAAACAGGCCCCGCCCCCAATAATACGAACTTTAAGCAGGCTGTAAACATGTTGCAAGCATTGACTCACTGCCAGAGCCTCTAGTGGTCATTAGAGGAACTGCAGGTATAAAAGCATGAACGTGTGAACAGATGCACACTGAGGGACTCTGGACGGCTTTCAGTTGCTGGATCTTTCCGCCGCCCTCCCTCTGACCACCACGACTTTGGGTTAAATCGGCTCACGTGTCGGCTCGTAGGTATCGAGCTTCCCGGACGGACTCGTGGGAAAACCGCTGCTAAAAATAAGCCTGAGGGCAGAGAGAGGCAGAGCCGAGGGACAGGAGGAGGCTATCGGGTGTCAGAGAAAGTCATCCATCAGCTGCTGGTGTCGGCGCACGCGATGGTTTCAGCCTGTTTGAGTTTAAAATCCCGTCGGCCTCCGAGGGCTCCCTGAACATCTGTCCGCTCACAGCTGGCTGATTAGTTTAATGTCTGAGTTATCGACTCGACCGCCTGATGAATGAGCAGCTCTGTGAGGACAAACCTCCACAAACAGAAACCTGCACATAAACAACCAGGTAATACTGACCAATCACATCTCAGCAGACAGCGAGCAGGTAAACACTGAACCGTGAGCACCCTCCTCCCATCATAAGTGGTTCAACCTGTCACCTGTGTGTGTGTGTGTGTGTGTGTGTGTGTGTGTGTGTGTGTGTGTGTGTGTGTGTGTCAGTAGTGTGACACCGCTCAGAAAAGATGAATGGGTGGATGTGATGTCATCAGAAAGGAGCGCGAGGAATGCTGAAGCTGACCTCTGTTGAACTCTGGCTCATTCAGGAGTTGACACACCTGACACACACACACACACACACACACACACACACACACACACACACACACACACACACACACACACACACCAGTCTGCTGCACAAAGAAACCTTTGTGTGAAGCTGTCTGCAGGGCAGAGTGGGCGGAGCTTTCACAGCAGCAGGTATAAGGTGAGATTCCCAGAAAGTCCTGGTTTTAGTGAATGTTTCCCAAAGTGGGAGCGTGTCTAAGAGCAGAGCCGTGAGGCCACAGCGCCTGCATGAAGGTGAAACAGCCTCATGTCCAAACATCATCAGGCGTCTGGGCTCACGGCCGTTACATCACAGGTCTGATGGCTCATCACATCATTTATCAGTGTTTACACATTTTTTGTATTAACGGCTGTCAGCCTGCAGCAAATCTCACATATTTTATATGATTATTAGAAAACAACAAACTAAAAGATTCCTCTTAACGGAGCCGTGTAACAAAAAACACTGAAGAGTGACAGTGGGTGAAGGGATCACTTCTTTCCACATTTAAACAATTTCAAGTGTTTGAATGTGAAAATACTGACGGTAGGAACAGCGTGGATCCTGTGGAGGGCTACGACCGCGTTCTCTGGCGTTCGCCTTTTTTAAACTTGTTGTGCCGGCTTTGTTCCTTCTCTTCAGTTGTCATCAGAGTTTTTCTCAGCAGGAATGATAAAAACAACGAGACCCCGTCAGCCCTCCTCCTCACACTCAGCTCCGCTTTCACAACAAATATTCAAAGAATTTCTTTTCACATAATGAAACCAGTTCTGTTTGTCGAGCCTCGTTCGGCCCGTGTGCGTCGGCCGCCTCCTCTCGCGTCGCTTCACATTCCTCTGAATAAATTAACAGTAGCAGTGAAACTCTGAGCCACCAGCTCGCCCCGCTGCCGCTGCTCAAACCACGACCACGGCGCCAGGATTCAACCTGCTGTCACCTGCCCGATCGGCTCGGATGTCGTTCGCTTTGGTTTCTGTCATGAGGAATGTCGGGGCAGATTTAAGACGTTTGGAACGAGTGTCGGATAATAAACAGCTGGTCCACACACTCAGTTACACGTATTATTTCTATTACAGGTAATCAAAGCTGAAGTTTTGATCGTTTTGTCACATTTCGCAGACCTTAAACGTTCTTGCTTCATCAGACCTCCTGAAGCTGTGGCTTCATTAACAGTGTGGAGCATCAGGTCATCTTCACCTGCAGAGCTCAAACTGGGATCATTTAAAAGCAGTCCTGAGCCGCAGCTTGTATCTTTGAATTCAGGTGTTTTCAGTCTGGATGCCACAGGTGTACGAGATCCAGCTCCGTGAACTCGAGCGTGGGCTGCAACAGGACGCCACCGCGGTGCAGCGTTTGTGCTGATGTCAGAGCGGCAGCGACTCTGCTGAGTCGTGTTTAGGGACATTGATGCAGTTTAATGCATGAAAGTCGCTGCCGCTCTGCTGACTCAGTAGCTGCAGAATTCATCCTTTGACTTTAACATCAGCACAGACACGGTGAGCCGGGAGCTTCCTGGTACTTCCTGGCAGCTCAGCCTCTGAACGCTGCGCCGTCTTCACCTGATTTTTAACTCAAATGTTTCTGGATTTGAAAACATTTGCTGCTCTGTTATTTTGGTAATTTAAATTCCCGTTGCTGTTCTGAGCTCTACATTATTGTTTGCGACACTTTAATTTCAGATCAGCTCGAATGTAAAGCGTGAATTTGTGGCTGACTTCAGATTTGTTTCCACAGCTCTTAATTCCAAGTTCTGGAATAAACCTTTAGTCTGAATAAATGTTATTTTGTTTCGTCCTATTATTGCAAACTCCTGTTACAAACAGTCGAATCTGACCTGGGGTCAGTCGTCTTCCCGTGCTGCGAGGACGCCGCCCTCATTAAACTCCAGAGTGACAGAATCACAGTTACAGCCTCGATCAGAGCGAGCGAGGCGCCTGTGGAGACGCGTGGTCTCTGCTGCCACGAAGCATCTCTGTAGATCTTTCATAACGCCGCCTCCTGCAAGGTCAAAGGTCAAACTCTCTAAAAACAAAACTGCAGGAAACAGTGGCGTGCTCCTTTAAAGGGAGCTCCCGTCATGCTGCGTGCATCCTCAGATGGGAGTCGTCTTCGGGAAATTTGGGACACAATGATCTAATCATAGCAGGAGCGGGGACAGCTGGAGCGCCGCGATTTAGGCTAACTGTCACAGCATCCATTAATAATGACGAGCAGCCGAGCGCACGGAACCGGAAGAAACGTGAGAGCCGCCGAGCACCAGGCGCCCGCAGTAAGGAGACGTCAGCGTACCTCCAGATCTGAGAGGCTGAAGTCATGTTTGCACACTGAGTGTGACTCAGGCTGGCCGTTATAGTAACCATCATCAATGAGCTCGTTAATACGCTTTAACTAGCAGGTCATTACTGAGCACTAATAACAATGAAACTGAGGTCACTCAGAGGTCACTTTGATCTTTATTGTTGTCCCTGATGACGAGCGGCTCTGCATTGGAGCAACAAGTGCATCATGGGACGGACGCTGACGACTCCGAGCAGTGAATGACTGTAAGCTGTGATAATGGTTGCCATGGTGCTGCAGCCACACAGGTTTTTGTTTTTTAAACTGTCCTCACACAGGAAGTGATGACAGACCGCAGGCAGAAGAGACTGGGCGGGGCTCGCCCGGTTTCTCAAGATGACATCATGTGTTGTGAATGAACTCGGAGATAAGAGGAAGAATCCTGACCTCAGGTGTCACCAGATTTGTTGCTGAGGTGACTACAGGACTGGCTGAGGTCACACCTCTGCATTACTGAGGACTGACAACGTCCCGCTGACTGTCAGCTGATGCTTCACACTTAAATATATATCATTTATTTTAGAGAAACGAGCTGGAAAACATTTATTTGCTGATTAAGTCAGAGGACTGTGAGTCAGGAGAGCGAGGGCCACAGCCTTCTCAACCTTTGTCATGTGCACTTGGTTTCTAACGACCTGGTTAGAAATAATGGTCGGTTTGATAAAATACAGGTTTAGTCGATCTTATTTTTTCCTACAGTCGAGCTCTTGTTCTTTTCCACACACTCGCTGTAGTCTCAGTCCAGTGTAATAACCCTGGAGCAGGTTTTACTCCCAGCATGCTCCGAGAGCTGGTTTTAAAGTTCAACCACGATCTGAAAGCTAAAGTCGGTTCTGCTTCAGATCTCAGCGTGGAGGTTTTAATGCATCATCATTTCTAAATACATGTTTACCTTTAATGTCTAAATGATTCTGACTCTCACCTGTCCTCCGCCATCACGCATCCTGCCTGCAGTCTGGGCGTGACCTCTGACACGGAGCTTTGATTTGACATTCAAATCACCAACGGGCCGCAGCCATGTTTTCTCCAGGAACATGAGCCTCCATCATGTGGACTCTGACACAGCCCCACCTCAGCTACTCTGCACAGACTTCCTGTTACATACAGGGCTTTAACCCGCCCACATCACACACTCATGTACACCTGACGACCCGAGCTGCAGGACAGGGATGCAATGATCGGGACCAAAGAACCAAAAGGTGATTAAAGTGCCGCGCTGCGACAGCCCGTTACCTTGCTGGCACGCTCGCTGCGTTAGGTTAACACTTGTTAGGAAGCTTTTATTGCACCATAACAGTAACACAGCATGTCGTTAACTGCCTGCTCCACTCCGTGTGTGAGGAGCTGCATCGCTGCGAGCCGAGAGCAGGGGAAGGACAGACGACATGAACACATAACAGAGAGGTTTTGGCTTTCCATCCATCCATTCGCTTCCGCTTGTCCTTCTCAGGGTCGCGGGGGGCGCTGGAGCCTATCCCAGCTGTCATAGGGCGAGAGGCGGGGTACACCCTGGACAGGTCGCCAGTCTGTCGCAGGGCCAACACACAGGGACAGACAACCATTCACACTCACATTCACACCTAGTGACAATTTGGATTATCCAATTAACCTATCCCCACAAGCTGCATGTCTTTGGACGGTGGGAGGAAGCCGGAGTACCCGGAGAGAACCCACGCAAACACGGGGAGAACATGCAAACTCCACACAGAAAGACCCCGGCCTGATGGTGGAATTGAACTCAGGACCTTCTTGCTGTGCGGCAACAGTGCTAACCACCGTGCCACCGTGCTGTTTTGGCTTTCCTCCAGAGCAAAACCCACAGAGCTGACATAAAAACTGTTTAGTGCTTATATGCACAGTCATCCCTTCAAAGACGTCTGAGGCAGAAACACCCAGCAGTTCTCATCACCTCAGTCCTGCTGACTGTCAGGATCTTACTAAAAGACACTCGAGCTTAAATTCAAATTCTGGGGCCTGAGAAATCAGAAATGTGTTCTCCTGAATAATCATCACAACGTTGTCATCATTGTTCACATCTTCGTCGTCACTTCTTTGTGCCGTTTGTGTTTGAAAGCGCTGTATAAAGAAAGTTTATGACTGCACCTGTTAAAGCTCAGAGCTGAACGTCTCTTTTCTTTCATGTCTGAATAAAATTCAGACCAGCAGCAGCTCGACTGATCCATCAGCTGAACACGTTCACCTCTGATGGTGATCGATAACTGATCGATAACTGATGCCAGGCTGCTGATCGGAGAAACTAACTTCTCCTCTCGGTCCGACTCCTCGCGGAGCCTGAAGCTGCAGCTCTGCAGGCAAACTTCAACCGAACACGCGCCCGAACGCAGCCGGCGGAGAGCGCTCCGGAGGCGGGCAGCAGACCGAGCTTCTCCCGGTGTCTGCCCGACCTCCGGAGGTCCGACCGGAGGGTTAGAGAGAGACACTCACCCGGAAAGTCCATCACAACCGCGATAACTCTAAAGTCATGTCCTCACTCAGTCCGGACGGTCTCACTCCGTCAGCAAACAGCAGCTCAGCGCACACTTCCCCCGCACCTTCACAATAAAGGTCCGAACCAGGAAACTGCGCTGTCAGCGAAGCGCTCGGCCTTCAGTATAAAACTGTGATAACATCATTTACAACCCACGGCTCTCTAACACAACGAGCCAGCATTTAAAGCAGCTTGTTGGCAGTTTTATTTTCGTGGCTCTCTCTTGCTATTTGTGTCCCGTTACACAACGAGCTCAACAAGTTAAATTCAAACCTCACAAAACAACAACAAAAGCTTCTCGGAGGCTTTTATGATGGAGACATAAATAAAAAAAGGTGATGTTTAGATGTTAAACCTGCTTAGAGAGCAGTTGGAGAGTGTTTGCAGACACTCGCCAACCCTCATGACCAGCAGTTACATCACATCCAGTGTGGTGGACAGCCCCTTTATAATCTGCCACGTCCAGCGGGAGGAAAAATTAACCGTTAGAGTGAAAAAAACAAACAAGTATCAGTGCATTCAGTTTAAATATCAGTGGCCGAGGACACGTCAAAGAACAGATAAATCTGAATGATGCAAATATAAATGGTGTTTTTCAGATTTGTAGTTTTGCTGCTGATGGACCGAACTGATCTGACTTGAATGATTTAAGTCTGTGTGAACACGACAGAGTCACATGTAGCCTGAGGGAGCACTTTTAATATCAGCAGCATTTGTTTTATTGAGGAATTTATGGACTGAATCCAGACTTGTGTCACAGACTTTTACTTTGAAGGTGAGTTTGGAGCAGGAGGTGGTGGTTTTATTGTGGTGGAGCAGACAGGTGGAGAGCAGACAGGAATGCAGCAGATCCAGAGATGAAGCGAGACGAGAGATCAGCCTGAAACAACAACGAGGAGCGAAGACAAAAACCCGTTTTGGAGACTTTTGCAGCAGCTGAACAGAGAGCGCGGCAAAGAGTGGCGAGAGCTTTAAAAACAGCCCCAAACAAAAGAGCCTGTGTGGGACCCACGCGGAGAGACAGGCACACTGAAAAGCACTCCGAGAGCTCAGGTTAAAGGTCTGGCTTCAAACACATGAAGGAGAACCGTGCCGTTAACTCAGTACGAAGACGTTTCACAATCATGTCTTTGTGCGTGTGTAATAAGACACGTGTAATAATGTATCTATAATATACAAGTACACGGGGAACAGGAAGTGCAATGGTTCCCGTACGGCCACTCTGAAAAAATTCCCGTGCATTTGTACTGAGACGGGACGGAGCAGAGGAGAAGGTGTCGCCGGACTTCCTGGGATTTCTGAAAATGTGTTGTGTGACTTCCAGCTCGTACTCCGGTTGGCTGAGAGAAGTGAAAATCTCAGAGCTGTGAAACGATTCAAAAGCAGCCCGACAGCGATCACGTGACCAGAGAGACGACCCTTCAGCAGTCATGTCTTTACTAACACTGATTGGTCGAATGGATCCAACCAATGTTGAGTGAGTCTGCCACACACAGTATGAAACTCATCATTCAGCCTCAGTCAGACGGTTAAACCATAAATCTGTACTACAGTAGTCCAGCTTACCTAAACCCAGTATTACTCCAGTTAAACCAGTGCTGCTTTTATTTGACAGCCTGGATTCCAGTCCCGTGACCCTCAAAACTGACCGACTGCTCCTTTAACTACAGACTCTCCTGCTGTGACCACCTGCAGCCTGACAGGAAGTCACCTGCACAGGTGAGCGAAGGCGTGACCTGAGGCCTGGGGCTACGTTCACAAACAGATCATCTGCTGCGATCAGGCCGCGGCCCAGGAAGAACCTCAGCTGGACGCTCCTGTGTCACAGCGAGGAAGAGGAGGAGGAGGAGGCTGCAGAGCTGAGACAGTTAATGAGCACACAGTCAGCACTGTAATTAGACTGTACCGAAGACAGAGGACTACAATTATATCTCAGCTCTGTCACTGCTGCTCGGCCTTCAGTTTGCAAACAACAAGCAAAAAGAAGCATAGGAGGAAGAGGAGGAGGAGGAGGAGAATAAAACAGGGTTTAATTTCCTGATTTAGTATTTTGCTTCACGCCCTGGTTTTAAGTCTCAGAGAGCGTCGGGTGTTTCAAAACATCCAGTGAACTCAGAGAAAGGGTCAGAAATGTTTGATTCAAAAACGCTCTGGACACAGTCTGAACAGTAAAGACGAATCAGTTTGACTCCAGACTGAATTCAGCTAAAAACACAGAACAAATAAATCTAACAGCACTGGAACAGGATACAGACAAAGATCGCTCATCGTATTAATCCTGAACAGTCTACACCTGCGAATAAATCCACTTTAAATCCAGCATGAAATACAGGAAAATTCTAGTGTGAAACCAGTGACTCATCAAGCACAATTTCCAGTATTTCCAGTATAACTTATTAAACTGCCTCAGACCTTTAAAATCAAACATTCAACCCAGTATTAAACCGCAGATTCAGTATTAACAGCCCACAGACACTGGTTTCATCCCCAGTAACAAACACATCATCCAGCCATAATCCAGCTTTAATCCAGATCTGCCAGTAACTACAACAAAATGGTTTTTGCAGATAAAACCAGTTGTAACCCAGAATTATAAACCCAGTTAAACCAGTATAAACTCAGGGTGAGTCTGCGCTGGACCATCAATAAAAACCAGGAAACTCCAGTGTTAAACCAACGATTGCCCAGTATAAATGTTGCCCAGTATAAATGTTGCCCAGTATTAGGGCTGCCACGATTTGTCGACTAGTCACGATTACGTCGACTATCAAAATCGTCGACGACTGATTTAATAGTCGACGCGTCGTTTGAAGCTTTGTAAAATCACAAAAGACGCAGGAATAATAGCAGGATTTAAGAGTGTAATAATGGACTGAAACAGAAGATGGCAGCACTGCATGTACAAGGATTCCAGCTGCCGTTAAACCCCGAAGAAGAAGAAGTAGCTGTGTCCCAGAATTCATAGCGCGGCCCAGCTTAGTTTCCAACAATGGCGGTAGCTAGTTAGTTTTAATATTACTCTTATTATTCTTTCTGGGTCACAAAATAAACGTTTAACATATTTTCAGGCGAGAATGTAGCTGTGTAAACCTCAAATATCTGCTCAGTTTATCAGGACACCACATATTTTCAAAAGCGCTCCGACGTTTTCGGAGACGTCTGTTACCCACTAGCTCGATAGCTAGCCGGGGGCTAGGTCACTAGCGCCGTGAGAACACCGGACTCCCGGCAAATTGTTTTCAAACCCACCGCCGTCTTTCGCTACTCAGGTTAAATATATATGAGTCACTTAGATAAATTAAAAATGTTGTTGTTTGGCTTTTTTTTTTTTTTTAGTATTTTATTTGTTCCTGAGTAAATCGGTTTGGCTGAGATTAAAGTTATAGTTTTTACACAGCTGAATAAACGTCAAGCAGACAGCTGATTATCAGAAGTGTGAGATGCTGGAGAATATACCCCGGTGTCCTGTTATATTTTAGATAGCAAGGAGTTTATTAAACTTTACCGAAACAATCTGCAAATTTCATTAAAATTGAATAAACTATCATTTTGTCTTTATTTTTAGTTAGCACCTTAAAAGCTTAAAGCTGAAAGCTAATGATAGTTATATAAGAGCAGATGCTGCTGGTGCAATAAGCTGTAGTTTTACGTCCAGTGGATGATGATCTGATTAGTCGACTAATCGCAAAAATAATCGGTGACTAGTCGACTATCAAAATAATCGTTTGTGGCAGCCCTACCCAGTATAAATGTTGCCCAGTATAAATGTTGCCCAGTATAAATGCTGTATTGACTGTAAACACAGGAACATTTTCAATGACATCAGTTTGAATGAAGCATTAAACCCAGAAAATTCCATCATTAGATCCTGTAAATTTCCAGTATGAAACCAGTATAAATCTGATATTGTACCCAAGCTAAAAACCAGTGTTACATTCCCACCAGTAGCCTGGTATTAAACCAGTTAAGCTTTTTTCAAACAAGTATTTACACCAGTATCCACACACTCACTTGCCTGATTTAATACCAGAATAATCCCAGTAGAGATCCAGTTCATACTGGTTGTTAGGGGCCTGTTTTGTGGGGGCAGACCGGCCACATTAACATATAAATAACCTCCCCCCTGTGAGGTGGGTGGTGGGGGATTAAGGAGGTCATTGAATGAATGGGCTCCTGTGTGGCTGAATGACGGGTGAGGGTCAGCGTGGGGGTGAGCTTGGGGGGGGGGGGGGGGGGGGGGCTTCTATCAGTCCTCTAGCTGATCAATAAACTCATCAATGCGGGTAACTCCGAGTCAAAGCTTTTTAAACTGTCGGCGTGTTGTTTCCCGACAGCCTCGCGGACCCCTGCAGCTCTGGGTGGGAATCCCCTCAGCCCGGGCGTCGGGGGCAGCGGGGGTCACCCGCGTTCCTTCAGACGGACGGACACTGGACGCTTTGTCCTCAGGCATTCCTCGGTCAGAGGCGACGTTCCCACACAGAGCCGCAAAATTACAGGCTGCACCCGAACGCCTCATTACAGCAGACAAACATCCACCTGAGAGACGCAGCGCGCCGACACGTCACAGGAGCCAGAGCTGCAATCACAGGTTACACACAAACCTCCCAAACTGCACACAAAAACTCTCACGCCTCAGACAGCTGTGAACATCTGGCAGCTGAAACATCCACCAGCAGAAATTCACCAGAAATGCTCCACGACTGGTTTCTAACTTCAAACTTGTGTAGGAGACATCATGAAAATATTCGCTTTTTCTTTTAGATGCAAACAAAGTGAATAAAATCAAGACTTTTTTATATTTTACACTTTTAAATCTTATATTTAAAATATATATGAATCCTTAATTTAGTAGAAAAATCTTTAATACAATGATTGTTATGATGCCGACAAACGTCATGAAAACAGGATCACTAAAAATCAAATAACCAGTATGAAACCAAGGATAGAACCGAGTTTATGGGTAAAACCAGTTTCAAACCCACATAAATCCCAAACTGACACCATCAGGGCCCAGCTTCATACAAACCACCACAACAACCAGTATGAATCCAGCTTCTAAGCAAATATCGTCCCAGTAGTCTCCAGTATAAATATATTTCTCCAGTCTAGTTAACCCAGTATAATGTCACAGTTAAACCAATATAGGATTAGTGTTTAACCCAGTATTAAAGTCAAACCACAGGTCGCCGTGACGCCGAAAACGCCAACAAGCACAAAAGCTCGACGCTAAAATAATTTTTATCTGTTTTATAGTTTTTAATCACACACACACACACGTGCGCACACGCACACGCACACGCGCACACGTGCACGCGCGCACACACACACACACACGTGCGTGCGCGCGCGCACACACACACACACACACAGAGCTCTGAAGAGTCCAGGATGAAGCTTCCTCTTCATGTGACGTCACATGACGCAGGTTTCTGTCTGTGATCACATGACCGTGAACATCGTCACAGAGATACTCAAACCCTCCTCATCACAGCCGTTCTTTTGTTTTCACTCTAATCCTCCTGATGACAGCAGGGTTTGGCCTCACACACACACACACACACACACGCACACACACACACAACACACACACACACACACCTGGTATTACATAACCAGCTCTGATCTTACCGAGCATGGCGGTGGCGCCCTCTGCCTGGAACTCCGGGAACTGTCCCTCTGAGGGGACGCTGACCGTCCTGCGGAGGCTGCGAGCCTTCGCAGAGTCTGTGGGGCTCTCCTGAGCGTCACCTGCAACCTGAGGGGGAGGAAGAGGAGGAGAGGGAAGTCAGAGAGTGTGTTGTGGAGAGGTCACGACCTGTGGGAGCTGCTCAGTTTTACCTCATCATCCTTGTTGAGCAGGATGAGCTGGGTGTCGGTCAGGATGCAGAACTTCCTGTCCCAGGAGCCGCTGTTGGTGTACGGGCTCTGACCGCAGGAGAATCGGTGAGCCGGAGGACCTTTAACATCTGGAAACAGAAGTAGCTCAAATCAGAGGAAGATTTCTGCCAGTCAGGCGCGACAGACGCAGGACAGACGACTTTATTACGATTAGTGGCGTCAAACACATCAGAAAGATGGAGAGATAACATGAGAATAATTTGAGCAAAGAATTGTTCCCGTTCTACTTTCCTAACGTAAAACAAAGAAAGGCCTCCAGTCGTTTCATAGAATTTAAATAACAATTTAAAAAAAAACCATTAAGATAACTGTTTTTATTGGCAAAAATAATTATTTTAAATATCTATATAGATCTCTCTCTCTCCATATATATCTCTGTTTCAGTTTAATATTTTTTATATTAAAATTCCAGAGTTGAAACACTAAATTCTTTATTAATCCAGAAATAATCCAGCATTCAAATCTATATTAATCTCAGTCAAATCCACTGAAAGTCTAATATCAGCACAGAAGGTCTGAAGCTGTCCCCACAACCCGGATAAGAGGTAGAAAACGATGGATGGGTGGATAAATGTGCAGGTTGCAGTCAGACTGAAGCCTGCAGAGCTCTGGCTGCTCCTGCAGGGGGCGCTGTGGATCTAAACTTCCCAGCCTGCTCTCAGCTCCAGCAGAGGAGAGGAGGAAGAAGGGCAAATAAAAACGAAAGTGATGTGAGGCATCAGCTGACTCAGCAGAGGTCAGAGGTCACGTCACTGTGTATTAAAGGGGAAGTCTTCACACTCCAGCTGCTCAGCTCTGATTTCTCACTTTTACTTTCAGCCAATCAGCTGTTGGTTTGTTGTTAAATTATTAATAAGAAGAAAAAAAGTTCCCACGATGATGTAAGCATCACGAACACAGCTCTGCGCTGCAGGCTGACGGGCTCGTTCACTGAAGCAGTCGTTATTATGTTACTGTTGTTACATGAAGATTGTGCTCATGTGCTGACGCAGGTTCATCACAGCCTGAGAAACTTTCTTCTAGGGAAACAGATTTCACAACCTGACACAATCAACCTCATCAACCTTCAGACGGGACTGAAAGATGCATTTTTCTGTGGAGGGTAAAAGCAGAGCAGAGGGGTGTGTGTGTGTGTGTGTGTGTGTGTGTGTGTGTGTGTGTGTGAGAGAAGAGGTGGACAACGCTGTGTGTGCCGGCGTCTGTTCGAGTAAACAGACAGTGCTGTCACTGCGCCTAATTGTGCTGGGATCATTCAGTGTTTGTGTGGCTCTGCAAGCAAACACACACACACACACACACACACACACACACACACACACACACACACAGTATCTAGGCTGTGGCTTTGTTCTGTTTAATTCACTTGTTCGTGTTTATTGTTTTTGTAAATATTTAATATTTTTAACAGCTCGAGATGTTCCACATTTTTTATAGTTTCTTCCCTTTCAGGTTAAATTTACAGCTGCAGAGAAAAGGGAAGACAAGCAGACGTTATCAACTTCCACATTCTTCAAAACTCAGCATGGTGGAAATAAAAAGCAGAAATCTACAGTCTGGCTCTTAGCGTCACCTCTTTAAGTCCTTCACCGTCTAAAGATTAGGATCAAGTTTCCTAGAATCTGCTTTCAGCTCTGCTCCTCCTCATATTCCATCAGGTATACCACAAGGTTCAAGTTTAGGCCCCCTGCTGTTTTTAATTAATGACTTTACTTGAAGATACATCATTAAATAAACGTCCTCTTGTAACTAAACAACCTAAATTAGCTTAAAACTAATTTAAAAAAGAACTAAACCCAAAGTTTGTCTGTTATTTACACTCACACACTGCAAATACACAAAAAGTTCATTAAGGATTTTATTTCGTAGGATAATTATCAACATAATTAAGAATAAACCAAACAAATGTGTTATTTGGGTCGATTTATCTGGAACTGTGAAACCAGACCGGTCTTCATCTGTGAATCTGTAACTTTATTAACACAAAAGCTCCATCACAATCTTGCAAACACACTCGGGTCACTCTGAGGTGGAGGTCTGTGGAGGTACCCTGCACCACCTTTGTGTCTGGGCTCCGAGCAGAAGGTGGAGAACACCGAGGATGCCGTGCTGCTGCAGAAAGCAGCTGAGCAGCTACATTTTCAGCAGACTATTTCTGGCTGCATACTAAATCACCCACGTCACGCTCGGGCCTCCAAAGCCCCCGAGACGGCGAGGGGACGCACACCTGCTTCTGCTCAGAGCCGCCGAGCGAGAGAGCGGCGAGCACGAACAGAAGGATAATTGGATGTTTCTGTCTCGTCCTGTCCACGAGGGACTCCAGCTCGGATAATTAGCTGATCTCAGGTCTGCTGCCACTGATGAGACATGTGGACGCCTCAGAGGGCCGAACAAAGACAGGAAGCAGAGATGGGACGCCGCCGCACGCCGGCCTTACATAACAACACGAACCTGCCTGAACCGCCACGGAGATGCTCGGCCAGGAGAGGAGGAGGAGGAGGAGAGAGACAAAGCTCGTCTGCTTTAAACCCCACACAGCTCCACACAGCTCCACCCATCAGAGACCAGCGGAGCTTCAGATGTTTGTTTTCGTGCTTCTTGCAGGGAAATCACTCCTCCCCAGTTTCTATCTGACATGCTCCACATATATTCACAATTCTCTCACAACTGATTATTATTATTAACTTTTAATCATGAGGCTCGTTAAATTTGAAGAAGTAACTTCAACTTCAAGGGCTAAAAAAGTGAAACTCCAAAAGCTGCACCTGCTCTGAGGTGTACAAGCGAGTCATGCCTCAGAGGCTCCGACGTTAAAACATCCAACTTTACAGCTTTGAACATGTTCGGTGTTCGGCTACAAAAAGCTTTTTGTGTCATCAGCTGTGCGTGGGGCAGAGTCATCACTGTACACGTTTTCATATCGCCATATCTGCTGAGATTAGCAGCTAACCGCCGCCATAACTCATCTGGCAGGATTCCAGGAAACGAGAACCTGAAGCTGCTCGTGTGACGAAGACTGAAAGCAGCCGGAGACATCGGACTTCTGCACTCCGTCACGAGTGGAGACGACTTATTCGGTCTCCGTCTGTGAAACTGCGCTGCGGTCTTTGTGAGGTGGCGGTCCACAGGAAGTCCCCCCCCTCTGTTGCCGCCTGCCTCCCTGCCTGCGTGATGGATTAAGCTTCTATATTTGCCGAGCGGCTGGATGATCCAGGCCCGGTGAAAAGGTCAGAACCGGCCGGCGGGATGACGAGCTCACCAGAGAGTGAAAACGATTTGTCTGCTGCTACCGGACATGCCGCAATCTGCAGAGCATTAATCAGCTGATGAGCCAAACAGGCCGCGTGATGGTCTGATGAACTCTTCTTATAAAGCGATTCGATGTCGGCGGCGAGGCGCGTCCGACTGCGAAGTGAGATGTTGGATCTCCGTCATCCATGCGCTCCACTCACACGCAAAGCGGACGCGTGTCGGGCTGAAATGCTCTGTGCACTTTGGGTCATGGATTCCAGCTTTTTATGGCCAACGTCTGAGCCGAACATGAGCTTCTTCACCTCTGAGTCACAGCTGAGGCCAGGATACACCTGTCCCACTCCAGCTGCAGACACACTGACACGACGACTCATTTATTTGCAGATAAAAGTCTTCTGATGCTCATCACAGAAATATCAGAAACTGAAACATAAAAAACTCGACCTGGGTTCACACAGCAGGTGGACACGCTCCAAAACTCATGGTCTAAAACACCGAACAGGTCTCCCCTCACCGCTCACAGACGTTCATTCCCACTGTGTTCAAATCACTCGTATCAACTGCTCACGTGCCCATGAGCACAGCACCTGCAGTGGTCACAACGAGGCAAGAGCAAACTAAACTTTGTGTTTGTGTGTGAGAGTGTGTATTCGTATCTTTGTGGGGACCAAAATCCACGTCCCCACAAATTTAGAGACATTTTTGAGACACAAAATGTGGTTTGAGTAACAGGTTACAGTTGTTATGGTCAGAGAAAGTATGTCAATCAGATGTCCCGACAAGATAGGACATCCCAACGTGTGTGTGTGTGTGTGTGTGTGTGTGTGTGTGTGTGTGTGTGTGTGTGTGTGTGTGTGTGTGTGTGTGTGTGTGGGGACAGGTGGTGGACTCTCAGACATTCCCAGTGGAGGTTTGGCCGGAGTCAGGTTTCTCCACCCACACACACACACACCCTGGGCGTGCCCGTGACGCTCTCAGTGTGTTTGTGTTTACATGAGTATATCTGGACTCGCTCTAATTGTTTTTTCACACGGTTATTTTCGTGCTGCCGACTGACGGAGGCTGAAACTCCACCTGCCAGAAACCCGACCCCGCAAACCGAACACCTGCACGCCGCCCAAAAATGCGGACCAATGAAAAGTTAGACAGGTGAAGTTAGCGCGTCACAAAAACATACATGTGTGACTAAAACCAGTTTCTCCCCAAATCGTTCAAAAACAGATCAACGAAAGTCTCAAAGTCAAACTCAGGGAATAAGAATCCTGCTGTGTTGTTCCCAAAGTCGTGTCTAACACCTGCCGGGACACCACACGCACGCACGCACGCACGCACGCACGCGCACACACACACACACACACACACACACACACACACACACACACACAGGCCGCTTTGTCTGTCAACCTGTAGCAGCAGGCAGGCCCAGTTGCTATAGCAGCCGGTAAACACGGACGCTTTCCTCCAATCATACTGCGGTGACATCACACTGCTGCTTTATCAAGATGGGACGGTCCAACAGGAAGTCGGGAGGTGAAACCAAAAAGAGAACAGAGAGGGGTGTGTCACCGAGACTGACCCAGGCTGCAGATAACGCACACAGATCAATACCAGCACACACTTCCTGTTCTGATCAGACGTGGAGGTCAGAGGTGAAAGGCTGCACTTTGACACCTAAAGGTTCAACTCCTCCTCAGATGTTGCACAAACTTAATTCAACTGTTTCCTGACTTAAATAAAGGTAATCGAATATATCACTTAACGAAGACACGGAACTCTTCAGATTACAAATGTTCTGAGAGACCTGTGCTTGCCCCGATGTTGATGTGACACACATATAATCAACTCTGTGCAGCTTTGCCGCAGTTCTGGAAAACGTGATTATGGAGGGAGAACATGCGTCCTCCTTACATCAGGGAAGCAGCACAAACCAGTGATGGAGAAGTAAACAAGAGAATATTTGTTATATTTGCATGATGATAAAATATTTGCTGCTCCAGCAGCTGTTCAGGCTTGATGGGAAGATTTGTTGGACATGCAGTCAGAGGGGTTTACCCTGTGCAGACCTGAGCTCCCCCCGTGTGGCGCCTCCTTCAGCAGCAGCACTCTGTGTGGCGTTATCAGCCTCTCGCATCACTGTGGAGGGAGTTGGCCCACTCTTCGTTACAGCGCTGATTCAGTTCATTGAGGTTTGCAGGTATTTGTTTATGCACAGCTCTCTGAAGCTTCACAGCATTAAAGTCAGGCCGAGGTCTGATTGCAGCAGCTTGGATCAGATCATTGTTCATGGTCCACTCAGAAAAACAAACCATCATCCCTCCACCACTGTGCTTAGAGTTGGTCTGAGGTCTTTGACATGCTGGTTTTGTGTGTTATGGACGAACGTCTGCACTTTGGTCTCATCTGTCACTTTTGCTGAAGCCGTGTGGTTCGATCAGCTTTGCAAAGCTAAGCTGTGAAGATTGTATCCCACCAGAAGGCTCCAGGGCTGCACACTGACAAATGCTCTGCTCTTATAGCAGAGATCAGTCAATGTGTTTGATCACGAGCACCTGGCTGACCCTCCTAAGTCCTAACAGTGAGGGTGGAGTTTTTCACGGGAGTGCAGAGATCCTGGTGAAAACTGATCACGTGATCGGATAAGACGAGGAAAGCAAAGCAGAAAATTCACAGGAATAAGAGCAGAATTTATTTTTGGCGTGCTGATGGGAGAGAGGAGATTAAACGTGTCGCTGGAAGTCGATAAAATAAAAATGAAGATAATTCATTTAATAAGGTACGGCCAGCTCCTCCCCTTCCTGAGGAATCGCTCCAGCAGATGGAGCCGTGCATTTGATTCGGCACACATTTTACTCCAGAAGCTCCCATTTATCTGTGCTTGGGATCGGCACATGGAGGACACCGACCTGTGACCAGTGAGGTTGAACCATGCGGTCAACTAGCTGTGCACACCCCAACATGACCAACACATCAAGCATAACCGCCGCAGTCGTCTTCTGACAGAAGACCATAACGACTCTGAGCCGAGCGACAGCCGATCCAAACACGGCATCGCAGTATCTCTCATTAGCCAACCTGCAGATAGCAGCGTTTGTCTGCTTGTGGCGCACAGTTGGAAACCGTGCTTTGGTATTTCTCTGCAGGCAGCTGTTCAGCCGTTAAACCCAGAGGAGCCATCGGCAGCTCTGAGGTGTTAAACAGGCTGCAGGGGAGCTTTTGTCCGAGGGAGGAAATTACAGCAATTAGCAGCCTGGACAGAGAAACAGTGTTTTTATAAAGCTGCCCTCCGTCCAGGCGGGAGGAGGAAAAAACCGTCGAGGTTGTGGACGTCTGCGGGGAGACGTTAAAGCTGCAAGTGTGAGAAATAAACGTGTTTTCATGATCGATGAGGGGACAAACTGAAGTATCTTTGAAAAGTTTCCAAAACTCGGATTTATGTAAATATATCATGACACCTCCTGGACACTAGGTGGCGATGGTGTTTCCACACCTAACCAATCACAGACAGAGCTGGAGCTAATAAATGTCAATATAAACAAGGTGACAAATTTAAACTCTGGCCTGATGGTGGCGCTATGAGTTGAGGATCAGTACTTTCACGTGTCTAAACCTTCCTGATTTAACAACTTCCCTTCGTATACATGGACGTTGTGTAAAATTAAAGGTTCACTTTATAGTTTATGGCTGTAAGAGCTGCCGTGAGACTGACGTAATAAAACAAAGGGCTGTTAGAAATTAGGGCTGCCACGATTAGTCGACTATTAAAATCGTCGACGACTAATTTAATAGTCGACGCATCGTTTGAAGCTTTGTAAGATCACAAAGGACGCAGGAATGAGTAGCAGGATTTAAGAGTGTAATAACGGACTGAAACAGAAGATGGCAGCACTGCATGTACAAGGATGCCAGCTGCCATTAAACCCCGAAGAAGAAGAAGCTGTGTCCCAGAATTCATAGCGCAGCTGTCAACAATGGCGGCAGCTAGTTAGTTTTAACTTTACTCTTATTATTCTTTCTGGGTCACAAAATAAACGTTTAACATATTTTCATGGAGAATGTAGCTGTGTAAACCTCAAATATCTGCTCAGTTTATCAGGACACCACATATTTTCAAAAGCGCTCCGACGTTTTCGGAGACGTCTGTTACCCACTAGCTCGTTAGCTAGGCGGGGGCAAGGTCACTAGAGCCGTGAGAACACCGGACTCCCGGCACATCGTTTTCAAACCCACCGCCGTCTTTCGCTACTCAGGTTAAACATATATATAAGTCACTTAGATAACTTAAAAATGTAATTGTTTGGCTTTCTTTAGTATTTTATTTGTTCCTGAGTAAATCGGTTTGGCTGAGATTAAAGTTATAGTTTTTACACAGCTGAATAAACGTCAAGCAGACAGCTGATTATCAGAAGCTGGAGAATTTACTCCGGTGTCCTGTTATATTTTAGAAAGCAAGGAGTTTATTAAACTTCACCGAAACAATCTGCAAATTTCATTAAAATTTAATAAACTATCATCTTTTCTTTATTTTTAGTTAGCACATACCTTAAACACTTCAAGCTGTAAGCTAATGATAGTTATATAAGAGCAGATGCTGCTGGTGCAATAAGCTGTACGCTGTACCTCCAATGGATGATGATCTGATTAGTCGACTAATCGCAAAAATAATCGGTGACTAGTCGACTATCAAAATAATCGTTTGTGGCAGCCCTATTAGAAATATCAGTGCGCTCATTTTGGGGAATTTACTGCAGGATCTGTACACTAACACTTCCAGGGACGGGACATGAAGCCGCTGCGCTGTGTTGTGAGTTCAAGCTGTAAAAATGTGCCGGATGAGCCGAAGCTCGCTCTGCTGCAGGTCCTCCTGATGTCAGCGCTGCTCTCTGGAGAGGACGCAGACAGCACTCAGCTCAGCAGCACAGAAACGTCAACACGAGTCTGCTAACAGCTCCTCACGCCGCGTACAGGGACGGTCTGGAGGTCATTTTTATGACATTTTACTTCAGCAGAAACTGAACTGTGCTGCAGCTCCTCGCTGCATTTAAACCTGCAAAAACAGCCGCGCGAGAGCAGCGAGCACAGCCCAAACAGGCCGCCCGAGGCCCACCAACCAGCCACATCGCTGGCTGAAAACACTGATCGCCTGGTTAAAGTGAAGCTTTCTGCTGGGAAACTTTGGGTCCAGTTATTCGTGTGGATGCCACCTAAACACACGTACCAACCCCCAACCTCCCCCACCCACTCCGAGGGACACGGTGAAGTTCCGCTCTGCTGATCGGGGAAAGCTGCAGTTTTCCTGCTCAATCATGTCGAGTTCATTTTATTTTATTGGTTTGTGGAAAATGAATCAGCTAAATCTGATTCTCTCACATCTCATTATGTGTGAAGCTCCAGCCTGCTGGCCCCTCACACTGTTCCTGCTGCTGCTCTGATAATGAATAAAAAGTCTGAGTCTCCAATCAATCATTAATCGATGGTTTTTTGTTATCGCTTGTACTCGACGCGTCCTGGCAGCAGCGACGGCGGCTCTTTGATGCTCAGCCTGAAGTGAAGGCGGCTGGTTTAATATTTAAACGTGCTGACTTCAGCTGTACTCTGCAAAGCAGATTCTCTCTCTCTGCTGTCAATCATGGCGGCAGCCTGCACAGAGGGGGGCGGTCTGAAGGGGTCAAAGGTGAGCGGCAATGTCGCTTCCCATCACCCGAGGGAGCAGCAGAGGAGCTCCCGAAGGACTGAAGGAGGTTTGCTGTGTTCACACAGGCGCCGCAGCACACGTGGAAACGTCCGGTACGACGGCTTTGTTTAACCCACCGGTTCTTGTGATGTCACGAGATGCCGATGAGCGCAGCTGTCACATGTCCTGTGGGAGGGGTGGAAAGTATCCTGACCTCATTCAACTGTGCGGTGTCCACGTAAGAGCCGCAAGATTAGCTGGATTTTGATTTCAGTCGCAATTTTAGTTTCCAGCAGAAAACAAATTATTAAAAATAAAAAAATCACTTTTCACCGCAAAGCTTTTTTTAATTTCCCGTGTTATAAATCAAGCGCACCCTCTGACACCTCCGTAAACACTCAAACTCAGTCGCTGGTCAGTTCAGCTCACAGCTAACGTTTCAGTAAAGTGTCAAATACTCGATCTGATGAAGAAAAGCCCGGGCACGAGTCCATCACGGGTATCGGCCTCGCAAACGAGTGAACAGCAGATCAGAGATCGATAACCCTCAAAGGAGGTCCTGCAGACCTCGACAGGAAGAGGACTGCTCACAGTACGAGACACAGATGTGAGAACAGAAAAGAATAATCCATCAATATTTTCCAGTCTCTGATCCTAAAAATCACATTTGCTTTGATATTGGATGGCTGCTAACTTTCTGCTTCTTAATTCAGATCAAACTGAGGTTATTGTACTCGGCCCTGAAAAGCTTAGAAATATGGTATCTAAGCAGATTCTTCCTCTGGATGGCATTACCTTGGCCTCCAGTAACACTGTGAGGAACCTTGGAGTCATTTCTGACCAGGACATGTCCTTCAACGCACATATTAAACAAATATGTAAGACTGCGTTCTTCCATTTGTGCAACATCTCTAAAGTTAGAAATATCCTGTCTCAGAGTGACGCTGAAAAACTAGTTCATGCATTTATTACTTCCAGGCTGGACGACTGTAATTCATTATTATCAGGAAGTCCTAAAAACTCCCTGAAAAGCCTTCAGCTGATCCAAAATGCTGCAGCAAGAGTCCTGACAGGGACTAGAAAGAGAGAGCAGATTTCTCCTGTTTTGGCTTCCTGTTAAATCCAGAATTCAAAATCCTGCTCCTCACATACAAGGTCTTAAATAATCAGGCCCCATCTTATCTTAATGACCTTGTAGTACCATATCACCCTATTAGAGCACTTGGCTCTCGCTCTGCAGGCCTACTTGTTGTTCCTAGAGTATTTAAAAGTAGAATGGGAGGCAGAGCCTTCAGTTTTCAGGCCCCTCTTCTGTGGAACCAGCTTCCAGTTTGGATTCAGGAGACAGACACTATCTCTACTTTCAAGATTAGGCTTCAAACTTTCCTTTTTGCTAAAGCATATAGTTAGGGCTGGACCAGGTGACCCTGAATCCTCCCTTAGTTATGCTGCAATAGACGTAGGCTGCCGGGGGATTCCCATGATGCATTGAGTTTTTCCTTTCCAGTCACCTTTCTCACTCACTATGTGTTAACAGACCTCTCTGCATTGAATCATATCTGTTATTAACCTCTGTCTCTCTTCCACAGCATGTCTTTTATCCTGTCTTCCTTCTCTCACCCCAACCAATCGCAGCAGATGGCCCCGCCCCTCCCTGAGCCTGGTTCTGCTGGAGGTTTCTTCCTGTTAAAAGGGAGTTTTTCCTTCCCACTGTCGCCAAAGTACTTGCTCATAGGGGGTCATATGATTGTTGGGCTTTTCTCTGTATCTACTGTACAATATAAAGCGCCTTGAGGTGACTGTTGTTGTGATTTGGCGCTGTATAAATAAAATTGAATTGAATATTCAGCAGTCTGGTTAAAAAAAAAAATCTTTCCCCTTAAAAAGGGTTTATCCTGCCAAACGCCTGTGGACCCGGAGCAGGACGGCGCCGTCACACAGTCCAGTCTGGAGGGTTCTGGCTGCAACACAAAACAACCTGTTTTCAGACGCATTCATGTGGGAGCCTCCACGTTCCCACCGCCGCTATTCGGAGCACCGAAAGGTTAATGAGCTCAGGGCTGCTTTTGTTACCCAGAAGCTTTTATTGTGGAGGGCCAATTTACATACAAAAGGAAGACACACACACACACACACACACACACACACACACACACACGTGTTGTTCTGTCAGTGTGAGGACCTTCGCTTACATAACGCATCAGTTGGACCTTCAGTTTAGCTTTAAGGATGGAAGTGCTGTCTGAACTTCCTGTCCACACAGGGTCACATGATCACAAACCTCCTCCCTGAACCTGACCAGCGTTGACTCTGCCTCATCACACTTTTCTGTATCTGTGCCTTGATGTACTGGTTATGTTAGATAACGTCTGGTAAGAGACTGAGCTGAGAGACTGATAAAGAGTCTGTGGCGCTACAGTCTGTGCTCACGTGCACGAGGTCCAAACACCAAACAGTGTTAGGCATAAAAACACTGGGTTAGGGTTGAAAAACGGAGAGTTAGGTGAGGCAGACCCAATAAGATTGCTTCATTTAATCTCTGGGAATGAGGACGAGCTGAGCTGGCTCTGAAGCCAGCCACACACACACACACACACACACACACACGCACACACACACCTCATTGAGTATGCAGGAGCTGTCCTGGCCTCTGGCCTCAAACACACACACGGCTGATTAACAGGGTTTCTGTAGGATGCCGTGAGCCAGAACACCACCACACATATCCTGCCTCACACACACACACACACACACACACAGAGAAAAGAGCCTGATTCACCCTCCCAGTTCTCACACTCAGTTTCCATGTGAAAATGAACAGCTACTGCTAAGTGGGGTCTAATTAACCCAACTCTGTGTGTGTGTGTGTGTGTGTGTGTGTGTGTGTGTGTGTGTGTTTACAGAAGTGAGAGCTCTGTGGTTTTGATTACCCAGCATGCTCTGGGCATGCTGGAAACTTTCACACTGTGTCTGTTTACAGCCGCTTCTGTTCACGCAGACACATTTACTGCAGTCCTGAAACTGTGTACAAATACTTCACTGTGCTCCACGCTGTACGGCTCTGTGTGCTCTTCATTACTGCTGAGTCACAGCAGAATCAAACACAGTGACTTGAGGCTTTCTGCAGATTAAAGTTAAGCAACAGAAAGCAGAGGAAAGCCGATCTTTATTTATTTTTGTTAAAATGCTGAATTTTCTCACAGACTCTGGTCTGTTTGGGTTTCACTACTTCAAAGTCTCAGGCAGAACAAACTGACAGATCATAAAGTAGAGGGAAAAAGTTTCACAATAAAGACCTGGGTTAGTTTCTTGTTTGCAGTCATGTCGTGTTGACTAACCCTGCTGGCACGGCTGGTGGGGCATCGCCGCTCTGAGCGACCACACGACGGTGTAGAAACCAGAAGCTCTGCGTGCTGAACCTGCCCGAGCGTTCACATGTTTTTAAGAAATACACCGAGCTGGCTGTACATCTGTGGGTGAACCACAGCAGGAACTAATACGCACACTTTTCTACAGCCTCCAGAGCATTGTAGGAGCTGTAGTTTATAGTTTGACACAAGACTGAAAGTAAAAGGAAGAACAGCCTGCAGCAGGCTGCTGACCTGTGCAGGTGTGCCCCGCCTCTCGCCCTGTGACGGGCTCTAGGGCACGGCGACCCTGAAGAGTATATCTGGTGAACTGAAGTTTTGAGCCAGGGTCAGATTACCACTCATCACAACCGCATGTGGGACCGGCTCAGACCGGATTTTAAAACTGATTTTAGGCCAAGTTTTAAAACTTGTTCATGACTGATTTTACACTGGTTCCCAGTTTGAATCAAGACTGGTTTAAAACCTGCTCTGGAACTGAATTTGGACTGTAGCCTGGGCTTGTTTTAGGTCTAATTTAGCACTGCTTTGAAACTGGATTCAAACTTGATTTTGGGATTGAGTTCAGACTGGTTTTAAACCACTTACGGGCTTAAATGTTTTGGACTTTGGACTTTTTAGAAACGTTTTACGGTAGATTTGAGACTGGGATGGAGCAGGTGATGAGTAAAGAAACCTAAGCCCAAACCCAGGCTGTGGGGTCTGCTTTAAAACTAGTTCCACACTTGATTTCAGTTTAGTTTAGAACTGGTTTTAAACTTATTGCAGACCAGTTTCTGGGCATAGTATTGGACTGATTTTAGGAGCACTCTAAGGTTGCTTTGAGCATCATGTCAGTAACCAGGTCAGGACCTGATTAGAAAGAGTTCAGAGAGAATTGTTAAGTTTTCGTCAGTACTGAGGTAAAAATCTGACAGTTTTCTGTACATCTGTGGGTAAAACCACAAGCAGGAACTTCTGATACCCAGTTCATGCTACAGTTCTACATTCCCCAAAGCATTATGGGAACTTGAGTTAATAATTTGAAGCAGGTTTAGAAGTAAAGCAAATGAGGCCTCTGCAGGCTGAGATGTGTTCTGCTTCTGAGCTCCCACCAGTGCTCCCAGCACATCAGCAGCTTCTGTTTCTGACTCTGCTCTCACACCAGTTTCCCATAAACCACCAGCTCAGACAGATTAAATTAAATCTTTTTCTACATCCCTGATCAGCTCTCCTCCTCCTCCTCCTCGATGCTGTGTTCAAATTTCCGGCGAGGCTGAACGCTCCGATGAACGTGGCATGCCGGGGACGCTGGGAGCTCACAGATAACACGCATCATCTCCGTTTCAGGATGATGGATGACGACAGAAATATATGCGTCTATCAAACAGGTCGGACTCTGGCGAAGCAGAGACACGATGCCCAAAGGCACACATTAATCTGACACGGTCACCAGAACGGTGTACCACAACATATCCCATTTCCCTCATAACACAAGCTTTCAGTGAGAGAGAGGTCAGAGGTCACAGACAGGAGGTGGAATAAAATCTGTGATAAGGAACCTCTGGAGTCAGAAAATATTCGAGTTCACACATCGATACTATGAGAAGGTCCCAACCCTGAATCCTTTTATCAGTAAGCTCACAGGAACATGTATGTGCATGTCTTTAAGCTCACGGTGAACTCAGATCAGCTGCTTTGTGTTTTTTACATCACGTGTTTTGAGCAGCGTTTCAGTCCCTCATGCGCCTGAGCATGAAATATTTACTCTGCATGTGCAGTCTGTGAAACGTGCAGCATCTGATTTAAAAGGACAGCCTGAGCTCTGATGGTAAACAAGAGCCGGCGAGGTGAGGAGATCCGGCACGCTGCCAAAGATCCAAACCTGCACAGCAGTAAGGAGACCAAGGATAAAGCAGACCCGGTTCTGCTCGGTGCACCTGTGCACAGGTTAGCGCGACTTTCATTACTTCCTGGTTTCATTCGCCCTGAAATTATTTATAATTCAGGCCCGAACAAACTGGACTCCAGGACTGCTTCACACTTGGCTGGTTTAAATCTTGAATTTGGACTGAGATGGATTTTTGCAATGACTCGTTTCTGATTGCATAAAACTGATTTCAGAATCGGGTCTGTTTTTTCCCTGATGTTCAAAAGCTGCTTCTGCGTACATACATGGGTATTTTATTGTGTTTTCTGAATTTCTATAGACTTCGTCATTCAAAGATCTCTGTGGCTCTGATATCAGCCAAAGAAAATTAATTCAGACAATTATTCATATTCAGAGGAGCTGTGTTGGAGAACTAATGGGACTTGATGCAGCAGCGAGTTCTGCATGAAAACACACATTTATTATCTGCAGGCTCTAAATGTTTCCTCATGTGAGGTTGTAGTGGAAACTGCAATTAGCATGACTTAACCTTCAGACTGGCTGCCTGTCTGAGCTTTACACACTCTGCATGAATGTAAATGTTTGGTGAAGCAGCTGCAGACAGATTTCCAGCCTTCAATCAGGAGCAGGAGCAGGAGGAGGAGGAGGAGGAAACCTCTCTGAGAGCACAAAGGACAGCCGAGGTTTTCCTCCCTTAGAGTAGAATGAAGCTGCAGGGGCCACAGGAGAGAAACATCACTCTGCTTTAACTTCACCATGTGGGAATTTTTGTATCATCGTCATAATAATAGTTCAGGTCAGTTTCTGAGGCAGTGATCTAGTGGAGGTAAATGAGGAGGTAATTATACCGTATTGATAAGACAGACTGGTTGAACTGCGTTTTAATGTTTCGCTCTACCTTATTCACACAAATGATGCTAATGCTTTTTATAGACCTGCGCGATCCAGCTAAATCGGACTGCTCTTAATTTAATTTGACCGCTGAGATTTTCACGGCCAGAGCGACATTACAACGTTCAAGAAAAAGAAAACAGACAAACAAACAAATTATGCTGAATGTGTTGCATGTGGTGCATCACAGATACCTGCTAATTAATGCCCAAATAAAATCGTAGAACCCTGCAGACCTTAGTGACGGTCTAAGTGCAGTAACCTCACAGCAGCCACATAACTGGTCAGATGATGTCATTAAAAAAGCTCTGAAAGGCTCCAAAAGCACAAGCATGGCCCAGAGGTCCAGCTCAGGGCCTCCAACTAGCTGTGGTGAAGCCTAGTGGACAGCTAGCAGCTACACCCGCCTGCGTCTCCATCCACCTGCCAGGGAGAGAGGCCATCCCCCTATGAATGCAAAACTTTGATCCCAAAAAACAAACCAACTCTGAGCACATTGAAGCGAACACACCAACGGACTGCTCTTTAACATTCAGGTAAGGATTTAAAACTCTGTTTTAACAGCTCGGTTTCCCCCCGAACGAGGTTCCTGTTTATTCTGAAAGTTCTGCTGTTTGAGAGAAAACCACCCGGGAAGAATTCTGGGGGATTCCCTTTAGAGAATAATTCAGGCTAGTTCCTGGTGTCTATTTGTGTTGGCGTCAAAGCTTCTGAGCCGGAGGCAACACAACTGTCTTCTCTTCATCTCATCGTGCTTTTAATATGTTAAGTGAAAATGAAGCTGTTAAAAAGAAAACTTTTTAAAAGAGGACACAAGCATGACGTAGACACCCCTACCGTCCTCTCCTCCTTCATCTTCGCTGCCTCCGCCTTCTTCCCTCAGGACTTTGCCGATCCTTCGAGACAGCGAGCTGAAGAAGCTGCTGACGGATGGCGTGCTCCTCTCGGCGACCGATTCTACCTTCCTGAGCGGTTCCCTATTGTTGTCGTTGTTGGCGCCGGGCTCGGACATCGACCGGAGAAAGATCCTCTGCAGGGCGCCGGGCTCCCCGCTACGTTTTTTCGGGTTTGGGAGGGTGCCGAACCTCGGCAGGCTGAGCAATCGCCGGTGAGAAGGCTCCATGGTTTGTGCTTTGCCCTCGGGAGTGGACGTACCGGCCGACCTCGGCGCCTGGCGAGCAGATGTCTCCCATTTGTATTTGTCCAATAACTGCTCAGAAGCCGGTGGGGTGTTGGTTCTCCGCCAGGGCCTCCTGTAAAAGTGCCAGTGGTACAAGGTCCCCTGGATTAGACCCTCACCGATCAAAGGGTGGGCGCCACTTCCACTCATAGTCTAGCACACGCAAGCTTCCTCCAGGCAGCAACGAGCAGATGGAGGCCCCCAAAATGGCCGTCACTGCTGGTTCGCCGACAGCTGTGCTGTGACACGGACACACGACCCCGGCGGGTCGGACGGATGAGGATTCGTCAGGTTGTCCTCATGTGCACGCCGAGCTGGAGCTGCCGTTCGCTCGCTTTCTGTGGGCTGACGTTCGTCTTCCTGGGAGGAAGTCAAGAGCCAGAGAAAGACCGAGGCCAGCCAATCAGGGCTGAGCAAAGGCAAAGCAGCAGACTGTGGTTTCCCCTATGAAGACTACAGCGTCGAGCATCAGCTTCTCCTTTTTCTGATCAGTTTCCTGGTTTGGTTCTTATTCAGCAGCAACGACGATGACGATGACGCAGAGCTCTCATAATGAATCATATGGATGGATTTAGATCTGTAGACTTGCTGCAGTTTGCAAACAGCCTGAATTTTGCTCCAAAATAGGCGGGAAATCCCCCTTTCATACTTCCCACATTGGCGATTTATGCACTTTGCGAGGGACCAGGATGGGTTGTAGTCTGTGGTGTAGGGTGGGCAGCTGGAAATAGTAGGTGGATGGAAAGAAAAAGGGTTTCGGTAGCTGAAAAGTAACCCACAGAGTGCCAAATTCAGTCAGTGATATCCTCTAATATTTATAATACCCATTTCCATTCATTCTACACGTAGCAGCAGAGAAGGATCTGAAGAATAGGAGGCAAGATCTGTACGTTTACTATCTATGAAAGTAACACAGGCCAGAACACAATCTGGACGCGCTGATACAAAAACATTTAACTGGTATAGTTGAGTGTAATTTAGTCAAGCTCTTACCCACATTCAGGCCAGTCATTCTCTGTTTATTGGGTTAAATTTCTGAGCTCTCAGGCCTCCATACATGTTGTGATCCCTAAATATTCATGAGGACTGAAGAATGTCCCCCCGCCCCCCGAGGCCTCTGTGACCAGAGAGGAAACAGGAGCAGAGTCCCAGAGAGCAGGGAGGAGCTCTGAGGACACTTTATTCAAGCCCCGCTGATAGAGAAGCTTTGAAGCAGCAGAAGCGAGATAGAAAAATCCCCGCAGCTCACTCCGCGAGTTTCATAATATGGAAATGAGGAGGTTTGTTGTCGTTGTTGTTCAGGCTGCAGGTTACATGTGAGAGCGTTCAGTCCTCCACGTGGAGCTGGAGGTTCACCTGCAGCAGGCCAAACGTGGCCAAGATACAAGCTGAGGGCGATCTCAGGCTGCAAACAACCCCCGAATACATATCATCACACACTTTGTGACAGTAAAAAAAAACAAATATCAACCAGCTCTCCAACAAGCTCCTCCCCCCAGTGGCCGGACTGGAAGTGGACTCCATCTCCGCTGTTGTGGAACGAAGCTTGTGATGATAGTTTTCACCTCATGGCTCATGAACCAGTTCTCCACCTATGGCAGGTTCTGGTCAGAGTGACCGTTCAGGTCACAGGAACAGGAGGACCATCCCTGTCTGCGACACGTAGATCTACTGCAGCCCAACGCGGAGGAGGAGGAGTCTGTGGGACCCGCAACAATGACCTCACCAGCTTGGTCGGCTTGGTCTCATAAAAGTCGTTTGTCCCTGATCGTGGACACAAATTGACCTGTTTTTATGAGATGGTCAGTGCGGCTTTGTAACAGGAAGTACATTTCCTGTGCAGAGTTTTTGGCGAGCACGCAGTACCAAGAAAACGGCGCTTTGGGAGAAGTTTTAACTTTTTAGAATTTAAACCCAAAAAGTCGCTCTAAATAGTTTTAATGATTATTACTAACATATTTTAATAATGCCAACATTTTCAAAATAATACAAAATAAATAGAAACTTCTGACACATTTAAGAATCAACATGAGGTCTGTGAGCAGCAAAACCCCAACATCTCCAACCTCTGAGAATATTCATTTTGTGTAAATGGGTACAAACAGAGAGCGGACGGATGAACGATCATGTTCAGAGTCCCTGACTAGTTACAAACTGCCGTGAGACTGCGTTACAGAAAACAGAGCTGAGCTCCTGGAGGATTCAAACATGTGCTCCTCGTGGCCCTGATGCAGTTAGGAAAAAGATCAAACTCTCTCCAACTCTCAGATCAACCTTCTTCTTCTTGGGACTTTAAAGGCACGCCGCCCTGGCTGACCCACATATCAGCCCTGATTGGATAATGAAGCGACGCTGCATGTAGGTCAGAGTTAAGACTCGGGGAGGTTAAGCGGAATCAGAGGGAGGCAAGTCCTCCTCGAGCCAGCGGCGACTGACCGAGTCTGAGGCCAGAGGTCAACATCAGGACGAGCGGTTCCTCTTCCACGTCAGTTTAAACACATGTTCACGCCAAGTCTAAGCAGCTAAACGCACAACTGTAAACACTTCCTTTAGAAATTAAAAAATGAGAGCACGGGCGCTGCTACAGCTCACCTGACTGATCAGGCAAACGAAAGCTATCGTGTCCACCCGAGGTTGTTTCCTGCGTTTCATTCCTTCGTACTTGTCCCTGCTTTCCGATCTACACCGTGCTGTCCAAAAAAGGCCAAATGCAAAAAACAAATCTTACAAATAATGAAAGCTCCTCTTAAGAGGCTGTGGACAGATTTCTATGGATGGATTCAGGATAAACTTCCAATAAGATCGAAGGAATGGGACGTTTTAGACCGAAACCGGCTCGCTAACGTCAAACATAAATACCTCAGACAACATTACAAATCTAAATTACAATTTCCAGGAGTGGACCGCCAGTTCAGAAGCCACGCATGCTTTGAGTCCTTTGTTTCGTCTGAAAAGTCGCCCAAAAGCCATCAAGCAGCAAAGAGAACATCAAGGCTCAGGCAGGTCTCATTTCACCTGCATTCAGATACCAGCCCCGATTCTAACAGCTCACTCTGACTGAACCGGACTGATGCTTCTCCCCAATTTCCTGAGTTTAAAGGCCAAACAGGAAGTCCTACAAACATTTATGCTCCTCCAGAGAAAGGAAACAAAACAGGAAGAGAGGAGACAAACAGGAAGTCAGGTGGAAGCCAGCAGTGACACGGAAGACGTGGATTAAAACTTCTCTGGTGAGTGTTGTGGTATAATTTAGTCTTATTGCATTAAAATGAATCAGTGTTATGAAAACTTCTGCACAAAATCAGAGTGGATCAGAAGCACAAACTGATCCGTGATCGATTGTCAGATTCAGCGACAGAAACCTCTCACTGACTGCAGACTCAGCTCAGCCTTAGTTCGGTCGTTTTTCCTCATTGACAGACTCGACTGCTCACTTTCTCTCATTCTTCATTAATGTGTCTGCATTCATTCAAGACGTGATGCAGAAATCTTCCAGGCCCACATGTTTACACATAAAACTGCTGCAAAGTGAGCAGAACAGGCTGCAGGACTGACCCGGGGCAACAGCTTAAAGTTGCTGGTGCCTTCATCAGGCACCACTTTGTTCACTTTTCATCTCCGTCCTGCAGGAAGCCAGGAGAAGAGCGGGCAGCGGCAGCAGCCTCCAGCTAAAAATAACTCGCAGCCATAAAGAGAGCTGTAAATCAGCAGCTGATAGCACCAAAGCCACTCGGAGCTCAGGAATCCAGGCTGGAGTCTCAGCTGGAGGCCGGCGGGCTGGCCCTCGACGGTCTGAGGACGGAGCACGCTTCCAGAAAACAGGAAGTTCAAGATCAGCGGCTGGATGTGAGGAGGCCGCATGAAACACTCAAAAAACATCATCTGAAAGGAGCCGAAGCAGCTCCAGAATTTAGCCTGTGACAGCAGTGGCACGGTAGATCAACGCAGCGGTCTGTGACACCACCACACGCCGCCTTCCCATTAGGGCTGAACGATTATGGAAAATAATCTAATTGCGATTTTTTGCCCCAATATTGCGATGCGATATGCGATTATTTTTTAAGGTCTTTGTCTTCTGTATTATTAAACAAAGACAAGCAATACATCATATAGTATGGCCAATACTATATTACATTAATTTTAAACTGTTCTTTCCTGGAAGACAGACCTCTGTTATGATGACATGAGGTGATGCATGAATTGATGACTGACATTTTTATTTAACTTCTTCAATCACAACAGTATATTTGAACATACACAATAGTTTATTTTTAGCTTACAAACATCTGAGCATAAAGTGCTGACAAGGAACCCTGGTGTAAACATTAAAATGAAAGTCAGTACAATGTGCAGATTGCAGAAATATACATAAACAAAATCAGTGGCTTTACCACACTCAGTTTTTCGACATCTGTGAACTACTAGACTGTCATTCAATTAAAAAATAATATTAAATAAATAAAACTAATAAATAAAAAATACACATCTTACTGATCTCTGCAGTCAGTAACATTACACATAAAGTGCAAACATAATAGCAATTGTATAAACACACACACAAACACGCCTTTAAAGTTTAAAGGCGTGAAATTGGACGGTCTAGTTCTGATTAGCGTCACCGCTGTCTCGGTGGAGTTTAATAAACTCGGCCGTCTGCTTCTTGCTATCTAAAATATAACCAGACACTGGTGTAAATTCTCGACTGTCTCATACTTCTGTTTAATAAGTTTTCTGTTTGACGTTTAGTCAGCTGTGTGAAAACCAAGGAGGAACCCACCCGGGGGATTAATAAAGTTTTATTTTATCTAATCTAATAACTTTAATCTCAGCCAAACCGATTTACTCACGAACAAACAAAACACTGAAAAAAGCCCAACAATAACATTTTTAGGTTGTCTAAGTGACTTATATATTACGTTTAACCCGAGCAGCGAAACTCCGCGGTGATCTGAAAATGATGTGCCGGGAGTTGTGCCGTTCTCGGCCGCATCAGTAACCCTCGAGCTCCCGGCTAGCTGTCGAGCTGGTGGGTAGCAGACGCCTCTGAAAACGTCGAAGCACTTTTGCAAATATGCGATATCTTGATAAACCGAGCAGATATTTGATGTTTACACAACTACTTTCTCGCCTGAAAATATGTTAAAAGTTTATTTTGTGACCCAGAAAGATTAGTATGAGTAATTTTAAAACTTAGTAGCGGCCGCCATTGCTGGAAACTGGAGTTTGGCTGGGCCGCGCTATGAATTCTGG
Source organism: Diplotaxodon limnothrissa (assembly GCF_057381915.1). Taxonomy (NCBI): domain Eukaryota; kingdom Metazoa; phylum Chordata; class Actinopteri; order Cichliformes; family Cichlidae; genus Diplotaxodon; species Diplotaxodon limnothrissa. The sequence continues at coordinate 1,754,379 of NC_140613.1, read as the reverse complement.
GATATGGTAGTAATTTGGACAGCCTTCGGCGCGTCGCTGTGACGTAATCGGTCTACAAATGCGGCCTCAGGAGGATGCAGCCCATGAATTTGGACATGTCCAGAGTATAATCGCAGCCTTTGCGGTTAGAAAATTGCACTTGATCATGTCGCGATATTATCGCAAATGCGATATATCGTTCAGCCCTACTTCCCATCATTCACACATACTTCAGATTAGCTAAAACCCAGAGGGGCCCGTCCAACGTTTTACAAAGTCACAAGTTCATTTGGAGAAATCAATCAATGATTCTTCCAGGAGCATATTAAAATAAAAGCCTCTGATGGATAAACTACTTATTTCCAAATTAATTGGCAGGTGACTGAAAGCCACAGCAGCTAACACACCGACCCCGAGGCAATAAAGTCAACTTCTAATCCGAGTTTGAAGCTAAACAGAGCTGAAAATATCTACGTTAGAGCCTCGTGAAGCGACAAACAGGAAGCGAGTCGGCTGATGTTCTCGAGGTCAAGTTAACTTTGAGCGGCTTAATCGCCCAAACACTCAGGTGTTGATTTAAACTACAAACAAGGTGTCTGATTGGTTGTTTGGCGGCGTGAGCGTCCTCCTCAGACAGCAGCAGCGTTTGGTGCTCAGACGATTGACTAATCCAATTTTCATCCACAACTCAGGCTTTAATCTGCAGCCGCTCTGACACAGTGATCCACTTCTGCTCTCCGCTCACAGCTTTCAGGGCAGCAGACGTCCTCTGAAGTAATCTGATTACTTCCTGCTGAATGCAGGAGCCTGCTATCATGTGACACATAAACAGGAAAGCTGGTTTCCCCTCATTAACGTCTGAAAAGGGAAGAAAAATACGAAGCATCTGGAAAATTCACCTGTCAGTCAAAGAGGCCACACCCCTATTTTTGTAAACTTTAGGCCCTAATACAATTGAATCAGGTGTGTTATAAAAACCTGACCCCACAGTTATAATGAGGTAGATAAATTAGCTATAGAGACCAAAACTGCTGCGACTGACCCACTAAAACCCTTTAACTCACTGCAGTCCACAGTCCACTGACAACAGCATCTTTTACCTCGAGGTAAAAAAAAAAATTGCTGGTTTACTTTGTGTGACTTTTGCATTTTTATTGGTCAGTTTAGATCCCAAACAAACAGTGAAAACATTCAGGTCCAAGACTACTAACCATAATCATTCAAGGAGGCAGACAAACAGCTTGTGTGTTATGAGATGTAAAATCATAGATTTTGTGAATGGAGTCTGGTAGAGTGTAAGAGCAAAATGCAAAGTATATAAAACACGCAGACATAAGAGAGGGTTTCTTTGTAAAGGTATAGGATGAACGATCATTTTATTTCATTTGACATCTATAAATAACAGACACAAATCTTTTTATTCATGGTTTCTTTCTCCTGAATCTAAAACAAACCCTGATTACCACAGCACTGATTTCCCTTCGCATCAGACAAATAAAAACACACATCCAGCGCTGTGTGATTACGCCGAGTGCGTGTCGTCCCCGAGGATCCTCCGGTGCTTTTCCCACCCTGCCCTGAAATAGACAGCAGCTTTTTTTGGTCCAGAGAAGCAGGACTGCTCCTGTTTTGTTTCAGAGAGGAAATCCTGCCTCACCGCCCCCATCCTGAAAACAGCCAGGCCTGTGAGGAACTTTCCATTTCCTGCTCCCATCGGCCTCCATTGTCCTGCAGACCACCGCTCAGACCTGAACCCATTCCCCGACACTGATGAACCACACCGCCACTCAGACACGCAGACTCTGGGCGGAGATTCCCTGAAGATCCGCGAAGATCAATCCGACTCTTAGAAAATATGTTTACATGCGTCTCAGTTTGAAGAGCAAACGACCGCGTCTTCCATTCCTGCCCCGGAGCCTCCACGTCAAACACGAAGCACTTCAAACACACGCCAGTGGATCACATCCATCGTTCAGTCCTCACCAACTCATCATCAAAAGGTCAGGCACGGACACGCCCACGCCAAGCGCTGAGGCGAGCCCCGCGGTTGGATCCTGTGTTTGGGATCCGGCTCTAAATCTTGTCCCGTCTGTTTACGCACACACACAAAAGATCCAGGATTTTCTCAGCCGTCACAGACGACACACACTCATACAGAAGATCGAGCTGTTCCCTGAGCTAACCGCTTATTTCCAGCCAGATTTCTCACGTGGTGCAACCGACCGAGTCTGTCCACAACCCTGGAGACTGCTCACAGACTGCTTCGCCCCTTTCTCTCCAGCTTCTTCCTGCTTATAAAAGCTTCTTTGATTCGTGCAGACAGCTCCAGCTCAGGAGGAATCAGAAAATTGAAGTATTTCAATACGAGTTTGAAACGCTGACAGAAACCATCATATTGTTAAATAATCAGCTCGTGTGGCTCTGTATCCATGTTCAGGCAGATGGATTTTATTCCACTTCACATCTGAAGGAATCTGATCAAAGCTGGAAGAAAAAAACAACCCATCACCTTGTTTTTCTCAAACTTTGATTGCATTTCAGTAAAACAACCACAGCTGATGTACCGGCTCGTCTTTCCTGCACATCTGTCCCATCAGTAAACCTTTTTTCTGGACCTAAACATCCTGTTTTCCAAGATAAGATCTACTATATTTATCCCAAAAGTTGGGAAAGCACCCACTCACGACAGCTTTACGCTTTTTACAGAACAGACTCGGCCAAAGAAAACATCCGTTTCTGCTCGTTTCTCACGTGCAGCCTCAGAGGAACGTGACGTCCCGTCAGTCCCGCAGGAAGCTCAGGTGTGAATGGGCTCACCGGCAGCAAACTCCCAGAATCCCCGTCCAATATGGAGGCTGAGAACCTCAGTGGGGCTTCAACATGACAGCAGGAGGAAGGAAACCTTCGGAGTGCGAGTGTTAACTCCTGACACTCTCAGCCGGTGGGCTGGAGGAGGAGGAGGCTCTGCGATGTGTTTAAGCGTCTGTCTGCGGTCAGCTTTAATAGGCTTACGTACAGCAGCCTTTCTCTGGATAATGCACTCTGTCGATGCTTTCAGAGAGACGCTGGATCCAAACAGCGGCAGGAGGAAGCTTCACCTGCAGTTTGATCAACGTCTCGCATCGATCGCTCTTTCGTCGCTTCTTAGTGTCGTACGTCCATCGGGGCAGAACGCCCACCACAAATAAAGTTATTGCAACACAACGTAACACACACACAGACACACAAACACGGACACACTCTCTGCTTTCAGGATCGGGCAGGCTGGACTCTTGGGCCCAGAGGAGACTGTACACAGACCAGAGGGTGGATCACTGAGGTATCACCTCACACCTGGTTAGCTCAGAAAGGAAGGAACGTTATAGGTCACATGATGTCATTAAAATGCTCCAACAGCACCAACATGGTACAGGGGTGACAGCTAGGAGAGCGCTAGCAGCTACAGCCGCCTGAGTCGCCATCCACCTGTCGGTCAAAGAGGCCACACCCCCTAATCATGCTAACTTTAAACAGGCTTTAAAAAGACGTTTGTTTCTGCTGTAAAGGTGCACATTTTAACACAGGCATCTGTAGGACAGACTCACAGCTGGAGCCTCCAGTGGACGTTAAGAGGAAGTGCAGGTTTTGGTATTCTTTGATTAGAAATTCCAGCGCTAACCTCCTCCCGTCTGAGCGGGAAGCTGCTACAGCGTCTCAGCAGCACAAACTCAACACAGTCTGACACGAGGCCCCAGCCTGCTCTGTAAATACACCGGCAGGGTGGAGGAGACCCCACCCTCTGATGTAACGTGAATGCAGCAGAAAAACACAAACGACCCGCCGCTGCATTTTTCTGCAGTGAGGTGGACCTGAAGGCAGCACGGCGGCAGCCATTGTTGAATCTATTTGAGGAATGCGAGCCGCGGAGGGCAGCGAGGACCCGATGCCAGAGCCGGAGTCCTGCCCGGTGAGATCACCGGCACAAACTGGCTGCTGACATCACACCCTGCCAACAGCGGGAGGGTGGAGGAGGTGGAGGAGGAAGAGCAAACATCCTGATGCAGCCTCGCAGCTACAGATAGCAGCGCTGCATTCAGGCCTCTGTGAGCGTGCACATCTACGTTCAAAATAAACCGAGTTATAATCACGCTCAGGTTCATGAACACATCAGTGATGGGTCATAGCAGCCTTCAATGCTCCACCCTGTTGGTTCACAGGACGTCACCACCACTTCAGCCTCACTCATCCACTTTATTCCCAGTTTCGGATGAGTTCATGGGCCGCCGGAGCCTTTAGGTCTAAAGTGACAAACACGACTTTATTCTTACATTAACATCGAGAAACTCTGGGTTCAGTTTGAAACTGAATGAATTTAGAAGTTTTAAACTTTATAACTGGGATCATTAAGGTGATTAAAGGCAGTCAGACTATTCTTCAGTGTTTTCACTCTGTGCTGGTTTTGTCTTTCAACACTTTGGTTTTTTAGTTTTGCACCTTATTATTATTATTATTAATTTGTGCATCTGTCTGGTAGTTCTTGACTTGGTTTTTTGTGGCTTTCTTTGCTTACATCCCTTTGTGATCATTTTGTTCCATTTTTAGCATCATGTTGTGTGATTTAGAGTCGTGTTTCATTGTTTGGTGGCCAGTTTGAGCCTCTTTGTGGTTGTTTGTGTTTCTTTTGTCATTGTGTCTCTTTTTTTGTTCATTTTGAGTGTTTAAGAAATGACTTTCCACGTGTTCGTGGTCATTTGGAGACTCTTTCCAGTTACTTTACGTCTCATTCTGAACACTTTGCTGCTCTGAATGTCTTTTGGTTATTTTGAGTGTTTTGGATGACTCTGACTTTCCATTCTGAATCTAAAAGGAGATTTGAAAGGAGAAAAACACTAAAATTCGCCCTCTGATGTCACATTAAGCAACATGATCCAGTCTCTTCTGCTCATCCTTATCAGGGTCGGGTCCAAACAGAGCAGCGACTCAGACGCCCATTTCTCCCATGTTTTCAGGATCCTTTGAAAGTATCAACATCACCTGCAGGCTGTGTCCCTCAGGTGAATTTAAATAAACACAGAAGAGTTTCTGTAATTCACTGCAGCCATCAGTGATTACTCAGTGCATTCTCAGTCCTCGCCAACGCCGCCATGTGACCGCCTGTCCTGGAAAACTGTTCGGTCTCACAGAGCTCTGAAGCTTTTATTTTAGGAAGTGAAGCAGCAGCAGTCCTGCAGGGAAACATGAGACAGCAGCTGCAGCACCGGCCTCTCGTGTGAAGTCCGCGCAGAAAAACTGAGTCATGTTACCGTTTTCTGCCTCACAGGACGCCGCTGTGAGTCACAGCCCCACACGGCCCCATGTGACTGCGAATAAGACGTCTCCTTACAGTTTCAGCGACCTCTGACCTTTCTGTCAGCTTCTCGTTCGCTACACACTGGAAGCTGGAAACTTGTGGCTGTATTCATGTGGCTTTATTGTGGGTGTCTGAGGTTTGTTCGCTTTAAAACAGTAACATCAGCGACTCCACCTGTGAATAAAACTCAACACGCCGGATAAACTCAGCGCTCAGGACTAACGCCACTGTTTGCACTTCCTTTCCCATCACTTTACGTCTCATTCTAAAGATCTGGACACTTTAGACTTTAGTCATGTTTTGATTATTATGAGATTTAAGCGTTTCTGAAGTTATCTCGCATCCTTATTGGTTCATCTTGCGTCTCTTTTTGGTCACTTGGGACTTGTTTGTTTTTTGTGGGCTTTTGTGGTGTTTTTGCATCGCGTTGTGAACACTCTTGTTTTGTGGCATTTGTATGGTTACTTTGAATGTTTTGGGACGTTTCTGTGGTTTTGAGCCGCTTCCTGAATACACGCAGGACTGTGTGACCCTAATCTAATCTGAGAGGTTCCCCGACGATTCAGATTACTGAGGTCAGCTGGTTTGAGTGCAGATTAAGAGCAGTGTTGTTGCTTTATTTTGACAAACTAAACTCAGTGAGACCTTTTCTGCTTCAGCTGCGATTAAACGCTGCAGTGCTTCCTGTAAGGACAGTCTGTCTCAGGAGGTCTAAGCTTTAAACCCTGAACCTTCAGAGAACAAGAAAGTTTTAAGGGATTATTAAGAGGGTAAGGGAACCAGAGCAGTTTAAGAGTCTGGCCCCAGGAACCCTTCTCAAGGAGGCTGAGTCGAAACCTCACGGAGCTGCAGCTCCCGGTCCCCCCGGTGGCCTCCATGACCTCGGCCTGGGCTCTAGGCGGATACCTGGCTATCCGAAAGGTGGCCGGTGCCCTCTCTACCTGCTGACCCCGGTCCCGAGACCCGCCCGGCCGCCGGGTCTCGGTCCTGCCCCCCCAGTGTGTTCTTCTTACCGTAGACCCGGAGCCAGCCCTGCTGCTGTGACACAGCGTCCCCCAGGATCCGGTCCACCAGCGGATCCAGGAGGCTCAGCCCGCCGCGCAGAGAATCCACGTCGCCTGGAAGCGAGTCCGTCTCCATGTCCGAAAGCAGAGAAAAAAAACTTGCTGTGGCTTCAAGTGTCCCTCCACAAGTGTGAGACAGTCCCGGAGCGGCGAGTCCAAGTGTCCACGCGCGGAGAGGAAGCGGAAAAAGTGTCGGGAGGATCCGTTACGGGACAGTTTGGTCGCTTTCACCGCCCAGCTGCTCCCTGTTAGCCGTTAGCTCGGGTCCGGCTGCCCGGCTGGCTCTCCCTCATTGTTCCGCTTCTCGGCGTAGCTGAAGGGGCAAACTTCCTCCAAACCAGCGTCCAGGTGAGACCGGGAGCGCCCTACCTCTGTCCCCGAGAAAAGTCCACACAGAGGCAGCCGTTAGGTCCGCGAAAGCCGCTGGAAGACACCGAGAGTCACGCGGTGGTCTCTGTGCCTCCGGCGGGCTGACCCTCTCTGCCGCTGCCGCTGCTCTGCTCACAGTCCACCGCACGGGGACGGGCACGAGCCTGACCGGGCGCGCTCCTGCCAGGAGAGTCAGGAGCGCGCAGGGACGTCTGGCTGACGGGATGTTTCCCTGAACCTGACCACGTGACACGAGTCAGTATTACCAGGTTCTAATGAGCCCGGAGGATCTTCTGCATCCGCACTGAGGTCCGGCTGTATAAGAGCTCGGCCTCAGCCCACAGACACGCAACGTGACGACACAAAAGACCGCGTAGGTGGTGCAAAGTAACCCCACAGACACGCAAACGACCGAAAACACCCGAAAAGAAACCCAACCCGACTGCAAGCTGTAATAAACATCCACAAAAACACTCACATTACAAACATGCACACAACAAGTGACAAGATGACCTGCAAAACAAGTCCAGTGACCCACTGAGACAAAGACTCAGAACAAAAGGACATTTATTCAATAACTTTAAAAATGCCACCAAACTAACAAACAAGCCCGAAACGAGTCCAGAGAGCCCGGGTGATCAAAAAAGGGCCTCAAAACAGCCAAAACAGATCCACGAGATCAGAAAGACACGTCAATACGAGGAAAACAGGTGCAACAATACTTTATATAAACACAAACAAGAACAACAAGAACAAACAATAATGAAAACGATCAAAAAGATGAAAAAAACTGTTAGCAGAGCTGCTCTGTGCAGCGTTATGGCATAATAATTTTAAGGGAGAATAAAAAGTCGACACACATATCTCATTCCTGACGGAGGACTCTACCACTACACTTCTCCAGTCCATTCACAGAGTCGTTGCATGGTAAGACATGGATAGGAAGTGGGCGGAGCCTTTTACCGTCATTTTATTACGACGCAAAGTACAAACACCTGTGGACACACAATCCAACAAAAACATTAAATGAATTCTAACAAAACAACAAGCTCACAAACATGCTAAATAACAAATTGACACAAAACAGGCCCGATGATGAAACAAGAACAAAGCGGCCCTCGAACAACTCGAACAACGATAAAAACACAAAACGAGCTCAGAAAAACGTCACACAAGAAAATTAAAAAGTTTCCAAATGATCACAAGAGGACAGAAAACACATTCATCACAACCGCGTGTTCAGAAAGCAGCAACAGGATGCAAATAAATAAATAAAAATGGAAAATGAAGAAGATGAATACTTCCACAAAATCAGATCAAAAGAGACAAATAAACACTTTGACTTAGTTTTATTATATCATTTTAACACGAACATACATTTAATGCAACACAAACACTCATCAGTCACTGAATAATCCATTCATAAACTTTTTAAAGAGTCTCATCAGAAACTTCCAGATTAAAATCCTTCATGACGTCACACGTTGGACGTTTAAATTACGGTGGAATCACGTGATCCTAAAAACCCACTAAAAACGTGTCCCAGCAGCAGTAAAACATGTCCTCCCGTGTCCGTGCGCGCTCTGTGTGTGTTTGCATCCATGAATCTCCCTCACGCTGTCATACAGGCACCGAAGCAGCGCTCTGATGCCCCCTGCTGGACGCTGCGGGACTTCACGTCATCAGCACTTCAACTATGAACGTATTAGCTAGGCTTTAGCTTCAGCCAAGTGGAAGCTAAATTGTCTAGTCATTCATATGTAAATTAGGTTGTTACCTGGGAATGTTACTCTGGAGCTCCCTGATTGTTTACCAGGAGATGAAAGCATGACCAGCTTTTAAATCAAACTTTATTCAGTCTTAAAACCTGCTCTGAAACAAACAGGAGGCCGTAACCTGCAGCCAGGTTTAACACTTAGAGTCCCCCGAGAGCAGCAGTGCCCAGGCTTCCACCTTTCTACCTTTAAAACCCGCCTTCCAAATGGCTGGTAGGCTTTTAGCTAGGCTTTAGCTTCAGCCAAGTGGAAGCTAAATTGTCTAGTCATTCATATGTAAATTAGGTTGTTAGCTGGGAATTCTGGAGGGGAGTGCGGGTGTGTGAATGAGGGGGTGGGGGGGCTGCTAAAAGCCGTGAACTTTCCTTTTGTGTTCGTCTTGATGCATTCTCAATCATCCAGGGAAATAAATCTCCAAAAGTCACCAACTTGGAGTGTTTCAGTTTGCCATCTTAGGGAGAAATCAACAAACATGGGTGTAGGTCCTTTGTTGCTGAGATTTATTGATGAAAACAGTACAAAAAACCAACCATTTGCACACATATTTACAAATAATAATAAAAAGTGAGTGAGTACATTTCAACATTTTCAGCAATCACTCACAATCCTGGCACTGCCATGGTATCTGTAGTCTGCATTTACCACATGTGTATCTGTAGCAGCGAACACATCGCTCAGTGGCATGATTGTTCTTGCATTTGTGTTTGACCTGACACATGGCTCTTTTTCCAGGGCTAGGTGTGGAGGGTTGTGTCCAAAGCAACTGTTCTTTTCTTGCGTTCTTCGCAGCTACATGAGAGTGAGCCAACTCTCTTGCAAGCTCCACCAGGAAGTCCACCCGTCTTTCCTTCGTCCCGGTGCATGCTTGATACAGCACATGTGCATTCAGTGCTGCCATGTCAATCATGTTATAAAACACGGCGACTGGCCAGCGCCGTGTTCCTCTGCGGACAGTGTACTCCCGAACCATCTGGTCCATCACATCCACGCCACACTTTGTTTTGTTGTAAAGGGTGACAGTGTTTGGCTTCCTTTTGGTAGTGTTATCAGTCTGAACCACGCTGTGCATGCTGCTAAGAATATAGACTGTCTTCTTCCGTTTGGCCGCATACGCCGTCAGCGTGGCAGCAGAGGTTGAAAACACCTAAGAAATAAGATAAATTGTTATTTCCATAGCACTTTTACACACAATGAAACACATAAACATAGAACCACAAAAGACCTGCAACATACCTGAGTGGTGAATTCATTGCGATCTGTCTGTCTAGTGGATTGAGGAATTTCCCTGCGAATCTTGTGGACTGTGCCGAGGATGGTGGTTTTCCGTCCAAGAAGTTTTTGCGCAAGTGAAAGCGATGTGAAGAAATTGTCCGTGGTAACATTTCTGCCCTTGTCTAGGAATGGTTCCATCAGCCTCATCACTACATCTTCAGAAAGTCTCTCCTCACTGGGACGATTGGGGTCCTTGCCAAGATATGGGAGGACATTGCAAATGTACTTGGATTTTAGGTCGCAAGCCACCCAAAACTTGATCCCAAACTTGTCAGGTTTACTTGCAATATACTGCAGGAAACAGCACCGAGTCTTTGATGGGAAAAGCTGTTCATCAACGGTGATATGTAGACCAGGGTTGTAGCACGTGATGCAGTTGGTGACAAATGATCCCCACACACTGGAAATTGCAGCGAACTTATCAGTCTTTGCTCGATCACAGCGGGTGGACTTGTCATCAAAGCGTAGGTGTTGCATGATGTCTTGGAAGCGGTTTCGTGCCATAGTTCCAATTATCTGTGGGTTTCCCAGGTTTGCTGACCAGCAGTCACGTAGAGATGGAACCCTGTTAACTCCCCGCAAGATGACAATTGCAATAAATGCCATTAGTTCAGGGAGGTCCATGAACCAATGAACATGCTCCGTTTGCTGTGCATGTTGAATAGTCCATTCTTGAATGCTACGAAGCATGTCAAGAGTGATGAAACACAGGAAGCTCTGAAGGCGACTTGAGATACTTCTCCTGGCCTTAGCCGTTGGCTCTCCATCTGCAGCGTACGCTTCTATTGGGGTGAAAGGGAGACAGGTCCCCACCTGTTCTTCACGCCACACTGTGCCATCTTTCGCTGTCTCAGTCCCCAAACAAGCTCTCTTTTTAGGTGGAGAAGCAGTCTCCTCATCTGCAGTGTGAACAAATTCAAATTGTGAGCAATGGGAAGGTCAAACAAAATCACAAATGCATGCATAGATACTAATTATAATTCCAGTATCTCCTCCTCTGTATCAGAATAATGTCTGAAATATCTTACTTACTACATCCACTTACTTGTTTGAAATGAAATAGGAAATGATATGAAATGAAATGTCTTCCTAAATAAAAAGAAACAACTAGAGTTAGGGTTACTAGCTAACCCTAATCCTGCTCTGCTTTTTTAGTATTTCTCACTTACTTGTTTGAAATGAAATAGGAAATAATATGAAATGAAACCTAACCTGAAGACTGATCAGACAGCTCCGAGTCCGAATCCGGCTGAAGTTCTAGGTCTTCTCCATCCGAGTCACAAGGGTTGACTTCGCTCAGGATCATTTCCAAGGCCTGCTGCATTTTCTTTCCTTGGAGAGGAGGTTCGTACACCACAGAATTCTTCAGGGCAATGAAGGATTAGGCTAAATGCAGTGAGATTGTATCCACCTCAACACAAAAGGAAGTCCCCCCCCACACACACACACACACACACGCACACACAAAGAGGCAGTTGGCAGTTACACATCAGCAATCATTCACACACACCCACTCCCCTCCAGAATTCTCAGGTAACGACCTAATTTACATATGAATTGATGCTAAAGACTAGTGATGGTCCGCTTGAAGCTGAAGCTCCAGTGCGTGTGTCAAAAAAATCAACACACTGCTTCAGAAGCTCTGTGTCGAAGCTTGATTCGTTTGGCCAGAGTCACGTGATCAGTGACGTCCGAAGCTTCATTTAGAACCGAACTGCTTCGGTGTCTGATTCAATGGTTTAAAAGGAAATGAATCATTCGCGGGATTTGTGGAGTGTTTTGATGGTGACAGCGAACCACTGATCATTCCACTGAGAGATTTGGAGCCAGCGAGGAATAAAGGAGGTTCTGTTGTGTGGGAGAATTTTGAGTTGATTTTGGTCGATCGGGTGGGTTTTCCAGCTCTGTGTTCTGGCCGTTTGCTTTTGTTTTGTGCGTGTTTATTATATCTGAAAAAGGTAAAATGTCACAACTCTGCTTCCATAATATAAATATCATTAAATAACTTTAGAAAGACTTCCACTTGACTCTTTACATGTAATGTTGTAAAACTATATATTTTATTGTTTAATTAATCTGAAAATGTTAGTCTGCCAAATGTGCAGCAATTGAATTTATCTATTCTCTTTAGCTGATAGTTTGTGGGGCCCAGGTAGACTGTATACCTGCATCTCTACCAGTTTCTCTGCGCTCCAGCCTCCTCTGTGCCATGTGAAGGGATTTTCCTTAATGCAGGAGAAATTATCGCCACGAAAAGGAACAGTTTCGGCCATCGCACAGTGGAACAAATTTTCTTCTTAAATACAAATGAAAAAGGGTTACCTTAAATGCATCATGTTTTTAATTTGCAAGTTCATAAGCATTTTTCCTTTTCCATTTCACAATCAGTTCTACCCCCAGGTCAAAAATATGTCTTGAAAAATTTCCCTAATATAATATTATTTATAAATACACCTGTCTAGCGATTAACTGCATAAGTGCATGGAGGCAGGACCTCACAGCAGAAGCATACTCCATAATGTGTTGTACATTATCATATGTATATTATATGTAATGTGGTATTTTTCAATTATTGTATTTACCAACATCAAGAAGTCACAAGCAAAGGAAGACCACACCATGGTGCATGTTTAAACAAGGAGAGTTTATTAAACAAATAAACCACATTTTTAACCACCAAAGAATACACGTTCAACGCAACACAACGGCGGCCCAATATCAGACAGAACTCCGCTCTGTAGTGGGCAATCTTAATGAAGCAGTTGGTTTTATTTTGTGGATTCAAGCGGCTCTTCATATTTTTGGCCACCAGATGTCACCAGAGAGGACGGTGTTGAAAAGCTTCGAGTAATGAACCGTTTTTCAATACAAGCTTCAGAAAGCTTCATTTGGCCATCACTACTAAAGACGAGCCAAGTTCGCTTCCATTTGGCTGACAGAGGGTTAGAAAAGTCTGGGGCTCTACTTAGAGCCCCCGAGAGCAGCCAGTTGGCTTTTCTACCTTTAAAACCTACCTTTAAATCGCCCTGCATCGTCACAAGAGTTTGGACTTTTGCTCGTCAACATTTCAGCTAGTCTGTTTGATTTCATGAAATGAAGTCTTCGTCCTCTTCCTGCTGCAGGACGAGTTGGATTTATTAAAGCACACAGCGCCTCTGTGTGAGCGCGCACATCACTGACACCGACGTTTAAACCTGCTCCCATTCAACGGCACCGCCTGCAGAATATTCAGGTGAAATGTCAGAATAAGAAAATGCTTTATTTCCAATATTACTGTAGTTATTTTTGGGAGCGCTCAGGTTTAGAGTCCTGTAAAGGATCTGAACTCACCGATGACGGAAAGTCGCAGTCACACTTCATGTGCAGCTCTTATCTGGTTTTACTTTACCTTCATTAACCTTTGAACCAAAAACTCAGGACCGAAAAGAACGAGAAAACAAAAAAAAGATCTCTCTCACACACATACACAGAGAGACTTGAGACTGCTAGAAAAACATTTCAAATCCACAAAACATATAAAATAACTTAAAAAAATATTCAAGGCTGCAGGATAACAGAAATGTACAAATATAAGCTCTTATTGTGAAGTGTAAGTGGAACTTCCGTCTCCTGCTGTTGACGCAGCCGCAGTGCGCTGCAGGGACTAAAATCCGGCGGCTGCTGCCTGTTTTCGGCTGTTTTCGGGCTCTTCCGGTCAGCATGGCGCACCTGCGGCTCCTCCGCGCGGCGGTAACGGAGCGGCTCGCGGCGGCGGCGGAGGAGATCCTCGTGCTGGTGGAGAGAGTGATGGTGGAACGCGAGGACGAGCTCATCCGCCTGTACGCACCTACGAAGCCCGTGACTGTCGGCGGGGACGCGCACACAGGTCCGGTCCAACGTGAGCGAGCTTCTGGTTCTGTTGTTTATTTTTCACAATAAAAGCTTCAGCGGAACGAAAACTGACAGACCCGCTAACGTCAAACTTCCTCACCTGGTTCCGCCCCCTGACGTCACAGGTTTGAGCTCCTCTGAGGGTGAAGGAAACACGCTGAATAAACTCTTTCATTAATCGGGTGATGTTTGACTCGAGCCGGCTCCAAGCTCTTTGAACAAATAAACAAACGTTCTGTTATTTCTGCTTTGGTTCGTTATCAGGGCTAGTTTTAGCCCCTCCCCCCCAGCATCAGTGAGCAGATCAACACAGGCTGACCTGATGGATTATAATAAATGAGTGTTTAATGTGCGAGGCTTTCACACTCTGAGTATAAAAACGAATAAAGACAAACGCAGGTGTTCTGATTTAATCATCGTAAAAGGATTGTAAAGTTGCTTTCAGACAACAGTCAAAGTTTCTCACTGAGGCTCTTCAGGTAGACTTCAGACCCTCCCACCTGCACTGAGGGGTCCTCCAGAGATCTGATTGGTCAGCAGGCAGGGAGACCTGTCCTGGGCTCGTCTATGGGGAGATGAATGGGTTAGCTAGCGTGGTTAAGTCGCCATGGCAACCTACACTGATCACACCCGGTGGCGAGCAGGTTATCTTCAGTGTCAGCTTAAAACTGTCACGTTCTTCCTGATTCTTTTATTCACGGCAGGGGTCTCGACCTCCAGTCCTCGAGGGCCTGAGACGTTTCCATGTGTCCCTGCTGCAGCACACCTGAATGCAACTAGTAGGTCATTAACAAGAGTACAGAACTTGACTGCATGCTGAAGTGGCGACCCCTAACCCCACTCAAGTAAATGCAAGAAAATTCAAGTGTTTGGAAAAATGTCCTTCTGACAATACATTTATTGCACCATGTTCATTCACTAATGAGCTGCTCGTCGATTTGTTTTCTGCAGTTTGTGGTTCTGTTTGTTTTCTTTAAGCTCAAGAATCTTTTTAATGTTTCAAATATTCTCCAGAAATAAAAAAAAACACGCTCTCGTCCTCTGCAGACACTCAGCACCTCCAGGAGTCTGAGCCGCCGACCATCAAGCAGGAGCAGCAGGAGCAGCAGGAGGAGGTGTGGGTCGCTCCTCAGGCAGCAGAGGAGGATGTTAAACCATTCAAGCATGAGCTGCCTGAGGAGGAGGAGGCTCAGATGGTGGAGATAATGAAAGACGAAGCCCAGCCGAGCACTTCCTGTGAGGAGCCCGTTGCTCCTCCTCCGCATGGTGCTCCTGCTGTTGGTGAAGGCGGTGGAGGAGGTGGGACTTCCTGCAGCTGTAAAGTTTGCGGGATGAAGTTCAGCTACCGGGGTTCTCTGCTGAACCACGCCGAGACTCACGCCGCCACCGAGTGCTGCCTCTGCAGCGTGTGCGGCGAGCCGCAGGCTGACCGGCAACGCCTGCTGGAGCACCTACGGACACACCTGAAGAGCCACGTCTGCAAGTTATGTGGGAAAAGCTTCCAGCGGCGGGTGGAGCTGAAGGTGCACACACGCAGCCACACGGGCGAGAAGCCTTTCAGCTGCCGGCTGTGCGGGAAGCGATTCACCCGCAAGAACAACATGGAGATTCACATGAGGACGCACACTGGCGAGAAGCCGTACCACTGCACCATCTGTGGGAAGGGCTTCAACATCACCTCCTCCATGATCCGCCACGCCCGCACGCACACCGGGGAGAAACCCTACAGCTGCCGCATGTGTGGGAGGGGCTTCACGGCCAGCTCGGACATGAAGATCCACATGAGGACGCACACGGGCGAGAAGCCCTACACCTGCCCCGTGTGCGGGAGGGGCTTCGCTCTCAGCACGCCACTTAAACACCATATGAAGCACCACACGGAGGAGCGGCCGTACTGCTGCAGCCACTGCAACCGCTGCTTCAGCGACGTGTACACGCTGCGGCGCCACATGAAAAACCACGGTGAGAGTGCAGCGTCCTGACGGGTGGCGAGGACTGTGGGCGGAAATCACACTTCCTGTTTTAACCACAGATTGGGTGGTGCCACTCCGTGAATCAGGACTTTTTTTTTTCCTTTTATAATCTGGATTATTTATCAGGCGCTGCGGGGTCGACCGCCATTCGCTGTCAGTTACGGACCAATGAGAGCCCAAAAGTGGAACGAGGTCACATGGGCTCGAGGACGCCGCAGACGCCACGGCCGTGACTTATTTCCTGTTAAAGTTCTGGAGGCCGCATTCACACCTGGTGCACTTTTAAACCTCCACGCAGTCTCACGATGATAAAAACCTGCGTGGTGTCTGCAGACCGCGGCTCACGGTTCACCTGCAGAAACACTTCTTCACGCCCTCTGGATCAGTGAGGCCCAGACTGTGTGTCATGGCCCTCTGGTGGGCCCTGAAGGTACTGCAGGCCGGACAGAGCTCATGCGCAATAAAAATCTCAGCTCAAAAGAGTTTAAAATCTTTAACATTCACACTTTCTAAACCTTTAGACAAGAAGAAGATTCAGTTTCCTGTTAATTCTGACAGGATTTGGTTGATGACATCAGATTTTTCCATGAAAGTTTTCTTTTGAATGCCAGAAGAACTTTTTGACTCAGGTTTTACATTTTAGCTTAAAAATTCCTTTAAAATTTACACTGAAAGAATGAAACATCCACGGGACGTAAACAAGTTCCTCGCTGCTGTTCCTAAGTGATCGTTTTAAACATTTCTCAAAAGACAAGATTCAAAAACAGCACAGACACACAGGTCACGTGTCAGTTTCCTCTCATTTTAGTTTTTATTAAAGGCGATGCAGAAGTTTGAGACCCAATAAAATTTTCTTTTCATGTGATTTGCTTTGATCTGTGTTCAAAGGGAACCAGAGTAAATATGGTGTCAGTCTGATCAGAACTGATATTAATATTTTGTTTTATTTAAATGTTGGGATTTTGTGTGAAATATAAAAAATGAATGCAGTGACCTCTGACCTTTTCAACAAATAAGACATCACTTTGTATATTTTATATTCAGGAATCTTTTGATGCACAAAAAAGGTTTAAATAAAGTTGATACAGGAGCTTTCACACAGCAGCAGCCCAGATGTTTTCAGGTGTCGCTTGATGAGTTCACCTGCTCGGCCCTCCGTGTTCGGTTTCATGACCTCAGGACGTCGGCGGTTAACTTTTGCGTGGTTGGTCTGGATGACGAGAGTTGGCAACAGAAAACACGTCAAACATTCGGTGTGCGCAAGGACTCAAACACTCTGTTTAGGAGGAAAAGCCCACGGATGGAAACATGCATGTAGTTATTCCCTCTTTAGTTCCCGGAGTTTTCCAGAGTTTTCCAATTTTCAGTCTTATAAAAACAAAAGTAAAAGCTAACCCTGCAGTTCCTCTAACGTCCACTGGAGGCTCCATGTTAAAATGTTTACAGTTAACACCTGTACAGGGGGAGGATGTTCTTACAGCTCACCTGTTTACATTTATTAAGGCTTAAGGTTTGCATTATTAGAGGCGTGGCCTCTTTGACCAGCAGGTGGATGGTGACAGAGGTGGGTGGAGCCGCTAGCTGTCTGCTGGGCTTCACTTAAGCTAACCCGACCCCTGGACCGTCTTTGTGGTGTTGGGACCCGATCCTCCAAATGTGTCTCCGTCATGCCTCCAGGAAACCAGCATGGCAGCCGTTGTAACACTAGCGCTAAGGCTCTGTGGCGTTTACGTCCATCTTTGTGTTACAGTCTGCTGAGAAAACAGGAGCACACGCGAACAAACTGTAGGAATTTATTTATTATTCAAATGTTACGTTTGGATTTACAGGCACGTGGGCACAAACAAGAACAAACACTCGGGTGGTTCAGGTCCTCACAGGGCTGCAGACGTGCGGCCCTGCACGCCGCGCAGCTCGCACATCACTGTCTGAGGCGACGTGGGGGGCGGTGCAAAACGAATAAGCGGTTCATTATAACTTAAAATACTGTTTATACATCACGTGAGCTGCACCACCTGCAGAGCGGCCGAATGGATGGAGGAGGGAAATAAAAACAGACAAAAGCCTCCCCAGCACTGGTCAGGGGAGGGGGTTTCAAAATAAAAGCACAATAGTCTAGTGGCATTTTAAATTCTCTTTGGGACCTGATTTTTAAACAACAAAAAGAAAAACCTGCTTCAGTACCGACACGAGGACAAAATGAAAGCATGGACGCCCTCGCAGGAACTTTAATATTAAGGCACAAAAACACTAATCAAAAGCTACTTTAGCCACATGTGACTTGTTAACTCCATTCAGTGAAATGACTGGTGAGGCAGGCCACGCCCACTCAAAAAACAACCTGATTGGTGAGAGGGTGAAAACAAACACGAGAATCAAAACACAAACGTAATGGTGTCGCTATGAGGCAGCAACACTGAGCCTTGTATACAAGCAAGCATAATAATAATAATAATAATAATAACTAGGCACATGTGATGAGATATTCATATTTATAGATATTTATAGATATTTATGCTGGAGGTTCCCGTTGATTGATTGTGATGGAGGCTGTTTGCAGGGTGGAGAAAATCAGCCCGTCCTGAATCATCAGATATTTACACACGACAAAAGTTCCTCACTCTGTGTCAGAATAATAAAAAAAACATTCACACAAAAATAGAACATTTGAAATAATTATTATTAGCACCAGTGTATCAGATAAAACTCTCGCTACGCAAAATGTACAAAGTTGCATAGTGTTGGATCGAGCCTGGAGCGAAGCGTTAACGCGTGACAGTCCAGAC
The DNA here is from genome assembly GCF_057381915.1 of Diplotaxodon limnothrissa. NCBI lineage: Eukaryota > Metazoa > Chordata > Actinopteri > Cichliformes > Cichlidae > Diplotaxodon > Diplotaxodon limnothrissa. Next base: position 1,735,962 of record NC_140613.1, on the reverse strand, counting down.
GGGAGCGTTGAAGCGTGGAGAGCGCGCCGAAGACGAAGCAGGAAAAGCCCCGAAAACACAAAACTGAAAAGACTTCCTGCCAAACACCTGCGACAGCTTATCGACACCGAGGAGCAGCAATGCTCGCGTCGCTCTCCCAGATCGTCTTGCGACAGGAAATCGTCAAGAACATCGAAATAACATCGAGATTTCATCTCATTGCAAGAAAGAAATCAGCGTTTTAGAGCCATTCTGGGTAAAAACGCTCACTCGGCATTTTATCTTTTTAACAACATCCTGAATCTCACATCTCTCACAGTCATGACGGCGCTTTCATTTTACCTTCGTAACTCGAGAGAATCTCCCAGGTTTACATCTTCAGGCTCAATATTCCAAGTTTTACATTTTTAATTTTTTGCAAGCTTGACGAGAAATCTTGATATCATCGCGATGCGTCGTCTAGAAACGAGTTTAGTTTTGAAATGTTTTTGGATTTCTGCGGTTCGTCGCGGAGCGGCCGAGTTTGCATCTTTAACCTGTTTGGAGGAGAAAACACTGTCGGAGGAGGTGCAGGATGAGGAGGTCTCCTGCTGTTTGCATGGGCACGTAGCTTCAGAGGAAAAGCGAGGGTTCCTTCACTGTGTTTGCCGGTTAGAGGAGGCAGTGGCGTTCAGTGAGCGGACGCTGCGAAAGCGCCCCTGGGCACGATGGGAAATGGCTGGTGGGACACAGAAAACAGAAATGTGGGCAGAGCTTCCTGCGTCGCTCAAACTTCCTGCTGTGGAGCAGACGGCTGCAGTCACGTCGGGTTTGTGGTTCTGGTTCCTCCGCACGGCTTCTCGACGCCGTTTAGTTCGTTCGAGCGTAACCACGCCCCTGCGTCTCGGGAAAAAAAAATCAGCTGCTTCTCGGCGGCTGAAAACGTGATCATGGTTTCACACGTCGGCTTCTGTCTCGTCAAAGAAAAAAAAATCTGAAACAAAAAGTGTTTTTGGTAAAAGGCGGCGTGCTCGCCGGAGTGTTAGATGTGAGTGTGGGGCAAGGGGCGGGGCTAGAGGAAGAGAAGGGCGGGGTTAGGGTTAAGGATTCTCCAGGGACTGCGTGTTGAAGCAGCCTTCGGGTAATGTGTTCTTGATGTCGTTGAGGTTGGCGATGTCGGCGCGGATCTCGCGGATCTGCCGGTCGTAGTCGTTGATCATCGCCTCCTGAGTCTGCGCCACGTTGTTCAGCTCCTTAAGCTTGTTCTCCAGGTCGCTTTTGTCCATCTCGCCCTTGGCCTTCTTCAGCGACTCGTCGATCTCATTCAGTTTGCTCAGGTCGATCTTATCGATGTTTCCTGCACACGAAACAAAACCACAGTTAGTTTCCCCGTCAATCGCTCAGTTCTTTAATTAAAAAGGCAGCGTTATGGTTTCTCCCGAAGAAAGGAGTCATTCTCAGAAGTTCAGGTGCTGCAGCTCGACTGGTGTTCTTACCAAGCTGGTTCATCAGGTCCGTGATGACCTTCAGGACCGTCTTCACTGTACTCTTCGCTTTGCGGGCGTTATCCTCGGCGTCCTTTGCACTGTTTGAAGCCTGAGGACAGGAACACGGATGTTAAACTTTTTATAATGTCCGGAGAAAGAGTCTGAGAGTTCAGTGACGAGCGAGTCGTACCATCCCCGCCATCATCATGTCCTGGTCGGCCTGGGCCTTCTTCTCCTCGAGCTCCTTCTCGGCGTCGGTCAGCTGTGCCATCAAGTCGTTGACCTCGTTGTCGAGATTGGTGGTGTCCTGGAAGGCTTTTTCCGCCTCCTCTTTGGTCTTGGCGGAGCCCTGCGAGGACACGAGTTTAATCACAGTGAGAGGAGAGAAACCGGCGAGCTGACACAGGCCAATGACGAGCCGCCGCTTTACCTTCTGCACATTACTGGCTATCCTCTCGGCGTCCTCCGCCTTGCTCTTTGCCTCTCGAGCATCGACGGCAGCGTTGCCCAGCGCCTCCTCCGCCTGCCTGGTCTTCTCGTTGGCGGCCATGATAGTGGCGTTGATGATGGGGATCTTCTTCAAGGCTTCCTCTGCGGCGGTCTTGTTGTCGTTGACCCTCTTATCAAAATCTGCAGGAAGTCAGAGAGAAAAACCCCGCAGGTGGACGAGGATCAGAGTTACGTGACGAAAACGGCTTTATTTTAAATCTCCGTGCAGATTTTTACCATCTCACCCGGAGCCTGAAGCAGAAATGGTGCATTTCAGGAAAATGGAAAAGGGGACGCATTACAAACTATTAGCACCTTCAAGAGGTTTTTTTGTTGTTAAAGTCAACTCAAAGCCTCGATGGACAGTTTTACAGGATTTTTTATTAATTATCTTGTTTTGAACGGACCAATAACGCAGCACGGACAGAAACCGGTGAACGGCGGACACTCGGGTACCTCTGAGGTTGTCCAGGATGTCCTGAGCCTCCTTAAACGTCGCCTGGCCCTTCTTCGCCGCCTCCTCGGCCAGAGCTTTGGCGGCGTCGGCTCGAGCGAGCAGCTGATCGGCCGTCTGTTGCACAGGAAGAGGAAACAGTTTTGTGTGTTGCGTTTTTTTCTCCTGAGAAGCTCCCAGAGGCCCTGAACTCACCTGCTGTTCACTTTTGCCTTTATCCAGCAGTTTGCGCACTTCCTGCTCTTTGGGCTTCAGGTCTTCTCGGAGGTCGTTGTACTCCTTCTCCGTCTTATCGATCAGCTTGTCGACGTCCGTCGCCTCCTTCTTGATCTTATTGGCATCCTCCTGAAAACAAACGTGAGTTACGACACTTTTCCTCCGCTGTTTCACATTAAACTGCGGCGTCCATCTCTCACCTCCAGGGCCTTGGTGTCGATCTGCGGGAGGCTGGTCAGGTTAGCGAAGAGCTTCAAAGCTTTGTTTCCGGCCTCCTCGGCCTCGGTCTGAACCTTGGTGGCCTGTTTCTCCAGGCTCTTGGCCAGTTCCTTCGCCTCGTTGTACCTGGACAGGACACAAAACACAGACGATCAGGAAGTCTGCTCAACGACTCTTCCTCTTCCATCTTTGAAGGAAATGTCTGACAACAAAAATCACTCTGGATCTGAAGCCAGCTGTGAGACCAAAGAACGAGCTGTACGTTTCTGTCCTTTCCAAAACGATCTGATGAACAGCTTGCTGGATGCACGAGAGCCCGTGTGGACGAGCTGCAGAGCATCAAATAACATTAAAAGAATCCCAAAAACTTCAGTATTAATTCCAGCGATTGGCATTATTATGGTATTATAAAGGGATGAAAAATGACTTTAAGAAGCAAAGTAACGACAAAAGGAAAATGACTGAAGGGGCGGAGCTCTAGACTAACGGGTCGCCACGGTTGCACTGGTGCCGCACCAGCAGAAAAGTTAGGCGCACCCAAGTTTTTCAACCGCATTGCTGAACACCGCAGTGTTATAATAAGAGAATGAATAATACAGAAAACAGATTTGAGATGAGAAACTGTTCTTGGAGTACACACGCACACACGCACGCACGCACGCACGCACGCGCACACACACACACACACACACACACAGCGTGTGTGAGTTTTATTGTGGTGGAAGCAAAACAGCGACGCTCAGAGGGAATTCATGACGATGTTTATCAAATGTGGAGCGTAGTTTGATCTTCTTTTGCTGCTGGTTCAGTGAATTTTGGTTGGCGAGAGACAAAACCTGCAGCTCAGAATCAACACAAAAAAGACGTAAACACAGCGCGGACCCGACGCATCAGCGAGCTGTCGGCTTTCAGCCCCGACGGCGTGTCCGTGTACGGGCCGTCGGGTCAGAAAGCCGAAACAGAAAACTGATTCTGATGCTTCGGGTCTGTGTTTCCGTCTTTGTGTGGAGTCCGTGTGCCTGCTCTCATTTACTGTTTGTGGAAATATTTAACCTGAGATTCTGGCGTTTCTGGCAAAACACAGTTATACTTAAAAGTCGATTCAGGATTAAATGAATCGATATCGCTTTATTCAAGCTACTCACCTCCCTCTCTGCCTGCACTTTCAACTGGACCACGGCCAATCAGAGAGGTCCCGCCCTTGACTATCTCTGATTGGTTTAGACAACGATAACGTGCGTCTGTTGTTGACCACACGGAGACTTTCAGAGTTGCAGACACTTTTTCTTTTTTTACTCAAACAGTTGGTCGATGCGGTGCGACCTAAGATTTTTTTAGTTGCACCATTGAAAAATTTGGTCACATTTGCACTCCAGAGCCCTGGGGGGAGACAAACTGGCCAACAAAATGGGATGCAAAGAAACCACCAAGGAGTTCAGAAAGTTACTATAAAAATAGTTAAAAATGAAAAAAAAAAAAATTCCTCACAGCTATAATGACCAGGAGACACAATATGACCACAAAGAGATGCAAAATGACCACAGAGCCGCGTATAATCACTACAAAGGTCCCAAGAATGAGTCGAAATAAAGCAAATTAACCACAAGAACAAGAAAAAAATAGAGACTCAAAAAAAGGGATGGAATAACTGAACAGATGTGACCGAAGATTCAAAAAACCACAACGTGGACAAAACCGAAGCAGAGCAACCGTGAAGGATGAAAAACAAATGAAGGGGAGACGAAACCTCCAAAAAACCTCCACAGGGCCAAACCGAGGAGGATTTCTCACACAAAGCAACAAAAACCTCACAAATCAAAAACAAAAAGGCAAAAACCACCTGTAACCATGACGGCAGGGAAAAACTAACTAAAGTGAGGTTTCGTCAGGCGGTGGGACGTACTTCGTGTTGAGCTCCTCGATCTCCTCGCTCGTTTTCCTCTCTTTCTCCAGAGTCTTCTGCAGCAGGTTGTATGCTTTGTTGGACGTATCGTTGGCGTCTTTGGCGATCCTCTCAATCTGGTCAGCGTCCATCTTGTGTCTGCAGGGAGAAAAGTCCAAACGGTTTGTGTCTTTGACGAGTATTCAGGTTAAGGTCAGGCCGTCAGCGCGTGTTGATGACACGTGTCGTGGGGTCTTACTTGTCGGCGAGCTTCCGCGCCTCCTCGGCCAGCAGCGTCAGGTTGTTGGGCGCTCCGGTGCCGCCGGGCGGTTTGATGTCCTGTCGATGACATCAGTCGTGTTTTATAAAAAACCCCAAATGCCTTAGAGCTTGGTTAGTCGCCATGGAAACAGCACCCTCACTCACCACTTTGCTGATGGCGTCCTTGGCTTTGTCCAGCTCCTGGCGGGCGCGGTCGATCAGGTTCTCGGCGTCGCGTACTCGGCCCCGGGCGAGGTCGGCCTGAGTGCCGGTGTCGTCCACTGTGTTTCGGATGCTCTTCAGACGGTTCCACTGAGTGGTCAGAGTGTTGTTGATGCCGTTTAGGCGGTCCAGCAGGCCTTGGTCCGCTTCTGCGGGGTCAAAGGTCACAGACATTCAGTCTGGCTTTCTGCTCAGCAACAGGAAATAAACTGCAAACGTCAGATCTCAGTTCAGGTCTCACCTTTGCTGGCCTTGGCCTCCTCCAGCAGGTCCATGATGGCCCTCTCTGCCTCCTTCAGACGATCCTCGAAGGCCTGATCGCTGACGGTGTCCTGACCCGAGCCGAGGTTATCGATCAGCGTCTGCAGTTCGTGAAGCTTCTGCCTCTGCTGGTTCACCTGGACGCGCAGACAGAAACGTTAGCTCCTCTGTGCGAGGAGAGCGAAGGCGTTGCCTCGGAGTCGGGCTCACCTTGTCTCTGACCAGACTGTAGCAGGAAGGACACTGCTGGCAGCCCGGCACCGAGCGGTTGTAGAAGTAATTCTCCTCACACATGTCGCACCGAGCTCCGACGAAGCCGGGCCGACACTCGCAGCGACCGTCCTCCTTACACTGACCCGACACGGAGCCCTCGGGGTCGCAATCGCAGGCTGCAGGAACAAAGACGAGGACGTCGGTCCATTAATAACAGCTCTCATACACACAGCACAGCTCGTCACCCTGAACGCTCAAAGGATTCTTAAAGTTACAGGACTCGGTTTTGTCTAACACACAGACTCGAGCCTGCCTGATGTGATGGAAGACGACGCGGCTCAGACCTGCAAACTGCAGGCTGAATAAAGTTGAACTTTACAGTTTGTTAGAGCAGAGAAGGTCTGAGTCTTCACTGAAGCAGGTGCTGCAGCGTCCAAGTGTGCAGGAATGCAAACTGGGATCCTGCCTTTCAGTCCCAGTTTACTCCACAATAACAGACGGCGCGCTGTGACATTACAAACTGCTGTGTTTACCTTAAACAGGTATCAGGGTTAAGGAAGTTCTCAGAGGATCTATTCTGGAGCCGTACAATATGATATCAAAAACAGCGTGTTGGCAGGTTGGATCTGTGCAGGTGCAGAAACTAGATTTAAACACTTCCTGGTGCACGGTGCACCTCGTGCACGCAGTTGATGCAAAGCCCTGAAAAGCTGATCATGGCTTCATGTTTCTGGTTCTAACAGACCTGAGCCGGTGCCTGCTGACCTCCGACCGGAGGAGATCCACCAGGATCTATTCTGGGTCCTGTTCTGTTCACGTAACGCTAAAACGTCACAGCGATGGACTCGCTGTGACATTATCGAGTTTCCTCACGTTTGCATCCAGACACGCTGAAGCCGAAGAAGTTGGTCTCGCAGCGCTCGCACCGAAGGCCGGTGACGCCCGGCTGACACTCGCACTGTCCCGTAACGATGTCACACTGGCCGTTGGTGGAGCCAATGGGATTGCAGTTGCACCTGTGGGGGGAAGTAGAAGAACATCATCTATGAGTAAACAACACAATGAAACACGTGCATGTTTGCGTTTTCCTGGAAGAATTGCTCAGAATCGACTAATCACAGGTTTCCAGTCAGCTGGAAATGAAAGAGAATTTAAAGTTTATCGCTGTAAGTGTGACTAAGACTGAGGTTTCGTGCCGTGAGCCCGTGAAGGCGCTCAGAACCGAAGCACAGCTACAGATGTGTGGGCGTGATGGACGCACCGCTCGCAGCCATTCCCGCTCCGCAGGTTGAAGAAGCCGGGCATGCAGGCGCTGCAGTCGCGTTCGGCCACGTTGGGGAGGCACTCGCACTGACCCGTGCCCTGAGAGCAGCTGCTCTGCTGGTTCCTGGTGCCGAGCGGCGAGCAGGCGCAGGCTGGGGACAAATCAGAGATCACACTGTTTCCTCGCTGCGCTCGCAATTCAAACATCACGGGAAGGATTTCGGTTTTGGACTCCTCTTACGTTTGCACTTGTCGGCAGGCTCGGGGGCCAGCGCGTTGCCATAGAAACCCTCTTTGCAGCGGTCGCAGAAGAAGCCGTCGGTGTTGTAGATGCATTTGAGGCACTCTCCGTTCTCGCGGTTGCAGTTTCCGACGGCGTTGGGGTCGATGTTGCCGCTGCACTTGCAGCTCCGACACGTTCGGACTACGCCGCCGTTCTGACCCAGAGGGTCGCCGAAGAATCCATCATCGCACAGCTCGCAGCGCTTACCTGCACACAGGTGAGGTCACGTGATTGGCACACGTAACAGTTAATCAAGGAAACCTATTTTTAATCACTTCATGAAACCTACAGGGCACCGGGGACACGCCCGACACCGGCACAGCATGGAAGAACAACACACCTCACACTGGACTAATGGCTACTCTGAAAGCTGAGGTACGAGGTACTGCTATGCAGTTTGGAAATAAAGAACAGTACAGTCTGGGAACCATTAGCTGACAGTTTAGCATCTGGTACCTGTAGTCCCAGTGGGGCAGTTGGTGCACACCACCTCTCTGGTTCTGGGAACGACAGCGCAGGTGGCTCCGGGCGGGCAGGGACATGGCTGACAGTCACCTGGCGTTCCCTGGGTGGCGTCGCCATAAAAACTGTCCTGGCAGCGCTCGCAGCTCAGACCGGCCGTGTTGTCCTGACAGTCGCACGCTCCTGGGTGGAGGACAGAAAAAGCAGCCCTGAGTATTAACGAACCCATCACTCAGCCCTCTGTGACGCGCTGACACCACCCTCACCTGTGTTGGTGTTGCAGGTCTCGCTGTGGCCGTTACAGTTGCACGGCTCGCAGGAGCTGAAGGGTCCGAGCTCCGGCTGGGCGCGGCGGTATCCAACCGTGCACTGCTCACAGTGCTGACCCTGGTAACCTTGAGGACACGTGCACTGCTCCACCCAGCGGGCCGGGACACCTGGTCCCCGCCTTGCTGTCACCAAGGAGACATCATCCAGGTAACCAGCACCTGGAGGGTGTGAGTGAACAATAGTAGACGATAAGAGTGTGTGTGTGTGTGTGTGTGTGTGTGTGTGTGTGTGTGTGTGTGTGTGTGTGTGCACGCTGCATACTCCTGTCGCTGTAGGTGCCGCGGATCTTGATGGCCGTCAGGTTGTGGAGAAGTTTGTAGAATTCGGCGTGGCTGATGGTCGGCCTCCAGGGGTAATCTGTGCTGTCGTGGAGCCTGAACCAAATTTAATCCAGACCAAAGACAAAAGCATTGAAAAGGAAAATCAGATTATCAAATAATCTACAGGGTTTAAATCAGCTGACATCATCAGCAGATTCTGAAACAAATCCTGAGAATCATACAAATATCACAGCTTCATCCAGATTATTTGCAAAACAAGGAGGACAAAACAGATTACCACCAAACCTCTAACTTAATCCAGATTAAGAGAGTATTAGTGGAGTTTAATAGTAATCACCCCGCGTTCACAATTCAACTAATCATTTTAAATCTTATGACCAAAATATTTTCAATTTAATCCAGATTAAATGACTATGATGAAATTAACAGCAAATAATCTGTGTCAGCAAAACATGTCAGGGACTGCAACCAGACAGTCCAGATTAAATCAATCTATGTGAACAGGTTGTAAATAAAAACTGCATGATTATGTTCAGATTATGAGTTTAATTTACACCCAAAACTCCAGATTAACGCTGAGAGCAAACGTACTGGTGCAGATTATCTGCTCCAGTTTGCTGGATTAAATACTGGTTTTCACTGGGAAAACAACACACGGCGCCTCACCTGAACACATATGTCTGCGTGTTCTCATTGGGGTAGGAGTTGCCCTGGGCGATGAGGGGGACGGCCACCCGCAGGTTCGCCCCCTCTAGCACCAGATCCTCGGCCGACAGACGGCTGTCCCGCCGGTCCACTCGGAAGTTCAGAGTCAGGTTCTGCCCATAACTCAAAACCTGGTTCCCCAAAAACTTCTCTGTGACACAGAAACGAGTCAGAGTCACCGACCAATCAGCAGCAGCGTCACACAGGGACAAAAACAAATCCATGTTTTGTTTCTTGCCTCTGAGGTGGGGCCTCCACCTGTGTGTGGACTCCTGGGTCTGCACCCAGAACGCCCACCAGATAATCCACAGACGACTTCTACAGAGTCAGAAACGACCAAACCGCCAAAATAGGCCACCCCCCTCCTCCTCTGCTGGTGTGTGTGTGTGTGTGTGTGTGTGTGTACCTGGTGCCACAAAGTAAATGGGGAAGTAGTCCTCTGAGATGAGGAAGATTTCCTGTCCGCTGGATGACCACTGCACCTGGCCCCTGGCTCCATCACGCTCCTGACCAGTCCACTGCTCATCATCTAACACACACACACACACACACACACACACACATTAGCGCATGTACAGTGGAGTTAGAGTGGGGTCATCTCTGTCCTGAGTGGGGCTTGCAGGCAGTGTTACCTCTGCTAAAGTCAGATTTGATGGCGTGGACGCTGAAGCCGTCGGCGCTGTCGCACACGGACGAGTGCTGGAAGCAGAAGCATGGCGTGCAGCCCTGAGGGTTGTTCTCATCCAGGTTAAAGTAACCCAGCTTACACCTGAGGGGCACAAGCAGCAAGAACACACCTGTGACGTGCTGCTGCACGAACTGCACTTTCACTCGCTGCATGTTAACGGAACGTGTGTGGGCGGGGCTGTGGGCGGGCCCCGCCCTGTGTGGGCGGGACTGTGCGTCACCTGTCGCAGCTGAAGCCCTCCACGTTGTCTTTGCAGCGACACTGACCCGTGTTCACGTCACACTCCTGCGTGCTGCCTGAGGGCGAGCAAGAGCACTGCCTGATGGGGGAGAGAGAGAGTCAGACTCATCAGGTTTTTTGTTTGTTTGTTTTCTCTTTCTTTTGTTGTTGTTTATTTGTCTGTTTTGTTAGCTTGGAGAAAAAAGGGGCATAAGTTCTATCAATCTGTAACAACCATGATACTTCCTAATAAAAGATGTTTGAAACAGTTCAGTCAGCAGGGGGCGCTCACAGCTCAGTGGTCATTCTCCAGCAGCCAACAACACTTCAGCTCATGTAATCGTGACCCTTGACCTGACCCTGTTTCCTCCTGGGTCAAAGTTCAAGTTCTTCTTCACTGAAACGGGGTTTAACACTCCTGACGTGGGAGAACGTCTCCTCTTTGGACGGTTCAGTTTGTCTCTGAGACGTCCGGCTTCTCTCTAACAAGCTGGCGCCGTGCAGCTGACAGCTCCGCTCAGCAGAGTCGTATCTGACCCACACAGGAACGCCACGGCTCCGTCACCTCCAGCTGGACTGCCGGAGCTCTGTGGACGCCCGGCTGCTGGACTTCAGAGAAAAAGCGTGTCAGCTCAGAGGACGGATCAGCTCGGCCTCTCACCTGAAACCCAAAGGTGGCCGGGCTCTCTGTTACTGCCCCCCACATAAAACCAAACACAGGACAATTTAAATCTGTCTTCAGTCCTGATTTATGTCCAGTTTTCTTCTGCTCCGACTTTATTGTTCCAATTTTTTATACATGATTTCATTTTTTAAATGTTTCTCACGTGGGGCAGCTCGGTGTCGCGACCCTGAAGAGGATGAGTGGAAGAGCATGGACGGATTTTTCACATCATTGTGATTTCTGCTGTTTTTCAGTCGAGTCGTGCTGCTGATGTGTTTTCTGCTGTTTCTGGAGACCTGGAATGTAAATGCGCCTGAACTGGGAAACCTCCTGCTCTTTCAAACCTGCTGCAGAAGGAAACGTGACTTCCTGACCGGCTGACGTCAGTCACCAAACAAGCTGGAAAACCAGCGAGTGACAGAGATACTCAAAGTGTTTGCTGTGAGAGAGCCGTGCACCCAGCAGGAGGTCAACCTGAGCTGATGACCTCTGCCGGGCCACGCTCGCGTGTCTGAGCTCAGCTGATGTTTGGGGTTAGCGGCGTACCTGCAGCCGGCCTCCGTCAGGCTGTGGTGTCCCGGCTGGCAGCGGTCGCACTTCTCTCCGGTCACTCCGGGTTTACACGCACACATGCCGCGGTCATCACACTGAGGGGACACAGAGCCTGCACACACACACACACACACACACACACACACACACACACACACACGTTAACCTCCAACCACATGCAAACAATCAGCTGCATTAATGAGCCGTCGCAGTGCAGAGCGGGTGGAGCAGCTGGCTCACATTAGGCGGTGGTTTCCTGCTGCGCTCCGTTAAAAACTGCTGAAAACCACAAAGTCCATGCCTGCGGTTTCACATGTTTTCACTCAAACATTTACAAAATCACCAAAACTGATCTTTAAACCTTTTCTGCAATTTGTGTTTCGATTCTCTGCAAACGACTCGACAGATTTCCTGAAAAATCACAACAGAGACGTCCGACAAACTGACACCAGAGAGAAAAACTGCTGCAAGGAGTCGACAGAATGTCAAGACGGGTGACAAAGAGCAAACAAGTGATTTCAACGTGCTGCAAAAACATCCAGAAGCATCACGAACACAAACATTTACCACATAAACACAAACAAAGGCCAAAAAAAGATCAAATAGAGAAAATAATCAGCAAACACTCGAAACAACGCGAGAACAAACGATCACACTCACACACACACACACACACACACACACACACACACACGTCTGACTGTTGTGTTCAAGTGGAAATGTAAACGTGAGCACATCACTGTTCATCCATGGTGTGTTCAAATGTCCGTGGGAAAGGCCACTCTCTCTCTCTCACACACACACACACACACACACACACACACACACACACACTCTCCAGTGTGCACCACTCACCGACGGGGTTGCAGAGGCAGGGCAGGCAGCGGCTGGCGCCCGGGTCTCTGTAGTAGTTGTCGAGGCAACGCTCGCAGTTGGGGCCGTCCGTGTTGTCGGCGCAGTTCCTGCAGTGGCCGCCGTGACCGGTGGCCCGGTACAGCTCGGCGTCGAAGAAACACTCGGCACTCTTCCCGCTACACTCGCAGGCTGAGAGATGGAGAGTTTCACAATAAAAGACCCGAAACAGGTAACAGTGAAAAAGTTGAAGATGCACCAAAATCTCTCGTGACGCAGTGAAATCATCGGTGACGGGGCAAACGTGCGGCGGCAGACTTACGCAGACACTCGTTGGGGCTGTCGGCCGTCGCTCTCCTCCAGGGCCGGTCGTTGAAGAACGGTTGGCACTCTTGGCAGTCGTCGCCGGCGGTGTTGTGTTTACAGTTACACACCAGCCGTCCTCCATCGTTCCTCGCGCACTCGCTGGCGTGGCCGTTACACTTACACCTGGAAGTAGAGAAGCACACCTGTCACACCTGGACCAGGTTGCTGCTAACGCTCACACACCGTCATTAAAGCTCAACTCTTTGTTCAGTTTACTGTCGTCATTGTTTTCGCTCCCGATGAGGTTTTTCCGCTCTGCAGCTCCGAGCAAAGGTTTTCTCAAACCTCCCGAGGGAGCGCAGCCACCCGCCTCAGCAGGACGGGACTTGCTCAGCAGCCACCTTTGGCTATGGTCTCAGGTGTCTCTTGGCAGCGAGCTGTTGGAAAAACTGACAGTGGGAAGGAAGAGAGGCCTGGGTTCGTGCTCCGAGCTGTTAAAGCTGCACCGCCTCGGGCTTACAGCACTGAGTCAGTGTGCAGCGGGTTTAATACTGTAAACGTGCAGACTTCAGCATGCAGCCTGAGCCCTTCTGGAGCTCACGGCACAGAACGAAGGAGCGATAAAGCAGCGCACAGATAAACAGTCAGCGCGACTCACGAGCAGCGCTGAGGAATGTGTCGGAGATACGCCGCCATCTAGTGACGCACAGAACCTCCGTGGGACAACACGTCCTTTATTCTCCTGCGGTGAGTGCGAAGGCTTCAGTGAGATGTCCCCACAATCACTCCTCAAGAGCAGAAGAAGGCAGTCTGTGGCCGTTAGCGGGACAGAGCCACACACTTTTGTGCAAAAGTCTCGAGTCCTTTCTTTATGTGCTGCTTCAAAGGAGCCAGACTTTACTGAGGTGCTCTCGAGTTCGGGATTTCTGAAGCTCTATCAAAGTTTTTCTTTGGACCACCGAGCAAAGAACCAGTTTTAAGCTCTTTGTTTCCATCGGCCCGTCGCAAAAACATCGTCTGCTCCCATTTCTTTAGTTCAAATGAAAAATGTTAGAAATAACAGTTTGACAACCAAGTATTTTTACACCAACGAGGTGATTCTCAGAGCTGAAAGCCTGGCTCACCTCGGCGCAGAGAAAGGACACCTGTACGCATCACTCCGCGAGGCTCCTGCCTACGATAGCCGTAATGCTCCGATTGATTGTAAGTGCGCCGTATTTTCCAAGAAACACGGTAATAACGACGGCCCGCTCGCATGCGCTACCAAAAATAGTGCTTTGTTGTGTATCTGAGGGACGAAAGCCAAACCAGTTCCACACCACTGAAGCTGCAGCATTTTTACAAACCAGTTCTGGATCAATCGTGGCTCAAGAGTTGGGAGTTCGCCTTGTAATCGGAAGGTTGCCGGTTCGAGCCCCGGCTCCGACAGTCTCGGTCGTTGTGTCCTTGGGCAAGACACTTCACCCGTAGCCTGCTGGTGGTGGTCAGAGGGCCCGGTGACGCCAGTGTCCGGCAGCCTCGCCTCTGTCAGTGCGCCCCAGGGTGGCTGTGGCTAAATGTAGCTGCCGTTTCATTTCATTCATCCGTTTCATTCAACGATCTGCTTTCGCCCTTCTCATTCTCCGTCGCCGCCATGTGCGTATGAAAACACTGCACATGCGTGTTTTACCCATATTCTATCGCCATATTTCATTTTCTTATCGTTGCCCAACATTATACCAGTATCACCGTGAACGGTTTGATATGGCCCAGCCCCAGCATGCACACTATAGAAGACCTGGACTGATCAGTGGAACCGTTCTGATGGGAAATCTGATAAATCTAGATTTGGTTCAGGGAGGAGGTCGGGACAGAGGTCCTTCTGTGCAACAAGGTGGAGGCTCCATCGTGGTTGGAGCAGATTTCAGCTGGTGGGATCAGCCTGACGGAGAAGAGCTCCGAACGATACGTAAAGAAAGCAGAGCTCACGCTGTGCTGAAGGAGGTCACACCAAAGATTCACTCACGAGCCCGTTAAACTCAGTTTTTGGATTAAAAGCTGTATTTTCACGTTTGCACACAATTCAATAAATCGCTGCGCCCGCTTCACAGCAAACTATAAAGATCATCGTCTCCGTGGCTGTGTCCTGGGTTTACACAGGATCAGAAACCTTCCTGGTTACACATAATTCACAAGACCTCAAAAACAGAAAGATTGTTGGAGGTTCAGTCGAACCCGAGCAGGCACGGAGGGAGAAGCATGAAAGAAATCCTGAACATCACACATGTTAAGCTGGATTTAAACCCTTTGCTCCCTCCCGGCCAAAACGTGAGCAAACGGGAAAAACTCCAGGTGATCTTCTGTCCAATGAGCAGCGAGCTGCTGCTTTCAGAAAGTCTCTACCTGCTTCAAGCTGCTGCACGAGTTCAAGGAGTTCAAAGGAGCGTTCATGAGCTGTGTGTTTGCATGAATGAGTCACTGGCAGAATTGCACAATGAAAAGTGTTGATATAATAAAGTGCAGATAAATCTGCCCACAGAGCTGCCAGCTGAGCATGCTCAGGTAGATCCAGGTGAAGGTGCAGAAGGAAAATCTCCTCCTGGGACAAGTAAAGGTTAAATCCTCCAGGTGCTCGGCTCGGGAATCGCCCCTTTTCTTCCATCCGTCACGGCTGTCGGACCGCCTCATTCCGGTTTCCCTATAATCTGGCCCTGCCGGCTAGGAATTTCAGGAATGCTGGCGGTGTAAGGGAAATGTGCTCCACATTCAAACAGATTATGGCTGCAGAGTCGTGCTCCGTGCAACACTCGAGTAATGCCTGTCGAAAACGAATTCTAGTGTGGATCCTGCGCCGGTCACAAGGAAGCGGACCACACAGTGACACGGCGGGACCTGACCGCAGAGCAGAGCTCCGCCGGAGGACTCGACTGAAAAACAGGACCTGCAGTGAATCTGAGGCTTTACCTTCCTCCCACCGCGAAGTCAGAGATGGCGTAGTAGTAGGACTTGAGGACCTTGGGGTCATTGAAGACCTCGTCTCCGAATGTGTTGAGCCGGTTCAGGGTCACTCTGATGTCGGTGGCCGTCACCCAGTCCTGCAACAGACACAACATGGATGCTGCGTTAGACACACGAGGGCAAACAGAGGAGCATCACCTGCCAACGGAGCATGCTCATACACCTGACCATGCTCTGATGTCCTGATTGGCTGGAAATAATTTATATCTTTATGATCCAACTACTAAAGAAATATTTAAAACTATTTGGTTTTTCTCCCGTTTATCCAAACAGCTGGAACGATGTCACTGCTGGATGAGCCTCAGCATGTTTGTGCCGATTCTGCCCCAAGAGTGATTTAAGATCGCACTGAAGAGAGCATGACTACCTCACCCAGTAATCTGATTACTTTAATTAAACTCAAAGCAAACGCAGGCGTGTGAAACATCCTGGTTTTTGTACTCTGCAAACAGAGAAGTGGTTTCAGTTCCAGCTGTGGGAAAAACAGTGACGCAGACACCAGCAGGCCCTCACACTGTGACATTTCCACAGAAATGAATTTATTTTCTTGGCCTTACGATACAAGATCCAGATGGAGGGAATTACTCAGGACACCTGTTGTGTTTCAGAGGATAAAGAAAGTTACTCAACATCCCGCCTCGTGGGAAAGCCAGCGATAGCTCCGTTCAGCAGGAAGCTCGTCAGGCCCGAAGCTTCGGAGAAGCTGAAGACGAAGCGACGGCTCGAGGGGAAAGTGGAGCTGAATATAAGCGAGCTGGCCCGCTGTCAGACCTGCTGCATGTTTGTCCGTCCACTCAGAAAAACTGTGACTTCGCGCATGCCTGTTAAATCCTCGGACAAGTGCTGGGAATGTGGAACAGCCTGCGACTCACAGGCTCGGAAACAGGAAGTTTACCTGTCCTGAGGTAATCCTGTGAAGACCCTCACAGGAAACAAGCAGAGCATAAAGCCTTGAAAGCACCGAGCACGACGGTTAAATGTTGATGTAACCGTGTCACACATGTAGCCTGGTAACACAGCCGACCGGCACTGAAACAACTTCCTGGGTTCATTCCCAACATGAGCAACACAAATAATCTGCTCTGAACACGACAGCCGGTTCCTGAAACATGAAGCTGTGCTTTCTTGTTATAGAGGCTACTCCATGACCAGGAGCTCCACAGACTCAGCGTGCCGGCCTCCACCACTCTTGGTTTTTAGAGCCAGATTTCTCCTTCACTGGCTGCCTGTTAAATCCAGAAATCCTGCTCCTCATCTACAAGGTCTTAAATAATCAGGCCGCTCTTCTGTGGACCAGGTGACCCTGAATCCTCCCTTAGTTATGCTGCAATAGACGTAGGCTGCTGGAGGATTCCCATGATGCATTGGGTGTTTCTTCTTCACTCACTATGTGTTAACAGACCTCTCTGCATTGAATCATATCTGTTATTAACCTCTGTCTCTCTTCCACAGCATGTCTTTATCCTGTCTTCCTTCTCTCACCCCAACCAATCACAGCAGATGGCCCCGCCCCTCCCTGAGCCTGGTTCTGCTGGAGGTTTCTTCCTGTTAAAAGAGAGTTTTTCCTTCCCACTGTCACCAAAATCCTGCTCACAGGGGTTCATATGATTCATATCATATCATTTTCTCTGTATGTATTATTGTAGGGTCGACCTTATAATATAAAGCACATTGAGGACGGTTGTTGTGATTTTGCGCTGTATAAATAAAACTGAATCTAAATAAATTGAATAGAGGCCACGCCCCTAATGCAAACTAATCTAGGCGAGTTATAAAGGAATGCTGGAGCCTCCAGTGGACGCTACAGGAACTGCAGGTTTCTCACTTCCATGATGGCGTCCTGAGACCAAAGGCTGCTCTTTGAGGAAATGCTGGCCAATGAAGTCACAGCTATACTGTGTTTCCTCCTTTCAAACCCTCCACATGTGCATTACTAAGTTGGTCCCACAGTCCACCTTTATCCAGACACAAAACTTCTAAGATGCTCAGAGAAAGACGGCATTTATGCAGAATTAGCTGCCACGTAACTCTGTTACACTCTGATGTGATCGGTGGAGCGATATCAGCCGATTAGGAAGCTGTAAACTCATTTAAACGCTGATAAAACAACCAGTTCATTTTTTTATTGGTAATATTTTCAGTGTAACCTTTGACTATGTTTCAGTTCAGGCAGTCTGCCCCATCACATGACCCATCCCAGTTTGGAAAAGCGATCAGCCGAAGCCTTCTGGAAAAGCATTTTCACGGCTCGTCATTTCCTCCCTTGCTTCCTTCGAGCCTCGTACTTCCTCTCCGTGTAAATGAACAGATTTAGCTCTGCAGCTCAGCTCTAAACTTCCTTATTTGTCTCGCTGGCATCGAGCTATTTATACCAAAGCCAGGATCTTTTTGGAGGCGGCGGCCTGCCGGAGGCGTCAGACGGCTGTTTGTCGCTCTGTGACATTCCTGCTGTCTGTCATCTCTGAGCGGGAAATAACCAGCAGCTGAGAGCGTCCACCTCAACGGGCAGACGATCAACCATCACGGCGTTAAATACAGCCGAGAGCTGCTGGCACAAGTGTTTACAGGCCCGACTTTTCACCTCTAACTGTTTCTGAGTGAGCCGCAGAGAAATGCAACATCCCTGATTCACCCCTGCTGGACCATCCTCACCGAGGACTGTGGCCTTAGACATCCACAGGATCTTTATTACATTTAGATCGATCGTTTTATTCTTTCCTGTCAGACTCACGTCTGCAGCTGCTGAACTATAACCCATCTGCTGACCAACGACACCACATTTACTCCACTTTGTGCTTCCACGACAAAAATCAGCCTTAAATGTCGCGACCGTTACATGAAAGTTAGCTAACATGTTAATGTGGCTGATGGAGATGTCACGCTCCGGGTTTCTTTTCCTACGGTGGCCCCGAGGCGGGAAACCCCTTCAAAAAACAGAAAACACAACGTTTTGGAAAAGATAACAAAGAAAAGAAAAACGCTCCAACATTCCGGGAACACGGCAGACACTCCAGAAACGAGACATGGCAGATGCAGGAAAAGGACAGGAACAGTTTTTTATTTTTGAAATGAAGTGAACCAGACTTCCTGTTAGCTTGCTGATGTCATTTCCTGTCTGAGCTGTGTCCTTCGTTTCAAACAGACTGAGCTCAAAGGGTCTGAGCACTCTGCTCGTTTACGGCATCGTGTTGGAATCGACGTCTTTGGGTTTTTAACCGATGTTTGGCTGAAACGAGCCAGCAGAGGGCGCCACCTCCAGTTACAGGCGCAGTGACAGTCTGTTCCCACGCTTTTAGGTGTGCGCTACAACCGGAGCTACAACCGTTAATGTTGCGTAACGTGGCCCCAGCAGGCTCACTGTTCCTGAGTTACACATTCTGGAAACACCCGGGAAGACACAGGTACGTCTGCAGCTAGGGCTGCTCGATTATGGCAAAAATGATAATCACGATTATTTTCACTGAAATTGAGATCTCGATTATTTGACGATATTTATTTAACCCTTAAGACCTACCATAGAACCAAGTCTGCCAGAGCTTATATTATTTTTTTTACATGTTGTAGTGCCATTGGTGGGAGCATTTCAAGTTGCTATACAACTGTTATAGCCCATATTTTAATAATATGTATGCATTAAGTCCATAGTAACTACATTAATTGCAAAAAAGTGCAATAAACTACAAAAAAATTGAAAGTCGTTTTTGTTTTGTTTTTACATATATTTCTACTTTGAGAAATTTAAGAGGTTTATCCCTCAAAACTTTAAATACAAAAAAGTTGCAAAAAATAGTTTACAACAACAGGAAATTTATTTTGAGTGTCTTCATAGTTTTATTTTGGAGATACAGCAATTTTTATATACTGCAGGAAAAACAAAAAACAATCCTATGATGCAAATTTGCAAAGAAAACAGCAGGTGCATCAAAATAAACTATTTCCAGCTGTGCAATTCGAGTTCTAAGCATCACAGAAACTATTCAGAAAAGTCAAACATGACTTATAAAAACACCAGTATAGGCTTTTAAGGCCTACAAGTAAAAAACTACATTTCCCGCGAAAATGACGTCGCTTCCGGTTTCGAGCAGGAAATGGCAGACATGCGATAGTTCGCGCTGACGTCTGTTTCAATGTGGGAAATGTTAGGAACAGCTGATCGGATCGGCAAAGCGTGTTTCTGAAATATCATGTTTTTGTTCCTGCAAGAGCTTATTATGCAGTTTTTGCAAAGCTTTATGTGGAAGGAACCCGTGACCGAGGACAAGCTGATGGCATCAGATGTAAGTACAACTCCTCCGGTTTCATATGCAAAACAAATTATTGCGCTAGCTTACGTGGTTGCACAGCTACCGGGATTTAAAAATAGTTACGCAAAACGTAGCGTGCTGCTCTGACCGGCTTTAAAGGGTTAACAATGACTTTAAAAAATAATATAACATAGTGTGCAACACCACTGAAGTTTTTTTTTTACCTCTCTTTTCAACCAACAGCAGTCACTCTCCTCTCCAAATAACTTCTGCTTAGCTTTCCGAGCTTCCCTCGGGTCCTCTTAATCATCCGGTCTCCAACCTTTTTTGCGCCACGGACCGGTTTATGCCCGACAATATTTTCACGGACCGGCCTTTAAGGTGTCGCGGATAAATGAGGGAGGGGCTAATAATCGGCTCCGTCATTTTTAATGATCGTCGAAAGCCCAGATCGTAATCGTGATTAAAATTCGATTAATTGAGCAGCCCTATCTGCAGCTGACGTCGGTCGGCTAACGGAGACGAGTCGGATCTTTCGTCCCGGACGCTCACAGCGCATCTGGACAAAATCCCAGCAGCACTTTCAGGACATCTCTGGGAATTTCCCCCTCTTGGACTCGAGGAAGAACGGATTAAGATTTCAATCCGTGGAGCAGTTTTAATGTGGAAGACTTGACACGCTGCAGACTAAACAGCTGAAGCTGGACGTTTATTCCACCTCTAAAATAATCACTGGCTGCGTCTCTGCTCGCTCTCGTTCGCCTCCTGACAGGCTGTTTGTTTCCAGGCTGAATGTTTGTGATTCCCGGAGGACTTCCTAAAACCAAGCAGCATTCTTCCTTCAAGAAAACACATCCCGGGCGAGGCCTCCACACTGGCACGGAGCTGCAGTTGATTGATGGCAAACAAATGTTCGCTACAGTTTAGACAGCGGCGATTTGGAGACGAGGCTGCTCCGGCTTCCTGGATGGGACAGCGTGAGGATCTGCAGCTGCTGGACGGGCCGGATGCGTTTATGCCGCATGAATGTCGGAGATGGGAGAAGAACCGGCCTTTAAAACGGTCAGCAGATAACTGGACCAGCTGCACTTTTTAACAAGCCTTCACCTGAGCCAATCGACACCTGAACCTCCGTCGGGGTTTAGTTATCTGAGGTTAAGGCGGAGAGCGCAACAGCAGATTTGTATTTTGAGTTCCTCGGATCATATACTTCCTGAGTTAATCACCAGCACACAGGTCACGTCAGGTCATGGCTGGTGGTTTATCATCAGCTGACTCTTCTCAACGTTTAGTCTTTGTTTTAATATCGTCTTTAAAATCAAGCCAAACTTAAATAAATCAAATGTTCTAAAATAGGAAAAGACTGAAAAATAACACGAAAGAGTTTCAGAGTTCGTGGGCTTCGGCTTTTTAAGGACCGACCTTACTGAAAACTGACGACGGTTCAGAAACAACGAGCTGCGTCAGATCCTGACTGAAACTATGATCCGTCCTTAAAAAGGATCTCCATGCATGAAGATCTGATCTCCAGCATGTCCCGGAGACCTGCAGCAGCTATGAGGAACACCGTCTGCAGACAGTGCACGAATAAATTCATCTGATAAAAACCGAACCAGCAAAGTAGACGAAACGCTGATGGACGGGCAGCTCCGTCCATCCATCAGGACCTTCTGTCACTCGCTGTTTTCAGAATAAATACTTACACACAGCCTCCTTTCAGGACCGTCCTGATTAAAACACATCAGCTCTAAATGAATAATGTGAGTCACTGATGCCACAAACTCTCCCGCAGAGTCTGACAGAGGAACATTCATCATGAGAGTCTCTCCCACTGCATCATTCGTGTTTCTTCACCTCCAGTGTGATGACTGTGGGAAACTCAGTGTTCCTCTTGTTACTGATAAAACCTATAAACTGTATTTAGTGCACTGTGTGTGTGTGTCTCTGTGTGTGTGTGTGTGTGTGTGTGTGTGTGTGTGTGTCTCTGTGTGTGTGTGTGTCTCTGTGTGTGTGTGTGTGTGTGTGTGTGTGTCTCTGTGTGTCTCTGTGTGTGTGTGTGTCTCTGTGTGTGTGTGTGTCTCTGTGTGTGTGTGTGTGTGTGTGTGTGTGTGTGTGCCTGTGTGTGTGTGTGCCTGTGTGTGTGTGTGCATGTGTGTCTGTGTGTGTGTCTCTGTGTGTGTGTGTGTGTGTGTGTCTCTCTGTGTGTGTGTGTGTGTGTGTGTGTGTGTGTGTGTGTGTGTGTGTGTGTGTGTGTGTGTGTGTCTGTGTGTGTGTGTGCATGTGTGTCTGTGTGTGTGTGTGCATGTGTGTCTCTGTGTGTGTGTGTGTGTGCATGTGTCTCTGTGTGTGTGTGTGTGTCTCTGTGTGTGTGTGTGTGTGTCTCTGTGTGTGTGTGCGTATGTGTCTCTGTGTGTGTGTGTGTGTGCATGTGTCTCTGTGTGTGTGTGTGTGTCTCTGTGTGTGTGTGTGTGTGTCTCTGTGTGTGTGTGCGTATGTGTCTCTGTGTGTGTGTGCATGTGTCTCTGTGTGTGTGTGTGTGTGTGTGTCTCTGTGTGTGTGTGTGTGTGTGTGTCAGAGTGACCTTACAAAACAAAAACTGAGGCGAGAGGAATGAACACAGACTCTGCTTCCTGCTCATGAAGCAATCACAAACACGCTGACGGGCGACAGGAAGAGGAGGGGACAACGAGGAGCGCGCTCCAGCTGCCGGGCGCTCGGGCCAAACCGAGCTGGGAAATCCGGGGGCGTCGCCAGGAAGCGGGTCGCAGCGCAGGCGGTGCTGCTCAAGAACTTCTGTCTGCAGAACGAGGGAACACTCGCTTACAAAAGCATTGCAGATGCTGATGTCTGAAACTTTCCCTTCATTCTGGGAATATTTCATCAGTTTCAGGCTCCAAGGGAACAAATCGAATATTCAAAAGACAAAGAATCTTTGATGGTTACGGAGAGTTTGTTTAGGGGAAAGCAGCGATCTGGTTCATGTGAGCTTTTCCGACTGTGTGAACGACTCCCACCGAACTCCGATTTCACGGAGCTGCTGCTCTTTATCAAACTAAACCTCCCTGTGCCCAGATGTGCGGCGTAACCTCCGGCTTCTCGTTCTGTGAGGGGAGGAGTCACGATGTCTCAGGTGGCGTCACACGCATGCCTTCATCCGTAGTTACTGAGGCTCAAACGGTGTCCTTATTTTATTTCTAAATAAGAACTTTATGAAGAACAGAAGACACGTTTAAAAGGATTAAAGGTCAAATTTGTGCCTCAACATGATTCCTGTAAATTCTCGTCACATTTCTGTTTTCAGATTTTCTAACATCACTTTTCTGTGGAGCTGATGTTGTTTCTGCTCTCAGAGCCTTTAAAAGTGATTCATGAGGTAAAATCAGAAGTAAAAACGCGCTCACCTGGAGGACGGGGCTGTTGTCGAAGTTGTAGGCGCTGGGCCGTCCCTCCAGCGTGGAGAAGGCCACGTTTCCTCCCGTGAGCGGCGAGATGTCGCTGAACTCGTCGGTGCAGAGCGCCTGCTGCTCGTCCTGGCCGGTGCGGATGAAGCCGCGGTTCGCTTTCTGGTAGGTCTTCTCGCAGGAGCTGCTGTAGTACTGGTACGGCACCCAGGGGCTGCCCTCGCTGGTCCGCTTGTAGATGGCGAAGCTCTCCGGCCGGCTGGTGTGGAACTTGAGGCGGACGTAGGTGATGTCGAAGGCCTTACCTGCAGAGAGAGGGAGGAGCGTTAGGTTAGGTTTAGTTTGTGTAACAGATGGAAGGAGACTAAAAACCTGCAGACCGAAAGAAGCTGAGAGTCGGACGAGCTGCAGGATCAAAAATACTGATGCTCCAGGGCGGAGGTTAACCCTTTACAGCCGATCGGAGCGGGCACGCTCTGTTTTGCGTAACTATTTTTAAATCCCGGTAGCTCTGCAACCAAGTAAGCTAGCGCAATAATTTTTTTTTGCATATGAAACTGGAGGAGTTGTACTTACATCTGATGCCATCAGCTTGTCCTCGGTCACAGTTTCCTTCCACATATAGTTTTGCAAAAACTGCATAAAAATCACTTGCAGCAACAAAAACATGATATTCCAGAAACACGCTTCGCCGATCCATCAGCTGTTTGTAACACTTCCTACGTCCATCAGCGCGAACTATCACATGACCGCATGACCTGCCCGAAACCGGAAGTGACGTCATTTTGCGGAAATGTAGTTTTTTACGATCGGGGCCTTATGAGCTTGTGTTTTACTTGTTATGTGTTTTAAAAAGTTATGTTTGACTTTATGACTTTCTGTGTCGTTTCTGGGATGCTTAGGACTCATATTGCACTGCTGGAAATAGTTTATTTTGATGCATATGCTGTTTTTTTGCAAATTTGCACTATAATATTTATTTTCGTTTTTCCTGCAGTATATAAAAATTGGTGTATTTCAAAAATAAAACTATGAAGACACTCAAAATAAATTTCCTGTGGTGGGAAACTAGTTTGTGTAACTTTTTTGTATTTACAGTTTTGAGGGATAAGCCTCTTAAATTTCTCTAACTAGAAATATATGTTAAAAAAACAAAAACGATTTTCAATTTTTTTGTAGTTTATTGCACTTTTTTGCAATTTATGTAATTACTATGCACCTAATGCAGACATATTATTAAAGTTTGGGCTATAATGGTTGTATTGATGTATAGCAACTTGAAATGCTCCCAAAAATGGCTCCACAGCATGTAAAAATATAATATAAGCTCTGGCGAACTTGGTTCTATGGTAGGTCTTAAAGGGTTAAACCATGCACAGCACAGCTGGATGCAGCTGTACCTCCGCCCTGACTGTAACCTGAGGATCTCTGCGGAGCATCGTGTCTCTGCAGGACTGTTTCCTGACGCCCGCTCGGGCGCTGTCGGGGGGATGATCTCGGGCGATTTGGGAAATGCTGAGCAGGAATGTGAAGTGCAGTTCTTCCTCTGACTGCGACACTCGGGGCTGCGGACGGTCTCCGCATATTTGGCGAGTCTGAGCAGGTCGGCCTGAGCGCTCCAGCAGCCGTCAGTCAGCGAGCAAAGGGAGGCCGCCGCGTTTGAGCCGGGCGGCGGGGGGTACGGCTGTTTGCTCAGCCAAAGAATCTGCTCTGTAAACAGTGCGCTGACAGGGCCCCGGTCTGGAGGGGCCCCTCTGTGTCAACGGCAAATAAAGGTGAAGCTGCTGATAGGACTGAAGCGCACAAAGAGCTGCAGTTTATTACAGGAAACAATGAAGCAACAGCAAACACGCCGCCGGCGTCCTCCCCGTGTGTGCGTGACGCTCTGAGGACCACACCAAGTTTATGAGCCCATTTACTGCTCACAATCAAAGCCTCGGTGGATGCGACGTCACCGCTGAGGTTTCATTTTCTGAATTACCGGCCGCTCCGTTCACACAGCGCTGCAAACACAGGCGGCCAATCAGAGGTCAGGCTGAAGGTTTTAAATTTCACGCAGCGGTTTAACAAACAGCACCGACCCTGGAGCGCTGGATCAGGGACGCATCAGCACATCTCATGAAGACCAAACTGCTACTGTGCTGCTTTCATCTTCACAAACACGCTCGCTTCGTCTTTTCACCGCAAACCAAACTCGGCGTGAAACAAACAGAAGCAGATGTTTTTATTTCCTGATGTGACAGACGATTGAAACCAGCCGCCTCTGCACCAACTCAGGGTCTGCGTGGACGGCCGTGAACCTGCTCTCCACAGCAGATCCAGGACCAACCGTCACGCAGAGCCGCCGAGTTATAATCAGGGGCCACAACACTGTAGACTGTCAAAATAAAAGCATGGACACTGGCCATTGGTAAGTCAAACATGGGTGGAGGTGTTTTCTTAGAAGAATGAAAACCAGACATGAAGAAAATGTTCAGAACGGATTAAATGTGTGTCACTGCGTTCCCAAAGTGTCGGCCTTGTGAGGCTGTTTACAGTAATCGAGTTTGAAATATCCTTCAAACATTCATGATTACATATTTACAGAGTCATAAAACAAAAGCTGTTCCCATCACAGGTGGGAAACGGCTCAAACGCAGAGATGGAGCAACAAGATCAAACAAAAGGAAGACGCTGAGGTGACGTTTGTGAGGGGAGCAGAACGGGCCTCGGGTGGACGGAGGTCTGAACACCAACCGTGCTGCTTTTATGTAGCCTCCCCAGAACGTCCCCTCACAGGTCTGTGTGCTCGCAGAGATCACAGCATGAAAAGGAAGCGCTCCGTCATGGTTTCCCACACATTCCTCCACAGCCGGTTCAGTTCCTGGAACAAACTGGGCTGAGTGAAGTTCACCAGTTTCAGAATAAAAGGCCGTTTCATTCAGATCTGACGGCGAACACGTGGGACCTGCAAACGTCCCGTGGAGCCTCGCCGGCCTCGGATCAAAGGTTTATGAAGAGGCGTCAGAGGAGACGAACGCCACTGACAGGAACACAAACCAGTCGGTGACGTCTCTTCAGAAACCGCACAGAAACACGCCTCCGCATCCTCACGGACGGGACAAAAGCGTCTGTTGTCGCAGCAATCGGGAGGCAAACAAAGTCCAGGTGGCTGCTGGGACAGGAGGCCGGAGGGGCCCGCAGGAAGTGACGCTGCAGACAGACGACAAAGCGCCGTCCTGAGAACACAAAGAGGAAGCCACACAGACTGGAAAAACAAACCGAGGATGAACCGAGCTCCTGCTGACGAGGAGCCATCTTCATGCTGCCACCA
Organism: Diplotaxodon limnothrissa; assembly: GCF_057381915.1. Classification (NCBI taxonomy): domain Eukaryota; kingdom Metazoa; phylum Chordata; class Actinopteri; order Cichliformes; family Cichlidae; genus Diplotaxodon; species Diplotaxodon limnothrissa. The sequence goes on along the minus strand of NC_140613.1, from coordinate 1,709,740 downwards.
TCTTTCATCCGTTTCCCAGCATGCACAGAGGAAAGTTGATGAAACTTAAAACTCTGAAAGACGTGGCTCTATGAGAGCAGGTGGAGCCTTCCAGCAGAATAAACCCTCATAAATCTGAGATGATTCAGGTTTTATGGAGATGAATTACAGGGAGTTAACAAGAGCTATAGAGGTGAAGGGTTAACAGCCTCGCCTGCAGCTGGACGACGTGTCCGTTTCACATATTTGACATTTGTTTCATTTTCGTCTTTTTACCTAAATCACAGAACAGGTCAGCCATCCTTAAAATGACTACGAGCGCTTAGCTACAGCGACTGAGCACGCAGGTGGAGCGAAGCAAACATACCCCTCACCCAGGAGAGCCGGGTGCACCAAAGCTCCTTCACCCCAGGGATCGCTTTATTGTCAGAGTTTAAAAAAGTATTTTAATTAAAAGAAAAATAAACATACATCAAGTAAATCAGATTATTGTCCTCTGCACAGTCACAGGCCTCCAGACGCTGGATGTAAGCTGCAGGCTGTGACGTCACACACTGGTTTAAGTCTTCTCGGTCTGTTACCACAGTAACCTCACAGCAGGTCACATGGTGTCATTAAAAAGGCCCCAAAAACCTCCAACAGCTCCAGTTAGCTGCAGTGAAGCTAGCAGACAGCTAGCCGCCTGTGTCGCCATCCACCTGTCGGTCAAAGAGGCCACGCCCCTAACGATGTATCCGGTTGTTCAGTCTGACGTCACTAGCCGTGTCTGGGCCTAAACTCCGCTGCAGGTCCATATATCAAACGATCACTATGGCATTACTGAGAGTTGAAAAACTGTCTAAAGTCTTTCATCTTTAATAAAATGATCAGCGTTCTGCTCTACCAGGTGTAACAATTGAGTTTAACTAACAGGCATCCATGAAAACGGAATTTATGACATTTAACGGAGTTAGAAGTTAGCAGGGAGTTAGCTCGCTAGCTTCTATCTAAATACAATATAGCATGTCCTGACTGCGGGGTTTTGGAAACAAATTAAAATGTACAGCTCTGTTATCACTTCCAACATAAATGAAGACAGAAAGCTAAACAGCAGTGATGTTTGTAGGGTTACTGAAGTTGGGCTAGCTGGTATATAATGATGTGCTACGTGACCGCTAGCGACACAGCTATGTTAGCATAATATAAACAAGCTAACTTTTTTTCCACTCGATAAAAGTTAACGTGAGTGTTCTCGGTGGTCAGGAACAAATGTAATCGCATGGCAGGATGCTGTAAAAGGACCAAACTTCAGCCAGGAGAACAACTGAGATAATCCATCCACAATACGAGGTTAGTCATTCATATACTGCTGCATGGGCTGGGCTGTAGTTACATCCTAAGGTTTTAAAAACTGAGCTTAAATAAACGATTAGCGGTAATAAAAGCCGAGGGAGGTCAACAGTGATCACTGACTGTTTCAGGAGCTTTTTGAGATCAAATAGAAGAAAATACATAACATTAAACATGTTAACAACACAAAAGCCATATTAAACTCAGACTACTTTAGGCCCGGAAGTAGGATTCGTCACGTCATCACTTAACAATCGGATAGCAACTACAACCAGAGCTGCAAACACGTTAACATGGGAGTTCATGGGGACTGACTCACCGGAGCCCCAGTGGACATTAGTGGAACTGCAGTTTCTGACTCGCACAGATTAAAGTGAACGTTTTTCCTCGATTTGAAAATGTGAGATTTGGTTTTTGTACAGCTTTATTTTTCTGATTTATTTCTCATCAGCAAAGCCAAGTATTCTATTATCTAACACGGTGACCTGGAATAAACCAGTTGAGATCATTTTTTACACGTTAAGCCTCCTAAAAGTGTAAGAAGTGAGTAAAAGAGGAGCTTTTGTCCTCTCATATTGTAAACAGGAAACGGCGCTTTAATAAAGGCCGGATTAAAAAACAGTGAACTCAACCTTTAAGCCAAATTCACTATAGAAGCTTTTTGTCTGCCCCTCCTTGGAGCCTCTGAGGATTTAAGCTGCCGTTAAGACGCTCCTGCAGCAAAGCCGCCGCTGAGAAACAAACGCAGACATCATCAATTAGCTGGTTTTGCTTTAAGCGGCGCTAACCCGCCTTTTGTGGCACGCTGACCCTGCCAGAGTCTCCTCGGGGGGCCTCGGAGTCACGCCCGAACATGAAAAGAGCCTCCAGTCGTTCTGGAGAAGCAGCTTTTCTTTCCGAGGGACCGGTGGGGGTGACGGGGGTGACACGGCAGGAATGTGTTTCCGCTGGGCATAGTGACGCCGGACGGAGGGACGGACGGAGGAAGAAAGAGACCACAGAAACTCAAAGACGGAGAGGGGGCAGAGGGGGCTGCTGGGAGTTTTTCCTGCCCTGATATGGAAGACACGACGACTCAGTGAGCAGAAATGCAAACGAGCACGAGGGAGGACGAGCTCTGCTTAAGTGCCAGCGAGCAACGTAACGAGACCGACAGCTTCCGTAGCTGCACGTGACCTCTGACCTCTGGCCTGAATCTCCCAGTCTAAGCCTGGAGTCCAAGTTTGGATCAGAAGCAACAAACTTATCAGAACTTTAGCTGGAAAAACTCAAATGTACGGAGGCCCAGAGAGGCCACGATTACAGCAAACAGTCTCAAAGGAGTCGATATGAAGGCCGCTGCTGTGACTCACTGATCTGGTACTCTGTCTTACTTTGAGCTGCGTGATGATTCTTATTGCAGCCTCGCTCTCTGCAGCTCTGATCAACTGAGCATGTGCGCGTGTTCGGCTCCCCGCGGCACGTCTGCGTCACGCCACTCTGCAAGCGGAGGATCAGGTCGGCAACGGGATGGCAAAGAGGAATTTGTTTGGGAAATGCTTCCAAAAATATGAGAAGGGTGACGCAAACTGCCCGTAACCAGCGTCTGAATAAACCGGAGAGATGAATCAGCGCTGTCGCCATCTGAGCTTTTATTTTGGCAACTGTGGACACAGTCAGGTGCGTTTGGTCACAAACCTCAGATAGTCTCTTATAAAGGAGGCTTTATTTCAGAGGCAGATGTTCTTCGTCCACAGAGGACGGCGTTTAACGAGGAAGACGTCCTTCTGGAGGACAGATGAGGGAGGGGGAGGAAGCCGATGCAGTCGGCTCGCTGAGGCCAGACCTGAAAATCACGAGCTGTCCTTCAACGTGTTCGAGATGCAGCTGTTTCCTCTGACACACTCAAACCTGATGAACCCACATGGAAACAAGCAAAGACTGTAAAGAATCACGGACAAATAACCGGACGCAGGCCTCACTGCGAGCAGCCGTCACACGTCAGCCCGGCTGAAGAACAAAACCAGGATCAGGAGACGTTTTTTTCTCTCGTGGATTCCTGACATCGCTGCTCCGAACGTATCCGAGCCTCGGGGTCGGCCTGAGGGGTGGTGGGGGTGGGAGGGGCACGCCCCAGCACGCTGTGCGGCCCGGTGACATCATCGCATTTTTCTCAGAGCTGTGACATTTTCCTCACAGTAAAAAAATAAATTCTTGAAATGAATTCTGCTGTCACATTTCATAGCTGCTCTTCACTTTGAGAACATTCATTTCTGGCAGTTTGGCATTAAATCACGTTTTGAGAGAAACCAGCACACTGCACTTGGGTTGTTCAAGTACTCCGAGGTAACGAAATGACAGAAAAGGAAAAGGTGACAAATCTCAGAGCATCCGTGACTCTGATGAAGGCTAACAGCTTCACTGTGTCGCTCGCTTCCTGCCATTATAAACACATATTTCCTTAGAAGAAATGAAAATAAACGTGCAAACATGGCCGTTCGTAGCTTCTGTCAGGTCTTCAAACTCCGTGTTTTATAGTGTAAACTCCACGAAACTGGGGGCTGAGCTCCTTTAACACATTTCTTGGATGTTTGGGAGCTCTGGAAACTTCCCGGGCTCGTCCTGAGGGCTGGGAGGGGGGAGGGGGGTTACAGTTGTTGTGAAGGTGGGGGGGGGGGGGGGGGGGGGGGGGCACGCCTCAGCTCACAGCACGGTCCAATTAAATTTCCTCCCATGACATCACCGCATTCTTCTCCAGGGAAACGAACAATGGCCGCTTTGACTTTTGGACGTGTGGGCACCGCCGAGCTTCGAACTCGCGCTGACGAGTCCGGGCAGCAGGTACCGCGCAGGAGAAAGGTCAAAGGTCGCACTGAGCGCGCTCTCTCTATTTACATCCACTCCAGTAATCCGATTATTGTCAGCTCAGGCGTGAACGCAGCGGGCTGAGGACCACTGTAGACTTTCAGTGTTTGGAAACAAACACGTGAAAATGTTTTGAATGCCGAATTCAGCCGAAGAGCCTAAAACATGAAGTGAGATCATCATGAGTGGGTTTAAACGCAGCTGCTCTCGCTGCGGGGGAAGCATCACCAAATCAGCTGATTTTAAAAGGGAGTTTGGATAAAGCTGCTATTCCAGGGCTGCAGGGTTGTAAAAAAGGATTTAAAGTGATGACAAACAAGATGAGGCAACAGGAAACAAAGAGGACCAAACTTTGTTACGAACCAGACGATTAATCAATGACCAAAATCAGCTGATCGATCGGCGATCGCTGCCGGAAACGTGCGAGTGTTTCAAGTGAAGCGTGTTTCACATTTACGTACAAAGATGAACTTTGACCCAGTCTCTGACTGAACAATGGAACTAAACGAACTTTCATTAAAGACTAAACCCTGTCGAGAGCTGCGAGGATCCTCCACCAAGCGTGCTCGTCTCCCAGCAGGTGCCGGGGTCAGAGGTCAGCGGGCTGAAGCCGCTCACAGATAGAAAGCACCATCAAATTGGATTGGGCTTCTGTGAAAGGCTGCTGGGGATGACGCAGGAGGAGCAACGCGAGGAATGCAGCGGCGTTTAACCCTTTACGCCCCGCGGCGTTCCACGCTGCGTCCTCGTCTCCAAGGATACGTGACAGATACGAGAATCGGGTCACTGACTGCGGCCGCGACATGTGCAGTGCAGTTACACATTAATGTCCCGGTTAATCTCCAACCTGCTGCTACCTTAAAGGAACAAACCTCACACAGTTCCAGACTTCATTCACTAGTTGCTGAATTTATCTTTATTCGTAGATTCGTTTGCTTTGTGTGAGAAGCTGTGACCTCCTCCTGCCTCCGTGCACACGCTCATACGTCCAAGTAGAAACAGCCGACGCTTTAAAAGTTTCCTGAAAATGAAGAAGACTGAAGAATGCAGAACGCTGTACAGATGTGTGATAACGACCAGGTGTTATCTCTAAACATGCAGAGAGTCAGAGGGGAGCCGAAGACGAGTCCAAGCCGCTATCAGCTCCATCTGTTTGATAAACAACCGCTGGCTGAGCGAGCGCTCCGATTGGCTGTGAGGAGATTAAAGAGGCAGGCTGGATGTCGAGGTGAGAATGAGAGGTGTGTGTGTGTGTGTGTGTGTGTGTGTGTGTGTGTGTGTGTGTGTGTGTGTGTGTGTGTGTGAGTGATAACGAGGCTGCAGGCGGAGCTGAACGCTCGTCAGCAGCTCCAACATAAACTGAGCCGAGCGTCTCCGCCGCCGTGACATCAGCACAGGTCACGATGGTCACGAGCCGGCAGAGAAACTGTGACCTGCCTGTGGGAGTTTCACAGCTCGCTGATCATGTGACCGAGCAGTGAAATTAAAGCCGTTCTTTAAAATAAAAATGAAAGTCTCTGAGCACGAGCAGCACGGCGACGCTCACACGCTACCCCGACGTTCCATAGCGTGTGTTGGGGAAAGAGATGTTTCACTCTTCTTAACACGAGTAAGAGAATGACTGGAACATTTGTCTGTAACAGTGAGGCGCTGTGAAGCGCGGGGGCCTCTGATCCAATAATCAAACCCAGGAAAAGTTCCTCCTGCTCTCCTCTGAATCAGCCCATTGTGAAGAGAAACAGATTTTTATGAGCCTGCGAAGTAAATCAGGGTCATCCTGGACCTTTTATATTTTCAGGGCTGAAAAACACTGAAGCTGGAAACTGCAGTCACATCAGTTTTACACCCACACTCTCCTCGTCGCTCAGCTTTGAGCTTCAGCCTGACACAGAGGAGCAGAGGCCTGGACGTTTCTGACTCTAATGGAGAACACATCAAGTGCATTGTGGGTAAACTGTGAAAGCTCGTGTCGGTGTAGACTTAGAGCAGATGAAAAGTGTCCTTTGAGCCTACATTTGGAAAGCAGGCTGACCTTCTAGCTGTGCGTCCTTCTGTGAGACGCAGCTGCAGAACGACACGAACAAAGTCTGCAAAGGTCAGGATGGAAGGACGGACTCCTGTGTGTGTGTGCACCTGTTTATACATCTTTGTGGGGACCAAACGTCACTTGTGAGGACAAAAGAGACAGACTGTGGTTTAGTGTTACAGTTACCCTAAACACAACCACCTCCTAAGGGTTAGGCTGGGCGGCTGGGAGAAGCATGGATGGATGTCCTCACTAAGGTATCAAAACGAGAGAGAGTGTGTGAGTGTGTGTGTCTCAGAGGGGGGATTTCCAATTAAGTGTTTGAGGGGGAGGGCAGCAGGAAGGGAGTGAAGGTGGGAGGCAATGATTGTTTTTAATGGCTGAGAAGAAGCCCTGTCATCATTCAGTGAGCGCTGCAACGCGCTCTTAATGTGAAAAGACCCGAAATGACTGATAAAGAGTTTGATCCAGTTTCCTTTATGAGTTTGAAGCTGCGAGTTCAGCTTGTCTGAAGAACAGATCAGTTTCCACCTTCAGATATCTTAAAGTAAAAAGTGAGTTTTTTCCCCAAAAGCTGGAAGAAAAAATCTGAATTTAATCCTTAAAAGTTAAAAGTTCAGCAGCAAACAGACGAGCTGGAACTCGTTTCTTTTCTCACTCGTTTGTCTCGTATTTCTTCTTTAAATGCGTAAAAACCAAAACGATTCCGCTCACGATGTTTGCAGAACAGGAACAATCGGCTCCTCCTCAGGACGTCATGAGAAAATTCAGCCTTTTCTTCTTCACGAGCTCGGCAGCCCCCCCTCCTCGAGAGCCAGAAATAACCAGCAGATTCCCATCAGTGAAGAAGCTGCGATCTAATCAGAGGGCGCCCCTCCCCCTCCTCCACCACCTCCACCTCCTAACAGGAGGGTGTTTGGTGAGGATTTAGCAGCAGGACCACCAAAGAAGCGGGCGCCCCGCCCGGAGGTGTCACCACACCGGGACGTCAGGAACAAACAGCAGCGGCCCTCGTTACCACAGACTAAGAGTCCCAGCAGGGCGTCCCACCCCCAACACCACCCCCACCTACAGCACCACCAACAACCCCGACAAAGAGTTCACAGCTGCAGGGAGCCGAACCTGACGTCACAGAGTTTGGTGCCAAACACGGGGAGAGGATTAAAACCTGTGCACAGGTTGTGAAGACCTGACGGGGTCCCGGGTATTTAACCTTCGTGAGGTCATCGCCTTGCAGGTGATCCTGACACATCAGGACATGTTTGCGAGTCGTCCAATCCCACCGTCACGAGTGGTCAAGGTGGAAAGGGCTGACTCTGAGGAAGCCTTTCAGATGAGAAGAACCAAAACTCAACTGTGACCTGAGAACAGAGAGCCTGCAGAAACAAGCCACACCCACACAACCACTGCTTCCCAGGGGCGGAGAGAGACTGTGCTGATGTCCGGATTAAGATAAAGAAGGATTATTTTGAACTTTGTTCATGCAAAGCGGCTTCAGGAGAGCTCGGGAGCAAAAACCACAGAGCTGGAAATGAGCAGATCAGATCAGATCGGCTGTGACTGGAAAGGAAAACGAAGCATCGAAGATTCTTCTGTTAATTCAGGTGTAATAAACAGAAAGAGCGAGACGCCAACATGAAGGCCATCGAGTGTTTAATCTCGCTTTAATAATCCTCTGAAGACGAGAGGACCCGGAGACATGATGTCACCGAGTGAGCTTCACTTTGAACCAAAGAAAATAAAACTGGATGTGAGGGAGATTTCAGTCTCCACACAGCTGCCGCCTCTTCACCGAAGCCTTTTCATTTTGTTTTTATTGATGCGCCAGTCTCGCTTCGCCAAACGCCGCCTGGCTCCTGTCAGGTTTACTGGTGTCAGAGGAGAGCAGCTGGACACGAAGCTCAAACACTCCAACGCACGTCGGCGGGATTAATCGAGAACATCGTGTTCTGTCAGGAGAGCACAGGGGAGAGAAAACATCTGGAAATCTGCTGCAGCTCGCCTTCAAATAAAAACCACATCAGTCGAGACGTAAACAAGCAGAACAATGAGCGAATGAGCTCAGAGCGCCCGAGGACGCTCAGCTACTATCTGCTCATCTGAACAAAGGAGGGGATTATTAAAAAAAACTCATATCCTGCTGAGATCGTCTCTGAGAGCTGATCAAAGATTAAATTAAGCTTCAGCTCTGCCTGCGCAAACACGGAGCCTGGAAACAAAAGCCGGGCCGCTGTTTACAGAAGACGACGGCCCAGGCCTCAGCGGGGACGCGTCAGGACAACAACACCACCCGCGGGTCCTCAAACGCCCAGCAGCTGCACGGCGAGCCAGAGCGCCGGCCGAGCGGCGGCGTCACAACCAGGGCGTGAACGCGCCACGTCTGAACCGTCCGCCTCGTTACTCACAAATACACGTGCTGCTGTGATGACACCGCCATCAGTAAACTGTGCAAAATGGTCACATGGAGCAAACGCAGAACTTAAACAGCTTACATTAGTTTTAATGTTTGACTTTGTGATGTTAGGAATGTTATCTTCAGCTGTGAGTGAAGACGAGACGCTGTAATCTAATCCCAGGAGATTACGGGTCCGCGTGGTCACACCGAGGACGCTGAGGAGAAGATGACCGACTGCGTGCACAGCTCAACATCCTGCCATATTAAATTACACTGATTGTTTTTTGTGTTGGAATAATTTCCATCCACTTTTCACTTTTGGCCACGCCCACTGGCGACAGAGGTTTCCCATCAGCTGCAGCTCTTTCCCTGTGACCCGGAGTTCCACAGACCTGACGTTTCCACAGCCGGGGTTCGAGCTGGAGGGGCGAGGGACCGCCTCTCCATCAGCCGTGTAATTACGCCACTCGAGTGGAAGAAACACGAACAAACAGCCGACGATCGCGTTTCCCGGGACACAGTCAGCTCGCGTGTTTACCCTCAACCTGCTTTGATAACGTTTTACTCTCCCTCGCTATCTGCCCCCTCCTCCCAGGCAGCAGGGCTAAAATTACCCTGCATGCATCTGCTTGTCCCTGTAATGCATCTCTACTTGTTCACAGACTCCACGCCGTCTATAATAAGAGAAACCCCCCCTCCCCCGGGCTCCCTGCTCTCCCTGGGGTGCTGAATCACTTCCTGCAAAGCAAATCTCAGGCTAAGTCCACACTAATGTGGTTTCATTAGAAAATGCATCGTTCTGGCCTCCCGTCCACGCTGAGACGGCGTTTTCCTCAAGGACAAACGCTCACAAGAACGCATACATTTCAAAACGGAGCTGTCCCGTCGCAGTGTGGACGCTCGAAAGCGCAGACTCTCTAAAACGATTAAAACCAGTTAAACAAAGACAGCAGAGGCATTACAGTCGTTTTGATTACTCTCAATTTTGACAGCCCTAAAAAAGATGAATCAGTCTGCACATGCTCCAGAGAGCTTTCCTGCAGATTCTTCAACTCTCACTTGCTTTTGCAGGACTGGAACGTAAGCGTTTGGGCCGTTGCAATGTGCACGCACGACTCTGAAAACGCTAGTGTGGACGCAGCCTCAGAGTCTGAGCAGGACCGGGCCCACCGGGCCCCCTGCCCAGCCTCCCCTCGCTGCTTTAACAAACTCCGGCTCAGTTTCCTCCGAGGTCACAAGCCGCTTCCCTCAGAGCCTTTTCCCATCCTGCTGAATTCCCACAGCAGCTCCTCTTCCCACAGGAGGAAGCACTTTAAGTCAGCTTACAGTCAGGTCAAAGGTCAAAGTTTTCTGACAGGACTGGAAGTTATAACTGTAACCAGACCAGAGTCCATGCAAGAAAAACACGATTTAAAGAGGTCGGCTACGCAAAGTTTCACATCAGCATCAAAATGACGACTGAAATAATCGAATAACGTCTGAAGGCTTTTCAGAGGTTTGGTGCACCTGCGTGTTCACTCAGGTAAATGGCCTGTATTTATATAGCGCTCTACACATCCAGTCATCCACACACTGGACACTGGTGCCACCGGGCCCTCTGACCAACCAGGTACATATGAGAGAGAGAGAGAGAGAGAGAGAGAGAGAGAGAGAGAGAGAGAGAGAGAGAGAGAGAGAGAGAGAGAGAGAGAGAGAGAGTGTGAGAGTGTGTGTGTGTGTGTGTGTGTGTGTGTGTGTGTGTGTGTGTGTGTGTGTGTGTGTGTGTTGAAAAGAGACGTTATGATGCGGCTGAGGGGAACCAGAAAGTTAAGGGCCACCGACGATGAACGGTTTGATGAACCTGCCAGAATCAGTGAAAACGAGGAAAACATGCACTCTGAGAAAATCTGCACATTTTTATTTCTTCTACAGGAACGAGGGATTACGGAGCAGCTCGGTGCTGCTAAGCTAATGCATTGATTCACTGATGTGCATAAAGTTTAAGCAGCTCTGTGCAAGCAGAGGTTTTGAAGCATTCGGGTTCGTGTTAATGACCCCATCTTTGGGGAGTGGACTCCCAGGGAATTCAGCCCAAGGTCAGAGCAGAAAACCCAACAGCTCTCAGACTCTGCAGGCCTCAGTGAACAGGTTAAAGGTCAAAGACTTCAGGAACAGTGTGCTTCAGGCAGACGAAGCCAAAGGAGAGATGCTTATCCATCAGGCACAAGAAGCAAACTCAGCACGAACAGCTGAGACCATCTGTCAGCGCGGTGCAGGAGCCATCTCCATCTGAGAGGACCTCCTCTGTCCACAGACTCAGAGCTGAAGCTCAACACAAACCGGGTCATCAGCAGCAAAGCTTTCTATCACCGAGACACAAACGTCTTTTCACATTTCTCACCTTTTTTGATGACAAGAGATTTCAGCACAAAATATCTGAAACTCACCAGCTTCTGGCATACTTTGCATTTTAGGACCAGCAGATTTTCCCCCAGATTGGAGGCATTCAAGCTCAGGTCAAAGCGTGATGACAAAGATAAAAGAAGAAGATGGAAGAAAAGAGGAGAGAAGATGCGTCTGTCCCGATTCCCCTCGTGTGTCTGCGCTTCCTGTCTAATCCTTTAAAGAAACACGATAAGAGAACAGACATCTTCCCTTCTTTCAGCCTCCACTCTGAACCCGCTCGCTTTATCTGATCTCGGTTTGTTTAGTCTGAGCCAACATGAGCGCATTTATTCCCATTTCTAATCTGACGGCGGGAAGAAAGGCGGAAACTTCACGTGATGGGAGATAACGGAAGTTAAAGGACCAAAGAGGTGATCTGTGACGTTGAGTTTTAAGGACATCCTGAGGTTTCAGGTGAGCAGATGAAACTAAACGCAACAAAAATCCAAGTTTCACAAAGTCACGGTGCATTCAATGACACGTCTGGAATCACCAGCTGCTAAAATCAAGTCATGCAGCGGAAAACCTGCCGGGAAAACGACGACTCCATGAAATAACAAACGCGCTTCATTCCTGGATCTAGGACGAGAGAAACAATCGGAGATTAAAGCTGCTTCAGACGCAGGAACGACCACCGAGCTGCAGCAATAAATCAGCTGCTGCTCGTTGTTATGTTCACGTGCAGTGAAACAGGTAAATCTGCAGCTCCTATAAACTCTCATCAGCTCGTCTCCGGTGGAAAGTATCCGACGTGAAGCTGTAATTACAGCTCTAACTTCCTGTGCGCGCCTGGCGTCACGGCGGAGGTTTGATCCAGATGTGAGTTTAATAACAGCCTGTCGCAGCTTCCACAGTTTAGGAGGTGACAGGAAAAATAAATGCACCGACGAGCTCGTACACGCCGCAGACGACGTCGCACACCGACCATCGTTCAGGTCACAGACTGTACACGACGATGGCAGCTACGCGCTATTAAGGCCCCGCCTCCTGAACAGATCCCTTTCAATTCATGCAGAGGGTCAAAACAATCGACATCAAGGGAGAACTTCCTGCAGCCAGCTCAAACCTGATTGGTCGGCAGAATTGTGGGCTGAACAGAGAAATGTTCCCTTTGCTTCAGCTTCTCATACACTTATTTAACTATAGAGAGACATGTGATGAATCAAAACAAACCCCCACAGTCTGCAACTCAAAGCACATCAATCGAACAAACTAAGAATAAAAAGGAAAAAGAATTCGTTTGCGACGCACGGCCGCCTCAGTGTTTGGGACAGGACTGGACTCGCGCTGGTACAGAAGTCCCGCAGTGACCCTGAACGCACCGCAGGCCTTTTAATTAGCGCACAGCAACAAGAATGTGGAGTTTGTACTCTAAAGTGAAGCGCGATGAGTGAACAAACAGCAGGAGAAGAAAAGGACGGCGTTTGTTGTGGGGGGAGGATGGAGGGAGTGAAGGGGGGGGGGTAAATAAAGACGCTTCAGCAGCTGGAAACAAGCCTGGAAATTTCCAATTTTCAGGATTAAGACATCCAGACTCACTGTGGTGAAGTAATGAGTGAATTCTCAAAGTCCACGAGCACGTCAAAGCAAACGCGGCTGATTCTCAGAGATCAGGGAGACCTGTGGACGTTTATACGCAAATAAAATGAATGAAACAGATCCAGAGAGCGAGCGCAGCTTCTGGTGTAAGACGCCGTTCACCCACACATCGCACTCAATTTAACAGTTTGCACGCTGAAGTTGCTGCTCACAGTCACGGCCTGCAGGACTGCAGGATACTGATCAGCAGTGCCGGTGAGCGAGAATCCTCAGGATCCTCTGACGGCCAACGACAACCTGAGGTGACGGCAGGAGCAGATCGACCGCGGAGACGAGAGAAAACGCAGACAGAGCAGAAATCACAGCAAAACACCCCGAGGGAGGAAGAGGGTGATGGAAACCTGCAGGCTGGATCATATACAAACTCCCTCTGTGGGAAGCAATAAGGGGAATTCCCCCAACTTTGGAATATCTGAAGTCTGAATTTCAGGCCCTGGAGCTGAAAGCTGGATGAACAAATAGTTCAGTCTGTTTGTTTGTGTCGGCTGCTTCACCTTCATTAGACCAACACCCCCCCCCCCCCCCCCCACACCCACCCACAGGGCCCAGTTTCTTGTTCTGCACCAACATTTCCTTTTAACCATTTACACGACAGTTTCACAGCTCGCTGGGCTCAGCGGCCAAGTCGCCCTCTGCGGCCAGGTCGCCCTCTGCGGCCAGGTCGCCCTCTGCGGCCAGGTCGCCCTCTGCGGCGTGTTACATGCAAGCAGATGGATTTTAGGTATTCACAGAAACTGTTTCAGAGAAAAGTTACAGACGAATGAGCCAATCAGGAGAGCCCACGGGCTCAGAGTCCGTCCCACCGTCTCTGAGAAAAGAGCGGGAATCACAGAGGGCTAAACATCCAAACATCCAAACATCTAAACATCATCATCATCATCATATCTGTGACACCAAAACGTCCTCAGGACGCCCGACCTCAGCTGAGGCGAGTCCGATCGAGCGGCCGCAGGTTTCTATTAAAATATTGATATTTGGGCATAAACGCAGCATAAACCAAGTTTCTGTCACAGGCGGCTGAGACGCCGGCCCCTCCCCCAACACCGCCGCCTCCTCCACGTTAGAAAGCAGAGCGGAGGTTTGTGGGTTTGGAGGAGCCGAGGCCTCCTGCCTCTGATCTCCTGATAGGATTCATCCTGTCTTTGATGGAGGGGGATGGGAGCTCATCCCAGACTGTTTAGGTCTGAGGAAAAGTTTGAATTCCTGAGATGACTGACGGTTCAGAGCTGAGGGTGACGCTGCCGAGGAAGAGGAGGAAGTGCGGTTTCTTAATGCGATCTGAGGCAGCAGCCGGCTCGAGGTGACTCATATCAGGCAGCGCGAGACGGCGCCTCGGGCTCCAGACTTTGATTAATCCGTCCGGAGTCGTCAGAGCAGCTGCTCGGCAGGCGATTTAAGAGCAGCTAAAAGACTTTCTGTTAATGAATGCAGAAGAAAACACACGGCGAAGGACGGCGTCACGGACCCGAATGTCAGCCAGTGCTTCCTGTCACACAGCCAGCCCACTTTGACCTTTAAACTGTGGAGACGTAGAAACGGTGTGAATGAGGCTTTCAGACACACGGTGGGTAAAGCTTCCTCAGCGCGCAGCTGCTCCTCCATGTTTGTCCCGACCAATGAAACGCTGCAGGTGAATGTGCGGGGGTCACGCACGTGGATATGACATCACACCACGTCCGAACATCACGGAGCAGAAACTCGTGTTGTTCTGTTATAGAAGGACGGCAGCAGAATTCAAATATTCAGGTATTTGTTTCAAACTATGGACAGACAAAGCTGACCCACCTCTGAGAGGTCAGAGGTCAGAGGTGGCCAAATTCGATAATCCTGTGGATGCTCACATTGATTTTTCTTCCTGCTTCTCACATTGAAGCTTTTCTTTTGTCTCGTATGAGCAACGTGAATCTGGACAAACGCCAGTCGAGCAGGCGGCCCGGCCAATGGGAAGAGAAGCCGTTTGACTGAGAGCACCAACTGTGTCGCTACACCGCCCGGCTGGAAATCACATCCAGAATAATAAACACAGCTGACAGCCAACTGCGACTTCAATACTGCAACTGTTGCTTTCCAGAATAATAAAAGTCAATCACTCCCCCAAACAGAAACGGTGCGAGGAGGCGATCACGTGATTACAGCCCCGAGGTTTGAAACCACGTCCCATAAAAACCTGATTAAAGACACTTTCAGTGTGGAAGCCTCTCAGCTGCCGCTTCCCTCTGAGGGGAAATGTTTTCCCGTCTTATCTGCAGCAGACGAGTCACCTTGACTTTCAGCCCGAGACGTCGGCGCTTCGACTTTAAGCTCCAAGGTTACGAGATATCAGATGGGCCCTAAACGCCTCGCCTTTCAACCTCGCAGACTCGCTTCCTTTTTGACCGCCGTCTCTGCCGATTATTTATCCTCTAAAGTTTCAAACTCACCTGGATTACAGCCAGCGTTGGCTTTAATCCAGCTGACAGAAACTGCAGTTCCTGTGCCGTCCACCAGAGGCTCCAGCAGCGCGTCGGTGGCCACAGACTCAGCTGTAGATGTGACAACTCTATGAAACCCATCTGTTTAAACAGGATCAGGGCTTAAAGTTTGGATTCTTAGGGGCGTGGCCTGTTTGACTGACAGGTAAATGGCGACACAGGCGGCTGTAGCTGCTAGCTGTCTGCTAGCTTCACCAGAACTGGACCTCTGCAGCGTGTTTGTGCTGTTGGAGCATTTTTAATGAGTTTTTTTATTGTCTGAGCTCTGCAACTTCACCACCCAAAGCTCACAAATGATTCAACATCTCATTTAACTGTGAAAACTAAACTTCAAGAACATGTTTAACACAAAGGATGGTAAAGTTCTGCTGTTGGAGGTCATAAGGTCTTCAGATGACCATCTCTGCAGTCCAACCAGACTCCAGGGAGAAAAACACTCATTTTAGCTGAAACAGTTGAGCCTGAGAGGCTCGCAGCACAAACATCAACCCAATAGAGGCACCTGCAGCTTCCACGCAGAGCGACGCGAAGGCTTCAGTGTGTAAAGGCTGTTATTCAAACAGGAAGAGGTAAAAACACCAGACGGCTGAACTGCGCTTCACCGCTGACCTCGTCCACAGCAGCAGATCAAGCTTCGCTTCAAAGATCCAAACTCTTTGGGATTAAGTTAAAGAAAGCGAGTTTCCTTTAAGACCAGCGGCCTGAGCGTCACATGCAAACAGCTGGCCTCGCTCCGACCGTCTGGGGAGGGGTCCGTTACTCGCTTCAGTACCTGAGCGTCTCTTTGAAGTCTGAACATGGACGCCGAACATCAGTGAATTCATCAAAAGATGAAAAACTCGGGAATCTTCAGAAGCAGGAGGAAGATTTAAACTTAACCTGTGACTCTGAAGAAACACCTGACGGGGGTTTAAACGCCTCAGGCCGACGTCTGCCACGAGGCCGTCAGACCAGAGGGACCAGAGGGGAAATTTAAAGGTAGTGGAGGGTTAAGGGTGGCTTTGGGCTGGAGGTCTCTCTCATCAGCTGCAATGAGCCAGCAGCCATCGTCCAGCTGTGCAGCTCTCGTAATTGCTCCACATCCCAGTTTCCCACGCTGCGCTCATTCCTGAGACGCCAAACAATGCCCCCCTCCCCCTCACTCAGCCCCAGCCTGGTATGATTTGCAACAGCTGGACACTCCAGAGGAAGAAAAACGTCTTTTGATGGCACTGTGGGTTTTCCCACAGTGCACTGCTCTCTGACTCACAGCGAACAGACGCCTCACACATCAGCTGCTGTGGAGCGATCATCATCATCGTCATGTTCAGCCGAGGATCATCAGATCCAAAACGCAGCCAACTCCCAACATCTGGATGTTTGGTCTGCAGTGTGAAAGAGCTGGGGTGGTTCGGCATCCTGGGTGAGGCGTCTCACGTCCAGGAATCGGACCCGGGAGACAGATTTTATTTCTCGGCTGGTTAGGACCGCCTCAGCGTCCCCTCAGAGCAGCTGGAGGAGGTGGCCGGGGAGGTCTGCATATCTGCTGCTCCCACAACCCCGAAAACGTCAGAACAGATGAGTCATTATGAATGTAACAAACTGCATTTACTGAACTAACAGTTGGTTTTTGTTTTTTTTTGGGGGGGGGATCAATGGTGGGAAGAAGTGGAGGTGGGACACCAGAGCTGGTGTCTCAGATTCTCTGATGCACCCATCACCTGGCTCCAAATCACAGCCACAGAATTTAGTCGCACACGTGCTTTTATTTTGACAGGATTCTTTACACCCTTCCTGTGTCTGACTTCCTGGCCCCCTCACCTGCTCTGGGGACCGCGACGCACCTTCCACACTTATGCCGGGTACACACAGGGAGCGCCCAGGAGGAAACAGCGGTACTGAACAGGCCAATCACAGCCATCGTGGACCGCGTCGCCCATTTTTCTCCTGAAGCGCCCGACAGGTGACGGCACGCGGTTTCAGAGGGTCTGCGATAAATGAGACCTACACTGAAACTTTCACTCCAGGCTCAGAAAAGCTTTTCTAAAACAGCGCTGCTCATCTCGCCATGGTAACCACCAATCTCTGCCACCACAATAACCACAGAAGAAGAAGCGACAGCGAGTGACACCAAAAGCCAACCGACACTTGAAACCTCAGACATTCAGTAAATGTTGTTTCAATAATAGCTGGAAGCCGGTTTGGTTTCAGCTAGAAGGAAGTTTCCGATGTGGCGGGGGAGGCGGGGGGGGTCACATTAATATTCAGCTCTTCACAGCAGAGGAATGTGGAGGGTTTGGAGGAGGAGCCTTCGTGTACGTTAGGTCATCGTGTACTGAACAAACTCAGACAGACGTGATAAAGTTCGTTTAATCAAAACGTGAAGAACCGAAACGTTTCTCCCTCAGTCTGTTACAGAAACCCACAAAGCTCTTCTTTGACCAGACTTCATTCAATTTTTGGTTAATTCTACATCAAACATTTGCCGTCAGCCTGTCCTGTGAAGTCCTCGTGCTGGTGAATCCAGATAAATGAGGGGCCCCTCTGCATCCATCTGCACGGGGTGTTCCTCTTTGTGGGTCTTTCATGTCACCCTCATCGAGTCGGGACATGTCGCTTTCCCGCTGCAGACGCACTGCAGCACATCAAAGAGTCCCCACACACACTCACGCACACACGCACACAGGGGTTTCCTGAGATTAAGCTGCAGCTTTATCATCCGCACACTTTAAACTCATTCGCAGGTTTAGAGATGAAACACGAGCGCGCTGCGAGCACTCGCCTGCGTCTTCACCGCCTGCGTTACAGCACGAGCTGATTTCTAATCCTCTGCTCAGATTTCACTTTTGCACAAATTGAAGCTCATTCACTTAAATTTGCTCCACCTGTGAAACAGCTCAACGAAGCAGCACCTGACGTCGT
Source organism: Diplotaxodon limnothrissa (assembly GCF_057381915.1). Classification (NCBI taxonomy): domain Eukaryota; kingdom Metazoa; phylum Chordata; class Actinopteri; order Cichliformes; family Cichlidae; genus Diplotaxodon; species Diplotaxodon limnothrissa. Next base: position 1,691,772 of record NC_140613.1, on the reverse strand, counting down.
TTACGCGCTCTTTACAGGCTTCGGTAAGAAGATTAGGAGTGATGTTACTGCAGACATTCAGCTGACTCTTCCTGAACCTTTAATATCACACTCCATAAAGTGAAGCATCAAACCTGCTCTCAGCATGAACATGAAGGACCTGATTCTGTGTTACAGCCAAAGCTGAAGTGAAGACTCGCACTCGTAACGTTGAGCAGAGATGACTCGGACAGTTCCTCTGCTCCGTCTGAGCTTCCTGTGAGAAACGATTGTATTTAGGAGATCGGATCAGCAGGAAATGACCTCTTCACTCTGCGTTCAGGAAACTCAACGAGCTGTTCAACCATCAACAAACAGCCACGCGATGACTTCCTGAGAGATTAAAACCTGAGAACCGTCAGCGCATCCTGAGGTTCGGGCGGGACCGCGGCAGAGCGCGAGCACTGACTGACTGACTGGTCCTCGATGCAGCGCCACGTGAACCGGATCTCCGACTGCTGAGGGCGTCTCGAGCAGAGGAGTGACCAGCACCACCAGCTGCTGATGGTGTAGGTGGAGACGGGACTCTCTGTGGAAGGTGCTGGAAGCAGATGTGTGTCGAACTCCAGGCCTCGAGGGCCGGATGTGATTCAGGTGTGTTGACCCAGGGTGAGATCTAAAACCTGCAGGACACCGGCCCCCGAGGCCTGGAGTTGGACACCCCTGGTTAACAGACGTGCACGCCGGTGCGCTCGTGGACTCATGTGTCCGTCAACCAGCAGCACGCCGACCTTCACAACTTCTTCGAGACTCCTCAGTAACACCCTGGAGGCTCAGCTGGGGGCGCTCAGGTGCTCACTGCCTGCTTTCTTTACATGGATCCCTGGACTGCACCGATCTGTGCCACAATGACTTCACACACCTGAAAGCAGCAGAGCTCCGATCACGCAGCGCCGCGGGCCGAGAGAAGGCGGCGTGTAATTAAGGCAGCAGCACCTGAGGCCACAAAGAGCCCAGCTCAGCTCCAAGCAACGGCATGACCGAAGGCCTCAGGAATGTGGAGCACTGTTAAAAACAGAGGAGGCCTCAGGCGGCAGAAATAGACAGGTATTTTTAAAAGGCCGAGTCAGGAAGACTGAGACGACTTCCAGCAGACACAGATCATCCTGACAGATCTTACAACAGCTCAACCCAAACCTTTCACTTCACATTCAGACGCACAGCAGCGACAGGAGGCAGCTGGGAGCGTTCTCCTGCACCTCACAGTTGGTGCATACTTCCTGTCAAATCAGAAAAAAATGCTCTTCAGGGTTAAACTTTTTCATCTAGCTTGAAAATATGCCAACATGAAGCGCACGCAGACTGAAGGAGGGCTGATGCAGAAGAAACGCAGCGATGCATAAATGACTGAGCTCATGAGCTGCAAGAGCTCAGCTGCAGTTTATTTACGTCATCCTGTTTAAACAGGGAGGATGAATATTCCCGGGGGAAGCAGGAGATGCGGCTGAAAGAAGTCAAAATAGACCCTGAGCATGTCTGAGAATCATAAACACCAACAACTGAAGCCAGTGCTGGTGGTGCGTTCAGAGGCGGCTGGGACACCGAGCTGCCAACTCAAACCATGAGCGAGCAAATGGCACAGACGTGATGGAGACCCAGCACGAGCTCCACCTGCTTTCAGTCAGGTCAGAAAATAGCTGCGACCCCCCCAAACACACACACACACACACACACACACACACACACACACACACACACACACACACACCTCTGATTCCAGCGCCATCTTAAAAAATAGAACTCAAGTAAATACAAGTAGAATGTCATCTCTGACCCTGTTTGACGTCATACTGCCAGAAAACAGTCTTCTCTCCTGTTGAAGAAAGTCTCACCAGACTCCGTAGAAAATTCCACAGATTTAAATGTTCCCGGAGCCTTTCCACCTCTCACAGCTGTTCAGCGCGCTGCACTTAGAGCAGAAGCGCCAAGTTTATAGTGTAATTCTATTAAACAGAGAGTGCTTTGATGTGCTGACTGAGGCCGAATAAAAGAGAGGGACCCGCAGATGTGTGTTTGTGTCGTTTCGTGTGGCAGTTTTAACAGAAAAGAAAGAAACACGAAATTTACATTTTTAGGGGGGTTCGGCTCAGCGGAGAGGAGCGTGCAGGGGGTCAGACTGAGTAGAAAGTTTGAGTACACGGTGGTCACGTATGCCTCTCTTGTTTCTGACTGTTTGAAGCCATATCAGGTAATCAATCTCCTCCAGAGTTTCGCAACTTCTTTATTTCCCAGCCAGACTCCATAGAAAATTACACTACTTTAACTTTTCCATCCAGTTTGCTTCCACCGCAGATTTTCCATCTGCTTTGGAATGTGAGGACGTGCATTCAATTCCTGAAACAAACACTTCTCCAAACACACACACAGAGCTCACTGAGCTGCCCTCGGACCTAAAGCGCAGAAACTCGCAACACTAAATATGGGATTCCGTGTAAGACTGTGTGGTTTGAGTGTTTTGACTGTAAGCCGAATGAAAGACTGACTTATCCAGATGCGTAAACATTTGTGTCTGTGTTGGTTTGTGCAGCTGTTTTCAGCGGGGAGGAAAGAAAAGCTTAAATGTGGAGTTTCTTAAAGGAGGTTCGGAGCGGAGGTGAGCGCGAGAGGTGTTCGGGGTCTTACCGAGGTGCAGGGTGAGGTTGATGGAGTTCGGGTACTGAATCCCCGCCAGCATGGTCTGGCTCTGCCACCAGGTAGTGTCCTGCTGGTTGTTGTAGTCGGTCAGGTACGCGGCGCCGTGGTGGTTCCGCGGGTCCCGGGCGTCGCAGATGTGGCACGACTTGGTGACCCCGGTGGCGCCGGTCTGCACGCAGTACTCCTCGGGCGGAGAGCCGCAGGTATTGGTGGCCACCACCGTCACGTTGAAGGCAGCGTTGACGAACTCGGGCATGCAGCGCTGCGGCCGGTCCCGCTCGTCCGAGCACTCGTCCATGGCAGCGCGCACGCACAGCGCCGCCGCCCAGCTCAGAGCCACCAGAGCCCGGATCACACTCGGCATTTTTCCTGCCCCCTCCGTCCTCCCTCACGATCAGAAGACTGCGCGCGGCTCCCTCGCGAACTCTCCTTCAACTTTTCAGAGTTTGCAGAAACTCCCCGGTTACCGACATGAACCGTCTCCGGGCAGCGACTGAAGCGTAGGGCGGGTGTCTCCGTCCCGGCCGCCTCCGCAGCTCGTGTCCGGCTGTGCTGTGTACTGTGTGGGGGTGTGCGGGTCTGCGCTCGGCCTCAGCTCTTTGTGTCCGCCGCCGCCATGCAACAAACTCCAGCAGGAAAAGACGAGAGTCCAGACTACACCCAGTGCGCTACTGCGCAGCTCCGAGGCGCAGAGGACCCTCCGCCACTTCCGTCACAAATCTGCAGAAAAATCCTCGGAAATCACAGCGCGAGCCACTTTTTCACCTGCACACGTCCCGCAGGTGAAAAAGACCCAGAAAAAGCGGTGGACATGAAATCATTTCAGCATTTACAATAAAAACGCGCTTATCTGACCCAAAGAGCAACTTTGAAGCGCTAAGAACAGAGTAAAGAGTTAAATAAGATAAGATAACCTTTATTAGTCCCACACGTGGGAAATTTGTTTTGTCACAGCAGGAAGTGGACAGTGCAAAAGTTATGAGGCAAAAATTAGAATACAATAAGAATAAATACAGTACACAACTGTACAGAATAGAATAAAATAAAATACTATATACAGTAGAATAAAATAAAAATAAATATACAATAAGATAAAAATAGAATACAAATACAAATACTATATACAACTGAGTAAAAATACAACGATGACAGAAAGGATTATTGCACTTAGTATTATTGCATATGTATGGATGTGTGTGCTTGATCAGTTAAAGTCTTTATTATGGAGTCTGACAGCAGTGGGGAGGAAAGACCTGCGAAATCTCTCCGTCCCACACCGTGGGTGCCGCAGTCTCCCACTGAAGGAGCTGCTCAGTGCTGTCACAGTCTGCTGCATGGGGTGGGAGATGTTGTCCATCAGGGATGACAGCTTAGCCGCCGTTCTCCTGTCACTCACCACCTCCACTGGGTCCAGAGGGCATCCTAGAACAGAGCTGGCCCTTCGGATCACCCTGTTCAGTCTCTTCCTGTCCCCAGCAGAGATGCTGCCGCCCCAGCAGACCACACCATAAAAGATAGCAGAAGCCACCACAGAGTCATAGAATTTCTTCAGGAGTGGGCCCTCCACCCCAAACGACCTGAGTCTCCGCAGCAGGTACAACCTGCTCTGCCCTTTCCTGTAGAGGGCGTCTGAGTTATGAGTCCAGTCCAGTCTATTGTTCAGATGAACACCAAGGTACCTGTAGCTGTCCACAGCCTCAATGTCCATACCTTGGATGTTCAGTGGTTGCAGTGGAGAATGCTTGTGCCTGCGGAAGTCTACCACCAGTTCCTTGGTTTTACTGGCGTTGATCTGGAGGTAGTTCAGCTGGCACCAGTCCACAAAGTCTTGAGTCAGTCCTCTGTACTCCTTGTCGTCCCCATCAGTGATGAGGCCGACTATTGCAGAGTCATCAGAGAACTTCTGCAGGAAGCACTGGGTGGAATTGTGGGAGAAGTCTGCAGTGTAGATGGTGAAGAGGAACGGAGCCAGAACCGTTCCCTGTGGGGCCCCCGTACTGCAGACGACCCTGTCCGACACACAGCCCTGAGTCCTCACATACTGTGGTCGGTCGGTGAGGTAGTCCAGGATCCAGGTAGTGAGGTGATGGTCCACTCCAGAGTTCACCAGCTTGTCCTTTAGAACCGAGGGAAGAATGGTGTTGAAGGCACTGGAGAAATCAAAGAACATGATTCTCACAGTGCTTCCAGCGGTCTCCAGGTGAGCGAGGGAACGATGTAGGAGGTGAATGATGGCATCATCCGCTCCAATGCCAGGCTGGTAGGCAAACTGAAGTGGGTCCAGTGATGAGCTTGTTAGGCGCCGAAGCTGAGCCAGGACCAACCGCTCCAGGGTCTTCATCAGGTGGGATGTCAGAGCCACCGGCCTGTAGCTGTTGAGGTCCTTGGGGCGTGAAGTCTTATATTCAGGTCAAACACGAGTCTGACGAACAGCAGATCACCTGACCTCTCTTCTTCATCTTAACAATTTCACTTATTCATCAACACGGGCGGACATTAAGTCTGTGTGTCCTGGGGTGGGTGGGTGAGGGGGAGTGGGCCTTCTCTAAACATTCCCAGGTGTTTTCCGGTGAAGGTGAGATTTTATTATTTTTAATAGAAGGAACATCTTCACTTATTTAAAGACAAGAACACAGACGTCAGACACCAGAGGTTTGTGTTAACAATCCAGATCCAGACTTTGTGTAAGCTGAGCTCAACAAAGCCTAAACCCCACTCAGAGAAGTTAATCCAGACTTCCTGCTTCAGGCTCTGAGCGAGCTCCAATAAAAGGTCGTTTTTGACTCTTCTGCATGTTTCTGGATGTTTGAGGTGATGTCTAACGCAGTCACAGTCATCACCACAGAAACAGAAACACAGAGAGCTTCTCCCAGCTGCTGTGGCACATTTCCACAGCAGACCCTCTCAGGGACCTGCGCCCCGTCCTTGTCTCAGACAGGACCTTTTGCACATTTAGTTCACGTGTTCAGCACAGAGCCACGTCTAAAGGAAAACCACCCAACCTTAAACTGCGACTTGTATCAGTGGAGTTGGTGCAGCATGACTGGCACTCTGAGATTAGAGGAACTTTGAGATTTGCGTTAAATCCTCAGAAAAATACAGAGTCTGGTTTGTGGGGTTTTCTCTGAGGCGCCTTCAGACTCTCTTGACTTGAAAATGTAAATTTTTTTCTTGAGCTTCTCCTGCAGAGAATCCACGACAGCAGCTCTGCAGGACTCGGCTGTTTTCACTCACAGCACATTCAAAATGATCGTTAACTGAGTAAAACACAGAGGACACAGATAAACACCAGCCCAGAAAATAAGATAAAGAAAAACATGTTAAATTAATATATTTTTAAAAAAATGAATAAGTAAGAAAGTAAGTAAAGTTCATTTAGCGCTTTTCACAGACAGTCACAAAGATTAAAATAAACAGTACAATCAATGGACATTATACACAATGTAAAAGGTTTAAATGTAAATTAAAAATGTGAAGAATATAAAACACGTAGATCAGCAAAAGGCTTGTTTAAACAGAAACGTTTTAACTGCTTTTTCAAAGAATCCACGGAGTCAACCAAACGTAGAGTGATGGTAAACTGTTCCACAGCCGTGGTGCACAGACTGAAAGGCTCTGCCCGCTTCGGTCGTGTTCGAGGAACAACCAACAGACTCTGCGTCTGTGCGCGTGGACGACGAGCAGCGTATTTTGTAAGAAGCTCGGATGAATAATCTGGGGCCGTTTAGTGCTCTGTATGTTAAAACAAGAATTTTAAAACGAATTCTAGAATCTATTGGGAGCCAAAGTAAAGAATATAAGATGGGAGCTAGAACGAGTTCGTGGGCTGGCTGCTGCGTTTTGTATCACCTGGAGGCGAGACAGAGATGACTGATCCAAGCTGGTGAACAGGGAATTACAGGAATCTAAATGCATGAATGAGTTTTTCCAGTTCAGCTGCAGAGACCATAAGTCGTACAACACACAACACTTGTGTGTTGTTCAAACAGCGCTGTGTTTACTGCAGTCTGTGGTGTCATAATCATTTGTGGATTATTCTACATAAAAAATGTGGAATTTTCTGAAAGTTTAATCCTGGATTTTTTAAACTATCCTGGGATGAATATTTTCTTTTTTTTTCTTTTTTTTTTTTTTTCTTCTAAATGACATCAGAAACAGCAGTATGCGACATTACGTGATGGCAGAGCTTCAGTTCATCCTTTGTCATTTTTTTTTTTTTTTTTTTTTAATAAATAGGACAGGGGGAATGAATGAGAGAAAGAGGGGGAGAGAAAGAAAGAAAACCAAAGGGGAGAAGAGACGGTGAGAAGGGGGGGAAGAGAGAGAGAAAAAAAAAAGAACTCCTGGGTCACCTGTATGGAGAAAAAAAAAAAAACAAACAAAAAAAACAAACAAACAGAGGAGACAGCAAACAACAAAGAGCAACATAATAATAGAGAAAACAAAGCACCATCACAATAAACTAGCTAGTCATAGATATCAGTATTTACTAAGTAATAAACGATATTGTGCAGCACGCAAGATAGACAGCGCACAGTGTGCTTTGAGGCAGCAGCCAAGAAAGCTTTAGTCCGCGTCTGTGAATACCCATGTGTGCATACCTGTGTGGATCAGCATGCTTGCATTCCAAAGGTTTCTCCATGTAATGATCTGCTAGGGAGTGTGGGGGGGCCACAGCCCCGTCCTCCAGGGTGTGAAGCGGGTATGGAGGAGATCAAAACTCCAGACATCCAGAGGCCCCCAGAACACAAGAGACCATGGAAGACCAACAGAGGGGCAGCCGCGCCACTGTTCCAGTAAGAGCTGAGGAGAGTCCCAGATGAGGGCTCACTCAGCAGCCGCGGAGCAGAAGCCAGGGGGGGTTGCAGTGACGCGCCCGTGAGCTCCGCCGGCCCCCAGCTGCGCCTGAGTGACCGAGCCCCAGGCCGAGAGGCCGGGGGCACCCCACCTCCAAAGGGGCCCGAGCGAGCCCCAGGCCCCAGGCCCCGACAAGCGGCCGCCAAGGAGTGAGCCGGTGTGTACCCGGACGCCCACCCCCAGACACAAAGAACCACCAACACACCGACACCTGAGGGAGTCCGCCACCGGCAGGGGAAGTGGTGGTGGGTGGAGATAGGCCTCCAAACCTTGGAGGGCCTGAGGTGTCCCCAGAGAGGTGGCGTCTGATACCCAACCTGACATATAGACACAGACATACAGACACACACAGACACAAACATCCATTCCCACCCTCATGCTCTCACTTACTCCACACTCAACCAACGTGGAGACAGACATAACAAGACGCTGTACACACAATCACACTCCCCAAGCGTACTCTACAAACCGGGATGAATATTTTCTAATGAACATTTTTATTGGTGGTCCTGATATGACGTCATAGTGCCAGTAAATTCATAAATAAAGCAGAAAAAATGAAAATATATATACAGGTGAAATAAACTGACTAAAGACAAATATATAAATTATTTGCCAAAAATAAAGTCGCTGGCCACTTTATTAGGCACACCTGCAGATATCTAATCAGCCAATCACGTGGCAGCTCAGTGCATTTAGGCACGTAGAGACCTTCTGAAGCACAAACCGAGCATCTGGATGGGAAGACAAAGCTGCAGCAGCTGCGTGATGATGTCATGATTACGTCATATCAGACCAGAATCAGAGGAATGTTTGCAGCTCCACGTTGAGTCAGAGCCGTGAAGACTCTGAAGGTAAACGAGGTCCAATCAGGCAACAGCAGGGTGGCGTTAGTAAACCGCCCGTGAGTGAACGAATTTATTTATACATTTAATTTTAATCAGCATTTATTTTACCTCAACATCTGTCCCCATGCCTCTCGCTCTTTTTTAAAACTCTCTTTTTTTGGTCCAAGTATATAAAAACCCAGACGATGTAAGTGAGACAGCGCCCTCTGCTGGTGATTCATGCGACTCAACAGATTAAAAAACACTCCGTTCAAACATTTCCAACATTTTTCTCACTTGTCCAAATCTGCTGAACCTGTCAGTTTTCTGTATTAAGCTGTGAAGTTACCTTTTCAAACTATTCATTTGTGCTTAGCTTTCAAGGCACCAACACGCTGCGTGATTTCCAGTATTGGTCAAGTTACTTGAAAAAAGTAATCAGTAACTAATTACTGATTACTCCCCCAACAAAGTAATCCCATTACTTTACTGATTACTTATTTTCAAAAGTAATTAATTACTTAGTTACTTTTTAAAAACACGATTTACAACCTGAACAGGTGATAAAGCGATAGATCTTTCAGCCCAATTCTACTTTTTCTACATAATCATCATACAAAATGTAATCAAATGGAAAAGTCTCTTTTTAAAACTTGTCTTATTAGTTTTAATCTTTTAACTTTATGCATCAAGTAAACATTTAATTATATGCAACATTCTCTGACTGGAAGAAATTAGTTTAACATTGAAACCTATTTTCTGCACATTCCAGCACATAAAATAAAATATTTTGTGTGTTTACACTCAGTCTTTCAAATAGATGCAAGTAAAACACAGCAGAAAATAAATAAAGTCAAACACTAGCGGTCCTGTTGCTCTATTTTCACCTGTAAAAGCATGAGTGGGGTAGGCGGAGGGTTACCCTGGTGCAGGTGTGCCGCGGTCAGTGGAAGAATCCGCGAGTTTCTCTGTGAGTTTCCCATTACGTCGTAGCTACTCGGTGCTTGTTGGAAGTTTAGGGGTTTTTTTCGCTGTAAAAAGAAGTTTTCTTCCGACGCACAGCGGACACTAATGTTTTTGTCACTTTTTATGGACTCAAACTCAAAGTAAGGTCAGTACAGTGGGGCAAAAAAGTATTTAGTCAGCCACCGATTGTGCAAGTTCCCCCACTGAAAATTATGACAGAGGTCAGTAATTTGCACCAGAGGTACACTTCAACTGTGAGAGACAGAATGTGAAAAAAAAATCCATGAATCCACATGGTAGGATTTGTAAAGAATTTATTCGTAAATCAGGGTGGAAAATAAGTATTTGGTCACCTCAAACAAGGAAAATCTCTGGCTCTCACAGACCTGTAACGTCTTCTGTAAGAAGCTTTTCTGTCCCCCACTCGTTACCTGTATGAATGGCACCTGTTTGAACTCATCATCTGTATAAAAGGCACCTGTCCACAGCCTCAAACAGTCAGACTCCAAACTCCGCCATGGCCAAGACCAAAGAGCTTTCGAAGGACACCAGGAAAAGTATTGTAGACCTGCACCAGACTGGGAAGAGTGAATCTACAATAGGCAAGCAGCTTGGTGTGAAAAAATCAACTGTGGGAGCAATCATCAGAAAATGGAAGACATACAAGACCACTGATAATCTCCCACGATCTGGGGCTCCACGCAAGATCTCATCCCGTGGGGTCAAAATGATCATGAGAACGGTGAGCAAAGATCCCAGAACCACACGGGGGGACCTGGTGAATGACCTGCAGAGAGCTGGGACCAAAGTAACAAAGGTCACCATCAGTAACACACTACAACGGCAGGGAATCAAATCCCGCAGTGCCAGACGTGTTCTGCTGCTGAAGCCAGTGCATGTCCAGGCCCGTCTGAAGTTTGCCAGAGAGCACATGGATGATACAGCAGAGGATTGGGAGAATGTCATGTGGTCAGATGAAACCAAAGTAGAACTTTTTGGTATAAACTCAACTCGTCGTGTTTGGAGGAAGAAGAATACTGAGTTGCATCCCAAGAACACCATACCTACTGTGAAGCATGGGGGTGGAAACATCATGCTATGGGGCTGTTTTTCTGCCAAGGGGACAGGACGACTGATCCGTGTTAAGGACAGAATGAATGGGGCCATGTATCGTGAGATTTTGAGCCAAAACCTCCTTCCATCAGTGAGAACTTTGAAGATGAAACGAGGCTGGGTCTTCCAACATGACAATGATCCAAAACACACCGCCCGGGCAACAAAGGAGTGGCTCCGTAAGAAGCATTTGAAAGTCCTGGAGTGGCCTAGCCAGTCTCCAGACCTCAACCCCATAGAAAATCTGTGGCGGGAGTTGAAAGTCCGTGTTGCTCGGCGACAGCCCCAAAACATCACTGCTCTCGAGAAGATCTGCATGGAGGAATGGGCCAAAATACCAGCTACTGTGTGTGCAAACCTGGTAAAGACCTATAGTAAACGTTTGACCTCTGTTATTGCCAACAAAGGTTATGTTACAAAGTATTGAGTTGTATTTTTGTTATTGACCAAATACTTATTTTCCACCCTGATTTACCAATAAATTCTTTACAAATCCTACCATGTGGATTCATGGATTTTTTTTTCACATTCTGTCTCTCACAGTTGAAGTGTACCTCTGGTGCAAATTACTGACCTCTGTCATCATTTTAGGTGGGGGAACTTGCACAATCGGTGGCTGGCTAAATACTTTTTTGCCCCACTGTAGGTTCCTCTTCGCTGCCACAACAGTGCCTCTTCACGACCGCCATTCCTCCCCAGGTGAGTGAGCTACTCAAACATGTAGAGAAGTTATGGCAGGTAGATGTTGTCCCGGTGCCAGAAGGCAAGGTGGTTACCCTTTCAAGAGAAGACAACTATGCAGTTAGCCTGCTAGAGCAGAAGACAGTTCGTGTAGAAGTCGAGGGCATCCAACGTTATGCCACCCCCCTCCTTCGCCGCCAGAACATGCCACACCTTAAAGCTAGCCCTAACACTGTCGTTCCCAGTTTGACAAGTGTGGAGAGAAGGCTCCAGAAAGATCCAGAACGAGTTAAGATCTACCGGGCGGAGATAGAGAAGTTGGTCGACTTCAAGGTCTTCGTCGGTACCCACGTGGCTGAGATCCACGAAGTAACTCACTCGCACACCTGGTGTTATGTGGATTCAGCCCAGAACCCTGCGGATGATATAACCCGTGGGAAGTCCCTTCCCGAGCTGACCAGACCCAACAGATGGAGTCAAGGGCCTCCTTTCCTGCTCCTAGGTCCAGAACAGTGGCCTCCAGAGCCAAGTGGCACCCTGGCTGAGCCTCCAGGCCCATCTGAGCTCCGTAAAGAGACCTTTCGTGGAGTTTCTACCACCTTTGACCCCACCACCTCGAACTTCAGCAAATATGACACCTGGACACAGCTGCTGGAAGCTGCTATTACGCAGTTGCATGGGGCGGCCAAAGGCGGTGGAACTTCATCGGCTTATGACTATATTCGAGCAGAGATGCACTTCCTGAGAGAAGCTCAACAGGAGAGCTTCCCTGAGAATTATCGACTCCTTAAGCAGGGGAAATCTATCAGTCGCAGCAGTCGTTTCCTTGCACTATCCCCTGAGTTCGACCACGAGAATGAGGTCATCCGTGTAGGTGGACGTCTTCGCCGCTCTGAAGATCTCGCCTTTACCAGCTCCCATCCTTTAGTTTGGGATCCAACACATCCAGTCACCCGCCTGTTCATCCAGGACGTCGACAGTCGCCTGCGTCATCCAGGGCCAGAGAACTCCAAGCAGCTTTTGCAGCCATGACCTCTGACCTGCAGAAGCTCCTGGCTCCCCATAAGATTGTCTTCCACTTCAATCCACCAGCGGCTCCTCATTTCGGGGGAGTGTGGGAGCGGGAGATTAGGTCTGTCAAGACGGCACTCTACACTACAGTAGGATCCCAACCCCTTCTGGAAGAGGTCCTCCGCACGGTCCTTGTGGAGGTGGAGGGCATCTTGAACTCCAAACCACTAGGTTATGTCCCGTCTGACATCAGTGATCCTGATCCAGTGACCCCCAACTGCTTTCTGATGGGGCGGCCTGATGGAGCACTTCCTCAAGTGGCTTGCCCCAAAGAAGAGCTCCTGAGTCGCCGGAGGTGGAAGCACTCCGAGGTGCTGGCTGACCACTTCTGGTCTCGATTCATCCGGCTGTACCTTCGAAACCTGCAGCTTCAGCAGAAATGGCGGTCATCCCCCGCAGATGTCACAGAAGGTTTGGTGGTGATGATCGTAGATCCTCAGCTGCCTCGCGCTTCCTGGCTCGTGGGTCGCATCTCCAAAGTCCACCCCAGTCCCGAAGGGCACATCACGTCTGCTGACATCAAGGTGAAGGACTGGACCTTCACCCGACCTGTGGCGAGGCTGGTGGTACTGCCTGCCCTCCCGGACGAAGACAAAGGACAATCACCGCAGGGGCGGATCTAGAGAAATTTTCTGGTGGCATCAGGGTGGCAAAGAAATCAAATGGGGTGGCAAAATCGAAGCCCTTTTTTTCTTACACATATGCAGGTGGTTATACCGTATTTTCACAACCATAAGGCGCACTTAAAAGTCTTAGATTTTCTTCAAAAAGTACGGCGCGCCCTATAGCGCAGTGCGCCCTGTGTGTTGTAAGGAGGACGTAGTAGAGAACACCATGAGAACGCTAAAGGGTGAAGTGTGTGCGTTGACTTTATCGCACATACCTGTATAAAAGAACAGGTATGTGCGTTATGCAGGACATCGTTGTTTTAACAACCCTGAAAGTGGCAAAGAGACACGCTTACGAAGCACAGTTTAAACTGAAGGCCATCAGCTACGCGGAGGAACATGGAAATCGAGCAGCGGCGAGAGAATTTAAGATTAACGAATCGATGGTTCGCAAATGGAGGAAGCTAGAAAACAAGCTCCGGCAGGTCAAGAAAACGCAGCTGAGTTTCCGCGGACATAAGGCGAGGTGGCCCGAGTTGGAGGAAAGACTCGAGCGGTGGATCATCGAGCAAAGCGCGAGCGGGAGAAGCGTTTCGACGGTCACCATTCGGCTAAAAGCAGTTTCACTTTCACTTTTTATGAAACGGTGCCATTTTTCCATCCGGACCAGGACTACGGTAGCGCAGCAACTTCCAGCGGATTATAAGGAAAAGCTGGCCATCTTCCGCTCCTACTGCAGCAAACACATCGGCGACAAACACATCCAGCGATGGATGACGGATGGAGACCACAGTTTCACCAAGAGTGGAAGGCAGCGCCGGGCGAGTTACGCCACAATTTGCCAATGGATTGTAGATGCTTGGGCTAACATGTCTGCTGGCACTGTTGTTCGAGCTTTCGCAAAAGCCGGCATCATTTCCGAGGAGCCGCACGGCACGGAAAGTGACTCTGACAGTGAAGAAAGTGAACCTGGCATGTTTGATGGAGATTTAGCGCAGCTGTTCAATTCAGACCCAGAGGATGAGGACTTCGATGGGTTTGATTGATGATAAAAATGTGAGTACCAAACTTTGTTTTGCTCCTGCTTTATTTTTAAATACGCACACTTGTATGCTTGTGTGTTGTTGATGATGACGATTACCGGTAATAAAAATGTGAGTAAGGTACCGAACTCAGGTTTGCTCCCGCTTTATTTTTAAATACGCATACGGTACTTGTATGCGCCCTATGATCCAGTGCGCCTTATGTGTGTGTTAAATACAGTAATGGCACACATAACTGAGACTGCGCCTTTTAGCACAGTGCGTCTTATGGTCGTGAAAATACGGTATATGGTTAAAATAATCCAAATACAGTAAGCATACACGTCATATAACTTAATTATTGTCTGTAGCCCACATAATTAAACACTTTAGTTACATAAAACATGTGAGTTTTGATGCTACGTACTGTACAGCCTGTATAATAAATAAATATGTAGCCCAATAAGTATCAAATCCAGAAAGCTACACAACATGGGGCGGTTCATTTACAAATGCAAGTCTGTTTTTTGTCAGAAAACAGTCACATTGTTACAGCTTAAATTACACAAAATGTCAGAAATCTGCACCGTCATGAACAAAAATTTAAACCTAATTTTTTCTTGATTTGTTGGATCAACCCACAGAGGTCTGAAATACAACCGGCCATTTTTGACTCCTTTTGAGTTTACGTTTGTATTTCACCCTCAAATTGTTAAATTTTTCCCCCCCGTTGCCTTGTTTGGTATCTTTTCAGCTCAACTGAATTTAGTTGTTTTGACTGACATACTGCATTAGTATTACTGATCTGAAATCACACAAAGAACTTAAAATCCTAGTAGTATTTTTTTTACTCTAAACAAAAACCCACAGACATGTTGAGCAAATGTTTATAACTTGAAATACAAATATAAAATGTACATTTTGTAAACATATACAGCTATTTATCTAAAAATGCAGCCAATACACCTGCCGTTTTTTTTTTCATTTTGTATAAGAATTTAAAAATATTACTAAAACTAAAGTGAGAGAACAATCAGGTTTCGCAATAAGATGCCCCACAAATGATGTGTGCCTGTAAAAAAAGCTTGTCCACCAAAAGACAGAACAGCTCAGGGATAAACCTGCAGGCCTGACAACAGCAGCTGTATCACTCCGCTGGTTTTCTACTCAGTGACAGTGTTTATATTGCAAATGTGCCTTTGTGACACAAAACAAAACAACGACTACACAACACAACACACTAAGTATACACTCCACACTAAACGTCACAAATCTGCCACATCTAAACTCTCTCTCTCGCTCGCTCTGTCTCGCTGCCGTTACCGTCACCCCCAAAAGTTTTCCCTCTTCCTAAACAACCAAATCCCACATGTTGACTTTTGTTTTTTAAATTGGGCGACATGGTGCATTTTTCCACCGATAGGAAAGAGGGTTTTCGCGCTGTCCTTAGAAAACGCTTAAAACACAAACACACACACAAACGTGACGACAGTATTTAGAACAAAGCATGGCTTCTATATATTATCATAACTCTGGATTTACTGGCCTGTAATTAAAATTTAAAAACTTTGAAGTCCGAACTTTCAATGTGGCTGAAACAGAGACTCAGCGTGGCTGCAGCTTGTTGCTGTGTCAGCTTACATTAGTCATGTGATCTGGAGGTGCAGCGTGTCCGTGGACCACAGAGGGTTAATAACACTCACCTTCCTTCCATTTCCACAGTGTAACATCCACCCACCTGTGTAAAAAGCGAAATTCCCATGGTGTTGTTCAGAATGTGCTCTGGCACGATCATAAGCATCGCTTGCTACTGAAAACAAGAAAAAAGCCGGTCCTGCTATGGGCTGAACCATTTGTTACTGGTGCAGGGGGAACACTATGCAATATATTCAGTTTTAGCATTTATATTCACTGCTGACTGTAACTACGCTCAAAATGTTAATGCTGTCTTATTTTAATAAACAACACTGTCATATGCAAAACTGGGGTGGCAAGGGATCATTTTAGGGTGGCACTTGCCACCCCATGCCACCCTTCTAGATCCGCCCCTGTGCAGCTCTACTTCAATATATCAAATATTTGTGTCATTCTCAAAACTTTTGGCCATGACTGTACTGAGAAGCTACGAGAGGTGGCCAAAGAAAAGGACAGGTCTTATCCATCAGAGAAAAACCCAACATACACCCACCCCTGCCCAGCTCCTCTCAGGAGACTGAGATGAGTATGAAGATGTCTAGCACATATCAACAGCCGAGGGTCCCTGCCCACGGGGAGCTGAGGGTCCCTGAGGGTCCCTGCCCACGGGGAGGTGATGCCACCCCATCCAGGTCAGTCCTCCTGCAGGTGGATGGGTCTGTGGTGGGGTGATTTAATTGTGGTCAATTTTAATCTATCCTCATGTTTATTTAACAAAAAAGTATTTTTAAAATCTGTATTTTACTTTTGTACCTTCATGTATTTAAAAAAACAGAAGTATTTAGAAAAAAGAAAGCGTGAGACAGCGCCTCCTGCTGGGCCCTCACAGCCAGAACCTTTTTAAGTTAACCTGCATTATTTAAAATAGTTTCTGCTTTTATTTTGTGGACACTCTTTAAGCAATAACTTCTGTTTGACACGAGTCCAAACTTGTGGGATTTTTAATTTTAAGTTTAAACTCAAACTAATCCTGATGAGTTGGATCTTCAGACTTTCAATGTGTGAAGAGGAAGAATGAGCCAACGCGATGAAGGAACAGGACAGATTTATTGAGACGTTTTCATTCACAGACCATAAAAACCAACATCAGCAGGTTCCAGTCAAACATCATTTTAACTGCGGCGCTCGATTTCACATTAATCTTTTACAAAATAAACGAAAGAAGAAGACGAGGCGACTGATTTTTAAGGTTAGTATCCTCCTCTGTACCCGCCGCCGCCTCTGTATCCTCCACCTCCTCCTCTGTAACCACCTCCTCCTCCACCTCCGCCTCCCCTATAACCACCTCCTCCTCCACCATAACCACCGCCTCCTCTGTATCCTCCACCACCCCTGTATCCTCCTCCTCCTCCATATCCTCCACCTCCTCTGTATCCCCCTCCTCCTCCTCCATATCCTCCCCTGTAGCCTCCTCCTCCTTGGTAACCTCTGCCGCCGCCTCCTCCATCAAAACGCGGCATCTTCGGAGGTCGTGGACCGTCTCCCATCCTGCACAGACACACAAACAGAGGAGATGAGATGTTTGAAGGTCTAAAGTTTGTTTTCAGAGGCGATGTGAGTAATAACAGGATGAAGCAGAGACCCAAAGAAGATCAAAACATCAAAGTTTCATCATAGAGGGAGAAAAATCTGCGATTTGAAAGGATGAACTAAAACGTTCCTTCATTCATGTGGAAAAAGGAAACAGGCAGGCTGCGTTTCCTGTCTGAGGACGTCCGTTACCTCTGGTTGGTGGCCATCATGTTGAGCCCGGCCGCCGACGGTTTGGAGACGTGTCTGATGACGTTCAGGAGCCGCTCGTTGGTTTGGTCCATCTGTCTGATGTACTCCGGGTCTTTGGTCACCTCCACCACCACCGCCTCCAGGGCGGCCCGCAGAGCCAGGATGTTCCCCGCCACCTCGTGAGCAATCGTCAGTTTGATCCTGCCATCATTAAAGTGAAAGGTCACTGAGAGGAGAGCGAATCGCAGTGCCTCAGAGGAAACAGGAAGTGAGTGAGAGTGCTGACGAGCTGCAGGTCGGTCGGTCACTCACCAGTCGTCGAGCTCCACGATCTCTCCGTTAGAGGTCACCTTCTTGCAGGCGAACAGCAGCAGCTGCAGAGGACTGACCAGAGTCATCCCTTTAGCCGAGATCGCTCTGGTTCGGATCTGAAAACAGAAACGTCCCCACCCGAGAGAAATGTTGGCTGTGATGCTGCGAGGGCCGTAAATTCATCTAAAAATTTATTTAGTGAGAAAACCTACAGAAAAAACACCTGCTGTTGTTAATTTACACAAAAGCAATAATATTCATGTTAAAAGGTGAACGTGGCAGTTTTGGGTTTCACCTTCTCGCCGAAGACGAAGAACGGCGACGGGTAGATCATGTCGTGGCTGCTGAAGGGACAGTTGACGGAGGATTTGTGGATGAGGGCGTTGCGCCCCTCGGTGGTCAGGATCTTCCTCTTCTCTTTGTGGTAGCAGACGTTGGGGTACGAGCCGAAGGTCAGCAGAGAGACCACCACGTCCAGGTTGTTGTCCGGCCCCACCGTGTTGAACATCTGCGTCATGAGACACTCTGAGGGAAACGAAAGTGCAGGTGAGCTCCCGGCCGGTTCAATCAGCTTTGTGTGTCAGGATGGTGCGTTCGGGTACCTTCAGGAAATCCAGAGTTCACCAGGATCTCCTTCAGCTGGACTTTGGCCTCCCAGGTCATCCTCAGAGTCGACATGTTGAGACGTTTGTGGTCACAGAAGCGACTCTCCGCCTCCTCTCCGTTAATCCTGAGCAGAACAACAAGTGTTCACAAACGAGACGTTTCAGGGAGAAAACGACACCTCCTGTCACTCGTGTTGCAGAGGTCTTTTGTAACTTTACCGCTCTACATGTGAAGTTTACCATTTTTCTGATTTAGCTATTCATTTGTAAGAGCATGCGGCACAGACCTGACGTCGTCCCAGGCCTGGAACACGGACAGCAGCGCCACGTGATCCGAGAAACGACTGCCAGCAAAGTTTCTGTGCACGAAGCCGAGACGCTTCCCCTCGTTGATGAAAGGCTCTGGGAAACAGGAGGCGGCCGAGATGGTGCACATCGCATCGCCGACGCTGGAGGGAAACACGAAAATGAGAATTTCATTTAAAGACGGGACGCTGAGAGAATCAGAAAATCAGCAGAGAGACGGAAAACTGACTGGAAGATGCAGCCCATGATCATCATCTTCCCCAGCCGAGGTTCGATCGGCAGCCGAGCCAGAATCCGCCCCAGAGGGGTCAGCTCGTCGTTGGAGTCCAGAGCGTCCAGCTCTGCAACAAACACGGAGATTACAGTGAAAATAATTCATGTGGAAACTGACGGCAAAAAAAGGATCTTCAAAAACAAAACATAACATGTCAACTTTATGAAGTACAGACAAGAATCAGACCAAAGGGCATAGAACCCCAACACAGGCATAAAAACAGGCCACAGCAGGGCTGATCATTTAAAATCTATAAATCAGAGCGTCAGATCTGTGAGAGGACAAACCAAGACACACAGAACTAAGTTCCCAGCAGCCCCGATAGTCCGTTTCCCTTCAGACCAGGCCTTTCGTACCTTTCAAGGTGTGTTCGGCCTCAATGACGGCGTCCAGTGGCGGTGGCTCGATAGCCTTAGACAGGAAGTGGCCGATGCCTCCGAGTCTCAGCAGTTTGATGCTCAGGGCGATTTCATGCAGCGGAGTTCTGAAGATCTCTGGAGTCATGTGAGTCTCCAACCTGCACAGCCACACAGAGACAGATGTTAACACCCAAACGCTGCAGCCCGCGGCGTGCCGGAGGATCAACGCGCCTTACTTGTCGAATCGAGCGCGGCTGCAGAGGTGGAAGCAGAACCCCGGTCGGACTCTGCCGGCTCGACCTTTCCTCTGCTCCAGGTTGGTCTTGGAGGCCCAGACGGTGGCGTAGTTGGTCATATTGTTGTGGGAGGTGAACAGCTTCACTTTCTGCCTGTTAGCACAGCAAACAGTGCGACCTTTAACCCCTAACCCGCTCAGACGCTGACCTCAGGAAGAGAAACTACACCTGTGAGCGCAGTGACACTTACTTGCAGGAGTCGATGACGTAGACGACATCGTTGATGGTGATGCTCGTCTCGGCGATGTTGGTGGACAGGATGACCTGAAACGTCAGCGTGTGGTTCAGACATGCTCAGTGCATGTAGCACATATCAGACACACTTCATCTCATCCACGTCGGTCATCGTTGAAACGGTTTGAATTCCACAAGTTAAATTTAGGATGAAGCTTTTATGTATTCCTGTCACTGACCTTTCTGATGTCATCAGGAACCGGTTCAAACACCCTCCTCTGCTCCTCTCGAGGTATCTGAGAGTGCAGCGGCAGGATTCGGTACCGGTTGCTTCCTGAAAAGCACAGCATACCAGATTTTTCACAGTGCTCTCGCACGATGAGCAACAACGCTACACAACACCAGCTAAAAACCAAGATCCAAGAAGTCTCTTGCTTTCCACTGCAGTGTCAGGGGGAGTGTTTCAGTCAACAGTCCCCACAGCAGTGACTCTCCACTTAAGGCGTTATTGGTGTTGTGTGGTGTGACGCGTACCGAAGTGTGGGTTGCTCTCCAGGTGTCTCTGCATGGAGTAGATGAGGTTCCAGCCGGGCAGGAAGACGAGCACGGCGCCGGCCACCTGCAGCGTCTCGATGTACTTCAGAAGCGCCTCCACCAGCTCGAAGGACGTTTCCTTCTCATTGATCTGAGACATCGAATGCTTCGTCTCCGGCGTATACTCCGGCCCGCAGATCACATTACAGTTAGTCTGGGGAGAAACGTTTTGCAATCACATGTAATTCTGACGTTCGTCACAGTGCAGAAGAATTTTAAAAACGTTTCTCACGTCGTCGTCTCCTCCCTCCTCGTCTTTGTCTTTCTTCTTTCGGTCCATCGGTGGAGGCACAAACTTTGTCATCTGGATGGAGTCCTCCAGGAAATACTCTGAAAACAAGGAAGAGGTTTTTTCAAACCTGCTGATATAACAATAACTGTTTACTACACTGATTATTGGCTTAAACAGTTTAGGGCAGGGGACCTCCAGGCCTCGAGGGCCGGTGTCCTGCAGGTTTAAGATGTCCTTCATCCAACACAGCTGATTTAAATGGCTAAATGACCTCCTCAGCATGTCCTGAAGTTCTCTAGAGGCCTGGTCATCAACTCATCATTTGATTCAGGTGTGTTGACCCAGGGTGAGATCTAAAACCTGCAGGACGCACCACGCTCACCATTACACCCAAACCTCCCGGCTAACGGGTCACCAAACACTTGTATGAGTGCTTATCCTCAGTTTATATTACAGGAAAGTCCACAGACAATCATCATTTTAATGTTTCCACACACAGGTGAGGCCGGTGAGTCGGAGGTACCTTGGACAGGGAAGGTGCGTCCAAACACCTCAATGACGGGGCAGCTGAAGAAGTACTCTCTGAACATGGTGGTGTCGATGGTGGCCGACATGAGGATGATGCGCACGTCCGGGTATGCCTGGACCACGTCTCTGAGGACCACCATGAGGAAGTCCGTCTGCACGGACACACAGAGGGTCAGACACATGGACAGAAGCCCCCGGGGTGTTTTTGGCTCAGTGAGTCCCTAAAAATCAGCGAACAAACAAACTCACGTTGATGTCTCTCTCGTGGATCTCATCGACGATGACGTGACTGATGCCTCTGATTCCTGCTTCCAGCTTCCGCAGAAGAACACCTGAAACACAGAAAACACTCAGATCTACACGGCCGGACCGCCAAATCGCTTCCCCCGCCCAGCGAAGTAACCACGGCTTCGCTGCTTAGTTGCTGAGGCAGCAGCACAGTGGTTTCCATACCGACGGTGCAGAAGAGGATGCTGGCGTGGGGTCGAGGCAGGACGGACTCAAATCGGACACTGTAGCCACAGCTTTTCCCAAGATCCTCTGCTCTCTCAAAGGCGACCCTCTCAGCCACGGACACGGCGCTGATCCTTCTGGGCTGCAGAGAAGAAGAAGGTCAGGGCTGCTGTGCGGAGGTTTACGGAGCACACGGAGCTCAAACACGGATCAGACCTCAAACTGCAATGAAGTGAGCTTAAAGCCGCTTAATGTTTGCTTGATCAACAATACAGAAGACAGGCTGTAAGCTCTCAGGTAAACGAGGCGGGTGAAAGGACGCCTCGGCGTTACCTGCGTGACCACGATGTTGCAGTCCGATGCTCGGCCCCCCTTGATGAAGCGGTCCAGGATGTACTGAGGGACCTGAGTGGTTTTACCGCAGCCCGTCGCTCCTCTGATGATCACCACAGGGCTTTTGTCGATGGCCGCCATGATCTCTTCCTCAAACTGTTTGACGGGCAGCTGCTCGCGCTCCATCAGGATCTGAACGACAGCATCGTTAAGTCTCACGGCACGCTTTCATCAACGCAGACGTAAAGGTAAAGGAGACTGACCTTCTGCAGGTTTTCATCATGCTCCAGCTGGTACTGCAGCTCGTCGTGCAGGTCGCCGCTGATCTGCTCCGGAGGGCACTGAAGGGGTTAGAACGGGGTCTTTACGGAAGGCTTTCACCACGACTCGCTCCGATTTAGAAATCAGAGTTTTGTCAGGAAAACAAAGGACAGAGGGAAGAGCTGCACGACTCTGATGACTGTAAGACACCGAGTGTCTGCACAGCCTGTGGGACTCGAATTAATAACATGATTTCTGAATACCTGCTAATAAAGATCAACGAGCCACAAACTGATCCTACTTTAGGGTTTCAGGGTTCGTGAGACTCACGTAGGCCAGCGGCCCCTCGTCGATGTTGCTGCTGGTCCAGGGGTTCCAGTTGACCTGAGGCGGCGACCAGGGGACGACTCCGGCTCCGGTCTGCCTCTGTGACGGCTCGAAGTACGCCAGCTTCCCCTGAACCAGAGACACCGGGCTGCTGGGGTCTGCAGGCTGGAACATAAAAACCTTCATGTTACTGAATCGAATGTAAACGCTCCGTTTATTCTGACGATGACAGTTTGCTTTGAAGAGCATCACCACATCACATCTGCAGTCCGGTGCACTGAAGAGTGTTTCACTGGTTTCATGCGTACGTCCACGAACATCAGCGCGACAGACTTCAGATTCGTCACAGCACACTGCTTTATTTGCTACGTGCTGCCTTTGAAGGGTGGGTTCGATTGACAGACACTGAACAGCAAGTGCGAACGCTTTCATGCGACTCACCGGTGGGGGGACGCTGACTCCGAGCTCCTGGACCACACAGGCCAGCTGCTGCTGTAGGTCTGGGGACACGTTGACCTCAAACGCCTCCAACTGTGCCAAAATAACAAAATCCTGTTTTAAAAACGAGCTGCGTGATGTGTCGTTCAGTCTCTGCCTGTTTTTAAACGTACAGTTTCTCCCTCCTTCTTCTTGGTGACCCCGGAGTACGCCTCGATGACTCCCAGGTGATACAGCTGTCGCACCAGAGACAGAGCGCACGATTGAGCCGCCAGCTTCTTGTTGGAGCCGTGCTCTCGAGCCGTGATCCCTGCAGAGCAAACCCGGCAACGTTTGACTCACACGAACAACAGAAAGCAACTGGTGTTTCATGGTTTCTGATCACATTTATCACAATTTCTGTAACTTTTCCATCCAGTGTTAATCCGAGAACAGACTAATAAAAATCGAATTCTTCTCGGGCACGCTCGCACAGAGTCCGGTGTGGTTGCCATTTTGGTTTGTAGCGCTCTCTCTGCGTCCTGTTCTGACCTCTTTCACTGCTGATCATCTAAAACAACTTCAGCATTTAATAGGAAATGTTCTGGAGTCTTACTTCTGCCGAGCTGCTTCACAAAAAGCTGCATCTCTGCTATGAAGCTCCTGCAGACACAAAGACAAACGTCACGGCTTCACTCCTTGTTTCTAGAACAAAAGCATCAAACTGCACGTAGACTTAGGAGCTGAACTCACCTGCTGCACTCTCAGGAGGAAGCCTGCATGTTTTTCTGCCAGACTTTGGGATTTTTAAAGACCAATCAACAGCTTTGATTCTCCTGGCTGCGCTCTGCCCTGCGGTGAACAGCGACACCAGAAATCACAACCAGACTCCACCAAGCCCTGAGCTGCACCCATGGGACAGCTTTAGTGCACCTAAACACTGTCCCATGTCTTCCTTTGGTGTGGTTGTGAGTTCTGGCATCACCTCGGTGTTCTTTGATGGAGCAGGAAACTCACTCCAGCCTCTGAAAGTAACCTCCTGCCCAATTCACCAGCTGACATTTATCACAGCTCATTTCTCACATTACAACAATTCATCAACTCAAACCAGTCTGGGTTTGTCGGGCTCAGGTTCTAGTTATTCTAGTTGTTCTTGTTTCAGTGCGAGTTAGCTGGTGTCTGCGCTCAGTTCGAACAGTGAGAGCTCTCTGGTGTAGCCGACACACTCTGGAGGTCTCTGGGTTTACAGCAAGTCCAGCAGAAAAACACACAGGAACGTCCTGAACATCAACCACCAACCAACACACGTCAGCTCTGCAGCGCGACACACACCAGCTGGGTCGTATTCAGGCTACTGTCACACATTTATGTGCACAAGGACAAAGAAGACGTGTTTACAGGTGTCTGGGAATACGATGACGGCTGAGCTGAGACCCAGCTGGTGCGTGCTGAAAGAGAATATAACCTTTAAGAATTTCATTCAACGAGGAAAATAACAGGAGAACTGAGACGGCAGCAGGAATAAAGAGAAAGATGTAAAAAGATCAAAAGGAAGCAGGAGATGAAAACAAGAGGAAACAGAAAGAAACAGCAGGAGAAGAAGGGGAGGACATAAAATCAACACGTCCTGTAAAACCCTCGCGCTGCTCTTTGGAGGAAATTATTTTAGAATAATCAGAAATTCCAAGTCTTGTTTTACATAAACTGGCAATTTTTTTATTTTTTTACAAAGAAGATTCAATTAAATTTTATTTATAAAGCGCCAAATGACAACAACAGTCGGCTCAAGGCGCTTCTGAGCGTTACCACCCGTCACTTCAAGGACAGCGCTCGCTCTCCGGGCAGAGCTTCGATTATTTGTGCCGAAGCCCCGCCCCCACCCTGTTGATCAACACTTACAGCTTACACCCTCACACGTCTCCTGCACATGCACAAAGTTCCACAACAGCTCAGTCTAGAGATGCCACCATCTCTGACTCCTCCCACAACACTGAAGAAACGCCATGTTAAGTTCATTCGTCGCCATCTTTACTGAGAAAACAACTAAAGCTGTTGTAAAGCTTTGCTGTAGCTCAGGCCAAAAATATGATTAGTTCGTGTTTCCCAGTCTGGTTGCCGAGCGGCTCTTTGGGGGCGGGGCCAATCTTTGCCATTATTGTATTTTCCAATGGATTTGATACATTTATGTAGAATCTGTGAGCTGAATGACTAAAATAAGCAGCGTTTATCAGAACGTATCAGTACAATCAGAAACTGAATGTCTGAACATGCAAGATAAAACAGGTGTGTGGCTGAAGGTCGGCTGTGAACTCCAAACCAAATCCAAACTGAAGGGAAACAAAAGACAAACACTTCCAGCAGAGATTCAATCAATTCTCTTCAAATGGAGAAATCAAGTCCTTTGGTCAAAATCACAGTTGCTTTTAGGAAATACTTCTGATTTTTCTTCAGCTAAAGAGAATTATTAAGCAGCTGAAGCTCATTAAAATCACAGTCACACCATCAGCGTTTGTTTCGGCTCCAGCTGTGACCCCTCAGACTGGATCTGGTTTAGAATTTCCAGCCGGTCTAAAAAGCTCTGAGATTCCAGACCTGTTGTGGTCCGGTCCCACTTGGCTGTATTTATACTCAGCACTGGTTTTCTCCTTCTGGAAGAACTGGTTCAGACGGGCCTTGGCGTTCTCCAGAGTCCAGTTTCCGTGAAGGTTAGCGTTCAGATCCACTTCCTCCGACTCCAGAGTCTGCAAACAAAAACACAGGCGGGAGTTCGTTTAGCGAGGGAGAGAAATCAAACCTGAAGAACAAATAAGGGAACTCATTCTGGTTCTAATGATGCATCTGCATATTATTAATGGCCAAAGTTTAAAAATAAAAGTAGAAACGTATTCCCCGAGTGCCAGTTTTCTTCATGAAAGCAGAGTCCTCGGAGTGTAAACTTGGCTGGTTGTTCCAAGTTTAGTAAATCTGTCCAAGGTTCTGGTTCAGATTTGAGCTTTAGGGGGACGACTGTAACTTAGGAGCAGCTTACTTCCTGTTAAGGAGCTTAATGTTAACATCACCAATGCTTTTCACTGCACTGTAATTTGGAATTATCTTGTACCGCCTGCGCTTCCTGTTCGTCTCTCTTGGCGTAATACTCCTTCAGGTTGGCTCCTCGGTCCCACTGAGCTCCTCCGTCACTTCCTCCTCTGCCCCAACCCGAGTTTCCTGCTCCTGCGTAACCCAGTCCGGTCACTCCTGGAACCGGCCCACTGACGCTGCTGTCCCCTGAGAACAATAAAGAAGGAGAAGCAGAAAGAAGCCGGCTGAATATCTGAACCCGTTTAATCCGACCCGCCTCACCACATTAAAGTAAGAACTTGTGATGTTTGGAGTCGTTAAAGCCACCATGCTGCCGGTACCTTGCTCAGCTTTCACTACCAGGTGAGGTGGTAGAGGACCGCTAGAAGGGAGGTTTCCAAAGCCAGCATCTGCAGCTGCATCAGGTTGATCTGCGATGGGAGCGCTCGCCTGATGGCAGAAAACGTACTTACTCATTTAAAAAAGACAAAGTGAGAGAAACAATCAGTTTTTATCTCTACAGAAAAAAACAGAAGGAAAAACAGGAACGGCTTCCTGACCCCGAGGGCCGGGACCTCTGCTGCGTTCATCTCTCCGATTCGGACCAGATAGTTGACAAAATCGCGGGCGGCGTTGGTCTGCGCGTCCTTCTTATTGGTGGAGTTTCCCATCCCAATGTAGTTGAAGCTATCGACTCGGACCTGCAGGGAGTACGGTGTAAGGTTAACAAAAACCTCACCGAGTGAAACCCCCTGATGTCAGAATGAACGCTCACCTCACACATAAACTTCTGCCTGTTTTTGTTGCCCGCTGCTCGGATGTCGTAGTTTGGAGTCAGCTTCTTTTTCCCACACCAGGCGTACAGGAAGTTCTTGATGTCTGCCATGGTGGACTGACAGGAGGGTCCTTCTCTTCCGTGGACCAGTTAATCTGAGAAACAAACTGCTGTCAAACTCCTTGATATTTAGCTTAGATCTGGCACTTACTGTGAATCATTTGGTTTGGAGTCACAGAGGGATGAAAGTCAGTAAATGTTGCTGAACTGAGGACGGATAATATTACATCTAAGAAATTACTGCAATAACTAACTGGCCAAACTCTGGTAGAAGCCTTGCTGCTGTCTGCTTACCACCTTTTAAGATGAACTTTGGTCTTGCCTGAACACAAACGGATCTTTGATAGTGACTCACTTATGTAAACATGGCTGTACGGATCACTTTACTCAACATAAATATGCAAATTAAATGAAGTAACTCAAACCCAGTCTTGATGGATGCATTTACTGCCCACCGCTAGGATAAATCCCGCTGTCTGCGGTGATTCTGGATACAAACGATAACAGCGTCATTAGCACAGCGGGTTGTTTTTACTGTGGGCTGGATTTCATAAAACACTGTTAGCATTCATTAGATTCAACTCTGTAATGTTTGGCTAGCATTTAACATTAGCCTCAAAGTGTAAAATTAAATTGATGACTTATAATCACGAATTTAAGTCACTTATCTTTAAACTTTCAGTACAATTTATATAAAAAATTGTTTCTGATAAATGCGTGACTGCAGGCTAACGTTAGGCCCCTGCTAGCTACTTATCACCGGAAGTTCAACTCACATCGCGTCGCAAAAAAATATGATTAAATTAAGAAGAAATGCGGGGGAAAATAATCCGAAGTATTTGTACTTACAGCCAGGGCAGAAAATCGCAAAAGCTGCTCCACACTTCAGCAGCTAAGCGCCGGCAGACTATCAGCGTTGGCTTCCTCCGGTTACGCTTCACTTTCGGTTAAAAATAAACGTAACTCCCGGTGCTTCAGCGCCCCCTCAGGCCGGAGGGAGAATCGGCCTCCATCAAGTTCTGTTTCTTCTTCTTCTTTTTTTACTATCTTTTTTTGCCTTTATTGTTCTAACACAGTGGAGAGAATACATGAAAGCTGTGCTCCATGTTCCTCTTTTCATGAACACTTTGGTCAGTCATCTTTACACCAGCAAAACAGATTTGAGCTCCATAGTTATAAATGCCTGTTAAGTATAAATGATCAAAACAGTGAAAGTTTTAAAGCCAGGCCATTATAAACCTTTAGTTTATATTTAGTATAAGTATTAGAAAAGTATAAAAGAACAGAATAGAATAAAAAATAGAACAGAATAGATAAAATATACCAAATTGATATTTTTTTGTATTCAGGCATTAACTCCCGTGAAACCAGCTGATCTGGAGTGTTTTAAAGATGATGTTTCTTGTACATGACAGACTTTAAATAAAACTTCTGTCATCCATCAGTCTGTGTTAACCTGAGCTCCTCTCCTGAAGGCACCAGATATTTAACCTGAAGCACCTGAAGGACCGAGCTCAATAAGATTTATAGATCACCTGAAAACAATAGTAGAAAATGATCTAACAGCCCTACCTGCATCTCTTAGAGTGTTTTATGTTCTTTTTTTGAGGAAACAAATGGATTTTCAGTGGGAACTTGATTTAATTTAGGGCATCTGAGGCAGAAAAAGAGGAAACTAAAATAGTATTTTCACATCGTAAAGACAAAACTGAGTCATTTGGTTCAGGACATTGAAACTTTCTGCATTTAACTACAGAAATTGTAGCTGTTCAAACATTAACAGCAAAGCAACAAACTGCGTGATCACATCTGATGATTAATTTGTTCCAACAGAAGAGACTTCACAGTTTATAATAATAATATTTAGAGTATTTGCTTTAAACCAGGAGATTCTTTAACTGAGTTCAGCTTCTTGTTTAGATTTTTTAACCAGCACTGAAATCAAACCAGAAAGTTTTGCAATTTCTTCACAAACTTGGCGATAAAATCTGCACTGAAGATTTATTATGACTCAATAAACTAAATGTGTGTGTGTGTTAAGGTGTGTTGGTACGGCAACACAGTCAAACTGGGTGCGACTCTGTGTGTAAGCAGGCAGGGTGTGTGTGATGGATCATAATGTGTGTGTGTGAGTAAGTGTGTGTCTGAGGCTCAGGGTGTGTCTGCTGGCTCACCTGCAGCCTCAGGACACATCTTACACATGGAAACTACCTGAGCAGCAGGAGGAGGAGAAAACGTGCCTGCAGGCGAGAGTCAGGGCTCCACAACACAAAACACAAACACTGTGTTTGCTCCAAACTCAGCAGGAGGTGAAATGTGCTTTCATCTGTGGCGACTGCAAATAAACGTCTGTGGCTGTCTTTGGTTTTTGAATAAAACTCTAACCCCGAGCACATCCTGAACCTTTTATATCTCCCTGAACGCACCACGGCGATAATAACTACAGTAAACAGTTTAATTAAAAGGAAAGAACAAAAAATATTTTTCCTCTTGGAAAAATCTCGATTCCTCATCAGAACTATTCCACAACTTTGATAGATGACCTCATATTTACTGTTTCAAACATACTTTAAACAGTAAATATTTAATATTAGTACTCAGATTTTCTTTAATGTGATATCTTTCATATATTATATAGAATTAATTTTATACATATTTGTATGTGCTTTATGTAAGCTTCCCACATGGTTTAACATGAATTATCACATTTAAGTTATGCTAAGCTTTAACATAAACTTTGTTAAGTTGTATTAAAAATATTCAAATTCCTTATATAATCCCAACTAGTCTTTTAACTAACTGATCACAATGATTATAGTAATAAAGAGATGTTACAAACTGGATCTGCTGGATCCACTCGACTGCACCTAGTGCTCCGATTACCACGGGGACCACCGTTACCTTCACCCTCCACATCCTCTCGAGCTCTTCTCTGAGCCCTTGGTATTTCTCCAGCTTCTCGTGTTCCTTCTTCCTGATATTGCTGTCATTCGGAACCGCTACATCGATCACTACGGCCGTCTTCTTCTGTTTGTCTACCACCACTATGTCCGGTTGGTTAGCCACCACCATTTTGTCCGTCTGTATCTGGAAGTCCCACAGGATCTTAGCTCGGTCATTCTCCACCACCCTTGGGGGCATCTCCCATTTTGACCTCGGGACTTCCAGGTTATACTCGGCACAGATGTTCCTGTACACTATGCCGGCCACTTGGTTATGGCGTTCCATGTATGCCTTGCCTGCTAGCATCTTGCACCCTGCTGTTATGTGCTGGATTGTCTCTGGGGCATCTTTACACAGCCTGCACCTGGGGTCTTGCCTGGTGTGATAGACCCCAGCCTCTATGGATCTTGTACTCAGAGCTTGTTCTTGTGCTGCCATGATTAGTGCCTCTGTGCTGTCTTTCAGTCCAGCTTTGTCCAGCCACTGGTAGGATTTCTGGATATCAGCCACCTCTGCTACATACCGTAAAACGCGCATTAATCCAAGCACAATGGAACGATTTATTTTAAGTTCAGAAACTAAAGGTCAAAATTCAATAAATGATCCTTGAAATAAATAAAAGAAAGTCCAGAGAGGAATCAACCAAAATAAGAAACACTGGTTAAAGCTGGTGTCTGCGTTTCACTCCCTGGTTATTTAAAAGTTAATAATAATAATTATAGGATCGATGTAATAATGCAGTGTTAAATGTAATGATAACAGGAATATTGCTGACTGGTGAAATCAAAAACATAAACCGGGCCTAAAACTGAGCCGTGGGGGATGCCACCTGTCTATTTTCTTCTGCTTCTGCCAGTCAGGGTCCATCCCAGCCGCAGTAGGCCGAGGTGGGGCACACCTGGACAGGTCAGTCACAGGGCTTTGTGTTTTCTCTAAGGTCCACACATTAGATTGTAAAACCCTCTGACATGACTGCTGCTGTGAATGGTCAGCCTCTGCACTGTTGCTGGTTTAATCTGAACTCTCAGCAGCTGCATGCAGAGTTCACGTTCAGGAAACATCTGTCATGTTTTCCACATCTGGAACAGAGCGCAGATTCACTTCATTCACAGAAATCTGATTTTTAATTCTCCGTCCTGTGAGACGTCTTTGTGTTGTACAAATGCAAATGTGAAGCTCCAGGACAACGGCTCACACTGTTACAACACACACACACACACACACACACACACACACACACACTGGAGCCGTCATATCCTCTGACTGACGGTGTGTGTTTTGTGAATCACACGTGAATAAGTGTGGCCTGTACGTGCAGCGTGTACGGACCTGCAGCAGGAGAGGAGTTAAAAAGCGTCACTCTGAGGAGCTGTGCAGGAGTTTTTCCATCAGCTGCAGCTTTCGGATCTGATTTCAGGATTCACACAACATGAGGAACGGATGGATTTCACTCTGCGGGCTTCTGTTTGCTGTCTGCGCCGTCCGGGCGACCTACAGATACTACTGTAAGTGGCTCGGCTTCTTCTGTTACTGCTATCAGCAAGACGCTGAAAGACATTAAGATCCTTTAACTCTCTTCTTTAAACTCTAACCAACATACCTGAGCTCAGCCTGCTAATAGCTGTGGTAATGTTTAGGAGAGGCAACAACAACGTCATGAAATCAAGACGACAAACATAGGTCGGTAAGATGGGACGTTAAAAAACGACGTATTGATCCTCATTTTATAATAACAATAATCATTAAATACTGATTTCAGAGGTAGTACAGTATTTATTGCTGTGGATTTAATATGTTTGTTTTAAAGGCTCAGTCTGGTGATTTTGTTAATTATTGAAAAATGTGTTCAGCGCACAAACAAAGGAATCAAAGAAAATCACAGAGGGGAGGCAGCTGTGATATTAATGAAGTGTGTGAAGATAATATGAGATAAGACTGTGAGTTATTCATATTCATGTCACTCGTGTCTGAAAGTCTGCCGGTGCAGACACGAAGCTGCTGGGACAGCTGCAGATCAGATAAAGCTTCAGCGATGAGTCAGAGGAAACACAGCAGAGCCCAGAAGTACGATTCCTGAATCATTTTAAGTAAACTGCTCCTCAGATTTGATTAACAATAAGACACAAACAGCTGAATTAAGAAATCTCACTAAAGAAGTTTAAATAGACACGAAGGCTGATCCTTAAATTACGAGAAAGCTGTGACTATAAAGCTGTGACTATAAAGCTGTGACTATAAAGCTGTGACTATAAAGCTGTGACTATAAAGCTGTGACTTCAGGACAAAATAAAACGTTTAAAGAAAGTAAAAGAACAACAACATGCAGCTTAACAAACCCGTTCACACAGACGAGTCAGAACAGGAAGGCTTTCTATAACTTTTCGTTAGGATCATTTCATTTTTCAAATTTGTCTTAAAAGATAACAAAGACTAGCTGGTGGAAAAAGGGAGACACCCATGGGTGAGGCTCACGAGAACCTGAGCTGTCAGAGGAGAACCGCCTGCCCCTCAGGGAGAGAAATTATTATCTGCTGAACTTTTACTGATGTGCTGAAGAAAAGAATCCAGCCTCATACGCTGAGACGATAGATAGATAGATAGATAGATAGATAGATAGATAGATAGATAGATAGATAGATAGATTCAGCAGCGAGTGAAGAGCTACATGGATGCAAAGATGCATCAGTGTCATAACAAAGTATTTAAACTCACTATTTGCTTTGGTTTGGATATCAAGCTAGCCGGGTTAAGGAAACATGGAAATATCTCAGTTTTACCGGCTTTGCTGTAAAAATACTGCGTTTTGTGGCGTTTTATTTACCCAAAATGAGAGAAATGTAAAAACTGCATTGTTCATCAAGATACATGCAGCTCTTTATTTTCTGATTTATTGATAAGCAGTGATTATTTTTATTATATTGGGCTGTTTGGCCTTTACTGCTGCTGAGTCAGTGCTCAATACAGGACAGACTGCGAGTGACTGTCAAATCATGAAGGTGATGAAAACCACGTCATCACCCGCAGGAGCAAAAACGCAGTTAAATTATTCCCCAAAAAACAACTTAAAGGTGGGAGGCAGTGCACTTTTCTACAAACTGGTTCAAAGCTTAAAAAAGCATCACCAAGTGCAGACGTTTGACATGTGCAGTGTTTTATCAGCTGAATCATGACATGAGTCAGTGCTCACAGCACAGACGGTGCTTTAGTCTTTTATTTGTTAAAGCATTAACCTCAGATTAAAGATGAAACCAGATTCGGAGTTGACACTGTGATGTAAGAAGAACCGTCTCTAGGTGTGTCTTTGTTGTTTTTCATTCCTCCGGGGAAAAGAAAGCAGAGTTATGAAACAGTGAACACGTTCCCTTTGGAGAGAAAATGTTTCTTTAGGCTGAATATTTAGAGGCGCACAAGTTGGAAACTGTCCAATGAGAGACACAACACCTAAGCTCACCGCTGCCGG
Source organism: Diplotaxodon limnothrissa (assembly GCF_057381915.1). Lineage (NCBI taxonomy): Eukaryota > Metazoa > Chordata > Actinopteri > Cichliformes > Cichlidae > Diplotaxodon > Diplotaxodon limnothrissa. The sequence goes on along the minus strand of NC_140613.1, from coordinate 1,658,789 downwards.
AGGCAATCAGGTGAACAATAAGTGTTATAAGAGAGTGAGTCAGTGTGATGCACTGTGAACTGTAGAGAACGAGCAGTTCACGTCTGCTGAATCTGACAGTCAGACAAACACACCTCAGCCTCCCTCTGAGCGCTTACATCAAAGAAGAAATTGATTACAGTCACTGTCGAGGTATTCAGATTCATACGGGGAGAAAAAACATCACAGTGAGGTTAAAATGTTCCTGCCAGGACAGGACGTGTTCAAGAAAACCCCCAAAGTCAGACACACCCTATGAGCAGCACTTGGTGACGCTGGGAAGGAACAAGAGGAGACGTCCAACAGAACCTGGGAGGGGGCAGCCCTCTGCCACCGATCGCTGGGGGATATTTTCTCAACACACTTTCAAAAAAACCCAAAACCCTGTTTAAAATGAGTTTTTCCTCATCAACTGTGTGAGGTTCACGTTGAGCTCAGGACAGTAACACAGGGACATGAAACATTTCCTCTGCCTCCAAACTTCATGCTGATTAAGTCCAGCGGCTCGAGATGTTTGTGACTGAGGTCACCTCACCTGAGTAAACAGCTGGTGCCACAGTTGCATCAGCTCGGATTCTCCTGGCAGAACAACAGAGAGAAGCGTGGCTTATTGACGCTGACACACGGGAGATAGTCTGCGAGTCCGAGTTGAAGTTTGAGGGAAATCTCTGGCCTTCATGGTCACTTGGTAAACCTGGTTTCTGTAACTTGATCCCAGCTGTCGGTCAGACTCCCGATCGCCCTGATGTCGGTCAGGGGCGAACGTTCGCACGTGTGTTGTGCAAATATTGATGCAATAATGCTTCAGTGGCACAGCTTAACACACAAACACCAAACAGACCCAAAACACACAGAAAAAGATCTGCGGCAGCTTATTAGCTGCAGTGACATCATATCCTGTGGCTGCAGTGACATCATATCCTCCTGGATGAGAACAGTTTGGTGGTCGTCCCCTTTCTGCTGCATTGCCAGGATGGTCACTGCAAAGGGTGCAATAATAAAATCATGAAATGTTTCTCTGTACCAGGCTGCCCCTGCAGGCTGCAGGCTGCCTTGTGATTCACTTTTTTCATCATTGCTCTGGTTTACCACAAACTGCTGTTGCTGCATTCACTGCGGGGGAGATCGGCCCTCTCTGCCAACAGCAGGAACAAGCAGCAGCCTGTTGAAACTCTCCCTCAGTTTCAATCAAAGCTTTAAAGGAGCGGGTGCAAGTCTTTTCAGGGCTGCTTTTCTGAGCCGTGATCCCGGTGAGCTCGCTGCACACAGAAGGGGCTGAGGTGCTGGCTTTTTGGGCGGGGCTGGTCAGATTGTGATGATTTGTGTGCAGGCTCTTGCTGGGATTTCAGAACAAACCACAAACCATATGAAACGCTTCACACTCTGTAAACATCTCTAATGCTGCTGTTTGTTAGATTAAAGCTCAGGAAGCTTGTGGATGTGCCTTCTTTTCTTTCACCATCACAATACGAACAAAACAAGTAATTCACATGCAAGCTGGAGGGAAAGTGGAGAACAGAAGAAAGTGCACAACTGAAATGTAAACAGCCAGCTTCCTCCCACAGTCCTTACAATAATGCAAGCACTTCCTGTGGTCAGACTGGAAAAGCACCAGTCCAACACCTGTGAAGCCACAAAAATACATGGAAGTGCATCTACAAACAGTTATTGTACAAAAAATCATTTAAAAGAAATCAAAATAAACTTGACCTTTGACCTCTTACTTTCTCATGCAGCGATAATGCGTTGTGAGTGCAATGGGAGATCTCAGTACTGCCTGCACGACGCGTTGGGTTTGCACTGCGTCGACTGTCAGGGAAACACCGAAGGCCGCAACTGCGAGCGCTGCAAGGATGGCTTCTACCTGCAGGGGGCGGGACAGAGCTGCTCGCCCTGCCGCTGCAACCCTACAGGTGAGTGCAAGTCTCACAAAACCCTTATGTGTGGAAAATGTTAGACGTACAAACCAGAGAGCAGAGGTGGGAGGATCAATTCAAATATCCATAGTATCAGTACCAACGCTGGCACCAGATCAGATCGATACAATCCTCCACATATCCTGTAAGTTCATTATGTTTTTATTGGAAACGAAAACTACACCTCAAACATGCCTCATCAAAACTGTCTGAACCTTTCTGTGTTCCTGGCACGTCTTTAGAGACGACACATTTACTTTCCCGGTCTCATAAAACACAGTTTCCAAACATGAGAGGCTGAACGTTTTTGCTTCAATGTGTTAACTCATTGCTGTGGAAAAATGAAGCTGCAGTTCCTTTAATGGCCACTTGGGGCTGACGACGAACTGATGTCATCGTTTACTTGAGTTGTTCTGCCCGGGCTTGTTTTTCCTCAGGTTCTGTCAGCAAGTCATGTGACAGCACGGGGCGCTGCAGCTGTAAAGAAGGCGTCACAGGAGACAAATGTGACCGCTGCCCCAGCGGACCAATCGGAGCTGACGGCTGCCCCCAAAGGTGAGAGACAAATGTTACCTCATATGCTTCAATTCTCAACACCTTCAGTGCACTTTAATGCATGTCATTGCTTACATTTGGTGTCTTTTATTTGATGAATGGTTTTGTAACTGCAGTTAAAAAATGTTTACATTGAATTCTGTCTTCAGTCACTTTACAGTTTTCAGTCCTTAACTTCAGCCCACAGCTCTTTTCTATTGATTTCAGTGCTTGCCTTCCATCTTTCCATTACAGGTTTTTAAGTAGCTTTAAGTACTTTATGTGCTTCAGATGAATACAAACACATCTGAGCAGTTTTAAACAGCCCACTTCTTCCACAGCCTTCTTTGCATTATTTTTCAGTTTTTAGTTCACAGAAATATTCTCCTGTCTTATTTTGATAGTACATGGCTCACTTCCTGTTGTTTCTTGCGTTTTCAGCCGTCAGCCCAGGCAGGAATCTGAGAGTCTGACTCTGCCGTGTTTCTGTTACGGCCACAGCAGCCGATGTTCAGCACGATCCGGTTACTCGGTCCACAAAATCACCTCCACCTTCACCACCGGTAAACCTTTCTCCTTCGTTACCTTCATAATAAAAGAACCCTAACATTTCCTACATTTCAAAGTAAAAGTGCACAATAAGTGAGGTGACAGACTCTGGTGTGCTTCAGGTGTGGAGGACTGGAAGGTGGGGACGATGCAAGGTGAGACTCCAGCCGATACTCACTTCCGCTGGTCACCGAAACACCAGGACGTGGAGGTGATCTCCAAAAACAGCCTGCCGGTTTACCTGTATGCCCCAGGTGAGTCAAGCCCCACCTCTTCTAACAGCATAGCCCCACCCACACTTCTTTGTCTTTCTTTTCATTCCTGTCATGACTGATGTTCTCCTTTCTCACAGACTCTTACCTCGGGAACCAGCTGCTGAGTTACGGCCAGAACCTCTCCTTCTCGCTGCGTTTGGACCGCGGCGTCCGATACCCGTCCGTCAACGACGTGATCCTGGAAGGTGGCGGCTTAAGAGTCGCTGCCTCTCTGGGTGACCTGCGATCTGTGGTCCCCTGTGGTCAGAAGATCACCTACAGCTTCAGGTCAGAAAATCCACGGTGTGAAGTCGCTGAAAGTTTGATGGTTTTGTCTGAAGCGCTAAACATGACGTGGAGAACAGATTTGATTGGTCGGGTGTTATTATTGGTCAGATAATTGGAGTAAAAAGGCTCAGAGGTCCAGCTAGCAGCTACAGCCACCTGTGTCACCATCCACCTGTCAGTCAAAGAGGCCACGCCCACAATAATGCAAACTTTAAAACTTAAGTCTTAACTCCCACGGGAGTCTGTGGGAGCCCTGCGACCTGTCCAGGGTGTACCCCGCCTCTCGCCCTATGACAGCTGGGATAGGCTCCAGCACCCCCAGCGACCCTGAAAAGGATAAGCGGAAGCGAATGGATGGATGGGAGTCTGTGGGGACTCACTGCTGGAGCCCCTGGTGGGCATTAGTGGGACTGTCACTGCTGCTTTCTCCTCAGTTTCTGCTATAAATGAATGTTAGTGAAAGTCATTGAACTTTAATGCATTGTTCCAGCCGCCTGCAGCAGCTCTGCAGTTTGAGAACACTGGCCTGAAATATCAGGTGTCGTGTTTTGATGAGGCAGAATAGCTCCCACTTACACTGTGACTGGCATCTCTGTGTGACATCATTTGTCCAACAGGAATGTTAAAACGTTTCCAGCCCAGCTATCAAAGGTTCAGACAGCCAGGCTTCTCTGAGGCGTGAACATTCCTGAGGCGAGGCTGTTAATCACAACAAGTAGAGACGCAGCAAGAATCTCAGGCACTCCGTTAGTACCTGGCTGTGTTTACGAGGGATTTACTGCATGAGCGATGTGGAGAAAGAGGGTGGAACAACACTGCTCCAATAAACGTGGAGTCTGACCTGCAGATGTTCTTCATGCCTCTCTTCTCATGCACACGTGGGTGAAACTATGATGGACCTTCGGAGCTGAATGCAATGAGCCGAATCAGAATTTCTCTCAGACTCTGATACATTTAATGAGATTTAATGTCATCGTGATACCAAATTCTTTCTTGTTTGCACATCTGGCTACACATCTGGATTGATTTAGTCAAGAAGTCACTTGCAGTCCAAATATTAGCAAAGCAATAAGAAGAAACACATCAAAATGATTCCTGTTTTCTCGGAGGTTCATGAGGTTCCATGTTGAAGGACAGTGCAGGGAGAAGACGTCGTCTTCCTGAAACATTGTTTGAACTTCTGTCTTTTTCTGAACAGACTGGACGAGCGGCCCGGCAGCAAGTGGAGGCCTCAGCTCTCCGCCCTGCAGTTCCAGACGCTCCTGCAGAACCTCACAGCCATCAAGATCCGAGCCACGTTTGGAGACACCGGTGAGCCCTTTTCCTTCTCTTCCACAGAGAAGAAAGAGATAAAATCCAAGAAAAGAACAACAAAGAGTGAAGGATGAGCGGCTCTCGCACACAGTTTCATGAGCTGTTGTTTCTTTTTTCAGGACGTGGCTACCTCGATAGCGTGCAGCTGGTGACTGCGCAGCGTGGAGACGGCGTCCCGGCCCGCTGGGTGCACACCTGCAGCTGCCCGCCGGGTCATGAGGGCGAGTTCTGTCAGCGGTGTGCGCCCGGTTTCAAACGCAGAGACCCCGCAGATGGAGCCTTCAGCCCCTGTGAGCCCTGCAGCTGCAGAGGAGGCAGCTGTGACCTGCAAACTGGAGACTGTTACTCTGCCGATGAGACGCCCGCGGATCAGAGCTGTTCCCAGGGCTTCTACAGAGACCCGAGGCGGCCGGAGACCTGCGTGAGGTGTCCCTGCGCGGATGGCGTGTCCTGCTCACTGGGTCCTGGTTCTCTGGAGCCTCGCTGTGAGAGGTGCCCATCAGGAACCTCTGGTGAGACGACATCAACAACATGATGTTTAGTTGATGTTTTGTTTCAGCTCTTAAACGTCTTTAGTTGAATTTGAATAATTCTAGAATATTCTAACCTGACTGTGTGTCTCTGTCCTCAGGTCCTCGCTGTGACGTTTGTCAGGAAGGTTATTATGGCGACCCCCTGGGTACCGGAGGCGTGCAGCGTCCCTGCATACCCTGCCACTGTAATGGTCACATCGACGTCAGAGTGCTGGGAAGCTGCGACCGCAACAGCGGCGAATGCCTGAAGTGCGTGAACAACACGAAGGGACGGCACTGTGAGGACTGTGTGAGAGGTTTCTACCACAGGCAGCCCACCGACGCCTGCAAACGTAAGAACGACGCACAGTCAGAGGAGTTTCTGATGTAGACCTCTGGGTTTCATCTGCAGGGAAATCTTTGTGTTCTTTACTGTAAAATTGAATCTTAGATGTCAGAAAGCAGTAAAACAGTTTTTTACAAACAGAACTGACATGTTTCAGTTTCATGAGCTGCTCAGAGAGAAGCTGTTTAATAATCTTTTAAGCTCACAGCAAAGAAAATCATCAGAATTGTGGTTTTTGATGGTGGTGTTGGGTTGCAAAGCAGCATGCAGCTGCCCAGCAACTGTGTGCAGCTAAAACAGCTTAAACATGGCTGCGGTTACCTCGATGTGTTAAAGTGTATCAGCTGATCAACGCTAAGCTCAATCTTGTTTTTCTTTGGTGCTGTATTGATCATTTACTTAATGAATATGCAGAATAAGCATCAGTTACAGAAAACAGTGAAGTGAAAATTGAATTTAAATTTGAACCAAGTTTAAAAAACAACATGATCATTAATTTGAGCAAAGCTAGTTTATATTAAAGTTTCAAAGACCTTTAAAGCACAAAACATTGGCCCACATCTGGAAACTTCTCAACACCCCCACAGGTGGAATGCTGCCCCCTGCTGGTGCACCTTTTAATTACACTTTTTGTGCTGTGACGGTTTTCCCAGATGTGATCCAGCAGTAACATCTTTTCCTGTTTTCCCGTCAGCGTGTAACTGTGACGTCCAGCGCTCGGAGTTTGATCAATGCGATGCTTCCGGGCAGTGTCGGTGCAGACCGGGCTTCGAGGGTCTGAGGTGCCAACGATCCAGCTGCCCCGCCTGTTTCACCCCCATCAAAGCAAAGGTGGGGTACCTGTAACAGGCGCCTGCTGTCATACACAGAAAGTGTTACGTTTATTTTACAGAGCGCCCCCTGCTGTGTGGATGCTATATTTTCCATATCATACCACCTGAGGCTTTGAGATATTACATTTGCAGTTTATGATCATCATAATAAAACAATATTATCACAATATCACCCTATAGAAACTCTGAAGTTTCATCTGCTTATTAAGACACTGTGGCATCTAAACGTATTCCTTTTGGCTCAGATGGCTGCTTATGCTGCCAAACTGAGGGACCTGGAGTCTTTGTTCTCTGACACGGACGGAGGATTGAAACCAGCTAATAACAAGGAGATAGAGGCCGCTCTGACAGATGCTATGGAGCAGGTGGACGACATGATGGAAGACGCCAAGCAACTCACAAGTAAGACAGCATGTTATCTGTGCCATCACCGGAAGGCTTTTAGGACCCAGTACCAATTTGCCAAACACTAAACTAAACCTGTGACTGCTGAACATGTTGTGACTTCTTGTATGTTAAAAGTAAAATATGTGAGTATAATGGGAAAATGTACTAATTCCTATGTTTATAAGTGATCAGTCAGCTGCTGTTTGTTACAGTTACAGTTGGTAAAAATAAAAATCCACATTGTAGAAGCTTTAATAAGAAATTTTTACTCAATAACTTGGTTAAGTGAACTTGCAGTTTTTAGAAGAACTTAGTAGACCTGCAGCCGAATGGTTTCGCTCAGGTTTCCATAGCAGATGTACTGGAGAAGGTTTCATTGGTTAAAATAAAGTCGATTTCTTATTGTTTGTCTGTAACAGAAGTGGAGAAAAGGCTGCAGGACCGCCTGTCGTTCATCAGCAAGCAGCAGCTGGACGAGGAGGAGGATCTCCTAAACATCAAGGACGCAGCCGCTGACATCAAACTGCAGCAACAGACGTACAAGACGAAGGTGGGGGAGGTCCAGAAGCTGATCGAGGAGATGAAAGTCCAGCTGGAGAAGGCCAAATCTGACCTCGAGTTCACTGTAAGGCTCCACGCTGACAGACGCAGAGATGAACACGTCGTGTTTGACAGAATCATTATTTTATTTTAGAGGGGTTGTGTTGTATTTGGGTGTGCGTGTATTTAGAGGCAACAGGCAAAGGTTTAGAGAAGACAAGAAATTTTGGGAAAACAGAAGCTGACAAATTGGCAACGATGTTTTCTTGTCTAACCTCTGTTTATTTTTCAGGATGTACCTCAGAGCGACTCTCCGCTGGGTTCAAACGACCTGTCTTCGCTGGTGACGACGGCTACCAACCTGGCTAACAAGTAAGTGCTGATTTCACAAATCAGTAAGACGTTTTTTGGCTACCACGCAGACCGGTCCATGTTACCCACCGTCTCTAACGCCGACGCCTTTGCCTTCCAGTCATCAGACGTTCGCAGACGCTGTGGAAAGAAACGCTAACAAGGCTCTGAGTGACTCGCAGCAGAGTCTGACTCTGGTCAGAAACCTCATGAACAGAGAGAACAAAGTGAAAGAGCTGATTGGAGACCTGAAAACCATGTAAGTATCTCCTCTGAGCTTCAGAGACAAAGACTCTTTTAGACTCTGAATCAACCACTTTGTTGATTTACGTGCACTTTGCATGTAAACGCTTCAGATTTGTTAATGACAGCAGAATCTAAACCCGGTGCCTAAAGACTAAACTGGAGCCACCTGTGTGTGTCCAGGTATGAACAGACTTCAGCTCAGGTGAAGAGTTTTGAGAACCAAGCCAAACGTCTAAGCAGCGATGCCATAGAGGAGAGCAAAATGGCGGACGGCATGTTGAAAGACATCGCCAACATGGAGCAAAACCTCCCCCCATCTCTGCAGGTAATGGCTGGAGAGGACAGATTCTTCTTTTTATTATCATCTACTTGTTCAGTGTCTCTAACCTCCTTTGTTCTCCCATGATGCACAGGGGGCGACTGATGCGATGCGTTCCAGGGTGGATGGAGTGACAGAGGCGATGGATGAGAACCTCGCAGGCATTGATGCGCTGCAGCAAGACATACTGAGAGACAAGGCTGTCGCTGAGGACCTGCTGGCCAACGGCAAAGCTGCCCAGCAGGTACGAAAGTGTCACAGATTCACCTCTGGTGAGCAGGAGATGTCCAGTTAAAGGAGGAAATGGCTAAATGACCAAAATCGTTTGAGTATCAGTAAACATGTTTATTTCTGCTGTAACGTTGGACGTTTTAACAATCAACACCTCTGTTCTCAATCCCTCGCTGCAGGAGTACAACGGCCTCGTGGACAGAGTCAATGTTGCCAAAGCTGACACCGAAGGAGCCATCAAACTCATCAACAGCAAAAGTGATGAGCTAGAAGATGCCCTGAAAACCCTGAAAGGTAGGCTCACCGAGCGATGGGGCGGCACTCACCGAGCGATGGGGCGGCACTCACCACCATAACTCTAGCAGCAGGCTGATGCCACTCTTCTTTCTTCTCAGGCTTCGACCAGCAGATCGCAGGCAGCAAAACAAAGGCAGACGCTGCCATCAAGCGTCTGCCTGACATCAAGACCACCATCCAGCAGGCTGCTGGCAATAATAATGCAACGCTGTCCATCCTGGGAGATGTTCAGGACAGTTATGATAACGCCCTGGAAAACATCAACAAGCTCGGGGACGTGGTCACTGGTCTGGAGGTAGCATGAATACTGTGGCGTTACTTTATGACGCATTCTTTATGTTGGAAATGATAAAACAGGCGAGACGTCAGGGACAAGTTTACGTTTGTTGAAGAAAGCAGCTGTAGAATTGACTCTGTGAAATTTCTTTAAACAAATGTGTTTGATTGGTTATTTTTTAAGTTGAACGGAGACTTTTGTCTTTACCCTTCAGGGAGAATTTGCATCTTTGCCGGCTCATGACAATATACTGGAAGAAGCTACCAAACTGAACAGAGAGGCGACTAACCTGAAAACAACGGCGGGAGGCGTTGTTGGAGATCTGGCCTCCGAGCTGGAGAAAGCTGAAAACCTGCATGCTGACGCCCAGGAGGTAAACTGACCACACTGAAGTAACCTGTCACAGACGCACAGACGCACTCGTATAAAACGATGGACACGGGGTTAAAGATGTAAATGTTTCCCCTGCAGGCGTCTTTGGGAGCGGGTGGAGCTTACAACAACGCCAGGCTGGTCAGCGAGGAAGTGCAGAAAACTCTGCGAGAGGTCCAGGGTCTGCTGGCTAAAACCAGTACGTACACTTTTTATCTGACTCACACTTTGGGAGTTTAACCTGAAGTCCTGTTTTATTTATGAAGTTGCAACGCGTTGCTTTTTATCTCCAAAAGTTGATTCTGTTCATCTGGACGTAGCGTTTGTGGGAAACAGAATCAACTGTTGGAGATTTCTTTTCCTGGAGACGTTGCTTTTTAACGGGGTCAGCTTCACAATCTCCAGAAAGGCCTGAGTGCCCTTCTGAGGCAGCACGAGCTGCTTCCTCACCGCGTCTACTCTCTTTTCTCAGACCAGTCCAGTGCTGTGGATTTAAAGAAGGTGAAGCAGCTGGAGGACTCGTTGGCTGGTGCTAAGAAAGCTGTGGAGGGCAATCTGAGCCCCCGACTCAGAAACATGGAGGAGCAGGAGGCCGCGCACATGCGCCAGCTCAACTCGATCAACCGCGACATCGACACCATCCTGGCAGACATCGCTAACCTCAGGGAGATCCTGGCATCCATCCCCAACGGCTGCTACAACAGCCCACCCATCGAGGAGGCCTAAAGCGTGACCTGACTTACTGCCATCACTTTGTGTTTTTGCACTTTTCAACTACTGACAACCTTCTTTTTGTCTGTAATACATAAAAATATTGAATTATTTAGAATCCGTATCTAACGTGCTAACTCGTTTCTAAACCTCTGAGTTTGAATCTTGCTTTTTAAAATTTAAAGACAAATCACCTCCGATGTTTTCATTCATTTGTCCCTAAATCTAAACTGTACGACACCTTAAACTCATCACGTAGGCATAAGACATGTGCTCCTTACACATTATTTTTCTCTATTGAATGATTTTGTCTAAATCATTCAGTTTTTAGTAAAAGGATCTTTTGGAGCAGATTAATGCACTGCTGTTTCCTTCTACGCTCAGCGGGGAGTATCTGCTGTTTTTATAAAAATATATTCTGTGTGTTTGCATTCTGTGAATATATGTTAGAGTATTTATAACTGTACATACACCATCGTTTTTAAACCTTCATGCATTCAGTGTTTTTGTTCTACCGAGTCTGACCACCAAGAATATTTATATGAAAATAAAAGATAAAAGTTCTGACATTTAAACCATGTTTCACTTCATTATTCATCACTTCTTAGATTCATGTAACTGGTATTTCTGTGTGTGGGTCAAACATCCGACGCAACAGACCGGACGCTGAAGACGAGCAGGATGAAATGAGCCCATCTGAGTCAGAGAGGCTGAGGTGCTTTAGTCAAAGAAATATTTTATTTTGGCAGCAGCGAGGTGTGAATGTAACCACAGCTTCAAATGAGTTCAGAAGCAGAGCGGTGACGTGGACACGAACACAGCGAAACAAACAAACAGCTGAAAACGGTCAAACTCACGTTTCCTTACATCCTCTTTGGAGAGTGACACTGATGACTGTAATTAAACCTCTGTCCTGATCTGTAAACACACATTTGTGCTCATAAATCACACACACACACACACACACACACCTAAAATGCTATCACAGATTACATGTAGAAGAAGTGAGTGCAACAGAAAAGGCAGATTAATTAAAAAAATACGAATTTTCAGCTACATGATACAAAAAAAGTGACTGAAAGCAACGAATCCTTTAAACAAACACACACACACACACACACACACACACACACGCCTGACCGCGTGTAGAAATCGTACGTGTCCCGGGGATGCCTTCTGTACAGAGCGAATAGAAATGGCCGGACGTGGGAGACGATGATCCCCGCTGCAGCGATGTTTTATTTTTTTCATATAGATATTTGATCTTTTTTTAACTTCTTTCTTTTGTTTTTCTTTTTTTGCAAACACGTTCACAACAGATTATAATCTACCAAGTGATAAACACTCATGCCAGAACCAAACTGTCTAAGCATGCAGTCTAAGAACGGGAGCAAACGAGGAGGAAGGATGCTGAACACTGCTGCCGCCGAGGACATCATCTTCATCACTGCAGAGCTTAAGCTTGGCTACAGCCTGATGGTTACCTGCAGTATGTGCCGAGCTCTGGTTCCTGGCGCATCTACGTGTGGAAGAGAGAGCCGGATTATGTGGCAGCAGCGTCGCGGTGTTACATTTTTGCAGAAGAGCTGCAGGAAACGACGGGCCTCATGCAAGAACGCCACAGACTGTAAATAAAGATGGACACAATGAAGCATAACGCCACCTGCTGGTGCTGCTGAGTCATCACGCTCGGACACTTGGTGTGAGCTCTTTCTACCTTTAGTTTTGAATGACGACTGAAGCTTCTAGACCCTTTCGCCCTGCGCTGCTCCGACCCTGGAGCTCCTTCCTCGGACACCGTGCGAGTGTGACGCCTGGGAAAAGCCTGGGAAGGATTTGGGGTTGGTGTTTCACAGCTTACTGGAAACACGGGTCAGTGTTAGCTACTGTAGCTGCACCGTGCACAGACTGAGCCTGGTGCTCTGGGTCCTTAAAGTATTTCTGGTGTGTGTGGAGAAAAGCAGTTTAGAGCCGGAGGTCGTGGCGAGACTTCCTGCACGCCATCATTACACATTTAGGTCATCCAACAAGAAGGTTTTGAACTGGAGTCAGCAACTAGTGGCCGTTACATGGTACTGCAACCTGAGTGACCCACGCACTGATCCAGCCTAGAGGTTTTGACTGGTCCACGTGGTCTAAGGAAATAAGGAGTGTCGATTCAGGGAGGCTCTGATCTTACCGCTGCAGCTCTCCGTCATCTTCAGTCAGCCGGAGGCGCTTCTTGGTTGAAGTGTGGTTAAAGGTGGAACCTGGTGGAACATCAGGTGTTTGGTGACGGGGTTAATTGTGCCGAAATCTTTAACAGCTCAAACAAATTCATGGGGATCATCCTGCTCTGCTGCAGCTGTCTGTCTCTTTCAGTGGACCGTATTTCAGATTGGGACTAAGTATCTGTGGATGTGTAAGCCGGGCCGGCATCCTGAGCTCATGAATGGTTCTTGCATGAAGCCCCGCCCAGCACGATCCTGCGCACACTGAGCATGCCCGACTGTGTCATGCATTCGCAGACCTTAATAAAGAACGAGAAAGAGAAAACACCGCCGTCGCCGCCACAGCCCTGAGGAGTTACCTCTGTGCATCGTCCCCAAGACCTCCCAAAATACCCCCCTCCCCCTCCCCTGATGTAAAGTCACATGACACAGACAGAAGGAGGAGCACTAACGCTCCTGTTGGAAAGCAACAGCTCAAAGAAGAGTATATGTTTGACACAGAAGACAGACAAGTTTTCGATTGAGGAGGAGGAGGGCTCGTGTTTTAAATAGATGATGGTAGTAGGTAGGACCCCCCTCCCCCTCCTCCTCCAGTCTCCCTGTTTTCATGCGGGCAGGTTGTTGTCGTCTCTATCCCGAGGCGTTGATGTACAGCTGACTCTGCAGGATGTAGTCGATGACGGGCTGACTCAGGTAGTCCACAACATGGCCGTCGCCATGCTGCAGCGCCAGTCTGTGGGCGGAGAAACAGACGGCGTAAAGGTCACGCTTTCAACAGTTTGGATCCAGAGTGAATTCATTTTAATGAACCTCTTTGAATGTTAAAACTCTGAAAACCATGAAACTGAAACGTGGACGCTGGTGCGAAAGCGTTTTCTAAATATCTGAGTTCCCACCTGCTCTTGGTGGAGCTGACGATGGCCATCGGGTGGCTTATCGCGTCCTTCACCACGATGATGTTGTCCTGAAACAGAACAGAAATGAGCTGAGACGCTGGAGGATGTTTCTCTGGGTCAAAGGTCATGTGATCTGGAGGTGAGCTCTGACCTTGAACTTGCGCAGAACGGAGGAGTGATTAATGATCCTCTCTGTGTCGGCGCCATCACGAGGAACCACCACGATCCCAAAATCTCCCACAATCACCTCCATCTGAAAGCAGAGGAAGACGAGCTTCAGGCTGAGATCGGTTTGAACGACGGGACGACGACTTCAGCTTCATCAGAGCAAACGAAAAGCTGACTGAGCTGCTCTCTTTATGTCCTGTTCTGATGGCTGATGCTCATCTCCAGTTAACATGAATCTAAATCCTGTGAGCTGCTCTAAACTCTCCGTTTTGTTCCACTGTTGGCTACGTATGATGTCACAGAGAGGGTTTGTCCTTACATGGTCACCTCAGGCACACAGACTTGAAACCTTCTGTTTGTGAGGGATTAGCCAACCAGAAGAAGGATGGCTCAAAGGGGGAGGAGCTTAAAAAGCACATTTCAGACAGAGCATGAACTGAGGGGCTGCGTTGAGGCCCAGTATAAGACACAGTAGGATTATTTTAAACTGTAAATCATGCAAAGCTGCTCTAGAAGAATCCAAGAATAACACGTTAATGTGATGGAATCACCTGAATGATCTGATAAAATAAGACATTTCTGTCAGTTTAAGCGTTCACATGAGGAAGGTTACCGTTTCCTCGCCGCTTCAATCACAGCTGATGACTTCGCTTCAGCAGTTCTGGTCTCTCCGGTGGACGATCAAGTCACATTACTTCAGATTTATTTGATTTTTGGCGTTTCCATTGCGTTTTTATCTCAGACTGAAAATGTGAGTAAAAACAGGTGGATGGAAACACACCTGCAGTCAAATAAATTCCTCCTAGCTCTGACACACACACCAGGTGAGTGAACCACTGACGCTTTCTTTGACAAGCGGTCGATCGCCTCCTGTTCACTTCACCTCGGTTGTTGACGCAGGAAAGTTTGCTGCAACTTTTCAGTCCTCGCGAGTTTATAACGAACGTTAAAACTGGATCACAGCGTTTATGAGTCTTCATTTAGTGAGACTCATTTCTCCATGAAAACACAGAAAGTGACGTTTCTGCAAAACCTGAAGCTGCCTTTAGTGATGTCAGCAGCAGCACTCTCACCCCACCGGCATCGTAAATCAGCCGTCTGTGCAGCTCAGGCCCGTCACGCCTTGAAACGCTGCTATCAGGAAAACTGCAGCCAATCAGAACGGGACCATTCTGTGTCCTCCAGTTCGAAAGACTTCAAAATAAAAGTAACTAGCCTCATGTGTGAAGTGTTACGGTTTCACTGAAGTCGTACAAACAGACCGACACGAGGTGTCCCCGTTTATCTTCCATAGAAACGTTTCTTAAAGTCTTTCTGTTTCTCCAAATAAGCATTCGACAGGAAGTGAGAAATCTGGATTTCTTGTTATTGCTCAGGCTGTTTAGTAACTTTACATCTTCTAATGCAGCCGAAGGCTGAAGAGACAGCGCGGACACTTCCAGCCGGCCTCTAAAAACACCTCGCTGCGTTTCTGGTGAATTTCACTGCATAAATCTCATTTATGGATCGTCTGCTCTGCGTGCAGCGCCGCTTTGGAGAGAATAATGCTGGAAAATTTTCCCTTGTCAACAACATTCATCGTTACAGCCGAGTCCTGGGATTAAACTGTATATTGAAAATGGACATAGCCCCTGAAGTCCACTTTTGAAGCCTTGAGTTAAGCTTCTGAGAGCTTTAGCTGTGAAAGCTGCTCTCCGGGTTACTGCCTGCGTTACTTTGATGGAGACATTATTTCCAAAATGAACATCAAATAGTTTTCGAGGCACCGGCTTCACTTCGCACACCCAAAAGCTACGTCCATCTTTTATATCCAGCCTACAGTTTGGGAAAAGAGCTGAGGAGCTGGGCTACATGTGAGTGGGGCGGGGCTACATGTAAGTGGGAGGGGCTATGGTATGCTTACATCACTGTCCTTCCACAGGCCAGGGATGCAGAAGGACTCCAGGAGATCACTGCCACACAGGAGCAAGATGCGCAACTCTACAGACGGCAAACAGGCAGGAGGAAAGAGACACGCCCTCAGTAAACATCATGTTTACCGGATCCAAACAAACAAACACAGCAGGAAGGAAAACCGGAGGACACGACACACGAGTCCGCTCAGGTCCACACACTGAAGACCCCACTCACCGATCTCCTCGTATCTCATCGCAGTCCCCAGGTTGGCGTTTTCATCTGACACAGAGAGACAAACACATGTGATTACACGGCGGTGAAGCAAAACACGGGCACACGCAGGCTCCTCGTGATAGTGCCGCCTTGTCTTCAGACAGCTCTTACTGACACACTGAGCTGTGAAGTGGAACCAAATGTTTTGTGACGCCGCTCATACAAAAACCCCAATTTGAATTTAGCTGATTGAAACTTTAAGGGCCTCTCGTTCTGCACCTCTGGACTTCTGCCACACCTGCTAGTTCTGACCAATCAGGCATCACCTTCTGTTCCACTGATCATCACAGGTGAGAAGAGCTGAGTCTGCAGATCTGACCATGCAGCACGCTCATCAGGTATCAGGTCAGGAGCATCACGAGGAGCATGTTTCATCCTTTACTTCTTCTTCTTCTTTCAGGCGCTCCCTCCAGGGCTCACTACAGTGGATCTCCTCACATCCTCCTCGGTCACACAGACCTTCTCTACCTTCATCAATCTTATTTGAGGTCTTCCTCTTTTTCCTCCAGCCTGGCAGCTCCATCTATGTCCCCGCTCTGCACATGTCAATGTTTGGTTTCTCCCCCCACTAGAAAACGTGCAGGCTTAATGCAGTCACATGAGCAGACTGCGCCGCGGCACGCTTGAAGAGGTGAGGGTGGCACCTGTGCTGTGAGCTTATCTACACCCGAGCACAAACTCCGAGGCTTCCTCAATTTGAAAATCGCTTTGTTAAGTAATTAGCACAAAGTTCACATCACCATTTCCAAAAAAATCCCCCAACTGAGGTTCAAACACTAAAAACAGCAGCTGTGCTGGAGGAAGTCCAGAGCAGCACGAGGAGGGACGGGCGGATCGTCCAGATCAGCTGTGTTTTTGTTGCTTTTATAGAGAAATATCAAAACTTTATGTTAGACAGTAATGAGAAAGAAAGAAAGAATGAACAGCACAGAAGAACATATTCATGTATCCACATAAAAACACTTGTTTATTGGTTATTTTCATTATGTGTGAATGTTGTGGTCGTGTGTGTAAAGTCAAGACATCAAATTCTGATTGTTTCTCCATCTCGTCCTCGATCCGAACTGGCATTTATAAGGGATCGAGCTTTTATTTTGTAACTTCAGCTTTTATTTTGTAATGTTCTTATTTGTAAATTCTTACCAACGAAGGTGAAGCGTTCGATGTGCGGGCGCGTGCAGCAGATTTTGCCCAAACTCTCGCTGATCTTCCCCCACAGCTTGACTGAGAGGCAGAGAGGACGTTTAGAGCCCAGCACCACACATCAGCTCATTAACACTCATTAAGAACCTGAAATATGACTCACTGGCTGTGGGCGTGTGGTTCATGTTGTTGTTGTTCTGGTAGATGGGCGTGGTCTGGTTCTGTGGCTGACCAATCACAGGAGTGGTTGACGGCGTGTTGACGTTGGATAGAATGCAGCCGGTGACTCTCTGAGGACGCAAACATCGTTAGAAACTCTTCTGTAACTTCATCTCGGAGTTGTTACAGGTGCTTTCTGTAACTCTTTCCCCAGCAGGGGGCAGCATTTCACTAGTGGGAATGTTTGTTGCTGTTGAGCCTCATTTCAGTGACGGGTGTAGAGCAGCTTAGAGCAGTTTTTTTGTCACCTTCTGATGATGCTTTTTCATTTTGGAAGGTTTGAAATAATATTGAATACAGAAATTTAAAATACGCGTCTTTAAACTTTGAATTGATCCTGAGACCTTTAGCAGCTCAACCAGTTAAAGTGAGACCAAAGAAGAGTCATGGAAATGACTCAACAAAGGGCTCGACGATGTCTTTCCAGCCGCTGTTACTACAATGACCGATTCTAATGGAAATGAAAAGACTGAGGGGCGTTGCAGATACACAGAGTCAGAAACGCCCACCTTCATCAGGTCGCGGTGATGCTCCAGCACGCTGCAGGTGGTCTGCCAGGTGTCCTGGTAACACTCCCAGGGGTCCACCCTTCACCAAACAAACAGGTAAAGAATGATGAGGACACAAATGCTAGTTTCAGTCTCAGCTGCCAATAAAACGTCCTGCAGATGTTTCACATTAAGAGCCTGCGGGGAACGACGGGGTTCTTTACAATCGTCTGGTTTTGACCAGTGTTTCACGGCTTCTCTCTGGACACGAATCACCTGTGGCTTCACTCAAATTCAGCAACCTGATTTTAGTGTCCTGTTCTCAGTTTCAGCCACCCAAACCCCAAACCTCGTGGGCGTTACTTGTTGTTACTAGACTGTTGGTACAGTGACCTCACAGCAGCCATATTATCGTTCAGATAAATGCATTAAAAAGGCTCCAACAGCACAAACACGGTTATGTGGACATTACAGGAGCACTTCATGTTCCGGCTCTGGCCACTGAGCACCAGCACAGCTGCTTTGTCTCTCTGAGGGGACATTTGTTCACTTCTTCTATGGTTTTATTTGACGTTGGCTGTTTTTTCAACAAAAACGTGAAAACCACCGAGCTGATGACAGCATATAATAAACAATAAACACAAAGTGTTGATATCAGGGTTATTTCTATTAAATAATAATAATAACTCTCATGTTTCTACCTGCATGACGTCCACAACTCTGCAACTTATCTACCAAAAGTTTTGCTGCTTTTATGATTTACGGCCCCAAAATAAATAAACAACGAGCCACATACTGGCATTTCAGAGCTTTTAATGTGAAACTCCTTGCAGGAAGTCCTGTCTCTAACATGGCTCAAACGTGTTTATTTCCAGAGTAAAAGCCTCTAAAGGGGGTAGAGTCTCACCTGATCCAGTCAGAGCTCTGCACGGCCAGCTGACACATGGTGAGGCGATGTCTGCTGGACACGAGACCCTGCAGACACAGAGCAGCGCCGTCAGCCACGTTTAAAAAACATGAAAAACAAGCATGAAAGGAAACTCATCCTAAACTCACTGAGAAGATGTTAAAAGTGAGCTTTTCCTTCCTGTTGCCAAAGCTCCTGCTCACAGTGGCCCATCTGCTTGTTGGGCTTTTCTGAGATTCCTCTGTGTTACTGTGGGATCTTTACCTGACAGTGTAAACTGTTGTGATTTGGCGCTGTATAAATCAAACTAAATTGAATTAAACAGAGTCCTGTAGTTCATGTGCACTATTCACATCTTTAACCAGCAAATTAGGTTGAATTTAAGTCCTTCTCTTCTTCTTCATGTCCTCCTTCACTACATCCATGAAGCTCCTCTGCGGTCTTCCTCTTTTCCTGCTGCCTGGCAGCTTTGTCTGATATATCCACCCTCCCTCCTGCACGTGTGCAAACCAGGCTCTGTGACTCTGATCCCGCCCATGCTGCTGACTCCCAGTGAACATCTGAACCATTCAGCTCGGCCTCCACAGTCTCCAAACCATCACAGCAGGTCTCACTGCCATCTTGTAAACATTCCCTTTCACCCCTGACACTCGTCCTCCACCCACTCCACCCTGCCTCGGACGGTTCAGCTCAGGTGTTTAATTAAACTCAGAACTAATATCCAGGTAACAGAAAGATGAGTTTTCCAACCAAAATAAGATCTAGATCAAAACAAATCTTCAGCTCTGACTGATTATCCTCGTTAGATTTGAGATTCATCCATCGATCAGGCTCTTATCTTTTCTTAAGCCACAGTTTTCTGTGTCGTCTCATGTGTTTCACCCCTGCGAAGTCCTCCTCCCACCAAAAGGATTAAAAAACTTCAAAGTAATTAAGAGTCTTTGTGGTAGCTCATTAAAGAAAATGTGTGCCGTTCAGAGGGGATGGTGGGAAATCCAGATCAATGAAATATGAAAGCAGGAGTCGTTTGGATAAAACAGACGGAGAGCAGGTGGGAAATGTTCTGCTTTCACGGTGGCTCTAAAGCCGGCCACGTCGCGTTTTCCACCTGTGAATAAAGCCTGACGCACTGCTTTCTGAGGACAGAGAGGTTTGTGAGTCATCGGGCCTGACACACTAATAAGATGAGCGATGTGAATAATCTCCATCGTTAACAATCCATCATTGGGATCGTTCAGCTGCAGGTGACGATGCTGGAAAACAAACATAACTGGAACGAACAGCAAAGTGGATGAAACTGGATTTCTGTAGCATCTATTATTCATGTTGTGTGTTTCTGTAGAGGCAGAGCAAAAGTAGGACGAGACCTTCATTAATTCCTGCAGGAAGCAGAGTGGAAAGCTGCAGCTGCAGACAGCGTGATTTGTGCTCGACTCTAACATACGAAACACAGTCTGCACTCTGCAGGAGGATGAAGCCGCATGTTAAAGGCATCTGTCCGCAATACTAACAACAACCAAGATGTAACATCTGTTTTTCAACCTTATTACCATTCGTGCGGAGCAGAAATTGTTTGGTTCTAACTGGATGATTTATATTTCTGCGCATGCCTGGCTGGCCTCATTCCAATCTGGTCCTCCTGGCGTTCTGTTTCACAGCACTGCGTACGTGTTACCGTCATTTTCAACGTGCAGTTTTATTTACTGAGGTTGGTTGCACTTCTGGGAAAAACTGTACCTAGATTTCAAGATTTAAATTATTTATTGCAGAAAAGTCCAATGATCACAAACTGTATATAAATGATGGAAGTAGCCACGTCACAAGGACATTTTCTTGTTTGTTGGTTTTTAAGCTTCACGTCAACATTTTGGCCATTTATGTTGTTTTTATGGTGCCAGCAGTGACGGGTTATTAGCTAATGCTAGTTAGCAAGCTACATCCAAGCACAGGATTTCACTGTGCACCCAAACTGCAGCTTAGCCGTCTTGATAGGTCTGTGAGTACAACAACCTCACAGCAGCCAACGGCACAAACGCCGTCCAGAGCGCCATTTCAGAGGCTACAGTTGGCTCAGATGAAGCCTAGCAGCAGCTACAGCCGCCCGTGTCACCATCCACCTGTTAGTCAAAGAGGCCACACCCCTAACAATGCAAACATGTGTTTTTGGTTTATTCTAGCTGAAGGAGCTATACGGGTTTTATCCTGAACAGGGCTGAACTCTCACGATGTTGACTTGAATCATTTTTGTCACTTTTCAGAAAAACTCCTCATCATCATCAGCGACCTTCATCAACTAATAACGCCAGCCTATAAGGAAAACACAGCTCTGCACTGAAGCTACCACACAACACTGCAACAACAACGTGAACAGACAAGCTCCTGCATCATTGTATCTGGTTTATGCATAGAAACAATGAGGCATGAGGTCAAACTGAGAATTACAAAATGATCCTTTATCATCTTCATGAAGGAAAGTTTAGAAAAACAGAACGAACTGCCACCGACCCCATGAAACGATTCAAGGCTCACTCACAGCTTTCCCGTAGGAGTCGTGCACCGGTGAGATGATCCCTCCGATCACAATGAAGCGTCCCGTTTTGTGCAGATATTCTCTGGCTTTTTCTGCAAACAAAGGAACAAACATAAAAAGATTTTTTTTAATGTTTTATTGTCCAAGATTTTGTCAGCCATGGTTCAATGTTTGCAGCAGGTTGGTTTACTTACAAACAAATACCAAATCTATGGCAAAGTTACGCTGAGCTAAGCCTAAAAACAGGGATGGAGAAACATTCAAGTTAAATAAAAACTACAAAAAATGAAGTGAATTGAAGTTGGTGGTTTGATGAGATCTTTACATGACGTGAGTTCAGTGTCCGTGCTGTAATACCAGCGCTGAATCCCTTCATCATAATTAGCTCCAAAGTTATAAAACACTAAACCTAGCTTAATCTAATTGAACCTAGCCTAGCGCCCTCTGTGCCTCCTGCTTCTACCTGGGTGAAGCAGTGAGTGGCTGCACCTGAAGGGTGGATGTGGTGAAGAGTATAAAGCCGGCTCTCTCAGGCCGTTCAGCCTCTCTGGGCAGCTTCCACTGGTCTGTTGGGTTATTTAGGTTTTTGCACACTTTTTAACACACTGCATACATTAAACAGCATCCATCACTGACACTTTCACACTGCTACACGCTTCGCTACATAAACAGAGGGACTGGATTCAGTTTGTCTGTTGCCAGTTTGAGTCACAGTCAAAGCAATAAAAATGAAAGTGAAACAAAAGAAGTCACTCTGGAAAACACCTGAGACTAAACTGAAATGAAAACAAGAAAACAAAAATGAATCGAATAAACAAACAAACTAAAATAAAACACAAAAACTAGAAAAACTCTTTAACGACGGTCAGCGGGGGCACAGCTGGGTTTAGTTCCTTTGCTTCTTACATTCAAGCCCCAAGTCCAAATCATTTTTTCCTGTTTTTCTGTCCCACTTTAGGTTCTTGAAATATTTTGGCTGTGGTCTCTGCAGCGACTCACGGCCGTATCAAACTAAACACGCAGGCGTCTCCACTGGAGCTCCAAGCTAACAAAAGAAAAAGGTGGATAATATAATGAGAGATGGAGGACAGAAGAGCCTACATCTTCACCGAGTGTAGAAGGAGCCTCGTTTATCCTCGCAGACTGTTTCTGTTATCTAAGAACATCATTTATTCACAGAGAGCTGCTTCCATGTTTGAACCCACACATCAAGAAAGATGTGCAGTCGCAGGCCGAGAGCAGAGACGATGGCACGACGTTTCTCAGCCCAGTCGTGAAGCCTTTAACTTTTATTTACTTGAAGCGTCTTCAGGATCAAAGATCATTAACTTCCTTTTGTTTAATCAATGAGGATAAAACCTTTAGAAAGCTCAACAGTAAAGACTCATCGCTTTCTATCCGGCTGTATTTGCTCCACACTGTCAAAAGCTTACATTTGTATTTGTATCTGATTAAAACAAAGGCGTGGGAACCACGTTAGAGTTTATGTGACCCTCTGATCCAGAACTCGTCACCTGTCCCATCAGGGGGTGACAGCTGTTAATGAAGAATCAGCCTCAACAAGCAAACTGTGAGCGGATGAAAAAGAAGCTCTGACCACATGAAGGCAGAAAACTTCAGATTAAAGAGTTTCAGAGTTCAGACATTCAGCGGGAGGAAGAACAACAAGCAGGACGTGGAGAAGAGTTCAGCAAGAAAACAGGAAGTCCACGAAACAAGGAGAGAGAAGCAAAGCCAGGCGCTGAAGAACAGGAAACAGGAAACAGAAGCAACAGGAACAGAAGAAAATCTTTTCTCATTTTAATGTTTTATTGTTTAAAGTTTGAACATTTTAACAGTGTGATCGTGAATATGCCTCAAACTCAGTGTGCAGTAACACAAACTAACAGCCTTCTTATAGATTTATATTTTAAATGTCATTTTGTGGGACGTAGTTGTGTGTAAATGGTGGGTGTCATATTTAAAGATCTCTTCGGTTCACAGTGATACAGAAACGTTCGCATCACATTTGCAGGACATCGTTTCAGGTTTTTTCCACATTTAGTTTTAATTCGGTGCCACAAACCTGGTTTTAGGTGACCTACATACACAGGGACACAAGTTAACCAGCAGGGAACTGCGTTTGGAGAAGAGCTGAGTTCACAATGACTTGATGTTTGTTTTAATGGATAAATTGCAGTTCAGAAGGATTTAAAGGACAAACAGCGATGACTCTTATCGATCGTTGCACTTCAAAGAGATCGTTGCTCGTTGAAAGGTCACGTGACACAGCCCAGTGAATGACATCAGCTGAACGTTAAACTCTGTTACGTTTTTCCATCTCTGTGAATTATTCATCTTCCAGAAATGAATCACGAGAATGTCTCCAGCTGAGAACAGACCGTTTCTGTTTGTGCCTCCTGATATTACAGTAAACCTGTTTATTAATTTGACTGTATTCGTGACGCGGTTCTTCGTGGGGAGACTGATCGCTGACCGTCGTGTTTTCCGCTGTGACGCGATGAAAGGCCTCTGAACGTCCAGCAGAACAGTCACACTAACAGTCGCATCATTGATCCTGCAGTCGTTTTGATTCTATGATGAAAACATGTTCTGACCACACTCCGACCTGTAACCTCCGCTAACGCGCAGGGAAAGGCGGCCGAGCAAGGCACTAACACCCCCGGTCTGCTCCCCGCACGCTGACGGCCTCCTTACACCAGTGTGCGTGTTTTTGTCACGGTTTGGCTCGGAGGGTTGAGGGGCAGCTCCGTGTTTTTCCTGAACGTGGGCCCGGGCTGCTCCGTACTGCGTTTGTTTGAGTCGTCGGGATTTTACCGGAGCCGTCCCCCGTTTCAGCACCACCCTCCCGGACAGCGGCCGGAGTCCGGCTCGGAGCTTTAGCGCGGATATTCAGCACCGGGGTTCCGGTGATCTCTATCCCCAAACACACCCAGACCTGCCACCACCCCATCCCCCACCTCCTTACCGAACATATGGATGTGTCCTTTGGTGATGGGGTTGAAGCTGCCGCAGGACAGCAGGATGACGTGGGTCTTCGTGCTCTCCGTCATGGTTCTCCTCGCTCTTCTTTAGTCCCGGTCCCGGTCTTGGTCCCGGTCCTGTCGGTTCTGTGGAGCTCGCCTATAGAGGAGCAGCCGCAGCAGAGAGAGAGGGAGGGGGAGAGGAGGAGAGGGGGGGGGGGGGAGGGAGGGATGGGGAGATAGAGAGAGGGAGGGAGGGGGAGAAAAGGGAGGGAGGGAGGGAGGGAGAGAGAGAGAGAGACGGGGCGGGCTGCGGCAGCGTCAGTGCGTTACAGACACCGCACCGCGTTCAGGGCACGCGCGCGGGCTCAGTCGTTCCCTTAACGACCAGCAGCGCATCAGTCTGACCGGAGCCCTGACCGTCTACTGCGCATGCTCAGGAAGGGTCAAATTCCTTTGTCCTTGTTATCGTCCCACGTTCAGGATCTTTGGTCCAAACCAGCGACGGACAAACGAAGCTTTGAATCGTAATTAAAAACAGTTCATTGCTATTTTAAACACAGGCCTCTGGTGACACCTGGTGGACAAACATATGAAGAGCAGCTTGAATCTGCCTCAGTGTGACTCTGTTCTCTCTGCCCACTGTTATGTCTATTTTTGTAATAAATCATTTTGATGATTAAACCTTCCTTCGTTAAACGTGTGTCATGGTTCTCCTTTCGCTGGTGACTTCTTGTTACTACTAACACCAGGCTGGGAGTATGTCTGTGCTGTGAGGTCCCTGCTTCCACGTCATTATGCAATTAACCAGCGGACACATATGTTTATATAAAATACACTAAAACTTCTATAACTGTGCATTTCTTTTGTGCATTTTACACCTGGGAGCAGAATTGCTGATGAACTGGTTTTTATTTAGGAACAGGCAGAGCGTCTGGCTCCATGTCTCTGATCACTGATTCACTATCTCTCGCACAGAATCACCAAAACACAGCAAAACCCCACCAATGACTCACTTCCTTACAAACCATTAAATCAGGCACTGAAGCAGCCACGTGCTGAATGTCACTGATCACGTGACTCTGTTCAGATGAACCACGCCTCGGCCATGTTTCTGAAGCAGCGCTTTGATGTTTTTAAACTTCAGCTTCAAACATTTATTTATCAACACGTTCAGTTCCAAATATTAAAAACATTGTTTTTAACACTCAGATTTGTCAGAGTTCAGACCTGAATGGGCTGAAACAAAAGTTTTTCCACAGCAGTCCAGAAAATTCTGAATACCTCAGCTGGAAATCCCAGAAATGATGGATAGTCAGTTTAAATGCTTCCCATCAGGAGAGGACCAGAACATCTGTGCTGGGAGGAAGTGTCTGTGAGGCAGCTCTTTATTTTAAGCCCCTCAGGTGACATGTTCTCTGGATGAGAAGCCTGTGTGTCTGTGTGTGTGTGTGTGTGTCTGTGTGTGTGTGTGTGTGTGTGTGTGTGTCTGTGTGTGTGTGTGTGTGTGTCTGTGTGTGTGTGTGTGTGTGTGGGCTGAGGCCAAACCTGTTTGTGGAACTGTGTCCACATCTGAGAGAAAATCCACCCACGGACTCATCAGGTGTTTGCTCCTCCTTCCACTCCTGGTTTTTCTTGGACTGTCATAACATAGTGCATTATGGGACATAAAGTGGTCGCCATGGTGGCCTGCTGCATTATAAACTGTCACAACCGCACACTTGACCAGAAGGGGACCCCCAGGGAAATGACGTCAGGTTTTTCCAGTTTCCCATGTGGAAGCAGCAACAGGGACCCGAGATCTCTGAGCTCACGAGGAGGTGGCGTACGGCCTGGGTGGAGCTGTGAGGTGGAGAAGCCTCACCTTCAGAGACATCTTCATAAACACGTTGGTGCGCTCGCAGCACTTTCACGCCGGTGAGGCAGATTAAAATTAGTCTAGAATCTAGTAATCATCCGGGTCGCAGCCCGCCTATTGGTGACCTCAGCTAAAATGCATTTACGACTCCCTGATAGGTCAGCAGGCGATATCCTTCACTTCCATTGGTAGTTATTTGCTTTACTCACCTGAGACTTGAGAGCGGTTTAACTCTGCACTCGTACACCTGCTGCTGCTTCAGTCATGAATTTGACCAACGGTCTGTAGTCGTTGCGTGGCTTCAGATCGCAGCTCTGGGATGACTGATGGATGCCTCATGGTCCTCGCACTTCTCACCTGATGCGCTCCCTTTGGAAACTCTTCATCTGAAAACTGGGTGGTAGCCCGAGACCCGACCATCATCAGCTCTCATCGCTGGATGAGCCACTGCAGGAAGTTTAGCTGGTCTGATGACACCCATATTACCCCCCCCCACCCCCCACCCCACACACACACACACTCTAAGGAGCAGTGAAAGAAATGTTATCAGGTTTCTTTGACAAAAGGAATTTTATTTCTACAGGTTCATTTACAGCAGTGAGTGAAACAGTGAAAAGACTGTAATCATAAAATAGACGAAAATATAAACTAAGCAAAAGAAAATTCTACTAAAACTGACCAAACTCAGGAAGTGTTTTCATGGAGAAACACTGATGTAAAAAAAAAGACTCTTTGGAAACATATACTTAAAATAATGAGAAAACTATTGTAATATTAGACACTACACTAATGGTGCGGGAGCTGGAACACTTCCTGTAAATCCAGCCGCACAAAGAAAGAAACGTGACGCATAAACATGCAAACAAAGACAAAGTAAGATGGAACCTCTGCTCAGCTCAAGCCAGTTTTATCAATAGAGCAAGTTCCAGTGTTGGGGAGTAATGGAAGACATTTAAAATACAAAAATGTGAGTAACTGTATTCTGTTACAGTTACCGTTTAAAAAGGTGATAATTACATACGATACATACATATGTTTCATATGTTCGGCTGTCCCCTCTCTAATTTTTAAACGCATTGTCAGAAACCCAAACAAACACAATAAAGGCTCTGAAGCAAGCGTCCTGTTAATGTTGGTGGCATCAGTTACACAATGGACCTGGAGCCAGCACAACAGAACCAACAGTGCACAGGTAGGAATACATTTATTACTTGGAATTTCCAACAATACTTCATATTTAAAGAAGAAAGGGATGAAATCTGACCGTGCAATGAAAACTGTTTGTCAGCAACCAAGCTGCTCTCAGCGTCAAAAGACTCCAACGTAAAGAAACATCTGGAAGTAAGCTCTTTTTTAAAACTAACATTAGCCGACTGCAGCTACCTTGTTTTAGTTGTGGTAGCTACCTGGGTTATGTGCCACTTCAGTATCTTCGATTTTACTACTGCTGTGTGATTTATTACTATTAGAGTGCAGACTGCTAAACTTGGTGGAAAGCATTAACAGCCTGCTAGGTGCAAATAATCATGTGCAGTTCCTAAAGCAGTCTATGAACTAACCTCAGCTAACGCCAGCTAACAATATTAGCTCAGTGGCAAGTAGCCTTCAGTAATAGTAACAAATCACACAGTACATCCATGTAGTTGTAAAAACCATGACAATATATCAAGTAATCTAAAGTATTCAGAACATGTTACTGACATTAAGTAATTTAATGAAATATGTTACAAACTACATTTTGGGGCATGTATTATGTAATCTGTAGTGGAATACATTCTAAAAGTAACCTTCCAACACTGCCAAGTTCACAATAACAGTCATCTCAAAGAGCTTTATGGGTAAGGTTCACATCCCAGAATGAGGTCTGCAGATTTTTGCTTTCAATGATGAAAAAAATTATTAGGATTAAACCACTTTTTATTTTAACTATAAGGGTTGTGTGTGTGTGTGTGTGTGTGTGTGTGTATACAGTCAGTAAAAAGACATTTTAAGTTCAATAACTGGCCAATAATGATCTAAGTAATTGTGACTATGATTATCTCTATAACAGTAGCCTTAACTACACTCTTGAAGAGAACCAATCAGACACATGGAGCACTGTGGGGAGGAAGAACTCCCTTCTAACAGGAAGAAACCTCCAACAGGACCAGGCCCAGCGAGGGGTAGCCTGCACAACTGCCATGGGGGGGTGACGAGAAAAAGAAGAGAGATAAGAAAAAGTAAAAGCCTTAACATGTTGTAACATTAACTTCTTTTTCTCATGTTTACATCATGAGAACAGCACAAAAGTGAACAAAACAGGAGACGAAAGGCAGCATTTTTCAAAATATGCAACGTGTTTCTGTAAAAATCAAAACTTACAGACCGGACAAATCTGACAGCCTCACTGTCGGCTCTGAAAGATCAAATCATGATTCATTTGATCCATCGAGTACTTTGTCACATGCAATAAACTACAGAGCTCTGAGATCTGAAAGTTCCTCTGTTAACCTCTTTTATTTTCCTAAGCGTCACTTGAAGATAATCCCACAGAGATGTTTCAGGACGACGATGTCTCGCCTGTGTGAGTTCGCATGTGGCGCCACAAATGACTGCTTTGAACAAAGCTTTTCTCACACATTTGGCAAGAATACCGCTTCTCACCTGTGTGAGATCTCATGTGGGAAGTCAAATGATGCCTTTGACTGAAAGTTTTGTCACATGTTTTACACGAGTATGGCTTCTCACCCGTGTGAGTTCTTACGTGTACAGTCAAGTGACCACTGCGACTGAATGTTTTCCCACATATTTCACAGGAATACGGTTTCTCACCTGTATGAACCGAGGTGTGACTTTTAAAGGTCGATAAGACAGAAAATGCTTTCCCACAGATGTTACAAACATACGGTTTTTCACCTGTGTGAGTTCTCATGTGACACTTCAACGTTGACGCGTCAATAAATCTTTTCTCACATACCTCGCAGGGATAAGGTTTCTCACCTGTGTGAATTCTCACGTGGGTGGTTAAGTGCACTTTTCGAATGAAACGCTTCCCACATGTTTCACAAGAATAGGGTTTCTTACCGGTGTGAATTATCATGTGAAATTTGAGCCTTGATGCATTTATAAATGTTTTCCCACACGTGTAACAGGGATAAGGTTTCTCACCTGTGTGCGTTTTCAGGTGGGCATTAAAGTGGCCCCTTCTATTGAAACCTTTCCCGCAGGTTTCACAAGAAAACATCTTCTTACTTGCATGAGTTCTCATGTGGGCATTAAAATTACCAACTCGATTGAAACTTTTCCCACATGTTTCACATGTGTATGGTTTCTCTCCTGTGTGAATTCTCACGTGGTCCACCAAATTGCATCGATGATTAAAACCTTTCCCACACGTTTCACAAGCATAGGGCTTCTTACCCGTGTGGTTTCTCATGTGGGCATTAAAATTACCAACTCTGTTGAAACTTTTCCCGCATGTTTCACATGTGTATGGCTTTTCACCAGTGTGAATTCTCATGTGGTCCACCAAATTACACCTGTGAGCGAAACCTTTCCCACATATTTTGCAACAGTATCTTTTGTCAACTGTCTGAATTCTTTCAAGATATTTCATTGTGTAAATACGATAGTACTTCTTCCCATTCTCAGCGTCAGGAGGGCTCAGAGGGGAGAGCAGAACATTGTTTGGTCCTGCGTCACTGCAGCCATCTTCCTCGTGAACAGGAGTCACCGTAAAGGTATCAGTCTCCTCCTTCAGCACGACCTGCTCTCCGTCCTGACTGGTGCATGGTTCCTTCCCTTCTTCTTTAATCTGTGAAGATTCTGGGTCCTCTGGACTGGTTCTAACTTCTTCCTCCTCCTCTTTTATCTGTGGAGGTTGGGGGTTCTCCTGACTGGTGCAGAGTTCCTCCTGTTCCTCTTTAATCCATGGTTGCTGTGGTTCATCCTGGTCCACACCTGAGGGTCTCTCCTGGTCAGTAAGAATCTCCTCCTCTCCATTTTCACGTTGCTGTGGGAGGTCTGGAGGAACAAAGGCAATACGTTACTACACAAATGAAATCTGAAGTGTGCCAAATAATTTGGGCGACACATTTTCAGTCAGAGCAGACCTCAAAGCGGCTAACGGCAGATCAAACGTTAGCTCACTTCCTAACTTCATTACAGAGCATAAACCATCAGAGAGGAGTGTTTTATCTCGCTGATCTTTTGGAGAGAAAAAGGCTGAAGCAGCATGAGTCTGTTACACTGCCATAAATTCAACGTGCAGTTAGTCATCACTATTGCTTACAGGCAAACACTCTGTCACTTTACTCATAGATGCCCGTTTGTTTCCTGTCATTTTTGTCCATAGGACAAACAACAATGTATTTTAAGCATCAGTAAGCGAAACCTTTGTGGTGGTGAGAATAAGGAACGGCGGGACCACGGAATATCATTTTGAGCCATTTTTATTCACACTCACCACAACAACAACCACACACACCTGAGTCCCCGTGTTTTAACCCGGCGGGCGTGATTACGGGTGCCGTGCAGGTGCGTCTGCCCTCCCTGCACGGCACCGCAGACCACGTCCCACCACACCTTATTTTACCAAACTGTGCAACAATGTTTTTATCAGAAATCTGGTGAGTTTTCTTCGGTGGAAGGCCAAAACCAGCATTTCTGAAGTTCTCCCTTACAGTGAGACGTCCTCTCTAATAAAACCATCATCTCACAGTGACATATCAATTCCAGATCCGAATCTCCAAGTTAATTAATTGTGCTGATGCAACAGCTCACTTCTAAATTTTGAAGCAAAACGCCTCGCAGCCTGTTATATTATTGTGTGAGGCTTGATGGGGAATAGTGTGCTATGACTTTCGGTGGTGATTCGTCACATGATTTTCACAAAATCCAAAAAACAGAATTTTTCCCGATTCATTTGAATTTGAGAGTGTCTGAAAAAAAAGGGGCACCAATTTTTATCTAGAATTTGACTTTTCAAGGAATTTTGTTGCCACTGGATGATGTCATCACCTGCTCTAAAAACTGAGTCTGGAGAACAAAGTGGAAGAAATGTCTTTCTCTTTATTTCACGCCCAAAACTTTTGCCCTACACGGACCATATGTGCAGGTCCTTCTCAAAAAATTAGCATATTGTGATAAAGTTCATTATTTTTTGTAATGTACTGATAAACATTAGACTTTCATATATTTTAGATTCATTACACACAACTGAAGTAGTTCAAGCCTTTCATCATTTT
Source organism: Diplotaxodon limnothrissa (assembly GCF_057381915.1). Classification (NCBI taxonomy): domain Eukaryota; kingdom Metazoa; phylum Chordata; class Actinopteri; order Cichliformes; family Cichlidae; genus Diplotaxodon; species Diplotaxodon limnothrissa. The sequence continues at coordinate 1,627,718 of NC_140613.1, read as the reverse complement.
AATATTGATGATTCTGGTATACAGCTCATGAAAACCCAAAATTCCTATCTCAAAAAATGAGCATATCATGAAAAGGTTCTCTAAACGAGCTATTAACCTAATCACCTGAATCAACAAACAAACTCTAAACACCTGCAAAAGATCCCTGAGGCTTTTAAAAACTCCCAGCCTGGTTCATTACTCAAAACCGCAATCATGGGTAAGACTGCCGACCTGACTGCTGTCCAGAAGGCCATCATTGACACCCTCAAGCAAGAGGGTAAGACACAGAAAGAAATTGCTGTTCCTAGAGTGCTGTATCAAGGCACCTCAGTGGGAAGTCTGTGGGAAGGAAAAAGTGTGGCAGAAAAGGCTGCACAACGAGAAGAGGTGACCCTGAGGAAGATTGTGGAGAAGGACCGATTCCAGACCTTGGGGGACCTGCGGAAGCAGTGGACTGAGTCTGGAGTAGAAACATCCAGAGCCACCGTGTACAGGCGTGTGCAGGAAATGGGCTACAGGTGCCGCATTTGAACCAGAAACAGCGGCAGAAGCGCCTGACCTGGGCTACAGAGAAGCAGCGCTGGACTGTTGCTCAGTGGTCCAAAGTACTGTTTCGAATGGAAGCAACTTTTGCATGTCATTCGGAAATCAAGGTGCCAGAGTCTGGAGGAAGACTGGGGCGAGGGAAATGCCAAAATGCCTGAAGTCCAGTGTCAAGTACCCACAGTCAGTGATGGTCTGGGTGCCATGTCAGCTGCTGGTGTTGGTCCACTGTGTTTTATCAAGGGCAGGGTCAATGCAGCTATCAGGAGATTTTGGAGCACTTCATGCTTCCATCTGCTGAAAAGCTTTATAGAGATGAAGATTTCATTTTTCAGCACGACCTGGCACCTGCTCACAGGGCCAGAACCACTGGTAACTGGTTTACTGACCATGGTATTACTGTGCTCAATTGGCCTGCCAGCTCTCCTGACCTGAACCCCATAGAGAATCTGTGGGATATTGTGAAGAGAAAGTTGAGAGACGCAAGTCCCAACACTCTGGATGAGCTTAAGGCCGCTATCGAAGCATCCTGGGCCTCCATAACACCTCAGCAGTGCCACAGGCTGATTGCCTCCATGCCACGCCGCATTGAAGCAGTCATCTCTGCAAAAGGATTCCCGACCAAGTATTGAGTGTATAACTGAACATAATTATTTGAAGGTTGACTTTTTTTGTATTAAAAACACTTTTCTTTTATTGGTCGGGTGAAATATGCTAATTTTTTGAGATAGGACTTTTGGGTTTTCATGAGCTGCATGCCAAAACCATCAATATTAAAACAATGAAAGGCTTGAACTACTTCAGTTGTGTGTAATGAATCTAAAATATATGAAAGTCTAATGTTTATCAGTACATTACAGAAAATAAGGAACTTTATCACAATATGCTAATTTTTTGAGAAGGACCTGTACATCACAGGATAGCCACTGTATTCCTCTTTCAAGTCATTCTCATTGAGATGGGAAGTTGCTGCTGCTCACAGTGAAAATATTTTTCCAATAAAATTTGTTGCAGAGCCACATTTCTGTTTGCCAGGCTCATTCTAGGTCTGACGCTGAGGTACAGCTGTGTGTGTCTTATGTTCTAGGTTTAGTCATATAACTCATATCAATATCAGCACCTTTGATGTTTTTAAGTAGCTACATATAAAGAGACTTTGTGTTAATTACAGATGTTCAGAGGATCCGTTTGCCATCAACCAAGACAGGAAACTTCTTAGGAAAATTAAAATTGAACTTGCTTATTATTTAAATGATTATTTATGTTTTGTTTGTTTTTATAAATAATGAATAAATACGAATTTTTGCCTGGGGGCCCAACAGACTCTACAATCACCACTGGAGGTTTTTGGTTTTAAATAACTACTCTCGCCACAAGGGGGCAGTAATGCAAAATTTCTTTTACTTTTAAAGCCCTTCAGGCCCTCAGAATAACAAATATTAACCTGGAAATTAGCATTTTAATACCTGGGGGAATTTTTCCTGTCACTGCTTACAGATCTCTACTGAAACTCAAACACCTATTACTGGTTCCACCTATTTCCTGACCAGGCTCCGGATCACGGGGGCCTCCCTCTTCCCAGCCAGCTTCTCCAACTCATTCCAAGCCATCTGAGACGTAATCTCTCCAGTGTGCCCCAAGTCTGCCCTGGAGGCTTCTCCTGGTAGGACATGCCTGGAACACCTCACCCAGGAGCCATCCTGGCCAGATGCCCGAATATCTCAACTTGCTCCTTGAGGAGCTCGGAGACGCTCCTGAATAACCAAGCTCCTCACCCTCCCTCTGACGCAGAGTCCAGACACCGTTTGGACGACGCTCGTTTTCTCCGCCTTCATCTGTGATCTCACTCACTCAGTTTCTGCCCACAGCTCATGAATATCAAACAATAACAGATGTACCAAGCTGTGGTCTACACTCACTCATTAACACTAATCTCTAATCAGCCAATGACATGGCAGCAGCTCAGTGTATTTATGCATGTAGAGATGGTGACAACAATCAGCCGGGGGTCAAACTGAGCATCAGAAAATTGAGGAAGAAAAGTGATTTAAGAAACTTTTAGTGTCCTATTTCAGAAACTGCTGATTGGCTGGTTTTTCCCACACAGACATCTCAGAGTTTACAAAGAAGTAGGGCAGGGCGATATGACCAAAAATACTTACAACGATGTACATTTGAAAATTTGCGATAACGATATAACGGACGATATAATTGATGCGAGACAAAATACTGTACAACTCCACAACTTTACTAGTGCAAAAAAACCCCATGAATGTATTTTCACGTAAACAAGCAGCTGTTTTTATGTGTATATATAACATTTTAACAGTGCAAATGCAAATTCCTTGCTGACAGTTTAACCAAAAGGCAAATGGGCTGACATATGCTGAGCATAACCATGTATAATAACCACCAAAGGTAAAAAGAGGAGCTTTGAAACATGGAACTGCAGTAAAAAACAGTCAGATACGTCTAACTTGACTCAACTCATTCTTCACTTTTGTACCATTGACTCATAATGCTGAATTCTCTCACAGCTGCTCTGTTCCCATGTTCTACTGCATGACCGACAGCCTTGAGTTTAAAATCCGCTTCATGCGCACGTCTCTTAACAGCTGCCATTTTGGGTCCTTATACATAAACAATACGGTAACGTCATGTTGAAGCACAGTACGCATCACTCCGCGAGGCTCAGCCTACGATAGCCGTAATGCTCCGACAGTCCATCAAGCGGTGCAGCTTCGCAGCTTAGCAAAGTCGTACTGAAACATTTTTTGACAGACTTTTGAGTGCCGGACGAAAGCTAAACCAGCTCCACCACTGAAGTTGCAGCATTTTTACAAACCAGTTCTGGTTCATCCGTTTCATTCAGCGATCTGCTTTCACTCTTCTCATTCTCCGTCACCGCCATGCTTTTTCTGCCATGTGTTTATGAAAACACTGCACATGCGCCTTTTCCTCATATTCTATCACAATATTTCATTTTCTTATCATTGCCTAACATTATACCGGTGTTACCGTGAATGGTATGATACGGCCCAGCCCTACAAAGGAGGTCTGAAAAAGAGAAACTATCCGGAGAGCAGCAGTTCTCTGAGAGGAAGTACCTTCTTTGTGTCAGAGGAGAACGACAGAACTCTGAGACAGGACGACAGCAGTAACTAAAATCGCTGCTCGTCACATCCAAAGTGATCAGAAGAGCATCTCTGAATGGGCGGCATGCTAAAGCCTGAAGCAGAAGACCACAGCGGGTACCACCGCTGTCAGAACGGACAAGACACCGAGGCTACAGTTTTCAGTCTCACTAAAACTAAAACACAAGAAGGAAAAACGTTTCCGGGTATGATCAGTCTCGAGGTCAGAGCAACCATGGAAACATGGATCCATCCTGCCGGCATCGGCAGCTCAGCCTGCCGCTGGTGTAACGCTGCTGGGAAATCGTCTCAGGTGACTATTACTGTTCTGCATCTCTGTGTCAGTGAGAGGACGAATAGAAACATTCGCTGACACGAATCAGGAGCAAACATGTGACCTCAAATCGCTTTCTGACTTTAAAGCCACAATTTTAGACAAGTGGAGGCTCCACCAGCTGTTCAGATACCACATCACCGTCATCTTCCATTAGTACCATTCTCACACTGCTTTAATACAAACATGTGATGGCACAGACATGATGCAGCACCGATATCGATCCATGAAACGCAGATAAGGAAACAGAATGATTCCTTTGACTTTTGATTGGCCAACAGTAAATACTTTAACTGGTAGTTTATTAGTTTTATATTTTAAGTAACACATTTCAGGTTCAGGCAGGGAGGAGTGCAGCGTGCTGTCAGCATACTTATCAGAATAAAACAGCAGCATGTTCTAATCTGGTTTATCTTGTTCGACGTGGAAGATGGTTTTCTCCTCTGTAACAGTCACTGCATTACACTGATATGATATCAGAGCGACAATGAGCGAGAACAGCGTCACACAGTTTGGATATAATAGTAACAGGAACAAGTACAACAAAATGTTGTTTTTGCTCAACTTTCAGCTTTAATGTGTGACATCATCCAGCTTTTAGATTCTTAAAGAGCCGGATGTGCCTCGTGTCTGAGACGCTGTTACACCAGGACAGGACTGGTTTCTACTGACCTCCCAACCTGCTGTCAGACTCGCGACATCCTTCACGAGCTCCGTGTTCAGAGATTTACCCTCAAACTGAAGAATCGAGCTCAGTGAAGCAGTTTACATTTCACAGCTTCGTGGACCCTTAAAGTAAACCACTGACAGCAGGCAAACTTACATCAGTACAGCCAACGCATAGCCCAGAGGCGCAGGTTTGACACCAAAGGGGGGCGAAAGCTGAGGATGACGCCGGAAGTGACCCCGTGACTCTCGGCCATGTTGGCTCAGGCTGTCCGCGCGGACACCCGCGTGCAAGACCGCTGTGGCACAACTCCTCGCTAGCTTTTCGGCACGTGCAGGTTTTACACACCTGTGAGGAGCAGCTTCCGCTGCAGCCGCCGGTGACGGTCGAGCTCCTCCTCGTACTGCACGAAGGTTTTCTCCACCTCGCTGAAGATTTCCTCCGCGGCTGCCGTCAGCCTCCGCTGGATAAAGTCCTTCAGATACTCAAGAGTACACATGACTACTGCAGTAACCCGAGTACTGAGCGGGGGAATACTACACCGTGCTCCGGCTCGGTCCGCGCCTCAGGAGAGCCGCTGCTGCAAACCTGCTTCTTCTACGCATGCGCCCAAAGGGTTCTTCCTCTCCCGGAGTTTCACAATAAAAGCCCTGTACAGACGAAAAGCAACTTAGTGAAATGTCACAGAGACACAGAAGAAAATCGAAAAAAGGAAAAATGAGGATTTCTGCACAAAATAATAATAAATAAAGAACCATATTTTCATGTTTGTTCTTGTGTATTTCTTTTATTTGTAGGTCACCACAAGAAAGAGGAAGGATGTACCCGACTGGAGTCTCAACACACATTAAATACATAAAAGTTTAATATAAGTGTAGTGTCCATTTGAACTCCTTACAGTTCTCATGTTATTTATATTTAAAAGGAGCGCACCCAGGACACAAGAGTCAAACCACTTTGTTCACTCCTTTATTTTCCACACAAACCTTCACAATAAATTTCATGAAATAATCACAAATAAATTATTCTCAAATATCAAAATTCAGAATATGTATTAAAGTATGTCACCTCAGTAAAAATGTGACTGTAAAGGACACTTACAGGAGTATAAAGTTACAGATGTGTAAAGTTGTCTGGAGCTCGCTCTTCTTCACAGCGTCGTGTCACTCGTTCCACTTCCACCACAGCTCTTCTGCTGGGTTCAGCTGTGGACTCGGCCTGTGCCGTCGCAGACCTGAGTTGTGCTGCGTGCTCTTTCTATAGAGAGGAGGCTTTCTCCTGCAATTGTGATGTCATGAACTTTAACCTTTGACATGCTAACTGAAGCCTGTAGAGACTGAGATGGAGCTTTTGTTCCAGTTTCTCTGAGAGCTGGATGGATTGAATCTGCTGGGATTCTCCAGCAGAGAAGGACTGGGTGAGAGAGGGAGGTCGGGGTGAGAGAGGGAGGTCGAAGTGAGAGAGGGAGGTCGGGGTGAGAGAGGGAGGTCTGGGGGAGAGGTGGGCTCCTTTAGGTTAAGGGAAGAGAAACTTGAGCTTTTTAAAAACACCTCAGTGTTTCTGCTGGATTCTAATGTTGTTATTTACACACAGACCAAGAAAACGTCCAAACACATGAGCCGCTCGCACTGCTCAGTCTTTACACTCATTTATTTCCCAGAACACTAACTCTAACTCAGTGACAGATGTCGGTGATCCCGCTCGGAGAACTAAAGAGAAACAAACAGGCTAAAAGACGGGGCTCACACCGAGCCACCGAGACTTCATGAAAACATGAAAGATTCACGTTTTTCTGCCTTGAACTGTTGGTGCTGTTTCCCTCAGACTGAAAACAGATAGTAACAGACTCGTTTCACACGAGGCTGCTGCTGCAGCGCGGTCCAGTCGATGTGTCCACACGTTTTCTGCCCATCGGTGCTTCAGGACGACCACGTCTCAGCTGCGTGGTGTAGCTGCCACAGTCACGGCCTCTCAGCTGCGTGGTTCTCACGTGGATTTTAAGGACATGCTGTAACTTTTCTTCCACATATTGCAGCTCTGTGCAAAATGTGCTTTGTGCCTTTTAAGTGATGAGAACTCAGAGAACCTGGTCCCACAGCTCTTGCAAACATAAGGCTTCTCCCCTGTGTGAGACCTCATGTGGCGTAACAGATTACTGCCTCGATTGAAAGACTTCCCGCACGTTTCGCAGGAATAGGGCTTCTCACTCGTGTGGATTTTTGTGTGGGATAATAAATTACTGCGCCGATTGAAAGACTTGCCGCACGTTGGGCAACAAAACTGCTTCCTTCCTTCCTCACTTTCCTCATATGTAGCAGTCACCATGAAGGCATCAGGCCCCCGAGAGAAGAGCTGCTCCATGTCTGGTTCACTGTGCTCTCCTTCCTCAGCAACAGTCACCATGAAGGTATCCGTCTCCTCCTTCAGTCCCAGCTGCTCTCCCTCCTGACTGCTGCACAGTTCCTCCTCTTCCTCTTTAATCTGTGGAGCTTCTGGTTCCTCCTGCTCCACACTGGAGCTCCTCTCCTGGTTCCAGAGCTGCTGCTCAGGGAGAACCTCCTCCTCCTTACCTACAGGCTGCTGTGGGACATCTAAACAAAGTTGCACAAGAAATAAGTTAACAGTATGATGATAGTAAAACCCACAGAGATCCTGGTGAGGGTTAGTGAACTCTGTGGTTCACTCACACACACAAAGGTCAGGAGCATCAGATTTAACATCCAGTTTTTAAATATGAGACATAAAAAAAGAAAGAATGGCTTCAAGAGGTTCATAACTAAAAACAAAGATTTCCTGTTGGGGAGAAGTTTCAGCTTTATAGGTGTATAACAAATCCAGCCATCCATTAAGTTCCTCTGACTCATCCAAGCCTGGGTCAGAGGGGTCTCAGCAGACGTGCCCTCCCTGCAGAAGGTGAGGAGGAAACAAAGGCTGATGATCTGACAGCTCTGTCTCCCAGCAGGCCGTGGACAGAGTTTCATTCCTGCTTATTGGATTCTACAACTAACTTCTCATAACTGGAGGAGTCGGTTTTGTTGTGTGGAGGCAAAAACAAAGTGATGTTATGTGGTGTGTATATTATGTTAGAAATATGTTCGTTATCATTATGACTGCAGATTATATCAACAAGGACGCTGATTGAATATTGACCGATAACTGTGGCGAAGGGGCGGGACATGCGCACTTCTTCCCACTCCTTTCCTTGTATGTTATTTTGTAAAGCTGTTTGTTTGTCTTTGCTAAATGAACTTCGGTATATTGTTTACATGTTTGGAATAAAGCGGATCCAGCCAACCACCGATCGGCTCCAGAGCTCGTGCATCAGCCAGGTGTGTTCAGGTGAGCTGATGCGCAGCCTCCCTGTTGTTGCTGAGCTCAGCTCATCAGACAGTTTCTGGCACCTGTGCAGCACATTCATGGGTGGAGCAGGTCAGTGGCTGTATCCCAATCCAGGGTCTGCAGCCTTAAAGGCCGCATTTTAAGGCCGATTACGTCACAGCGGCGCGCCGAAGGCTGTCCCAATTCAAAGGCTGCTCGAAATGCGGCCCTCAAATGCGTCCTTCATTTCCCTGAATTTTAAGGATGTGGCGGTGTAGACTTCGTGGCCCAACATATCCCAGAATGCATAGCGCGGCGGTGGGTGTGGATAATTTTGCCGAAAAAAAAGAAGAGTAAACTTTAAGTAGTGAATATGATGTCACTTATTTATGTGCAAATATTTAATAACGAAGAACATTAAACATTGCTGTTGGCCACATGTCGGCAAAGTCATGTGACATTAGTGACGTTTGTACTAACTTGGTTTTAAAGCCTTTACTTTGAAATATACGCCGTCCAATAGCTGAGCTTAATCTCACAGAGAATGATCAAAGCTCATGTAGGAACAAACAAACAAATGCACAAAAGATTTTCTCCTTCATTTCTGTCAAACACAGCTGTATGAAACGTTTCCAGCTGTTAGTATCATGGTTGCTAGGCAACCTGGGCAGCGCAACGGAGGCTAGACCGTCCCACTTCACAAGCCTCGCACTTCCGGCCTTAGCGGCCTTTGAGCACGCGGCCCTTGAGGATCGTTGAGGCTGCAGACCCTGAATTGGGACACAGCCAGTGAGTCACGGGTACACAGCTGTGCTGCACACATTCCAAGTTTTACCACAGTTTACGTTCACTGCCGCCATCTTGGATGTGGGCTCGTGGGCTACGTTTCATAATAAAATTCCGACTCCCAGTTTGACCTCGAACGCAGCACCGCTGGCTGGATTTCCGGCACGTGCAGGTTTTACACACCTGTGAGGAGCAGCTTCCGCTGCAGCTGCCGGTGACGGTCGAGCTCCTCCTCGTACTGCACGAAGGTTTTCTCCACCTCGCTGAAGATTTCCTCCGCGGCTGCCGTCAGCCTCCGCTGGATAAAGTCCTTCAGATACTCAAGAGTACACATGACTACTGCAGTAACCCGAGTACTGAGCGGGGGAATACTACACCGTGCTCCGGCTCGGTCCGCGCCTCAGGAGAGCCGCTGCTGCAAACCTGCTTCTTCTACGCATGCGCCCAAAGGGCTTATTCGTGTTCCAGAGTTTCATAATAAAAGCCCTGTACAGACGAAAAGCAAATGTAAAATGTCTAAAATGGAGAGATTTGTGGCAGGTTGCAGGATTAAGATGAAAAACTTGCTTCATGAGTCAGAATCATCCAAAGTTTTAAAGCTAAACCAAATAAACCCGCAGAAGAAATCATTTTTTGTTTTTTTAAAAGCTTTACACTTCACACTTTACTCATCAGATAAGCTTTGTTTTTATAAAGTACATCCATCCACGAAGCAAAGAAATTATTTGAAAAATGCATTATTGCACAAAGTAGCAGTAAAAACAACAAAGACACATTTTCATATTTGTTCTTTATTCTCTTCATCTGTAGGGTACCATGCTGAAAAACACCTGATATTTATACACCTGATGAAAATGCGTTTAATCTTTCTGCCGTCTGGTTTAAACCCTGTGTGGTCTGGAGCTGTCGAGTCCAATAACACAGCATCCGCCCCATGATTCAGCTGAGAACACTTGCATATCCGCTCCACGGACGAGCAGGTGGATAGAGAGAGAGAGGTCTGTAAGTGGGAGAAAACTGATGGGCTACAAATGAGCTCGTGGCACAGCCACACTAAAGTTCAGGAGCACGTGAGCCACAGCGACGAATGTAAGGGTGAAAAGGTTCGTCGGACTCTGGAAGGAAAGAGAACTTATAGAAGCTGCTTGTTGAAAACTTCAGACTCCCAGTGGCTTCCCCTCCACTTCCCCACTGTTGTGACAAAATTCCACAGAGGCTGTTGTGGAAATTGACATTACCACAGGAAGCACATACAGGTACACAGACTGAATAACCAAGATTTTCTCAAAACATATCTTTAGACTCAAAAACACACGCCCACTCCCACTGCTAGTGCCACTCGATTAATTCAGTGGCGGATGTCATGGTGCACAGCAAGAGGACGTCTCCGCTGCGTGGTGCAGTAACGCTGATACAGTCACGGCCTCTCAGCTGTGTGGTTTCTCAGGAGGATTTTAAAGAAGCTTTTCTTCCACATTCAGCAGCTCCTCCTCTGTGCCTTTTAAGTGACGACGAGTCAGCGAACCTGGTCCCACAGCTCTTACAAACATAAGGCTTCTCCCCTGTGTGAGACCTCATGTGGCGTAACAGATTACTGCCTCGATTGAAAGACTTCCCGCACGTTTCGCAGGAATAGGGCTTCTCACTCGTGTGGATTTTTGTGTGGGATAATAAATTACTGCGCCGATTGAAAGACTTGCCACACGTTGGGCAACAAAACGGTTTCTCACCTCTGTGAATTCTGCTGTGGACATACAAATCAGTTCTTCGATTAAAACCTTTCCCACATGTTTGGCAAGAATACGGCTTTTCATCTGCGTGGATAAACATGTGCATGTTAAACGTTGACAATTTAAAAAATCTCTTCCCACAGATGTTGCACAGATAGGGCTTCTCGCCGGTGTGCACTCTCGTGTGGACCAGCAAAATGGACTTTTGAGCAAAACCTTTCCCACACGTTTTGCAGGAATAGGGCTTCTGGCACGTGTGGACCGCGGCGTGCCGGGTAAGGGTCGATGAGGTCAAGCATCTTTTCCCACAGGTGTTACAAACATAGGGCTTATCACCTGTGTGTGTTCTCATGTGCACAGTCAGAGCATCCTTCTGAGAAAAACCTTTCCCACACATCTCACAGGGATACGGCTTCTCGCCTGTGTGGATTCTCTGATGTCTTTGCATCCGGGATCTGTACTTGAAGCCTTTTCCACAAACGTCACATGTTACAGATTTGCTGGCCGTGTCAGAGCGACGCTGGCTCGGAGCGTCGTCTGCACCGAGACGTCTGCGATTTCTCATTTTTGGCTTTAAACCGAAACTCACAGTTAATCCTGAGTCAGCATTCTTGCTTCCTTTCTCACTTTCTTCCACCATGAAGGTCTCAGTCTCCTGGCTCACCTCCTGACAGAACTCCTCCTGTTCCTCTTTAATCTGTGGAGCTTCTGGTTCCTCCTGGTCCACACTGGAGCTCCTCTCCTGGTTCCAGAGCTGCTGCTCAGTGAGAACCTCCTCCTCCTCCTCCTCCTCACAGACATGCTGCTGTGGGACGTCTAAACAAAGGTGCACAAGAAATAAGTTATTATTTCCACTTTTGCATAGAAGAAATAAAAATGACCGATTAGTGAAGCTGAGAAGGAGATGAAGGTAAACTAATATTCTGTTGGTATGTTTGCATTTAGTCCTATTAAGTCTGGTACAAACACCGGGGGATAAATTAGGCTCAGAACATTAATGGGATGACTTGTGCCCGGTGGCTCCACTGACAGAGATCACAGGTTTGAGACCAGGAGGAGACACAGGCCTGTCTGTGCTTCCCAATGATCCCAAGCCTGGATAAATGTGCGGGCAGCATCAGGAGGAACAGCTGGTAACATGTCACTGAATGAAAACGTGGACTCTTCTGCTGAAACTAGATCCTGACTCAGATCCACAGGAGTCACACTCGGCTGTGGTTCACTGAAATGGTTTCATGCTACACACCTGTCCTTTGTGTCTTCATCTGTGGGCTGCAGGTGACGTCCTCGTGTTCCTGCTGAGGACTGCTCTCGTTCCAGATGATGACGTCTACACTCTCCTCCTTCACTACATGCTGCTCTCCCTCCTGTTCCTCTTTAATCTGTGGAGGTTCTGGATCCTCTTGGCCACAGAGCTGCTGCTCGGGGAGAACCTCCTCCTCCCTGCTGACATGTTGCTGTGGGTCGTCTGCACATGTTTAAAGCACAAGGCAAGCAAAGGTCGAGTGCTTTATTGAAAACACCACATTAAAACATATGACTACTGCTGATTATTTTTATTTGGCCAAAGCTTCAGAGATCCATGAAGAAACCGTGGATCCGACTTGACTCTTTAAACGTGAACATTTAAAATAAGCTGACAAAGAAATGCTCATTTTTTCTCACTTTAAACGATTTGTTTTCTGTTCTTTTGTGAATACAGTCCAGATTTATGAGATCAGCGCATCACTGGATTCATTTTCATGTGTCTGTATTTCACACAGCATCCAGTCTCTACTGCAACTACCAGGACGGACACGTGACAGAAACACCGGAAGTACTGAATGAACATTAAAAGTAAAAAACGTTCTCATGAAATCAGAGAAAAAAATGTGCGCGTGCCCTGTCCACCGTGACCTCCCCACAGGCTGATTCTGTTCACCGGGACAAACTTCTCATCATCAGGTGACTTCCTCAGTCTCAGCTGACTGCAGGTTTCCAAACAAACAGCACGTGTGCACGATGACTGAAACCGTGACGTCACTTTATGATCACTAATATGCAAATTATCACGACCATCGATCAACAACCACTGATCAAAAACGTGACGTCAGTAATCTGTTAACGCCGTTTGCGTTCGCTGCTGTGTAGCGTGACGCGTTTCTTCTGCTGGTTCTTTTACCCTCAGTGTTTCTGTCACGAAGCCCGTGGAAATGATTCTAGCTTTCCCACAGAGCTCCACGTCACAGACTCACCTGTCCTGTGCAGCTTGATTTGGGGTTTCCAGGTGATATCCAGCAGTCTGCGCTGACGGTCGATCTCTTCCTCGTACTGGACGATCGTTTTTTCAAACTCCAAGAATATTTGTTCAGCAGCAGCAGTTAGTCGCTCGTTGATGAACTCTCTCAGATACTGAACTGAAGGCATCGTTGCTGCCGCAGCTCACACACTCAGCTCACACACAACAACAACAGTTTTCATTGATTACTTCCGCCGAATTTCTTCTTCGTCTGATGAATTTCCAGCAGCTTGCGGACTGTGAAATGTCGTGCTGCCCTCTACAGACAGGAGTCTGTTGGACAGCCGGACTCGATCACAGCCGATCTGCGATCTGCTTAGACGTTTGAGACTGAAGATTAAAATAAATAATAAGTAAAAATGAAGAAATTCAAAGAAAACTTTCACCAGTTTACAACAAAACAAACTAAGAAGCAAGAAAAATTAACAAAAAAGGGCAAGAAGCACAACAACAAACTGCAAAAACAAACAAAATAACAACAATAATATTAATAATAATACATTTTAATTTAAAAATGACCACTAATGGTACATTTCTGGTAGTTTAACAGTATAAAGGTTTTGGAGAAAATTGCAAAATAACAAGAAGGCAAATTTTAAATATTTGGAAAAATTATGAGAAAATGTTTGTACATGTACAAGAAAAATGGCGTCGAGTGGGCGTATTTAGGAAAAAACCCCAAAAAACAAAACGTTTTCCAAATTTGTTTCTAATTTTAATTTTGAGTTAATGTTGAGTTTGTTGATTTTTACACTGTTCTGTTTCCATGATTATCTCAGTGTTTTTGGTTCTGTGTGTGTGTAAATGGTAAATGGACTGATTCTTATATAGAGCTTTTCTACTCTCCCGGCGTGCTCAGAGTGCTGTTACAACATGGCACATTCACCCAATCACACCCATTCTCACAAGCACTGACTCTAAACTGAGTGTTTTTCTAACGACGTTCGCACACATTCACACTCCGATGGATGCACCAGAGAGCAACTTGGGGTTAGTATCTTGCCCAAGGATACTTGGCATGCAGACACACACACACTTTCTCGTGCAGCCTGCATTATCTGAATGTAACCGTGCTTCTTCTTTTAGTGGTTGTGAGCTTCAGCTGCTTCAGGTCTGCCTGGTTGTTGGTTCAGGTCTTTGTCTTTGTGCTGCTGATCGTCCTCCTTCTGTCTCGGGCTGTTTTTATGTCTCGGTCGCTCTGCGTTCATGTTAGGTTTAGTCTCCTCTGATTATTTCCTGTTTGACTTTGAAGTTTGATTTTCTTTCATGCAGTGTGCTGGTTTGACTTCCTGCCCTGTGATTTTCCTGATTGTTTCCACCTGTAGTTTAATAAGCTGTGTTTGAACAGCTCAGTCTTCAGTTGGCCTCTGTGCTGCCAGTTAAGCTCCACGTGTGGTGCTCATGTTTTAGATGATCATGTCTGCAGTTATAAAATGTCTGCAATATAAACACACATTTCAATTATAAAGGGCAGTTTGTTTGAACAGGAGATTTATGTGACTGCAGCTGAAGAATAAGGAAAACCTTGTGAAGCTTTAACAGGTATTTTTACTGGACTCAGGCAGCTGAGGCCCTTTTGAGGTCAACTTTAAGCCCTTTGAATAAGCAGATGTGCTCTGGAGTGAACTTAATGTGAATTAATTTGCTTTCATGTCATGTTGTTCACAAACAAATCATTTGAGGTCATGTGATACATGCGATCTGTAACTGGACAGTAAGTAAAATGTTGCAGATTAGACTCTGAAGTCTGCACCGTGGGGATGTTTTACCTTTACTGTAACTGACTTTACTTCTGTATCTGTGCTCGTTTCTTCCCCCTGCAGTGAAATAATCAAAGACATCGAAAACTGTGGGAAGAAATGATCCTGTGATCATCTCCCTTTGTTCTGCTTCCTGCTGATTAGTAAACAAAAGCTTCTTGGAAACACACAGATGAAACTCCTCCTCATGGTTACTGCAGTGTTGCTGTTAAACTCTGATGGTTCTGGGTTTGTTGTGCTTCTCGTTGCCGTCCTGGGTCCCTCTTCCTGTTTTATTTGAGCGATTGCTTCTCCTCACATGCCTGCCCTGTCTTCCCTTCCCCTCTTTGTCTTCCCTCCTGTGTGATTGCCGCCCCGCCTTGATTGTCTGCAGCTGTGCTCGGTTCCCAGCTGCGTCTCGTTGTGTAATCGGTCCCGTGTGGTCTCGTCTTTCCCTTTGTGGAGAGATGTTTTTGCTCCGTGTGCTTGTTTGTGCATTCCTCTCTGCTCCATCTTTCTCTGGGTTTCAGTCTCCTGCTCCCTTAACAAATGTATTAACTACTCAAAGTTAGCATTTAGTTTGGATCTTGATTGTTTTATTTTAATGGATTTGTTTGAAAATCTGATCACTGTCCAGACTTTATTACAAGGCTGAAACTGTTTTGTGACTCGTGATGGTTTTAGCGCAGCATATTCTGTCTTTGACAGTGTTAGAGGAATCTGGATGAATGGTTCCCAAAAAACAAATTCCCTCCTGTTTCTTGTCCTCGATGGAAAACATTAAGGTGAAGGAAAGATGCGACTGTTCTGATGCAGCGTGCCTAATGCTGTGTCGGTGGATGTTGTTGATGTGGGTCCATTGTAATGAAACTACAACATCCTGAGGACCAGATGAGATCCTCCGAGCTCACCTGTGTGCTGTTACAGGCTTTATCAGTTTACTGCTGGCAGCTCAGCCATGCAGGGCGTGTTTCTGGGCGTGTCTTCATGCAGGCTGTATTAACACATCAAGATTATTCAGATTTACTTGATGTCAAAAACAGCCCATAAAGGGAAATCAGATGTTTCTCACATTCTGGTTAATTGCACTTCCTGTCCGCTCATCTCCTGCTGCAGAGACCCAGCACAACCTCAGGAAGGACTTCAGCCACGATGAGCCTGAATGCCGGTGAACCCTAAACCCACAGATACTTTTATACAGCTCAATCTTAACAAATTAAGATTAAATTAAATCGCACAACACAACTTTACAAGAAGCAGATTTTATTTGTATCACAATATGATGATCATACTTCAGCTGAGGGTTCATCACAGCCTGTAAGGGTCAAATGAATCAGAATAAAATGGAAAACACAGGATTAACATTTTCATGATCTGAGCCGCGTCGCTTGGTTCGATCGCTCGTTTCCCGAAACGGGACGGCATCGTCTCGTTTTCCTAAAGCAGGGGTGTCGACCTCCAGGCCTCGCGGGCCGGTGTCCTGCAGGTTTTAGATCTCACCCTGGGTCAGGGTTAGTTAGGGCTAGGTTGATTAGTTAATTACCAGCCCTCATGTTAATGAGATAATTCAGCCATTTAAATCAGCTGTGTTGGATCAAGGACACGTCTAAAACCTGCAGGACAGCGTCTCTCGAGGCCTGGAGTTCGACACCTGTGCCCTGAAGGATCCTCTGCTGAAGGACGTAGTGAAGGAAGCACTGTATGACCTTTCCTTAGTATCCGGAGAATTCAGCCACCTCCGCTGATGCTGCAGAAACTTCAATGGCACTTAATGCGCAACAGGTCTGTATCACCACGCCATTTCTGGGGCCGTCCTTGCACTGGGAGCACTTTCATACTTCAGATATTCTGACCGCACCTTCACGCAGACTCTGACCTTTTGCTTACAGCTCAGATATCCTCATGCGGCTGCAGACGAAAGCAAACATAATCCGGACAGAGGAAGATAAAGTTTGTACCTACGGTCAGCAACGCCTCGTAATTCTAAAACGATTCAAAGTTGACGCAGTCACAGAACACCCAGGAAGACAAAATGTGTCCAAACAGCCCACATGTAGCAGAGGTAGAGAGCTATGACGTGACACACGTGATGTGTTTTACTTGTACAAAGATGAAACCGTTTTCCCTTTCAGTCCTGAACACTTCGGGACTTCTCACTTGTGCCTCTTTTTGTGAAAATTCATCGTCGAGGCGTCCCGAAATCTTTTCCCGCATATGTCGCAGGGAACGGGCTTCTCGGCGGCGTGAGTCCTCGTGTGGCGCAACAAGTCGTTACTTTGGCAGAAACTTTTGCCGCAAATTTTACAGGAATGAGGTCTCTCGCCGGTGTGGATCCTCATGTGGGACGCCAAATTATCCTTCCGACCGAACCGCCTCCCGCAGAAGCCGCAGATAAACGGCCTCTCGCCCGTGTGGGTCCTCATGTGCAGGATCACGCTGTCCTTCCGAGTGAAACCTTTCCCGCACACGTTACACGAGAACGGCTTCTCGCCCGTGTGAGCCCTCATGTGGATCTCCAGATTAAAGCGTTTACGAAAGTGTTTCCCGCATATTTTGCAGGGATACGGCTTCTCGTCCGGGTCGCTTATGTCTTGTTGCATCATCAGAGGTTCATTCCTAAAGCCTTGCATGTAAACAGGGCCGCTAAATATCAGGCCGTTGTCCACGTTGTTGTACATCGCTTGCACAGCCGATCCCGAGTCCACGTGGTTGCCTCTGTCCTGACGTCGGCTCTCGGCCACGGGAGAGCTGTGAGAGGGGAGCTGCTCCCGCTCCGGTTCTGGGTCGCTGTCGTCACTTTCCCCGTACGTAACGGTCACCATGATGGTGTCGCCGTCCTCGTCCAGAACGAGCAGCTCTCCCTCCTGACTGATGCTGAGCTCCTCCTCCTCCTCTTTGATCCGTCGAGCTGCTGGTTCCTCCTGGTTCAGGCTGGAGTCCCTCTCCTGGTTCACGAGAACCTCCTCATCCTCGGAGGGGTGTCGCGGTCGGAGGTCTGGAGGGACAGAATGACACGAATGTGATGACAGAAAAACACCGGAGAAATATTTCACTTATAATTATTAGAGCTCTGCGGGGTAACGTATGTGCAAATGATCAAATAAGATAATAGCTCAGGACTCAGTGAGCAGCTTCTGTCTCCATAATTCGGTGGAGAAACGAGCTTTAGGGCGACGCCGCCGTCTGCACTCAGCTTTGTGTTTGCACAACAAGACTGACATCACGTCTCTGCCAGCTTGTTCAGCCTGATGACCAGAAGCTGCTTCAGAAATCCGCCTTCAGCTTCCACCAGGAAACAAAGTGACTGTAAAACCAGTGACGTGTAACATCCAGGCATCCGCGAGGAGGCTTTTCAAAGTTTATTTAGCCAGCTGACGTCTAAAGATCTGTTAGGATTAACTTTGCTATGACTGCAGACATAACAAGCACACAAGCTGGGAGTGGAGCTGGGAGATCAGCCTGGGGAAAATCTTCCACTGCGGCTGCTGGAGCAGGACTACCAGCCGACTTTGAGGCCACTCAGGCGGGGGAAGCGGTTCTCAGCCCACACTCCTGACGTCAGCTGGAGAGGAAGGAATGCTTGGATGATCTCCTGAATCCCACTTTCTAGTTTTTCTTCCACTCCTCAGGAGCAGCTGCAGGGACTCTGAAATGAACCTGTTTGCATGATCGCCGACAGAAATCAAACCTCAAAGACAGCGTCTGCTCCAAACTGGCTGCTCGTGGGTTAAAAAACACCAGTGACCGCAGGGATTGGATCTGCATGTTTATTCTGTGGAAGAGTGGCACACACAGTAACAGAACACTGGCAGAGCATGTGGGACTCAGCGCCCTTACACAATCCTCCACAAAAGTACAGAGAAGACGACAACGCAACACGACAACCGTGAGAGCAGCAGAAGAGAGAACAGACACACAGCCCGGCTCGCTCTGATTTCACAACCACGTTAGACCCAGACACGCGTCAGTAACGAGCCCGCGCTCTGTTTTTACGCAGTTTAAAATACAGATGTGAATATTAAAGTTTCAGATGAGCCAAAGGAGAGAGTGTGACAGCTAATCTGACGCTACGAACAGAACCAGCTCGTCTGTGCGACGATCTTAACGAGCTGCTTATTAAAAAAGATCCTAAATATCCTCAGTTTCAGTTTGTTTGGTAAAAACGTATCGGCGCGTGTCTGATGAGGCGCCGATGAAAGTCTGGAGATCTGCAGCACTGAGGCTACGTCCACACGTAGTTTTGAAGATGCAGCTCTTTCTCTGCGTTTGGCCTTTCATCCACCCTCCAAACGCCGTTTGGAGCACTGAAGACTGAGACTTAAACTCCTCCCAGGGTGGAGATTTTCAAAAACTCAGTTTTTGTGTTTACGTGTGGACGAGAGATTCAGTCTTGCAGCGCCTTTTGTTTACATGATGGATTTCTACAGTGGTGCAGACAAACTGTTGGTGTTAGTCGTGCTGCCTGCAGTATTTACACGCTTACACACTTTCTTGTTTTTTGCTGTTTCCAGTGTGATGTTGAGGAATAATGTCTGTCCACACGTACGACTCGTTTCTTTGTTTACTCTTTCCCTCCCGGCCTGCAAGACTTCTGATTGGCCAACATTTCTGCATGGTTAGGATTTGGCATGTTCTCGACAGCGTTTGACTTCATTTTTTCCGTTTACATGTGGACGGAGATCTCAAACATGCACGTGTGGATTTTATACTTTTTTGTTTTTTGTTATTGAAAATGGAAAATCTCCATTTAGAAAAATACTTGTGTACGTGTGGATGTAGCCTGAGAATCGCCGCTTTTAAAAGGTTATTCTTTCTAATACCTGTACTGATGTTCAGTCTTGCCTCTGACACCCTCCGTACAACAATAACGGGCAGCCAATCAAAAAAAAGTCAGCTTAAAGGGAGGCAGGACGATCTCGGACGCTGCATCACAGCTCGCTGTCAGGTGAAGATCGCTTTGAGCAGAGAATCATGCAAAGCCACTGTAACAGCGTCACACAGGGAACGCACTCGGCCGTCGGTGCACCGTCGCTGAATGTTTAAGATTTCAGAGGCGGCGACCCGGGTCAGCGTCGGACACTTTACCAAATACTAGAACAAAAGCGATACTGTGAAAGCTACAAATGCAGTGCTGTTCGGGCCAGAGCCAGCTTTTATGACTCCGCCCTGCACGGTGCCGGAGCTCGTCCGAACGCTCTGCTTATTGCCCGGGAGGGGGCGTTTTCACCCCGGCCCCCTGCTGAGATTTCAGGACGACTTCTCGTCTGTGTGAGTCCTCGTGTGGCGCAACAAGTGACTGCTCTGAGTAAAGTTCTTCTCACAAATTTTACAAGAGTAGCGCTTCTCGCCCGTGTGCGTCCTCATGTGGATCAGCAGCGTCCCGCTCTGACAGAAACGCTTCCCGCACGCTTTGCAGGAGTACAGCTTCTCGCCCGTGTGCGTCCTCATGTGGACGGTCAGGCTGCCCCTCTGAGTGAAGCTCTTCCCGCAGGTTTTGCAGGAATGCGGCCTCTCGCCCGTGTGGATCCTCGTGTGGCTCTTCAGGTTTGACGTGCAGATGAATCTCTTCCCGCACGTTTTACACCCGTACGGCTTCTCGCCCGTGTGGATTCTCATGTGGACCAACAGACTGTCGCTACACCTGAACTTTTTCGCACATATTTTGCAGGAGTACGGCTTCTCGCCCGTGTGAGTCCTTTCGTGATATTTCAGTAAGTATATCTGATAGAACTTCTTCCCGCAGGTGCTGCACGCGAACGGCTTCTCGCCCGTGTGGATCCTGACGTGTCTTTTTATTTGGGACTTATCCTTAAAAACTTTCTCACAAACGTAACATTTCAAAGGCTTTTTACCTGCGTCCGTATTACCCTGACTCTCTGACATGGGAGCGCGCTCTGCACTGTCACTTCTGCTTTTAGCGAGTCTCTTCGTTGGCTTTGGCTCTGCGTCTGCGCCCGATCCCGAGGCTGCGTTCGTGCTCCCTTCCTGATCTCGGCTCTCGGCTGCAGGCGGGCTGTGAGACAGGAGCTGCTCGCTGATTGGCTCTGTTTCACTGTCACTTTCCCCGTAAGTAAGAGTCACCATTAAGGTATCGTCCTCCTCCTTCACTATAAGGTGCTCTGCCTGGTAGGCGGTGCAGAGCTCCTCCTGCTCCTCTTTAATCTGCAGAGGCGCTGCTTCCACCCGGCTGGTGTGGAGTTCTTCCAGTTCCTCTTTAACCTGCAGAGGTTCCTGCTCCAGCCTGGAGTTCCCCTCCTGCTCAGGAAGAACCCGTTCCTTATTACAGTCATGTTGCTGAGGAGGATCCAGCTTCAGGCTGGAGGTCTCCTGTTCAGAAGGAGCCTCGTCCTTATTACGATCATGTTGTGACTCCTGCTCCAGGCTGGAGAGCTTCTCCTGCTCTGTAGGAAGTTTCTCCCTGTTGGAGTCATGGTGCTGTGGGAGGCCTGGAGGGACAGAGAGAGAAAAGGAAGGTCACCGGTGCGATGACAGAGAAACATCTGCTCATACACACAACTGGAATTTAACGATAATCAACAGATAATCGGCTTCATGTGTGTCATTTGCAAAGCTCAGAGTACAAAATACTTTTAGCTGCACGTCCCCGTTTTTGACCCACAAACTTTACCTCCTGTCAGGTGTGTTTTATCCTTTTAAACTTTATTGATCAATAATTCTGTTTGAGATCAGTCTTTTCTGAGAGAGTCCCAGGAGCACAACGACCACACAGCAGCAGAGTGTGTGCACATCGATGGCTGAATGTAGTTCATGACTGGAAAGAGTCAGACAGCATTAACGTTTCATGCACCAACTTCAGCTCTGAATGCAAGTCTGTGATCAAGTCAAAATCCCAGGCATTAGTAACTGCAGGCTGCTGTATGCAGCACATGTAGTTTTCTGCATTTAAACGAGTCCTTGAACGCATCACCAGCAGACCGTAGAGGAGTGCAGATCTGAGCCGGAAAGGCTCAAAGATATTTCAAATTACTGGGTCAGCAAAAAGGCAGCGATTACAGTTCTGATAAGGAGTAATTATAGGATTCATGTACCAATAAAGATGGACGTGTGTCTCTGTGAGATCCAACCGTGACTGAGCTGAGGGCGAAACCATCAGCAGGGTTCAAATTTCAGGGATCTCAGGCTTTTCAACCACAGACTGCTTGTTTGGTTGACGTGGCTCAGCGTCTGCTGTCAGTAAAAGGAAAGTAAATACTGGAACAGAAAAACCAGGTATGAGTGTGGTCTGCATGTCACGGATGTTCTTCCTCAGCTGAATCACACGTGTCAGTCGGATGTACTGACTGACTGGTGTTTTTAAAGAAACTGGTACCGCTTTGATTCTTCATTTAGCTTTACTTCCTCTTATCTGGGCTCACAGAGCTGCTCAATAATAAAAACAGGAAGGTGACCACGAGCAGAGCTGCTGCTGCTAACAGTGTCAAGCCCGTTTCCTCATTCGGCTTCTCATTAATCTCCAGACACTGATTCTCCGGCCTCTCCATTCAACGCTTTCATTCACGACACATTAACGACGACGTGTTTGTCACAGGTCGCAGAGTAATGCCTTCAAATGTGATTCTTTCCTCTCTTGCTGCTATTTATAGGCACTGCTCTGTCTTCAAGCAGGAAGTGGAAAATAAACAACCTCCCTGGTGTCTCTTTTTGTCTCCTTCCTCTTTCCTGAGCTGCAGCTGCACTCTCCTCTCTGAGCCACCAAACAATCAGCAATCAGCGCTACAGCGGGTGGCTCGCACTATTAATCATGCACGACATCAAATGACATCAAACCCCCGTCGCAGCTGCAGGAACCAACAACACGAGCGACTCTTCAAACAGAGGGATTCTTGGACTAACGCTTTGATCATGTGTTTGTTTGCATTTTCATGGACATCTGTACAAAACCATCCGTTCCATCTGTTACAGATGCGCCTCCTACGTGCTTAGTGTTTCCTTCCATTACTGACAGCACGTTGGTCACATGAGACCTCCCACAGTCCCCTGTGACAATCCCACAGGTGAGGCTCTATTGAGAAAGACATAGGAGTGTTTCATAGATGTATATTTGAAAAATGAGAGCAAAGACCGTCACAGATTTTGGATACGTTATGAACAGAAACGTGGTCTTTCTAAAACAGCTGGTTTTGGTACACGGTGTCATAACTGGGGAATATCACACAGGCTGGATGAAAGTGTTTCCATATTCAGGCTTTAATAAAGAAGACATGCGGCCGACTGTTTAAAAGAATATTTTGCGCCTTGTGTATAAAAGTTACTTTTTTTTGCTTCTCTCTTATTGCTTTGCACAGCAGGAAGCTCCACAGGTCTGATTTACAGACTTTACACTGATTCTTGGTGCAACCCTGAAGGGATTCGGGTGTCATGCCTGGGAGGACGTGTACATGTCTGTGCCATCCGGGTCATTGTGAAGCACATTTTCACACACGACTCATGTAACGTCCCTCAGGACTGTCTCACAGGGGACAACCCCCACTAAGGGTTACATGCCTCCACCGTTTGCTGTAGAACAAAAACTGGAGGGGTTCATTCATAGAAGCAGCTATGTACCCTGAACCCTGTGAAGGACCGAGCTCAGGGCCGTTATAGATGCTGGAATCTTACACAGCCTCCCTCCAACCCTTCAAGGATGTTTGAGAGCACCAATGGCAGCAGGGCCCTGACACTTTGCAGACAGTCAGAGGTCGAACTTTCACCGGGAATTGTTTTCAGGTGAGAGGTATTTAATGACGTGACCCTCTGCCCACTCTGGCCCCAGCACTCCTCCTTCATCAATCACCCCGCGCGTAAAAGCAGAGCTGAACGCGGATCGCCACCTCGCTGTCCGCTGACAGCGGCTCTAGCCCGGCCCAGCTCTGCGTGCTGCTGGGCCCACGGACTGTGTGCCGATCACAGCCATGTTAGTTCGGCCTCACTCGTTTCTTCCCGCAACAATCCAAACCCCGCAGGAAATACACGGCCTACTGTCCCGCAGCTCGTGTTCAGCTCCTGGCTGAGTAAATGTGCCGTGGAGCTCCGGTTAGGATCCTCCGTGAAGTGTTTTTCTCGCTGAGCGTGGACTCACCTATTCTGTGCAGCTTTATCTGAGGCTTCCAGGTGATCTCCAGCAGTCTGCGCTGACGGTCGATCACTTCCTCGTACTGGACGATCGTTTTTTCAAACTCCAGGAATATTTCTTCGGCGGCAGCAGTTAGTCGGCCGTTAATAAACCGTCTCAGGTCCCGATGTAAGGTCATCATTACTGCACCTGCGGAAACACGGGCCTGAAACAGGGTAAGAAAGAAAACCCCACCGCCTTCCACTCCAGCCCTCAGAGGAGTTAAGCTAACAATAAACCTTGAGTGGGTTTTCTTCTTCTCCTGGCAGACTAAACTCAGCGCAGGCGCACCGCTGCCCCCTGCAGGTCATTTGTAGACATACACTGCGTGTGTCACCCCGCATCACAGACGCATTTGGGCGACTTGTTGCACTTCTGGCTCAGTTACGTTTGGCCTGAGTGAAAACTGCATTAGGCCAGTTTCTCCTGTCACCCAGTCTTAGTCTAGTTTCCACTGAACCGGCCCACTGAGAACCTGCTTTCACTTCCCTCCCTCCACTCTTGAAGCACCAAAAGCTGCAGTTAACTAGTAATAACAGAGCATCCAGGTAGTCCTGCTGAATGACATTCTAGGATTTTATGTGGATGTTAGTGAGCACTGATTATCAAGTATTTGTGTGATGTTGTGTGATCACATGGTGTGTGATCCCATGCAGGCCAGGGATGCAGCTTAGTGCATTATTTATTAATGATCTGGGTGAACAGAGCGATAATACTCAGATGGTGCACTGTTAAAAAATGTGAGCCAGCTTAAACTCTGAGTTGAGTCCCTGATCTGTTCTCTGGCCCCTTTTCTCCGTGACTAAACTAATGGTGTGCAAATCTGCTGGAGGCCAGGATGTAACCTCCAGCTGCGGAAGACGCTGCTTGTGATGAACGAGCAGTGTTGGGGAGTAACGGAATACATGTACCGCCGTTACGTATTTAGAATACAAAATATGAGTAACTGTATTCCGTTACAGTTACCGTTTAAAAAGGTGGTATTCAGAATACAGTTACTTTGTTGAAATAAATGGATTACACTGCGGTACTTTCCTGTTTCATATTGTCGCGGGTCAGGACTGTTTGGGTTTTGTTTGACAGCTACGTTCTTTCGTTCCAGGCGGCAGCGTTACGGTTGCCATGGTTACAGGGCGACGCTCTCTCTCTCTCTCTGCGACTGTGTGTTTCCTGGGTGAGAGAGCGCCTTTTCGTTGTTGTTGTTGTGCTAAGCTAACAGGCAGAATGCTACAAGCATAGCTCTAAAGAATGTAGCATCATGGGCAGTGTAGTCCGTGCTGCAGGGAGAATGGACTGCCATACATGTTATGTGTCTGTGAGCGTTAGGAGGGAGAAAAAGGGGAGTGGAAAGGTACGAGTTATCATCGAGGAAAAACGGGAGCTGGAAGCATGTAAATATAATAATAACCACTGCAGCCAAGAAGAGAGCCTGACGAGCCCAGTTGTAAGTAAGCTATTAAGACTCGACTGTACACCACGTTCGTGTTTCCCTCCGAAAACAATAAGTTCCGTTGGAGCAGTCTTTCAACGCCTCTCTCTGTCTCTGCTAGCAAAGTTGACCCACACAACAAAGTAAAGCTATTTTTCGGCTACGAGCCGACAGGGACCCCGCCGTATTAGCCAGAGGTCCCTTTACTACAGTTCGGAGTCGCGGACCTTCAGTAATAGTAATAAATCACACAGCAATAGTACATTCACGTTGTTGTAAAAAGCACGATAATATATTAAGTAATCCAAAGTATTCAGAATACGTTACTCTCATTGAGTAACGTAACGGAATACGTTACAGAATACATTTTGGGGCATGTATTCTGTAACGGAATACATTTTAAAAGTAACCTTCCCAACACTGTGAACGAGTCAGTGTCTGTGCCCTGAAAAGGTGGATAATGAGGGAACAATGTATGGACTCATGAATGTTTTCCTGAAAATCTGCCTGATATCGTACGCTTTCCAATCCCAGCCGATGTCACGCAGCCCTGTCTGTCTGAAAGATGACTCATTCTAGACATGCTTAGTTGATCAAAATCCTTTGAATTTAATCCAGATGTAATTTAATATATCCTCACATCATGAGCCATTTAACAACAAACAGTCTTTAACATTGTTATTGCACATACTTCCTGTTCCTCCAGGATCTGTTGTACAGATGTGGCTCCAGGGTAGCAGATAGTGTGGGGGTTTACATTTAACAAGTGAAAAATCCCTGGTTTGACCCCAAGAGCAGACACAAATCCTTCAGGGACACATCAGGAAGGACATCTGGAGTAAAAAGTACCAAAGCTAACATGTGGAGCTACCCGGTGTGAATAAAGGAGCAGCTGAAAGCAGTTTCATCTACACTGCATCCAGGCTTTGTGGTGACTCAAGAGACAACGATCGGGAAGTAACAGACTCCCATTATTAGATCTGAAAAACGGACAACAGGAATGTTCTAGAGTTTGTAACTTTTAAGCATCAAAAATGTTCTGATGGGTTAAAAATAAAATTCAAATCTCCACGAAGATGATTTTATATTTGACTTTCCTTCTTCACACCCGTTAGTTTTCAGTGTTTACCTTTTATCACGTGGACGCTTCGTTTGTGTAGGCGGAACGAAAGTTAGACGCCGATGCGCTGTCGGAACCTCTCACTGTGACACACAGAGGAAGTAAACAGATAGTAGTTTTATTTCTGTTGAGCGGAGACTGTGCTGCAGCAACGATGCCTTCAGTTCAGTATCTGAGAGAGTTCATCAACGAGCGACTAACTGCTGCTGCTGAACAAATATTCTTGGAGTTTGAAAAAACGATCGTCCAGTACGAGGAAGAGATCGACCGTCAGCGCAGACTGCTGGATATCACCTGGAAACCCCAAATCAAGCTGCACAGGACAGGTGAGTGTCCCTCTGAGGGAGGATCCTGATCACAGCTCTGCGGGACGTTTATTCAGCTGCGAGCGAACAGGCCGTGGGTTTCCTGCACAGCCTGAGTGTGAGCTAGTGTGGATCACAGGGTCTCAGGTTTGACGCACTGATGGACGTAGAAGGTGTTTTTGAGGTCAGCCACGAAATTAGCGCTCACGTTTACAACTGCAAACACAGAAAACATGTCAAAAGTCAACATCTTAGTGCAGTAAAAAAAAGAGGGAGACAGGGGAAGCTGAAGGGGGCAGCAGTAGATGAGTTTAAATAACTCGGGTCAATCATCGAAACAGGCAGGCAGGGTGGAGAGTGTCACGGGTGATCTGTGACAAAAGGACAGCAGCGTAAGTGAAAGGAGTGAAAGGGAAAGTTTAAAGCTGGCAGTGAGACCTGCTGGGATGGATGTTTGGAGACGGTGGCTCTGACACGAAGACATGAGGCCGAGCTGAAGATGATCACATGTTCAGCGAGCAGCATGGATCAGAGATGAGTCCATCAGAGAGGAGAGGCTGAGAGGGTTTGGACACGTGCAGAGGAGGGAGGGTGGATATATCAGACAAAGGAGGATGAAGATGGAGCTGCCAGGCAGGAGGGAAAGAGGAAGACCTCAGAGGAGGTTCATGGGTGTAATGAAGGAGGACAGAGGAGGATGCTGGGGTAGGAGGAGATGGAGGGTTATCAGCTGCGACGCACTGCCAAAGAGAGCAGAGGTGCATGTGTGAAAACAGGAGAACTCAAGACAACCGGTGTACATTTGAGACCTTTTAGTTTTTCCCAGTTTTCCTGAAATCGTTTGGAACTGTGGATTCACTCTGTGCTGGCCTCAAACCTTCACCAGTTTAACCTGATGAAAAAACAAAAGCCTGCTCCGACACTCCTGCCGGGCGGCCCCGTTTCTCAGTTCCTCTAACCTGTTTAGGTCGAGGAGCTCCCGTCTGCAGCTCGTCATAACGCAAACATGGGCTGAAAGCAGGAAGCTGCTTCCTGAGTGGTGACCAAATGTTCCCTACATGAGTGAAACCTCTCGTGGAAGCAGCCACAAAGAGCCGCAGATGCTTCCCTGTGCTGGCTTGGTTCATTTCAGGATAGATCAGACGTTACTTCCAGCTTTGAAGTTTTATGAACTGTTAAAGTTGCAGAGCCGCTACATTTTAAAAGATCAGTTCCTTCTTGTCCATTATGTTTTCCATGATAATCATCTTAATATTGACTCAGCAGCCCTGATTTCAAGCATGTAGATCAGCTGTGATCTTTTTTTCTTTTTGTGACATTATCAACCCTTTATCCCTCCAGACGTCCCACAGCAGCAGGTCTGTGAGGAGGAGGTGGTTCTCCCTGAGCAGCAGCTCTGTGACCAGGAGAGGAGCTCCAGTGTGGACCAGGAGGAACCAGAAGCTCCACAGATCGAAGGGAAGCAGGAGGAGCAGCTGGTAGTCGGGCAGCAGAGCGATCCCTTCATGGTCACTATACTTACACAGCACGCATAAACTGTGTGAACGACTCTCACATGTTAGAGCGCCACTGTGTGACAGACGCGGGAAGAAGAGGGTGAAATGTGATGTTTGTGGAAAAGCCTTTCAGCACAGGTCCCGGATGATACATCGCAGGATCCACACGGGCGTGAAGCTGTACGCCTGCGACACCTGCGGAAAAGGCTTCGTGAGGAGCGATAAGCTGGCGCTCCACATGAGGACGCACACGGGAGAGAGCGCGTACACCTGTGACACCTGCGGGGAACGGTTCATTCAGTCCGCGATGTTAAAAACTCACATGAGAAGTCACACAGGTGAGACGCTGGACTGCAAAACCTGCGGCAGATGTTTCAGTCAGAAGAGCCACTTGTTGCGCCGCATGAAGATCCACACGCGAAAGACCAAGCCGGCCTGAAACGCCTGAGGGAGGGGGAGGGGCTTCAGGTATCAAGGTGATTTTCAAATCTGAGGTTTGACTATTTTTAAACTGAGATTATTTTTATTCGATTTAACCTTTGGGCCGTTGGTGAGGTCGTCCACCTCGATGGACGGGTGCTGGTCTTCGATGAGTCCTAAAAAAAACGTATGTTTCACTGATACAACACATTTCTAACATCAAAGTCACAGATTTGCTTCTTTGCTTTTCTAAATGATGTGTAAAGATTATTTATGTATCTGCATGTTTTATATGTAATTCAGTTCATCACAACAACCGTCACCTCGAGGCACTTTGTGTTGCAGGTAAACAGCTTCAGTATTCGATACATGTGTGCTGTTTGTCATCAGGTGACTTTATCACTGCTGTGATTTTACTGACTGACTGAGTTGAGTTTCCATGGTAACGCCAGCTGTTTCAGGCATACCTGAGAAAGTTACCGAGGTTAACGTTTTCTGTTTTGGGTTGTTGTGCAATCAAGTCTCCATTTTCAAGACGTTTTCATACTGAAAGCAGAGATGGAACATATCTGGGTCCCACTCATGAAGCTGGGTCGGTATCGGGGCACAGTGGGGCGATCTCAGCTTTCTTCCACGTGCTCTGCAGGCCACAGCTGCAGTTAGATGATGTGTACTGTTTGGGGGATCATTCTCAGCTGTGTGCTGGGCCAGATTTGGTCCTCAGGCTGTGAGGTTGACACATGAATCCTAAACCTAACAGGTCAAAGTAAATAAATATATGTGCTGCTGAGAGGTCGAAGCACAAGGCAATGTGATGAACATTTACTGCAGCAGGTTTCAGCAAATAAAAACATGCCTTTATCGTGTCGTCATCATCTGCTATCATTTTCCTGTCGTTTCACGTTGGAGCTGAATGTCAAACGGGTTTAAAGTGTCTGATATGCCAGTAAAAAGAAATCTGTATGTGTACGCTGAATAAAAAGACTTTAAAAAAGACGTTTCCAGTGTTTGGTCACTCACATTTATTTAACTTCAAAGAGTCGAGCTGTGGCATAAAAATAAAAGGGTGGCGTCTTTGTTTAGGTTCAAGCATGAAGCTCACATTCAAGGACAAACTGATGAATGTCACCATTTTTCATCAGGATCAAAGTGAAAATGTTGCATCTACATGTCGACTCTGAGTTTTCCAGATAACTTACAAACTACATAATTATGAAACATCAAAAGTGATGGAATCGTGCAAAAAACCAAAGCTTTCTGTTGACATAATGTTCGGTTGTGATGCAGGTTTGAGTCTGAACCCTGAAAAATAGTTTTCAGAGTTAAAATTAGAGGTAAAGATTGAACATCTATTTAGCTCTTTAGGCAGAGGTTAAACAGCAGCTGCGAGGAATGAGGGTAATATTCTTATATTATCCATAGATGTCATTCACACCCAGAGTGTCTCTCCTTCATGTTGCTCTGTCTGCTGATGGTCACTTCCTGTCCTCATCTTCTGCCCCCGGTGTTTTCATCTGTAGGAAACTTCTTTCAGTTTGAAATCATAACCGGCTGCGGGGCTTTTCCACTTCTGGTGTCGCAGAAAAATGAAGAACTTCAGTTTGTGTACAGTATTGTTTACCCAGACTCTAACCTGACAACGACAACATCTGCAGCTGACTTCAGGTTTTTATTTATGATTTTTTTATTAAATATATTTTGTTATGCGTATTACTAAAATGCTTCGCCTGGTTTGATATAACATTATCACACATTTATATATATTTTTAATTATTGGTTAATTATTAACAGCAGCCCCCCCTCCCTCCCTCCTCCACCTCAGCGGCCCTGTGTGGGTCAGACAGGAACAATATGGCGCCGGGAGGAACGTTAGCATCGGGACCAGTCGTTGTCTGAGAGACTGGTGATCCGGCAGGATGAACCTCTGCGCCCAGTACCTCCGGTAAGTTCACCGCGGAGCGCTCTGTCCGTCGCTCGGTGGCCCAGGAGCGGTCAGAACCGGACGTTTTGACCCGACAGGAGGCTTGTTTGGCTCAGCTTTTAGTATGTCAGGAGCTAGCTGCTCCAGGGACCACCCCCTTAGCTAATGTTAGCTGTTAGCTTCATACATCAACAAACAATCGGCGCCTCTGCATGTCGCCGCCTCACGCTCCTTTAGTCTGAGATGTGGATTATTTATTTAAATCACATTCAGCTGCGCACAGGTGTGATGTTTGGTGTGCTAATTTAAGGCCAGATGAGCGTTTACCCGCCATACGTTTCCCACTGTGTTGTTGCTAGCTTTAGCCCGCTAGCTAGCTTCCACCTGCGTATGTCATGTTAGCATTTCCTTTCTGAGGTTGTCACATATGAACTCTGGGCATCTATTCACACACCCGCCTCCTTCAGCTTTACTTCATCAGCATGTTTAAGTGTTTGTGCCGATGGTTTACGTGCACAGGTGTTAATAAACAGCGCGTGGTCGTTAATCAGCGGGCGGGTTTGTAACGAAAATCTATTTGTATTGCTAAGTTTTTGTATCCAGGAAGTAGGCTGAGCCCGATATCTGTTCCGTGCCGTGCTGACGACGTTTAATCTGAGCTGTTAGTGCTTTAATGAAGCGATAACGGGCGGAGCAGCCTCCGTAGTATCTGTGGATCGTCAGTAATAAGGAAGTGCTGTATGAGGCTTTGTTATGACTGGAGACAGGTGCTGTCAGGTTGTCATGCTCTGTGTGTGTTTGTGTGTGTTCGCGCCTCTAACCTCCTGTTCTCTGTTTACATCCGAGCAGACAGGCAGAGGCCCTGAAAGCTGACATGACAGGTAAGTCCCCACCGCTGCTTACTCACACACCTGTTCATCCTTCACCTGCTCATCTCTGGAGGCCTGCAGTTCAGGCAGGTTCAGCAGTCTGAGGATAACTTTTCTTAATGTGGCTTCATTGAACCTGAGATCATCAGTTAGGTTGAGAGGTGGTTAAAAGCTTGATAAGTCAGCCTGGGTCAGTCCTTCATCGTTCAGACAAACGAGTCAGAGCATCTGACCAATCAGAAACATGGAGAGATCTGCTGGGAGCAGAGCGATGGAAAGGGAAAACGAAACTATGAGATGCACATACGATATTAAACACATTTCACTCTGAAGGCATCAGAATGAGCATATGTGTGAAAGGAAACCTCTGTAGGATTGTAAGTTTTGTGGACTTGGCTTTTAAGATGTTAATAAAGTTTAGTTTATTTGAAGCCAGGAAAGAGAACCTGCAAAAGTGTCGACTGTGCAAGTTAACAGACATGAAGACACGGGAGGATCGGATTACAGCTGCTCCACAAAGTGAATGTTTAGATGTGTGTGAGACAGGTTTATTGTTTCCTTTGCAGTGCTGGTTGTGTTTAATGCTCTGAGAGGAAAATGAAACAGAATTCAAACATAGACTCAGTCTGCTTACAAATCTGATACGAGGTAATAAAGTGTAAATGGTTCCCCGTTTATAGCCAGTTTTTTTTTTTTTTTTTTTTTTAATAATAAATGTCAACAAGCTTCTTCTGAGAATTTGAACTTTAGACTTCCTTAAAGTTTCCGCTCCTCCTCCTGTTTGCACACTGAGCTCTGAGGAATGGTAAAGTTGTTTTCATGGATCTGAATGGTCAGTATGCAAGGATTTTAAACCACTTGGTTTCTTATCTCAGACATGATCTACTCCAGAGCAGGTCAGGTCTGCAGCATAAGTTGCCATGGTGATGTATCCTGGTAAGATGTGAACCTCCTTCATAACAAAACTCAGGGTTAAACCTGCAGGTACCTCAGTAAGCTCCAAACCCGCCTCGCAATACAGGCATCAGGTCAGACACCCACTGGGTAACTCGTGTGTTTAAAAGGCATTAAGTGTAGTAAGAATAATAATGTTGATGATACATTTTATTTATAGATGCTTTTTAAGACACTCAGTGTGCATAAACAGCTGGAAGGCAACACAATTAAAAGGTCATTTATGCAGAAGTCTTGATGTGAATCTTTGTTTTAGAAGGTGAGTTATGAAGGTATTTAGACCGTACGCTGTGAAAAGAGAAGATGTAACAAGCTGAAACTTCAGCCTTCAGCTTTTCTCTCAGTAATTTGTGCTCTCTCCAGTTATGTCAAGTCTTTGTTATTTATTTGTTTTTCTTGGCATTTGTGTGGGCTAATAAATAAATAAATAGAAGTTTTCTTAAATCATCTTTGAAAAATACTAAAAGTTGGAAAGCAGAATTAAAAAAGTTGGTAAATTCCTGTTACAGCAGAAACCTCCAGAAACTACAAAAATTGTTGCTTATTCAGGTTTTTTTTATTGAACTATATATATATATTTTTATATCTGACATTAACTTTGAAAGCGTCCCGCTGTGGTGTGTAGCTTGCTGAGACGAGCGGCTCTGCACTTTCTTTTTGTCATCAATGAAATGGAAAAATGCAAATTGGATGAAAATTGTTGGTTAAAGTGCTGCTGATGTGTGTGAGGCACCTGCTTTAAAACCAAGGTGAAGGGAAGCAGACGGACTTCCAGCAGTTTTGACTCACCGGCCTGTATCGAGCGGGTCGACGTGGACGCTGACAGATAGCCCTTCGTCACTTCTTTCCTTTCACTTCTCTGTAAACGACGACGCCAGGGTTTATTTAATTCACACTTATTTAGTTTACTTTAGATGAACGATAGTTAAAACTCAAAGATTGATTCAAAGTGATGATTTCTGTTTAAGAGACTTATGTGCATCACAAAGCTGTGAGGTATGTAAGCTGAAACAGAGACGCGAGCTTTAAATGAAAGCGTGAGCGCAGGTGAACGTTTCTTTGAAGAGCCTCAGGGAGAACAAACCCTGCTGGTTCCTTATTTTGCTGATGTGATGAAATGTTTCAGTTCTTTGGACCAGCTCAGCTGATGGTGTGACTGAGCTCCTGTCGCTCTGCAGTTATTATTACGCGGAGCCTGCACACACATTGGGAATCTGCTGTTATTGGGGGGACTTGGAGGTCTGGGGCTCACTTGCAGGCTTCATGCTAAAAAGAACTAAATCAGTGTTTTAGCAACGTAAAGCTGTAGCTCAGCTAAATATTACGAGTTAGAGAAAACAGACAAATACAGATGCAGCTCCTGGTTAATAAGCATTTGATCCACAAGTAAAACAGAAAAATGTCTAGAATGTGCTGTTTTTTGGCACCAGGTGATTTCTAGTTTGTGGTTCAGTCAGGGTTGAGCAGGCTTTGGTTGCCGGCAGGTACACAGTCCGTGTGGTCAGGACATTATCCGACAAAACCAGTCAACCAATTAGTATTCTCCCTTCATAGCACAGGTCATCACAGCCGGGCTTGAAGCTGGCTTTTTGAATGATTGCACATAACTACGCCTCTGTAGCTTCAGTTCCCTCTGTGAGTGTGTAACCACAGAGCTACACAAACACAAATCCGACATTAGCTTTCAGAGAGTCATCTGTAATTGTAAAAAACGATCATCAGAAGGAAGGAGGAGAAGGTCTTGGCTCAGACACCAGGAAAATCATCTGTTACCAGACCACAGCTGTAATCAACACAGACGACGTGTTACTTCCAGTTTGGTTGAAGCTGAAGTCATTGTTTGGTCTTACAGCAGACCAGTGAATCCATTAGACCTGCTGCCTCAGCCTGATTTTAAAGCAGAGCAGCGGCTTCTCACGATGACTGGAAACCTTCCAGTTTGTCTAGCTGAGCTGCCTCCAGTGAGCCCGAGCTCGGTTATGATGGTTCATTTGCATGTTTTTATCTGGAGGCATGTCGGTATCTCTTTGTTGTCAGTCGGCGCAGGAACACGGAGATGCTGGACGCCATCACGGTTGGAGTTTATTAACATTTCAGACTCTTGGATTGATGCT
This sequence comes from Diplotaxodon limnothrissa, assembly GCF_057381915.1. Taxonomy (NCBI): domain Eukaryota; kingdom Metazoa; phylum Chordata; class Actinopteri; order Cichliformes; family Cichlidae; genus Diplotaxodon; species Diplotaxodon limnothrissa. Next base: position 1,593,467 of record NC_140613.1, on the reverse strand, counting down.
GTTTTTGTCATAAAGGCTTCAAACTGTGTGTCTGCTGTCATCAAGGTGACTTTTGCCAGAATTTAGTATAAACAATTAGCTCTTGGGTGCAGATAATGTAAATAGTCATTAATACTCATCTCTGTTACACTTTAGATCAGATTGGTTGTGTTGTGTTTTCTACTCCACCAATCATATACATCCATGTACACGTCCTCCACCGGGCAGCTACAGGGAGGGGCGTGTCCAACAGAGATGCATATGTCATGCATGACAAAAATTAAACAGAAGAATTCAAATAAATAAAAATGTGAAGAAGAAAAACAATGAAGAATCAGGCAGACGTTCACTGTGTGTAAATCAGGTGACATATGATGCTTTGCTCTCCTGCAGGTGCATAAAATCCCAAAAAGGTGACGCTGTCAAATTCTAAAGTGAGAAAACTTTAAATGAGCTCATTTTGAATTTGAGGGCAGCAGCAGGTGTAATTAAAGTTGGGACAGGGCCATGTTTCCACTGCGTAGCATCCCTCTGCTTTTAACTACAGTCTATAAACGGCTGGAAACCGAGGAGAGCAGCTGCTGGATGTTTGGGAAAGGAATGTTGTCCCATTGTTGCCTCATAGAGGATCTGAACTGCTCCACACATCTTCTTTGTTGTATTTTTGGATTCTTGGCTTCCAGTTGGTCACAGTCTTTCCAAAGTGGTTTGTCCCGATTGGACCGTTTGGTGTGATGGTTCTGGTCCCAAGGCCATATGTTTGACAGCTCGCCCTCTCGTGCTTGTAGCATCTCCTTTGTGTGGTCACGTACAAAAGCACGTGCTGCTAGTTGTTGTTTCTGAGATGTTATCGACTAACCGGGCTGCGGCCCCAACCGCAGCACGGCTCCCCCGTCTGCCCGTGACAGGAAGTTTAAAGTTGCACAAATGTCATCAGCACTCGCAAGAAGGTTCTGCTCGGTTTCGAAAATAAGCTCCTGTGTCTCAGAGACAGTGTATCAAGTATTTATAGGGACTTTCAGCTGCTCCCTTGTCACAGGGGCTCTCCCAGGGGGTAGCTTGTGTTTGATTTGGCAGTGTGAGGTCGCATGCCCTTCCTGACCCAACGTAAAGTGGATTCGTGTCTCTGGCTGGAATCAAACCAGCACCCCTTTCTCCCCAAGCAAACGTATAAACCACCACATTTGAACTGAAGCAGTTTCCTGTGTTTTCACTGTTAAAGTCTCAGATTAGTCTTTTACATTTCCATCAGAACCACTTTGCTTTGGTGCTGTCCTTAAACCGTGTGTGTGTGTGTGTGTGTGTGTGTGTGTGTGTGTGTGTGTGTGTGTGTGTGTGTGTGTGTGTGTGTGTGTGTGTGTAGATTCAAAGCTGGGGGCAGCAGAGGTGTGGACGTCCCGGCAGGCCCTGCAGGACCTTTACCAGAAGATGCTGGTGACAGACCTGGAGTATGCTCTGGACAAGAAGGTGGAGCAGGACCTGTAAGCCGCCCCTCCTCCGCTCTGCATCACACAACATAATTTTCTCCAACAATTTCAGTTCAATTAATTTAGACCAGTTTGGATTTTTTCTGTGTTGCTGTAACTGCAGAGAAAAAGGACACGAGTGAAGGGAAATAACGAGCAATAATCTACAGGTATCAGTAAAAAAACTACAAGAAAGTCTTTCTAGAATAACCTGGTTCAAAAAGTGTGAACGGGAGTCGCTCACTATTAGTGTTTCGTAGCAGGCAGGTTCAGAGTCGCTGGTGGAGCTGATGGAGACCAAATCAGCTGCAGTGCTCAGTTTCTAACATCCTTTAACATTAATGCAACATTTGGTGGCTAAATGGTGATAATAAATGTGTGACTGAAGACAAACTGAGCTCAGCTTTTGGACCGCATGGTGTCACCATGGTTACAGCATGATGACAGAGGAGGTCCGACATCCATGAATCTGCAGAGTCCACTTTGTTCCCTCTGTGTTGATGTATTCAGCGCGCAGTCAGTGTGTGAAGCTTTGACTCATGTATCGCAGCTACAGGTCACGTCTCCGCCTGCAGCTGTGGGTGGATCATCAGTCGTAATAATGGACAGATGTGTCGATTGTGTTTCGTGCTAAACTGTCATTTCCTGCCCCCAGTTCAGCTCCACCAATAAAACACATCGTCACAGCTTCCAGACACACACAGATGTCTGATATATGAGAACCTGGAGACTGTTTTTAATATTTGGGGTCTGTGAAGTAAGTTGTTGAAAGCCTGTCGCTCCTTGTTGGTTACTGCAGAAATTCTCACGAAGCCAAAAGTTTGTCGGAATATTTAGAATTTTTGATGTGTTGACACCAAAGATCAGTTTCACATAAAAAGGCAGTAATATAGCCCTCGACTCAGTTTGTGGGCTTTTCCATCAGGCAGAAGGAGCTGGTACTTTTTAGGATGTATTTGTTCGAAGCGCTGTGAGCTGATCCGAAAATGTGACGTCAACCGACTACGTGCTGCTGATTGGCCAGTCAGGATCCCTTTACCAATCATCTGGGTCCTGATGTGGGTTTCTCTCTGCCTGCAGGTGGAATCATGCTTTCAAGAACCAGATCACCACGCTTCAGAGCCAGGCCAAGAACCGAGCTAACCCCAACCGCAGCGAGGTCCAGGCCAACCTGTCGCTGTTTCTGGAAGCTGCCAGTGGCTTCTACACACAGGTAGGCTCACCTTGTGTTTGTGAAGTTATGAAAAAATGTCCAGTTTTGCTCTAAAGAAATAATCCCTGCAGTCATTTCTAAGCTGGTCTAGGCTCCGCCTCTGGGAGGATTTTTGTTTGGAGTAATCCTGCTAACACACAGACAAAGTGAATGGAGTTAAAGCCCCACATCACCACCGATAGAAACCATTCAAACGACGTCTCACTGTGTCTGCCGTGTTCCAGTTACTGCAGGAGCTGTGCACCGTGTTCAACGTGGACCTGCCCTGCCGCGTGAAGTCGTCTCAGCTCGGCATCATCAGCAATAAGCAGAGCAACACCAGCGCCATCGTCACCCCTCAGCCCAGCTCCTGCTCCTACATCTGCCAGCACTGCCTCGTCCATCTCGGAGACATCGGTGAGAAAAGCTTCCCGTTCGTGAGCGGCGAACGGGAAGCTCATTTGAAAAACCAGCCCTGATGTTGGTTTTTCAGAGCTTATTTTCTTTGTCTTTGTCTTTCAGCTCGATATCGTAACCAGACCAGCCAGGCCGAGTCCTACTACCGGCACGCAGCTCAGCTGGTTCCATCTAACGGTGAGTCCCCGCACGTTTTCTTTAACTGGCTTTTCGATTTTGCTGTTTTTGGAAATCTGTCCCTTTATCAGCTGAGCTCTAAACACATTCAAACACTGAGTCGTTTCATCTGAATGTCATACGCGCGTAATTCTTGCAGCTTTCAAGTACTGAGAAAGAAATGTGGTTGAATTATGCTGGGGTTGCTATAGTTACCACTCTGCCTCTTGTAAATAGTGTCACATGTGAGGGACAGCTGATGTTAAAGATGAATTACTGACATTTAAAAGCTCTGCTGTAAAACACTGATACTGAATAATATAATCTAAAGAAATGATATGTGTGTTCTGGTGTTTGGTATTCATAATGACGAGAAGCAGCCATGTTTGTAGTTCTTCCCTGCTCATGTGCTGCCTCTCCGTGTCTCCTGCAGGTCAGCCCTACAACCAGCTGGCCATCCTGGCCTCCTCTAAAGGAGACCACCTCACCACCATCTTCTATTACTGCCGCAGCATTGCAGTCAAGTTCCCCTTCCCAGCAGCCTCCACCAACCTGCAGAAGGCGCTGTCCAAGGCTCTGGAGAGGTACTAGCTCACAGCACAAACACTATTTCACCCGCTGTAGAGTCAAAGGAAATGATCTAAGATTTCATCTGAAAAGGGAAAACCAAACTCTTTAAACTGTCTCGAAGTGTGACGATGTCTCATTTCCGCTCTGTTAAATCCTCCTTCTGTGGTCCTGCAGTCGCGATGAAGTGAAAACCAAGTGGAGCGTGTCCGATTTCATCAAGGCCTTCATCAAGTTTCACGGTCACGTCTACCTGAGTAAGAGTCTGGACAAGCTGGACGGCCTGAGAGAGAAACTGGAGGAGCAGTTTCAGGTACAACTAAACGCTGTTTGATGCACCGCGACGTGCAAATCTGTGCGAGTCCGTTTGTATGACACGGGTGTTGCTGTGTGTTTGCGTGTGCAGAGGCTGATCCTGCAGAAAGCCTTCAGCTCTCAGCAGCTCGTCCACATCACCGTCATTAACCTGTTTGAGCTGCACCACCTCAGAGACCTGACGGCTGACGGCAGCGAGCAGAGCTACAGCAGCGAGCAGCAGATCAGCTGGTTCCAGCTCCTCGGCCTTTTCAGTAAGAACTGAAAACTGTTAATGGCCGATTACATGGATGGAGTCGTGGACGGCTCCTGCTTTGTTTGAATGATACTCATGTCAGATTTATATGGTGGCTTTTACGTTTATTAGAAGTACAGCGACTCATACGTGTAACCTGCAACAACTCAAAACTGTCTCCTCAGTGTCCTTCCTGGGCGTCATGTGCAGCCGCGTGCTGCTCAACAAGAACCGCGGGGAGGAGATCATGGGCGAGTGCCCGCTGCCGGCCATCAAGGTGTCGCTGGACTGGCTCAAACTGAGGCCCAGCGTCTTCCACGAGGCCGCTCTTGTTAAACGGCAGTAGTAAGTCCTGCCCACTTTCTCTCTCTTAATCAGCAGAGTTTTGTACTGAAGCTGTAACTCTGCATCCTCTTCCTCTCTCTCAGCGTTTGGCCCTGGCTCGTGTCCATTCTCAACAGTTTCCAGCCCAAAGAGGACGACCTGTCCTGCTCCTCAGGTGGGACATTGCTCCTAATTTCCTGGAAACTACTTTGTAACTTTAGGTTACGTTTTGATTCTTACACACAGCAGACGAGCTCAGACTGTTCTGTTATTCCTGTTCACACCGACCGCTGTAAAATACGCAAACGTCGCCTTAGTAAGTGACAGATCACTGAGAAAGCAGGAAAACTGCTGCTAGCGTGCTTTCATCTCACTACAGTTTCATTCTCCAGGTTAAAGTTGACAATAAAACAAAAGGCTGTGTTCACAGAATAAATCCTCTTATAATGACTCCATGACTGCTACTCTGTACATTTCTTGGAGTAATTATTTTGAATCTGGAATCTTTCCTCAAATTTTAGGGAAGTATTAGGAAACATCAAAGCACCACAAGCCGCTTTACAGCATCCTCCAGATGTGCTGCTTCCAGACGGCATCACCTTCAGCCATCAAAACCAGCAAACGGGCGCCATCATGGGACAGCGTCCTGTTCTAAATCTTTAGTCGGCGTGCATTAGCAGAATGCTGGCGTTTTATGGGCGAATGGGGGGGGGGAAAAAAAAAAAGTCCTTTGCTTGTTAACAGTGAGCTAGTTCACAGGCGCCCCCTGTTGTGCATCTGCTGCATTTTCAGCCAGTTTTGATACAAAGAGGTTCACAGGAAGTGAAGTCCCTTCGGTCACTGTTAGCACTGCAGCAGTTTAACCTGCGACCCTCACAGTTTAAATCCTGTCTGAATAAACCAAAACATTTGTTTTTTAACTTTTAATCGAACTCGTTGGTTAATTTTTTTACAAAGTTCATTCTTGATTCTAGGATGTTTGTTTTCTCCACAGTCACACCCCTGCCTGAGGAGTTTGAGCTGCAGGGTTTCTTGGCTCTCCGTCCTGCTCTGAGGTGACGACTCGCCTCCCTCTCTTGGTGATTGTTTAAAGTGTTTGGTCAGCGCAGATGTTCTGATGTGTGTTTGTGTTTCAGGTGTCTGGACTTCACCAAAGGACATCAGGGCATCCTGGTGGACCGGGACGGCCTGCCGGTGCATGCCCGACACCAGCGACTCATCAGCCTGGGCAAATGGGTGGCTGACAGCCAGCCGGGGTGAGTGTTACTCCGCTCTGTGACGTCGTGCTGTGTACGGACTGGTGTGTCATGGCTGTTTCCCCTTTGCAGACTGATCCAGTGCAGAGTGAGCGAGGATGGCCTCCTCATCTTCATGACTGACATTCCAGAAGAGGCCATTGAGGAGCCGCAGGAAAAGGAGGTACCCGTGCTGCAGGAGTCGTTGAATGGCGAGCAGACGGCCAACGACGGCGGGAATTCCGGCCTGAAGTCCGTGCTTTCGGTGGGGAAGACTCAGAGCTCGTGGCCCGACAGCAGCGACCGTCCAGTGGTCACCTTCAAAGAGAACATCAAACCCAGAGAGCAGAGCCGTGACCCCACAAGGAACCACCATCAGAAAGATGGTGGCAAGGAGCGCCGAGACTTCTCCAAAGGCAACGGGGCCGCTGGGAAAACAGAGCTGAAGAGGGACGGTAAGAGGAAGAGCGAGCTGAAGAAGAGCGTCCATGAGAAAACGGCTGATGCTGGAAAACAGGTAGAGACGCTGAAATATTTTCACTGACGAAGCTGCAGGTTTGAGCCGGCGTGATGATGCGTTTCCTTTCGCTCAGGTGAAGGCACAGACAGAGCTGAGGAAGACTCCGGTGTCTGAGGCTAAGAAGACTCCTGTCACTCAGACTCAAACCACCTGCTCATCCCAGTTCATCCCAATCCATCATCCAGGAGCCTTCCCGCCTCTGCCCAGCAGACCCGGTACGTTTGGACCTTTTTCTTTAAATTTAAACTTTAAATTTGAACTGGTCCCAGAGGCACCATTAGGGCGATTTTTGCATGTTCAATGGTGGGAAAGACCAGAGCTTCTGTCTAAAACGTGCACAGCCACATGCAGAATCTGCAGACTTCACACAGAGGGGCTCAGCCTGGGTTTGAACCACTGAGCTCGTCCAAACTTTTTTTGTTGTTGAACTTCAGACCAAACTGTGGGTCTGCTGACCTCATCTTAAACGAATACGCCTCTCCGTGAGCTTCATCTCTGTTGTCTCTGTGGCTCCAAACTCTGATCCCGATCGCTTCCTCTGCAGGTTTCCCTCCCTCAGCCTATGTGATCCCTTCTCCCGTGGCCTTCCCTGGACTCCAGGTGAATCCGGGCTTCACCTTCTCCACCGGTGTGTCCGTCCCAGGGCCTTTCCTCCAGCAGCCTGTCCACACCCAGGCGGGCACCCAGGTCCAAGCTGGGAAGCAGTCTCACATTCCCTACAGTCAGCAGAGGCCCTCGGGCCCGGGGCCCGGTCAGGGGCCGGGATCCTCGGGACACGGCCCGTCCCAGGCTCAGCAGGGCCAGACTCAGACTCCCTCCCAGCAGGCCTTGCAGCAGGCAGTCCAGCTGACGATGAGTCAGCAGCAGTCACCCACCAAACCAGTCCAGCAGGTTGGGATGGGAAAGAGTCCACCTCACCACCCAGGACTGCAGCAGGTCAGGTCACATGACTGTCACTACCTTCATACAGTCATCAGCTGAAAGAGCGATTAACTCGGCTCCTAAACTGATTCCTGTTTGAAAGACTCGCGGCTGAAACACTTCTTTTTCCATTTTTTTAGTGAAATGTGATGTTTATGCTCAGAGTGCCTCTTTCCTGCTCACAGCTTTTATAGTGAGCATCGCTAATGAACTTGAGCACAACCAGCGTGCCTCGTTTCTCCTCTGTCTCTGTGCTGACCCCTCCCAGGCTCTCACACTGAGGCAGCTCATTGTTTACCTCAGCGTGTTTTACTCTCTTTACATCCATTAAATGTAACTTGGTTTCAGGTCTCAAAATATCAAAAACATGGAAATCTGAGTGTGAGCGCCTCAGATTTGAACTGTCCACGCAGTGACTGATGTTTCCTTCTCGTTGTGTTCCCGCCCTGAGCAGTACATGCAGGTCCAGGAGCAGTCGAGTCACATGTGGAACCAGGCCCAGGCGGCCCTGCAGAAGGTGTCTCCCATGCAGATGCCCATCAAGCAGCCGCAGCCGCAGCAGAAGCAGCAGCAGCAGGCCTTCTACATGGCAGCTCAGGATCCTCTGAAGATGTACGAGCACCAGCTGCAGTCGTCGGCTCAGGTCTCCAGCATGGACAAGAAGATGAAGTACCCCGACGTGAAGTTACAGGACTTCTACTGGGACTCGTCTTACAGGATCGGGGACAGCCTGGCTGTGCTGGCCGACAGAATGAAGAGGCCATCGCCGGGGGGTATCTGCTCAGAGCAGGATGGGCCCCGGGGACCCCCGTTTGAGGTGAGCTGCTGTCAGCAGATGCAGAGGGAGGAGTTTGTTTTGCTGCTTTTTGCTTTTTCTGCGTCTTTTTCTTTATTTTCCTGCTTTTTTTTTTTTTTTTTTCTTTCTTTTAACTTTGGTTTTTTATTTATTTATTTTTTAGATGAACTAAAATCTAAATCTAAACTTGGGTGTAACTGTTGTTGCAGTAATCGTTTCTCCTGATTCAGGCTGTTAAAATTTGCCAAAAGTCACGTTTGTACTATTTAAATATTATTTATATATCGCACATAATATTTAAGTATCGCATTAATTCCTCAAGAAGGAAAAGAGAGGCGTGATTACTTGTGTCGGTGTGTTTCAATAAAACATGGCTTCTCCATAGCTACACATTACAAAGTAAATGGAGAAATTTGATTGGCTTATATGTACATCTAGGGCTGGGCCATATTATACCGTTCACGGTAATACTGGTACAACGCTAGGCAACGATAAGAAAATGACATATCGAGATAGAATATGGGTAAAACGCGCATGCGCAGTGCCGAAAAAGCACGGAGAACGCACGGTAACGGAGAATGTGAACGGGGAAAGTAGATTGTTGAGTGAAACGGATGAGCCAGGATTGTTTTGTAAAAATGGTGCAACTTAACTGGTTTGGTGTTTGTCCGTCAGATACACAACAAAGCACTTTTTTTCTTTGTACAACATGCAAGCGGCCATCGTTATTGCCGTATTTGTTGGACCAAGGTGCTTGTAAATCTGGGAGTAATCTGGGTCCTAAACTCCATCCTTTAAAGTCCCGAAGTCAAACGAACATCACTGAGAGTTTAAAATTGTCTAAATTCTTTCATCTTTAATAAAACGATCAGCATTGCTGCTTTACCAGGTGTAACTATGACGTTTAACTTCCAGGCATCCATGAAAACAAAAGTTATTACATTTAACGGAGTTAGAAGTTAGCAGGAAGCTAGCGGAAGTTAGCTCGCTAGTTTCGCTAGTTACCTCAGCATGATATAGCATGTTCTGACAGAGAGATTTCTGAAAACATTCAAACGTACAGCTCTGCTATCACTTCCAACATAAATGAAGACAGGAAACTAAACAGCAGTGACGTTTGTAGGGTTACTGAAGTTGGGCTAGCTGGTATATAATGATGTGCTACGTGGTGGCTAGCGACACAGCTATGTTAGCATAACATAAACAGTGAAGCTGGAGGACTAACACTAACACTTTCCCACTCGATAAAAGTTAACGTGATGGTTCCTGATAGTTAGAGACAAATGCAATCGCATGGCAGGATGCTGTAAACGGACCAAACTTCAGTCAGGAGAACAACTGAGCTAATCCATCCACAATACGAGGTTAGTCATTAATATACTGCAACAACATGGGAATAGAGCAGCTGCCAGAGAATTCAACATTAATGAATCAATGGTACAGAAGTGGAGGAAGCAAGAAGAATGAGTTTAATAAAGTTTGATTTATCTGACTGCTTTGTTTCGCTTAATGTGCCTTATAATCCCGTGCACCTTATGGTCCGAAAAATACATACTGCACACTGCAGTTTAATGTTGCAAAGCACCTCTTTTTAACTTCAGTGGATATTATACATGGTTATGCTCAGGATATGTCAGCCCATTTCTACTGGAAATGCCTTTTGGTTAAACTTTCAGCAAGGAATTTGCATTTGCTCTGTTAAATGTTTATAAAGCTTTAATGTACATAAAAACAGCTGCTTGTTTAAGTAAAAGGAATGGATGGTTTTTTTTGCACTAGTAAAGTTGTGGAGTTGCATTTTGTCTCGCAGACATTATATCGTTATATCGTTATCACAAATTTTCAAATATATATCGTGATATATATTTTTGGCCATATCGCCCTGCCCTATGTACATCAGTCATTTTCCAGGTAATCTGGGTTTAAATGAGATTAAATTAGATTTTTAAAGGATTTCCTGCCAGTATAAAAATGTTTTTAGAAAAGTTTAATGGACCCACACTTCTTCTTTTCCTCTGCCTCTCACAGAAGGTTGATGAATTTGAAGCTCACTCTATACTGATATCAGAAACTCTGTGGTAGTTTTCCGCATGTGTAAAGAAACCTGGTCATGAGCAGACGCTCGGACTTGTTTAGTGATGATTTTTCTTTTTTCTCTGTCAGCTTGCAAGCTTTGGTAGCCTTCAGCGTAACTTCCCTTCTCTCCACCTCGGTCTTACTGGCTTGCCTTCTTTCGTTTTCTGTTCTTTACATTTCCCCCTCTCATTTTCTTTCTTCTTTCTGTTCTTCCTCTTCTTGCTTCATCTCTCACTAGGACAACAAGAGCTCGCCTCTTCTACCTCCTGACCTGTTAAAAACTCTAGCAGATTTTGAGGAGGAGGAGGAGCTCGTCTTTACTAAGCCTCCTGATTTCTTCCAGGCCTTGGCTGGCCCTCTTAGCACTGCTCCTGGACCAAATATATTTGTATGTAGCCCTGTCTTCCTCACCCAGCACTCTTCCCCATCCTTAAACCCTGACTTCCCTGCATCTAGTCTGAAGCCACCCTCTGCTCACCAGAGCTGCTCACATTCCCAGATGTTAGAGTTATTGTCACAATCTGCAGAATCCTCACATTTAGAGGGACAAAGGAGTTCATCCCAGCATGCAAGCATCATCCTTTGATAGACCTTACCTGATATGAATTTGGCTGATCTCCCAGCAGAGGTCACCCTCTCAGGTGTATCTAGACACCTTCCAGCTCAGCTGCTATGTTTAGATCGCTCCCAGGAAGTCGTGTTTTAATCACAGACTCACCCTCTTCTTGCTTATAAAAGCTTCAACTAAAAAAAACTACAGCCGAACTGTTTTTAGCCGCAAAGTCCAGCCGTGTTCATCCTTTGACTTTTATGGGGTTGTGCACCTTGAAGTCGTCTTCCACGGTGCCAGTTTTTACTTGTAGTTTAATGTCAGAGCTATCTGAGGGAACCAAGGGTCAAACTGACGCCTGCGGCTCAGAGTGCAGGGTTAACTCCGCCCTTCTCAAAATGAAAATCAAGTTTAAGGATGGTGTTGTCGGAGCTGTAGCGCTCCTCACTGAAGCTCCGATACACCAGGACAGAACTTCCTCCCAAAGCCGTAAAACTCATCCAAGCTGAAAACTGCTCTGAGGTGCACGACGGTGATCTACAACGAGAGATCAGCCAAGTTTATGTTGGGATTGGACTTTAGAGGTCAAACTGAAACATACCTCATAGTCTCATTGATTTACTTCTAAGATGTTCAATGTTTTGAAGCACAGCTTGAATTTATTCATTAAAAGTATTCTCAGTCTTTGTTACGCTGACCTGGCCTTGTTTGTGACAGAAGTAGAGAGCTAACAGTGGAGGGGATTTTTCTGGGATGAGGCGGCTTCAGTAATCGCATGCTGTATGTTTTCAAACTTTAAGAGAAACACGGGGAAACAGCTGGAGACTGAAATATTATGGATCCTTTTTTCGGAAACAAATCAATTGAAACTGATTTGGGTTTCCAAATGTGAGGCTTGAGTTAGGAGAGCTGTGTTTAAGATTTGAGTGATTGATTACCGACGCATTTAAATTCCTGCAATGACTTTCAAGGATCCAGTTTGGAAACCTCAGAAACCACCAGCTGCACATCACAAAGATTTACTTGATGTGTGATGCAGCTGCTTCACAATAAAACTCCTCCCCGGGGCTTTTACTGTGGAACAGCTTCATGACTCACTCCTGCACTGATCTGAGGTCAGTCATCATCTTCTCTCTCTCCAGCTGCCAAACCAGACCCGAGTGGACAGCGGCCCCGAGGTCATCAGCCAGTCGTCCTCTCTGCTGCCCATACCCGGCTTCCCCATGCAGGTCAGAGCCTTGGCCTCGGTCCTGCTGACCTCTCCAGCTCTACTTAATGCAAACACACACCATCACACATTCTTGTGAGACTCGATATTTGCGCAGAGTTTAGTTTTTAAGACCATCAGCCTGAGAAGAATGATGATGTTGACTGCGTGACTTTGCTTTAGTGAATAGGATGGATTAATAGTCAAATGAAATAAGTGAGAGTGGCAGGTACGACCACAGTGAGGAACAAACACAAAGAGTTTGCAGGCAATAAATGACAGCATCGGTTCACGGATGGTAAATGTGAACATTTGAATACTCGTGGTTTGCTCAGCTTGTTAGCAATAGATGATGTCACTGAAGTCTTCCTTCATAATAATGATAAATACGAGGCTGACGGCAGCTTGTGTTTGTGTGCAGGAGTACAACCAGAACAGCATCTTCAGTCAGGCCTACGGTAAAAACCTGCCGCCCAGCTCCAAGCCCGACGCTCCCATGGTGCACCAGGAGACGTCCCTCTACACGCTGTTTGAGGGCACCCCGTGGTCCCCTTCTCTCCCCGCCAGCTCAGGTACGTCACAGAGATGTGATTAATATTCATTCGTGCTGGGCGGAACGTGCGGCTAATGGAAACTGTGCTCTGATTGGCAGATCACTCTACGCCAGCCAGCCAGTCTCCTCACTCGTCCAATCCCAGCAGCCTGCCGTCTTCCCCTCCAACCCACAACCACGGAGCCATGCCTTTCTCCAACTTTGGGCCCATCGGGACTCCGGACAACCGGGACCGCAGGGGAATGGACTGCTGGAAGGCCAGCAAGAGTGGTGAGCCTGGAAAATGCTCTTGCTAACGGAGCCGTTTGATGTCTGTGATCCTTTAGATTTTGACCATGTTTGGTTCAGTTTAACTTTTTCAAAACAAAAGTCTACGGTTTAACATTTTTATCAGAGGAGCAGCTGATCAAGAAGCGAACACTGTGGGCCAATAAACAGCCAGTAAAGGTCACGTGACAGAAGGGCCTCACGTGTGCTCGTTGTGTTTCAGGAGCAGTCGGCGGATTCGGTCTGGACTACCTGCCAACCACGGCCTCCTCTGCATCAGACAGCAGCTGGCACCAGGCTGGATCGACGGGCAGCTCCTGGACCAATCAGGACTCTCCAATGGAGGAGTCGTCCTCCACCGTGCTGCTTGACAGCCTCAAGGTAACACCAGGCCCACAAGTTCAGACGCCTGAGAAGAAATGAGTCGTGTTTATCGTCTGACTCGCTGATGTTTTCTCCCTTGTGCGACCTCTGCTGGATTTAGCCTCACGCTAACCCTCTGCCTTCCCCCACAGTCCATCTGGTCGAGCTCCATGATGCAGCCGGGCCCTTCGGCGCTGGAGCAGCTCCTCCTGCAGCAGAAGCAGAAGCAGCAGCGAGGTCACGGCGCCATGAACCCGCCTCACTGAACGGCAGCGCGAGGCGGCGCTTTGTGTCCGGACGTCAACAAACCACCACCAGGAGAAACGGAGGGGAAAAAAACCACAGATGTTTGACGAAAACAAGCTCCAACTCAAATTAAACCGGCGAGAAACGGTGGAGGCTGGGGAGGCAACACGACCCCCCGACGAGGCTGAATCACCACCCCCACCCCCCTCGGCTGTCAAGGAGCGGTGACGCCCCTCCTGGATCGGAGGGCGCGGGATCTCTTCGACCGCGGTGCCACGCACCACGCCACCGCCGGGTTTCATTCAACCGGTGGAAATCTGAACATTGAGGAACCACCCCCCCTTCACATCACTGCCCCCCCGTTATGGACAGACGCCACATCTCCACGAACTCGTCATCTGGAAGAACTTCTTCTTCTTTCTTTGGAAAAAGATAAAAAAAAAAAATTAAAACGGAAAAAAGAACGACCTCCTGGACGTCTGCTCGGTCCCGATGGAGAGCCGGTTTTTAGCATCTCCGCCGCCGCTGTAGACTGAAGCGGGGCCGTTCGAGAGCCAGAATGATGTGGTTGTCGGGTTTGGGGGGAGGCCAGGTGATGCACGGGGGGGTCAAAACAAGACTGGACTTTCTGATCTCCATTCATTTTCATTACTGAGGAGGGAGGAAGGAAGAAAGGAAGGAAGGAAAGTTTTCAGCTATATAAATATATACGTGAATATATATTGCCATAGTTGGACTTGTGTCTTAGCCGTGAGAATCAGGACTGGACGTTGTGAAGCCGGGTGTAACGCCTCCCGGGCTGAGCGCCCGCTTGTGTCGGTGCCCGACGACGGGGTGGCTTCACGATGAACATCGCAGGAAAGACTGAGGAAAGATCATAAACACCCTGTCGACCGTAGGGATAGTGTCACTGTTAGCTTCAAGAGATTGCAGTTATTAACAAAAAAACACAAAAAATAGAAAATGTACTTTGTGATTTGTTCGTAGCCGTTTTAGCTTTGCGCCCTCCGGGTGATACAGGTATGTCTATTAGCTTCCTGCTTGGATATTTTCGGGGTTCTCTTCCTCTCTGACCTCTTCTTCCTGTTATTTCTTTACGTAATGAAGAAAAAATGGAAATATGTAACCCTGCTTGCTTACCTGCATTTACTGTTTGTTTTTGTTGCCGTTCTTCTTCACTGGTTTTATGCAGCTCGCCCAGAACGTTTTCTATTATCCTTTCTTGGAGAAGCACGACTGCAGCTCGAGGCTGTGCAGCAAATTTGTTTTTTTATTATTATTATGGAACGGAGCGTCTGGAGACCCTGTAGCTCTGCTTTTATTGAACCTGTGAGTGAAGCCCCGCCCCCTTCAGTGTAAAGCCACCCTAACCAGACTCAAAAGCTACCAAGAAATAACAGCTAAAAAAGTGTATTTGATTACTGGTTAATCTGCAGGTTCCAGTAGGCCAAAAATATTTCCCGGTTTGCTGTAAAATACAGAAATATTTAGTTTAATGACATAAAAGTAAAAACATGCAGAAGGTGGTGAGGAGGTGAGGACACGCTGAGTAACTCGCTCAGCACAGGCAGAGTGAAATATGAAGCAATTAAGAAATTATTTTAATGAAGAATCTATTTTCTTTATTTAATCAGTGAATCATTTGTGACGACTAAAAATTCCTTCAGTGTTTCGTTTCCTGCTGCTTCTAACCAATCCTGTAAGAGCGGCTCAGCTTCCTGTGACTGACAGAAAAAGGGCGGCGCTCTCATGGTCCTTCGCCGTTGCTGCTCTCCTTTCGTTCTTTAAGGGTTTAAAGATTCATTTGATTTTTTTCTAACAAACCTGCAACGTCGTTCAGAAAAAATGTAAAACGTCTAACTCGCTGATGAACGGACTTCTTGTTGCTTTCGCTTCATTTGAAAGAAGAAGGTTCACCTGCAGCCCAGTTTGATCTCACGCCAGTAAAACCAGAGCAGATATCTTTTTAAAATAGTTTTCGCTTCAGTGGAAAGAAGTACTGAAACCTTGCGAAAGCAAATCTTTGAATAATTGAGAGCAGATCACGAGCAGCTCTGCAGGGAAACAAAGTCTGCTTTAAACACTTTAGCTCCAAACACCAACGTCAGTATTTCACTTGTCTATTAATCAGCAGTGCAGTTTATTGAAAACATGTAATTATTAAGGTCTTTACTGCAGGTTTCACTTTTCAGAGGAGTGCGGGGGGGCGGGTCGGACCTGTGGAAAAGAAAAACCATCACAGAGTCCGCGTGAAACTTTGGATCTGCAGTCTGTGTGCTTTGTTTCATAACCTAAGGATTTAGCCCCAAATAGGTTTCACCGTTTTGTTTAGTTTATCCAAAAAGTCACGAGGTTCCAAACTGACGGGGAAAACAGGATAGCTCATTAACTGTCCTCTGAAACATCGTTCAGGCCGCCAGTGACCAGGTTTCAGGGCTGCGCGTAAACGTGAAAATGTTCTTTCAAATGAAGTCTCGTACGCCACCTTTGACGTCACGGTTTTCTGTGCTCGGACGACGGGAATGTTTATGTGTGAGCAGCAGGATCCTAAACAGATTTAACGTTGCCATGACACCAAACAGTTTCTCCTCATGAATACTGAAACGTTTTTCTGTCCTGTGACCTCTGAGCTACAGTGAAGTTGAACCATTGAGCTCAAGCTGCCCTCAAGAATCGGCTGGCCTGTGTTTGCTTCGACTTTGTGATCACGTTGTGGGAAAACTCAGGATCTGATGTAAACGCATCACGTTAGGAGCTGAACAAAGTTCACGGCTCAGTTTTTATCAGCCACTAACAATAAAGTGTTCAGTGTGGTATCATCAGCACACTTGTGTTTCTATATTTGCCGTTTAAAAAGATAAATACTAATTTCCAAACTGAGGCACTGAACTCAAACCCTTCCCCCGGCCCGGGTAATGATGACCTGCTGGATGTTATTCGCTTCGTTACTGTGGCTCGCCCTTCATTAAATGACGCAGGCAGAGGTTAGACTGCAGGTGTCTTGTTTTTATATTTTTGCCGTCGTATTTAACCGCTTTAAAACAACAAGCCAAACTCGATCCTCGTCCATCTTTAAGTAGATTTTTAGGTCTAAACGAGTTCCCGGGAAGGTTCATGCGGTGGGAACGGGCTGATGCTGGATCTGGGGGCATCTGTGGCGTCACGCTGTCATTATTTTAGAGCGACAGCTGGCTAATCAGGATGCCAGGCTTGAGCAGGATTTGACAGTTTGAACTGACAGGAAACAGTTTTCCATGTTTAGAAAATAAAGTTCTGAGGAGGAAGAAATGAAAGCCTGTTTTTATTTTCCTGGTGGGGCATTTTACGAAAGCGGACTTCAGAGAGACGTGTCTGTTCTCTGTGTGATTGTGCTTTTCATGTTGCATTTACAAAGTGTATTTGAACAATAATAAAGATAAAATATTCCTGAACGTGAGGGCGAATTCGACCAGAAGTGTCAAGGAGAAGATCCTCTTTGTTTTCGTGTCAGAAGCTCACCACGTAGATCTCTGCTGACTCTCATATGAGTTACTTGATGTACTTGGATCGTCGATGACATTCCACTCGGAGATGTTTGGGAGGCTTCAGGGCGGCGGGTCCTCGTCGGTTTGTGCTCTGACAGCAGATTTGTAGTCACGTTTGAGATCTGAGCTTTACTTTAAGGCTTTTTGTGTTTCTGTCTCTCTGTAGACTTTCAGAAAAGATTGAATCAGACTTTAAATAAAAACCAACTATGTTCTCCTTTAATGCTGGGTCCAGTTTTCTGTGTGTTGACCACCAACCTTTAAATCAGGCCGTTAGCGTCGTTTCAGTCCAGAATCGGTTCAGGAGCTGGGTGTGGAGACGGGGTCAACCCTCGTGTTCAAATTTGACAGATTTAAACATTTTATCTCTAAAAGAAATGTCGCATGAGCATCAAGACGTCTAAAGAATGTCTGTTTAAATTGATCTGAGCTTCCATGTCTTTGTCCACAAAGAGGACTTCAACACACAAAATGTTTTAGTCTACATACAATTTTGTGTGTTTTTATCCAACATTCGTACACTCTTGGTGTTCCTAGTCAAAGATGACCGGTCATTACAAATGAATGGAGCAGACACCAGTTGGTGTAAATGAGTTCAGGTACATCCCCGTTTCTCAGATGGACATAGCAACACACATCGTTTGGGTTTCCTGGCAACCACCATAGGAACATTTGGCAATAGAGCCTCTTTTGCTTGGGAACAACTGTGTTGGTCGTTCTCACAGACAGCTGTGACAGATGTTTTTGAGGCCTTGCTCACAGATCACTGTGTGGCAGCACCGTGGCTGGTCGAGTGAGTGGTGAGGAGGCGAGAGGCCAGGAAATACAAAGTGAGGAAGTGTTAGAAGCTGAAAATGGCACGAAATATCATCCAGACCAAGAAATGATGAGGAGAAATTCAGTGAGAAGAGAATGACCACGGTGATGGTGCTGTCACAGAGTGGGAACTTCTCCCCACTTAAAAGTTAAGCTTTCAGCTGAAAGTCTCATCAGAATGACCACAGACAAAAGTATCAAGGATGTGGGACACGTAAAAACCAGCTTGAAGGGAAAGCAGATTTACAGAGACAACTGCAACGAGATAAGCCTGAAAGAAACCAAAGCACATGTGAGTCTTTTGATTTTTGGTGTTGTGCACAGAAAGTCATTCACCAACAGTTTACGGGATACAGAGTAAAGTCGGAGGTAAAGACCAGGCTGTCGACAACAAGGTAAGCTGGCAGTGATCAGAGAGGTTTGGAGCCTATATCAAAAACGTCGCAGTGGACGAGAATCGGGTGGCTTTAGGGGATGCTGCCCCTTCAAACAGTGTAATTATTCATACTCCTGGCAAATTTTGACTTAGTTACTTTTATTCAACCAGCAAGTTTTGTTTTGTTTTTCGTGACACAGGCATCTCCCAAAAGATAAGATGACGTACAAGAGGCATCACTGTGGGAAAAAATATTTCTCAGCTTTTATTTACATTTGAGCAAAAAGTGTCATGTCCAGAATTATTCATACCCTTCTCACTATTCTATAGAAAAGCCTTTATTGGCTATTACAGCAATCAAACGCTTCCTATAATTGCCGACCAGCTTGTCTCCACAGGTGTTTTTGCCCGTTCATCTTTAGCAATGAGCTCCAAATCTTTCAGGCTGGAGCGTCTTGTTGCCATCACCCTGATCTTTAGCTCCCTCCACAGATTCTCAGCTGGATTCAAGTCAGGACTCTGGCTGGGCCACTCCAAAGCATTAATGTTTTTGTCTGCTAACCATTTCTTCACCACGTTTGCTGTGTGTTTTGGGTCAGTGTTGTGCTGTTTCTCTGCAGACTGCCTGATGTTGTTGAGAATCTTCATGTATTGCTCTTTTTTTTCATGGTGCCGTTTACTGTGATTAGGTTCCCTGGTCCATTTTCTGAATAGCACCTCCATAGCATCAGGTTCCCACCACCATGTTTGACAGTGGGGATGGTGTTCTTTGGGATGAAAGCTTCTCCTTTCTTTGTCCAGACGCCTTATCTGAATCGTGTGTCGTATCTGAAGAAGTGGCGTCCTCCTTGATCTGCATCCTTGGAACCCAGCAGTGTGCAGTGTCTGTTGGACTGTCTGCTTCGAGACATTGGCTGTGTCCCAATTCAGCGACCGCACGCTTTGTAGTACGCATTTGTAGACCGATTACGTCACAGCGACGCGACGAAGGGTGTCCCAATTCGAAGTGTACTCCAAATGCGGTCGACAAATGTGCAGTTCATTTCCCCAAATTTGAAGTGTGGGCTGTATCCCAATTCAGGGTCTGCAGCCTTAAAAGACACCATGCTGAGAACTGGCTTTGGACTTTCAAGTACAACATTATACCAACAACTTCAGATGAGACATCCTTACTGGTGTAACATTTTCTCAGCGAATGTTTGCTTTTCCCGTTACATGGTGGTGGTAATACACAGCACTTTTATGTTTTTATTCTGAGTGGTGGGTGTGAAGATATCTTGCCAGTTGCCCGGCAGCTCCCTTCGAAGTGAAGAGGGGATGTTATGCGTCAGGTTCTGGGGGACGCGTTTTGGGGGGAAGGGCTGGGGTATGTTTTCATTTCCTCCTTGGGATGATGAATCCTGCTATGTTTAGAAGGAGAAGGGCTGAATCAAATTCAAAGATCTTTATATAGATGGAAAATTTGCATCATTTAATCAGCTTAAGCAAAAGTTCAATTTACCGCCTTCACATTTTTACCGTTACCTACAAATCAGGCATTTTATGCAATCCAATATGAAGAATTACCAAGATGTTCCACATGAACATTTTTTAATGTGCTCCTGAGCCCTCCTTACTCCAATCGTTTGATTTACACTATTGTACATTTGTTTGATGACAGCATTGAAGTGCAGACTACAAGGATAAGAGACGCTTGGAGGGAGAAATTGGTTATAGAAATATCAGAATCAATGTGGGACAAATGCTTATCAAAGATTCATTCCTGCTCTGTTAACAGCAGACATCAGTTAATACAATTTAAAATTGTCCATCGGCTACATTACTCCAAGGTTCTACACAAAATTTATCCTTCAACTTCCCCATATGTGACAGATGTAAAGTATCAGAGAGCACATTGGCTCACGCTTCCTGGCATTGACCAACTTCTGGTCCTAAATATTTGATTGGTACTCTAAAGCTTACGGGATCTCCATCTCACCCAATCCAGAAATTGCAGTTTTTGACTGTGCACGTTCCAGATTATGGATACTTGTAGTTTCTAATCTCTCTTTTTTTTTGTCCTTCTCTATTGATTATTATTGTGCTATTTCTTGTCCTATTATCTCAGCACTTGAGCTGTATTTGTTTGTTGATGGGTTTCTATGCTGGAAAAATTAAAATAAAATATTGAAAAAAATTGGCAAAAACATTCAAATGTACCTGTTTTAAGATTTCAGTGTTTTTAAAAAAGATAAAGTGAGCTATCAACAGAACGCAAAAAATTTCATGCTGTCACTTAAAAAGAGATTAACTGACATCAGGCAACACTTTACTATGCAATACCACTTTTCTACCACAAGATGGTGCAGTGACTATTTAACCAGGTAATTCATTAAGAGAAAATCTTGTTCACAGTGTCGGAGAAAAGACAAACCCTCCTGAGTAATGCAGATGAAGCTTTCTGTTCACCTGAAGAGACTGGTATCTTTATTTACTCTTTAGAGGTTTTCACAACACAGCATACACGAAATACAAATGACTGTTGTGGAAGCTGCTAATGTCAGTACGGCTTGAAATATCCATGAAAACTATGTGAGTTCCTCATCTTACGCCCGGGAACATGAAGTAGAACAAAAGAACAGCCAGAAGATGCTGACGACCAAAGATGAATGGCTCTTCAGATCTGATCTGCTGCAGTGAGAGTCTGCTGCGACGCCCACAGTGACAGGAAACACCAAAACTGTGTACAAAAACACACTTCTGCACACTGCTCAGCTCCACTGGGGGCGACATCATCCAGTAGGCGGGGCTCTCCTTCTGCACTGTGTTCAACCATTGTGTCAATAATAAGTGCTGCTGTGAAGAGAACAATTCTCAGACTGAATGTTGAACATCAGCTAGTTTCTCCTGTTGATTTAAACCTTGTTGTACAGATGGAACATTGGCTGTGGATTATTCTTGCTGCTCTTTTCTTTGGTGAGATACAAACATCAACATGTTTCCTCTGCTTAAATAAATGTGTGAGTCTGATTAATGGTGAGTTTTTAATCATGTTTATTGATCCATGTCTTCCTCTGCATGTTCTGTTCTTCCTCAGAGTGTAAAGGAGAAGACAAAGTGATCCAGGAACAAGGAGATGTCATTGCTGCTGAAGGAGACACAGTTACACTTGGATGTACTTTTGCAAGTCAAACAACACCCACCTTGTTCTGGTACAAACAAGAAGTAAACGCTTACCCAAAATATATCTTGCGGAAATTTCTCTCTGGAGCAACAGATAAAGCCCCAGAGTTCCAGGAGGACAGATTTGATGCTGAAATCAACAAGACATCAGTTCCTCTGAAGATCCAGAAGCTTCAGCTGTCTGACTCTGCTGTGTACTACTGTGCTCTGCAGCCCACAGTGACAGGAAACAGCAAAACTCTGTACAAAAACCTTTGGAGCAAAGACAACAGAATACTCCACAACATCCACTAGAGGGAGCCACACACTGTTAAACCTCTGATTCTTGTGTCATTGGACTGATGACAAAGACAACAGAGAAATGAAGCAGTAAAGATCAGAGACAGAGACAGAGCTGCTGTGGAAGCACAAAACTATTAGAAGAAAAATAACTTTATTTATAAAGAACATTTTCTAACAATGTCGAACATTTACAGTTTGTTTGTCTTCTGAAGAAACAGAAACAAAACTGCTTCAGCTGTCAGATATCACCACTCCGACATCTGAGCTCATAACCCACAAACAACTGAGACACAGTAAAAAAGAATAACAGATATTTCAATCAGAGTCAGATATCGTCTCGTATCCTCTGGTTTTCAACAACACTCAGAATCCAAAGTGATGGAGGTAAAGTTTGTGCGACTCCGTCACAGGAGAAAATCTCAAAGGCTGCAGATGAAGACCATCAGCTGACAAAATGCTCCTCCGCTTTTTTAATATTTGAATGTATTGTTATAAATTTACACAGTTGTAATAATATGACAAAGAAACTGCTGTAGAAAATCACTGAAAACATGCTGAACTCAAAGGTTGATTATAGCGTTATTAGAAAAGTTACAAAACCCTTCTTCCAGAATCGCAAAGAAATCTCCCAAAACTAGAAACTCCCTGAAATTCAAAAGGTCAAAAGAACGTTATCACAGATATAGCAGCAGAAATGAGCATCCTCTGAAGGGTGGTGCTGGCCTTCCTTAGTGATCGGGTGAGGAGGTCAACTGTTCATGAGGGACTTCTTACAAAAAAAAGAAAAATGAACAGATATTATCAGAACAAATGCTGCCAATCAGAATAGTTGTTGGAGTAGTGTAAAGGTGTTTGAAATACGGTTTTCCCCACAAAACTTTCAGCACTACGACTTCTGCTGTTTGTGGGTCTTCATGTGCAACGACAAATGATGACTCTGGCGGAACATTTTCCCACAGGTTTTACAGTGATACGGTTTCTCTCCCGTGTGGATAGTTTTGTGGGTTTTAAGTGACGTTGACTGAGTAAATCTTTCCCCGCAGGTCTCACAAACATACGGTTTCTCTCCTGTGTGCGTTCTCATGTGGCGCAGAAGGTTAGAGCGTGTAGTGAAGGTTTTCCCACATGCTTGGCAAGGATGAGGCCTCTCTCCTGTGTGGCTCTTGGTGTGGATTTTAAGCGATCCTGACGTTGTAAATCTTTCCCCGCAGGTCTTACAAACGTGAGGCTTTTCTCCTGTGTGGCATCGCATGTGGCTCAACAAATTACTACCTTGACTAAAGGTTTTTCCACACGTTGTGCAAGAATACGGCCTCTCACCGGTGTGGATTCGCTGGTGGGCCATCAAATGACCACTTTGATTGAAAGACTTCCCGCATGTTTTACAAGAGTATGGCCTCTCGCCGGTGTGGATTCTCATGTGGTTCATCAAATCACGGCGTTGAACAAAGGTTTTCTCACACGTTTTGCAAGAATGAATCTTCTCTCCCGTGTGAGTTTTTGTGTGACGCAACAAAACACTCTTTTCACTAAAGGTTTTCTCACACGTTTTGCAGGTATGATGCTTCTCGCTTGTTTGCATTCTGTGACGTGTCCTCTTTTGAGACTTTTTCTTGAAGGCTTTTTTACATTTTCTTAAGGGAAAACCATCTCCTTTCAAAGGCTGTTTACCTGTATCAGTGTTACACTTATCAGCTGGCATGGGAGAGCTTTCTGTATCATTGCTCTGACTTCTGCTTCTATTTCCAGTCGAACCTGAATTGACATTCCTGCTTCCTTCCCGATCTTGGCTCTCAGCTACAGCAGAGCTGTGAGCAGCGAGCTGGTCACTGTCTGGTTCTGCTTCACTCTGGTTGCTTTCCCTCCAAGTAACAGTCACCTTAAAAATGGTATCATTCTCTTCCTTCACTACAACCTGCTCGTCCTCCTGACTGCTGCACAGTTCCTGCTGTTCCTCTGTACTCTGAGGAGGTTCTGGTTCCTCCCGGTCCAGTCTGGAGCTCCTCTCCTGGTTACAAAGCTGCTGCTCAGGAAGAACCTCCTCCTTACAGATATGCTGCTGTGCAAGGTCTGGAAGGACAGAAAGAGACAAGAAAAATAAACAAACACTGTTATGACAATAGGACATCACCATATATTCCTATTACTTAGTCAGCGTGTCAATCACCGTTCATTGTAGCAAGTTAGGGTTTCAATCCCAGCTGTTGTGGCAGTGCAGAGTACTGAGAAGCAAGGTTTCTTTCACTTTGTAAAAATGGCTCCAAATTAATGGATGTCTACACTAATTCAGTATTTTGGACTAACAAAACCAAGATGCCCCCCTCCCAATGATGAAACTAACTGACCACCGACTCGTTTAGTAGTACTCAAATGTAAATTATTTTCCTGGTTCATTACAAACCACCAGTGCAGTGCTGTGAAATAAATGCACTGTGATTAACCGGGGTTTTTTCCACTGCCAACATGCAGGCCTCGTTACTGCCAGACCTGCTGAATGAAAAAAAAAGAAGAAGCCATCTGACAAAGTGATTCCAGCGAACCACAGCAAGAGCCAACGTGAACCTTCCTCAGAGGAGCCGGCCTACCAAAATCTCTTCAAGAGCACAGCAACAACTCATCCAGGATGTCACAGAAAAACAGAACAACACATAAAGAACTTAGCTCAATATTCAACAGCAAGACAGAATCTGGGAGACCAGACGAGACTAAAGTTGAACTTTCTGGAAGGTTTGAGTCCCGTTTTAAGTGATGTAAAACTAACACAACATTTCAAAAAAGAACGTCATAGCAACAGTCAAACATGGTGGTGGCAGTGTGATGCTGTGGGGCTGCTTTGCTTCTGGGTGACGACCAGAAAGCCCTGACGGAAAATCCCAGTCCGACTTCAAAGTCTTAAAGGATTTCCGCACCGTTGTAAACCTTCCAAATGCTGAACTGCAAAACTTTGGAACAGCTTTCTGCCTCCACTCTTGAGTCACTGGCCTTATGTAAGCATCTCCTCTTCATGTAATCTTTGTGTTTTGTCTTGATCTAATCAAAATGTAACTTTTAAAGAAAAAAAATTCTTAAACACAAAAAATATCAAACTTTTTTGAGTACAGTCGAAGGTCAAAGTCAAATAAAATTAAGATTTATATGGAATCTAAATTAAGGCAAAAAATGTACCTTTACTCTGTTTTCTTGGAAAAGTTTCTGACATTAAGTTTTTGTGCTGCTGAGAAGAGCACAAACATGAATTAATATTAATAATAATTCAGTGTCAAACTAACAACCCTCGGGCCCGTGGCTCAGAGTTTATTGGTTCATGTACAATTTTACTGACTTGTCAAAAAAGCTTTTATTTGCATATTTTAAAAATATTAATGCAATTTAATTGATACAATATTTTATATTATTTCACTTTTAATTTGAAAAATGTTATGAAAGCCTAGAAATGAATACGGTGGATTACACCCCACGCCCCCCTGCAGACTTAAATCTGGAGGCTGTGAGGACTTAATGTTGTTTATTCACACGCTGCTCCTGAATCTGTTTGTATTGCAGGTCTGTGTTTAGTTGCTAAAGTGGATGAAATGCTCGTGTTTACATCATTTAACACATCGGCGTGCAACAGAGCCGTGCATTAAACGAAGCATCAAAGCAAAGGTATGTATGTCTGTACCCATTACAGGTACTGTGCTGCAGTGGTTTGTATCATATCTATCTAATAGACTCCAGTTTGTGCATGTAAATGGAGAGTCCTCTTCACACACTGAGGTTAATTATGGAGTTCCACAGGGTTCAGTGCTAGGACCAATTCTGTTTACATTATACATGCTTCCCTTAGGCAGCATCATTAGAAGACATAGCATACATTTACACTGCTATGCAGATGACACCCAGCTCTATCTGTCCATGAAGCCAGATAACACACACCAATGAGTTAAACTGCAGGAATGTCTTAAAGACATAAAGACCTGGATGGCCGCTAACTTTCTGCTTCTTAATTCAGGCTGGACGACTGCAATTCATTATTATCAGGATGTCCAACAATCTCCCTGAAAAGCCTTCAGCTAATCCAAAATGCTGCAGCAAGAGTCCTGACAGGGACTAGAAAGAGAGAGCAGATTTCTCCTGTTTTGGCTTCCTGTTAAATCCAGAATTCAAAATCCTGCTCCTCACATACAAGGTCTTAAATAATCAGGCCCCATCTTATCTCAATGACCTTGTAGTACCATATCACCCTATTAGAGCACTTCGCTCTCGCTCTGCAGGCCTACTTGTTGTTCCTAGAGTATTTAAAAGTAGAATGGGAGGCAGAGCCTTCAGTTTTCAGGCCCCTCTTCTGTGGAACCAGCTTCCAGTTTGGATTCAGGAGACAGACACTATCTCTACTTTCAAGATTAGGCTTCAAACTTTCCTTTTTGCTAAAGCATATAGTTAGGGCTGGACCAGGTGACCCTGAATCCTCCCTTAGTTATGCTGCAATAGACGTAGGCTGCCGGGGGATTCCCATGATGCATTGGGTGTTTCTTCTTCACTCACTGTGTGTTAACAGACCTCTCTGCATTGAATCATTAGTTATTAATCTCTGCCTCTCTTCCACAGCATGTCTTTGTCCTGTCTTCCTCTCCTCACTCCTCACTGGTCTGCAGATGGCCCCGCCCCTCCCTGAGCCTGGTTCTGCTGGAGCTTTCTTCCTGTTAAAAGGGAGTTTTTCCTTCCCACTGTCGCCAAAGTGCTTGCTCAGGGGGTCATATGATTGTTGGGTTTTTCTCTGTATCTACTGTACAATATAAAGCGCCTTGAGGCAACTTTTGTTGTGATTTGGCGCTGTATAAATAAAAGGGAATTAAATTGAATTGAAGAAGGGCTCTAAAAAGATTTAAGAACTTGGAGGCCCCTAACATTCATTCACCAGCATGGTCACAGGGCGTCATCTGATTGCTGGAGTTTTTTCTGCACTACTGTAGAGTCTTTGCCTTACAGTATAAAGTGTCTTGATGCGGTTGCTGTTATTTAGCGCCATATACATTGAACTGAAATTAAAAATTGCTCTTTTGATCGTCTTATGTGTCCATTTTGGCGCTGGTTGATTATATTGATACCACTGTAACTCACACTGTGGATTTATTTTGCCCGAAAAATCGCTACAGAACAAACGTCACAGACTCACCTGTCCTGTGCAGCTTGATTTGGGGTTTCCAGGTGATATCCAGCAGTCTGCGCTGACGCTCCATCTCTTCCTCGTACTGCACAGGATCATTATCAACTTCAGGCTCCTCCTTCAGTCCCAGCTGCTCTCCCTGCTGACTGCTGCACAGTTCCTCCTGTTCCTCTTTAATCTGTGGAGCTTCTGGTTCCTCCTGCTCCACACTGGAGCTCCTCTCCTGGTTCCAGAGCTGCTGCTCAGGGAGAACCTCCTCCTCCTCCTCACAGACCTGCTGCTGTGGGACGTCTGGAGGACAGAAGAAAGAAGTCACAACCACAGAAACATTAACAGGACTTTACAGCATGACTGCGTCGCTCGTGTGTGAGAGTAAAGCCGTCCAGTCAGCTGTAAGTCACTGATCTCAGATCTGCATTTATTCAGACGAACATCTGGAAGGTAAAGCCCCCTCAGCACAGCAGCAGCACCGCACTGCCACTACAGTTCATAAATTCAATATTAGGTGTCACTGTGCCGAGCTGCACATTAAACTCTGTGTCACTTCTTTCAGTCGCGTCCGTGACTCTGAACAACAACATGGTGGACTTTGTTGTTCTCACACGTGTGTAAATGTGACCACAGGAACCGTGCACGTGCTGTGTACCACTTTAGCTTTTATGTGACATCATCACAAAGGGCCCGGGCGACCACTCTGACGTCACTGATGGAGAAATAAAAAAGACGTATTGTTATGACGTTAACACTGAACTCTTTACAGCTCTGCAGAAGAAGAAAGGAAACCAAGGAAAAACCTTTTCAGGCTAGATTACTGAGTTTAGAAGGTGCACCTGAACGCACCATCAAACACACGTTTCACCGCCAAACAAAAAGTTTTTCAAACGATTCACAGGATTGAGTGATGGATCCAGGTCAGAGAAAAGCTCAAATCCAGGCTGATTTCAGCGCCTGCTGTTTGAATGCAGCGCAGCGCAGTCCTGTCCTCTGTTTGCTCTTTGTTAGCTCACATCTCCAAAAAGTCCTCACAATCAGAAACGTCCCGCAGAGCTGTGATCAGGATCCTCCCTCAGAGGGACACTCACCTGTCCTGTGCAGCTTGATTTGGGGTTTCCAGGTGATATCCAGCAGTCTGCGCTGACGGTCGATCTCTTCCTCGTACTGGACGATCGTTTTTTCAAACTCCAAGAATATTTGTTCAGCAGCAGCAGTTAGTCGCTCGTTGATGAACTCTCTCAGATACTGAACTGAAGGCATCGTTGCTGCCGCGGCTCACACACTCAGCTCACACACTCAGCTCACACACTCAGCTCACACACTCAGCTCACACACTCAGCTCACACAACAACACAAAGCCTCCAAAAGTTCACGCTGGAACAACCATACTGCCGCCTTTTCATTGTTTACTTCCACCGGATGTCCCGCTCTGAAGTTCCGGCAGGAGGAGGATGTTCAAATACTTTGTTCCGCTTGGAATAAACGTCCTTCTTGCTTCCTAAAAACCTATTTAAATGTACCAAACAGAGCCATAAATACATAAACAGCGTGTTACTGCCACAGCTCACACACTCGGCTCACACACAGCACAACACACTTCTGGTTCAGTCCAAGTATTTCGCCGGTGCTTCCACCGGATATGACGCGGCGCTGCCCTCCGGAGACCGTTAACTGCGTCGACCTCTGAGCAGAAAATGAAAGATGAGATAAAAACAAAGAACAGACCAGTAAGAAACAATGATGACTGCTAAAAACAAGCGCGTCCATGCTCACAGGTGTACACACGGGTGCTCACACACTCAGCTCACACACAACACAACACGACACAACCGACCTCCTGCTGAAAAAAAGATTAGCGTCTCTCCCCCGTTTACTTCCGCCTGGTGCCACACGGTGAAGTTCCGGCAGAAGAGGAGAGTTGCCTTTTCGTTCCGCTTCGTAATGCTCGAACGTGTCTGTTTCTCTTGATCCCCAAACACTTTTATAACCACCATAAGTTTTCAGTTTCTGTTTTTCTCCGTTGCTGTGAGGGTCCATGCAGAGTGTATCCGGTCAAATTTCCACCAAAATCAGAAATAAATAAATAAACCAGCAGAGAGTTAGAGACCACAATCAAATTAGCTAAAATTCCACTGGTACTGAACGAGTTATTTCTGCTCATTATAAAGGAGAAAAGTAAAAAAAATAAAAGTCAGCCTGTTTATTGTATTTTGCTTTTATCTGTGTTTTTTACTTCAGAGGCAGCAGCAGGATCTATGACTGCTGTGCTTCTCTGACTGGGTGGACTGAGGTTTTCTGACGGTCCCAGATGATCTCCATCACCTTGCTGTTTTCATTTGTTGGAAATTAAAGTTTTGAAATAAACTCTGCCTGAATTAATTATCCAGTTGTTCATTATATTTGTTCATTAAGTGGGTCACAGATGGTACTATTGTTTCCATCCAGGTTTCTAAAAACCTTATCAGTGAGCTGCTGATTAAAGGAGCTGATGATGTGATTTTTAGCCTTTGAAAAATGAAAATGATAAGTTTGTGATGACCACATCTTTAAAGTCCTAGGACCTGGCGTCCACATATGTGGACATCACATTTTGGGTTATTTAAACCAAAATACTCAATTTTGCTCTACAAGGGCCTGATATCCACTTACGAGGACGTTATACTGCCACTGTTCTATCGACATTTTAAACAAATATCCTCATATGTGGCTCTGATTTTTCTTAGAAACAAAAATCAGGTTTAAAAAAATCTGGTAATTCTTTGTTTTTACATTCATCAGGTCCCAATCAGCCCAAATATCAAAGAGAAATTAAAAACGCTGCTGTGGAAGAGTTCGGGTCTTAGGAGGTTAAAGTCCTTCACATTTAATAAAACAAACAACATAGAAGAGCTGAGCTTCAGTAAATGAAACATGAATGAAAATGAAACACAAAGAATGTTATGGAACCAGGTATGGCGCGAGGCAGAAACATCCCATTGTGTAGGTTCAGACTTTTTAACTAACAGATGTCAGCGTGTGAGAGTAAACGGCTGTTTTTCCAATCAGCTGAATTCTTCTGGTTCACCACAGGGATGTTGTCTCTCTCCCCTACTGTATATTTTGTACACCAATGACTGTCGGAGTACACAGCCTAACAGGCATTTCATTAAATATGTGGATGACACAGTCATGGTGAAGAATATTCCCATAGGCCTGTTGTGGATGAGTTTGTTTCTTGGTGCAATCGGTCATTCTTAAAGATCAACACCTTGAAAACTGAGGACCTGGTAACTGACTCCAGGAGGACATCCCCCCATCCTGCACTAACAGTAGTAAACAGTGCAGCCATTGAACTGGTGGACAGTTGGAAGTAAGTTTGTTCTCGATCATGCTCTGTCCTTTGAGTCACATCTTGATGCTACAGTGAAAAAGATCCAACAACAGCTGCACGTTTTAAGGAGATTGAAAGTTTTTAATGTTTCATGTGAAATGATGAACCTTTTTTAAAATAAAGGTTTGATTGAATCTGTTTTACTGTTTTGTATCATTGCTTGGTTTGGTGATCAGACTTGGTAACTTGGTTACAATATTTAAGTGCATATTAGAAGTCATTGTCCATTTGGCCCAGCTGGTTCCATTTTCTATTTTTATTTTATGATTAAAAAGACAAATTAGGAAGATTTTTTTTTTTAAATTTCTTTGATGGACATTTGAACCGACAGGCGTCACACGCTGTTTCACCACAGAGTTTAATCCTTCAGTCAATTCAAATCTACCAGCTTGTTTGCAAATCTGCTGCTCCACACACACAAATACAAATAACTTATTTTACTTTTTATTGCTAGTTTTTAAGTCTCTCTTCATGTATTGTGTTGTAATTCCTGTGTACTGGCTTTGTGAAACATGGATTCATAATGTTAAAGGCATGCTAAACAATAAACCATATATATGTGTGTGTGTGTGTGTATACACACACACACACACACACATATATATATATAAACACCAGGAGTCAGGTTCTGGAAATTCTTCTGGTGTCTCCACATTTATAGCTCATCTAATCTGGAAACATATCTGACTCTGAGTCTCACTTTTAGCTGAGTGATGGAGAACATTTGGCTCGTTGTGTTTGCACACAGTGCAAAGTGCTCCATCCTCCCTCCTCACAGGGATTCAACTGCTGCTAACAGTCTGTGAACCAGGAGGAAGAGGAAGTGAGAGAAGTGAGACTCAAAGAGGAGACAGAGGGCGACATCATCCAGTAGGCGGGGCTCTCCTTCTGCACTGTGTTCAACCATTGTGTCAATAATAAGTGCTGCTGTGAAGAGAACAATTCTCAGACTGAATGTTGAACATCAGCTAGTTTCTCCTGTTGATTTAAACCTTGTTGTACAGATGGAACATTGGCTGTGGATTATTCTTGCTGCTCTTTTCTTTGGTGAGATACAAACATCAACATGTTTCCTCTGCTTAAATAAATGTGTGAGTCTGATTAATGGTGAGTTTTTAATCATGTTTATTGATCCATGTCTTCCTCTGCATGTTCTGTTCTTCCTCAGAGTGTAAAGGAGAAGACAAAGTGATCCAGGAACAAGGAGATGTCATTGCTGCTGAAGGAGACACAGTTACACTTTACTGCAAATACGAAACAACTTCTGCATACGCATATTTGTTCTGGTACAAACAGGACGTGAACGACTATCCGAAATATGTTTTACGGCGAGATGCTTCTGGAACTGAAAACGCTCAAGAGTTCCCGAAGGACAGATTTGATGCTGAACTCAACAAGACATCAGTTTCTCTGAAGATCCAGAAGCTTCAGCTGTCTGACTCTGCTGTGTACTACTGTGCTCTGCAGCCCACAGTGACAGGAAACAGCAAAACTCTGTACAAAAACCTTTGGAGCAAAGACAACAGAATACTCCACAACATCCACTAGAGGGAGCCACACACTGTTAAACCTCTGATTCTTGTGTCATTGGACTGATGACAAAGACAACAGAGAAATGAAGCAGTAAAGATCAGAGACAGAGACAGAGCTGCTGTGGAAGCACAAAACTGTTAGAAGAAAAAACCCTTTATTTATAACAAAATGTTTCTAACAGCTTTGAACATCTACAGTTTGTTCATGTCTCCTTTAAAACTCAAACAGTTAAAAAAAAGAAGAAAAAGGAAAAATTAAAGCTGTTTTAAAGAAATTAAATTCTTTGACACTTTCAACGCTCCAAAATCTGAACCCACAATTCACAAATAACCACGAGACGGAAAAACAAGAACACACATTTCTATCAGTGAGAGATTGTCTCATACCTGCTGGTTTAAATGACACTCAGACGCACACAGAAACCAAAGTAACGATGAAAAGGTTTGTGTGACTGTTACAGCTGCTGTTCGAAAACTGCAGATGGATGACACCAGGTGAAAAACTACTTCTCCACTTCAATATTTACACCACCATTATAAATTTAAAATGTCAGAAAATGATCCAAAAGCTGCTGGAGAAAATCACTGAAAACGTGTTGAACGTACAAATAACTGGAATCTCTGAGAGGTCGATATAATGCTATTAGAAAAGTTAAAGTCCTTTTCCAGAGTGTCAAAGAAATCTCCCAAAACAAGAAATTAGGATAAAAAAAATGAAAGAACAAAATCACAGGATGCGGCCCCGAGGCAGATCCAGAACAATTACACCTCTCGCCTGACTTGGGAATACCTGAGTGTTCCCCCGAAGGAGGTCTGAGCTTCTCTGCTCAGGCTACTGTCCCAAACCCAGCAGCAGAAGATGGATGAACTCAGTCCTGCTGGTCAGTCAGACAGGTTCTCAGTGCATCCAACCAACCACAGCAAGAAGACTTTAAACATGGCTTTCTCCAAAAGGAAAAGGAATCTAACATGTAATATATTCTAAAAGACGCGTTATGTTTTCATTAGGGCAGTGGTTCTTAAAATGTGGTATGCGTACCACTGGTGACATGTTAAAAACACAACAGCCTTAATAAATGCAGAGTAGTTTGTTCATACGTCATCACTTAAAGATTGGATATCCCACCTGCTGAGAATGTTTTAATGCAGTACAGTTGTTATTGTCACCTGTCACATCCTGTTTATGACAGTTCTAATAAATAACATTCATATAAGAAACTGCATGTGGTGTTTAATAGGTGTATACTACTGTACTCTAATGTTGGTCAAAGGCTGGTAATTTAAGAGCCATATATTTTATGTGGTGGTACTCACTGTGAAAAGAAACCCTGCATTAGAGAAACAAAGCTTCATCGCAGAACGGAAAATCAAAATCAAATGAAGAACACAGTTTTACACGTGACAACATCAAAATAGTTGTTGGTAGATACTTGTTTTCTCCACAAAACTTTCAGCACTGCAGCTTCTGCTGGTTGTGTGTTTTCATGTGAAACAACAAATGATGACTCTGGCGGAACATTTTCCCACAGGTTTTACAGTGATACGGCTTCTCTCCCGTGTGGATCGCGTTGTGGCTTTTTAGCGATGTTGACAGAGTAAATCTTTCCCCGCAGGTCTCGCAAACATACGGTTTCTCTCCTGTGTGCGTTCTCATGTGGCGCAGCAGGTTACTGCGTTTAATGAACGTTTTCCCACATAACTGGCAAGAATGAGGCCTCTCTCCTGTGTGGATCACTTTGTGTAATTTAAGTGACGATGATTCGGAAAAACATTTCCCACAGTGATCGCACTGGTGCAGCTTCTCTCCTCTGTGGCTTCGCATGTGGCCCAACAAATGACTACTCTGACTGAAAGTCTTTTCACACATTGTGCAGGAATACGGCCTCTCACCGGTGTGGATTCTCAGGTGGATCATCAGATTCCCGCGTTGCCTAAAAGTTTTGCCACATATGTGGCAGGAAAACAACCTCTCTCCTGTGTGGACAGTCATGTGGCGCAGCAAAGTGCTCTTCTGAGCAAAACTTTTCTCACATGTATTACAGGTGAATGGTTTCTCACCTGTGTGGATTTTGTAATGCTCCTTCATTTGGCACTTTTTCTTAAAAGACTTTCCACAAATGTCACACTGGAGAGATTTTCGACCCGTGTCAGTGTTACACCGACTTGCTGATGGTGGGAATTCTTCAGAATTGTTGCTCTGACTTCTGTTTACATGAAGTTTTGACTCTGGATTTCCAGAGTCTGAATCGCCCTTCTTCCCTCCTTCCTGATCTCGGCTCTCAGCTGCAGCAGAGCCGTGAGTGAGGAGCTGGTCACGGTTTGCTTCTGATTCACTGTGGTCACTTTTGCTGTGAGCAGGAGTCACCGTAGAAGTTTTCGTCTCTGTCACTACGGACTGCTCTCCCTCCTGACTGCTGCAGAGTTTGTTCTGTTCCTCTGTGCGCTGTGGAGGTTCTGGTTCCCCCTGGTCCAATCTGGAGCTCCTGTCCTGGTTCCTGAGCTGCTGCTGTGGGAGGTCTGCAGGGACAATAGGAGCCCAGAAAAAGAAAAGCAGTGAAATACATTGTTCCTTTAATCATGTTCGGGGTAATGAACATGCTGTATCATCTTTAGGTGGAAACTAGCGAGCTAACTCCCTGCTAACTTCGAACTTGGTTAAACTTCATAAATTCTGTTTTCGTGGATGCCTGAAT
The DNA here is from genome assembly GCF_057381915.1 of Diplotaxodon limnothrissa. NCBI lineage: Eukaryota > Metazoa > Chordata > Actinopteri > Cichliformes > Cichlidae > Diplotaxodon > Diplotaxodon limnothrissa. The sequence continues at coordinate 1,559,187 of NC_140613.1, read as the reverse complement.
GTTAAACTTAACTGTTACAGCTGATAGAGCAGCCACACTGATTATTTTATTAAAGATTAAAGGATTTAGACAGTTTGTAACTCTGTGACGCCGCAGTGATCGTTTGACCCGGAAGACAGCTACAGTCTGACTGGAATCACTCTACAAGAGATTGTTGAAGGTCTCAAATAACTGCTGTCTATTTTATCAATGCAGACTAACAGCTAACACGTCTCCACCAGTTTAAATGAGGCTTTGTTGGTGGATTTATTCTGTTTATATTCTGAAAGAACAGGAAGGTTACTGAGTGCAAATGTAATCCGGTCTTTAAGTCTGACGTCACCAGCCGTGTCTGCGCTCAAACTGCGCTGCAGGTCCATAAATCAAACGATCACTGAGAGTTACAAACGGTCTAAAGTCTTTAGACCGATTGTAACTCTCACTGACGTCATATATACACATCTTACTATATGTACTAGAGCTTTTCTATATTTTCATCCTGTGTCGAGCCAACTGTAATGAAACTGTGTGCCTTGTACACTTGCTGTACACTGAATGACAACAAAAGCATGTCTTTAAGCACCAAGCCAACAACATTAACCAAACAACACTCGTAGGTTTGCAGCTGACATGGATCCACTCGTTTTATACATACTTTGAGTCTAATGCTGAAACTCTTTAATTATAACAATACTTCATGGTATTTCTCTCTGAAAAATAACTGCAGCTGCATCATAAATTGTGTAACAGGGCTCTGATTAGGACCAGACCATCAGAGTGAGACTCACCTGTTCTGTGCACATCTGTCTCAGCACTGGTGGTGACGTCCAGCTCTCTGGGCTGATGGTTGATGTCTTTCTCGATCTGGGTAGAATTATTTAAAACTTTGAATGCTTCTCTGGATTCAGTCCCAACAAACACACTGGAGTCAGAGTGAGTGGCGTTACTGAGGTCACTTTCCTCGTAAGTAGCAGTCACCGTAAAGGTATCCGTCTCCTCCTCCAGTCCCAGCTGCTCTCCCTGCTGACTGCTGCACAGTTCCTCCTGTTGCTCTTTAATCTGTGGAGGTTCTGGTTCCTCCTGGTCCAATCTGGAGCTCCTGTCCTGGTTCCTGAGCTGCTGCTGTGGGAGGTCTGCAGGGACAATAGGAGCCCAGAAAAAGAAAAGCAGTGAAATACATTGTTCCTTTAATCATGTTCGGGGTAATGAACATGCTGTATCATCTTTAGGTGGAAACTAGCGAGCTAACTCCCTGCTAACTTCGAACTTGGTTAAACTTCATAAATTCTGTTTTCGTGGATGCCTGAATGTTAAACTTAACTGTTACAGCTGATAGAGCAGCCACACTGATTATTTTATTAAAGATTAAAGGATTTAAGATAAGATAGAACTTTATTAATCCCTCGGGTGGGTTCCTCTGGGAAATTCGACTTCCAAAAAGCACAGCAACGACCGAAGTTACAGTTACAGAATTGTTATATATATATATATACACACACACACACACACACACACACACACACACACACACACACACACACATACATATATAAATACAGAGACAAATATAAATAAAATATACAAAGGGGATAAATAGAATAAATAGGAATAAAAAATAAAAATACAAGTGAATTGCACATTTCAAGTATTGAGTCTATTGCACTGTTGACTATTTACAAAAAGTATTGCACAAGGTATTGCACAGTGAGGTGAAGAGGCACTACAGCTTAGTTGTTCCCCCCTCCTTTGTCCTCCTGTCTCCCCTCCCTCTCCCCTCCAGAGAGGAGTTAAACAGTCTGATGGCGTGTGGGACAAAGGAGTTTTTAAGTCTGTTAGTTCTTGTCTTTGGGAGAAGCAACCTGTCACTGAACAGACTCTTCTGGTTGTTAATGGCCGTGTGCAGAGGATGCCCAGCATTGTTCATAATGTCCAGCAGTTTCTTTAATGTCCTTTTCTCTGCCACTGTCACCAGAGTGTCCAGCTTCATGCCGACCACAGAGCTAGCCCTCCTGATCAGTTTCTCCAGCCTGGATGAGTCCCTCTTTGCTGTGCTGCTCCCCCAGCACACCACAGCATAGAAAAGTACTCCAGCAACCACCGACTGGTAAAACATCCTCAGGAGCTTCCTGCAGATGTTAAAAGACCTCAGCCTCCTGAGGAAGTACAGTCGGCTTTGGGCTTTTTTATACAGGTGCTCTGTGTTGCATGACCAGTCCAGTTTATTGTCCACCCACAGCCCGAGGTACTTGTACTTGTTGACCACCTCTACCTCCTCCCCCTCTATCTGAACCGGCAGTGGACCTTCTCTGGACCTCCCGATTTAGACAGTTTGTAACTCTGTGACGCCGCAGTGATCGTTTGACCCGGAAGACAGCTACAGTCTGACTGGAATCACTCTACAAGAGATTGTTGAAGGTCTCAAATAACTGCTGTCTATTTTATCAATGCAGACTAACAGCTAACACGTCTCCACCAGTTTAAATGAGGCTTTGTTGGTGGATTTATTCTGTTTATATTCTGAAAGAACAGGAAGGTTACTGAGTGCAAATGTAATCCGGTCTTTAAGTCTGACGTCACCAGCCGTGTCTGCGCTCAAACTGCGCTGCAGGTCCATAAATCAAACGATCACTGAGAGTTACAACTCTCATTGTAACTCTCACTGACGTCATATATACACATCTTACTATATGTACTAGAGCTTTTCTATATTTTCATCCTGTGTCGAGCCAACTGTAATGAAACTGTGTGCCTTGTACACTTGCTGTACACTGAATGACAACAAAAGCATGTCTTTAAGCACCAAGCCAACAACATTAACCAAACAACACTCGTAGGTTTGCAGCTGACATGGATCCACTCGTTTTATACATACTTTGAGTCTAATGCTGAAACTCTTTAATTATAACAATACTTCATGGTATTTCTCTCTGAAAAATAACTGCAGCTGCATCATAAATTGTGTAACAGGGCTCTGATTAGGACCAGACCATCAGAGTGAGACTCACCTGTTCTGTGCACATCTGTCTCAGCACTGGTGGTGACGTCCAGCTCTCTGGGCTGATGGTTGATGTCTTTCTCGATCTGGGTAGAATTATTTAAAACTTTGAATGCTTCTCTGGATTCAGTCCCAACAAACACACTGGAGTCAGAGTGAGTGGCGTTACTGAGGTCGCTTTCCTCGTAAGTAGCAGTCACCGTAAAGGTATCCGTCTCCTCCTCCAGTCCCAGCTGCTCTCCCTCCTGACTGCTGCACAGTTCCTCCTGTTGCTCTTTAATCTGTGGAGGTTCTGGTTCCTCCTGCTCCACACTGGAGCTCCTCTCCTGGTCCCAGAGCTGCTGCTCAGGGAGAACCTCCTCCTCTCTGCAGAGGAGTCGCAGTGGGAGGTCTGGAAGTAGAAAAGGACACAAAAAAGAAATAAATAATATTATAAAAAGGCAAATACTCCGACACACACACACAAGCTTTCAAAGTTACTACACGGAGAAAAGCCAAAACAGAGAATACACGCGTGCTGAAAAAAGGCCTCTGAGTCGCTTATAGTGTGTCTATACTGCACAATGTACACATGTGGATAACACGGGTCGGTTATGTAGAAGAAGAAGAGGAATTCTGGAGTAAGTTGGATGAAGCAGTACTGAGTGTCTGCAGGGGGAGAGAGAGTTCAACAAACATGTAAGTGAAGGGAGGAGAGGTGATGAGGAGGCGCTGGGTAGGAGTGCCTTTAAAGAAAGGATAGAAAAGGTTGTGTTGAACTTTAACAAGAGGGAGGAACACAGAGGGATGTATGAGACTGCAGGAAGGTGCACACAGGTGAACTCCATCTTATACAGAAGGTGAAATCTGAAGGAGACATAGCTGGGGGCATCAGATGGAAGTCTGCAAGATAACTTTGGAAATCAATAAGAGGAAGTGAGAGAAGACAGAGGAAGGGAATAAATGGTGGAAGCTGCTCCGAGCTCAGGAGGAGCTGAGACGGACTCCGAGTGGCAGGGAAGAGTTCCCAGACGACTGGAAAGCACAGCTGACATGCTGAGGGAAACTCTCAGGAAGGGTTTGTGTATAGTACATATTGTGTATCTGTACAGAGGAGAGAGAAGGAGGAGGTTTGCTGGAAAGAGGGAAAATTTCTCCTGGAGCAAATATTCCGTCATACCAGAAAGTGTTTTGGAAAAGAGAGCGAAAAGGTCATGTGTTCTCCTGTGTGGACGGAGCAGGAAGGAGGCGCTGTTGTTGTCTCAGCTAAATGAGTGAGTGTGTCAGTACATACGATTAAAACTTAAGCACCAATGTCTTTAAAACAAACCCCAAAACACAGCCACTGATGTACAACACAGAACAGAGAAACTCCTTCTGATTGGTCAGCATTTACGTCACAGACACAAACTGTGATTGGACACTTTGAGTGCATCCAACAATCCACAGCAGAAACACACTGACTGTGATCCAGGGCAGCACGGTGCTGTGGTGGGTAGCACTGTTGCCTCACAGCAAGACGCTCCTGAGTTTGAATCCACCCCCTGCTCACGGCCCTGTGTGGAGTTAGCATGTTCTCCCCGTGTTTGAGTGGGTTCTCTGGATCCCTCCCAGTCCAAACACGTGCACTTAGTGGGGTTAGGTTAACTGGTGATGCTAAACGGCCTGCCCAGGGTGTACCTCTCCTGTGGTAGCTGGGATACGAATGAAATGAATGAAACTCTCCTGCTTCATAATGACGACACAGTCCGGACAAAGAGCAACCAGAAGCTTTTCTACAACTTTACACGACAAAGAGTTGAGCGGACAGACCTCAGCAGAAAAGCTTCTTTGTTTTTTCTCTCATATGCGGATTAAATGCGTAGTTAAACTTTCCAGGGGCAGGAGGACGCTCACCGGTCCGGTGTTCCAGATCTACTGGCGTTTAGATCAACTGGCGTTGGTCGAACAGATGTGTGGCAGTCTTGCGTTTCAGGAGCTGCTACCGACAAACCAGCAAAAAAACGCCAAATGTGTCACCTGTGACACTTGTGAGGTTGTCTCAAACACACTCCGTCAGTCTTGATGCTGTTGAACAACAAAATGTTTAAAATGTGGCGAGTTTACCTGGTGATGTCCTCATGCGCGACGCGATCGCGAAAACAGCAAACAAGTAACACCACGCCGATGTTGTTCACAGGACAGCAAGAGTCAACGATCGGGAGACTCTTGTCGTCGTTATCGTTCCCCTCGCACGGTTTATTTCTCCGGTTTCAGCGTTTTTGCTTCACAACTACAGCGAGCAGTTTACTTTGTGCACTAACATGGACTCGAGTCAACCAGCGCCACCTCTGGCCACGTGCCACAGCCTACAGCCAGATCAGCCTGTGACACATCTGCACCACGTTTGAATTCGTGTCATGCACATTTGTACCTTTCAATTGTGTCTGTTTGTGCGTCATGCAAATAAACCTTTGAAATTAATGAAATGATATCATATATTCCTTATTGGCCTACATTTGTACAAAATGCCAAATGACATACACATAAGAATCACCATCCTGATATCAATACTTTTGCCCATACGAAAAATGTCGTGAACACACTAATATTTCACCAGTGTTGTAACATCACATGTCGTTAGCGTAGTCTGCCTGTGTCTTTTCTCTGCAAACAAACATGTTAGAGTTGGTTGTGATATACAGTCTGCATAAGTGTGGTCAATCTAATAAACATTTATAAGGAGATGGCAGTTACTGTGAATGTACAGCAGTTACACAGTGATTAGTAATAAACAGTCAGACAATGACTCTGACAATCTCATTCAATCTTGCAGACTGAATGCACCTTCTGTGGAAAGTGGTACCACACAGTGTGTGTGGACGTCCCCTGTGCAGAAGGCGACTACAAATGTTGTGGGTGCTAAATAAACAGAAACAATTGATCCCTGTTGTCTTTGCTTACTGATTGTTTTCAGTGTTGACAATCCACATTGCTGGCATTGCATCTTTCAACATGTTTGTGGGCAGATTTGGATGTACCAGGGGTAAGTGCAGCCACTCAGCCTCTACTCAATGTGATCATAGCAGCAGGTGCAGATGTGTCACAAGTTAATCTAGTAGTGGGCTATGGTCATGTGTTAGTGGTGGGAACAGTCATATCCACTCACTCTCACTGGCTGTTTATTACTAATCACTGTGTAACTGCTGTGGATTCACAGTAACTGCCGTCTCCTTACAAATCTTCATTGGATTAACCACACTTATACAGACTGTATATAACTCCAGCCATGTTGATGAATTGCCTATATTGGCTGGAAATATTCATTTTCAGGGAAAAGACACAGACAGACGATGCTTACAGGATGTGATGTGACAACACTAATGAAATATTGATGTGTCATATTTGTCCAAGGCGTATTTCATTGTTATGGAAAAAGAGAATATCAAAATCATGATGACCAATTGGAGTGGTGATTTCTATGACTTTGTGTATATAATTTGGGATTTTGAACAAATGTAGGCTGATAATAAATATATGATATCATTTCATTCATTTCAAAGGTTTATTTGCATGACGCACAAACAGACACAATTGAAAGGTACAAATGTGCATGACACGAATTAAAACGTGGTGCAGATGTGTGTCACAGGCTGATCTGGCTGTAGGCTGTGGCACGTGGCCAGAGGTGGCGCTGGTTGACTCGAGTCCATGTTAGTGCACAAAGTAAACTGCTCGCTGTAGTTGTGGAGCAAAAACGCTGAAACCGGAGAAATAAACCGTGCGAGGGGAACGATAACGACGACAAGAGTCTCCCGATCGTTGACTCTTGCTGTCCTGTGAACAACATCGGCGTGGTATTACTTGTTTGCTGTTTTCGCGATCGCGTCGCGCATGAGGACATCACCAGGTAAACTCGCCACATTTTTAAACATTTTGTTGTTCAACAGCATCAAGACTGACGGAGTGTGTTTGAGACAACCTCACAAGTGTCACAGGTGACACATTTGGCGTTTTTTTTGCTGGTTTGTCGGTAGCAGCTCCTGAAACGCAAGACTGCCACACATCTGTTCGACCAACGCCAGTTGATCTAAACGCCAGTAGATCTGGAACACCGGGGGCTTTTCGGCACATGGGCCCCCCTCTGAACCAGACTCACAAATCTTCTAATCCTAACTTTGTTTCACTAAATAATCAGGAGAGAAATCCAGGCTGATTTAAGCGCCTGCTGTTTGCATGGAGCGCAGCGCAGTCCTGTCCTCTGTTTGCTCTTTGTTAGCTCACATCTCCAAAAAGTCCTCACAATCAGAAACGTCCCGCAGAGCTGTGATCAGGATCCTCCCTCAGAGGGACACTCACCTGTCCTGTGCAGCTTGATTTGGGGTTTCCAGGTGATATCCAGCAGTCTGCGCTGACGGTCGATCTCTTCCTCGTACTGGACGATCGTTTTTTCAAACTCCAAGAATATTTGTTCAGCAGCAGCAGTTAGTCGCTCGTTGATGAACTCTCTCAGATACTGAACTGAAGGCATCGTTGCTGCCGCAGCTCACACACTCAGCTCACACACTCAGCTCACACAACAACAACACAACAGTCCCTGTGCTCAGGCACACACACGTGGAAAGCTAACGGTATTAGCGCCTTTCCTTTGTTTTCTTCCGCCTGGTGTCACGTGGTGAGCTTCCGGTGTTCCAGATCTACTGGCGTTTAGATCAACTGGCGTTGGTCGAACAGATGTGTGGCAGTCTTGCGTTTCAGGAGCTGCTACCGACAAACCAGCAAAAAAACACCAAATGTGTCATCTGTGACACTTGTGAGGTTGTCTCAAACACACTCCGTCAGTCTTGATGCTGTTGAACAACAAAATGTTTAAAATGTGGCGAGTTTACCTGGTGATATCCTCACGCGCGACGCGATCGCGAAAACAGCAAACAAGTAACACCACGCCGATGTTGTTCACAGGACAGCAAGAGTCAACGATCGGGAGACTCTTGTCGTCGTTATCGTTCCCCTCGCACGGTTTATTTCTCCGGTTTCAGCGTTTTTGCTTCACAACTACAGCGAGCAGTTTACTTTGTGCACTAACATGGAGTCGAGTCAACCAGCGCCACCTCTGGCCACGTGCCACAGCCTACAGCCAGATCAGCCTGTGACACACATCTGCAGCACGTTTGAATTCGTGTCATGCACATTTGTACCTTTCAATTGTGTGTTTGTGCGTCATGCAAATGAACCTTTGACAAGAATGAAATGACACTAATATTTCACTAGTGTTGTAACATCACATGTCGTTGGCGTAGTCTGTCTGTGTCTTTTCTCTGCGAACAAACATGTTAGAGTTGGTTGTGATATACAGTCTGTATAAGTGTGGTTACTCTAATGATCATTTGTAAGGAGATGGCAGTTACTGTGAATGTACAGCAGGTGATCAGTAATAAACAGTCAGACAATGACTCTGACAATCTCATTCAATCTTGCAGACTGAATGCACCTTCTGTGGAAAGTGGTACCACACAGTGTGTGTGGACGTCCCCTGTGCAGAAGGCGACTACAGATGTTGTGGGTGCTAAATAAACAGAAACAAATGATCCCTGTTGTCTGTGCTTACTGATGTTTTTAGTGTTGACAATCCACATTGCTGGAATTGCATCTGTCAACATGTTTGTGGGTAGATCTGGATGTACCAGGGGTAAGTGCAGCCACTCAGCCTCTACTCATCATAGCAGCAGGTGTAGATGTGTCACAAGTTAATCTAGTAGTGGGCTATGGTAGTAGTGGACTGACCTCCATTTGAAACTGCTCTAGCTGCTGTGTGATAGTGGATCTGCTACAAATTGAAGATCATAAGAAAGTTTTGGAAATTAACCCTTGTACTATGTTGAAGAACAAACAATTGACATTGATTTTGTTGCAGGTCATTTTGACCCGTACTGTGTAAATCCACTCAGAATTATCCAAAAACTGCAATAAAACAATAGCAACTTTATTTCCCATCAGATAAACATGTAGAACACAGACATACAACAGTTAGACTTTCCATAACTATTTTAGGAACAGTTTGGTTTTTCGTTCTTACAAACACATTTCTGTTGAACTTGCCCGACGTTCTCAGTTTTTCAATGCTCAACATTTTCAATTTTGTCCACATGATGGACAGAATGTAACTGTGTGCTTTCTGCAGATGTGCTTCTTGCATTCCTCACAGAAAGTGCTTGTTTTCAAACAGGAATCTTCCTAACTAAGATTTAAAACAAAAGATTTCTACGTCTCCTCCAGTCTCACAAACAGATGACAAACCAAGCGACACACCTGAGTCACTGACTTTCTTAAATCCACTCACTCTCACTGGCTGTTTATTACTAATCACTGTGTAACTGCTGTGAATTCACAGTAACTGCCGTCTCCTTACAAATCTTCATTGGATTAACCACACTTATACAGACTGTATATAACTCCAGCCATGTTGATGAATTGCCTATATTGGCTGGAAATATTAATTTCCAGGTAAAAGACACAGACAGACGATGCTTACAGGATGTGATGTGACAACACTAATGAAATATTGATGTGTCATATTTGTCCAAGGCGTATTTCATTGTTATGGAAAAAGAGAATATCAAAATCATGATGACCAATTGGAGTGGTGATTTCTATGACTTTGTGTATATAATTTGGAATTTTGTACAAATGTAGGCCAATAAGGAATATATGATATCATTTCATTCTTTTCAAAGGTTTATTTGCATGACGCACAAACAGACACAATTGAAAGGTACAAATGTGCATGAAACGAATTCAAACGTGGTGCAGATGTGTGTCACAGGCTGATCTGGCTGTAGGCTGTGGCACGTGGCCAGAGGTGGCGCTGGTTGACTCGAGTCCATGTTAGTGCACAAAGTAAACAGCTCGCTGTAGTTGTGGAGCAAAAACGCTGAAACCGGAGAAATAAACCGTGCGAGGGGAACGATAACGACGACTAGAGTCTCCCGATCGTTTACTCTTGCTGTCCCGTGAACAACATCGGCGTGGTGTTACTTGTTTGCTGTTTTCGCGATCGCGTCGCGCGTGAGGATATCACCAGGTAAACTCGCCACATTTTTATACATTTTGTTGTTCAACAGCATCAAGACTGACGGAGTGTGTTTGAGATAACCTCACAAGTGTCACAGATGACACATTTGGTGTTTTTTTGCTGGTTTGTCGGTAGCAGCTCCTGAAACGCAAGACTGCCACACATCTGTTCGACCAACGCCAGTTGATCTAAACGCCAGTAGATCTGGAACACCGGACCACTGAAGGTCAAAGTGCGCTGTTTGTGGTCCACGGAAGAACATCGGTTTGTGTGACTGAATCCAGCCCACCAGAGGGACACTCACCTGTCCTGTGCAGCTTGATTTGGGGTTTCCAGGTGATATCCAGCAGTCTGCGCTGACGGTCGATCTCTTCCTCGTACTGGACGATCGTTTTTTCAAACTCCAAGAATATTTGTTCAGCAGCAGCAGTTAGTCGCTCGTTGATGAACTCTCTCAGATACTGAACTGAAGGCATCGTTGCTGCCGCAGCTCACACACAACTATACACTCTGCTACCTTCGAACTTTACTGACCCCGACACCTGTGGAAAGTTAAGGCTACTTCAGCTTTTTCCTGTTTACTTCCGCCTGGTGTCACATAGGGAAGTTCCGGCGGTGGAGGGCGGCTAACTTTCGTTCCGCTGTTGTCACATCGCTCTCACAGAAAACTTCATGTTTGATCTGAACAGTGATTTCAATCACAAAGTGACGACACAGCAGACGGACCCACAAATCTCACCAGCAGGTCTGCCTTCGTGGTTCCTCCGGGTTCAGTGACCGTTTTACCCACAACACAAACCGTTACCATGACTACCATGAATAGATGTCCAGCCCTCTATTTTAAAGTTTGGCATTAAATTATTTTTGGGTCTGTTTGGCTGAAATAATGTTATAATTCACTAATACTGGTTTTTGCACGACTCCAATCAGTGACAACACTCACATATAAATACATCTGTCTGCTTGCTTTCTTTGCTTAGTAGTAGTAGTAGTAATAATAATAATAATAATAATAATGACATTATTGTACATGTCTTGATGCATTCTCCCTGCCATCACCACTGATCAATGGTGAAGACTGTTTGCATATTAATGATCATGAAACTGACCTCACAGCTCGTTGCTGGTCAAATTCAAATTTAAATTCAAATTCAAATTTTATTTGTCACGTACACAGTCATACACAGTACGATATGCAGTGAAATGCTTAGACAACTGATCGTGACCTAAAGAAAAAAAAAGGAAAAGGCTATGAATAAGATAGGAAATAAATATGAAAAATTAAAAAGGGTAAATTTAACTAGGAAGGAATAAAATATAAATTAAGGTTAAAAATGAAATAACTGTACAACACAAATTAGAATGAAGGGTAAATTTAACTGGGAAGAATAAGATAAAATATATAAATTAAAGTTGAAAATAAAATAACTGTACAACAAAATACACAATATAGAACTATATAAGAATGTATGAAGAAATATAAATAAATAAATAAATATATATATACACACACACAATAACAGCAGCTGTACAAGTATTAACTGGAAATGAAGAATATAGTGACCAGTGTTGTGCGATCCACATTATGTCTTGTGCAGTGCAAATATGCTTAAAGTGATTTAAGTGATGAAGTGAAAACAATGTCCAGAATGTCCAGTGTGTGTGTAAGAACCATATGTGTGGGTCAGTACTGTGTGGTGGTGTGATTGAGAGACCGTATCGCCTGCGGGAAGAAGCTCCTCCTCAGTCTCTCTGTGTTGGTCTTCAGGGAGCGGAATCGCTTTCCTGACGCTGCTGGTGTCAGTCGCTGTGCAAAGGTACAGTTTATTGGCTGGAAGCCTGCAGTCAGCTAAGACTGAACGAGTTACCTGAATTAGTGACAAAACTTTTCTCCCACTGAAACACTTCCTGGGGTCATTGTTATACAGCTTTTTTGTTATTTCTTTATGACTCAAAAACAAAACAAACAAGAAAATAAAGAGTGTGTCTTCAAACTTCACACTGATCTGAACCCAAATAAAGGAAACAATAACAGATAATGAAAATCCTATTGGTGTAATCACTTATCATCAAAGATGGGCAGTAATGCGTTACTGTAATCCGATTACTTTTTTTAAGTAAGGTGGATGTGTAAAGCGCTTTGGGGTCGTTAGGGACTAGTAAAAGCGTTTAAAGCGTGGAAGTACTGACCTTACTTTGAGTTAGATTCTGTAAAAAGTGACAAAAACATTAGCGTCTGCTGTTCACTGTGTGAAAGATCTATCACTTTATCACCTCTTCAGGCTGTAAATCGTGTTTTTAAAAAGTAACTAAGTAATTAATTACTTTTGAAAATAAGTAATCTGTAAAGTAACAGGATTACCTTTTTGGGGAAGTAATCAGTAATTAGTTACTGATTACTTTTTTCAAGTAACTTGACCAAGATTGCTTATCACACAAAAACATGAAACAGGTAAATATTAAATTATATGTTAAAAATGTGTGTTATTTACAGCATAAATTTGATATAAATTTTGAGTCAGGACTTCAGCATCTTGACGAGGAATGAGCATGAAGGGAAGAACATTTTCTAACGTTTCTGCTCAACGAATGTCAGCAAACACTCATGTTTGTGTCTGCCAGATAAAGGTCCAGCTGCTGTGTGATGTGACTGAGAGAAAGATGTAAGAAGGATAGCAGAGGAAGAAGAGAGGTGAGATTAAGGGTAAGGATGCCCAGTAAGATTTGATAAACAAACAAAAAACTATACAAACAATAATGAATGAATGAAACTCGAGCTGTGAGTGATCTTTGATCAGGTTCTCTTTGTTTGAGAGATGCTGTCAGTGTGTTTCTGACTGCGCTGTACCTTCATGATCATCCTAGATCATGAAGTTACAGAGTTTGTCAGCTGTGACGAAACAAAGAAGAGTCCAGTTTAGAGGCAGCACTGTTACTCTCCAGACAAGCTGAGAGCAACAATTCTTCTCGTTTTAACAATATCCAAGAAAACAACCAGAGTTCTTCATCTCTCACTTGGAAGTAGCAAATATAACCACACAAAGAACCAGGAAATCATTATATTTACTGTCAGGTTTAACTAATGAAGAAGCTCCTTTGTGTTTTCTCTTGTCCAGCTGTCATTTCTCATGGTGTACAGGGTCTTAGTCTTGATGCATTCTCATCCACCTAAGTAAATCTCCAAAAGTTGGAGAATTTGCATAATCATGATGGAGCTGACCTCCCCTTCAGTAGCTAATTTCAATGCAAATGTGCTGTTTATAAGGTTGGGGAAACCTGCAGTCAGCTGAGACTGAAGAAGTCACCTGGATGAGTGACGAAACGTTTCTCCAGCTGAAGACGTCCAGATGAACAGAATCAACTTTTGGAGATCAGCCTTAGGTCAGTATCCTCTGATCTGAGGACGTGATGGCTGCAGTTACAGCCACACAGTGGTAATATCCACCAAATATTAGTGTAGAGGCTTATATGTAACACTGCTAACTAGCAGAGCTGCTCTGGGCAGCGTTATGGCACGATAATCTTAAGGGAGAATAAAAAGTCGACACACATATCTCATTCCTGACGGAGGAATCAGAATCAGAATCAGAATACTTTATTGATCCCTGGGGGAAATTATTTTTTGTTACAGTGCTCCATTTTAAACCAACATTAAGACAAGACAGACAATACGCTAACTAAGAATAGTACAATATATACATATATATATATACATACATACATACATACATAAGTCACTTATAAATAAATTCTGATAAATAAAGGACTCTCCCACTACACCTCTCCAGTGCATTCACAGAGTCGTTGCATGGTAAGACCTGGATGGGAAGTGGGCGGAGCCTTTTACCGTCATTTTATTACGGCGCAAAGTACAAACACCTGTGGACACACAATCCAACACCCCCACTTGTACACATGTTGGGGAAAAACAATCCTCCGGAAAAAACATCTTACATTCCAAACACAAATACAGAGAATTTTTCTAACTTAGACTTTGAAACTGGTTTCGTCATCATATCTGCTACCATTGACTCAGTTGGACAGTAATCAATGAGCACTTTCCTTTCATGTACAGCTGACCTTATAAAATGATATTTCACATCAATGTGTTTACATCTTTGTCTGTTCACTGGATTTTTTGACAAAGCGATTGTTCCCTGATTGTCCTCCAATATCATAGGTATTTCATACTCAAACTCATCAAGATCTTGAATCAAATAAGTCAAATACATACATTCCTGAACTGTTGCTGCTAATGCCATGTATTCGGCTTCACAAGTTGATAGTGCTGTAGTTGTCTGCTTTTTGGTTTTCCATGATATCAAAGGACCATTTTCATTTAGGCTTACACAATAACCTGTCATACTGCGTCTATCAGAAACATCGGATGCCCAATCTGCATCACTGTATGCTTGTAGACCTAGTTTTCCACTTGAACATTTCCTAAAACACAGTTCTTTTCCTCGACTACCTTTTAGGTACCTCAGAACATGTTTCACTGCTGTCCAATCATCAACAGTTGGCGCATTGAAATGTTGTGACAGTTTGCTGACAACATAGCTTAAATCAGGTCGCGTACAATAGCTCAGATAAATAAGACATCCTACCGCTTCACGATATCTCCTCACATCTGGTAATGTCTCGAATTTATCAGAATGAGTCCATTTCTGTTCACAGGGTGTTAACCTTGGCTTACAGTTTTGCATGTTAAATCTCTTTAAAATGTTCTCAATATATATTTTCTGTGACATTCTGACACATTCTTTTTCTTGAATAAAATCTATTCCTAGAAAATGGTTAAGTTTCCCCAGATCTTTCATTTGGAATTTAGAAGAGAGCATTTCTTTCACGCCTGAAAGCACATTTTCATTGTTAGCTGCAATGAGTAAATCATCCACCCACACTATGATGATTACTTTTTCACTTTCAGTTTCTTTTGAATACACACAATGATCAGCAATATTTTGTCTAAATCCACAACTGCTTAAATAGTCATGTAAGGTTTGGTTCCAGTTACGACCCGATTGCTTCAGCCCATAAAGTGATTTCTTTAGTCTGTACACCAGTTTATTAGTCTCACTTGATTCTGTCTCAAAACCTTCTGGTTGTTGTATATATATTTCTTCATTTATTGGTGCGTGTAGATAGGCGGTTTTTACATCCATCTGGTGAACCAACATATCATCCTGAACCACTTTCTGCATCAAAACTCTCACACTCGATAAGTTAGCAGTCGGTGAAAAAGTCTCCTCATAATCAACTCCTTTTGTTTGACTAAAACCTTTAGCCACAAATCGAGCTTTATATCTGTCTGATCCGTCTGAGTTCTTTTTAACGGCATAAACCCATTTACCCCCCACTGCTTTCTTACCCTCTGGTAAAGTGGTTAAAGTAAATGTGTCATTCTCCTTAAGGGATTGAATTTCTTCATTCATCGCTTTTTCCCATTCTTTTGACTCACTTGACACAATAGCTTCGCTAAATGATGTGGGTATTTCACACAACAATCTGTAGCAATAATCAACACTGGTTTGCATCTGTTCATTTTCACACTCTTTCACATCCGTGATATAATCACTCAAATAATCAGGTCTCTTTCTGATTCTGGATGGATAACGTGTAGCTCCAGCATCTACTTTATCATCAGTTTTAACCTCGGACTCAGTTTGACTGCTTTCACTACCATCTGGAATATCCTCATCCTTCGTCTGTTTGGGTTCACCATCTTTTCTGGATTCATAAACCTCATCTTCATACATCTGATCACTCTGTGTTTGTTGATCCATTGTCGCGGGATTTAGTATTTTTATCAATCTGTGCTTTTCAACTTTCCCGGTTTTTGGGAAATAGATCAAATATGCTGGACTATTTTTGTCATATCCCAAGAAAACACCTTTGTCGCATCTTGGATCCAGTTTTCCCCTATTTTGTTTATGTTACAGGAAAAATGTTTCTATGTTTCTTTACCTTCTTTTAAATGTGCAAGCATGCCCTTTTGTCTATGGTTAGATTAGTTCAGAATTATCTTTTTAGACTTTCTCAGCAAAGACATACTGTTTTGGGACATATTGTTTTAGATTGTTTTATCTCTCACAGCCTTCTCCCAGCTCTCTGCTGACGAGACTAGCGCCACATATGGAGTTGTTTATTTTATTTGTTTTGTATTTTCTTATCCTGTTCTCACTGTCTTTCCTATAAAAATTACCAAGCCACTGTGCATGGTGTGAGTTGTCCTTAGCAGCTCACCCGTGTACACGTTTGATAAAGAAAGTAACTTTGTCTCATTGTGTCTTTATTTCTCCTGGGTCTTTTACAGAGTTTTCCCCCAACATTTCTTGGTCCTTCGGAGCCGGAGCGCCTCCATCGTGTCCCATCTCCGTGACCAGTCCACGTTGCTCGTCTGTCGACAGCCCACACACTAGGTGTGTGGTCAAAGACCAAGGGCGTTAAATTCGAGTCTTGGCCAATGTTCTTAGAAAGCGACCCACGGTGGTGGGGCCCGATCGAGGTGGACCAGACCCGGCGACACTGACCAGGTAGATACAGACACACTGACACAATCTTGCGTAAAATCGTATTTTAAATTCAGGGAATTTAAAATAGCGAAAGTAGCTCGTCGCGACTGGAAGCTCCCCACTTCTGTGGGTTTAAAGTAGCTCGTCGGCTGGTAGCTTGGAGCTCGTCGACTGGAAGCTCCCCACTCTTGTGGGTTAGGTTTGGAGCTCTGGGTAGCTCCCCCAGCTGGGTCAAGGGAATAAGTAGCTCGTCTACAGAAAGACTGGCAGCTCCCCTTATGATAAGGGTTCCGATCGCGCGAATAAGTGTGAATGTGAATGTATGTGTGTGTATTGTTGTAACTAACGGAGCAAGCTGAATTTTCACGGTCCAATAAGAGACTGAGCTGCTCCTACTGTGTTTTTCTTTTACTGCTATTCACTGACGTGCTGGTGAGTTGAGAGAACGGTCGAGTTCCATCTCGTAAAGTTCACACCGCTTTTGGAAATAGTCCGAAAGTAGAAGGGCGTGTGAGCAACCACTCTCGTCTCTAATACCAGCGAAGGTGATAGCAGCTGTATCGTGTATATATTACTTAAACAAAAATAAGTAAATACATAAATAAGATGGGTAATCAAGCAAGTGAAATTAACACTCACTCCTGCTGACGAGCAGTGGTGAGAAAAGAAAAGTCCAGACGCCGGACAAAAACAGTGTCTGTAAACTGAGAGATTTAAGAAAACAAAATATAAAGTCAGAAGAATAGAACTCAACTGCCAGTTTAGTAAAACCAGAAGACGAGACACTGTGCAGTTCCCACAATCCTTTTAGTAAACCATCACTCATTCCTGCAGCCGCATCTGCAGCACCACCCATATCAGGAAGAACTTAATAATCCCTTATTAAGTGAAAACTAGAGATCACAGTAGTTTGAAGTAGTTTAAAAGGGTTGAAAACAGACCCCACTGAGTAGATATAAATATAAAAAGTACGAAATAAAGATGAACAAAGGGAAAATTACAGTAGAAATTATCTTTAGAGTATTTGAAATTAATAATAGCAAGGATAACAACCTGTAAAGTGATATTAACAATGAAACACAGTTGGCATGATGACCATGCCCAGCATGTATAAAATGAATATAAAGCAAATAATTCACACGAAAATATTTTAATAAAATAAATAAGGTATATTAAGGCTGTGTCACTGTTCAGCCAAGGACAGTGTGTGAAAAGGTAACTGTCTCCACCCTGGGAAAAGGATGATTCTGCAGGTCATCTGAAGCCCTTGATGGATACAAAATAAAATATAAATAATATATTATAATAGAACTGCCTGGTCCGCCATGCAACAGAGAGAACAAATGTGACCGCAGATTGGATGAGTTCTAAATTATCTGTTTGCTGAATAAGATGATCCTAACTAACAAATTGGCTCAGTAGTAATATAGTGGTACACACTGATAAAATATTATAATATGCTATTGCTGTTATATAAGACAAAGAGGATAATATTAACAATGACATAATATTAATATGAAGAGGCACCTTAATCGGTTATGATGTGAGGTGGATAATTGTTAAGCAGTAGTCTGCATCAAGCTTAAGGTTTGCTGAAACTCAGTGTAATGACATGTGAGATGAAGACAATACGGAGAATAACTAAACTAATGAAGTGCATAGAGGCACTTGACCAGCTTGAAACCTATCATCCTAGAATGACACATTGCTGAGATATAGAGCACACCTATAATAACAACCAATAAGCAAAACCCTGTAGACAACAGCTAAAACTACAGGATTGAGAAGCTGAATTAAATATGTAGACACTGCTAAGCTGATGAGCATGTTACACATTTTCTTTTCTTTTTATTTATTTGTTTCTTTTAGAGCAGAAGCTGCTGTAACACACCCAAAGAAAGACTCTAGGTCTGACCAACCATCTCAGTCATGGGCAAAAAGATGTCAGTCAATAAAAGTCTAAAAGATAATTTATTGACAAAAAATATATCAAGAGATAAAAGATAAAACAGTCCAGTGTCCCACTTAAGAATTGTATAAAAACACACAGTCCCAAGGCCAGAGCCAGCTATGCCACACGGCCAAGTTGCACTCCACATGTTGCCTTTAACAGGGTTAGAAGTTGTCCTTGGAGACCCACCACCCTGCAAGCATATAGTCAGTGGTCACTCAAGCCTCTGCAACCCTGCTGCCTTTAGGCTGTGGCATATAATAGGCCCTGGCCTGCACAGAGAGACAAAACGACACAGCAGTGTTTGTAGTGTGGGCTATAAGAAGACCAGTGTATCAGTGCAATCAAGTACACCTGCCTCTAATTAGTCCAACCCCATTCCAGCCATTGGCTCACCAAAAATGTGACACACACAAAACCACTCCCAACCCAGTGCAACTTCACACAATAATATGGAGCTGAATTAACACAGGCACATTAGTCTACCATGTTACAAGCTGCATGCTATTACAAGCCAACATATGCAGACTTCTGCCTTGTTCGGGTGGCAGCATTTTTCTTTTTTCTTTTGTGTCCTGACACGTTTATGTTTTTTGTTTTTGTTTGATTATTTTGTTGGTTTTGGAAACGAATTTAAACGAACTTGTGACAATACTTGAGAGTCACAGTGACACATAGTGATTAGGCATATGATTGAAAAATGCCTAGGTTTAGAGCTGTGAGCTATGCAAAGTTAAATATATATATACATATATATATATATATGTATAAATGGGAAACAACCCTAACTTGAAAGTTTGAAATGTGTGAGATCCATGAATTGTTTGAAAAACTAGAAATTATTCAACACTGCCTTAAGTGAAAATGTAGTGTTGCATCTATTCTCCCAAACCAAGACAAACAAAAAAGAAGAAGCTTTCTGTAACTTCAAAATAAGGCTGACTGTTGACAATAGACTAAAACACTAATTCGCAGGTGGCTATCAGGAACAGAGAGGCGAGCAAAGTCACAAACACCAAGGCTGCAGACAGCCACGCAGAAACAGCAGATAACATAGAGACAACGCCTGCTAGAACCGTGGAGAGGAAGGTCACTTCCCACGAGATTGTAGGAGTAGAGGACAAATTAGTTGTAAAGTCAGCTTCAGGCCACACAACTGCACAACAATTAACTGCCCTTTTAGAACTAGTACACACAGCAAGTGGCCGCAGGTGCTTTATTAAATGCATATATGACCCGTCGTGTCCAGTAAATTTGCTAGGTAGAGACGCTCTGACAAAACTTAAGATAGCAGTCATGCCATTCTTTTCTGGTATTACACCTGAGTGCCAGAAACCGACCGAGTATCACAACATTCTGAGATTTAAACAAACTCCAGGCCCAGATCCACCTTATGATCAGCAAGTGTGGAAGCTAGGAGAACAGCATTTGACCTTACAGCACAGGCCGAAATTGTGTAGGTTACGCAGTAACCACAGATAGTAAAATAATAGAAGCAAAACCACTTTCTTCTTCATGTCCTGCACAGAGCGCTGAGCTGATAGCTGTGATACGCGAAAGCTAAATACACAAAGACAAACTAATAAACATACATACAGACAGCCAGTATGTTTTCTCTGCTGTGCATCATTTTGCAAAAAATTTGGCATAACAGAGGAATGATTACACCAACTGGCAAACCAGCATGCCAACCTCTTACAAAGCCTACTGACTCTTTCATTACTACAGGCAACAATTTTGCTGACAGAGCAGCAAAATAGGCGGCACAAAAGACAAACATCACATTGATGGCAGCAAACACACATCAGATTCCACTGGATGTGTTGAAAAATGAACAAAAACAGCAAGCACAGCAGAGCAGGCAAAATGGTTAAAACACGGTGCAGTTCTGACAAACGACTTAATGATGTGTTATGGCAAGCCAGTGTTGCCAAAAAATTCCTCCACAAAATGGCGGCATTAGTGACTCATGGCTGTACGCATTTGTCAACGGGGGGACTGACCAGTATTGTCAACTCTCATTTCTACACTGTAAATTCTACACTGTAAATTTTGAAACCTCAGCAAAACAATTTGTCAGAACGTGCATGACGTGTCAAAAATATAATGCTCAGGGAAACCTGAGACCACACAATCCACATGGACTTTATTGAGCTAAATGAATGCCAAGGGTAAAAATACACCCTAGTGGTTATAGATGTATTCTCAAAGTGGCCAGAAATCTACCCAGTGAAAAAGGCAGATACAATTTCAGTAGCAAAATGTATGTCTAAGTTGTAGGAAAATAAAGAGATGATTGTAAATGACGAAGAATGTAATGATGTCTATCAAGTGTCTTGCAGATCACAGCCCGGTGACTGGGTTCTGATCAAAGTGCTCCAAAGGAAAAACTGGAGCTTGCAAAATAGCGGAACGACCATCTTGCATCCATCAGAGCCAGTAAGTGAAGCCATCTAAACACAGCTGACGGCAGGCTTGCCCACTTGTTGTGATCTCGCCCGGTGGAGGGGTCAGCTTTCCTGGCCGGGGGGTCTACTCGCGACAGGAGGGTGTGTTCCGTCGTCATGAGGTGGTGGCTCTTAACAACTGCAGCGGCCCTGACCATGGCCGGGCTCCTCACCTTTGCTTCCGTGAGGGACAACAAGTCACGCTATATGTAGAAAAGGCAGACACTGTATGACAAAGGACAGTACACCAAGTTTCCCCATGGCTACGCCACTAACTTCTGGTGGCAGTTTATGAACACTACAGCTCACTTGAATAATAAAACTGACTGCTATGCATGTACCCATATGCCCCTATCCTCACAGACGTCTGGCCTGTGGCCGTACAGCATACCTGAAGATCGCAGTTGGTGTCTGTTGGGCCTGGCAACACATCCAGGCTACGGTACTCTTTGGTCCAAAGCCAACTACAGCATCCCAGCAAAAGCAACCTGGAGGTCATCATCACTCACAAATGTGAACTGTTCCGGACAGACCTACCTACTGACCTGGCCCCAAGTCTCAGACCCACTGCCTGATGTAATTCTACTGAACAAACTGAACGCATCACAACTGCCAGTATGTGTGATGAACAATGGATCGCGGGCAGTGGGGGAGCTGCCTACTCACCTATGTAAGTCCATATACACTTTCTGCCCACCAAGGAACGAGAGGAAGTGTATGACCTGTTCAATCAACGCCACCTGTGCCAGTAACACGACGCTGATGGCCCTAAACTGTCGCTCCGACTACAGCTACCGAATGCCACTACAAACAAAGACTCAGTACCAGACAGGATGTGCACGGACGGCACCCAGCAGCAGAGGAACCAGAGTTTTGGCTGACTGGTACTTCCTATGTGGCAACAAGGCTTATCTGTCACTCCCTGAAGGTTGGGGAGGTCTGTGCGCCCTGGTGGAATTATCAGATCACGTTTTCTTCATGCAAAGTGTTGCACATCACCCAAGCAGCCGGCAGAGACGTGAAGTGGACATCGCCTCCCCCAATTCTTTCGGCATTACCGTGGACACTGGAGTGCCGGGAGAGTTTCGCATCTGGGGAGGAGGAGTGAAATTCTTACAGAGCTTGATCCCCGGCATTGGAGTTGCCGAGGTGCGGGATCATGTGGAAATCAACCGATATGCTCTGCTACGACACATCAACTTGACTAAGACCCTGGGAACGGCCTTAGCAGGAGAACAGCAGGCCATCAGAACGATGGTGCTGCAGAACAGACTGACACTAGACCTGCTAACAGCATCACAAGGAGGAGTTTGCAAGCTGATCGGGGAAACATGTTGCACTTTTATCCCTGATGGATACGAAACTGGAGGAGACATTTATGAAGCTTTGCAGAATTTGACCGCTCTGCAAAAATATGTCACTGACCACACACCTGGAGCAGCTACAGCACAAGGCTGGCTGGACTGGCTGTTCAGCGGTTCATGGCTGGCTGCTGTAGCAAAGCCATTTTTCCTTCTAGGTCTCATCATGATAGCACTGCTCATATTAGTGTTGTGTGTGTTGCCATGCCTAAGAGTAATGATTTCACAGATGATAACAACTACAATGACTGCTTATGTTGCCGTGCCTGAAGAAGAACAACATCCCGTTGCAATTCTGTTAGAGGAGAACTTGTACTAGCTGCTAATAAATGACGTGGTGATTAAAAATGACTTGTCAAGTGATCATGCACTGATTAAAACATTAGTAGGTTATGCAAGTTTTCATGCTTTTATTTTTTTGAAGTCTTCAGTTTTAAACATAAAGTTTCCATTTTAAATATGAAGTTTTCATTATTTTACATATAAAGTTTTCAATTTAAGGTTTGCATCGTTTTAAGTATAAGGTTTCATGCTTGTTTTTTTTGAAGTTTTCATTTTACATATTAGGTTTTCATCATTTTTAAATATAAAGTTTTCATTTTACTTTTCACCCTTTTATTTTTTGTAAGTTTTCGTTTTAAAATATATCCTTTATTTTTTGTAGTTTTAGTTTTATTATTTTTTCTTGTTTATTCCACTTGTTATTTCATTTACTATGTTTTTCTTTGTATTATTTTCTTTTGTTTTATTCTTTAGACCAAATGACTGCCATTTCTGCTATGCTGACATTTTGAAAAATTAAAAAATTGTTGTTTAAGATACTTAATAAATAACCTTCACAGACAATTGTTGTATACATTTAAAATAAGTTAAAACAGGAGGGAATGTTACAGGAAAAATGTTTCTATGTTTCTTTACCTTCTTTTAAATGTGCAAGCATGCCCTTTTGTCTATGGTTAGATTAGTTCAGAATTATCTTTTTAGACTTTCTCAGCAAAGACATACTGTTTTGGGACATATTGTTTTAGATTGTTTTATCTCTCACAGCCTTCTCCCAGCTCTCTGCTGACGAGACTAGCGCCACATATGGAGTTGTTTATTTTATTTGTTTTGTATTTTCTTATCCTGTTCTCACTGTCTTTCCTATAAAAATTACCAAGCCACTGTGCATGGTGTGAGTTGTCCTTAGCAGCTCACCCGTGTACACGTTTGATAAAGAAAGTAACTTTGTCTCATTGTGTCTTTATTTCTCCTGGGTCTTTTACAGAGTTTTCCCCCAACAGTTTATAAGCATAGCACAATGATCCGAATTTTTTCATTCTAGAAAGATCAGGTCTTTTTCCAGTTAACATCTTATACGCTGTCTGACCTGTGCGTTTGTTAAAACATCGGTTCCGAATCACTCCCGCGGTTTGTACTGCATATGGCCATAAAGACTTTGGCAATTCGCTCTCAACTAACATGCATCTCGCCATGTCAAAAAGTGTACGCCAGTTCCTCTCTGCTGTTCCGTTTTGATGAGGCGAATATGGCGCCGAAGTTTCCTGCCTAATGCCGTGTCTACTTAATAAATCTCTGAACTGTCTGCTTGTAAATTCAGTTCCATTATCAGAACGAATGCACTTGATTTTCCCATATGACGCCACCTCTGCAATAAATCTTTCAGTTGCTTGAGTTGTATCACTTTTGTGTTTCAGATTATATACAAATGTTGCACCTGAATAATCATCAACAAACGACAGAACATACTTAAACCCTTCTTTAGAGTTTGGCGTAATCGGACCAGCTAAATCCGTATGTACCAACTCTAATGCTGCCCTGGCCTTTTCATCTGGTTCTCGGTTCCTAGTTTGAGTAAACTTCCCTTGTATACAGGCTTCACATTGCATATTTTTGTTGATTTTACCCTTAATTTCCATTCCATCAACGACATTTTGCAGATTTTGAACATCCTCATAATTACAGTGTCCTAGAATTTCATGCCACGTTTGCATATCAAAACATCCATTACATTTCTCTTCAAACTCTTGCACAGTGTTTATAAAGAACAGTCTCTCGTGTTCATATATAGGGAATTTTGTTCCATCAACATGTTTAAGAAAACTGTCCCCGTGTTTGAAAACCACAGTGGCTCCGTTACTAGTAGCTGCTTTTACTGACAAAATGTCCTGTGGAAACGATGGAATGTAGAGTGCTTGTTTCAATGTTACCTTGTGACTGCGTCCTTTACTGTCAATCATACTTATCTCAGCATCTCCTCGCCGCTTTGCAGCTCCTCTGCTCCGCCTTCCGTCAGCCAACTCTACACAATGAGCCTCGGGTCGAAATGTGTCATCAAAAGTCTTAAAACTCTCGATCTTCGTAAAGATATGTGACGTCGCTCCCGTATCCACCAGTAGCTGGTTATTCAGCATCTCTTGGCCGCCGTCCGGGACCCTCTGGGGTTCGGAGCCCGTCCTGAACGCGTAGTCCTTCTCCACAACCCCTCTCGCTTCATCCCGTCTTAGCTTCCTTCTACAGGTCGCATCTTTGTGTGTACTACTCCGGCAAAAACTGCACCATACTCTGGATCGGCACCTTCTTGCAGTGTGTCCCTTTAGTCCACATTTAAAACACACAATCTCATTATTCTTTGATCTTCGGTCATCTGCTCGCCATGAAGTAGAATCCTGGTCTAATTGCACTTTTGTCCTCATTACGTTGTCATCAGTTACAGCTGCACGCATTCTCTCGGTTTCTTCATAACTTCTGAGTTTTACTTTAAACTCTGAAAATGTGATTTTTGCTTCGCTCTGTGTAACGTGCACAATCAGGGGTTTAAACGTCTCTGGTAGACCTCTCATTATCATTGCGATCAGAAGTCCATCAGTTAATGACTCACCCGCATTTTTTAACGCTGTGATAATTGCTTCTGCTCGGATAATATAGTCCGTCACACTTTCATTCTTTTCATTTGTGAGAGAAGTAAGTTCGGTGTACAGACTTATGATCCTTGGCTTGCCCACTCCTGCATAATGACCTCTCAAAATTTTTAGGGCTTTCCGTCCGTCATCAACTGCATCTCTCATAACTAACGATAAACTTTTGTCATCCAGAAATTGTATCAACTCTGCATATGCTTCTGCATTTTTGTCATCATCTTCACCATCGGCTTCTTCATCACCCTCAGCCTTTAAGATGACATCTTTCAAACCTTGTAGTCTGAGATGACCAAGGAACTTCGTTTCCCATATCTCATATTTCCTTTCATCTCCATCAAACTGCAAACGGGAATATCGACTGCCCGACTCTGCCGTGCGTCTGCTCATGATGCACAAAAACGCTTACTCACTCAATCGTGCCAAACTTTTAACACCTGCCGGTAACCTGCGGCTTTCCAGGAAACGCTGCCCTTCCTTTGGCAGTTACAGGATCTCTAGGATCTCTTTCCTGCTGCTCTGGGCCCATAACCTGTTAGCAGAGCTGCTCTGGGCAGCGTTATGGCACGATAATCTTAAGGGAGAATAAAAAGTCGACACACATATCTCATTCCTGACGGAGGACTCTACCACTACACTTCTCCAGTGCATTCACAGAGTCGTTGCATGGTAAGACCTGGATGGGAAGTGGGCGGAGCCTTTTACCGTCATTTTATTACGGCGCAAAATACAAACACCTGTGGACACACAATCCAACAACATTCACACTTTTCTTTCTTTGAACATAGAATTTCATTTACAGGATAATAAATAACTGGGTTTGGTTTAGAATTAATTTAAATACTCATATAACACTGTATTCTAAAATAAGTGCGCACATTTTAGTTGACACTGTTATGTATGATTTAATCTTTTTGTTTTCTGAGTTACCTCAGCTGCAGCTGCTCCAGTCTCTTGATTGATGAGCCAAGAGGTGGAAAAGGGGCGGAGCAAGTCTGTATGGAGAACTGCAAACTGGCTCATACCATAACTCTGGATCATGGGGGGAATTGGATTTTTTTTAGTTAGTTTTTTTGTGTATTTTACCCCTTTTATGTGTTTTTGTGGGATGATCAGCCACTATTAAGTTTCTCCTTTGTCTCACTTACCTGACAGAGGGAGCTCGACGCGCCGCCGCTTTGACAGCTGGCTCGGGCAGGAGTTGTTCGGTTAGAGGCTTGCTGTTTGGAATAACACTCGATCGCCGGTGGATTGGCATAATCTGGACTGTGACTGGGTCAGAATGGCAAGTAGTAGTGGAGGGCTTTCTGACGATGAGGAAATGGACATTGATTGAAATAAATTGGACATAGTAGAAACGTGGGGGTTAGGAAGGACAGGTTGAAATCTGCGCCAACACGGAAGCGAGCACTTGAAGAGGAAGATGGTAGGCATGAAGTAATGATGGAAGAATTTAAAGTGATATTGAAATTCAAACCTGGGAATGAAATAATGGGACTGAGTCCAATTGCTCTGACTGAGCTCTGAGCTGGCTAAGGTGCTCCGAGACGGGTGATTGTTTGTGAAATGTAAAAATGCAGAACAAAAGTCTAAAGCGCTTGTGGTGGAGGTGTGGTCCAGGTGTTCTGGGAATCCATCCTACTTGGCAAACCATCCTACCCGTTGTTTCTGCGCATGCGCACAACATGAAATTAACTGCCAAACCATCCTACCTTTGTTAATGTCACCTGCAAGCATACTTAAACTGCTAAAATTCAGTGGCGAACCATCCTACCTTTGTCAACATGAGCTAGAAACGTACTTTAACAGCTAAAATTGCCAAAGTAGGATGGTTTGTCAGAACACCGGGCACGGCTGCAGGGGAGGAGTGGTGCAGTGAGCTCAACGGGGCGGTGCTGGAGACGCAGGTGAGAACAGCTGATGGCGTTCGGACTGATGATGGTTTCCTTCCCCTTTTTTAGTGAGATGGGAGAGGAGCAGAGAGGAAGCTGGGAATCAGCTGAGACCGGAGCTGTCAGACTGTGCACAGTCATAACAAATGAAAACTAAAAATAAACGTGGCATCTGGCGACAAAGAACTGTGCGTGTGTGTGAAGTGCATTTCACAGCGCTCAAGTTGAAAATGCTTTGTAAAAAAGGAGATTATGGACAGGAAGGTGGTTAGTGAGAGGAGAGGATGTAGAGGAGTGATTTCAGGTATTCCCAGTGGGGAAAATCTGGAGGAGATGAGGAAAGTGATCAACGGAGGAGAAATCACTGGAATAAAAAGACTGCAAGCTGTTAGAAATGGAGAAAAATAGTCCGTCAGTACTGCTTGAGTTCCAAGGGAATAGCTGCCAGAGAAAGTCATGGTGGAGTACATGAGTTTTAGTGTCCGTGTTTATGTGCTTCCTCCACTCAGGTGCTACAAATGTCAGAGCTTTGGTCCCATAGTGTGTAAAGGAAGAGTGAGGTGTGGAAGATGCGGGGGAGAACATATGTATGGTGACTGTGGCAGGAGTCAGGTTAAGTGTTGCAACTGTGGGTGGCCACATGCAGCAGCGCATGACAGGTGCACAGTAAGGAAGCAGGCAGCAGAGATTCAACAAGTTGGAACAGAGGAGAGGATATCTTATGCAGAAGCTTTGAGGAGAGTAAATAACAAGGGCAGAAAACCTGATGAGGAACAAGGAATAGGTGATGGGAGAGGGATGGAGGAGAAGGGCAGGAATCAGCCTGAAGTCCAAATGGATAAACGTGTCTTGTTCTTGGCGCAAGTCAAAACAGAAAAGATCAAGATAGTAGTAAAAGCAGCAGCAAAGTTTTTCAAAGTGAAGATTTGTCTTGGGGAAAAATACATTGAGATCTTAGTCATGGAGAATGTACATCAGACCCACAAGCTATAACTTAATGCTAATTCTTCAATGGAAAGCTAGGAGCGTATTGCAAATGGACAAGAACTGAAGGGAGCTATTTGTGCATTAAATTTGAAGCCGGGTATTATATGTGTACAAGAAACAGATTTAAACCAAGTCTAGACTTTGTTATTCAAGGATACTCGAGCATTCAGGTGGGTAAAAGTGGAGGATGTGCAACGTTTGTTAAGAATGAAATTAAGTATAGTCGGCGACAGCAGAGTTAGAGGTGATAGTTGTAGAAGTATGGTCTCAGAAAGGAAATATCAAAATAATTAATTTTTAGAGTCCGTTTAAAAAGTTGGAGAGGAAAGAAATGCAAATGCTTCTTAGGGATTGGAGAGGGAAACTACACCAAGCACTTTATAAGGGCAGTGTAATGACACCAGTGGGAAGGTGGTAGAGGATGTAGTTGAGGAGAAGGATTTAGTGGTTCTAAATGATGGCTCTGGCACAAGGGTGGATTTGGTAAGAGGTACAGAGTCGTGTCCTGATGTCACAATGGTTTCACAATGTTTGTCAGGTAGGAGCACATGGAAAGTGTTAAAAGAGAGTACGATTGGTAGTGATCATTATCCGATAGTTATTGATATTTGTGTAGACGCTGATGCAACAGAAAAAGAGGAAATGGAGGTTTGACGAAGCAAACTGGTGTTTGTGTAAAACATTAAGCATCAGTTAAATTCTACAGTTAGTCAGATTATGACTTATGCAGCAACAGCATCCATCCCAAAGAAAGGTGGCAGTAAAAGGATAAAGGTAGTGCCATGGTGGACGCAAGAACGTACAGCCATAATCAAAGCCAAGAACAAAGCATTTAAAATGCTGAAAAGAGCACTGTGTGTTTAAAAATCTCATATGCTACAAAAGGAAACGGGCAGAAGTAAGAACGGTAGTTAAATCAGCTGAGAGGGAATATTGGAGGAAGTACTGTAATACTTTGGGGAGATCGACCCCTTTGGAGAGTCTGGACAACTATAAAGAAAATGTCTGGGAAGAGGAACGAGTATGGTTATCCAGTAATGAAAGATAATGACAGATTATTAGTAGATAATAGGAGTAAAGCTGAATTATTGGAAAGAGCATTTGCAAAAGTTCACAGCACAGAAAATTACTGCAGAAATCAGCGGAAGAGAAGAAACACGAAGGTCTGATAAATATCATGTTTTCAGTAGCAGAGTTAAATAATTCATTAATGGAAGTAAGAAATACGACTCCAGGTAGAGATCAGATAGTTATTGTATGATTAAAAACTTAAGCAACCCTCGTAAGACTATATTAGTAAAATGTTCAAAGTATGGGAAGAAGGTAGAAACGATCATTGTTCCCGTATGTAAGCCAGGAAAGGATCCAGCCTTGGCGGAAAGTTATAGACCGATAGCTTTGACATCACATTTGGGGAAAGTAATGGAAAAAATGGTGAATGAAAGATTAATTGACTTTTTGGAAACTAATAGTAAGATCAAGTATTACCAAAGTTTAGAAAAGGAAGAAGCACGATAGATCCAGCTGTGCGTCTAGAGCATGAAATAAGGCGTGCCCAAGTGAACAGTGAGAGTGTAGCAGCCGTGATTGTAGATGTCGAGAAGGCGTACGATGTGATGTGGAAAGAAGGACTCCTGATCAGGTTGCATCAGATCGGTATTAAACGGAGGACGTATAAATGGATTTGTAGGTGGAGAAACCGCGCCAACCCACACTCCAGTCCAGAAGGTGGCAGTAATGCACCTAAAGTTGTTTTGCCAACCGCCATTAAAATGTAGAAGAAGACGGTGATGCGGGCAGGTCTGTTTGAGTCTTACACATTGAGTAGAGTTCTGTTACTTTGACCTGTTTTATGGGCCTAAGATTTTGATGATCTTTTGTATAAATTTAACCAACTTTGATTTTGGGTTAAATGAAAAAACAAACAAACAAACAAACAAACAAACAAACCTTTTTTGGACTTTAACCTGTGCCTGAGTTTCCTTCACTGTTCGGTCCATCACAGGTCAGTAATGGATTTCTTTAAAGCCCAGTGTTGATGCTAGCTGGTTTACACGTGTACTTCTGCTGTTTAATACATGAGTGAGATTATTCTACATTCTGCTAAATATTTCAAATATTCAAAGCTCTTTATTTACAGGCTCCACAGAAACCAGGGCCAAGCCTATCCAGAAGAAGCAGCCTTTGGAGGAGGAGCTACAGCAGTGAACATGAACGGCTTCATTTAGGAGCTGAAGAGCTGCTGTGTTCTCTCTATTGTTCATTCAGTCCAAGAGAAAATCATGTTGCTGCTTTTCATTTGGATGATGATAGTCTCCTTTCAGACTGGTGAGTCATCAAAAGATGGAGTGAGATGTAAAAGGAGATGATGGACATGAAAATATCTGGATGTTGTTTGAATTGATTCACTTTTTATAAACTAAGTTTAAAGATGCAGAAACATGATGGTGAAATATGTCTTTGTTGTTTTCAGGATCCTCTGAGGATTTACTGACACCATCTAAAGATGTAGTGACGAGTTTGGAAGGAGGCACTGTGACTCTCTCCTGCAACTATTCAGGTTATGTTCAGAACCTTTTCTGGTACCATCAGAAGTCTGGTTCACATCCACAGCTTGTTATGGCAGAACATTCAGAGCAAACAGAAAAGCTGAAGTTTATACATGACAAAGAAAAACAGCAGTTTCATCTGGAGATCTCCTCTGCTGCAGTGTCTGACTCTGCTGTGTACTACTGTGCTGTGAGGCCCACAGTGACAGGAAACAGCAAAACTCTGTACAAAAACCTTTGGAGCAAAGACAACAGAATACTCCACAACATCCACTAGAGGGAGCCACACACTGTTAAACCTCTGATTCTTGTGTCATTGGACTGATGACAAAGACAACAGAGAAATGAAGCAGTAAAGATCAGAGACAGAGCTGCTGTGGAAGCACAAAACTATTTGATTGGCTGAGCTATTAAACTGGCCCCGCCCACTGAAGTTGAGCTCATCCAATGACATTATTTGTTGGTCATTGTGCTGCAGTGGAAGAACATTGTTCATGTGCTGTCTGTCTGGCTTTGATAACTCCAAAGACATGTTGCTGCACCTCTTTTTGCTTCTATCTCACATTACAGGTGAGTTTAAGAACAGGGATTAAAGTTTAGTTGAAGCTGCTGCATTAAGCAGATATACAGACTGCATTTCACTACTTTTCTTCTTTCTTTTTCCAGGACTAACAGCTGGAGACTCAATCACTCCTCAACATACTGAAGTCACTAAAACAGAAGGAGAATCTGTCACACTCACATGTAGCTATGAGACAACATCAGAGTATGTACGCCTTTACTGGTACAGACATGATTCTGACCTTCAGGCTCCTCAGTTTATATTGTGGAAAGAAGCAAGATCATGGAGTGATCAATATATTCCTGATAATCGATATGACTCAGAAACCTCACCAACAATAACTAATCTGACCATAGCAGCCCTAACCCTGGCAGACACAGCTCTCTACTACTGTGCTCTAGAAACACAGTGATACAAAGTGTAGAAGAGGCTGTACAAAAACCTGAACACAGATATCTGACTACTCTTCAAAGAGGAGGGAAGTGGTATTCAAAGCACAGCTTCATATCAGATGGATTCTGCTAATTCCTGTTTTATCAGAGTCACTGTGGTTACAGCTGCTAATGAAACACTGTGGGAGGATTCACATGAGCAGCAAATCCACATCAACCACAAACCAACTGCAGGAACGTTCAGACACAATAAAAACTGTCAAACATCAAAAGCTGCTCATTTACACTATTTTATATTTAGTGGATGAGGACATGCAGAAATGCAGCAGAAGCTAAATAAACAGAGTAACAGAGGTTTATCTCTTTAAGGTAAAATCTCTCACATGAAGCTAAAAGTCTTCAGCTCAGTTTTTATTCTTTTGCAGAATTTATGTTGTATAAAATAAAAACGGTAAAAACTCTTTGTTCTCATATTTAAATAAAATTCAAATTTCAAGCTAACAGCTGTTTGAGAATCACCTTACTGATGTAGAAATATTTTATTATGTCAAACTGTTATCTTTTGCATTTTTTAGAGATTCAACCAACAAAATGTGAATATTTGTCTTTTTTGTAACATAGTCGAATAAATAAGATTCCAAATATACAACATAAAACTGGTTATTTGCTAGTTTTCTGTTCTGTGTAGAAAACACTGGTTCATGTGGGCGACCGTGGCTCAAGGGGTTGGGAATCGCATCTGTAACCGGAAGGTCGCCGGTTCGATCCCTGGGCTCTCTGTCCTGGTCGTTGTGTCCTTGGGCAAGACACTTTACCCTACTTGCCTACTGGTGTTGGCCAGAGGGGCCGATGGCGCGATATGGCAGCCTCGCTTCTGTCAGTCTGTCCCAGGGCAGCTGTGGCTACAACTGTAGCTGCCTCCACCAGTGTGTGGATGTGAGAGTGAATGAATAGTGGTATTGTAAAGCGCTTTGGGTGCCTTGAAAAGCGCTATATAAATCCAATCCATTATTATGTGTTGAGTTAGGAGCATTTTATGCTTGAAGGATTCATTACTCAGTGTTTAGTCTTAACAACAGAGCAAAGACAACAGAATACTCCACAACATCCACTAGAGGGAGCCAAACAAATCAAATCAAATTCAAATTTTATTTGTCACGTACACAGTCATACACAGTACGATATGTAGTGAAATGCTTGGACAACTGCTCGTGACCTAAAGACAACAAAAAAGGAAAAGGCTATGAATAAGATAGGAAATAAATATGAAAAATTAAAAAGGGTAAATTTAACTAGGAAGGAATAAAATATAAATTAAGGTTAAAAATGAAATAACTGTACAACACAAATTAGAATGAAGGGTAAATTTAACTGGGAAGAATAAGATAAAGATAAATATATAAATTAAAGTTGAAAATAAAATAACTGTACAACAAAATACACAATACACAATATAGAACTATATAAGAATGTATGAAGGAATCTAAATATAAATAAATATATACACAATAACAGCAGCTGTACAAGTATTAACCGGAAATGAAGAATATAGTGACCAGTGTTGTGCAAAACCAAAGTCCAGAAAGTCCAGTGTGTGTGTAAGAACCATATGTGTGGGTCAGTACTGTGTGGTGGTGTGATTGAGAGACCGTATCGCCTGCGGGAAGAAGCTCCTCCTCAGTCTCTCTGTGTTGGTCTTCAGGGAGCGGAATCGCTTTCCTGACCTCAGCAGAGAGAACAGTCTGTTGTTGGGATGGCTGAGGTCCTTCACCATCTTCCTGGCCTTGGTCCAGCACCGCCTGCTGTAGATTGAGTGCAGGTCAGGGAGCTCGGAGCGGATGGTGCGCTCAGCTGACCGCACAACCCTCTGTAGAGCTCGTCTGTCCTGCATGGTGCTGTTCCCGAACCAGGTTAAGATGTTTCCCGCCAGGATGCTCTCTATGGTGCACGAGTAAAAGTTCCTGAGCACCTTGGAGGGCAGTTGGAAGTCTCTCAAGCGTCTGAGGTGGTAGAGACGCTGTCGGGCCTTTTTCACCACGGTGTTGATGTGACAGGACCATGACAGGTCCTGCGTGATGTGAACTCCGAGGTATTTGAAGCTGTCCACTCTCTCCACTGGGCACTCGTTGATGACGGGGGTCTGGTAGTTCCTCTCCTGCTTAGTGCTGAAGTCCACTATCAGCTCCTTTGTCTTACTGACGTTTAGAAGGAGGTTGTTCCTCTGGCACCAGTTCTCCAGATTCCTAATCTCCTTCAGGTAGGCCGTCTCGTTGTTATCAGAGATCAGGCCCACCACGACGGTGTCGTCAGCAAACTTGATGATGGTGGTGGAGCTGGTAGTGGCCACACAGTCATATGTGTACAAAGAGTACAGCAGGGGGCTCAGAACACACCCCTGGGGGGCTCCAGTGCTGAGAGTGGTGGAGGCTGAGACATGTCCGCCCATCCTTACTGCCTGTGGTCTGCCAGTTAGGAAGTTGGAGATCCACTGACACATAGATGAGCTGAGTCCCAGATGCTCCAGCTTGGTGGTGAGTGTGGAGGGAATTATGGTGTTAAATGCAGAGCTGTAGTCTATGAAGAGCATTTTAACACTGTTAAGCCTCTGGTTTGTTAGCACACAGGAGGGTCTCAGTCTTGTTTAAGAGGTTTAAAGTTCAAGCTCTGGATCCAATGAGGTCTGTCTGACAAATCCTTTTTATGCTGCAAAGAGAAACTACCAGTTTCAGTCATGAGAACTGTGACCTTGTCAAAAGTGAAAGTGAAAGACACTGTAGAATATTCAGGACCTTTATTATGTGTATCTATTTATTTAAGCCTGTCTGTATACTTTAGAATCTATGTGAATTAGAGAAAATCCAAAATAAAGTCAAACTTGTGAAGCCAATTATTGTTTTTTAAAGATGTTAAAGGTGAATGTTGAACAGTCATTCCACCCTGGAACACTTCAAACAAATCATTAAAACCCAGAATTACCATGACATTCATGCTCATGATGAGATTATATAAACTTCTGACCAATGCTCCCTCTAATGTTTCACGTGTCTGAGCGAACACACAAACTCCCTGAGCGTCCCTTGCACCACTGTGAGCAACAGCAGACGTGTGCACTGTGGTCACGCCAGCATCGAATCCATCCAAGTTACATGTTTATTAAAATAATCAGATTACAGCATTTATGTTAGACTACTTTTAATTAACTGCTTTATCACACTTACAATGAAAATTTAAAAAAAATCTTGTTCATGACCTGTGCAGCATGTTAACACTATTGGAAGGAAAAATAACTTGAACTCCAATTTTTAAAACACAACTTTCTTTTATATATATATAAAGCTCTGACTTGTATTATGAGCAGTGTTGGTCAAGTTACTTGAAAAAAGTAATCAGTAACTTTTGATCGTGGCTCAAGAGTTAGGAGTTTGCCTTGTAATCGGAAGGTTGCCGGTTCGAGCCCCGGCTCGGACAGTCTCGGTCGTTGTGTCCTTGGGCAAGACACTTCACCCGTTGCCTACTGGTGGTGGTCAGAGGGCCCGGTGGCGCCAGTGTCCGGCAGCCTCGCCTCTGTCAGTGCGCCCCAGGGTGGCTGTGGCTACAATGTAGCTTGCCATCACCAGTGTGTGAATGTGTGTGTGGATGGGTGGATGACTGGATATGTAAAGCGCTTTGGGGTCCTTAGGGACTAGTAAAAGCGCTATATAAATACAGGCCATTTACCATAATTACTGATTACTTCCTCAAAAAAGTAATCCCGTTACTTTACTGATTACTTATTTTCAAAAGTAATTAATTACTTAGTTACTTTTTAAAAACACGATTTACAACCTGAATAGGTGATAAAGCGATAGATCTTTCAGCCCAATTCTACTTTTTCTACATAATCCATCATACAAAATGTAATCAAATGGAAAAGTCTCTTTTTAAAACTTGTTTTATTAGTTTTAATCTTTTAACTTTATGAATTCAAGCAAAGATTTAATTATATGCAACATTCTCTTAGTTGAATAAATTAGTTTAACATTTAAACCTATTTTCTGCACATTCCAGCACATAAAATAAAATATTTTCTGTGTTTACACTCAGTCTTTCAAATAGATGCAAGTAAAACACAGCAGAAAATAAATAAAGTCAAAGACTCAGCGGTCCTGTTGCTCTATTTTCACCTGTAAAGCAGGACTGAGGTAGGCGGAGGTTTACCCTGGTGCAGGTGTGCCGCGGTCAGTGGAAGAATCCGCGAGTTTCTCTGTGAGTTTCCCATTACGTCGTAGCTACTCGGTGCTTGCTCGGAAGTTTAGGGGTTTTCTTCCCACGCACAGCGGACACTAATGTTTTTGTCACTTTTTATGGAATCAAACTCAAAGTAAGGTCAGTACTTCCACGCTTTAAACGCTGCACGCTCATACTCTCTCCCACAATCGATATGTGATCCATTGTTGATCTGCACACAGCTGTTGTCACTAACGGCGCACTCGCTTACGTCACTGTCATGAGACATTCTTGCAAAAAATCACGGTTTTACTTACTTACTTTACTCGTTACTTGAAAAAAGTAATCAGATTACAGTAACGCGTTACAAGTAACGCGTTACTGCCCATCTCTGATTATGAGTCTGTGGTCTGGGAGAGAGTCTGTGACTCTGTCTGCAAAATACAGTAAATAATGACCAATGTTGGGCAATTAATTATATAGTTACTTCTTCAAAAAGTAACTGAGTTTTGCAAGTTTTTTGCAGCTGTTTACCTAAAAATGCAGCCAAGACGTTTTTTAAACAAACATTTCAAACTATTTACAGAACAATCAGCTGTTCTGCATCAAATCTGATGCCACACAAATTATTTGTGCCACTCCAAAAAATAATTCCTGTCCACTATGAGATGAAGGAGAACAACAGCCTGATACCTGCAGGCCTGACAGCAGCAGATGTGTCACTGCTGTAACACCTGTAACACTCAGCAGGCGCCTCATTGTTCTGACACACACAACAAAACTACTGACTACACTACACACTAACTACACACTAACTACACACTGACTACACACTAACTACACACTAACTACACACTAACTACACACTGACTACACACTAACTACACACTAACTACACACTAACTACACACTAACTACACACTGACTACACACTAACTACACACTGACTACACACTAACTACACACTAACTACACACTAACTACACACTGACTACACACTAACTACACACTAACTACACACTAACTACACAAGATTTGGGCTAAACGACGCAAATCTCTCACATCTCAAACACGCCGTCACTCCTAAAACTTCCCCCTCCCTAAACAACTAAATGTCATGTTGCCTTATCATTCTTTGATTGGTCCACATGGTACATTTTTCCACCAATAGGAAAGAATGGGGGGGGGGGGGGGGGGGGGGGGGTGTTGGTTTTGCTCACAGGCTTTCGAGTGTTTTCCTTATAAAACGCAGTTTTTACCGTTTCTTCCCGCAGTAAATATAAACAACGACAGTATTCAGGAAGAAAAACAAACATTGCAGATATTTTATCATAACTCTGGTTTTACGTGGCCGATCAACACAGTTTAAAAACTGGTATAAAGTCCACACTTTTCCCATCAGTTGTTCCGTCTGTCCTGCTCACATCTCCAATGGTTGTACACGCTGTCATTAACGTGGCTTCACTCCACATCAGCCGCTTTGCTAAAACACCGGTGTCGGCACATAAAGACGCTGTCATAGCCTGTCAACAATGCTGATTAGCTGCGTATATACGAATGTGAATCACATCATTGGCTGGACTGTGGGATAAGGTGGCATCGTTCCAATCCCATACAGGAGCAGCCAGTCACTGACTCACACTGCAGAACAGAATTGTTAAAGTTTTAATTTCAACTCAGGTTAGAATTTTTTTGTGCGCAGAGACGTGCCAGCAGTGTGCACGCGCGCATCTTAGAGGGAACATTGCTTCTGACCACCACACCTCCTACTCTGCTGTGTTTCAAGCTGATTGAAGAGGAGGAAGTTTAAAGGAAGGAGGTGTAACAGAGAAGTGAAGCTACAAACCAAAGAGGAGGCACAGAGGTTCAGGGAGGAGCTGAGCTGTTACTGAAGAACAGACGAGAGAGAGAAACCTCCACATTCAACAGAGTTCAACACTCAGAAGATTCACTTTATTCAACATGTTGATGTTGGACTGTTATGAAACGTCTCTGTTAATGATCATGATTCTAACAGGTGCATGACAATCTGTCAACAACTGCTTCATCCTAATGTTTACATGTTATTTCTGCTTTCTTTGTATACAACACAGCATTTAACAGATTTCTGTTTCTTTAGGTGTCAGCTGTCAACAACTCACTGCAAATAAAACTGAAGAGTCCAGTTTGGAAGGCAGCACAGCTACTCTGTCCTACAGATACTTCAAACAAGCAGCTGGAGATGATTATTTCTTCTGGTATCGACAATATCCTGGAAAACCACCAGAGTTCCTGATCTCTCACTCGGGAACAGGAGTGGAAATATCAGATCCAGTCCCTGGAATCACTTTTAATGTGAGTGAAGATCAAACACTGATGACTCTTCAGATCTCCTCTGCTGCAGCGACAGACTCTGCTGTGTACTACTGTGCTGTGAGGCCCACAGTGACAGGAAACAGCAAAACTCTGTACAAAAACCTTTGGAGCAAAGACAACAGAATACTCCACAACATCCACTAGAGGGAGCCACACACTGTTAAACCTCTGATTCTTGTGTCATTGGACTGATGACAACGACGAAAACAGTTACAAAAAAAATTTTCTTTAATAAAAAG
The DNA here is from genome assembly GCF_057381915.1 of Diplotaxodon limnothrissa. Taxonomy (NCBI): domain Eukaryota; kingdom Metazoa; phylum Chordata; class Actinopteri; order Cichliformes; family Cichlidae; genus Diplotaxodon; species Diplotaxodon limnothrissa. Next base: position 1,520,809 of record NC_140613.1, on the reverse strand, counting down.
AATAAGTACAAATACAGTCTATTTACTTTTTGTTGGTTTCCTGAAAAATTTGTTCAGTCTAAGTTCACCTGAGCCTGTGCTCTGAAGTGTACAGCACAGAGAGAGTTTCCTTGAATGTGCTTGATAAGTAAACAACATGTACTCTTTTTATGATTATGGTTTGCTGACTGTAACAGGCGTAAGGTGGGCTCACCTGTAGCCCCCGTGACTAAGCATGTAATCTCAATATTGCAGTGTGCAGTGTTGGGGATTAACAGAGTACATGTACCGCCGTTACGTATATAAAATACAAAATATGAGTAACTGTATTCTGAATACCACCTCTTTAAACAGTAACTGTATTCCGTTACAGTTACTGTTTAAAGAGGTGGTATTCAGAATACAGTTACTTTGCTGAAATAAAGGGATTACACGGGGGTCTTTTCCTGTTTCATATGTTAGGCTCTGCCCTCTCTATTTTTGGTAATTCCATGCCGGTGGAAACCCAAACAAAACACGCATTAAGAGGCTCAAATGCCTGTGTCTCAATCTCATGTCTCATAATGACGTGAAGAAATATTTTTTTAAATTATTTAATATGGAGGCAATAGCAGAGTGTTACAGGCATCACCTTAAAGCATGCAGCCTGATGGGCAGTGTAGTCCGTGCTGCAGGGAGAATGGACTGCTGTACCTGTGATGTGTCTGTGAGCGAGGGAGGGAGAACAAGGAAAAGTAGGAGCTGTCACGGAGCAAAAACAGGAGCTGGAAGCATGTAAATATAATAATAACCACTGCAGCCAAGAAGAGAGCCTGACGAGCCCAGCTGTAAGTAAGCTGTTAAGACTCGACTGTACATCGTGTTCCTGTTTTCCTCTGAAACAATAAGCTCCGTTGCAGCAGCCTTTCAACGCCTCTCTCTGTCTCTCGCTAGCAAAGTTGACCCAGACAACAAAGTAAAGCTAGTTTTCAGCTACGAGCCCGACATGAACCCGACGTATCAGCCAGAGGTCCCTTTACTACAGTTCAGACCTGTTTTATATACGCGAGGAATAGTTTTCTATACGAGATCGCTGCAAAAAGAGCAGCCTTACCTAATGTCCACCTACTGTTACTCATTTATATTAAGATTTAAACATCTAGCTGGTGTTGGTGTGGAGAGTAACCTTCAGTAATATTCATAAATCTCACAGCAATAGCACATTCATGTAGATGTAAAAAGCACGATAATATATTAAGTAAACACACGTTTCCACACTTCTCTATGGTTTAAACACTATAAAGTTCAAACCTTCGTAGAAAAATAAGACCAGTGTTATAGAATGAAACCAAAGGCATCCGCGGTTGCCTTTGATGGTGCAAAACATTTCATCAACATTTGTGTTTGTTGGAGAAAACTTACAAACACACAGTACAGCTCTTTAGAGGCACACTGCTAGTGATCGAAGATTTGACAAGCTGGACGCATTCTGTACTGTACAGGAGACACGGCACGAGATTGATTGACAATGGTCTACAGCCAATCAGAATGCAGATGTCAGGGTTGACCCAGTGATTTCAGTTTGTTCATGTTCAGTTTAGTTCGCCACATTAATGTTCTCACTTCCTGTTTTTCCCGTGTCAGCTTGTCTCTTGTGTCATTAGTCAGATTATGTTCAGGCTCACCTGTTTCCAATCATTGTCATCATTCAACCTGTGTATTTAAGTTCCTCGGTTTCACCAGTTCTTTGTCGTGTCATTGATGTGATGTTGTCGTTACTGTCGTTCCCGTCTGTGTTCAGTTATTCAGCCAGCCACTCAGTCTTCCAGTCAGCTAGTCAGTCTTGCTGTTCCTGCTTTGTCCATTCACTCGCTCCAATAAATCCTCTTCATTCTGCACAGTGAGTCCTGCGTTTGGGTCATCTCTTCCACGCCTCCACACACAACCCCTGACAGCAGAACACAATGCGCTGTAAAAAATACAAATAAAAAACAAACAAACAAACAAAAAGCATAAAAATTTGCACGAAAAAAATCTGTGAAACAACAAGACCATGAAAGGCGAATGACGTTATAGCTAGGAACCACTGTTCTGGGATCTCCCAATGCACATTGGAAATAAAGCCTTTGATGAAAATACTCCAGCCTCACCTGACCCTTCTTCTCCAGTTGGGATATCAAAAGGATCGATGAGGTCAAGAAGAAGTGAACCTCAACACCATCTTCTTCTGGGAAGTGACATGGCGGTCCTGCCGTCTCCCCTGCAGATACTTTCCTTCGCTCTGTCCACGTCTGACTTTGTCTAGCACCTGCTCCTTTCCTGGAAAAAAGATAGAGAATAAAAAAACATGCAATAGGTGTGTTTTTCTTTCTCTATCCTTAACCTAACCATGCTGCATTAAAATGATCTATCTATCTTTTCAGCCTGTTGATTCTACTTATTATCTGAGTCGAGGACATTCTGTTTGGACTCCCTTGGCCCAGAAAAAATATCAGCCTGACTCTACACACGATGTGTAAGCATGTTTGCAAAATCCCTTCTGCAGGTCTTTATATCATCCATCCATTCGCTTCTGCTTCTCCTTTTCAGGGTCGCGGGCGGCGCTGGAGCCTATCCCAGCTGTCATAGGGCGAGAGGCGGGGTACACCCTGGACAGGGCGCCAGTCTGTCGCAGGGCTAACACATAGAGACAGACAACCATTCACACTCACATTCACACCTATGGACAATTTGGATTAATCAATTAACCTATCCCAAGAAACTGCATGTCTTTGGACTGTGGGAGGAAGCCGGAGAAGCCGGAGGGAACCCACGCAAACACAGGAAGAACATGCAAACTCCACACAGAAAGACTCCGGCCTGATGGTGGAATTGAACTCAGGACCTTCTTGCTGTGCGTTATGGATATCAGCAATGCTGGGATTTCAGACCACTTCCCGGTTATGTTTAATGTTGAAATATGTAATGTGCAGTTGAACTGTGAGGGCTCTCTGTACCAGCTACGCATGATTAATCCTGAAGCAATCGCCCATTTCTCCACGGCCTTGACTAACTTTGCCTTTTATGATGCTAATTGTAAGACAAGTGCACCAGTAAATGAACACGCTCACTCCTGTATCTCTACATCTACCTCTATCTTGGACACTTTGGCTCCGATAAACACTAAACGCTTTAAACCCCCCAGGCAACTCTGGCTGAATGAATCTACGCACACTCTGAGACGTGAATGTTGAAAGGAGATGGAACAAAGACAAACTCCAGATTTCCTTGGAGATTCTGCACAACTGCCGTTTGAAATATCAGAAGGCTGTTAAAATCGCAAAACCTTCTTTCCTGTTGGAAATCATTGCGACTAATAGCCACAAGCCCCAAATCCTGTTTAGGATTCTTAATTCAGTGATGAACCCATCCTCTGCCACTCTAACAGAGACCTTTCAGGCTCTCTGTGAAAAATTCCTAAATTATTTTATAGATAAAATCTCAGCACTAAGGGCCTCAAATCCATCAGCAGCAAACCAAATTCCAATTTCTGAATGCTCAACGGTCTTTCAACAGTTTGAGCCTGTGACTTTTGTGACTCTCCCGACTCTCAAAGAAATAATAAACCAATTGAAAAGTTCGAACTCCTGGCACAACATTCTCCCTTCCCATATAATTAAGGATGCTCTGAATGTCATTGGACCCTGTATCTTACTCCTAATGAACTCGTCACTGTTATCTGTTGGGGTGCCTGGGTCGTTGACCCAGAGTTTAGAGGTTTCAATATTATTGTACTTTGGTTTTTGCCTTTATTTATCATTTCTAGTCTTTCGGTTTCTTTGTCAGAGTTGTGCCTTCTGGTTTCTGTTCTGTTCCATAGTTGCTTATTCCTGTGTCAGGTCTGCGTCTCCGTGTTATGTTTCCTGTTTTACTTTGAAGGTCCAGGTCTTATGTTAAGGCAGACACTGCGATTTTTTCAGTCGCGCTATTCAGCTTCTGCTCAAACTGCACGATTGACTCGCAGGGGTTAGAAGTTCATAGGTCACGATGCAGGTCTCACACTATACGGCCCGATGCTCTGATGCGACCTGAGTGCTCACACTGTGTGTCCATAACATGAAGGTTATAACAGAAAATCTGTCGCTCGCTCTCCCTCTCTGTCTTTCACTCACACAGACACACACACCACCACCATCAACTTTGTTAAATTGCTAATGAAAAACATGATCAGGCAGCTGTGATTGAGCAGCAGTGTAGATCCAACTATTTTCACGGTTGTTGTGGTCGTGATCATTTTGTGAGGCCACATCGAAAAGGCTCGGATGAGCTTTCCAAAGTTCTACAAGTTGTGCCTCCGTCGCTTGTGTCCAGATCACACGCTGCACAGCCGTGCTGCGCCGTGTTTTTCTCCGACGTTTACGTGTTTGTGCGTGTGCAGTGTGAGCGGCTACGGTGACACCCTCACGACCAAGCGATTGATGATCGGGAGCTGGTCGTGAGGTGTCAATCGCTTCTCATTACCCCACGTATACTACACGATGCACGAAGCACGATGAAGGCCAAAATCGGGCCGATCACCAAAACGGTCGCACGACTCAAAAATCAGCTCAAAATGGGCCAAAAGTCGCACAGTGTAAGCCCAGCTTTATCTACCCTCATTCATGCTGTGTGTTCTGCCTGCCTGCCTACGTTTATTCTTTGTATTTTTGAAAGTTGGTTACTTTGAGTTCAGCATTAAAGCTGTTTTTTGAGTTCACGTCTGTCTCGGGAGTCTGCACTTTGGGTCCTTTTCCTGCTTGCACACAGCCGTTTCATAACATTATCAGGCTGCGTTCCGACTGCCTTCAAACATGCAATCATGCAACTGTTCTCAAGAAAAGTAACCTTGATCCTAATGTTCTTTACAACTATAGCCCAATCTCTAAACTTCCTTTCATGGCAAAAATCTTGGAAGAAATAGTCCTTCATCAATTACTGACCTTCTTAGCGACTCATGGAATCAGTGAAGAATTCCACTCTGGGTCTAAACGGTGTCACCGTACTGAGACAGCACTACTAAATGTTTTAATGACCTCCTTTTAACTGCTGATTCAGGGCGCTCAGTGGTCTTAGAATTTATTAGATTTAACCTTGGCTTTCGATACGGTTGATCACAATATTCTCCTGGCAAGGCTAGAACATGTAAAAGTCCTTTGATAGTTTAAATCATACTTGTCTGAGAGGTTGCTCTCCATCACCATGGGGAAATACTCCTCCTCTTTTGACACTTTCCATTGTGGTGTGCCCCAGGGTTTGGTGCTAAGTCTATGTTATTTTCTTTGTACATGCTGCCCTTGGGACTCATTTTCAAAAAGCATAATCTCTCGTTTCATTGTTATGCTGACGACATCCAAATCTACTTCCCCCTGAATCAGGATGTCCAGTCCTCATTAGTGCCTTTGTTCAACTGTCTGCGGGACGTTAAAGTCTGGCTATTACAAAACTCTCTAACTCTAAATGAAAATAAAACAGAAATTGTTGTTTTTGATAATCACTTTCCCCGGACCAGCTATTTGATACACTGGGTTCCTGTGCCAGCCATCTCTCTTATACTGTAGGAAATCTTGGAGTGGTCCTGGATAGCTCCCTCAAATTAGACAAGCAAATGTTTTCAGTTGAGAAAACGAGTTTTACCCGCTATGGCAAATCTCCAAGGCAACGCCCTATACTCCACATAAAGACCTTGAAAAGCTTATCAATGCCTTTATTTCTTCTAGACTGGACTATTGCAACTCTCTGTACTTGGGCCTCCAATTCTTTGTCCTCCAGCGTTTGCAATTAGTTCAAAATGCCACAGCACGCCTCTTAACTGGCACCAGAAGGCATGATCACATCACCCCAGTTCTAGCCAGTCTGCACTGGCTCCACTTTAAATACCTAATTGTTTTTAAAATCCTTTTGTATACTTTAAAAATTGTAAATAACTTGGCGCCCAGTTACCGAACAGACCTTCTCGATGTGTATAGTTAGAGTGCTCAGATCCTCTAACCAACTGCTCTTAGTGCAACCGAGGCCCCGACGAAAGACTAGAGGGGATCGAGCTTTTGCAATTGCCGCACCCAAACTCTGGAATAATCTTCCAATCGATGTCCACGTGTCAGAATCCATTCAATCGATTAAATCACGCTTAAAAACTCACCTGTTCCATCTAGCATTTGAAGCAAATTAGTTTGGACTTCCTCCCGGTCTGCATTTGTGCAGTGTAACTGTAACTGTAACTGTAACTGTTTTATAACTGGTTTTGTTGCCCTTTGTTGTAATCCGCTTTGCTGCCTTGTGTGAAGCACTTCGTTGGACACTGTCCTTTTTACATATGCTATAGAAATAAAGATTGATTGATTGATTTACCTTAAACTTTAAACCTACAGGTTAAATGTTTAACATGGTGATTCTCATATATAAAAAGATTCCAGCGTAGTGTATCTGTATATATGATTATATTGTCCCGGGTCATTTGACCCAGCGCTTTGTGTTTATTATTATGATCTTGTGTTCTAGTTTATTCTGATTATGTGTTTGGGTTTAGACTTCTCAGTTTTTAGGGTTTTGGTTCTGTGCTTCCTCTTTTTAGTGTCTGCCGTGTGTTCCTTCTGTTCTCTGTCTGCACCGTGTCTCTGAGTCCAGTCTATGCATTTCCTGTTTTACTTTGAAGGTCTGTGTCTGATGTCAATGTGTTCAGTTTTGAACACATGTTTGCAAAATGTCTCATGCTTTCATGAACATAATACATGAAAGTTACAGTTCAGTACAGATAGATTTATAGTGTTTATAGGTATACATGTCATCCAAAAATCCAAAAACACCCTGAGCTCTTCATCAATTATAATTTCCAAGAATAGTTCAACACCATCCTCCCAGACAGTCTCAAACCTGTCCTACAGCAGCAGTCAGAGGAGCAGAACTCTTTCACGTGATGTTGACACTGAAATCTCTTTTTCCCCTGATAGCGGAATATAGTGAAAAGACTCGATCTCCTGCAAATATTCATTGCAGAGAAGTAGATAAAAGTTAGAGGAAAATAATTATAAGTTAGAATAAATAATTATTACAGGAGAACAAAGTTGAAACAAGCTGTGGGAGATAATCAGTGCAATTTGGAACCAGGTGCTCCACTGGAAAAGTATTTTTACCACCAGTTTATAACATAACTGCCTTTGAAAGGCAAATAAAATCTTCACAATGTAAAGAGAACCCAAGAGAATAAGTCCTTATGGCACAAACGCTTTAAAAAAAAAATGAATAATAACTTTTATTTGTATGAAACTGTAATCCTAGTATAACAGATATTTGTACTGTTTGTGATGTTGGTTATAAAAGAATCCCAAAGTGTGTGAAGCACAGGAGGAGGAGTGACTGAGAGCAGAGAGGAGGAGCAGAGATTCAGGGAGGAGCTGAGCTGTTACTGAACTATAGAAGAGAGAAAAACCTCCACATTCAACAGAGTTCAACACAAAACAAACTTTATGTTCCTCAACATGCTGTCATTACATCACTGTGTGTTTCCTTACTGGCTTCTCTTCCTGTTAACAGGTGAGTTCATATTTAATAACTCTCTCGGTTGTGTGTGAGACAGTAAGACTTTTCCATGTTCTGACTGAGTTTTTTCTGTCTGCAGGTGTGATCTGTGAGGAGCTCACAGCACTCGACACTCAGAAATCCAGTTTAGAAGGAAGCACTGTGACTCTGTCTTGCAGGTACTCTAAACCTGTTGTTGGTACCTATTATTTCTTTTGGTATCAACAATATCCAGGAAAACCACCAAAGTTCCTGATCTCTCACTCAGACAAAGGACAGCTGACATCAGATCCAGTCTCTAGACTTTCTGTTAAAGTGAACGAAACACTGATGACTCTTCAGATCTCCTCTGCTGCAGCGACAGACTCTGCTGTGTACTACTGTGCTCTGCAGCCCACAGTGACAGGAAACAGCAAAACTCTGTACAAAAACCTTTGGAGCAAAGACAACAGAATACTCCACAACATCCACTAGAGGGAGCCACACACTGTTAAACCTCTGAGATGAACATTAAAATGATGATGTCAAGAGGTAACTGGTCCCGCCTACTGAATCTCAGCCAACCAAGGACATTATTTTACTTCTGTATGTGGTCATAGATATAATCACCAGCGTTTTCTACACCACATCATGCCAATAATAAACATGAGTGAACTTACCCCCCCCCCCCCCCTTCTTCAAATAAAAGTGAAGTCAAAAGTTTGTGTTGCTAAAATTCTTGTTTTGCTGCTATCATATTAAAGACTTTAATAAAAGTTTCTAGAGGTCATCCAAGGTCAACCAGACAAAATTAAACAAAATTGATGTCAAACATTTGAGCTGCTTCTGTTTGAAAGATTTTAATAAAAGATTAAAGGCCAAAAACACCATGGCTGACGCCATAACTGCATTAACGCAGCAAATCCCCATTAGCGAGTTAATGCAGATCGCCCCCGTGTGAGGACTGTATCAACACATCATAGTAACACGATTAACGCTCACAGCAACTTTAGAATGACAGCAGCACATACGTTTGATTTGAAAAAGGTGTGTGTGTGTGTGTGGGTGGGGCAACTTCACTCTGGTCAATAACAATTATCATTCTTTGGAGAAGTCATAGTAGTATTATTTGTAACTTTCTTAGTATTTCCAGGAGGTGAGTTCTTCCTTCCCACTGTTGCCAAGTGGTTGCTCAGCTGGTGGAATTTTCCTTTAATGCTGTTGAGTCTTTATGACATGAAACACCTTGGGGTGCTTTTTTTTTTTTTGATTTGGTGCTTTATAACAAAACTGAGTTAAACTAAATATTCAGATTGAAGGAGCAGGGAATTGCACCATCAGCCCTCCGGTTACTAGACTAACTTCCTCCCTAATACACACACTTCAGCCTGAGTTACAGGCATGGGGTTAATGTCTGTGTATTTTTAGGCTGAAACTGATGAGGACTTCAAGCCTTCAAAGTTGTGTTCAGAGCACAGACATAAATCAGTCCAATGTAAAAACAACAGAGAGGTCAGAATACAACAGGAAACAAGGAAAAGATGACACTGAGATCAGGTTAATGTGAGGCAGTCAGTACTTTGTACAGTACTGTGTGAAAGTCTTGAGCCACCCATCACTGATTTCCTGTTGTCTTCTGACCTCTCACATAATTTACAGCATGAATCATCTGTGGACTGAAGCAGCACAGAGCTGAAATATGAGCTCCCACCTGAAAGTGAAGATGCTGCTACTAGTGTGTAAAGCAGGAGGAAGTGAGAGAAGTTCAAATCCAGATCAGAGAGGAGGAGCAGAGATTCAGGGAGGAGCTGAGCTGTTACTGAACTAGAAGAGAGAGAAACCTCCACATTCAACAGAGTTCAACACAAACCATAAACTTTACCTTCATTCAACATGTTGTCTTTGGACTATTTTGCACTTTCTTTACTGATTCTCACCATTCTAACAGGTACGTTACAATCTGTGTGTTTAAAGAAACACATTTGAACTGTGATGATTTATAAAAGAATAAAACATGTTTCTGTTCCTTTAGGTGTCAGCTGTGAAGATCTCACTCCAACCAACAAAGAAGTGTTCAGTGTAGAAGGCAGCACTGCTACTCTGTCCTATAGATTATCCAGAGAAGCAGCTGGAAACGATTATTTTTTCTGGTATCGACAATATCCTGGAAAACCACCAGAGTTAATGATCTCTCACTCTGCATCAGGAGTAATAGGAATAGAAAAAATCTTTGGATTGAAAATTGAAGTGGGAAAAAACCAGCTCAACATGAGCATCTCCTCTGCTGCAGTGACAAACTCTGCTGTGTACTACTGTGCTCTGCAGCCCACAGTGACAGGAAACAGCAAAACTCTGTACAAAAACCTTTGGAGCAAAGACAACAGAATACTCCACAACATCCACTAGAGGGAGCCACACACTGTTAAACCTCTGATTCTTGTGTCATTGGACTGATGACAAAGACAACAGAGAAATGAAGCAGTAAAGATCAGAGACAGAGACAGAGCTGCTGTGGAAGCAGAAAACTATTTGATTGGCTGAGCTATTAAACTGGCCCCGCCCACTAAAGTTGAGCAATGACATTATTTGTTGGTCATTGTGCTGCAGTGGAAGAACATTGTTCATGTGCTGTCTGTCTGGCTTTAATAACTCCAAAGACATGTTGCTGCACCTCTTTTTGCTTCTATCTCACATTATAGGTGAGTTTAAGAACAGGGATTAAAGTTTAGTTGAAGCTGCTGCATTAAGCAGATATACAGACTGCATTTCACTACTTTTCTTCTTTCTTTTTCCAGGACTAACAGCTGGAGACTCACTCACTCCTCAACAACCTGAAGTCACTAAAACAGAAGGAGAATCTGTCACACTCACATGTAGCTATAAGACAACATCGGATTATGCTAACCTTTATTGGTACAGACATCATTCTGACCTTCAGGCTCCTCAGTTTATACTAAAGAAAGGAGCAAAGGACAGCAGTGGTTATGAATATATTCCTGATAAACGTTATGACTCAGAAACATCTTCTACATCAACTAATCTGACCATAGCAGCCCTAACCCTGGCAGACACAGCTCTCTACTACTGTGCTCTACAAACACAGTGATACAAAGTGTAGAAGAGGCTGTACAAAAACCGGAACACAGATATCTGACTACTCTTCAAAGAGGAGGGAAGTGGTATTCAAAGCACAGCTTCATATCAGATGGATTCTGCTAATTCCTGTTTTATCAGAGTCACTGTGGTTACAGCTGCTAATGAAACACTGTGGGAGGATTCACATGAGCAGCAAATCCACATCAACCACAAACCAACTGCAGGAACGTTCAGACATGAAGAGATCAGAAGTCAAATAAAGTAACTACTAATAAACTCCCATCATTTTTGGTGCATTAATGATGTTTTACAGCTGAAAGATTTACTGGTTGATGTTTCTTTCTGGTCTCTTTGTCGATGTAGGTTTGCCCTTTTGTCTCGCCCCTCTATGTCTCTCCAGTCTCTACTTATGTGTGCGCGAGTGTGTGTTTTACAGCCTTTGTCCCCCGTATCTGTTTCCATGTTCTTCTCCCTTTGTTCCTTTCTGTTCCTCGAGTCTATCATGTAATTTATGCCTTTGTGTTCTTTGTCCTATTGTCAAGTTTGGTTGTTATGCCTGTGTCTCCATGTTTCCTGTTTTATTTTGAAAGGTCTAGTGTCATCATGTTTAGCATGTTCAGTTATATTTCCCCCTGTAGTGTTCAGGTTCAGGTTCATTTGCATCAGCTGTGTTTCCCCAGGTGTTTCTACTTCCCTCATTATAATCCCCTCAGGTGTGGAGGGCAGTCCATAACATCACCAACTACAAACCTAGATCCAATGCTGTGGATGTTGATGCTGCACTCGTAGAGAAGTTGAACTGCTTCTACCCCCACTTCGAACAGAAAACACCAGAAGTGGCTGCATCACATCCACCAGCCAATATCAGCCACATTTTCACTGTTGAAGAGCATGATGTGAGGCATGTACTAAGGGCAGTAAAAACCCCAAGAAAGCAGCAGGACTGGGCGGCATCTCTGGAAGTGTGCTAAAGGACGTGCAGATCAGTTAATAGGGGTCTTTATCAGGGGTTCTGATTAAATGTAAATGTATAATAATTGATTACACAGCAGTGGAGAGTAGACGTTTATCACAGTAGATGTCTTTCTGAAAGCGCTGTAACTAAGTTTAAGAATATAATCCACCCACTGTTATCATCTTCAATGCCCTGTACCAACATAGAGCAGAGCAGCTATCTGAACGCTACTCCAACAGAAGTCGATTATCTTGTTAATAATTTCACCTCCTCACTACGTACGACTCTGGATACTGTAGCTCCTGTGAAAACTAAGGTCTCTAATCAGAAGTACCTGACTCCGTGGTATAATTCTCAAACACGTAGCCTAAAGCGGATGACTCGTAAGCTGGAGAGGAAATGGCGTGTCACAAATTTAGAGGATCATCATTTAGCCTGGAGAAATAGTTTGTTGCTTTATAAGAAAGCCCTCCACAAAGCCAGAACATCTTACTATTCATCACTGATTGAAGAAAATAAGAACAACCCCAGGTTTCTCTTCAGCTCTGTAGCCAGGCTGACAAAAAGTCAGAGCTCTTTTGAGCCAACCATCCCTTTAACGTTAACTAGTAATGACTTCATGAACTTCTTCACAAATAACATTTTTATCATTAGAGAAAAAATTACCAATAATCATCCCACAGATGTAACATTATCTACAGCTACTCTTAGTACCATTGATGTTAAGTTAGACTCTTTTTCTCCAATTGATCTTTCTGAGTTAACTTCAATAATTACTTCCTCCAAACCATCAACGTGTCTTTTAGACCCCATTCCTACAAAACTGCTCAAAGAAGTCCTGCCATTAATTAATTCTTCGATCTTATATATGATCAACCTATCTCTAATGATCGACTATGTACCACAGGCCTTCAAGCTGGCTGTAGTTAAACCTTTACTCAAAAAGCATCTCTAAAAAACAGTGTCTCAGTAACTTTCCACTAGAGATGGTCCCCTCTTTTCTACATTTTCCCAGGCAAGTGTGACCGACAGTCTACAGCTTTCTCCTCCCCAAGGACACATGGTCTCATGCCTTTATTTTTCAGGGCTGTGTCCACTTAATACTATACTATATGACTTTATAACACTTATTAATAAAAAGCATAGAATTATTGATGCACTGAAAATTATTTGATCCCAACAGCTCCCACCTGAAAGTGAAGATGCTGCTACTAGTGTGTAAAGCAGGAGGAAGTGAGAGAAGTTCAAATCCAGATCAGAGAGGAGGAGGAGAGATTCAGGGAGGAGCTGAGCTGTTACTGAACTAGAAGAGAGAGAAACCTCCACATTCAACAGAGTTCAACACAAACCATAAACTTTACCTTCATTCAACATGTTGTCTTTGGACTATTTTGCACTTTCTTTACTGATTCTCACCATTCTAACAGGTACGTTACAATCTGTGTGTTTAAAGAAACACATTTGAATTGTGATGATTTATAAAAGAATAAAACATGTTTCTGTTCCTTTAGGTGTCAGCTGTGAAGATCTCACTCCAACCAACAAAGAAGTGTTCAGTGTAGAAGGCAGCACTGCTACTCTGTCCTATAGATTATCCTGAGAAGCAGCTGGAAACGATTATTTTTTCTGGTATCGACAATATCCAGGAAAACCACCAGAGTTAATGATCTCTCACTCTGCATCAGGAGTAATAGGAATAGAAAAAATCTTTGGATTGAAAATTGAAGTGGGAAAAAACCAGCTCAACATGAGCATCTCCTCTGCTGCAGTGACAGACTCTGCTGTGTACTACTGTGCTCTGCAGCCCACAGTGACAGGAAACAGCAAAACTCTGTACAAAAACCTTTGGAGCAAAGACAACAGAATACTCCACAACATCCACTAGAGGGAGCCACACACTGTTAAACCTCTGATTCTTGTGTCATTGGACTGATGACAAAGACAACAGAGAAATGAAGCAGTAAAGATCAGAGACAGAGACAGAGCTGCTGTGGAAGCAGAAAACTATTTGATTGGCTGAGCTATTAAACTGGCCCCACCCACTGAAGTTGAGCTCATCCAATGACATTATCTGTTGGTCATTGTGCTGCAGTGGAAGAACATTGTTCATGTGCTGTCTGTCTGGCTTTAATAACTCCAAAGACATGTTGCTGCACCTCTTTTTGCTTCTATCTCACATTATAGGTGAGTTTAAGAACAGGGATTAAAGTTTAGTTGAAGCTGCTGCATTAAGCAGATATACAGACTGCATTTCACTACTTTTCTTCTTTCTTTTTCCAGGACTAACAGCTGGAGACTCAATCACTCCTCAACAACCTGAAGTCACTGAAACAGAAGGAGAATCTGTCAAACTCACATGTAGCTATGAGACAAGTGGCACCCCTTATGTTTACTGGTACAAACATCATTCTGACCTTCAAGCTCCTCAGTTTATACTCTGGAAAAGAGCAAGAGGATACACAACTCAGTATATTCCTGATAAACGATATGGATCAGAAACATCAGATCGATCAACTAATCTGACCATAGCAGCCCTAACCCTGGCAGACACAGCTCTCTACTACTGTGCTCTACAAACACAGTGATACAAAGTGTAGAAGAGGCTGTACAAAAACCTGAACACAGATATCTGACTACTCTTCAAAGAGGAGGGAAGTGGTATTCAAAGCACAGCTTCATATCAGATGGATTCTGCTAATTCCTGTTTTATCAGAGTCACTGTGGTTACAGCTGCTAATGAAACACTGTGGGAGGATTCACATGAGCAGCAAATCCACATCAACCACAAACCAACTGCAGGAACGTTCAGACACAATAAAAACTGTCAAACATCAAAAGCTGCTCATTTACACTATTTTATATTTAGTGGATGAGGACATGCAGAAATGCAGCAGAAGCAAAATAAACAGAGTAACAGAGGTTTATCTCTTTAAGGTAAAATCTCTCACATGAAGCTAAAAGTCCAACCAGGAAGACCATCTCATGCTTGTTCCATTTATTCTCTTTGAACTCATCACATCAGATGATGATGCTCTCCTTCATCATTGTCCTGCTCTCATGTTTAAGTGTTTCCCCTCTCAGTGTCAGATGGATGCAGCCCCTTTACAGAATCAAACTCGAAGTAAGGTCAGTACTTCCACGCTTTAAACGCTGCACGCTCATACTCTCTCTGCACTCGATATATGATCCATTGTTGATCTGCACACAGCTGTAGTCACGAACGTCGCGCTCGCTTACGTCACTGTCGTGAGACATTCTCGCAAAAAAATCACAGTTTTAGTAACGCAGTAATGCAGCGTTCCTACGGGAAAGTAACGGTAATCTAATTACCTTATTTGCAATTGTAATCGTTACTTGGATTACAGTAACGCGTTACTGCCCATCTCTGATCATTTGTGTCGTCTACCTGCTGCAGTCTCCTCCTTTTCTCTGCAGCTGTGATTTCTCTTCCCTTTGACCTTCACTAAGTCTTCACTTGAACTTTGAATCTGAACAAAAGTTTTTCCGTCACATCTTCTCTTCATCTTTCACGGCTATAACTAAATGCAGACACAGATTCTCTTTGTCTCTCACAGGCTGTCAGTGATCTTCAGTCTGTTTCTGACTTTGTTTCTGCTCACAGTCAGAGGGAGCTGACATATTCAACATGAACACAGATCATGAAGTTACAGAGTTATTCTGTCTGTTCTGACTTAAAGTTGTTGATGATCAAAGATGAATGGATCTTCAAATCTGCTCTGCTGCAGTGACAGACTCTGCTGTGAGGCCCACAGTGACAGCAAACCCACAGAGATGCTCCACTAGAGGGCGACATCATCCAGTAGGCGGGGCTCTCCTTCTGCACTGTGTTCAACCATTGTGTCAATAATAAGTGCTGCTGTGAAGAGAACAATTCTCAGACTGAATGTTGAACATCAGCTAGTTTCTCCTGTTGATTTAAACCTTGTTGTACAGATGGAACATTGGCTGTGGATTATTCTTGCTGCTCTTTTCTTTGGTGAGATACAAACATCAACATGTTTCCTCTGCTTAAATAAATGTGTGAGTCTGATTAATGGTGAGTTTTTAATCATGTTTATTGATCCATCTCTTCCTCTGCATGTTCTGTTCTTCCTCAGAGTGTAAAGGAGAAGACAAAGTGATCCAGGAACAAGGAGATGTCATTGCTGCTGAAGGAGACACAGTTACACTTGACTGCAAATATGAGACCAGTGACTCCAGTCCATATTTGTTCTGGTACAAACAAGAAGTAAATAGTTACCCAAATTATATGCTGCATTGTTTGTCAACATCAACAGTTAAGGCTGAAGAGTTCAACAACGACAGATTTGATGCTAAAATCAACAAAGCAGAAAAGTCAGTTCCTCTGAAGATCCAGAAGCTTCAGCTGTCTGACTCTGCTGTGTACTACTGTGCTCTGCAGCCCACAGTGACAGGAAACAGCAAAACTCTGTACAAAAACCTTTGGAGCAAAGACAACAGAATACTCCACAACATCCACTAGAGGGAGCCACACACTGTTAAACCTCTGATTCTTGTGTCATTGGACTGATGACAAAGACAACAGAGAAATGAAGCAGTAAAGATCAGAGACAGAGACAGAGCTGCTGTGGAAGCACAGAACTGTTTGATTGGCTGAGCTATTACACTGGCCCCGCCCACTGAAGTTGAGCTCATCCAATGACATTATTTGTTGGTCATTGTGCTGCAGTGGAAGAACATTGTTCATGTGCTGTCCACACACATTTCAAATATTCAAAGCTCTCTTTGTTTACAGGCTCCACAGAAACCAGGGCCAAGCCTATCCAGAAGAAGCAGCCTTTGGAGGAGGAGCTACAGCAGTGAACATGAAAGGCTTCATTTAGGAGCTGAAGAGCTGCTGTGTTCTCTCTATTGTTCATTCAGTCCAAGAGAAAATCATGTTGCTGCTTTTCATTTGGATGATGATAGTCTCCTTTCAGACTGGTGAGTCATCAAAAGATGGAGTGAGATGTAAAAGGAGATGATGGACATGAAAATATCTGGATGTTGTTTGAATTGATTCACTTTTTATAAACTAAGTTTAAAGATGCAGAAACATGATGGTGAAATATGTCTTTGTTGTTTTCAGGATCCTCTGAGGATTTACTGACACCATCTAAAGATGTAGTGACGAGTTTGGAAGGTGACACTGTGACTCTCTCCTGCAACTATTCAGGCTCTGTATATTCACTTTTCTGGTACCATCAGAAGTCCGGTTCACATCCACAGCTTGTTATGGCAGAACATTCAAAGCAAACAGAAAAGCTGAAGTTTATACATGACAAAGAAAAACAGGAGTTTCATCTGGAGATCTCCTCTGCTGCAGTGTCTGACTCTGCTGTGTACTACTGTGCTCTGCAGCCCACAGTGACAGGAAACAGCAAAACTCTGTACAAAAACCTTTGGAGCAAAGACAACAGAATACTCCACAACATCCACTAGAGGGAGCCACACACTGTTAAACCTCTGATTCTTGTGTCATTGGACTGATGACAAAGACAACAGAGAAATGAAGCAGTAAAGATCAGAGACAGAGACAGAGCTGCTGTGGAAGCACAAAACTATTAGAAGAAAAATAACTTTATTTATAAAGAACATTTTCTAACAATGTCGAACATTTACAGTTTGTTTGTCTTCTGAAGAAACAGAAACAAAACTGCTTCAGCTGTCAGATATCACCACTCCGACATCTGAGCTCATAACCCACAAACAACTGAGACACAGTAAAAAAGAATAACAGATATTTCAATCAGAGTCAGATATCGTCTCGTATCCTCTGGTTTTCAACAACACTCAGAATCCAAAGTGATGGAGGTAAAGTTTGTGCGACTCCGTCACAGGAGAAAATCTCAAAGGCTGCAGATGAAGACCATCAGCTGACAAAATGCTCCTCCAATTTTTTAATATTTGAATGTATTGTTATAAATTTACACAGTTGTAATAATATGACACAGAAACTGCTGTAGAAAATCACTGAAAACATGCTGAACTCAAAGGTTGATTATAGAGTTATTAGAAAAGTTACAAAACCCTTCTTCCAGAATCGCAAAGAAATCTCCCAAAACAAGAAACTCCCTGAAATTCAAAAGGTCAAAAGAACGTTATCACAGATATAGCAGCAGAAATGAGCATCCTCTGAAGGGCCACATTAGGAGGGAAGTGGGTGTTTGGGAAGGCGAATTGGGGGAAGTTTAGTAGGGTTTGTGAGAGGAAGGTTTTACAAGTTCAAAATCATTTGAGTGTTGAAAGCATGAATCAGGAAATCGGTCAAAGTATTCTACGCGCTGCTGAGGAGGCTATTCCAAAGACAACAGGGAAAGTTAGGAGGAGAGCAGTTCCATGGTGGAATGATGAATGTAAGTTAGTAGTTAGAGAAAGAAATAGAGCAATAGAAATAGAGTTGGTCAAACGGTCTCATAATTTTCAACACTTAATTGACTACAAAAAAGCACAGGTGAAAGTCAGAAGTACAATAAGAAGAACAAAGAGAACGTACTGGAGAGATTTCTGTAATACAATTGGTAGCAATACTCAGATAGGGGAAGTGTGGGAGATGATCAGGAAAATGGGGGGAGAAAGAAGAGACTGGAGTTATCCAATTCTTGATAAGAATAGTAGAGTAGCTGTAGCTGATGGGGAAAAAGCAGATTTATTGGCAAGTACTTTGTACCGGGTACCACTTTCCAGAAGGCAGCAGGGTGAAGAGTGTGTGCGAGGGGTGTGTGGGGTCGTCCACAATGCTGGTGGCTTTGCAGATGCAGTGGGTCCTATAAGTGTCTGTGATGGAGGGAAGAGAAGCTCCAATGATCTTCTCAGCTGCTCTCACTATCCGTTGTAGAGTATTGTGATCCAGTACAGTGCAGTTACCATATCAGACAGTGATGCAGCTGCTCAGGATGCTAAGGATAACCTGTACTGGGAAGCTAACAAAACAGACCTGAAACCTTAAAGGTACGGAGGGAACAGGGAGAGACTCAGGGAGACAACACAGCGACGAGAGGACACACACTATAAACACAGAGGGAAACGAGGAAACTACACACAGTAGGGAGACACGGCTGAAGCTAATTAACGTGACGAAACAGGGAGGATTTAAAACTGAACACACTGACATCAGACACGGACCTTCAAAGTAAAACAGGAAATGCACAGACTGAACTCAGAGACACGGTACAGACAGAACAGAGGGAACATACGGGCAGGACAAAACAGAGGAAGCACAGAACCAAAGCCCTAAGAACTAAAAAGTCCAAACCCAAATACATAGAATACTCTAGAACACAGGATCATAATAATAAACACAAAACACTGAGTCACATGACCCAGGACCATGACACGTTTGTTTTGTCACATCCAGAGACAGGTTGACTCGACACCAGTCCGTCAGCTGTTGCAACTCTCTGTTTGCTGACTCGTCGTTCTTGCTGATGAGACCCACCACAGTCGTGTCGTCAGCAAACTTGATGATGTGGTTCAAACAGTGCATCGCTGCACAGTCATGAGTCAGCAGAGTGAACAGCAGTGGGCTGAGCACACAGCCCTGAGGGGCTCCAGCGCTCAGTGTGGTGGTGTTGGAGGTGCTGCTACCGACTGTCTGAGGCCTCTCCGTCAGAAAGTCCAGGATCCAGTTGCAGAGGGAGGTGTTCAGGCCCAGCAGGCTCAGGTTTCCAATCAGGTGCTGAGGATGATCGTGTTGAATGCTGAGCTGAAGTCTATGAACAACATTCGTACATATGTGTCCTTATTGTCCAGATGGGTGAGGGCGAGATGTAGGGTGGTGGTGATGGCATCTTCTTTTGACCAGTTGGGGGCAAACTGCAGTGGGTCCAGTGTGGGTGGCAGCCGGGTCTTAATGTGCCTCATGACGAGCCTGTCGAAGCACTTCATCTTTTAAAAAAACAGCTAAAACATCCTCGTTTTAGAGCGGCATTTGGGTGATGTTCTTGTGTAACATGTTTTTGTGTCTGATATTTTTTTATATTCACTGTAAAGCACTTTGTCTTAAAAAATGTTGTATAAATACATTTTACTTCACATCAAACTGACCAAAGAGCCACAAAGTAAAACAGATGTTGTGTCCAACAGTGTCAGCTGTAACTGGGACTGCTGCTGCACCACAACACTCCTGCATGTCGTGTCCACAGACATGACGTCTCTCAGGTTTGTGTTTGAAGATCAAATCAAATAAGATGATGCTTCATTTGAACAAACAGTTGTGAACAAAAATCCTTCCCAACATACACAAACTATTCTGAGATGTTTCTTGAATTCAGGACTTCTTACACATTTTTCTCCAAATGTCTCAAGTTTCAGACTTTTTAACTGTGTGAGTATCAGCGACTCTCTGACTCTGTCTACATCGTTAATGTGACTTCTGCTTGTGTGACGTGTCACACGGCTCCCTTAAATCATTTTGGTTATAAAGTGTGTGAAGCACAGGAGGAGGAGTGACTGAGAGCAGAGAGGAGGAGCAGAGATTCAGGGAGGAGCTGAGCTGTTACTGAACTATAGAAGAGAGAAAAACCTCCACATTCAACAGAGTTCAACACAAAACAAACTTTATGTTCCTCAACATGCTGTCATTACATCACTGTGTGTTTCCTCTGATTCTTCTCACTCTCACAGGTCTGCTCACCTACACAGGAAACTATGTTCAACTCAAATGATTCATTAACGTCAATTATTGATTGAAAACGTTCTCTCTTCCTTCAGGTGTCACATGTGATCAGCTCACTCCAGTCAAAGATGAAGAGTCCAGTGTAGAAGGCAGCACAGTTACTCTGACCTACACTTACAAAGTGTCACCTGGTGATTATTTCTTCTGGTATCGACAACATCCAGGAAAACCTCCAGAGTTCCTGATCTCACACTCTGCTTCAGGAGAAGTAGGAGAAGAAAAAATTCCTGGATTGAAGATTCAAGTGAAGGGAACAGAAATCAAGATGAGCATCTCCTCTGCTGCAGTGTCTGACTCTGCTGTGTACTACTGTGCTGTGAGGCCCACAGTGACAGGAAACAGCAAAACTCTGTACAAAAACCTTTGGAGCAAAGACAACAGAATACTCCACAACATCCACTAGAGGGAGCCACACACTGTTAAACCTCTGATTCTTGTGTCATTGGACTGATGACAAAGACAACAGAGAAATGAAGCAGTAAAGATCAGAGACAGAGACAGAGCTGCTGTGGAAGCACAAAACTATTTGATTGGCTCAGCGATTAAACTGGCCCCGCCCACTGAAGTTGAGCTCATCCAATGACATTATTTGTTGGTCATTGTGCTGCAGTGGAAGAACATTGTTCATGTGCTGTCTGTCTGGCTTTAATAACTCCAAAGACATGTTGCTGCACCTCTTTTTGCTTCTATCTCACATTATAGGTGAGTTTAAGAACAGGGATTAAAGTTTAGTTGAAGCTGCTGCATTAAGCAGATATACAGACTGTATTTCACTACTTTTCTTCTTTCTTTTTCCAGGACTAACAGCTGGAGACTCAATCACTCCTCAACAACCTGAAGTCACTGAAACAGAAGGAGAATCTGTCACACTCACATGTAGCTATGAGACAAGTTATACACATCCAAAGCTTCACTGGTACAGACATCATTCTGACCTTCAGGCTCCTCAGTTTATACTCTGGAAAGGAGGGAAACAGCAGACAGCTCAATATATTCCCCATAATCGATATCAGTCCACAACATCAGATACAACAACTAATCTGACCATAGCAGCCCTAACCCTGGCAGACACAGCTCTCTACTACTGTGCTCTAGAAACACAGTGATACAAAGTGTAGAAGAGTTGGCTACAATAGGTGACACGGGGGAGCCCATGGCACAGCCATGTTTTTGTCTGTAAAAGCCTTCGTTGTATTTGAAGTATGTGGTGGTGAGGCAGAGGTCTAACAGTGTGCAGATCTGATCGGGTGTGAAGTTGGTCCTGTCCTCCAAGGAGCTGTCTTCTTGTAGTCATTTTCTGACAGTCTCCACGGCCTCCGTGGTGGGTATGCAAGTGAAGAGAGAGACTACATCAAAGGACACCATGGTTTCATCTGGATCCAGGGGAAGTTTCTGGACCTTGTCGGTGAAGTCGGTGGAGTTCTTGATGTGGTGTGGGGTGTTCCCCACGAGAGGCGCAAGGATGGTAGCAAGGTGTTTAGCAATGTTGTAAGTGGCTGAGTTTATGCTACTGACTATGGGTCTGAGTGGGACAGCTTCCTTGTGGATCTTAGGAAGTCCATAGATGCAGGGTATGGCATCCCCTGGGTAAAGGCGGTGATATGTAAGGCGGTCAGTAAAGTAATGGGATTACTTTTGGGGGGAAGTAATCAGTAATTAGTTACTGATTACTGTTACTGATTACTTTTTTCAAGTAACTTGACCAACACTGCTTATAAATATATTGAAATTTAAAATTCACCGAGTGATTAGAAACTACTAAACAGAGTTATTGACTCAAAAGCTGTTCTGACTTTTATATGAGGTTTAACAGAGACGAGCATTGGGCTGAAAGATCTATTGCTTTATTACCTATTCAGGTTGTAAATCCTGTTTTTAAAAAGTAACTAAGTAACTAAGTAATTAATTACTTTTGAACATAAGTAATCAGTAAAGTAACGGGATTACTTTGTTGGGGAAGTAATCAGTAATTAGTTACTGATTACTTTTTTCAAGTAACTCGACCAACACTGATGGTTAGTGATGGAAAGAAGGTGCTCTACTATGGCCATGCCCAAGACCATGCACGCGGCGTGGGCTTCATCCTCTCGCGACGTGCAACAACATCATTGCTGGCCTGGAAGGCCATTTCAGACCGCCTAATCTTGGCTCGCTTCCAAGCTAGGCATGTGAAAGTCACAATTCTTCAAGTATACACTCCAACAGAAGAGGCTGACGATACTGACAAGGATGGTTTCTATGCGATGCTCCAGGATGCCATTGACAACTCCCCGCGTCATGATTTGCTGGCAGAGATTTCAACACGCAAATAAGCAATAACCTGGACGGCCTGGAATTGACTATCGGCCTGTTTAGAATCGCAGCAATGACAAATGAAAACGGTGGGCGGCTGATCTTGTTCTGTGCGGCAAACCGGCTGACCATCAAGAACACCTTCTTCGGCCACAAGCGGATACACATGGCGACGTGGAAGGCCCCCGGTGGCGGATATACAAACGAGATCGACTACATCTGCATATCATCCCACTGGGCATCCACCATTAGCGATGTTAGAGTGTGGCGTGGAGCCGACATCGACTCTGATCAGTACCTGCTAATTGCCAAATGTAAACTTCACCTGAAGCGCCTCCAACCACGACTGCAGCGACCAAGTCCTTTTAACTTTCAACGCCTAAAAGATGCAAATACTGCAGTGGAATTTCAACTCGAATTGAGAAACCGCTTCCAGCTCCTTGCTGCGGAAGGAAATAACAACGAAAATCCAGATACACTCTGGGATGAGCTAAAAGAGGCTGTGGTCGGTGCAGCAGAATCAAAGATTGGTCACCAACGGGGCGGCTTCAAGCAGCGCTGGATCACCGACCGTTCATGGGAACTTATAGATCAACGTCGCTTGGCGAAGTCAGTTCGGGACCAGGTGGCCTCTGACCCACATGCTTCTGCAGACCAGCGTGAGAGGGCCATGGCCACCTACTGAGACTTTGCCCGACAGGTCAAACGCAGCTGCTGGCGTGACAAGCGTGAATGGATTGAAGCTAAAGGCATCGAAGCCCAAGAAGCAACCGATCGGAATGATACCCGAACCTTATATCGCATTATACAAGATCTAACTGGGGCTCGTGGTGGCCGCGGTGTTCCAATCTGAGACAAAAATGGACGTGTCCTCCTTACTGCAGCTGAACAAGACCAACGAAGGGTCGAAGACTTCCGCGATACTCTGAACCAACCTGAGCCACCCCAACTGTTCGAGGCCGAGGACCTGGCACCTTCCATGGATCTTCTTCCTGTCGATATCGGACAAATCAGCATCGCTGAAGTCAAGACAGCGATCCGACTCCTCAAGAGTGGAAAGGCCGCAAGCCTGGACGAAATCCTCGTCGAAATGCTGAAGCATGGCGCACCCCATCTTGAAGCTGCCCTTACAAAACTCCTAAATGCCTGCTTGTCAACATCACATGTACCCGATGATTGGGCAAAAGGCACCATCATCAAACTTTCAAAGAAAGGTGATTTGGGTGACTGTAACAACTGGCGGGGCATCACATTGCTGTCGGTACCCGGGAAAGTGTTTTGCCTCGCTCTTTTGAATCGGCTACGACACGCAGTGAACGAACAATTGCGAGAAGAGCGGGCTGGGTTTCGGAGTGGCCGGTCATGCGTCAAGCAAATCTTCACCCTCCGCATGATCATTGAACAAACACTGG
This sequence comes from Diplotaxodon limnothrissa, assembly GCF_057381915.1. NCBI lineage: Eukaryota > Metazoa > Chordata > Actinopteri > Cichliformes > Cichlidae > Diplotaxodon > Diplotaxodon limnothrissa. Next base: position 1,496,886 of record NC_140613.1, on the reverse strand, counting down.
AAAACCAAAGGAAGATTTCTATTAATTTCATTGACTTCGAGAAGGCTTTTGAAAGCATCCACTGGCCGACTCTATGGGCTATCCTACGCCACTATGGAGTCCCTCAGCAGTTTGTAGATGCCTTTCGTTGTCTCTACTCCAACTCCCGTTGCTGCATTCGGACGGATGACGGCTGCACAGATTTCTTCAAGATCAATACTGGCGTCCGACAAGGATGCGTGCTATCCCCTTTCCTCTTCCTGTTGGTAATTGACTTCATCATGGGACGATCAGTTGAACAAGCTGGCATCGGTGTGCCCTGGCACGACGTGCGTAATCTCACTGACTTGGACTTCGCAGATGACGTCGCCCTGCTTGGCTCGATTCAGGAAGACCTCCAAAAGTTGACCGCGGCCCTGCAGAGGGAGGCGACGAAAGTTGGATTAAGAATCAGCGCCAAAAAAACCAAGGTACTCCGAGTTGGCTATGCACGTGCCCGCATTCCTGTCAACCAACAACGTGCTGAAGAGGTGAAGAATTTTACATATCTTGGCAGCATCATCTCGAATGACGGGGTCTCTGATCGGGATGTCGACGCCAGAGTAGGGAAGGCAGTTGGTGTCCTGCGATGTCTCCAACCTATTTGGAACTCGACCTCCCTGAATGTTAGGGTCAAGATCAAACTATTGAACTCTATCGTCTTCCCTACTGCACTTTACATTAGTGAAACCTGGCGCTCAACAAGTGCAATTATTCAACACCTGAACGTGCTTCAACAACGTGGCCTGCGGCGAATCCTGAGAATTTGCTACCGGGACCGAATAACAAATGAGGAGGTCCTACGAAGAGCAGGCACCCGCCCATTAGCTGATGTTGTTGCAGAAAGGTGCTTCCGCTTTGCGGGCCATATTTTACGCCTACCCCCTCATTGCCCAGCTAAGATTGCCATGACATGGCATACACGCACTGGCAAGTGAAAGCAAGGCCGACCAAAGACCACATGGCGTCGAACATTCATGGACGATCTGAGAACTGTCGCCATTGCCTGGGACGAAGCTGAAGCAGTCGCTGCTGACCGACATAGATGGAGATCACTAGCTGCCTGATGCGCCGCCCGGCGTAGGAGGAACTAAGTGCTAAGTGTGTAAGACCCTCTTGTATATGCATTTCCGGGATTTTCTTTCTCAAGATAAAAATACAGGGAAGAGACCTGATTCTAAATGTCCTCAAAGAACTCATAGATGAAGTGGAAATTCAATCCTAAAGAACACAAATGGCAACAGAACATCTTCTAGCTCTTCAAATTTTGATGTTCTTTTCAACATATTGTGGCTTCTTTGGCAGGAATTTCTGCTCAGTGAGGTTTAAAAAATTACACAGGGGGAGGGATGATGACCGCGTGTTTGGACCCTGTCCTGACAGTAGTCAGACCTTGGATGGACAGCACTCTAATCAATGCATTCATTTTTAAACGTGTTGCAACACATTTTCCCCGATTTTTCCCAAGTATAACAATTTAGTTAGAGTGTAATGAAACCTTATTTCATGAGTAAAGATTTATTAAACAAAGATTAAATTGGTATATTTTCAGGACCTTGGACAGTTCATAAGCTAGGATTCGACATGTGACACACACACACACACACTTACTTGTCTGAATACAAGAATGTTACGGCGCACAATGTCAAATGTGGTTTATAGTCCTGCATCGGTAAATAAATATTTCCAACAAGCTCCTCCTCTTTGTAGCTTCTCGTGTAGACAGTCAAATGATAACTTTGAACCTTTTTCACATTTTGCAAAAACACAGCTTCTCTCCTGTTGATTTCTGCCTGGATTTGAAAAACAAAAGTGTTCCCAGAGGTGGTCCATTGGTACAGTTTCTCACATTTGTGTTTGTTTTATTATGGACTATGATGGACTGCCTTTTTGTTTGATTACAGTTTTCTCCTGTTCTTTTTACTTAGGGAGGTAAGTCGCTGTCATTTGGTTTAATTCTTTTGAGTAGGTAAGTTTGATTTATCTTTGAGATAAGCGCCCTTTGTAGGGTGGCACGGTGGTTAGCACTGTTGCCGCACAGCAAGAAGGTCCTGAGTTCAATTCCACCATCAGGCCGGGGTCTTTCTGTGTGGAGTTTGCATGTTCTCCCCGTGTTTGCGTGGGTTCTCTCCGGGTACTCCGGCTTCCTCCCACCGTCCAAAGACATGCAGCTTGTGGGGATAGGTTAATTGGATAATCCAAATTGCCACTAGGTGTGAATATGCGAGTGAATGTGAGTGTGAATGGTTGTCTGTCCCTATGTGTTAGCCCTGCGACAGACTGGCGACCTGCCCAGGGTGTACCCTGCCTCTCGCCCTATGACAGCTGGGATAGGCTCCAGCGCCCCCCGCGACCCTGAAAAGGATAAGCGGAAGCGAATGGATGGATGGATGGATAAGCGCCCTTTGTTTGTTATTTTGGCCTTAGGCCCACCCCAGAGTTATAATATGCTCCCTTCCTTTGCTTTTAAATTCACTCATTGTAAATAAACCACCATCAAAAAGTGCTAATTGTGTGATGTGCTGCTAGGGGTCGGATGGGGATGGATCACCCTTATGTCATGGCCTAGCCACTCCTAGACGGGCCATAACAGTTGTCATTTTTAATCACAGACTGGGTCTGTATATGATGTGTTGTGAAATGTCCACTAAATGTGTGCTAATCAAAGGTTGATTGAAAATACTGGGTAGTTTAGTGAAGGATAAACTGGTTAGTTTGTCCTACTGGTGAATTTACAGCAAAACACTGTGTTGGACTGATACACAGTGGCTGTGGTCTTCATGGTCACAGTTGAATTTGTATTTAAGCTGCTTAAGATTCAGTCACTGAATGTTACCTTCATACCAGCTCTTTACTGTCTGATATAAAGACAGCATAAACAGTGTTGTGTCAGTGTTGAGGATGGAGATCAGCCAGGACAACTCATGAAACATCTATTTACATGTTATATACACTGTGTCAAACCCCAAAGAACAGAAGGTCAGCTGAATACAGCCTGTACACAAAGAGAATCTACAGGAGCTCTCAATAGAAATTCTGAGTTTTGATTTGTTTCCCCACACTGAGCCACTGCAAATGATTTTAGGGTTCAACAAACTGTTGAATCAGACTTTAAATGTTCCTGTTTAGGTTTGGAGAAAATCAATCAATCAATCAATCAATCAATCAATCAATCAATCAATCAGTCTTTATTTATAAAGCACTTTTCATACAAAAAATGTAGCACAAAGTGCTTTACATAGTTACAAGCAGCCCACCCCACCCTCCAACTCACTCTCCACACTCTCATTAACATAAATGATGTGAATACACACATATATCCCCCCCCCCCCCCCCCACACACACACACACACACGCGCACACGCGCACACTTAAAGAGTAAAAATTGGGCTGGGTTCGCAAGAGCCAAGTGAGGAAACACTATAACAGGGAGCCGTCTGCACTGGGAGCCGGTCACAGACCGCAGCCTCCAGGCTGGGCACACAGCAGGAGGGAGGCAAAGGAGCCCCCCAGCCAGGCTGAGAGGACCCCCAGAGACCCAGCAGCCACGGTCGATCACAGCCCCGGTGCAGAGAGCCCCCTCCGAGGAAACACTGGAGATATGACACAATAGGATATATACAGGGTAAAACGATTAAATAAATAAGAACGGGATATAATATAAATATAAATAGAGTAAGAAGATTAAAAAATGAATAAGAATAAAATCAATAAATATTAGGTAAAGCCTAAATTAATAATAGAATAACAGGATAGAATAAATAAGCATAAAATAAATAAACGCTAAGTAAAAGCTAAATTAAAAAAGGTGGGTCTTGAGCCTGTTCTTAAAAACATGTACGAAAAGTAACAATCTACAATGTAGACAAAAGAAAAGAACTTTTATGTTCTCGTTTTAGTTTTAATTTTTATTAATTTATTTTATTTTAAATAATGTAACCCAGCAGAAAAGATTTCCTTTTAAACTCTGAGCAGATGTTAAGATCATAAACCATAAAAAAGTATTTACAGTATGAATCATCTGTGGACTGAAGCAGCACAGAGCTGAAATATGAGCTCCCACCTGAAAGTGAAGATGCTGCTACTAGTGTGTAAAGCAGGAGGAAGTGAGAGAAGTTCAAATCCAGATCAGAGAGGAGGAGGAGAGATTCAGGGAGGAGCTGAGCTGTTACTGAACTAGAAGAGAGAGAAACCTCCACATTCAACAGAGTTCAACACAAACCATAAACTTTACCTTCATTCAACATGTTGTCTTTGGACTATTTTGCACTTTCTTTACTGATTCTCACCATTCTAACAGGTACGTTACAATCTGTGTGTTTAAAGAAACACATTTGAATTGTGATGATTTATAAAAGAATAAAACATGTTTCTGTTCCTTTAGGTGTCAGCTGTGAAGATCTCACTCCAACCAACAAAGAAGTGTTCAGTGTAGAAGGCAGCACTGTTACTCTGTCCTATAGATACTCCAAAGCTGCAGATGGGAATGATTATTTATTCTGGTATCGACAATATCCTGGAAAACCACCAAAATTCCTGATCTCTCACTTAGGAACAGGAGTGAAACTGTCAGATCCAGTCCCTGGAATAACGTTTAGAGTGAGTGAAGATAAAACACTGATGAGTCTTCAGATCTCCTCTGCTGCAGTGACAGACTCTGCTGTGTACTACTGTGCTGTGAGGCCCACAGTGACAGGAAACAGCAAAACTCTGTACAAAAACCTTTGGAGCAAAGACAACAGAATACTCCACAACATCCACTAGAGGGAGCCACACACTGTTAAACCACTGATTCAAGTTGAGAGTAGTGAGCTTTATTTGTATGTCCTGAAACTTTTGCATGTGTCCCTGCTGCAACAGACCTGAATAAAATTAGTAGGTCATTTACAACACTATAGGCTTGAGGAGATCTGCAAAGGAGATCTGGAGGAGATCTGAAGTGTAACCTTGCCTCAAGGTTACATTTCATTATTCATTATTTGTTTAAACAAATAATAGAACCTTGAGGTAGATTCTGTATTTAGCTGGCAGCCAAGTATCAAAGTAATACTCTCTTTCAGATCTTTAGATCACAAGAAAGTTTTGCGTTTAGAAATGCTCCTGAGCTGTAAAAAACTGCCACGAACAACCGAGTTTATTTGTTTGTTCAAGGTTCGAGGTTCTTTATTTGTCACATGCATAGTTATACAAGTGTAACACACAGTGAAATGTAACCTGACATGCTCCTCAACTTGTGCAAGAAAAAGGGGCGGGTGGCGGGTAGAGAAAGAGCATTCTAAGGAGCTTGGAAAGAAAAGCGTCTGGACTTGATTAAGTGGCTTGAAGATGTTTCACCTCTCATCCGAGAAGCTTCTTCAGTTCTAAGGGTCAACCACCGCCTCTGTTCAAAGATGGTCGCTCACAGTGGACATAAATGGCTTCTTTCACTGAGGCCGGATGGCTTGGGGATAGAAGCTCCCCTTGAGTCTCTCTGTCCTTGTCCGGATGATGCGGAACCTTCTGCCGGATTGCAGAAGATGGAACAGTTCGTTGCCAGGATGGGATGGGTCCTTCAGCATCTGCGCTGCTCTAGTCCGGCATCTCCTGGTGTAGGTGTCCTGAAGTGGGGGGAGAGCAATCCTGCAGCAGCGTTCTGCTGCAGGAATGGTCACAGGTCACAGATATCTGACTACTCTTCAAAGAGGAGGGAACTGGGATTCATAGTACGTGCAAAGAAAAAACATGAATACAGCTAAAATGCAAAACCGGCTTATTTAAATACATGTATTCTATCTAAAAACAACATCCCATGTGATCATCACAGATTCGGTTTGAAAATTCCAGCGGAAAGCTTCAATTATTAGGAATTATTCAAGACTTCTTGTCGTTTTCAGGTATTTTCTCTCGTTCATTTTTACAGCGAAAAAATGCTTTGAGTATGACGCTTATGTGTAAGTTTGTTTGGGAAGGTCTGTAATTGCTAATCTGCATTTCAGACATTACTGCCACTTTCCCACACGGTCAGTCTCTTTGCTGACATCATGTTAGTCCAGTCACCTTCTCGCCCACCTTCTTTGAGCCAATCAGGTTCCAGAATATCGAGGTATGAACTTTGGCTATATCGCCCATCCCTAATCTGAAACATCTTAAAGACCGAGCTCAAGTGGCTTTACAATGACAGCATTCAGGTGGGAGGAGTCCGAGTAATGAAATAAAGTAATGGCAGGTGTGCTTTAATTTAATGCATGCAGAAGCTAACAGAAATAACCTATAAAAATCTATTCAACGGTTAGAAAGGATACAAGTACAATGCAAGTAAACCATTATCTTCATTTAACCCTAGTCTATTTTAGTCCATTTTTTAAAACCCTTTCTTGTAAAGTGGTGCTGGATGAAAGATGAGCTCTGGAAGGTCCCCATGATGCAGGAAAAACACCTTTTCCTCACACTGTGCTGACGAGCAGAGAAACACCTGTGCAGCTACAGGAACGAGGTCTTTGAGCAAGGCTGGAAGATTCCAAGGGACACAATCGAAACTTTCTGCTTTACTACTGTCAAAATATTCATCCATTAGTTACTGCAGTGTACATAAAACACAACAAAACAAAGACCCTCCCCCATGCTGGTCCTGCCTACCCAACCTGATGATCCCATTAGCACAACACGCCTACATTCTTACAAAACTCAAAAGTTAAAAAACGACAAAAAACAAAAATGAAAAAATATGTCATCCTTAATGAATGGAATAACCAAAAGTGATACAGTGAGATGCAAAAGGTTGGGTAACATTGTTAATAGTCATTATTTTCCTGTATAAATCGTTGGTTGTTACAATAAAACATGTCAGTTAAATACATCATATAGGAGACACACACACAGGGATATTTGAGAAGTGAAATTAAGTTTATTGGATTTACAGAAAGTGTGCAAAAATTGTTTAAACAAAATCAGGCAGGTGCATAAATTTGGGCCCCACAAAAAAAAGAAATGAAATCAATATTTAGTAGATCCGCCTTTTGCAGAAATTCCAGCCTCTAAACGCTTCCTGTGGGTTCCAATGAGAGTCTGGATTGTGGTTGAAGGCATTTTGGACTGTTCCTCTTTACAGAACATCTCTCGTTCATTCAGATTTGATGGCTTCCAAGCATGGACAGCTCTCTTTAACTCACACCACAGATTTCAATAATATTCAGGTCTGGGGACTGAGATGGCCATTCCAGAACGTTGTACTTCAAATTGAGTTTCAACTTTGCCACAGAGAAATATATCAATAAATAAAACAGCTAAAATTCATTTTTTGATAGTCACCATATTTTCATTGACGCATTTGATGAGAACAGATTAACCCTATAACACCCTTAGTGTCATATTTGCTACATTAGTTTCTAAGACCTCCATCTCATCAAAACAAAAACATCAAATTATCAAAAGGGAAACAAAAAGTATATTTCTATTATATATCATAAACAACATGACATTAAAAATGTGGATTTTGTTATAAGGGTTATTAAACATCTCAGCCCCGCCCCAGAAAAATTATTTATTTTTAGAATTGATGGATTGGGTCTTACAGGGTTAAATCTGCCTTATACATGATAAACATGGTATTTAAAGGTATCTAAACTCTGAAAGTACTCATGTGAACCTGTATAAATTCTCAGATATTCTTCCACGCTTGGCTTCTCAGACATTGTTCTCTAAATGTTTCAAGACTACGATTTCTCACCTGTGTGAGTTTTCATGTGGCGCCATAAATGACTGCTAGATGTGAACATTTTCCCACATGTTTTGCAATGATACGGTCTCTCACCCGTGTGGGTTTTCATGTGGCGCCATAAATGACTGCTAGATATGAACATTTTCCCACATGTTTGACAATTATACGGTCTCTCACCTGTGTGCGTTCTTCTGTGTGCCGATAAATGACTACTACTTGAGAACACTTTCCTGCATGTTTTACAATGGTACGGTCTCTCACCTGTATGCATTCTCATGTGTATGGTCACACCACTGCTTCGCGTATAACTTTTCCCACATATTTCACAAGAATATGGTTTCTCACCTGTATGGGTAGTCAAATGGCCTTTAAGTGTTGATAACATACAAAACTTTTTCCCACACGTTTCACAAGAATATGGCTTCTCACCTGTGTGAATTCTCTGATGTCGAGTCATTCTGTACTTACACTTAAAGGATTTTCCACAAAGATTACATGTTATAGACTCGTTACCTGTGTCAGAATTACTCTGACTTTCTAAGTTACTATTTGTCCCTGAGTCTAAATTCCTACTTCCTCCGTGATTTTGGCTCTCATCTATAGGAGAGGTTTGAAAAGGGAGCTGGTTACTGTTTGCTTCTGGTTCATGGTGGTCTCTTTCCTCAGCAGCAGTCACCATAAAGGTATCAATCTCCTCCTTCAGTCCAACCTGCTCACCCTCCTGACTGGTGCAGAGTTCCTCCTGTTCCTCTTTAATATGTGGAAGTTCTGGTTCCTCCTGGTGCAGAGAGTTCCTCTCCTGGCTCCAGAGCTGTGGCTCAGGGAGAACCTCCTCGTCCTTACAGACAGGCTGCTGTGGGAGTTCTGGCAGGACAAAAAGGAAATGAGGAAAAGGTAATGATGATAGACTGAGAGCTCCTTTTTTTTTTTGAATCTGCTTTTCTTTACAGAATCTCAAGAGATTATGAGAAAAACAGCGACCCAGGGTTGGATGTAACTTATAGCTGATTTTGTTTTTTGTTAGTGCATTTACAACTGTTGAAGTATTGCAGATAAGGTGGGTCCAAGTTTTTGTCAGAGTCTGCGCAGTAGTTACTTGAGGTGGAGCGTCTACATTACTTTCCCGCCCATACACCTGCTGGACGTGACCACGAAATCGCCGACCTTTAGATTTTATGTAGCCCGGCTGCTCCCACTGATGACTCATTAAATTAAGGTAAATACAACCACATTGCTCCTATTTATAAAAACAAAGAAACAAAAACCCAAACCCCCCAAACAAACAAAAAATGTTATATGTTGTTACACCCCGGCCTAGGCAACCGGGGTGCAACGTAGAAAAACAGAAATAAGGAAAATAAAACCACGAAGGCTCTCCACCAAAATCCCAAAATGAAAATATCCCATAACGAAAGCATTGACAAACCCATTCACAACCATTTACAACAAACTATTTATTTACAACACGGGGGGGAGATCGCGACCATGACATACTGAAACACAAGGCTTAAATACATAGAAGGAGCAATCAGGGAAGGGACCACAGGAGGGAAACACAGCTGGGGCAAATTAGACCTGACGAGGCAAGGAAAAGTAAACTGAACACACTAAGATAACACAGACTTTCAAAGTAAAACAGGAAATACATGACAGTCACGCAAAAAACGAAACACTGACAACACCGAAACGTAACAATGTCTACAACATCTAACAGCACTATGTTGGTAATTTGTTAGCTACATTAGCCGCTAGCATACACATTGTGATGTGAGAGATTTATGATATTTGGAGTGTGCAGTTAGTGTGTAGTGTAGTCAATAGCTTTGTTGTGTGTGTCGAAACAATGATGCAACTGCTGAATGTCACAGTTGCTGCCAAAAAGCCACCAAAGGCAGATTACAGAGCAAACGCTGTCGCCAGGTGGAGTGATACACCTCCGGCTGTCAGGCCTGAGGCTAAAAAGAAAGAAGAAGATACCAAACAAGGCAAAGTAAACTTTTTCTTTTTTCTTATAAATATACATCCTCTCTGGTTACTCTGGTATGAATGACTCTCAAGTACTTTATGGTAAATAATACAATATTGTAGATATTGGAGAAATTCTAGATTGAAGCCTTTAGTTCAACATATAAATGATTACCTTTGACCTTAATCGGGTTTAATTTAATGCTGTCAGAGAAAATCTCATGTGCTCTTCATGCAGCTGAAGCTGTGCATGTCTGAGATCAGCAGCTTTCTGAAACAGCAAACTAAGTTACTGGAGAATCTTGTCTTCGTTATCGTATGTTTTACTACTTCGATTTCAGCGTCTTCACCTCACAACTGAAACGTGCAGTTTACTTTGTGTGCACTCAAATGTAGGAAAGTCAACTAGCGCCACCTGTGGCCAAGTGCCACAGTGCATGAAGTTGATAGAGCCAGATTACCTTCTGACAAACATCCGGCTCTGGCTCTATCAACTTCTCTTTGCTCTTGACGAAGGCGGTCGCACTTTTCTCCTCTCCTTCTCCTCCCCCTTAGCTTCCCTGCTTAGCCTCTTGTGTCCTTGTCTAGTCTCGTGTTTGTTTGTATTACTTTCCCTGGAACAGTCTCTCACAGTCTGTTCTCTAAAACCTAAAAGAGGATTTACGGATTTGATCAACTGGTCCCTAAATGAAATTGACACCCTTTTCTCAACGAGAAGTCTGGGCTCGGGTGAGCCTGAGTGCTGAAGATATCTACCTATTCGGAACCATGATAACAGGGTTCTGGCTGATCGGAGCTGGTTTGGCCCTTATAGAAGAATTAAGGAAGCGGAACCGGCTGTTCAAACCCCAACAAGCCTGGATTGTTTGGGCCTCCTAAGCGAAGCAGTTGTTTTGTTTTATTTATTTTTTTTTAACGTGAGCCTTCAACTGCTTAATAAATGTAAGAAAATCCACTTTGAGCATATTTTTCTTTTCTCTCTAAATGAACCCAACATTGATCGTCACCAGTTAATCTGTAACAGCAGCAGGGATGCAAAAGATGCAGTCGGGTTTTTATTAACCCTCACAATCAGAAACGTCCCGCAGAGCTGTGATCAGGATCCTCCCTCAGAGGGACACTCACCTGTCCTGTGCAGCTTGATTTGGGGTTTCCAGGTGATATCCAGCAGTCTGCGCTGACGGTCGATCTCTTCCTCGTACTGGACGATCGTTTTTTCAAACTCCAAGAATATTTGTTCAGCAGCAGCAGTTAGTCGCTCGTTGATGAACTCTCTCAGATACTGAACTGAAGGCATCGTTGCTGCCGCAGCTCACACACTCAGCTCACACACTCAGCTCACACAACAACAACACAACAGAAGAGTCTCTGCTCAGTCACACAAGAGGAAAGCTAACAGTTTTAGCGCCTTTCTTTTGTTTACTTCCGCCTGGTGTCACGTGATAAAGCTCCGCCAGAGCGGGACTGTTAACGCACCTCCCCCTCTCTCTCTCTTATTAATGAATGTAAAGTATTACAGAGAGCTCGGTGAGTCAGTGCAAAGCCGCTAACACCACAGTGATGTGCTGACTCTTTCGGTCCCACACTCCCGGCTCTGTTCACACACGCGCCTTTCCTTTCTTTATTTCCGCTTGGTGTCACACGGTTGTTGTTCCGGCAGAGAGCATTTACCTTTAACTGTTCCGCTGTCGAAGATTTCTCTCTGTTTCAAATCAGTTTCTAGCTGAAAACAATGTTTTTTCTGCATCCATGAAAAACAAGAAAATCACAAATATTATCATTTGAATTTTGCTTTTCTGTTTTGAAATGTAGGCTGCTGCCCCCGCGACCCGGCCCCGGATAAAGCGGATGAAGATGGATGGATGGATGTTTTGAAATGATCTGAATGGTTTTCTTACATTGAACTTTACCGTGATTCCTATCTTGAATCCACTGCCTCCTTAAACCGATCAGCACCGCAGACTCAGATGACATTGTTAAATCTCATTTTTACAAAAGGAGTTACTGTTTGGATTTGGTGAGTTCAGAATAAATAAAAGAAATATGTTTTCACGCAGTTTAAATACAAAAAAAACCTCACAAAGTAATGCCTGAATAAAATATTTGTTAATTATTATTACTGTTTAGCTGAGCGCTAATACATTTTTATTATATGCAGATGTTAAATATTTGGCCTATTGTCTATTAAATCAGATGTTCTGGTGCTCCATACTTTCATTTAGATGAGATGATTTAACTTATTACTGTTAACTTTGTTCTTTTCAATTTTAGTTTTGATTTAAATTCATTGTTCGACTTTTTTTTTTGTCTCTAATCATAACCAAGAGAAATTCTGTTTTGTTAAAAATTCTGTTCATGTCAAACTTAACCCTTAATATAATTAAGGAGCTCAGTGATGGGGAACATTTGGGTCCTTGTGATTGCACACAGTGAAAAGTGCTCCATCCTCCCTCCTCACAGTGATGTGCATTTATCTATGTATCCTGCAAAAGATGTAAAATGGATGTTGTAAGATACAGCAGTCATCATTTCACTGAAGACCTTGGAAGCCTTGACATGACTGGAAAGACTGAAGCAGTTCACATATGTTTTTGTCATTGGGTTGATGACAAAGACGAAAGAGAAATGAAGCAGGAAACAGGAGCTGCTGTGGAGGCACAAAACTGTTTGATTGGCTGAGATGAACTGAAACTATGATGTCAAAATGTAACTGGCCCCGCCCACTGAACCTTGGTCATTGTGCTGCAGTGGAAGAACATTGTTCATGTGCTGTCTGTCTGGCTTTAATAACTCCAAAGACATGTTGCTGCACCTCTTTTTGCTTCTATCTCACATTATAGGTGAGTTTAAGAACAGGGATTAAAGTTTAGTTGAAGCTGCTGCATTAAGCAGATATACAGACTGCATTTCACTACTTTTCTTCTTTCTTTTTCCAGGACTAACAGCTGGAGACTCAATCACTCCTCAACAACCTGAAGTCACTGAAACAGAAGGAGAATCTGTCACACTCACATGTAGCTATGAGACAACATCAGAGTATGTACGCCTTTACTGGTACAGACATGATTCTGACCTTCAGGCTCCTCAGTTTATACTCTTCAAAGGAGAAAGATTATGGAGTGGTGATTATATTCCCAATAATCGATATGACTCAGAAACATCTTCTACAACAACTAATCTGACCATAGCAGCCCTAACCCTGGCAGACACAGCTCTCTACTACTGTGCTCTACAAACACAGTGATACAAAGTGTAGAAGAGGCTGTACAAAAACCTGAACACAGATATCTGACTACTCTTCAAAGAGGAGGGAAGTGGTATTCAAAGCACAGCTTCATATCAGATGGATTCTGCTAATTCCTGTTTTATCAGAGTCACTGTGGTTACAGCTGCTAATGAAACACTGTGGGAGGATTCACATGAGCAGCAAATCCACATCAACCACAAACCAACTGCAGGAACGTTCAGACACAATAAAAAGTGTCAAACATCAAAAGCTGCTCATTTACACTATTTTATATTTAGTGGATGAGGACATGCAGAAATGCAGCAGAAGCAAAATAAACAGAGTAACAGAGGTTTATCTCTTTAAGGTAAAATCTCTCACATGAAGCTAAAAGTCTTCAGCTCAGTTTTTATTCTTTTGCAGAATTTATGTTGTATAAAATAAAAACAGTGAAAACTCTTTGTTCTCATATTTAAATAAAATTCAAATTTCAAGCTAACAGCTGTTTGAGAATCACCTTACTGATGTAGAAATATTTTATTATGTCAAACTGTTATCTTTTGCATTTTTTAGAGATTCAACCAACAAAATGTGAATATTTGTCTTTTTTGTAACATAGTCGAATAAATAAGATTCCAAATATACAACATAAAACTGGTTATTTGCTAGTTTTCTGTTCTGTGTAGAAAACACTGGTTCATGTGTTGAGTTAGGAGCATTTTATGCTTGAAGGATTCATTACTCAGTGTTTAGAGTCTTAACAATCAAAAACATTCTCCTGAAAATGATCAGGTACAAGGACTGGACTGAAAATGAGTGAACAAGCAGCCAATGTCCAAGGAAAACTTTGAAAGACCTTCAGGAAGCTGGAGAATGATTTCTACCCAGTAATGCACATCACTCAATAACTTCATCATGACTGAGTCTAAAGAAACGCCTGTGATATCTAACAGAGCTGATACTGAACTCTGTATTTATTTTTTCACTCCTACAGATTTATAACTTGCCAAGTATGAGAAATTTAGGAAGAGCTACCAACAGCTGATGCTTTACATCCAAAGCTTCACTCTGTGCAGAAAACAGTGGAAAAGGATTTTTCTAATCAGGCTTTGATATGATAAACTTGTGTTAGGTTGTTAAAACCAATCAGCTACAAATGAATCTTTAAAGTCCAGTGTTGATGCTGGCTGGTTTACACGTGTACTTCTGCTGTTTAATACATGAGTGAGATTATTCTACATTCTGCTAAATATTTCAAATATTCAAAGCTCTTTGTTTACAGGCTCCACAGAAACCAGGGCCAAGCCTATCCAGAAGAAGCAGCCTTTGGAGGAGGAGCTACAGCAGTGAACATGATAGGCTTCATTTAGGAGCTGAAGAGCTGCTGTGTTCTCTCTATTGTTCATTCAGTCCAAGAGAAAATCATGTTGCTGCTTTTCATTTGGATGATGATAGTCTCCTTTCAGACTGGTGAGTCATCAAAAGATGGAGTGAGATGTAAAAGGAGATGATGGACATGAAAATATCTGGATGTTGTTTGAATTGATTCACTTTTTATAAACTAAGTTTAAAGATGCAGAAACATGATGGTGAAATATGTCTTTGTTGTTTTCAGGATCCTCTGAGGATTTACTGACACCATCTAAAGATGTAGTGACGAGTTTGGAAGGAGACACTGTGACTCTCTCCTGCAACTATTCAGGCTCTGTCCTCAACCTCTACTGGTACCATCAGAAGTCCGGTTCACATCCACAGCTTGTTATGGCAGAACATTCAGAGCAAACAGAAAAGCTGAAGTTTATACATGACAAAGAAAAACAGCAGTTTCATCTGGAGATCTCCTCTGCTGCAGTGTCTGACTCTGCTGTGTACTACTGTGCTCTGCAGCCCACAGTGACAGGAAACAGCAAAACTCTGTACAAAAACCTTTGGAGCAAAGACAACAGAATACTCCACAACATCCACTAGAGGGAGCCACACACTGTTAAACCTCTGATTCTTGTGTCATTGGACTGATGACAAAGACAACAGAGAAATGAAGCAGTAAAGATCAGAGACAGAGACAGAGCTGCTGTGGAAGCACAAAACTGTTTGATTGGCTGAGCTATTAAACTGGCCCCGCCCACTGAAGTTGAGCTCATCCAATGACATTATTTGTTGGTCATTGTGCTGCAGTGGAAGAACATTGTTCATGTGCTGTCTGTCTGGCTTTAATAACTCCAAAGACATGTTGCTGCACCTCTTTTTGCTTCTATCTCACATTATAGGTGAGTTTAAGAACAGGGATTAAAGTTTAGTTGAAGCTGCTGCATTAAGCAGATATACAGACTGCATTTCACTACTTTTCTTCTTTCTTTTTCCAGGACTAACAGCTGGAGACTCAATCACTCCTCAACAACCTGAAGTCACTAAAACAGAAGGAGAATCTGTCACACTCACATGTAGCTATGAGACAAGTGCAAGTGATGTTTGGCTTTATTGGTACAGACATCATTCTGACCTTCAGGCTCCTCAGTTTATACTCTGGAAAGGAGCAAAAGACAACAGTGGTGATGAATATATCCCTGATGATCGATATGAATCAGAAACATCACCTACATCAACTAATCTGACCATAGCAGCCCTAACCCTGGCAGACACAGCTCTCTACTACTGTGCTCTACAAACACAGTGATACAAAGTGTAGAAGAGGCTGTACAAAAACCTGAACACAGATATCTGACTACTCTTCAAAGAGGAGGGAAGTGGTATTCAAAGCACAGCTTCATATCAGATGGATTCTGCTAATTCCTGTTTTATCAGAGTCACTGTGGTTACAGCTGCTAATGAAACACTGTGGGAGGATTCACATGAGCAGCAAATCCACATCAACCACAAACCAACTGCAGGAACGTTCAGACATGAAGAAACAAAGTAACTGTTGCAACTGGAAAGCAACACCTGCTGAATTTTAATGTACTGACAACTTATAAAAGAACATTAAATGCTAAATGGCCTGTATTTGTATAGCACTTTATTATTTATTATTTATTTATAGATTTCATTAGACCAGCGGTCTCCAACCTTTTTTGCGCCATGGACCAGCCTTTAAGGCGTCGCGGATAAATACAACAAAATAAAACCAGTACTGATATGGAAAAAAAGATTTATTCATAACACACTTGAAAAGACCCAGGAAAACCGAGTTAACGATAAAAACGTAACAAAATAACGCTAAAAACCGATAAAAAACCCTGAAAACCACCCGAGGCTCAACTCTTGCGGCCCGGTACCAAACGACTCCGTGGCCCTGGGGTTGGGGACCACTGCATTAGTTAGAAGGTGCAAAAATGCACCTGAAGCAAAATAAACAGAGTGACAGAGGTTTATCTCTTTACGGTTAAACTGTCACATCCATATGCTGTGATGTAAGCATCGTCCTGTAGAAAAGACAAGTGTTGGATACCAAGAGTACACGTTATTGCAATCTGATGACAGAAGCACGCTGGCAGTTCAACCTGATGAACATGAACTTCAGACTATCAGAGAAGAATCAGAAACATTCCCACACAAGCTGAACTCCAAATCGCTGTAAAAATGCCAAAGGCAGAAGTTTCCTTTCACATGCTGCACCTTGTTCTGAGCAGCCACCTATCTAACATGCTGTCAGGATCTTTGAATTTCATTCTGAGGAAGCGTAACAGGAACCTGAAATAAAGACCAAGAGGAGACACAGACTGTGGGAGGAGCTGAGGTGAAGTACAGAACAGAAAAACTCCACAGTACACAGAGTTCATCATACAGACCACACAAACCCTCTTTATTCAACATGCTGTCGTTCAGCTGCTCCACACATCCTCTGCTGATTATAATGATTCTAACAGGTACGCTAATATCTGTACATTTAAAAATGCTTTTCATTCCAGTGATTCATAAATATATTTCAATATTTATAATTCGTATAAAGCATATTTCTCTCATTTTAGCTGTTTGCTGTCAAGATCTCACTCCAACCAACAAAGAAGAGTTCAGTGTAGAACGCAGCACTGTTACTCTGTCCTACAAATACTCCAAGGAAGCAACTGGGAGTGATTATTTCTACTGGTATCAGCAACATCCAGGAAAACCACCAGAGTTCCTGATCTCTCACACAGGAACAGGAAGGAAAATATCAGATCCAGTCCCTGGAATCACTTTTAATGTGAGTGGAGATAAAACACTGATGACTCTTCAGATCTCCTCTGCTGCAGTGTCTGACTCTGCTGTGTACTACTGTGCTCTGCAGCCCACAGTGACAGGAAACAGCAAAACTCTGTACAAAAACCTTTGGAGCAAAGACAACAGAATACTCCACAACATCCACTAGAGGGAGCCACACACTGTTAAACCTCTGATTCTTGTGTGACTGATGACAAAGACAACAGAGAAATGAAGCAGTAAAGATCAGAGACAGAGACAGAGCTGCTGTGACAACCAAACTACAAGTTTTTGTGACACTGATGACAGTTTGTAAATGATGGAGGTCAGACAGAAAATAAGAAGTTTGTGTTCCTCTGGCGCACAAGAAAATCCTTGAGGAGCCTCCGACTTCACCCAGAGGCAGACTGGTGACAAACATCATTTATTATAACACAAAAAACTGAGTACACTCCTCACATGTTTGTAAATATTTTGTTACATCTTTTCATGGGACAACATTGAAGATATGACAGTTGAATTTGGTGTTATTGCTCTCTCTCATACTGGTCACTGGAAGTCTAAAATCGCACATCATGGCAAAGAAATTCTCTGAGGATATATAAAAAAAAAATCGTTACTCTACTGTACATAAAAATGTCCTAGGCTTTAAGAATATCGCCAACAACCTGAAACTGAGCTGCAGCACAGTGGCCAAGACCATACAGCAGTTTAACAGGACAGGTTCAGAACAAGCGTCGCCATGGTCGACCAAAGAAGTTGAGTGCACGTGCTCAGTGTCACATCCAGAGGTTGTCTTTTAAAAATAGCTGTATGAGTGCTGCCAGTGCTGATGTTGTTCCCGTGGATGAAACACCCGACGGTGACACGTGGACCTGCCTGGAGACTGATGCATGATGAGGGCTGCGACGTCATGATGCCTGTAACGAAGAAACCACCTGAATGTTGCACTGCAGTGCAAAGCTAAGGCCGCTCCGAGACCGTCAGAACAAACCAAGCTACTGAGAACACAATCAGCCGAATATCTGTTATAATAGAAAATGATCATATCTGTCATTAAAACGATCATTAGCTGCACCTGAAGTCACACTGACGCGTCCATTTTACTGTATGATTAATCAGAATATAAGAAGACCCACAGGGAGACGTCTGCCTCTGTACTTCAGCATCTTAACGCACACATACCGGATTATTTACACTTTACATTTTCAACGATAGATTTACTTTTAATGTAATATCTTCACAGTTCTAACTTTTTGCTGTTACATAAAGAACACTAAAATCCAGGCTGATTTCAGCGCCTGCTGTTTGCATGGAGCGCAGCGCAGTCCTGTCCTCTGTTTGCTCTTTGTTAGCTCACATCTCCAAAAAGTCCTCACAATCAGAAACGTCCCGCAGAGCTGTGATCAGGATCCTCCCTCAGAGGGACACTCACCTGTCCTGTGCAGCTTGATTTGGGGTTTCCAGGTGATATCCAGCAGTCTGCGCTGACGGTCGATCTCTTCCTCGTACTGGACGATCGTTTTTTCAAACTCCAAGAATATTTGTTCAGCAGCAGCAGTTAGTCGCTCGTTGATGAACTCTCTCAGATACTGAACTGAAGGCATCGTTGCTGCCGCAGCTCACACACTCAGCTCACACAACAACAACACAACACACTCTCCGTACTGTCACACAGGAGGAAAGCTAACAGTATTCGAGCAATTTATTTTTGATCTGTTGTTTGGCTGATAACAAATTTACATTTCAGGTTTATTCAAATCTTAAATATTTAACATCTGGTTTAATGCATTTGAATTCCAGGGGCCACATTTCTTGATAAAAACCAATGATTTCACTTCCTGACAACTTCTTTCTTTTCAGTTTTTAATGTTTTGTCAAACATTAAATGCTATTTTACCTTATAGTGTTGTTTATCAGTCCCTGTGTGACTCATGTCTCATTCTAGTACGAACCACGATAAATCCTTTCTGCTGTTCATGTCAAACTTAAAGATCTTATACTAAAACAAACATAAGAGAACACAAGAAGCATTAATCAGCTCAGTGATGGAGAACATTTGGCTCGTTGTCCTTGCACACAGTGCAAAGTGCTCCATCCTCCCTCCTCACAGTGATTCAAATGCTGCTAACAGTCTGTGAACCAGGAGGAAGAGGAAGTGAGAGAAGTGAGACTCAAAGAGGAGACAGAGGGCGACATCATCCAGTAGGCGGGGCTCTCCTTCTGCACTGTGTTCAACCATTGTGTCAATAATAAGTGCTGCTGTGAAGAGAACAATTCTCAGACTGAATGTTGAACATCAGCTAGTTTCTCCTGTTGATTTAAACCTTGTTGTACAGATGGAACATTGGCTGTGGATTATTCTTGCTGCTCTTTTCTTTGGTGAGATACAAACATCAACATGTTTCCTCTGCTTAAATAAATGTGTGAGTCTGATTAATGGTGAGTTTTTAATCATGTTTATTGATCCATCTCTTCCTCTGCATGTTCTGTTCTTCCTCAGAGTGTAAAGGAGAAGACAAAGTGATCCAGGAACAAGGAGATGTCATTGCTGCTGAAGGAGACACAGTTACACTTTACTGCAAATACGAAACAACTTCTGCATTTCCATATTTGTTCTGGTACAAACAGGACGTGAACGACTATCCGAAATATGTTTTACGGCGAGATGCTTCTGGAACTGAAAACGCTCAAGAGTTCCCGAAGGACAGATTTGATGCTGAACTCAACAAGACATCAGTTCCTCTGAAGATCCAGAAGCTTCAGCTGTCTGACTCTGCTGTGTACTACTGTGCTCTGCAGCCCACAGTGACAGGAAACAGCAAAACTCTGTACAAAAACCTTTGGAGCAAAGACAACAGAATACTCCACAACATCCACTAGAGGGAGCCACACACTGTTAAACCTCTGATTCTTGTGTCATTGGACTGATGACAAAGACAACAGAGAAATGAAGCAGTAAAGATCAGAGACAGAGACAGAGCTGCTGTGGAAGCACAGAACTGTTTGATTGGCTGAGCTATTACAATGGCCCCGCCCACTGAACCTGAGCTCATCCAATGACATTATTTGTTGGTCATTGTGCTGCAGTGGAAGAACATTGTTCATGTGCTGTCTGTCTGGCTTTAATAACTTAATAATAAATAAATAATAAATAATTTAATTCTTTCTTTTTCCAGGACTCACATTATAGGTGTGTAAGATCTCACCTGGATGCCTTCTGCCCTCACAAAATCAGGTTTTCGCCAGAAAACTTCCCTAATATCTACAAAGGTGTTTCAACACCGTTCAGACAGACATCAGTTTATCTGCCAGTTTTGAAAACTACATAGTGGTGCATTGTTTTGGCAGTGTTACACACCGAATGGACCCAGTGCAGGTGGTGGGAGACAGAAGGACTCTGGCCAAAATAACATCTCTGATGGACAGAGTCTCCCACCCCATGCATGTAAATGTTGCTGAACTACAGAGCTCCTTCAGTGACAAACTGCTGCGTCCTCAATGGATGAAGAAGTGATTCAGCAGGTCCTTCCTCCCTGCAGCTGCCAGACTGCACAATCAGAACTGTTCCCAACAGAGAGGTTTACATCAGCGCTTCAACTGATTCACACTGCAACCTGGGTTCGCCTCTTATCTGTATTTAATTTTATGTAACTTTAATAACTGTACTGTAATATCTGAAAGACATTACAGGCCACCAGCTGGACCCTCTGCAGTTTGCCTACCGGGCAAACAGGTCGGTGGATGATGCAGTGAACATGGGGCTGCATTACATCCTGCAACACCTTGACCGCCCGGGAACTTATGCCAGGGTCCTGTTTGTGGACTTTAGTTCGGCTTTTAACACCATTGTGCCTGAACTTCTTTCCCCCAAACTCTCCCAGCTCAGCGTGTCACCAGATACCTGTCAGTGGATCACCAGCTTCCTGACAGACAGAAAGCAACAAGTGAGGCTGGGGGAGATCACCTCTGAAACCCAGTCCCTCAGTATTGGTGCCCCTCAAGGATGTGTCCTCTCACCACTACTGTTCTCCCTCTACACTAACGACTGCACCTCCAATAACTCAGCTGTCAAACTCCTAAAGTTTGCAGATGACACCACTGTCATTGGCCTCATTCAAGATGGTGATGAGTCTGCATACCAGCAGGAAGTTGAGCGGCTGGTACTCTGGTGCAGTCAGCACAATCTGGAGCTGAACACTCTTAAGACTGTAGAGATGACGGTGGACTTCAGGAGACATCCCTCAACTCTGCTCCCCCTCACCATATCAGACAGCCCTGTGTCAACTGTGAAGACCTTCAAGTTCCTGGGTACAACCATCTCCCAGGACCTGAAGTGGGAGACCAACATCAACTCCATCCTCAAAAAGACCCAGCAGAGGATGTACTTCCTGAGACAACTGGGGAAGTACAGTCTTCCACAGGAGCTGCTGATCCAGTTCTACACTGCGGTCATTGAGTCTGTCCTGTGCTCCTCCATCACAGTCTGGTATGGAGCAGCCACTAAACAGGACAGGAGCAGACTGCAGCGGACTGTACGGGCAGCAGAAAGGATCATCGGCGCCCCCCTGCCCTCCATCCAGGATCTGTACCTCTCAAGAACCAGGAAACGGGCAGGGAAAATCATCGCAGACCCCTCACACCCTGCACACAGACTTTTTGATCTGCTGCCCTCTGGCAGACGGTACAGAAGCCTGCAGACCAGGACCACCCGACACAGGAACAGTTTCTTTCCCCTCGCCATCTCCCTTCTTAACAGTTGACCTGTCACACTGCTCCCACTGCCAGACTGCAGCTGCACCTTATGTACATTTTGTAGTATTCACTCCACGTCATTCATTTCTGTATTTTATGTATATAAGTTTAGATTCGTTATTTATAGTTGGTTTACACAGCTTTGTGTACGTATGTGTAATGTGTATATAGACACGTGTGTGTGTGTGTGTGTGTGTGTGTGTGTGTGTGCTGTGCTTGAGAGCCACCATCTACCGGAACCAAATTCCCTGTATGTGTCTGCACATATACTTGGCCAATAAACACGATTCTGATTCTGATTCTGTACAGTACTCTGTTTACTCTGTTTTGGGTAACTCTTGTCCATGATGTAAATAATACATTGTGTTTGTTTCTGTTCTGTGTGCTGTTTGTTTGTAAATGTGTTTGGTTCGGGGGGGGGGGGGGGGGGGGGGGGGGTTCTCCTGCTGTTACAACCAAACAATTAAAAGATTATTCTATTCTATTCTATTCTATTCTATTCTATTCGTTTTAGTGGTCTGTGATTGACAACCAGGAGTCATTGTGATTGATGTGAATGATCATTTTCTTAGACAATAGTTTCAGATTTTTATTTTAATGAGGTTTCATTTCAGTGAAGTTTGTGGTGTACTCTTTTTTTTTATCTGACCCAAACACGCGCCAATGAGAGGGACAAAATCCTCTGACTCTGCTTCCAACAGGAAGTGACTGCTAGTCGTTGCTATAGCAACATGTAAACACTGCTTTTGCGTGGAAACCAGTTAATGCAGTTCGCTCCAGGTTGACGCGCATGTCGTTAAATACAGAAAAGCGCAACGCGCCCGGTCTTCAAACCTGACGTTTGAAAGGCTTTTGTATCATTTTCAATCATAACAGGAGCTGTAGTTTAGTTCAGTCACTGAAATCTGTCATGTCGGCGCAAAGAGGAAACCAAGAGCAGAAAGAAACAAACACAGAGCCAGGCGGAGACACCGCGGAGGAGGACGGCGGGGAGCCGGGAGGAGAGGAGGTGAGGTCCGGCAGCTCGGCTTCAGGTGAGTCCAGGTGGGCTGGAGCTCCTGACAGTGTTCGGATAAATACTCAGGAATAAAGAGAATGTGACCTTTTTCACAGCAGCAGAGACTCGTGTGGCGCAACTCACATCAAAGGTTTTATTACACTGGAGGGGAGAAATACTGAAATGCTGTTTGTCTGGATTGTGACTGAGCACGGCCAGACTCGATAGCACCTCTGTGTCTCTGTGTGTGGTTGCAGTCAAGGTGGTGCTGGTGCCGGAGGGCCACGTGATGACGGTGGCGTTTGCTATCGAGCTCAGCATTCACGAGCTGAAGCGTCACCTCGCCTCAGAGCTCCGAGTCCCAGCAGACGTGCTTCAGATCTCTCTGGACGGTTTGTTTCTTTCTCCTGACCCAGTATGAACCATCCAGATCCCTCAGCTCATCTGGATCCGGTCTTTTATCAGTTCCCAGAGTCAGAACCAGACACGGAGAAGCTGCATTCAGCTTTTATGCTCCTTATATCTGGAACAAACTCCCAGAAAGCCTCAGATCAGCTGAAACACTCAGTTTATTTAAATCCAGGTTGAAGACTCACCTGTTCTCAGCTGCATTTGAATAAAGCACCAAATCCACACTTTAAGCTTAAATTTCAAAACTTACATTTAACTACTGATTTTATCTTTTGCTTGTTTTAATCAATTTTAAATCATGCTTTTTATTTGTTTTTGTTTTTAATGTCTCTGTGAAGCACTTTGAATCACCTTGTTGTTGAATTGTGCTCTATAAATAAACTTGCCTTACTTCCACAAGTTTTTCTACAGAGTCGCACTTTGAACATGACGACTAGTGGACATAGGTGTCAGTTGTCTAGATAACCCTACAAAGTCTTTACTGTCCTGCCATATAACAGTCACTAGTATCCTGACTGGTAGTTGCTTCAGTTATTTGCCTTCAAGTTGAGAGGAGTGTTTTTTCATTTCCTATGATGTTTGGTCACCAAGTCGCTGCGAGCTGCTGCCTGTGTGGATACAGATTAACGGGTCAGTGTGTTTTTAGGCAGAGCGGTGGAGGAACACAAGAGTCTGATGGAGCTCGGCGTCAGGCCTCACAGCTCCACCCGGATGGAAATGAGCTCCACTGACCCAAGCTTCCACCCACTCCGCCCTGTTCGCCCCCTAGAGCACGACAGCATGCCCGATGTTATCACCGTCCAAGTTGAAGCAGGTACGAATACACAAGCTGCTACCTGTCCGTATACACAAAGTGCTTCCATTAGACATGAAAGCACTAAGAAATCACGAGTTACATCTGATTTATATAAAACTACAAGACTCCATAGGAAATAACACTGTAAAGATAAGGATAAGAGAGAATCCTCATAATGTGACGTGCATTCATTTGAACCGACTTTTAGCTAAACAAGTTTGCCAGACCTGGTTTAATCCTGGTGCCAAGCTAAAGATTTCCATACAAAGATATGCCGTCTTTGAAAAACCTTCAGTCATTGTCTCTCAGATGGGGGGGTGCTTCAGGAGGTGGTGGTGGAGATTGAGCGCCCACGCCATCAGAAAGCCTTCCTCGGTGGCTACAGGCATCGGCTGACGGGGCTGGAGTACCATCACGCCGCAGTCCAGACGCTGCCCAAGAGGAGACCCGATAGAGGAGTGGCGGTCTTCAGCCGCGACACACAGGTACAGAAAACAGCTTCAAAAGCACCACAGTTTATATCAGAGTCAAAACTGGGACTAAATAAGTCTTTACATAAATAATGAAAAAGATCGGCACAGGACGCCCAGACTTCATGTTCAAATTAAACAATGTAATTCTAGAGATAAGCAGCGAGTGTAATGAGCTCCCTGGACCAACAGAGACAAACACCTCTGAGGATTACAGAGCTCAGCTGATGTGCTCATTTAAACATTCATCTACTTTTTTTGGTTAAAATCTCTTAAACTCTCCACACTCGAGGTTTTATATGGTCAGTGCTGCAGCTTTCTGTCAGTTTTACCTCACAGGGGATCTTTTCTTATTCCTTTCATTTATCCCATCACAGTCAATACTTACTTAATTTCAGTTTGAATTCAGTTTTAGTTACTACTCGAGTACTATTACACCCAATGTCAATGAGATTAACATTACAGTAATCTTATTATTTATTAAAAACCTTCCATTAACCACACTGAAACAAAACCCAGCCGAGTCAAACAAAACAAAGTCACGAGGTCTGTCTGCAGGCCAGAAGCTCCTCACACAACTTTCACATTTTTTGGTATTAACTTTGTCTACATGTTTAAAGATGTTGCTCTTAAAGCCAGTCAGCCCCTGATTTAGTTTGTTTTCTCTGTTTCAGACAGTAGAGCTGAAGTCTCAGGCTCAGCAGTGTCCAGTCAGTGCCTCCACCCAGATGACTGGCATCGGCTGCTACGTCTCCTGCATGAACGACAGGTTGGTGACTCCAGGGACATACACCACTGCTGATGAGCACCACGACCGGAGGCTGAGAGCTGTGAGTGTACACTGAGCGTGTGTGGTTGCAATGCAGTGTTTCTGAGTACCTGCTGTACCAAGTGTTTAGACACACCTGCTCTTTCATGCTGTTTCCAGCTCTGTAGAACAAAACTGAAGATATCAAAACTAGGAAATAACACATTTGAGCTTCATAGTGCGAGTGATGATTCAGTGTTGCCTTGGCTTCTGAATAGAAATGTGACCAGCAATGCTGCGCTGTTAGAGCTCAGCATGCTTTATGGTGGGAACACATGCTCAGATTTCTGAGGCTTCAGGCTGCTGGCCCTCTGTGTTACAGTGAAGTCTTGCTCTGCTTCTTCATCTCGGGGATTCACGGTGTTTGAACTTTCAGATTTTTGGTGTTTGAAATGGTTTCGATGTCTTCAGTCTCGTTCTGCATCACAGAAGATGAAGAGCAGTTTGTGTGTGTAGTTATCATATACGCAGTCAATTCAGTCCCACTAAATATAAAAAATACATTTAGTGGGACTAAGTATATGACCCGTCACACACCCAGGTGATCCGTCTGCAGACGTTTGCTCGGCGCTGGTTGGCCCAGCAGGCGGTGGAGCACCTGCGGAAGGAGCGAGCCCGGCGGCTGGCCTGGCTGGAGATGCAGGAAAGGAGGAGGAACAAGGAGAAAGAGGAGCAGCTGAGAGACCGCCGAAACCGCTGGCTGAATCCGAAGAGGCAGGAGGACTTCAACCTGCTGTACCAAGCTCTGGAGAGTAGGCTTTAGGGGCAGGAGGAGTTCCCCGCTTTATGTCTGTGAATGCAGCAGAGCAGTTACGTATTTAACTTTGTGTGTCTCAGAGTGGAGGAACGAGGAGGAGCAGAGGATCAGCTCGTCCCTGCGAGGAGCTGAGAGGAAAGCAGCTCTCTGCGCGCTGCTGGACCAGGAGATGGATCTCATTGCTGCTATCGGACGCCATCACATCGCCGTTCACAGCGACAACTACGACAAAGCTGTCAGGAACTTCCTGGACAAGGTCAGAGGTCGCTCCACCTACTCTACTCCAGCTCTCAACCCAATTTCATAATTTATCTTTTATATGCAAATGAAAGTCATCATTAAACACAAAAAGAGAACCATGGTTAAGTGTGTAGTCACATCATCTTAATTTGATTTGGATTTTACGCACCTTCAGTTTGTTGCGGTGCTCGTTAGAAGATGTTTAATACAAGGTGGAGCCTGTTTCATTCTTATTCACGGCACTTCAGTCAGTGCAAGGCTGCTTGCTACACTTACAAGCACTCTCATCACATGCTTTCGTAGCACGATGTTCCAAAGAGATTCTAATGCTGTCAGTAATGTTTGGGTTTCTTATGGTGTTTCACACCAAATGTGACAATAAGCTTGTTGTTCGTTGTGAATCATCGATCGCAACCAGAATCTAAAAGTGTGCCGGAAGAATCTCAGCTTTCTTTACATAATGTAAAGCAAATTTTTGGCCACAGATCTAATATTTTATGCTGTACTGACATGTGTTATGAGGCATAGCTTCTAAGTTTGAAAACCTGATCTTGCATTCTTTCCGATGGCCAGCAGAGGGCGACTCCTCTGCTTGTAAAAAAAAAACAGTTTAGTTCTGCAGGAGTTTAAAGAAATGACTCGTTTGGCTCACTTGATTAGGAAAGACTTTCCTGATCAGTCTTTATTTAACGTATCCTCGTTGGAATCGGAGAGACCTTGCACTCTTTCCTTAGTGACTGTCCAAGAGTGGAGGGTGTTCTGGGAATCCATCCTACCTGACAAACCATCCTACCCGTTGTTTCTACACATGCGCACAACACGAAATTAAGTGGCGACCTGCCCTACCCTTGTGAATATGAGCTAGAAACATACTTTAACGGGTAAAATGAAGTGGCAAAGCGTCCTGGCTTTATGATTATGGGCTACAGCATACTCTGATGGGCAACGTGAAGTGGCAAACCGTCATACCTGCGTAAATTTGCTGGAATTACTCTGTGACAGCAGAAATGTGCATAAACTACTTACGGTAGGACGTTTTGCCAAAGTAGGATGGTTTGTGAAAATAGAGGGTCCCTCAGTTTCGAGTCAGATCCCCACCCACACGGTGATCACAGAAACACTCAACTTTAAAACAGGACTTGGGTGAGACCTTGGTGGCTACAGCCATCTTTTATATACAGTCTCTGGTTTCTCCGTAAACGCTGGGGTGACTGTGGGATGCTCAGAGCAAACTTCAGAGGAGCGTTCGGTCTCACAGGTACTGACACTGTGCTGTATCTGCTCCAGTCTGCATCTCCTCATCAAAGGCGAGCAGCGGACGGTCGTCTGATTGAGATTGAAACTCAGAACACCATCAGAGCCCGAGAGCTGCGAGATCTGTACAACAGCATCAGCCTGACCACCGTCAGCCAGGAGCAGAGGCTCCACTTCCTCATGACATTGAAACACACTGTCAAGGTAAAACACACACAGTTCTTTCACAGCTAACGGTACTCTGATGTCGTCCTGTTATTATTTATATTATTTTGGGGCCTTTTGCCTTATTCAGTAATGTAGTCATGGGGAGGGGACAGGAAAGCAGGGACTCGCTGAGCACAAACAGGTCAGACTGAGACACAACATTTCAGCCTTGTAGCAGTTGGTCAGCTGCTCATGCTGTTACGTTTTTATCAAAGATAAGTGGAAGTGAATCGCGCACGGTTCATAGCATAAATGAGTCCTGAGGCTCAGTGGTTAGGACCACTGCCTGCACGGTGAGAGGTTACTGGGTTCATTCCTCTGGGAGCTTCAGTTTTTTCCCCTTTGAATGTTTCACTGTGTCACTCTGAATCTCATGAGTTTCACTTCTTGGTCAAAAGTGTTATTTTTAGAATAAAACAACCTTTTCATAACCAAAACATTGACTATTACAGAAGTGTACACATTCAACAGAAAACTATTTACTGTCACCAAAATCCCGGGGCGACCGTGGCTCAGGGGGTTGGGAAGCGTATCTGTAACCGGAAGGTCGCCGGTTCGATCCCCGGGCTCTCTGTCCTGGTCGCTGTGTCCTTGGGCAAGACACTTTACCCTACTGGTGATGGTGCGATATGGCAGCCTCGCTTCTGTCAGTCTGCCCCAGGGCAGCTGTGGCTACAACTGTAGCTGCCTCCACCAGTGTGTGAATGCGAGAGTGGCGTTGTAAAGTGCTTTTGGGTGCCTTGAAAAGCGCTATATAAATCCAATCCATTATTATTATTAAAATGCCAAATATATGAAGCTCACGATATGAAGCTCAGACAAGTAGTGCCCTTCAGAATAAAAGTCTGTGCTTTGTGTTGCCTTGTTCATAATTTGACACATCAACTTTACTGACCTGGAGATACGTACGTACATCAAAATACTGTAAATATCTGTTTTACATGAGCAGTGCGGTTGCGCTGAAATTTTCTTTCTTCCATGCTCATTGGACAGGAGCAGGAGTGTGCGCTGACCCGGGACATCGTGGATTTGGTTGACAGGGAGGTAGACCTGATGACTCGAGGGGTCAAATCAGCCAAGTTGGAGGGCCTGAGGAAGAGGATCTGTACTCTGTTACTTCAGTACATCAAAACTCCAGCTTTCAACCCTGAGGTGGCCAAGCTGCTGAAGGTGAGCGACCATCCCTCCTCATCTCACGTGTTTGGCACAATCTCAAATATGATTTCATATGTAAAATTAAAAATCTGCCCCAGGTTCCCCAGAATCCTTCCCAGCTGAAGAATGACATGATACTCTGCCAATACTGTCATCGTTACCTGTGCCTCACGGACTTCATTATGTCGGCCAGCGGCAGTCCGAACCGCCAGTGCCGCCAGTGCGCCAGACTCAACAACATAGCCAGATCTCGCCATGACTTCACCTTTTACAAAAGCATCCTGATGAGGCTGAGAGCCGACGAGCAGAGGCTCAACGCAGAAGCTAAGATCCCCTTCCTGCTGAAGGTGAACTGCTTTCATTGTGTATAATGAACAGCTCCACTGATTTCACTCTTTTGTCTACAGAAGTCTGCCATCTTCATCGTTTCAGGTGCAAGACATGCAGTACTTGGTGGAAGCAGTGTGGGCGTCCCGGTCGGCCCTCAGCGCCAACATCGATCTCTACAACCTGGCGTTTGTTCGGTGGGATCGTCAGAAGGACTGGAGCCCCTGGAACTGCATTCTGCTGTCCAAAGAAGAGACCTCAGCTCACTTAGAGGTGGAGGACGTCCACACGGTCTGTACATGTCTGAACAAT
Organism: Diplotaxodon limnothrissa; assembly: GCF_057381915.1. Lineage (NCBI taxonomy): Eukaryota > Metazoa > Chordata > Actinopteri > Cichliformes > Cichlidae > Diplotaxodon > Diplotaxodon limnothrissa. The sequence goes on along the minus strand of NC_140613.1, from coordinate 1,467,316 downwards.
ATCAATTTATCTTTTGTTGAGAGAAAGTCCGTATTAGGACAGCCCCTCTCAGCTTCCACTAGAAGGAACTCTGACTCTGTTTCACTTCTGAATCGACTTCCTTAATGCTAATCTCTGTGAACAGGTACCTGCATACCACGTCCAGTCCACCGCCTACATTTCACGCTTTGCCCGTCCAAAACGTGAAGTGTTCACGCATGCAGAAGTTACAGCAAGTTGCAGTAACAGCAACAGAGGGAGATATTTTATTTCCAGCCAACATGAAAATTTAAACAGACAGCAACACATTTACATGTAAATACATATTAGTCCCTAGCTTAATCGATTCTGACGATTTAGGACCTTGGAATGTACTTATTGGCACTTTTTGCTCATTACCGACTTCTTGGCTTTAAATATATTATCTCGCCCTGCTGGTAATGCAACTTCTGCATACGTGTCCATTTCATGTTTTGGAGAGGTAAAGTGTGAAATGGACACGATGGACGGCGTGCCTATTACACGTTTTGCGGTTTGACATGTATCCAGAGCCTGAAGCCATCAGACCAGAGCTGTTGACTCGTTCCGTTACGGATGGTTTTTGGCGCAGCACCTGCTCATGTTTCTGGCTCCAATGTTGTTCTTAGCTTTGTACAAAGCTTACATATTTACACTGTAATTGAAGGCACTCTGCGCATTTTCTAATACTTTCCGATGTACATTTGATTGTTTTACATTTTATTTGTTTTGGTGGCGTTTTACATTGTTAAGCACTTTGTGCAGCAGGGACCCTTGATGAATTCTCTAAGCCTGTGTGTGTTTGTGTGTTCAGACATACGACACAACGTTAATCCACGAGATCGAACGCAAACACGCACAAGCTCGACGCCACTTCAGCCAGGTTCCCGTTATGTCCGAGCAGCTGGATACTCACCCTGCTGCTGTCCTTGGCAACCAACTTGTCTCCAAGCCCATTACCATGGCAATAATCAAGCATACCAGAGACACTCAGACCTCAGATCATTAACACTCTGTGCAGTTTTATTTCTTCTGCCTCATATTTCTTGTAACTTTCATTTGAAGTCTACAGTAAAGCTTATGTTGGTTCTGACTTTTGTACATTTATTTCTCTGATTTGACTTTTAAGGTAGAGGCTCATCTTAAAATGTCTCATACAAACATCTCAAGGATGTTTTGAGTTTGCCAAGATGTTCAGCTTTATGAAAAGTCATGTGCTTAACAAGCTTTTATATTCATAGCTTGATGTTTGGCCTGGTATGCAGGGTGAACTGTGGGGCCTTATTCAGTATCAGCGCAAGTTGCCATAAGAAGACATTCAGTTTCTAGATGATGATACTCACACTTACCAGTGACGGCAGAACAGAATCCCAGCAGAGACGGGATATAGGGCAGACTGGTTTTAGATTTTAACAAATTAAAAACTGTTCACAGTTACAGATTGTGTGTCCAAATGCAGGTTAAAGCTCCATCATGCAAAGCAATCTTCTCTGGACCATTGTTTCAAATTTGAACTTTTTTTTGGCAACTGTGGATGTGTTATTAGACTAAAGGGGGGGGGGGGGGGGCAACCCGCTCATTATCAGCGCAGAGTTCAAACACCTGCATCTCAGATAATGGTGGTGCCTCAGTGGAACCAGCAGCGTACTTGTGGAGTCCATGTGCTGAACTGGCCAGCCTGCAGTCCAGACGTTTTACTAGCTGAGAACATCTGGAGCCTCATAAAGCAAAAGAAACCATAAAGAATACTCGAGTATCGAGCAGCTACAATCATCCATCCTCCCCCAGGTCCAGGAGCAGAAACAGATGTTACACAAGCTGTCGCTGATTTGCGACCCCTGGACACTATCAACCTGTTATAAACAGGTAAATTCAAAGTGAATTTAAACAGCATCAACATCTTTAATGTAAATTGATGTCTGCTGCTCTCAGTGTAATTTACCATTGACCATGAACACCGCAGCTGCTCTGCAGCAGTCAAACATCGAGCATCACTGTAAATTTCACTGAAAACTAACCAGTGTAGCCTGCACGAAACTTTACCAGACTGACAGAATAACATCAACTATAACCGGTTATGTCAAAGCTAAAGATGTTTATTGACTCATACAACAGACTGAGATGCTGAGTTCTACAAGTGAGAACTTTATTTACAACCACACATTGAGCAGTCTGTTGTAGGCAGTATTCTTTTGGAGATTGTGTTTTAGGTTTATCCCATGATCTTAAAAACTAAAGCTAAAAGGCATTTCCAAAACATTTCACTTTATGTTAGGAAAAATGCAAAAATGCACACAAAAGATGAGGCTAGAAATCAATGTTGACTGTTAGTGACCTTCAGGCCTTCAGATGGGTTTAGATCAAGTTTTATAAGAAAAAAAAACTAATATAGTGATATGAGAGGAGGAAGAGGCTGAAGGAGGAGCAACACTGTCACAGAGCAGAAAAGGACTCCCACTGTCAGATACATTCAATATGTGAAGCATACAGAACAGATAGTGTGTGGAAGATGCTGTCACTGCATTACTGGCTCATGTTTCCTTTGTTTGTGATCACACTAACAGGTCGGTTAAAGCAGGAAGAAGAAATGTCTTTAAAGGATCTGTTTGCTAGAAATCACTGGAACAGGCGCTCACAGTTTAACATCGTCTTTAACAACATTTATCTCATCCTTTAGGTGTCAGCTGTGATCAACTCACTGCAGTCAAGGATGAAGAGTCCACTGTAGAAGGAAACACTCTCACTCTGTCCTACAGATTCTCTGGACAAGCTAATGTCAATGATTATTTCTTCTGGTATCGACAATATCCTGGAAACCCACCAGAGTTACTGATCTCTCATTTGGGAAATGGAGATTTATTGAAGCGAGAATTCTCCAGAGTGTCTTTTAAAGTCGTTGATGATCAAAGACAAATAACGATCTCCTCTGCTGCAGTGTCTGACTCTGCTGTGTACTACTGTGCTCTGCAGCCCACAGTGACAGGAAACAGCAAAACTCTGTACAAAAACCTTTGGAGCAAAGACAACAGAATACTCCACAACATCCACTAGAGGGAGCCACACACTGTTAAACCTCTGATTCTTGTGTCATTGGACTGATGACAAAGACAACAGAGAAATGAAGCAGTAAAGATCAGAGACAGAGACAGAGCTGCTGTTGAAGCACAAAACTATTTGATTGGCTGAGCTATTAAACTGTCCCCGCCCACTGAAGTTGAGCTCATCCAATGACATTATTTGTTGGTCATTGTGCTGCAGTGGAAGAACATTGTTCATGTGCTGTCTGTCTGGCTTTAATAACTCCAAAGACATGTTGCTGCACCTCTTTTTGCTTCTATCTCACATTATAGGTGAGTTTAAGAACAGGGATTAAAGTTTAGTTGAAGCTGCTGCATTAAGCAGATATACAGACTGCATTTCACTACTTTTCTTCTTTCTTTTTCCAGGACTAACAGCTGGAGACTCAATCACTCCTCATCAACCTGAAGTCACTAAAACAGAAGGAGAATCTGTCAAACTCACATGTAGCTATGAGACAGATGCAAGTTACCCACGCCTTCACTGGTACAGACATGATTCTGACCTTCAGGCTCCTCAGTTTATACTCTGGAAAGGAGGGAAACGAGAAACAACTCAATATATTCCTGATAATCGATATGACTCAGAAACATCTTCTTCATCAACTAATCTGACCATAACAGCCCTAACCCTGGCAGACACAGCTCTCTACTACTGTGCTCTAGAAACACAGTGATACAAAGTGTAGAAGAGGCTGTACAAAAACCTGAACACAGATATCTGACTACTCTTCAAAGAGGAGGGAAGTGGTATTCAAAGCACAGCTTCATATCAGATGGATTCTGCTAATTCCTGTTTTATCAGAGTCACTGTGGTTACAGCTGCTAATGAAACACTGTGGGAGGATTCACATGAGCAGCAAATCCACATCAACCACAAACCAACACTTTATATCAGCATCAACAGTCAGGAGGAAACATCGTTGCTAGTTGATGATAAATTCTGTATTGTACAAATTGTAAAGATTTCCTATATGAAAACCTTTAAAACTCAGCTTTTACAGTAAAAAAGAGACAAACCATTTGTCATTCTGTACACTGTTTTATATGAGAAGATAAGTCTAATTGAATGATATCAAAGGTAATGTACACCAGCTTAACTTTAAATGCAGACAGGATCATTTATAAAAGCAATTTAGCGAGGACAAAAGAAAGCATCTTTACACAGCCTGCACCTGGGGTCTCTCCTGCTGTGATAGACCCCAGCCTCTTGTGCTCAGAGCTTGTTCCTGTGCTGCCATGATTAGTGCCTCTGTGCTGTCTTTCAGTCCAGCCACTGGTAGGATTTCTGGGTATCAGCCACCTCCTCTATCTGCCGGTGGTACATACCGTGCAGGGGCCTGTCCTTCCATGATGGTTTGTCCTCTTGCTCCTTTTTCTTGGGTTTCTGCTTTCTTCCCGTATGTTACGTTCCCCTAAAAGGGTCCAGGCGGTGAGGGGGAAGTAACAATAAGTGTCCAGGTCAGAAAAAGGAGCCAAGGAGGCAACAGGGTTAAATTAAAGAGTTTTATTAAAATAGCTCAACTAAAAGAGACAGACAAGCCGCTATCACCATTTAAGAAAACAAACGAAACTCAAATGTTAGTCAATAAAGCACAAAGTAAGTCAAAAAGAGTGCCGCTCACAAGCTGCAAACACACTAAGGGCACTCTGGCCCAGAGCTCACCTTTCCCTGGGCTTAAATCTCCTTAACTACTGACGAGAGTCAGCTGCACAAAAGGGAAAGGTGGCACCTCAGGCAGAAGAGGTGGTGGGACACGCCCACACAGGCACCTTCAGGAGGAGGCCCTGCTAGGGCCGTAACACCGTAGCATACAGTCACAGGGTGCTGGGCTTTGGGTGAAACCCTCTGTGCATGGTCAGGAGCTTCCTCATCTAAATGTCATTGGCTTCTAGCTCAGGAATGTTTCTTTATATGTTGAAGCGCATGCATTTAGGCTCCTACATGTGTGATCCTGGATCTTTCAGTCAGTACACTGCAACAAAATCCAGATGAAATAATGACCAATCATTAACCAGAAAGAGTTTGATAGTCCTCTCCACTTTTCCCTCATGTCATCATCCAATTATATCCAATCATTTGATGACGAGCCGCACCCTGGTGTTCTCTCTCTACTTCCCTCTGCAGCAAACGTTTCTTTATTAGTTACATTTATTCAACATAATTCAGTTTGTATAATTTTAACCGGACTTCTTATCATCTCGATTAGAAACACAGTTCCCCCTCTCGTACTCTACATAGTTCACATGCAGTTTCCAGTTCTGATTCTGAATCAATAAAACTGAAAAAGAATTGCTGCAATGAAATAATAATAATATTTAAACCTTTCAACCTGTGTGTGTGTGTGTGTGTGTGTGTGTGTGTGTGTGTGTGTGTGTGTGTCTGAGTGAGAGAGAAGAGCAAACATCTGATAAAAGTGAAGCAGGCACAAAGGTTTTGGACTTTATCCATACAGAAGACTCTGTTAAAGCTCTGTGTTACATGACGCCCATGGAGGCTGGATTTTCGGCCTTTAACTGGAGCCGAGCTCAGGGATCTAATCTGCCTGACAGTACAAACATACACAGAAAAAGCAAACTTAATATTTCATTCAAAAGACCTTTAAATTTGACTTTTTCCAAAGTACAATTTAAATAAAAGACCTTCACCGTGTTTTCACTTGAGCATTTAAAAGCCTCCACGAGACTCTGCAGGCTGACACATCTGTTGTTAGACTGATCTCACACCGTGTGACATGTAATAAAGTGATGGAGCATTGTGAAGGTTTGTAAACCTGGAAGCTCTGCTCTGAGATTCTGTGAATCCTCGGATGGATATTTATCAGCCTCGGCTTCACAGACAGTTTGTCTCTAAGACTTTTGCCACGTGTGAATTTTATTGTGGCGCCACAAATGACTGTGACACCTGAACATTTTCCCGCATGTTTTACAGGAAGACGGCTTCTCGCCTGTGTGGATTCTCATGTGGATCAACAAATTACTCCTTACAGTAAAGTTCTTCCCACATGCAACACAAGGATACGGCTTTTCACCCGTGTGGATTCTCATGTGCACAGTCAAATTATCCATCTGAGAAAAACCTTTTCCACATATGTCACAAGAATACGGCTTCTCACCTGTGTGCATCGAATAATGTCGCTTCATTCTGGAAGTATACTTAAAAGATTTTCCACAAACATCACATTTTATAGACTTTTCACCAGTTTTGTTGTTACACTGACTGTATGACACAGGAGGGCGATCTGCATTGTTGTTGTGACTAATGTTTCGATTTCTAGTGGATCCTGAGTCGGCGCTCCTGCTTCCTTCCTGATGCTGACTCTCAGCTCCAGCAGAGCTGTGAGAGAGGAGCTGCTCCCACATCGGTTCAAGTTCACTGTACCCACTTTCCTCAGCAGCAGCAGTCACCATGAAGGTATCCGTCTCCTCCTTCAGTCCCAGCTGCTCTCCCTGCTGACTGCTGCACAGTTCCTCCTGTTCCTCTTTAATCTGTGGAGCTTCTGGTTCCTCCTGCTCCACACTGGAGCTCCTCTCCTGGTTCCAGAGCTGCTGCTCAGGGAGAACCTCCTCCTCCTCCTCACAGACCTGCTGCTGTGGGACACCTGAGACAATCATAAGCTTGTATGGTGAATAAAGTCAACTACACTTTAAAGAAACTATCATCTTTACATGTGACACGAGTGCAGCCTCTCACACTATCCATCCTCAGACCTCTCTTAGCTTGGTCTTATATACAAATCTGATTCCTCAGCTAAAAAATCCTCAAGAGGAAAATATTCTGACTTCAAAGCTTTAAAGCGCAGCGCAGTCCTGTCCTCTGTTTGCTCTTTGTTAGCTCACATCTCCAAAAAGTCCTCACAATCAGAAACGTCCCGCAGAGCTGTGATCAGGATCCTCCCTCAGAGGGACACTCACCTGTCCTGTGCAGCTTGATTTGGGGTTTCCAGGTGATATCCAGCAGTCTGCGCTGACGGTCGATCTCTTCCTCGTACTGGACGATCGTTTTTTCAAACTCCAAGAATATTTGTTCAGCAGCAGCAGTTAGTCGCTCGTTGATGAACTCTCTCAGATACTGAACTGAAGGCATCGTTGCTGCCGCAGCTCACACACTCAGCTCACGATCGATGTATGCTTCCGCGCTAAATTGCGCTCTTTCTCGGAGATATTACTCCGCTTTCAGCCGCACAGGTGTGAGCTTCCACAGACGGTGTCGCAGATTTTTAAAATATTCAACGCAGAACTCTAAATTAAGCCTTTTCCAACAGAAAAGCCTCCCTGCTCACTCCTCACGCAGGAAACAAACACTTCCGGCTTTTCTTTCCTTACTTCCGCCTGCTGTCACACATAAAGCTTCCTGCAGAGGACAGTTGCTTTTTGTTCCGCCCTGTACAGCCCGCAATGTCTGCGTCGCTTTTAAATCCACAGGTTATAAAGTTCATCAGTCAGACTAACTGAACGCATCAGCCTGGAGAGCAGCTCGATAACAAAGTGTACAACAGTTTCTGTCAAAGCTGAAGATTTTTCTGGACTCATACAGCAGACTGAGATGATGGACTTCACAACCGAGGCTTTACTTACGACCACACATTGATCAGTCTAGTGTAGGTGGTATTCTGTTAAATCGAGACTGTGGATTCTCATCAAAACTGACGCTATAAAGCTCGAAATGTTTCACCTCATGTTAGTAAAAGATTCTGAAAAATGCTCTGTACAAAAGACAAGGTTGAAAATCAGTACTGACTGTCAGCCTTCAGACGGGTTCAGACAAAGTTTAGGAAATGTTTGTAATGTTCTTATTTTCAGGATAAGCAAAGCAAGGCCGACCAAAGACCACATGGCGTCGAACATTTATGGACGACCTGAGAACTGTCGACATTGCCTGGGACGAAGCTGAAGCAGTCGCTGCTGACCGACATTGATGGAGATCACTAGCTGCCCGATGCGCCGCTCGGCGTAGGAGGAACTAATACCTAATAAAAAAAAATTTTTCAGGATGTCTCTAAATAAAATGTTTTAATGTATTAAAGCTGAAGGACATTTTAAGAACAACAGCCACACTGAGAGCTTCAGGACAAATGTTTAAAAAATGCAAGATTGAAAGTTTGGTGAAGGGTTTTCTGTTGAATGCTTTAAATGCTGCCCTCTCTGTCTCAGTGCACAAGTCACAACACAACTCAATGAGCAACAACTTTCTGCAGCTAAATGAAGATAAGACTGAACATGCAGAGATATGAGAGGAGGAAGAGGCTGAAGGAGGAGCAACACTGTCACAGAGCAGAAAAGGACTCCCACTGTCAGATACATTCAATATGTGAAGCATACAGAACAGATAGTGTGTGGAAGATGCTGTCACTGCATTACTGGCTCATGTTTCCTTTGTTTGTGATCACACTAACAGGTCGGTTAAAGCAGGAAGAAGAAATGTCTTTAAAGGATCTGTTTGCTAGAAATCACTGGAACAGGCGCTCACAGTTTAACGTCGTCTTTAACAACATTTATCTCTTCCTTTAGGTGTCAGCTGTGATCAACTCACTGCAGTCAAGGATGAAGAGTCCACTGTAGAAGGAAACACTCTCACTCTGTCCTACAGATTATCCAGAGATATTATAATTAATGATTATTTCTTCTGGTATCGACAATATCCAGGAAAACCTCCAGAGTTCCTGATCCACATATCAGGGATGAATATTTCAAGACCGTCAGAGTTTCTGAAATCAGCTGCAAGATTCTCCACAAAACTGTCTGGAAAAAACCGTCTGGACCTTCAGATCTCCTCTGCTGCAGTGTCTGACTCTGCTGTGTACTACTGTGCTCTGCAGCCCACAGTGACAGGAAACAGCAAAACTCTGTACAAAAACCTTTGGAGCAACGACAACAGAATACTCCACAACATCCACTAGAGGGAGCCACACACTGTTAAACCTCTGATTCTTGTGTCATTGGACTGATGACAAAGACAACAGAGAAATGAAGCAGTAAAGATCAGAGACAGAGACAGAGCTGCTGTGGAAGCACAAAACTGTTTGATTGGCTGAGCTATTACAATGGCCCCGCCCACTGAACCTGAGCTCATCCAATGACATTATTTGTTGGTCATTGTGCTGCAGTGGAAGAACATTGTTCATGTGCTGTCTGTCTGGCTTTAATAACTTAATAATAAATAAATAATAAATAATTTAATTCTTTCTTTTTCCAGGACTCACATTATAGGTGTGTAAGATCTCACCTGGATGCCTTCTGCCCTCACAAAATCAGGTTTTCGCCAGAAAACTTCCCTAATATCTACAAAGGTGTTTCAACACCGTTCAGACAGACATCAGTTTATCTGCCAGTTTTGAAAACTACATAGTGGTGCATTGTTTTGGCAGTGTTACACACCGAATGGACCCAGTGCAGGTGGTGGGAGACAGAAGGACTCTGGCCAAAATAACATGAGAGCATGAGGGTGGGAATGGATGTTTGTATCTGTGTGTGCCTGTATGTCTGTGTCTATATGTCAGGTTGGGTATCAGACGCCACCTCTCTGGGGACACCTCAGGCCCTCCAAGGTTTGGAGGCCTATCTCCACCCACCACCACTTCCCCTGCCGTTGGCGGACTCCCTCAGGTGTCGGTGTGTTGGTGGTTCTTTGTGTCTGGGGGTGGGCGTCCGGGTACACACCGGCTCACTCCTTGGCGGCCGCTTGTCGGGGCCTGGGGCTCGCTCGGGCCCCTTTGGAGGTGGGGTGCCCCCGGCCTCTCGGCCTGGGGCTCGGTCACTCAGGCGCAGCTGGGGGCCGGCGGAGCTCACGGGCGCGTCACTGCAACTCCCCCTGACTTCTGCTCCGCGGCTGCTGGGCGAGCCCTCATCTGGGACTCTCCTCAGCTCTTACTGGAACAGTGGCGCGGCTGCCCCTCTGTTGGTCTTCCATGGTCTCTTGTGTTCTGGGGGCCTCTGGATATCTGGAGTTTTGATCTCCTCCATACCCGCTTCACACCCTGGAGGACGGGGCTGTGGCCCCCCCACACTCCCTAGCAGATCATTACATGGAGAAACCTTTGGAATGCAAGCATGCTGATCCACACAGGTATGCACACATGGGTATTCACAGACGCGGACTAAAGCTTTCTTGGCTGCTACCTCAAAGCACACTGTGCGCTGTCTATCTTGCGTGCTGCACAATATCGTTTATTATTTAGTAAATATTGATATCTATGGCTAGCTAGTTTATTGTGATGGTGCTTTGTTTTCTCTATTATTATGTTGCTCTTTGTTGTTTGCTGTCTCCTCTGTTTGTTTTTTTTGTTTGTTTTTTTTTTTTTCTCCATACAGGTGACCCAGGAGTTCTTTTTTTTTTTTTTTCTCTCTCTCTTCCCCCCCCCCTTCTCACCGTCTCTTCTCCCCTTTGGTTTTCTTTCTCTCATTCATTCCCCCTGTCCTATTTATTTAAAAAAAAAAAAAAAAAAAAAAAAAAAAAGACAAAGGATGAACTGAAGCTCTGCCATCACGTAATTTCGCATACTGCTGTTTCTGATGTCATTAAAAAAAAAAAAAAAAAAAAAAAAAGGAAGCACAGAACTGTTTGATTGGCTGAGCTATTAAACTGGCCCCGCCCACTGAACCTGAGCTCATCCAATGACATTATTTGTTGGTCATTGTGCTGCAGTGGAAGAACATTGTTCATGTGCTGTCTGTCTGGCTTTAATAACTCCAAAGACATGTTGCTGCACCTCTTTTTGCTTCTATCTCACATTATAGGTGAGTTTAAGAACAGGGATTAAAGTTTAGTTGAAGCTGCTGCATTAAGCAGATATACAGACTGCATTTCACTACTTTTCTTCTTTCTTTTTCCAGGACTAACAGCTGGAGACTCAATCACTCCTCAACAACCTGAAGTCACTGAAACAGAAGGAGAATCTGTCAAACTCACATGTAGCTATGAGACGAGTGATGATACTCCTTGGCTTTTCTGGTACAGACATCATTCTGACCTTCAGGCTCCTCAGTTCATACTCTGGAAAGGAGCAAAGGGGGACACAACTCAGTATATTCCTGATAATCGATATGACTCAGAAACATCTTCTACAACAACTAATCTGACCATAGCAGCCCTAACCCTGGCAGACACAGCTCTCTACTACTGTGCTCTAGAAACACAGTGATACAAAGTGTAGAAGAGGCTGTACAAAAACCTGAACACAGATATCTGACTACTCTTCAAAGAGGAGGGAAGTGGTATTCAAAGCACAGCTTCATATCAGATGGATTCTGCTAATTCCTGTTTTATCAGAGTCACTGTGGTTACAGCTGCTAATGAAACACTGTGGGAGGATTCACATGAGCAGCAAATCCACATCAACCACAAACCAACTGCAGGAACGTTCAGACATGAAGAAACAAAGTTCAATTCAATTCAATTTTATTTATATAGCGCCAAATCACAACAAAAGTCACCTCAAGGCGAGTAACTGTTGCAACACCTGCTGAATTTTAATGTACTGACAACTTATAACAACGAACATTATTTATAGATTTCATTAGTTAGAAGGTGCAAAAATGCACCTGAAGCAAAATAAACAGAGTGACAGAGGTTTATCTCTTTACGGTTAAACTGTCACATCCATATGCTGTGATGTAAGCATCGTCCTGTAGAAAAGACAAGTGTTGGATACCAAGAGTACACGTTATTGCAATCTGATGACAGAAGCACGCTGGCAGTTCAACCTGATGAACATGAACTTCAGACTTTCAGAGAAGAATCAGAAACATTCCCACACAAGCTGAACTCCAAATCGCTGTAAAAATGCCAAAGGCAGAAGTTTCCTTTCACATGCTGCACCTTGTTCTGAGCAGCCACCTATCTAACATGCTGTCAGGATCTTTGAATTTCATTCTGAGGAAGCGTAACAGGAACCTGAAATAAAGACCAAGAGGAGACACAGACTGTGGGAGGAGCTGAGGTGAAGTACAGAACAGAAAAACTCCACAGTACACAGAGTTCATCATACAGACCACACAAACCCTCTTTATTCAACATGCTGTCGTTCAGCTGCTCCACACATCCTCTGCTGATTATAATGATTCTAACAGGTACGCTAATATCTGTACATTTAAAAATGCTTTTCATTCCAGTGATTCATAAATATATTTCAATATTTATAATTCGTATAAAGCATATTTCTCTCATTTTAGCTGTTTGCTGTCAAGATCTCACTCCAACCAACAAAGAAGAGTTCAGTGTAGAACGCAGCACTGTTACTCTGTCCTACAAATACTCCAAGGAAGCAACTGGGAGTGATTATTTCTACTGGTATCAGCAACATCCAGGAAAACCACCAGAGTTCCTGATCTCTCACACAGGAACAGGAAGGAAAATATCAGATCCAGTCCCTGGAATCACTTTTAATGTGAGTGGAGATAAAACACTGATGACTCTTCAGATCTCCTCTGCTGCAGTGACAGACTCTGCTGTGTACTACTGTGCTGTGAGGCCCACAGTGACAGGAAACAGCAAAACTCTGTACAAAAACCTTTGGAGCAAAGACAACAGAATACTCCACAACATCCACTAGAGGGAGCCACACACTGTTAAACCTCTGATTCTTGTGTGACTGATGACAAAGACAACAGAGAAATGAAGCAGTAAAGATCAGAGACAGAGACAGAGCTGCTGTCGAAGCCAAAAAGAAAGTCTTACCATGACAATAAAGGTATTAACTTTTATTTTTCCAGAATAGAAAACTAGGATCACACCATCAACTCAACAATTCAATGCCGTTCTTTAGCAGAACTACAAACCAAAGCTGGGTTGTACGTTATCCAAACTCCAAAAAGGCTCAGACTTTGTGTAAAATTTCAACAAAAACAACATGCAAATCTCATAAGTCCGTATTTTATTCACAACAAAACAGAAAAACATTTTTAAAGTCAGTTTTTTTTCTGAAAAAATATTTTTCCAAATTTTGAATTGAACTTATTTTGAATTGAATGGTAGCGACACATCTCAGGATTGGGCAGCAAAAAGCTGGAAGAGTACGTTGTACTGAAAGAAACAGTTGGAGGAACATTTGGCAACTAATGAGGTTAATTGGCCACCAGTCAGGAACAAGACTGGGTATAAATCAGTGCCTGTGGATCTGGCAGCTGGCACATCTGGAAAGGCACCATCAACACTGAAAGGTGCTTACAGGTGACATATTCTCTACCCAGACGACTTTTTCAGAGGTCTTCATATTTTAGCAGGACGACGCTAAACTGCACACTGCATCTATTCTAACAGCACAGCTTCATAGCAGAAACATCTGGGTGTTGAACTGACCCAGACCTTTCACCAGCTGAAACATCTGGATCATCATGAAACAAAAATACACCAAAGAAGACCCAGGACTGCTGAGCAGCTAGAACCCTCTATCAGACCAGAATGGGACAACACTCCTCTTTTCAGGTCACGGACGCTGCACAGTGGAGACCTGACCCAGCTTTTGAGACGTGCTGCTGCCATCATATCCAAAATAAGATTAATCATATTTTCACTGAATAATATAAAAGCCTTACATGTAAGAGTCAAACAATCATTGGAGAGGTCAGAAGATGATTTCAAGCCAAGCCTCTACTTTTGAACCATCATGAATTAATGTTTGCGTTAAACTTGGCTTCAAAGGTGTTGCTTTTTCTAAAGATATTTTTCGGTTACACCTTTTCACCTGTGTGAATTCTCATGTGGCTAGTCAAATCAGAATTTTGATTAAAGCTTTTCCCGTATGTTTTGCAGGAATACAGCTGTTTACCTGGGTGGATTTTTGTGTTTTTTAAGTCCTGTTATATTTAAAAATCTTTTCCCGCAGATGTTACAGACGTGTGACATCTCACCCATGTGGATTTTCATGTGCTCCATCAGAATACTCCTGTGATGAAAACTTTCCCCACAAGTGTTACAAAGATGTCGCTTCACACATGTGGAGAACCAAATGATTACGGCAACGAAAACTTTTCCCGCATGTTTTGCAAGAGTACGGCTTCTCACCTGAGTGGAGCCGTGCGTGATCTTTAAGTGAAGAAGATGCACAAAACTTTTCACTACATGTTTGACATTGATACGGTTTCTAACCTGTGTGAGTTCTCATGTGGATGGTCAAATGATAGTTTCGACGAAAGTTTTTCCCACATGATTTACAGGAATATGGCTTCTCACCTGTGTGGATCTTTGTATGCTTTCTAAGTACTGATTGGCTAGAAAACATTTTACCACAAGTCTTAATAAGAATAAATTATTCGTTAAAGTATTTGTTAATCATTAGTATTGAAATTTGCAAATTTATTTTTGTGATATTTAAATTTGAAATATTTTGCATCTTGTATATTAAATCTGAATATCTGGTGCTCCATTCTGTCATACAGATAAATATCGCTCATTAGTGTTAACGTTATTCTCTTCAATTTTAGTAATTCTCTTGATTGAAATATTACGTGTCATCTGACAAATTGTGTCAGATGACATGTCTCATCCTTGTGTGAACCACGACACTGCGGGTCGTTGTCCTTGCACATAGTGCAAAGTGCTCCATCCTCCCTCCTCACAGTGATTCAAATGCTGCTAGCAGTCTGTGAACCAGGAGGAAGAGGAAGTGAGAGAAGTCAGACTCAAAGAGGAGACAGAGGGCGACATCATCCAGTAGGCGGGGCTCTCCTTCTGCACTGTGTTCAACCATTGTGTCAATAATAAGTGCTGCTGTGAAGAGAACAATTCTCAGACTGAATGTTGAACATCAGCTAGTTTCTCCTGTTGATTTAAACCTTGTTGTACAGATGGAACATTGGCTGTGGATTATTCTTGCTGCTCTTTTCTTTGGTGAGATACAAACATCAACATGTTTCCTCTGCTTAAATAAATGTGTGAGTCTGATTAATGGTGAGTTTTTAATCATGTTTATTGATCTATCTCTTCCTCTGCATGTTCTGTTCTTCCTCAGAGTGTAAAGGAGAAGACAAAGTGATCCAGGAACAAGGAGATGTCATTGCTGCTGAAGGAGACACAGTTACACTTGGATGTAGATATGAGACCAGTTATGCAGCTACACTGATCTGGTACAAGCAAGAAGTAAATAGTTACCCAAAGTATATGCTCAAATGTGTCTCAGAAACAACAGTTAAAGCTGAAGAATTCAACAACAACAGATTTGATGCAAAAATCAATGAGAAGCAAAAGTCAGCTCCTCTGAAGATCCAGAAGCTTCAGCTGTCTGACTCTGCTGTGTACTACTGTGCTCTGCAGCCCACAGTGACAGGAAACAGCAAAACTCTGTACAAAAACCTTTGGAGCAAAGACAACAGAATACTCCACAACATCCACTAGAGGGAGCCACACACTGTTAAACCTCTGATTCTTGTGTCATTGGACTGATGACAAAGACAACAGAGAAATGAAGCAGTAAAGATCAGAGACAGAGACAGAGCTGCTGTGGAAGCACAGAACTATTTGATTGGCTGAGCTATTAAACTGGCCCCGCCCACTGAAGTTGAGCTCATCCAATGACATTATTTGTTGGTCATTGTGCTGCAGTGGAAGAACATTGTTCATGTGCTGTCTGTCTGGCTTTAATAACTCCAAAGACATGTTGCTGCACCTCTTTTTGCTTCTATCTCACATTATAGGTGAGTTTAAGAACAGGGATTAAAGTTTAGTTGAAGCTGCTGCATTAAGCAGATATACAGACTGCATTTCACTACTTTTCTTCTTTCTTTTTCCAGGACTAACAGCTGGAGACTCAATCACTCCTCAACAACCTGAAGTCACTAAAACAGAAGGAGAATCTGTCACACTCACATGTGACTATGAGACAAATGCAGGTGGTGCTTTACTTCACTGGTACAGACATCATTCTGACCTTCAGGCTCCTCAGTGTATATTGTGGAAAGGAGCAAGATCAGACAGTCATCTAAAGTATATTCCTGATAAACGATATGACTCAGAAACATCTTCTACATCAACTAATCTGACCATAGCAGCCCTAACCCTGGCAGACACAGCTCTCTACTACTGTGCTCTACAAACACAGTGATACAAAGTGTAGAAGAGGCTGTACAAAAACCTGAACACAGATATCTGACTACTCTTCAAAGAGGAGGGAAGTGGTATTCAAAGCACAGCTTCATATCAGATGGATTCTGCTAATTCCTGTTTTATCAGAGTCACTGTGGTTACAGCTGCTAATGAAACACTGTGGGAGGATTCACATGAGCAGCAAATCCACATCAACCACAAACCAACTGCAGGAACGTTCAGACACAATAAAAACTGTCAAACATCAAAAGCTGCTCATTTACACTATTTTATATTTAGTGGATGAGGACATGCAGAAATGCAGCAGAAGCAAAATAAACAGAGTAACAGAGGTTTATCTCTTTAAGGTAAAATCTCTCACATGAAGCTAAAAGTCCAACCAGGAAGACCATCTCATGCTTAGTGCAATATGTTGCCATCAGGGTGTGAATTTCATGCTTAAAACACAACCCTGGATGTAGATGTGACTCCGTTACATCTCATGTCTAAATCAGGGGTGTCAAAGCTCAGCTTGCTCAGTGTTTGAGTGTCTAAATGAGTCTCACAGTCCTAATTGTGCACTTGAAGCCATTTATAAATATAACTTATAATTCTTAACCTGTTTGAATTCTTAACCTGCTCACCACAAACAAGCACAAGCAGACATTTTTTGGACTGTTCATAAGTGTTACAGTTTTTCCTACTGATACAAACTTATGGCCATTCATACCACACAAAGAAATCTAGCAACAAACAATTAATGCCCCCAGTACGGGAGCAGAGCGAGAGAACATGTGGTTGAACAGGATGTACCACCAGATGTGTTGTTTATACAAAGACATGTGTGGTATCCACGGAAACGTTAGAATCTCAGCTAAAAGCTCTTAAAACAGTTTCAACGACCACCAAACAGCCAAAACAGCAAACGATTAAAGAGCAGGTAAACAGATTCAACAAAGAGATGTAAACATAATGAGCTGATCGTTCACCCGGCAGCAGGAACACGAACACGCCGCCCGTGATGAAAGTAGACATCTCACTGGAAATGCAGATTCCGATGATTAGACCAACATTCACTGAACCAGCATGAAAGAAGACCAAAACTACGCCTCACGTTTGAAAAACATTTTCATGAATTCACTCTTTCTTTGGCTGTTTTGCTTCCACCATGATTCCTGCACATCTCTCTCCCTCTTTCTGCTTTGAGACCATCAAAAATCTCTGTTTTCTGCATTATGTGCTTGCTTATTACACACCAGTCTACCGTTGTGTATGCTGCTGTCGGCCGCTGTTTTTGTTTATTCCCCAAAATGGCTTCTGACAAGAAAGCCTCATTTTTGCTTTTCAATACAGAAGAAATTTCAGCTTTCACAAATGATGCCAAACTACAAAGTGCTCAGCTGTGTCTCTAACAAACCTCTGTGACTTTGTGAGAAACAGAAAAGTTGATCTTTTTCACTTTCTGCTATAGAAGTTTTAGATTTTTTACAACTACAGTTAAAAAAAACTGGACAGTTTGGGCAATGAGCTCCCAGAACTTCTTCTGTCGTTGTATTTCTCACAGTTCTTCATGTAACTTATTTACACTGACAGAAAAATTCACCAGTCTTGCCTACTTAACATCAAAGTGGGCTGTATGTGTCATGTGGTGTAAAATGAGTTTGATACCCCTCGTCTAAACCTCTGTAGCACCAGGGTGTTTCAGAAAGACGGAGGTCAGTGCTGATGGGAACAAGAGCAGTACATGTCTGACCTGTTCTGGAAGCACTGGTTTCAGAAGTATCTGCCTCAACTTCAGGACAGTCAGAATTGTCAGAGAACCAAAAAAAGCATCGCTCCTGGAGATGTTATCATCATGACTAAGTGCCTCGGTACTCATAGCTGACTGAAAGACATACTTCCTGACAGCAGATGGCTTGTATAGTGGCTATACATTAACACAAGGATTATCTCGATAGGCTCATCGCAAAGATGTCTTCTTCAAGAACAAAAGGAGCTATGAGGAGCTGCTTTGACCTTTGCCCTTGTTGGAGACGCTGACTTTTGTATTGATATAGACCTATTCTTATTCCAAACACATCTGGGACTCAAGCTTTTGTTCTTTAAATATTTACATTAATTGACTTTGACACAAGGATTTGTGATATTTTTGTTGATGTTATTTCTCCTATGTGGTGGTACGGTATAATTACTGGTGTTGAATAACTGTGGGCTGGAATATTCGAGTCATTCATGTCAGTTTCTGTCAGTATTTCTAAAAAATTTAAATTAACAATGTCATATTTTTATCATGATATGTTATTTTGCGATAATTATCTTTATCATCTTTATCACCAAGCCCACCATTATTTCCATTTACCCCTAGTTTATCTTATCCTGCACTACTTACAACCACCGTGAGCCTCATGAAGCTTGGTTGGATAACAGATGAGCTCAAAGGCAGCTGTCCTCAGCTCTGAGAGGATCCAAGGAAGAAGGAAAACGATCTTTCCCTCAGGCTGTGGCCTCATGTGGCTACTTGGCTCAGAGAGCAGAGGTCTCCAAACACCTCTGCAGGTACAGGAGTGAGGTCTTGAGTGACCTCATCCCTTCATGCAGACTTTTTCTCTTTGCTGCCCCTCCTGTGCAGGTATTTAAAAAAACAAACAAACAAACAAACAACCAGTGCATGCTGGTCCTATACCTGCTTACCCTATCTATACAACCTGAGATTTCCATATTCTATCTTGACTTTTTAATCACCCCCCCCAATGAAATGAAAAACAGCAGTGAAACAAATAGAGCAATAAAAATATACAAATATATAATAGCTTCAACATCTGCCATTTATTTAAAACCAAACAGCTCATACATGTTATTTCACACCATAAGACACTAATAAAGTAACAACTGTCAGTTATTTATCCCCCACTATGTACCATAATATCTCAGTTTGGACCCACATAAAACATTTGTAGCTACAAACCTAACAAATCAGCTTCATCTATCGAATCTATCCAGAGTTCAGAGAAAACCATTGGTGATTGGTGTTTCTATATGGTCAAAGTTAAACATCAATTATCAAAAATCAGTACCAGCAGGACACCCAGAGAAAAATCTGAAATGGCCAAAAAATAATTTAGTGCGTGCATCTCTAGTTCCAACATACTCTAAGACTTCTCAGCTGTGTGAGTTTTCATGTGGCGCAAGAGCTGACTACTATAGGTGAACATTTCCCCACATGTTTTACAATGATGTGGTTTCTCTCCTGTGTGCATTCTTATGTGCACCGACAGGTAACTACTACGTGTGAACATTTTCCCGCACATTTTACAAGGATATGGTTTCTCTCCTGTGTGAGATCTTACGTGCTCCAGCAAACGACTACTGCGTGTAAACATTTTTCCACATGTTTGACATGGATACGGCTTCTCACTTGTGTGGATTCTCATGTGGACAGTCAAAGTACTCTTCTGACTAAAACGATGCCCACACATTTCACAAGAATACGGTTTCTCACCTGTGTGGATTCTGTAATGTCGTTTCATTTCATAATTATCTTTAAAGCATTTTCCACAAACGTCACATTTTAAAAACTTTTTAGCTGTGTCAAAATTATACTGACTCCCTGATCTGGGAGGAAATTCTTGACTTTCATTTTTATTTCCAGTTGATCCTGGATCTGCACTCCTGTTTTCTTCCTGATCCTGGCTCTCAGCTACAGCAGAGCCTCCTTCTGATTCACTGTGGTCTCTTTCCTCGTTAGCAGCAGGCACCATTAAGGTATCAGTCTCCTCCTTCAATCCAAGCTCCTCTCCCTCCTCACTCCTGCAGAGTTCCTCCTGTTCCTCTTTAATCTGTGGAGGTTCTGGCTCTTCCTGGCCCAGGCTGGAGCTCCTCTCCTGGTCACAGAGCTGCAGCTCAATGAGAACCTCCTCCTCCTTACAGACAGGCTGCTGCGGGACGTCTGGAGGGACTAAAGGAGACAACAAAAACAAAAGTGAACTGAACATGATTCTCTGAAATGCACAAAAGGTTTCCACTTGTTGTCAGTGCTGCGAATCGCTACCTTATCATGGTGGAGGGGTTTGTGTGTTGTGTTGTCTGGGGGCTTTTCCCCCCTGGAAGGGTCTCATGTGGCAAATTGGTCCAGGGTAAGGGACTAGACAAAGAGAGATTCAGAAGACCCCTATGAATACCATCGTTCCCTCGAAGCTGGACAGGAAACTGCAGGATCTAGGACTGAGCAGCTCCCTCTGCAGCTGGATCCTTAGCTTCCTGTCTGACAGACGCCAGGTGGTCAGACTGGGCAGCATCACCTCATCCCCCATCACACTGAACACTGGTGCTCCACAGGGGTGTGTACTGAGCCCTCTCCTGTACTCACTCTACACCTACGACTGCACAGCCACTAACAGCTCCAACATCATTGTGAAGTTTGCGGACGACACTACAGTGGTGGGTCTTATCACCAACGGTGATGAGACGGCTTACAGGGAGGAGGTCAGCGCCCTGACCCACTGGTGTCAAGACAACCATCTCACCCTCAACGTCGCAAAGACAAAGGAGTTGATAGTGGACTTCCGGAGGTGCAGAGAAGTACACACCCCCATCACCATCAACGGCGCTGCTGTGGAGAGAGTGAGCAGCTTCCGGTTCCTTGGTGTACATCTGGCTGAGGATCTTACGTGGTCAGTACACACAAACAAAACAGTGAAGAAGGCGCAGCAGCGCCTCTTCTTTCTCAGGAGACTGAAAAGATTCGGCATGAGCCCCCGCATCCTCAGGACCTTCTATCACTGTGCCATTGAGAGCATCCTCACTGGATGCATCACCACCTGGTACGGCAACAGCACCGCCTACAACTGCAAAGCTCTCCAGCGAGTAGTGCGGTGCTCTGAACGGATAATTGGAGGTGAGCTTCCCTCCCTCCAAGACATCTACAGGAAGCGGTGCCTGAGGAAAGCGGGGAGGATCATCAAGGACTCCAGTCACCCCAGCCATAAACTGTTCAGACTGCTTCCATCAGGAAGGAGGTTCTGCAGCATCCGGTCCCGTACCAGCAGACTGAGAGACAGCTTCTTCCATCAGGCCATCAGACTGCTGAACACGTCATAGACACCTCAGCTTCACTACTGGAACTTCAACATTATGCACTCCATACTGTATATAAATGCCACTTGTTTTGCACATATTCAACTCTGTATATTTTATATATTTTATTATTATTATTATTATTATTTTATTTTATTTTTTTACTATTTAATTTGTAAAAATGTGTATACACACACACACACACACACACACACACACACACACACGTAGGAAAATATTTAGTATACACATCCAGAAATGCATACACTATTATATATTGTACATATATTTATTAGTTTCAGGTTGGCCATTCTTGTATTTTGCTCGTTTGTGTTGTTGTGTTTGCACATCTCTGTTGCTTGTGGGGCTCGCACACAAGAATTTCACTCGCATGTGCTGTGCCAGTGTGCCTGCACATGTGATGTGACAATAAAAGTGATTTGATTTGATTTGATTTGAGTGTAAGATCAAGGGAACAGTTCACCCTTCCTTGGATAGGGTTACCAGAGCCCTGCCCTGGAGCCAGGCATGGGGAAGGGTGTTCATGGGCAAGCGTCTGGTGACCGGGCCTTAGTCCATGGGGCCCAGCCTGAAAACGGGACACAGGCCCATCGTCCTGCAGGCCCACCACCTGCAGGAGGCGGTGTAAGGAACCCAACCTCTAGGAGCGGAGCGGAAGCCCTGGTGGACCGATCCCTGGCTACCAAGACTGGCAATTGGGACATGGAATGTCACCTCTCTGCGGTGACAATGGGGAAGGAGCCTGAGCTAGCCTGCCTACTCAAAAGTAGGCCGATAGAAGCCAGACGTGTCTCCCTGCCAGCGGCTTAAAATAGTTTCTGGTGACTTGTATCAAGGTGTTACCCTACTGTGACACAAACTCAAACTCTTTCAGGTACCTGTAATCAAGGGAGGTGAAAACTGTTTTTCTCGCTATGATAGCATATAATCGATATTATGTGGTACAATCAACCTTCACTTTTCTCTGGTGGTATATTCAAGGGAGCAAACACTGAAAAATGTAGCCTAAAGAAAATGGCATGAGGTAAAGCTAGTATTGTTTTTAGTCAAAATCATGAATTCACGAACGTAGAGTGAGTATAGTTCATGACAGTGGAGGGATGGATGAATGTTACTGCACTAACTGAGTTTACAGAAAAGCACGTGTGCTCCCTGTCCTCCTCCTGTGTAACACACCTGATAAACCACACACATGTACCTGGATTAGCTGATTTCATGAGACTGATGCTGCTAACCCTAACCCTCCCAGGGGGGGCACTTCACAGGTGTTTATAGCTAATGCAGTGATGTAGCCGCCATTCTGGATCAGGACATGGCACACGATACATGACTATATCAGCTACTTCCACTGGAAACTGTGGTGACAGCAAAAAAGTCCATTTTTTACTTCAACAGAGACTGCTTACTAAGATATTTCCTTATATTAAAAAAATTAATTTATTTATCAGATTTTCTGTCATGTTTAATGCTGCACACTGTAGACCAGGGGTCTCAAACTTAAACGAGCTGTGGGCCACTGCTGGCACTGTCATCTCATTGGAGGGCAACTTTAGTGATCAAGTAGTACAAAAACAAACAAACAAACAAACAAACAGCCACAAATATTTCTGAAAATGTTTGTTTATAAAATTTCAAATATTCTACAACAGGGCCGTGCAGAGAGGTTTAAAGGGGCGGGTGCTCAAAGTTAAAAAGGGGCACCTTGAACCAGGCTGAATAACAACAACACACATTCATCAAGAATCTAATATGGGAAGGGCAGGGCTGTGTTGATCTGAGACTGTAGACAGTAAAAAGTCCACAGGAGAGATGGTAGCTGATTAAACAAGTGTCATGAGATAATAACAAAATGCAAAGATTGGTGACAGCGCTTGGAACCATAAGGACACAAAAAACTGTGAGAAATAATTTAGGCTCTGCCTGTGAATCACTCTTTGCTTCTCTTCTTCCTTCCTTCCATCATTTCATATATCACTCTCCACTTGCTGTCTATGTGAGAACAAGGCACAACTTGCTATTGCAATAAACTATAATCTAATTATCCACACCTAACAACTCCTGCACTTAATCTAAAATAAAATGATGACAGAAAAATGTTATAGCCCTGCCTTTAGTAGCCTCACACAGCTCCTGCTGTTTCCTCCTCATGTCCTTACCAGCCATGTCTGCACAATGTTATATCATGAGTAATAATTTAAAATAATCCATATACATAAAACACACACATGCACGCACACACAGTGACATGTTAGACCTTCTTCAGAATACTGTATATACTATGGGCATCATGGTGCTGATCCAGAATCCTTACATTATTATTTATTACTAGAGCTACAATAATAAAGCAAAGAGGAGGGGGAAGTAATAAATATGAAATAATGTATTTATGATGATTCCATTTGTTTCACTATCCACTCTGTGCAGGGCAAAGCTTATTACATTTTTAAACTGTAGAGATACAATCATTTTACTGCTGTAACATCCAAATTTTGTCTTATTTAAAATATAAATCTAATATAATCTGCTTCTTAATGTATGTTCTTTAAAATACAGCGTGTGTTTTTTAATATATTATAATTATAATAATGCATAATTATGTGGACATGCATATTAGATCGTTTTTCAGTGAAATATAATCTCTCCAGAAAGGCAGGAAAAGCCCGGAAACTTACTTTAAAACTAAACATGTTTCTAAATACTTTAAAACTAAATATGTTTCTAAATACTTTAAAACTAAATATGTTCCCTAAAACGGTGACAGAGCTACAGACCTATGACAGCCAGGTAGCCAGCAGCTATGACCAGCACTACCTGTGCAGTTAATAAAAGGACAGGTAATGTTTGTCGCGCTGTTGCACACACAGCACGCTCGTTTGTTTCAGTTCGTCAGTTGCAACAAGACAGCTTACCAACGTGTACGTGATAAGCTAATACTCCTGGGTGCTACACACTACAGTGTGCGCTGTACACCTACTTACTGGTTGTGTCGCATCAGTCTGTGTCTCTGAGTTAACTTGTGTTTCTCTGCAGCTCCGGACCGCAAAAAATGCGCGTGCTCTTTGTGAGCTCGTTCCCGGCTCGTAACCAGCGCGTTCTGCCGTCAAGGGCGATCATTGGTTAAATGTGGTCATGTGACTGATGCAAGCCAGATCCTTTTATTTAGCAAAACTGTGATTAATAGTTAAATATTATTGTTGAGGGGCACAGAAAGGACTCCGCACGCACACACACATAAAAAAATATATATATACATATTTTTTTAAAAGTTGCCTTATCAAAAGGGCACTTTGGGCACCCATCAGGAAAGGGGCGGGTGCTCAAGCCCCTCTAGCCCCCCCCCCCCCCTCACGTGCCTGTTCTACAACAAGACAAAACAGCAAACATGAACACACATTTCTTTGTCCCACTCTTCACTAACTGCAGCCTTCACTGATCTACCAAACAAACCCATCGGTCCTCTCTTCCTGTTCAGACACGTGGCAGCACTTCTATCATTTTGTTTGTATTTAACAAAATAAAAATGCAGACATAAGAGAACACATTCGTCTTTGACTCTCTCCCTGAACTCACACCTCAACATGTTTGTACTCTTTGCTCATATTGCCTTCATATCAAATCATTTTTGGCTTTTAAAGAACTTATTTTAACATTGCACTCAACAACAAACAAATCCTCCCTAACACAAAAAGTCACTTTAACGGCCAAATTGCAATATATAAGTAAGGAGGGGTGACGTGGGCTGCAAGTGGCCCCCGGGCCGCGAGTTAGAGACCCCTGGTGTAGACAACCATAGAGACATTTACTAATGTCTGCTACATAACTACTACTTCACTTCAAATAAATAATATTAAAATACATTTATTATTATGAATATCTGGTCACCTGACATTATTTGCTCTATCAAAGACAGTTTCACTTCATCATCTTCCTCTTTCTTAAATTTATACTTCATCCTCACAGCGCAGTCCTGTCCTCTGTTTGCTCTTTGTTAGCTCACATCTCCAAAAAGTCCTCACAATCAGAAACGTCCCGCAGAGCTGTGATCAGGATGCTCCCTCAGAGGGACACTCACCTGTCCTGTGCAGCTTGATTTGGGGTTTCCAGGTGATATCCAGCAGTCTGCGCTGACGGTCGATCTCTTCCTCGTACTGGACGATCGTTTTTTCAAACTCCAAGAATATTTGTTCAGCAGCAGCAGTTAGTCGCTCGTTGATGAACTCTCTCAGATACTGAACTGAAGGCATCGTTGCTGCCGCAGCTCACACACTCAGCTCACACACGCGGCTCACACACGCGGCTCACACACATAAATTGCGCCCTAACGCACAGAAATTGCTCCACGTTCAGTCCGCACAGGTGTGAATGTCTCATAAAGTCTAAATTAAGCCTTTGAAGACGCAACAGCCTTGCTGCTCGCGCGACACACAAGAAACGGAACCACTTCCGCCTTTTCCTTGTTTACTTCCGCCTGCTGTCACACAGAGCGCTTCCTGTCGATGAGGAAAGTTGCTTTGAATTCCGCTCTCGTGTCTGTATGTTCTTTTAAATTCCCAGTTTGTTCTTCAAATAGAAGATGAAAAATACACAAACATATACCAGAGCTCCCGCACATCAATGAATTAATAAAGTTCATAACTGCGCTAAAATAAAGGTCACAATAATCTTTATTAAGCCTTTTTCTGACATTGTGCTCACATTAAGGTGAAGGTGACATTTGAACATGAACAAACTGTCTGAATGTGAGATTCACCAAATCGACCCGATGAGCTGCAACTTTCTGCAGCTAAATGAAGATAAGACTGAACATGCAGAGATATGAGAGGAGGAAGAGGCTGAAGGAGGAGCAACACTGTCACAGAGCAGAAAAGGACTCCCACTGTCAGATACATTCAATATGTGAAGCATACAGAACAGATAGTGTGTGGAAGATGCTGTCACTGCATTACTGGCTCATGTTTCCTTTGTTTGTGACACTAACAGGTCGGTTAAAGCAGGAAGAAGAAATGTCTTTAAAGGATCTGTTTGCTAGAAATCACTGGAACAGGCGCTCACAGTTTAACATCGTCTTTAACAACATTTATCTCTTCCTTTAGGTGTCAGCTGTGATCAACTCACTGCAGTCAAGGATGAAGAGTCCACTGTAGAAGGAAACACTCTCACTCTGTCCTACAGATTCTCTGGACAAGCTAATGTCAATGATTATTTCTTCTGGTATCGACAATATCCTGGAAACCCACCAGAGTTCCTGATCTCTCATTTGGGAAATGGAGATTTATTGAAGCGAGAATTCTCCAGAGTGTCTTTTAAAGTCGTTGATGATCAAAGACAAATAACGATCTCCTCTGCTGCAGTGACAGACTCTGCTGTGTACTACTGTGCTGTGAGGCCCACAGTGACAGGAACCAGCAAAACTCTGTACAAAAACCTTTGGAGCAAAGACAACACAATACTCCACAACATCCACTAGAGGGAGCCACACACTGTTAAACCTCAGTGCTTTGGTTGGATATAATCCCTTCTTTTCACTCCACTTCACTAGTGTGACATGTGACTCAGTCCACTGTAAATCATTAAGTGCTGTTGTAAGTTTTGTGAGTCTAAAGTAAGCAAGTATAGCAGAAACTAGGTGATTTATTATTTCTCATAAAGAGTTATTCTTGGCCTGATATGAACCATTTAGCAAACTGAGCGTGTTGAGCATCAATTTTTGTGGCTTCAGTTTTACTCTCACAATAACACCTGAAGAAAGAACTTTTCAAACAGCCTGTGTACAGACTGAAAGCTGGGACACCAAGTTCCAAAAAGTTGATTCTGTTCATCAGTGTGAGAAACGATTCGTCACTCATCCAGGTGACTCCTTCAGTCTCAGCTGACTCTAGGTTTCCTCAACTTTATAAACAGTACATTTGCACAACTGCTGATCAAAGAAATGGCTTTGGGACATCAAGGGTTATACAACAATGTATTTTAGTCCCTTTGCAATCCGGTATTATGAAGCTGTCAGCTGAGGACCTGTAAGGAGTCTGTTTTTCAAATAATGACTCAGACGCTGGTCCAGTTACATGAAAATAGTAATTAGTTACTAATTACTGGTTACTTCTCAAAGAAAGTAATCTTGTTACTTTACTGATTACTTATATTCAAAAGTAATTAGTTACTTATTACTTAGTTACTTTTTAAAAACATGATACACAAGCTCAGTACGTAATAAAGAAATAGACCTTTAGCCCATAATCCATCATATGAAACTGAATCAAATGAAAGTCTCTTTCTAAAATTTGTTTTATTATTATTAATCTTTTAACTTTATGCATCAAGCAAAAATTAAATTATATGCAACAGTCTTTGACTTGAAGAAACGTGTTTAACATTTAAACCTATTTTCTGCATATTCCAGCATAAAATAAAGTTTTGTGTTTACACTTTTTCAAATAGATTCAAGTAAAACACAGCAAAAATAAATAAAATGAAAGATTCAGCAGCACTGAGTCCTGTCGCTCTTAAATCTATTGTCACCTGTTTAGCAGGAGTGGGGCGGGTGGAGGTTTGCCCACAGCGGTCGTGTCAGTGGGGGCATCCGGGTGTCTGTCTGTGAATGTCACATTCCCGTGGCAGCGTGCTCGCTGCTCGCACAGATTTGAAGTTTAATTTTTTGCTGTAGATTCAGTAAAAGGACTCGATGTTACGGTCCCTGATAATGCATTGCTTCAGATGGAGAGACTCTTGAGGGACGGCTGTTATGAGGAAAGCCCAGAAACTTTGTCAGCAGCACGCATCGTTGTGCCTCAACTTTCGGTCTTTTACCCAGGCTAATCTGCCATTTTCCTTCCTTGGTTAGGTTTAGGGATTAGAGATCTGATCTAGATTATCATTTTAAATTTGGGACACATCATCAGTTGTGGACCTTGGATTCATCGGGTGTTTCGGCCATTATCACCAGACACCCTCATCCAAGGAGGCCCTGCCAGGGTTGGTCAGGCCCCGGAGTGTCAGTGGTTTGTGTTAAATTGTTATTTCTCTCCTTCTTTCTTCTGTTTAGTTTCCTACAGTTTATTTTCTATCTATTTCTATCTACTGCAACTGAGAAATAATACTTACCTCTTTAGCATTTATGGAGCCTAACTTCTTCAAAGGGATAGAAAAGGTGATCGAGAGAAGTAAGACAAACGGGACAAGATAGGAGAGAGAAGAGCCGGAAGGGGGGCGCCCGGTCTGGCTTCCCACACCTCCCCGCCGGATCGGGCTGTACGCTCTACCTCCCCACTGCCTCCCAAAAAAGGGAAGAAGAGCAGAATATTTATTTTCTCATGGTTAGCTGACTGCCTTAGCTCCCCAAGTGATGTCAGCCCTTTTTAACCATGGCCAGTGACTGCTCCTCTCAGCACTGTTAGCTAGTTCTCTTATAGCCTGCTGTTGCGCCTGTCCTCTGATCCCAGTCTCTCTGAGCAGTTTTGCTGTTGGCCACAAAGCCCCTGCACCCCACTTCCACCGGGCCCACCATGATCTTCCAGCCTCTCTCCTCTGCCTCAGCTGTTGTTGGCATAGCGCAGCTTCTTACGCTCAAATGCTTCCTCAATTGCTTCCTCCCATGGAAGTTTTCTGCCCACACAGAGTGTACAGTGGACGCTAATATTTTTGTCACTCTTTACAGACTCAAATTCAAAGTAATGCGATTACTTCCACACTTTAAACACTGCGTGTTTGTACTCTCTCCATCACACCATATTATACATGTTGATCTGCACACGTCTGTTGCTGCCACGGACGTCACTGTCATGAGACACATTCACAAACAAAATCACAGTTTAGTAATGCAGCATGGCTACGGGAAAGTAACAGTAATCTAATTACTTTTTTGCAATACTGGTCATCTCTAATGTCCACTGCTCAGCGTGCAACAGGAACTCTGTGCTGTAGAGGGAGTAACACATGGTTGTATTCAATTCAGGTTTATTTATATAGCACCAAACAGTCACCTCAATGGGCTGAACCCTGTAAGGTAAAGATCATCATCATCATCATCAACTTTATTTATAAAGCACTTTAAAACAACCACAGCTGACACAAAGTGCTGTACACTGGAACTGTAAAATAAAATTACATGAGATATAAATAAAAACAAATAAAAGAGTGAAATCATTAATTAAATAACTACTTCAATTAAAAGAGAAACTAAGTCTCACTGAGGTTAAAAGCCAAGGAATAAAAGTGGGTTTTAAGACGGGATTTAAAAGTGGACAGTGAAGGCGCCTCTCTAACATGCATGGGCAAATTATTCCATAATTTAGGAGCCACGATAGAGAAGGCCCCGCCCCCTCTGAGCTTCCTCCTGGATCTCGGTACCTCCAGGAGCAGCTGGTCAGCTGACCTGAGAGACCGACAGGGTGTGTGGGGATGAAGAAGCTCAGAGAGGTAAGGCGGGGCAAGACTGAAGGCATTTAAAAACAAACATGAGAATTTTAAAATTAACTCTAAAAGACACAGGCAGCCAGTGCAGAGAGGCTAGCACGGGGGTTATATGCTCTCTTTTTCGAGTTCCTGTTAGGAGTCGTGCAGCCGCATTTTGAACCAGCTGCAGACGTGAGAGCAACGACTGACTGACCCCCACATAAAGTGAGTTACAGTCCAGGCGGGAAGAAATAAAAGCACGGATCACTGTTTCAAGGTGCTGCCTCGAAAGAAAAGATTTTACTCTTGCCAGTTGCCTTAAATGATAAAAACTGGACTTCACCACTGCTCTGATTTGGTTGTCCAATTTAAAATCACTGTCCAACTTAAAACCAAGGTCAGTAACAACAGATTTAAAATAGACTTCCAGGGATCCTAAAACAACAGAGGAGGACTCACAGGGACCACTGGGTCCAAACACCAACACTTCTGTTTTCTTTTCATTAAAATTTTAAAAGTTTAGAGCCAACCAAGCTTTAATGTCATCTAGACATGTCAAGAGAGGTTTTATGGAGATGCCATCCTTGTGCTTTAGTGGCAAACAAATTTGGCAGTCATCGGCATAACAATGAAATGAGATCCCGGGCCTTCTAAAGATACAGTAAAAAGAGTAGTGGCCCTAAAATTGAGCCCTGTGGGACGCCGCATGACAGAGGAGCAGAAGACGATTCGTAACCGAGAAGGCTGACAGAGAAAGTTCTGTCTGACAAATAAGACCTAAACCAATTAAGTGCAGTGCCACCAATACCCACTACATCACTTAATCGAGAAGTTAGAATATTGTGGTCTACGGTGTCAAAGGCAGCAGTTCGGTCGAGCAAGACAAGAACAACATGGCTACCAGAATCACATGCCAGAAGGATGTCATTAAAAACCCTTAATAATGCAGATTCTGTGCTATGAAGTGTTTTAAAACCTGACTGAAAAACCTCAAAGATGCCATTACCATCTAGAAAATCTTTCAGATGACTAAAAACTATTTTCTCTAAAACCTTGGAGACTAAAGGCAGCTTGGAAATAGGCCTATAGTTCACTAAAACTGTGTGATCAAGGCCAGGTTTCTTAAGCAGTGGCTGCACTACTGTATGTTTGAAATTTGGAGGAACCATACCAGAAGACAGACTGCTGTTAATAATGTCAAGGACAGACTGCCCTATACCAGGAAAAATTTCTTTAAAGAATCGTGGAGGGAAAGGACCACGAGGGGAACCTGTGGGCTTAATATGGCGAACCACATCCTCTAAAGTGGAGAGCGTCACAAGATCAAACTGAGTGAAAACAGCAGTGCAAGGGACAGAGACAGAGGGCTCACAGTCAGGAGCTGTGATAAGAGCCCTGGTGGTGACAACCTTTTCAATAAAAAGTTCAGAAAATCATTGCAAATCTCAGGAGAAACTTCCAAACAGACATTCAGTGGAGTATTAAGAACAGAGACAGAGAGAAAACCCCAACAATAACATGAACACCTATGAGCAAGCAAAGGCAACAGTGGGAAGGAAAAACTCCCTTTTAACAGGAATAAACTTCAAGCAGGAAAAGGCTCAGGGAGGGGCGGTCATCAGGTGAGAGGAGGAATCCAGGACAAAGTCACGCTGTGGCAGAGAGCCAGAGATTAACAACTAATGATTAAACGCAGAGAAGAGTAAGTTTGTCTCACCAAATACAGTTGGTGTCTTAGAACAAGAACACTGTCAGGAGTTTCAGAAGTTTTCCTGTTGCTCATTTTAAAACTATAATTGAAGCTCTGTGCTGTTAACTTTGTAAACTTCTTTTTGTTGCTCGAACATGTTTCAGTTAGACCATGTGTGCAGGATGCAGTCGGAGCTCTGCAGGCTCCTCCTTCAGTCTGACCTTCTTGATGATAATGATGATGATGATGACTGCAGCATCACTGTCAAAGCTTCATCAGCCTGAATGGAAACAGAGCTCAGCAAGAGGAGGAGCTACAGCAGTAAACATGAAAGGCTTCATTTAGGAGCTGAAGAGCTGCTGTGTTCTCTCTATTGTTCATTCAGTCCAAGAGAAAATCATGTTGCTGCTTTTCATTTGGATGATGATAGTCTCCTTTCAGACTGGTGAGTCATCAAAAGATGGAGTGAGATGTAAAAGGAGATGATGGACATGAAAATATCTGGATGTTGTTTGAATTGATTCACTTTTTATAAACTAAGTTTAAAGATGCAGAAACATGATGGTGAAATATGTCTTTGTTGTTTTCAGGATCCTCTGAGGATTTACTGACACCATCTAAAGATGTAGTGACGAGTTTGGAAGGAGACACTGTGACTCTCTCCTGCAACTATTCAGGCTCTGAAACTTACTTCTTTTGGTACAAACAGAAACCTAATTCACATCCAGACTTTCTCATCGCCTACTATTCAAAGCAAACAGAAAAGCTGAAGTTTATACATGACAAAGAAAAACAGCAGTTTCATCTGGAGATCTCTTCTGCTGCAGTGTCTGACTCTGCTGTGTACTACTGTGCTCTGCAGCCCACAGTGACAGGAAACAGCAAAACTCTGTACAAAAACCTTTGGAGCAAAGACAACAGAATACTCCACAACATCCACTAGAGGGAGCCACACACTGTTAAACCTCTGATTCTTGTGTGACTGATGACAAAGACAACAGAGAAATGAAGCAGTAAAGATCAGAGACAGAGACAGAGCTGCTGTGGAAGCACAGAACTGTTTGATTGGCTCAGCTATTACACTGGCCCCGCCCACTGAAGTTGAGCTCATCCAATGACATTATTTGTTGGTCATTGTGCTGCAGTGGAAGAACATTGTTCATGTGCTGTCTGTCTGGCTTTAATAACTCCAAAGACATGTTGCTGCACCTCTTTTTGCTTCTATCTCACATTATAGGTGAGTTTAAGAACAGGGATTAAAGTTTAGTTGAAGCTGCTGCATTAAGCAGATATACAGACTGCATTTCACTACTTTTCTTCTTTCTTTTTCCAGGACTAACAGCTGGAGACTCAATCACTCCTCAACAACCTGAAGTCACTGAAACAGAAGGAAAATCTGTCAAACTCACATGTAGCTATGAGACGAGTGAAAGCAGTCTTCTACTTCACTGGTACAGACATGATTCTGACCTTCAGGCTCCTCAGTTTATACTCTGGAAAGGAGCAAGATCATGGAGTGGCAATGAATATATTCCTGATAATCGATATGAATCAAAAACATCACGTACAACAACTAATCTGACCATAGCAGCCCTAACCCTGGCAGACACAGCTCTCTACTACTGTGCTCTACAAACACAGTGATACAAAGTGTAGAAGAGGCTGTACAAAAACCTGAACACAGATATCTGACTACTCTTCAAAGAGGAGGGAAGTGGTATTCAAAGCACAGCTTCATATCAGATGGATTCTGCTAATTCCTGTTTTATCAGAGTCACTGTGGTTACAGCTGCTAATGAAACACTGTGGGAGGATTCACATGAGCAGCAAATCCACATCGACCACAAACCAACAGTAAACAAACTTTTATTACAGCAATATAAAGGAAAAACTAAATTCACTGCATGATTTTATCTCAGGACACTAAGGCAGACACAGAGGAAACTGTTTGTCTTTTCCTGGACTACAATCCAGGATCGAACCATGTTCTCAACAATTGAATGTTGTCCTTCAGCAGTTATACAAACCCAATTCCAAAAAAGTTGGGACTTTATGTAAAATGGAAATAAAAACAGAATGCACATCTCAGAAACACGTTTTATTCAAAATAGGACAGAAAAAACAAAATGTGGAAAAAACTACAATTATAAGAAAACTATGAACTTGTTTTGACTTTAATGCAGCGACATGTTTCACGATGGAACAACAAAGGCTGGAGAATTAAGTGGTGCTAAAGAAAACAGGTGGAGGAGCATTTTGAAAACAGTAAGGTTCATTTGTAGGGCTACAATGATTCGTCGACATAATCGATCACACGACAGAAATTTCTTGTCACATCTTAAAACCACAAATGTTTTTTTTGTTTTTATTTAAACTAAAACACACTACAGGAAGCTGTGGGGGCAGTATCACCTACAGTGGGGCAAAAAAGTATTTAGTCAGCCACCGATTGTGCAAGTTCCCCCACTTAAAATGATGACAGAGGTCAGTAATTTGCACCAGAGGTACACTTCAACTGTGAGAGACAGAATGTGAAAAAAAAATCCATGAATTCACATGGTAGGATTTGTAAAGAATTTATTGGTAAATCAGGGTGGAAAATAAGTATTTGGTCACCTCAAACAAGGAAAATCTCTGGCTCTCACAGACCTGTAACGTCTTCTGTAAGAAGCTTTTCTGTCCCCCACTCGTTACCTGTATGAATGGCACCTGTTTGAACTCATCATCTGTATAAAAGACACCTGTCCACAGCCTCAAACAGTCAGACTCCAAACTCCGCCATGGCCAAGACCAAAGAGCTTTCGAAGGACACCAGGAAAAGTATTGTAGACCTGCACCAGACTGGGAAGAGTGAATCTACAATAGGCAAGCAGCTTGGTGTGAAAAAATCAACTGTGGGAGCAATCATCAGAAAATGGAAGACATACAAGACCACTGATAATCTCCCTCGATCTGGGGCTCCACGCAAGATCTCATCCCGTGGGGTCAAAATGATCATGAGAACGGTGAGCAAAGATCCCAGAACCACACGGGGGGACCTGTTGAATGACCTGCAGAGAGCTGGGACCAAAGTAACAAAGGTCACCATCAGTAACACACTACAACGGCAGGGAATCAAATCCCGCAGTGCCAGACGTGTTCCGCTGCTGAAGCCAGTGCATGTCCAGGCCCGTCTGAAGTTTGCCAGAGAGCACATGGATGATACAGCAGAGGATTGGGAGAATGTCATGTGGTCAGATGAAACCAAAGTAGAACTTTTTGGTATAAACTCAACTCGTCGTGTTTGGAGGAAGAAGAATACTGAGTTGCATCCCAAGAACACCATACCTACTGTGAAGCATGGGGGTGGAAACATCATGCTATGGGGCTGTTTTTCTGCCAAGGGGACAGGACGACTGATCCGTGTTAAGGACAGAATGAATGGGGCCATGTATCGTGAGATTTTGAGCCAAAACCTCCTTCCATCAGTGAGAACTTTGAAGATGAAACGAGGCTGGGTCTTCCAACATGACAATGATCCAAAACACACCGCCCGGGCAACAAAGGAGTGGCTCCGTAAGAAGCATTTGAAAGTCCAGGGGCCCGTTCTTCGTACCGCGCTAAGTAAGTTAGCTGGATTAGATTGTTGACGATTTCGCGTGATCTTGGATCGTTCGGTTCCCCGAAGATCATCCGGGACTTGCTGTCATAGCAACAGAGCCGTAAGCGTAAACCTGCTCGGGAGCAGGTTCACTTTATGTAAACAGGATTAGATCGCGGCCACGCAGGTATGTCCGCTTCATTTATACGAAAGCAACAGCGATATTCCACCACTGTTTCACCATAAATAAATAACATCAATGTAACTAAAGACAATGCAGCACCTGATCCATTTATTGATTTCACACAGATACATACAGGTCATTTCCTAAAAAAGGGAAATGTACTATTAACATTCTATCACATGTATGTGATTATTACAGATGTAATTCATATTTTAGAGTAGTAATTGTAAATTACTTCGTGTAATCAAGATGAGAGACCACGGCTATAAAAGCGAAGGTGGATTTGGGAAGTCTGTCGCAGCCATGTCCTGTCCGTATACGCGAGCAGCCCATTGCGGAAGGTGCAAGATTGATAAGGAGAGTCCTCAGAATCCAGCGTATATTGCGGGACAGACAGGATCCTTTAGCTCAGCGCGACAGTGTGCTCATAGAGAGATATCGATTTTCCCGTGAGGGTATTATTCACTTAACCAACTTGTTGACGAGGGGGTGCAGGACCACCACCTGTCTTTTTTTGCTCTGCCCTTTTCTTGGTTGCTGTTACAAACAAACAGATTATTTCAGGGTCTCTTTCCAAGAGACTAAAAGCAATATAAGTGATAAATATTACCATTCTGTAGAATATTCTTATATTTCACTTTTACTTGTTCCCATGTTCTAGTGGGTCCTGTCGTGGCTCTAATGTGAAAGAGGATATAATATAACAATATAATATAATGTAATATAATATTGGATAATATAGTGTAATATAATAAATCTACCCTACCGCCTACTGGTGTTGGTCAGAGGGGCCGATGGCGCGATATGGCAGCCTGGCTTCTGTCAGTCTGCCCCAGGGCAGCTGTGGCTACAACTGTAGCTGCCTCCACCAGTGTGTGAATGTGAGAGTGACTGAATAGTGGCATTGTAAAGCGCTTTGGGTGCCTTGAAAAGCACTATATAAATCCACTCCATTATTATTGTTATTATTAAATTACTTACGAGTTTAATTTGTCAGCAACTTCCTGCCAGCCCTCTCTCCTTGCTTTTGCAGCCTTTGCAGTGTTCCCTTGCGTTCTGATTAAACTCTGAAACTCCTGAAATCCCTCACTCAAGAGTTCTTGCTCTGCTGCCGAAAAATACCGAGCCGAGCGCGCTCCGTCGACATTTTCGCCGACCAATCAGAGGGTTGCCGATCAATGTTTCCACTATCGATGCGTAGCCCCTTTTACGACACCCAGTGATGTCACATTACTGCGTCCAGCTGTACTAATCGTCAACAGCAGGTGTGTTCGGGGAACCGGATTAGCGAGCTCACGGTTAGCGCGATGGTTTGGTCTTGGATGTGTCATTTGATCTTGGATGTAGTGAGCGACGTACAAAGAACGGGCCCCTGGAGTGGCCTAGCCAGTCTCCAGACCTCAACCCCATAGAAAATCTGTGGCGGGAGTTGAAAGTCCGTGTTGCTCGGCGACAGCCCCAAAACATCACTGCTCTCGAGAAGATCTGCATGGAGGAATGGGCCAAAATACCAGCTACTGTGTGTGCAAACCTGGTAAAGACCTATAGTAAACGTTTGACCTCTGTTATTGCCAACAATGGTTATGTTACAAATAGGGCTGAACGATTATGGAAAATAATCTAATTGCGATTTTTTGCCCCAATATTGCGATTGCGATGCGATATGCGATTATTTTTTAAGGTCTTTGTCTTCTGTATTATTAAACAAAGACAAGCAATACATCATATAGCATGGCCAATACTATATTACATTAATTTTAAACTGTTCTTTCCTGGAAGACAGACCTCTGTTATGATGACATGAGGTGATGCATGAATTGATGACTGACATTTTTATTTAACTTCTTCAATCACAACAGTATATTTGAACATACACAATAGTTTATTTTTAGCTTACAAACATCTGAGCATAAAGTGCTGACAAGGAACCCTGGTGTAAACATTAAAATGAAAGTCAGTACAATGTGCAGATTGCAGAAATATACATAAACAAAATCAGTGGCTTTACCACACTCAGTTTTTCGACATCTGTGAACTACTAGACAGTCATTCAATTAAAAAATAATATTAAATAAATAAAACTAATAAATAAAAAATACACATCTTACTGATCTCTGCAGTCAGTAACATTACACATAAAGTGCAAACATAATAGCAATTGTATAAACACACACACAAACACGCCTTTAAAGTTTAAAGGCGTGAAATTGGACGGTCTAGTTCTGATTAGCGTCACCGCTGTCTCGGTGGAGTTTAATAAACTCGGCCGTCTGCTTCTTGCTATCTAAAATATAACCAGACACTGGCGTAAATTCTCGACTGTCTCATACTTCTGTTTAATAAGTTTTCTGTTTGACGTTTAGTCAGCTGTGTGAAAACCAAGGAGGAACCCACCCGGGGGATTAATAAAGTTTTATTTTATCTAATCTAATAACTTTAATCTCAGGCAAACCGGTTTACTCACGAACAAACAAAACACTGAAAAAAGCCCAACAATAACATTTTTATTTATTTCTAAGTGACTTATATATTACGTTTAACCCGAGCAGCGAAACTCCGCGGTGATCTGAAAATGATGTGCCGGGAGTTGTGCCGTTCTCGGCCGCATCAGTAACCCTCGAGCTCCCGGCTAGCTGTCGAGCTGGTGGGTAGCAGACGCCTCTGAAAACGTCGAAGCACTTTTGCAAATATGGGATATCTTGATAAACCGAGCAGATATTTGATGTTTACACAACTACTTTCTCGCCTGAAAATATTTTAAAAGTTTATTTTGTGACCCAGAAAGATTAGTATGAGTAATTTTAAAACTTAGTAGCGGCCGCCATTGTTGGAAACTGGAGTTTGGCTGGGCCGCGCTATGAATTCTGGGATATGGTAGTAATTTGGACAGCCTTCGGCGCGTCGCTGTGACGTAATCGGTCTACAAATGCGGCCTCAGAAGGATGCAGCCCATGAATTTGGACATGTCCAGAGTATAATCGCAGCCTTTGCGGTTAGAAAATTGCAATGCGATATATCGTTCAGCCCTAGTTACAAAGTATTGAGTTGTATTTTTGTTATTGACCAAATACTTATTTTCCACCCTGATTTACGAATAAATTCTTTACAAATCCTACCATGTGGATTCATGGATTTTTTTTTTCACATTCTGTCTCTCACAGTTGAAGTGTACCTCTGGTGCAAATTACTGACCTCTGTCATCATTTTAAGTGGGGGAACTTGCACAATCGGTGGCTGACTAAATACTTTTTTGCCCCACTGTATGTTGTCTGCCAACACTGCACTCAACACTGACGAAGAAGAATGCAGTGGAACAGCAAAACAGCATCATCTGTAAACTTTGGAAACTTGTTATTTTGGACTGGAAAACAAAATCTTTTTTTATTTACTTTAAAGCTGAATTTTTGGTTCAAATACTACTAGAATTTAATTCATATTACTTAATATTTGTATTTATTTCATTTTTATTTGGACAGTCTTATTGAGTAAAATAGGACTAAATATTTAAGTATTGATGTTAAAAATACATTATTTTCAAATTCATGTCTCCTGGGTCATTGTTTTAATTTTCTGTGGGACGAGACGAGAGGGTGATACTCACAGGTGGGCAGACCTGAGCAGGTGAGGTACTAAAGCCTAGAACAGGAAGTCTTCCCACAGGAAGCGGAGACAAGATTTATTGAAATAATCGTTGACTAATCAAAGACAAATTGAAACCTCTGGAGCATCAGAAAATCAAAAACACAACAAAGAGCCGGGGGACTGCTGAGCCTCTAGAATCCTCTATCAAACCTTTTTTGAGACCTGGTGCTGCCATCAATTTCAAAAAAAAGATTTATCATATTTTCCCTGACGAATGAAAAAGCTTCAACATGATAGGTATCATCAGATTTAGTTCACACATTGCGACATGTAATACAGTCAAACGATCATTGTCTGAATAGGTTTTCAAGCCAAAAGCAAAAACATTTGAACCAGCATGAATTTGTACATTTGTGTCAAACTTAGCTCCAAATATTTGACCTTTTCTAAAAACATGTTAAGACTACAGCTTCTCACCTGTGTGAGCTCTCAGCAGGAGGAAACAGCTGATGTTCAACATTTACGTGGCCAGTCAAATGAGGATTTCAACTTTCCCCACGCTTTGCAGGAATGCAGCTATTTACCTGAATGAATTTCTGTGTGTTTTTTAAGTGATGTTGAATTTGAAAACTTTTTACTGGAGGTGTTACCAACATGTGACCTCTCAACTGTGTGAGTTCTTATGTGGAAAGACAAACTTTTATTGTGATAAAAACCTTTCCCGCATGTTTTGCAAGAGTACGGCTTCTCACCTGAGTGAAGTCGTGCGTGTTGTTTAAGTGACGATGACCTGGGAAACCTTTTACCGCATGTTTGACAAGAGTACGGCTTCTCACCTGTGTGCAGCCGTACATGGTCTTTAAATGACGATGACCTGGAAAACAATTTACCGCATGTTTGACAAGAGTACGGCTTCTCACCTGTGTGAAGCCTTGCGTGTTCTTTAAGTGACGATGACGCAGAAAACTGTTTACTACATGTTTGACAAGAGTACGGTTTCTCACCTGTGTGATATCTCATGTGGACGGTCAAATGACAAGTTCGACGAAACTTTTTCCCACATGTTTTACAGGAATATGGCTTCTCACCTGTGTGGATCTGTGTATGCCTTCTAAGTACTGATGGCCTAGAAAACATTTTACCACAAGTCTTACAGAGATTTTTGCACGAACGAGAGCTTTCTGCATTTTTACTGTTTGGATTTCTCGTTGATCCTGGATCTGCACTCCTGCTTCTTCCCTGATCTTGGCTCTCAGCAAGAGGGGCGTTATTAGTGATGAGACGATCATTATCTGGTTCACTGTGCTCTCCTTCCTCAGCAGCAGTCACCATGAAGGTATCCGTCTCCTCCTTCAGTCCTTCAGAGCTTTCTGCATTTTTACTGTTTGGATTTCTCGATGATCCTGGATCTGCACTCCTGCTTCTTCCCTGATCTTGGCTCTCAGCAAGAGGGGCGTTATTAGTGATGAGACGATCATTATCTGGTTCACTGTGCTCTCCTTCCTCAGCAGCAGTCACCATGAAGGTATCCGTCTCCTCCTTCAGTCCCAGCTGCTCTCCCTCCTGACTGCTGCACAGTTCCTCCTGCTCCTCTTTAATCTGTGGAGGTTCTGGTTCCTCCTGGTCACAGAGCTGCAGCTCAAGGAGAACCTCCTCCTCCTTACAGACAGGCTGCTGTGGGACGTCTGGAGGGGAAAAAAAAGACAACTAATGAGATTATGAGAGACAGAGAGAGACAGACAGAGAGAGAGAGAGAGAGAGAGAGACAGAGAGAGAGAGAGAGAGAGAGAGAGACAGAGAGAGAGAGAGACAGAGAGAGAGAGAGTACATACAATACAAACATCACATTGGGGATGGTCAGGCTAGGTAGTGAGGAAAAAAAAAAAAACAAAAAACAAAAAAACAACAGTGAAATGTGTAACACAAAAGGATAATACAGGAATATCAGCACACCATAACACAATAAAACACAGACAAGCAACATGGGAGAGTATTCCAGTGTGTACAGCTGATCTGGGACCGCAGCAATCTTCGCCTGCGCCTCCAGCTGATCAGTCCACATTGGATGGGAGGCGTTGGATTCAGGGGAAGGAGGGTGATAGTGAGGGCGCATCAGTATCAGTGTACATGTTTCGTGCGTGTGCATGTGTATCCCGTGTTCAGCTGAGAGAAAGTGTCACCACGCCCGGTTAAGCAAAGGTCAACAGTCTCCAGTGGACGCAGGTGGCCTTGAAGGAGGGACAAAGAGTTCTGACAACAATCCTGTAATCATGGGAACAATTTGTTGTTCCAGTCAGCTTCGACCTTGGCGCCAGTGGGATAGCTGCATGAGTGAAGATGGTGAATGTTTGGGTTTAGTGCGAACAACTGCATCCAATTTTTACAGTTGGTCTAATGTCCGTCACTGGTCACCAATTATCTCAATTCCCGTTGTTCTTCTCCAAGATCTTATCAAAACACAGTCTGAGTACTCACAGCCCTGCCCATCGTCTATCATGTCAGCCAGCCTTATGGGATTTTGAACAGCAGTAGCGATAAAAAAAAAAAAATAAAAAAAAAAAATAAAAAAAAAATGCGGCCTGAACCTGAATTGGGATACAGCCATTGAGATGAGATGAGATAGCCTTTATTTGTCAGTTGCAGGTCTTTTGGCCACAACCGAGATGACAGACCTTGCCGACCGTACATACAATACAAACATCACATTGGGGAGACAGGTCAGGCCAGGTAGCGAGGAAAAAAAAACATTGAAATGTGCAACACAAAAGGATAATACAGGAATGCACAGATATCAACACACCACAGCACAATAAACACAGACAAGCAACATGGGAAAGAGTTCCAGTGTGGACATCTGATCTGGAACCGCTACAATCTTTCGACTGCGCCTCCAGCTGACCCGATGTCCACATCATGGGGGAGGTAAGCGTTGGAGGTGGCGTTGGATCCGGGGTAGGGAGGGTGATGCGTCAGTGAGTGCTTATCAGTATCAGTACAGGGAGTGCAGAATTATTAGGCAAATGAGTATTTTGTCCACATCATCCTCTTCATGTATGTTGTCTTACTCCAAGCTGTTTAGGCTCGAAAGCCTACTACCAATTAAGCATATTAGGTGATGTGCATCTCTGTAATGAGAAGGGGTGTGGTCTAATGACATCAACACATATATCAGGTGTGCATAATTATTAGGTAACGTCCTTTCCTTTGGCAAAATGGGTCAAAAGAAGGACTTGACAGGCTCAGAAAAGTCAAAAATAGTGAGATATCTTGCAGAGGGATGCAGCAGTCTCAAAATTGCAAAGCTTCTGAAGCGTGATCATCGAACAATCAAGCGTTTCATTCAAAATAGTCAACAGGGTCGCAAGAAGCGTGTGGAAAAACCAAGGCGCAAAATAACTGCCCATGAACTGAGAAAAGTCAAGCGTGCAGCTGCCAAGATGCCACTTGCCACCAGTTTGGCCATATTTCAGAGCTGCAACATCACTGGAGTGCCCAAAAGCACAAGGTGTGCAATACTCAGAGACATGGCCAAGGTAAGAAAGGCTGAAAGACGACCACCACTGAACAAGACACACAAGCTGAAACGTCAAGACTGGGCCAAGAAATATCTCAAGACTGGTTTTTCTAAGGTTTTATGGACTGATGAAATGAGAGTGAGTCTTGATGGGCCAGATGGATGGGCCTGTGGCTGGATTGGTAAAGGGCAGAGAGCTCCAGTCCGACTCAGACGCCAGCAAGGTGGAGGTGGAGTACTGGTTTGGGCTGGTATCATCAAAGATGAGCTTGTGGGGCCTTTTCGGGTTGAGGATGGAGTCAAGCTCAACTCCCAGTCCTACTGCCAGTTTCTGGAAGACACCTTCTTCAAGCAGTGGTACAGGAAGAAGTCTGCATCCTTCAAGAAAAACATGATTTTCATGCAGGACAATGCTCCATCACACGCGTCCAAGTACTCCACAGCGTGGCTGGCAAGAAAGGGTATAAAAGAAGAAAAACTAATGACATGGCCTCCTTGTTCACCTGATCTGAACCCCATTGAGAACCTGTGGTCCATCATCAAATGTGAGATTTACAAGGAGGGAAAACAGTACACCTCTCTGAACAGTGTCTGGGAGGCTGTGGTTGCTGCTGCACGCAATGTTGATGGTGAACAGATCAAAACACTGACAGAATCCATGGATGGCAGGCTTTTGAGTGTCCTTGCAAAGAAAGGTGGCTATATTGGTCGCTGATTTGTTTTTGTTTTGTTTTTGAATGTCAGAAATGTATATTTGTGAATGTGGAGATGTTATATTGGTTTCACTGGTAAAAATAAATCATTGAAATGGGTATATATTTGTTTTTTGTTAAGTTGCCTAATAATTATGCACAGTAATAGTCACCTGCACAAACAGATATCCCCCTAAAATAGCTAAAACTAAAAACAAACTAAAAACTACTTCCAAAAACATTCAGCTTTGATATTAATGAGTTTTTTGGGTTCATTGAGAACATGGTTGTTGCTCAATAATAAAATTATTCCTCAGAAATACAACTTGCCTAATAATTCTGCACTCCCTGTATA
This sequence comes from Diplotaxodon limnothrissa, assembly GCF_057381915.1. Lineage (NCBI taxonomy): Eukaryota > Metazoa > Chordata > Actinopteri > Cichliformes > Cichlidae > Diplotaxodon > Diplotaxodon limnothrissa. Next base: position 1,424,145 of record NC_140613.1, on the reverse strand, counting down.
TGTATGTGTGTGCGTGTCTATAGTTCAGCTGAGACAGTGTCCTTCGCCCTGCCAGGCTAAGTAAACAGTCTTCCAGCCAACCCAGGTGGCCTTGTAGGGAATGGGAAGGAACAGACTCAACACAGTCGTTATCAGGGTGTTGTTCGGCTCCAGCCTTGAGCTGGCGCCGAAGGGGTAGCCAGGTTATGATGGTAATTGAGAATTTCAAGCTGTTTTTTAACACTCCGACACTGGTCTCTCAGTCTCCCGTTAATAGCTGCGAGCTTCTCCGTGATGTTATTAGCCGTCGATTCTGTGGTCTTGTCACTCTTTTTGCTCACAGAGCAGATTCTGAGACCTCACGACCGCAGCCAACTGATCCGAGGTGTAATCCAGCTCCACCCAGAGATGTTGTTCTGAGTTGATTCTTTCCTGATATAATCCAACATACATACGCTCAAAGGTGTTATTCTGAGCATTCACTGCAGCCGTTAGCGCCTCCAAGCTCTTAACCATGCTGCCTTCAGTGAGCCCTTTCTGAGAAGTCGCACCTGTCGTTCCAATCCCAGCGGGCAGCCTTGGTGGGGTTTGAACAGCCGGTTCCGCTCTCTTAATTCTCCGATAAGTCAGGGCCAAGCCAGCTCCGATCAGCAAGAACCCTGTTATCGTGGTTCCGAATAGGTAGATATCTTCAGCGTCCTCGATCGACAGTCCCGCCAGGCACACGATCCTCTGCCACCCGTCCATCGTGTATCCGGCAGGGAAAGTCCCTCCAGGGCACTCGGGTTCTCCCGAGCCCAGACTTCACGTTAAAGGGTGTCAATAGCATTCAGAGACCAGTTGATCAAATCCATAATTCTCTTTTAGGTTTTAGACACAGACTGTGAGAGAGTGTTCCAGGGAAAGTAATACAAAAAAAGACACGAGACTAGACAAGGACATAAGAACTAGCAGGAAAGATAAGGGAGAGGAGAAAAGTGCGTCCGCCTCCTCCGAGAGCCAAAGAAAGTGTGTGTCTGTTTTATACTGATGCACGAAGGCCCTGACACTGAGAGGGTGGATCTACCTGTACGTGACCAGGCTGCATCCTCAGTGCTCAAACATCTGAAGATGAAAACCTGTTTTATGTTTCCTACATCTAATCAAGCGCACGACACAAACACTCAGCAAGTACTGGTCTCTGTTTATGGATGGGATAAAGAAAGGCAACGGAGTTGATGCCTTGTAACTAAGCAACAACCTATATGATGCACTTAGCAACGCTAAGTCACACTGAGTCTGAACTTTTACAAACCAAGCCACTGAGAACTGAGGACACAATCAGCAGAATGTCTGTGATGAAAATGACCATGAGCTGCCTGAAATGACACTGATGCGTTCATATTATTGGAGACCCACAGGAGGACTTCTATCGCTGTATCTGCATCTGCATCTTAATGCATTCATACATGAGGGTATTTTACATTACACTTTCTTTTAAAGCGATACTTTCACAGTTCTAACTTTATGCTGTTACTTGCATAAAGAAAACTCAAATCCAGGCTGATTTCAGCGCCTGCTGTTTGAATGGAGCACAGTGCAGTCCTGTCAGTGAAGTTGCCCCCCACCTTCTTCAAATCCAACAAAAGTGGTATCAAACGTTTGTGCTGCAAATTTTTTGTTTGTGCCGCTTTCATTTTAAAGATATTTATAAAATTCCATCAATCCATCCATTTGCTTCCACTTATCCTTTTAAGGGTCGCGGGGGCGCTGGAGCCTATCTGAAGAAATTTAAAGGGGCATGCCCGTAGGTGCGTATCAGTTTATAATTAGATAAGGTGTTTTGAGCCAATAAGCTGGTTGTGGATCACTGACTACCATGTTTCTTAACATTACCTTACTCCATCTAGTGTGCTACCAGCAGGGTATATGCTAAAATGCTAATGGTTGTTAAAACATTAACCTAATAATATGTGAACTGTAGCTTTTAATTCAAATGCTAATATTAACAAAAGTGCTGTCATTTGTATGTGGGCTGTCATGAGCAAGTTGTATAAAATTAACGTGCACTTCAGTGATTCAGCAAATCTGAGCTCAACGGTTCCAAACAGCCTGCAGAACTGTGAATCTCAGGTAACTGTCAATGTTACCTGAAAGAGCCAAACTTCTGTAGCCATGGTCCCAAAGGGCTATTAAACACGTGTGGCATTGACACACATTTATCTCAGAGCCTGGATTTATCTACAAGTATTTTGATGATGAGCTATGAACATTGACTAAATTCATTTTTATGCCGATCAAATGAATTTTGAACTAGATCTTGTTAAGGATAAACTGGTACAACTCTGCCAAAAAAGCAAACATAGCGACCTGTGTTCGGTTTGTGATCACCAGGGGGCGCTATCACACACATTCTACTTCTGAGAAAAAAAAAAACAAGAGTTGAAGAAAACATGTGCTAGCTCTCTCATTTGCATTTTTAAGCTAGCTTCCATGAGCAACAGCAATCATCAACACTTCAATTCACTACGTCAAAACAGTGTATCAAAGTAATTTTATGTCCACTTAAAGATGTAGAACTAAAGTTATAACCAAATTATGGCAGTAATATATCACATTTGTCATTTTTGCTTGACAGATGCCAAAGAAATCAGTGGTGGACAAAACTGCAGTATTTGAAGTCCTTCGTGCTTCTAAAGAAGCAGTCATAAAAAAATGGAAAAGTTTCAACTCCAAGTGACATATAGAAAAATCTATGCAAACAACTTGGCAAAAAGATGACACCAAAAGCTCTTTACACTTTTGTTAAATTAAACAGACAATGTATGGGCTGCTCTGGATTACAGTGACGAATAGAGACTGACACAGACAGCAGTGACAATGATAATGATTTTGAACAAAGCAGCTCTCCTTTTCAAAACAAAGACTGCAAGACTGTGGAGCTCCCATTTGAACAGTGGATACATATGATTCCACATAAAGTCACATACAAAAAGAATACTTTCAAGAAAAGGGAAGCTGGCCAGCTGTACATTACATGTGAAAAGGAACCTGAAAATCACTGCCCAATGGTGCTGAAGTGTGTAATGGCAAACACGGATGAATCCATGCACACTGGCTTTTCTAAGAGAGCCATGCCCGGAAGTCTGAGGGCACAAGTAACAAAAGAACTTGGTGAAGGCAGACTGCAGCCCCATGTGTGGAGAGCATCAGAGGCAGCAAAGCTGATGGACTTTGGTGATCCAGAGCAAAGCCATCTACCAAATTTGACAACTCTGCGCAAAGCCAAACACGAACAAAATCAACTAGAAGTTGCTCATAAAAACCCAATACTGTCTCTCCACTCATTAAAATACAGTTCCCCTCCCAGTGGAAGCATTTGGGACATTGGATTAGACAAGTTCTTCTGTCACTACTGGAGTCAAACTCAAATGCTGTACAAGACTGCAAAGCACCCATAGTCGCCTTTGATGCGACTGGCTCAGTTGTAAAAAAGCTTCTCAGGCCTAATGGTTTGTCTGGAAACATCTTCCTGTATCAAGGTGTGTTAACAGGAAGGGACAACTCTCACGTCCCAGTGGTGCAAATGTTGTCAGAGAGACATGATGTCCAGGCAATCACAAGATGGTTATCGGAATGGATTCGTGCTGGAGCACCAATCCCAAAGGAGGCCATCTGTGATTTCTCCTTAGCTTTACTTGGTGCTTTAGTTAAGGCTTTAACACATCATTCAGATTTGAAGCTACATTAATGAATGCTTTGGTGTCTTGCTTCGGAAAAAATCCCCCTTATGTCAGAAGTGTCCAAATCAAATCTGAAAAGAAAGATTGCAGATGAGACTATGTCTGTTTCTGATGACAAGGAAGAAGAAGACATTAGATAACTTCAGCTAATGTTGAAGCAGAGTTCAAGAACATTAAACATGGTCTGTTCAAGCATGAAAATCTCCCTATAAGGATAGATAAATTCACTGCACGACATCTTGGTTTCATTGAAGGAAACATGCAGATCTGTTCTGCAACACAAATACGAAAAGAAGCAGAGGTTGCCAGACAGGATGGTACAGTGAAGCGTCAGGATCCACACAAAGCCTTTGTGGAGCAGGAAGTGGATGATAACCCCTCTCAGGAGCCCAAAATTGACACAGACATGGACATTGAAGAAACAGCAGCTTTGGAAAACTGGAGAGGCCTTGCAGTTCCACCAAACCATACCTCTCCCCTTGTCCTGAATGGCTCCACTCAGATCCAGCTGTGAAAAAGAAAAAAGTAAAGCTATGGCTGTTAAAAAATGGAAATAATCAACAGCCAGTCAAACTTGGCAAAGGACAATACTGTGTCATGAACACCTGTGCCTTTGATGCCTTCTGTCAAAGTCTGTGCTGCGCTTTCTGTGACAGTCTTACTGCTCAAAACATGTTGAATAGTTCAGAGGAGAACAAAGTATTCCAGCTTGTGAAATCCCTTGCTTCAAAGGGTGTCACTCAACATGCCTATTCATTGAGGGCAGAGGTGCTGAGCTCAATATTCTGCCCTGTTCAGTTGAAGACTGCTGTTCATCGTGTTGATGCACAGTGCCATGTGTCCACAGTAATTCAAAAAACAATGACGGAAAATCCAAGTGTTCACTTCACAAGACAGTGTTCCTCCCAGTACTGCAAACTTTACACACCAAACACAAGGCAAATCCCTTTTGTTTCCATTGATCTGTCAGCTTCTGGCATAGCTCACCTTCAGTCTGCTGTTGAACAAGGGCTCAACCTTCCAGCATCGCCATGCCTAAGACCAATCGAAAGTCCTGATGCATCTCCAACAGCATTTAAAACAGATTCATCAGGAAAGCAACTTTGCACAGGGACTGTTTGTCACAGTTTCACCCTGAGAGAGCTTGTATGGATTGACACAGACCTTGGAAAAGGCTCTACAGAAACTCTGGAGCACAGTTTTCACAGTCCAAAAAGGTTTTTGCTTACTGAATTCCCATCCACTCTGCTACTTCAAGGAGAGAAATTCACACTGAAAGCAGTCATTACATTTCAGGAGGGCCCAACACCAGAAACACTCGGGCATTATATGACATTCTGTAACAGGACCCCGTACATCTGGGAGATGTATGATGACCTAAGGAAGGATGTAACCATAGCATCTGAAAACACCAGCGCATGTCCGCACGCTGTGCTCTACACAAAGGAATGATGGCAAGATTTCATGAAAGAAAGTCCTTTTCTAGTTTGTGAGTTAGATGATGGAAATAGCTGTTATTTTTCAGTTATTGTATTAGACTTGTGAGGCTCAGACAGTTCCATGTATTTACCTTTTCTAACAGGAAACATAAACCACGTTGTTCTCGTAGTTTTGTATTTTGTTACCAGCAAATAAAGTTGTTTCTCCAACAGAATGCATTAATTATTTTAAATGCTATATTTAACCTAGTTTTTAAATAAGTTATAGCAGTTTGATTACTAGGTTTAAGAGTGTGATCATGAGAAAAAAATATCCAATGCTGGTTAATATCTCTCAATTTTTTTTTACAGCAAAGAAAGTGGCTGGTTGAACTTTAGAAACTTATAATAATATCTTTAAAACGACAGCGGCACAAACAAACATTTTTGCAGCACAAAAGTTTGACATCAAATTTGTTTGATTCCATTAATGTGGGGGAGCTGGTTGACCTCTGATGACCTCTAGAGATTTTCTTGAATATCTTTAAAATGAAAGCAGCACAAACGAAAATGTTTGCAGCACAAACGTTAGATACCACTTTTGTTGGATTTGAAGAAGGTGGGGGGCAACTTCACTCGTGCAGTCCTGTCCTCTGTTTGCTCTTTGTTAGCTCACATCAAAAAGTCCTCACAATCAGAAACGTCCCGCAGAGCTGTGATCAGGATCCTCCCTCAGAGGGACACTCACCTGTCCTGTGCAGCTTGATTTGGGGTTTCCAGGTGATATCCAGCAGTCTGCGCTGACGGTCGATCTCTTCCTCGTACTGGACGATCGTTTTTTCAAACTCCAAGAATATTTGTTCAGCAGCAGCAGTTAGTCGCTCGTTGATGAACTCTCTCAGATACTGAACTGAAGGCATCGTTGCTGCCGCGGCTCACACACTCAGCTCACACAACAACAACAGTCTCTGGAAAGCTAACGCAATTTGCGCCTTTCCTTTGTTTACTTCCGCCTGGTGTCACGTGATTAACGCACCTCCCCCTCTCTCTTATTAATGAATGTAAAGTATTACAGAGAGGTCGGGGAGTCAGTGCAAAGCCGCTAACACCACAGTGATGTGCTGACTCTTTCGGTCCCACACTCCCGGCTCTGTTCACACACGCGCCTTTCCTTTCTTTATTTCCGCTTGGTGTCACACGGTTGTTGCTCCGGCAGAGAGCATTTACCTTTAACTGTTCCGCTGTCGAAGATTTCTCTGTTTCAAATCAGTTTCCAGCTGAAATCAATTTTTTTCCACATCCACGGAAAACAAGAAAATCGCAGATATTCTCATTTGAATTTTAAGCTTTCTGGTTTGAAATGATCTGAATACGTTTCTTATATTGAACTTTAACATGATCCCTATAAAAAGAGTTACTGTTTGATCTGGTGAGCTCAGAACAAACAAACAAAAATGTGCTTTCTGATCAAAATATATAAAGTTTGATTAAAAACTTACAAAGTAATGCCAGAATAAGTTATTAATTATTATTGTTGTTTGACTGGCCACAAATCAATTTTTATTATATTCAGTTGTTAAACATTCGGCATATTGTTTATTAAATTAGAACCTCTGGGGCCTGTTCTTCGTACGTCGCTTACTAAATCCAAGATCAAATGACACATCCAAGACCAAACCATCGCGCTAACCGTGAGCTCGCTAATCCGGTTCCCCGAACACACCTGCTGTTGACGATTAGTACAGCTGGACGCAGGAATGTGACATCACTGGGTGTCGTAAAAGGGGCTACGCATCGATAGTAGAAACATTGATCGGCAACCCTCTGATTGGTCGGCGAAAATGTCGAAGGAGCGCGCTCGGTATTTTTCGGCAGCAGAGCAAGAACTCATGAGTGAGGGATTTCAGGAGTTTCAGAGTTTAATTAAAACGCAAGGGAACACTGCAAAGGCTGCAAAAGCAAGGAGAGAGGGCTGGCAGAAAGTTGCTGACAAATCAAACTCGTAGGTAATTTAATAATAATAATAATAATGGATTGGATTTATATAGCGCTTTCCAAGGCACCCAAAGCGCTTTACAATGCCACTATTCAGTCACTCTCACATTCACACACTGGTGGAGGCAGCTACGGTTGTAGCCAGGCTGCCATATCGCGCCATCGGCCCCTCTGGCCAACACCAGTAGGCGGTAGGGTAGATCTATCATATGACACTATATTGTTCAATATCATATGGCATTATATTATATTATAATATGTTATATTATATCCCCTTTCACATTAGAGCCACAACAGGACCCACAAGAACATGGGAACAAGTAAAAGTGGAATACAGGAGTATTCTACAGAATGGTAATATTTATCTCTTAGATTGCTTTGCGTCTCTTGGCAAGGTAATACTGGCCTGTAATAATCTGTTAGTTTGTTCATAACAGCAACCAAGAAAAGGGCAGAGGAAAAAAAGACAGGTGGTGGTCCTGCACCCCCTCGTCAACAAGTTGGTTAAGTAAATAATACCCTCACGGGAAAATCGATATCTCTCAATGAGCACACTGTCGCGCTGAGCTAAAGGATCCTGTCTGTCCCGCAATATACGCTGAATTCTGAGGACTCTCCTTATCAATCTTGCACCTTCCACAATGGGTGGCTCGCGTATACGGACAGGACATGGCTGCGACAGACTTCCCAAATCCACCTTCGCTTTTATAGCCGTGGTCTCTCATCTTGATTACACGAAGTAATTTACAATTACTACTCTGAAATATGAATTACATCTGTAATAATCACATACATGTAATAGAATGTTAATAGTACATTTCCCTTTTTTAGGAAATGACCTGTATGTATCTGTGTGACATCAATAAAAGGATCAAGTGCTGCATTGTCTTTAGTTACATTGATGTTATTTATTTATGGTGAAACAGTGGTGGAATATCGCTGTTGCTTTCGTATAAATGAAGCGGACATACCTGCGTGGCCGCGATCTAATCCTGTTTACATAAAGTAAACCTGCTCCCGAGCAGGTTTACGCTTACGGCTCTGTTGCTATGACAGCAAGTCCCGGATGAGCTTCGGGGAACCGAACGATCAAAGATCACGCGAAATCGTCAACAATCTAATCCAGCTAACTCACTTAGCGAGGTACGAAGAACGGACCCCTGGTGCTGGTCACCACCAGCTCCCTCACAGGGAAATCTTCAAAACTCCTCCGTAGGCCCACCCAGAAGATGGATAAACTCAGCATTTCATGAACACTGTGATGGAGATGTTTGTGTAATGTTATAAATACTCGGATACTCCTCAGAGGCTCCGGACATAAAGATATTATATTCAGTCCTGTAGAAAGTTATATATTTACAAATATATTATCATCTCTGGTTACTGTGGTATGAATGACTCTGAATTACTTTATGGTAAACAACACGCTACTGTCAAAAAACAGTGAAAGAATTCCAGATCACAAGTTTGTAGTTAAACATACAAGTGACGACCTTTGACCTTCCTCAGGTTTTATTTAATTGTGTCTGAGAAAATCTCATGTACTCTTCATGCAGCTGAGTACATTCAGTGCACATTCTTATCTCTCGCCTCAGTCTTGAATCCTCCTCACCTGATTCATCACTGACCCCAACCAGCAAAGGCATAAGAGCTTGATCCACATAGCTGGAAAGAAAGCGAATTTGTTCCTGGTGGGTGTTGGACTCTGCGCTCTGCAGATATGAGGAAACAGTGACAGGAAACAGAGCTCAGCAAGAGGAGGAGCTACAGCAGTGAACATGATAGGCTTCATTTAGGAGCTGAAGAGCTGCTGTGTTCTCTCTATTGTTCATTCAGTCCAAGAGGAAATCATGTTGCTGCTTTTCATTTGGATGATGATAGTCTCCTTTCAGACTGGTGAGTCATCAAAAGATGGAGTGAGATGTAAAAGGAGATGATGGACATGAAAATATCTGGATGTTGTTTGAATTGATTCACTTTTTATAAACTAAGTTTAAAGATGCAGAAACATGATGGTGAAATATGTCTTTGTTGTTTTCAGGATCCTCTGAGGATTTACTGACACCATCTAAAGATGTAGTGACGAGTTTGGAAGGAGGCACTGTGACTCTCTCCTGCAACTATTCAGGCTCTGTCAGTTACTTCTTCTGGTACAAACAAAAGTCCAGTTTATCTCCACAGTTTCTCATCAATGAATATTCAGAGCAAAACGAAAAGCTGAAGTTTAGAAAAGATCAAGACAAAAGTGAGTTTCATCTGGAGATCTCCTCTGCTGCAGTGACAGACTCTGCTGTGTACTACTGTGCTCTGCAGCCCACAGTGACAGGAAACAGCAAAACTCTGTACAAAAACCTTTGGAGCAAAGGCAAGGCAAGTTTATTTGTATAGCACAATTCAACAACAAGGTGATTCAAAGTGCTTTACAGAGACATTAGAAACAAGAACAAATAAAAAGCATGATTTAAAATTGAATAAAACAAGCAAATAAACTAACTAACTAATTAACAAACAAACAAACAAACAAACAAACAAACAACAGTATATAAAATCAAAACAGATAAAATCAGAACAGTAGATAAAATCAGTAGTTAAATGTAAGTTTTGAAATTTAAGCTTAAAAGTGTGGATTTGGTGCTTTATTCAAATGCAGCTGAGAACAGGTGAGTCTTCAACCTGGATTTAAATAAACTGAGTGTTTCAGCTGATCTGAGGCTTTCTGGGAGTTTGTTCCAGATATAAGGAGCATAAAAGCTGAATGCAGCTTCTCCGTGTCTGGTTCTGACTCTGGGAACTGATAAAAGACCGGATCCAGATGACCTGAGGGATCTGGAAGGTTCATACTGGGTCAGGAGGTCATTGATGTATTTTGGTCCTAAACCATTCAGAGCTTTATAGGCCAGCATCAGAACTTTAACGTCTATCCTCTGACGGACAGGCAGCCAGTGTAAGGACCTCAGAGCTGGACTGATGTGGTCCACTTTTTTGGTCTTAGTGAGGACTCGAGCAGCAGAGTTCTGAATGAGCTGTAGTTGTCTGACTGATTTTTTAGGTAGACCTGTAAAGATGCTGTTACAGTAATCAAGCCTACTAAAGATGAATGCATGGACTAGTTTTTCCAGGTCCTGTTGAGACATCAGATCTTTTATCCTTGATATATTCTTGAGGTGATAGTAAGCTGACTTTGTTATTGTCTTAATGTGTTTTTCTAAGTTTAGGTCTGCATCCATCACTACACCCAAATTTCTCGCCTGGTTTGTGATTTTTAGATGTATAGATTGAAGTTCTCTGGTGACCTGTAATCGTTTTTCTTTGGCACCAAAGACTATTACCTCAGTTTTGTTTTTGTTTAGCTGGAGAAAATTGTGGCACAACCAGTCATTGATTTCCTCAATGCATTTACGAAGAGCCTGTACAGGGCCTCGGTCTCCTGGTGACATTGTGATATATATTTGTGTGTCATCTGCATAGCTGTGATAGTTTATTTTGTTGTTCTTTATAATCTGTGCCAGTGGGAGCATGTAGATGTTAAACAGAAGGGGTCTCAAGATGGAACCTTGGGGAACTCCACATGTGATACTTGTCTGCTCAGATGTGAAGTTACCTATTGATACAAAGTATTTCCTGTTTTCTACGTATGTTTTGAACCAGTTTAGTACAGTTCCTGAAAGACCTGTCCAGTTCTCCAGTCGTTTGAGTAATATGTTGTGGTCAACTGTATCAAATGCTGCACTGAGATCCAGCAAAACTAGGACTGACATTTTTCCACTGTCTGTATTCAGACATATGTCACTAAACACTTTTGTCAGAGCGGTTTCAGTGCTGTGGTTCTGTCTAAAACCTGACTGGAAGGCATCGTAGCAATTATTCTGTTTTAAGAAGTAACTGAGCTGTTGAGAAACTGCTTTTTCAATGATCTTACTTAAAAACGGGAGATTTGAGATCGGCCTGTAGTTGTTCATTTGTGTCTTGTCAAGATTGTCCTTTTTCAGTATAGGTTTGATTACAGCAGTTTTTAGTGGTTCTGGAAACACACCTGATAATAAAGAAAAGTTGACGATCTGTAACAGGTCTGACTCTAAAGTCTTTGAGACCTTTTTGAAAAAACTTGTTGGCAGGACATCTAAACAGCAGGAGGAGGAGTTCAGTTGACCTAAGATGTCCTCCAGGTCTTTGCTGTTAATAGGTTGAAACTGTTTCATGGTGTTTAAACAGTTTTTTGGTGGACACAGTACATATCCTGGATCTGCTGTTGATGTACCAACTGCTTGTCTAATCTTTTGGATTTTGTCTGTGAAGAATTTGGCAAAGTCATTGCAGGCCATGGTCGAATGAAGTTCAGCTGCCACTGACACAGGAGGGTTTGTTAGCCTGTCAACTGTGGAAAATAAGACCCGAGCATTATGGCTGTTTTTAGTGATGATGTCAGAGAAGTAGGACCTCCTTGCATTCCTCAGTTGTAAATTATAATTGTGAAGTTTCTCTTTATAGATGTCATAATGAACCTGGAGGTTTGTTTTTCTCCATCTGCGCTCAGCTTTCCTACACTCTCTTTTTTCATTTTTCACCAGTGTGGAGTTTCTCCATGGAGACTTTTTCCTTCCAGAGATAACCTTCACCTTAATGGGAGCAATAGTGTCCATTACATTTAACATGTTAGCATTGAAGCTATTGACGAGCTCATTGACTGACCCTCTGGGCAGGTCAGGTGTTAATGGGAAGACCTGGTTAAAAATTGCACTACTGTGTTCAGTTATACACCGTTTTGTGATCACTGCTGTTGATATATTTGTGTGGGCTGAGATTTTACTTTCAAAGAAAACACAGTAATGATCAGACAGGCCCACATCAGACACAGTAACCTTTGAAATGCTCAGGCCTTTGGAGATCAGTAGGTCAAGAGTGTGTCCTCTATTATGTGTGGCCTCTGTTACATGCTGAGTCAGCCCAAAGTTGCCCAGAGTGTTACTCAGGTCTTTAGTCCCTTTGTCCTGAGGGTTGTCCACATGAATGTTAAAATCCCCAACAATAATTACACAGTCAAAATCAACACAGATCACAGACAGCAGTTCACTGAGGTCATTAAAAAAGTCTGTGCAGTATTTGGGAGGCCTGTAAACATTAAGAAACACAACTTTGGATGGGGCCTTCAGCTGTAAAGCCACATATTCAAAAGACTGAAAACTTCCAGGAGATAGCTGCTTACATTGAAATGATTCATTAAATAAGACAGCAACCCCTCCTCCTCTCCTGCTCGCCCTGACCTCACTGATAAAACTGTAGTTAGGAGGGGTCGTCTCGATGAGAACAGCTCCACTGTTACTTTGGTCCAACCAAGTTTCAGTTAGAAACATAAAATCAAGGCTGTGCTCAGTGATTAAATCATTAATTAAAAATGTTTTCCCAGCTAAAGATCTAACGTTTAATAAAGCCAACTTAAGTGTTTTAGAGGTATTACTTGTCCCCTCGTGTTTGGGAGCAGTCTGTGGCACACAAGGTATGTTTACTATGTTTAAAGATCTTTTAGAGTGCACCTCTCTGTGTTTTGACCAGGCCACATGTCTTCTGTCACCTAAAAGTACAGAAATTTTAAAACCTTCTAGTAAACAGGGTCCCAGCTTCTCCTGGGAAAAGTCACCACTGCCATAATCCTCACAGCCCGGACCCTCCACACATCACGCATCAGACTGCGGAGACAGGGCATGAAGAGGAACTAAGGGGGGCGAGGCTGGGCAATGTGACTTCGATTGCTCTGTTGAGGGTGGGGCTCGATGGCGAACCTTTGGCCGCTCTGGTGGGGGGTTTATGGGGGACAAAAAGGGATTGGGACGGGGGGTAGATCTGAGCCCAGCATTGACCCGCTCCATCATCTCCTCAGTGAATTTCAGGTGTGGGGAGGAGGGAGAAAGGGAGGGGGAGGAGGGTGATGGCCTGTCAGGGGTTTGGGGGACTGGGGAAGGTCGTGGTCCCTTGTCCTGGTCGTTGGTGTTGTTGAGAGAGTTGGAGGCAAATAGGGACCCCTCTTCTTGCCTTAGATGTCTCTCCTTTCTGAGGCTCTTCCTCAGATGCCATGGATGTCTCTCCTTTCTGAGGCTCTTCCCGGGTGGGGGCAGATGGAGCTCCTCCTCAAGGTTTCTGCTGGGCTTTGTCTGTTCTTGGAGTTCTGTTTGTTCCTCTTTATGAGATAACTCCTCGTTTATCTCAGCCTTGGCACCAAGCACGGATGGATGACGTATGGAATAAAACAAGTTGGAGGTGAACAGTTTCACCCCTGACTTGTTAAAATTAAATCCATTTGCTTTGAACAGATGCCTGCGTTCCCAAAAAATATTAAAGTTGTCGATAAAGTGCACTGAGTGGTCAGCACATGCTGATATAAGCCATTTATTCAGTGTAAACAACCTGCTGAATCTCTCGTCTCCTCCTCTGACCGGCGGTACAGGCCCACTGATGAATACAGCTGCATTCAGAGAGTTTACAGTGTTTAATAATCCAGTAAAGTCCCGTTTCAGAACCTCCGACTGTTGTTTGGACACATCGTTTGACCCTGTATGCAGAACAATGTTTGTCACAGTTGGATATTCATCTGCAATTTGAAGAATTCTCTCCTTCAGGTTGTTGACCATATCGTTAGGAAAGCAGAGGACTTTAGTGTTCTTACCGCACATCCTTTGTACATCCTTTACAGCAGAGTCACCCACAATCAGAGTTTCAGGCCTAGCCTTTAGCTTTCCCTGTGGCCTTTCACTTTTCAACAGATTTTCAGACCTTACTTCGCTGCTTTTAGATGGATGGTTGTCCGATATAGATCCAGGGTCCTTTGATAGTGGAGCAAATCTGTTCCGCAGTTTCACATTCAGTTGTTTTGGAGGTTTGTTGTTAACCTTCCTATTCACGGTTGTCCAGTCCTGTTTCCTCCCGTATACAGGGGTAGAAGAGCTTCTCTGTCTCGTAGGAAGTGAAGGCCAGTCGGTTTCAGAGATTTCAGCTCGCTGTGCCCTGCCTGTGATACGTCCTCCCCCTTCCAGGAGACATGATTTATGTCTTGGTTTTGCACCAAGACAGTCTAAGGGGGGATTATCACTTGAGGATTTATAATAATGCACAGAGTCTACTTTCTTGGTCATGTTATCTGTGCTCCTTAGCTGTGTACTAGCTTGCTCATCGCCATTGTTTTGAATCAAAGGCAAGGTTGTTTCATTTCCACACAGTCCATTTACCTCCACGTTTACTTCTAAGCGATGAAAGACAACAGAATACTCCACAACATCCACTAGAGGGAGCCACACACTGTTAAACCTCTGATTCTTGTGTCATTGGACTGATGACAAAGACAACAGAGAAATGAAGCAGTAAAGATCAGAGACAGAGACAGAGCTGCTGTGGAAGCACAAAACTGTTTGATTGGCTGAGCTATTAAACTGGCCCCGCCCACTGAAGTTGAGCTCATCCAATGACATTATTTGTTGGTCATTGTGCTGCAGTGGAAGAACATTGTTCATGTGCTGTCTGTCTGGCTTTAATAACTCCAAAGACATGTTGCTGCACCTCTTTTTGCTTCTATCTCACATTATAGGTGAGTTTAAGAACAGGGATTAAAGTTTAGTTGAAGCTGCTGCATTAAGCAGATATACAGACTGCATTTCACTACTTTTCTTCTTTCTTTTTCCAGGACTAACAGCTGGAGACTCACTCACTCCTCAACAACCTGAAGTCACTGAAACAGAAGGAGAATCTGTCAAACTCACATGTAGCTATGAGACAAGTTATACACATCCAGAGCTTCACTGGTACAGACATCATTCTGACCTTCAGGCTCCTCAGTTTATACTCTGGAAAGGAGCCAAAGACTACAGTGGTCGTCAATATATTCCCAATAATCGATATGGATCCCAAACATCACCAACAACAACTAATCTGACCATAGCAGCCCTAACCCTGGCAGACACAGCTCTCTACTACTGTGCTCTACAAACACAGTGATACAAAGTGTAGAAGAGGCTGTACAAAAACCTGAACACAGATATCTGACTACTCTTCAAAGAGGAGGGAAGTGGTATTCAAAGCACAGCTTCATATCAGATGGATTCTGCTAATTCCTGTTTTATCAGAGTCACTGTGGTTACAGCTGCTAATGAAACACTGTGGGAGGATTCACATGAGCAGCAAATCCACATCAACCACAAACCAACTGCAGGAACGTTCAAGCACAAAGAAATAAAAAAGCAAATTCACACAGCTGAAATTCAAAACCCACTGACTTTAAATACATATTTATGCATTTAATACTAAAATGTGAATTTATGTTCTTAGTACTAAGTTATGTGCAATTTAGATGGAACTGTTTAGAAACTTCAACTAAGGATCTGACTTAGCCACAAAATCTGTATTTCTACATGACTTAGGAGAGACTACTGACATTTTAAAGAAACCACTGATACAATAAGCAGGGGAGATTTATTTTAACCAGTGGTTTTCTGTTTTATTGCAGCAGTTATAAATGCATTCAGAAAAAAAAAAGTCAACTATTCTAATCTGTCCTTGGTTCTCTTTCCCTGTACTTGTAACCACCTTGGATCTTGAAACATGGCTGGATAATAGATGAGCTTAAAACAGTTATTCTCAAAGTATGTGGCGTGCGCCACTGGTGGGGTTCTGACAGGTGGGGCACCAGTTACCTGGCAGAAAAACAAATAAATAACTAACGTTCAACATTAGTTGCGCATGTTAAGCATCTGCTGAAAAGCTGCGGCCACGTGTGTAAGTTGACAGTTTCAATAAAGGAGTGTACTAAAAAGTGCGATCATGTGGTCGGGTCTGTTGTGCATCTTTTACAGTGGTGCCGAAACCCAGGACTGGGGCACGAGACCCAACCACATTTTATTTTATAAGACTGAACTTTCTTTCCCATGTCTGGCCACGTTCACGTTCTGTTTAACTTGTTGCTTTTTTGAAGAAGTGTAGCAAACTAATGAAGCAGTCCAGTGACAAAAGTTACAAATAGTTTGAAGTGAAAGTTGTTTGTTTGAAACAAAAATTGTTGAAGGATTTATTGGGAATGAGTTGAATGAGGCAGCTGTTGTCAGCTGTGATTGGTCCCCATGAAGGAGAAAAAGCATCTTTACTTCAGGCTGTGGCCTTATTTGTGCTTCTTGGCTAAGTGACCAGAGGCCTCCAAACATCTAGGTGGGTCCAGGAACAGGCTGAGGGAGTACGAACGACCAAAAACAGCCCGTGAGGATTTTTAATCAGCATCTGCTTTTTGAAAATCTTTGACACAGACAAGCGAAGAAACTGCACTCCTGTGCCGCGGTGTAAAAAAAGCAACCCAAAATCTCCCGAGTGCATGGTGGCCCTTTACCCATCTTTGGATTCTAAAGTCATGTCTAGATTTTAACAAAACCCCAATGCACAGCATCAGTATTAAAATGATGCAAAAAAAATATCAAAATAAAGAAAATTAAAGAAACTATAAACAAACAGTTGCCTCTGCAGGTATGGGTGCAAGTCTTTACTGCAAAGGGGATTCTGACCATCTGTAGCACAAAAAAGATAAAACAAAAAAATAAATAAATGTTTTTCATGCCTTTCTTCATCAGTATTGTTTTCTTCAGAAACCTCTCCAGAGTAGAGGAACATTTGAATTGGATGCAATGATCAGCTTCTCACAGTGAGCGAGCTTCACCACAGTAAACCACGAGGGCACCAGGTTGTAACAATAGGCATGTAACAAAATGACGGAGGTAAAGGGGAAAACTGTTTCTCTAACACAATCTGGATTTTACATCACTCAGGAAAGACTACTGAAAGAAACTACTGAATGAAATAAAGTAAGGACAGATGGGCTTTAATATAATCATAGATTGAATTTATTTAATGCAGGCAGAAGGCTAACAGCAATAATATATAAAAATCTATTCAACAGTTATAAAGGATACAATTTAAGTAAACTGTTATCTTCACTTATCCCTGTTCCAGCTTATTCTACTCTGCTTAAAACCCTCTTTGACCTTTTAAAGCGATGCTGAATGAAAGTTGAGCTCAAACCAGCCTTCCTCAGCTCTGGCAGGTCCCCATGACGCAGGAAAAACATCTTTGCCTCACACTGTGCTCTCAAGCAGAGAAACATATGTGCAGCTATAGGAACGAGGTCTTTGCTGCAGGCTGGAGGAGTCCAAGGGAAACAAATGTTCTACTTTATCACTGTCAAAATATTCTTTCATTAGTTACTGCTATGCAGATAAAACACAACAAAACAAAGACCCTCCCCAATGCTGGTACAGTTATAACCTGATGATAACAACGCATAACAACGTCTACATTCTTACAAAACTGAAAAGTAAAAAACAAACAAAAACAAAACAAAGTCAATGAACTAAATAACCAAAAATGATATGAACCAAATAAACTGAATAGCTACAAAATGTAAAAAACAAAATTAAAAAAAACCTTCAACATTTTCTATTTATTAAAAAACAAATAGCTCAAATGCACTTTTACATCACAAGACACCAACTCCAAATCAGCAAAAGCTATCAGCTATCAACGAATAGACAGCAAATATAAAACTTGATATTCAAATTGAGTTTCAACCACCCGGTAGATAAATATTCTCTTAACAGCTCTCCTGTGAACCTGTATAAATCCTTAGATCTTCTGTTACGCTAGGTCTCTCAGATGTCAGTCTCTCTAAATTCTTCAAGACTACGACTTCTTCTGTATGGGAACATTTTCCCACATGTTTTGCAATGATACGGTTTCTCACTTGTGTGCTTTTTTCATGTGTACCGATAAACAACTACTACTTATAAATTTTTTCCTGCATCGTTTACAACGATACGGTCTCTCACCTGTGTGCAGTCTCATGTGTATGGTCAAACTAGCCCTCTGTGTTAAACTTTTCCCACAGGTTTTACAAGAATACAGCTTCTCACCTGTATGGGCAGTCATATGTCTTTTAAGTGAATATGAAAAATAAAAACTTTTTCCACAAGTTTCACAAGAATACGGCTTCTCACCTGTGTGCATTCTTATGTGTTCAGATAAACTTCTTCTACGAATGAACATCTTCCTGCATATTTTACAATGATACGGCTTCTCACCTGTGTGTGCTTTCTTGTGCCTATTTAAATTACCCCCGTTTCTGAAACTTTTCCCACATGTTTTACAAGAATATGGTTTCTCACCTGTGTGGACATTCTTATGGTCTTTAAGTGATGATGACAAATGAAAACTTTTCCCACACGTTTCACAAGAATACGGCTTCTCACCTGTGTGCGTTCTCATGTGTACAGTCAGATTACCCTTCACTGTGAAACTTTTCTCACATGTTTCACAAGAATACGGCTTATTACCTGTGTGGATTGTCAGATGTCGATTCATTTTGTACATTTCATTAAAGGATTTTCCACAAAAATCACACGTTAAATACTTTTTACCTGTGTCAGAGTTACACCGACTCTCTGAGTTACTATTTGTCCCTGAATCTAAATTCCAGCTTCCTTCATGATTTTGGCTCTCATTCATAGGACAGCTGTGATAAAGAAGCTGGTCAGTGTTTGCTTCTGGGTCATTGTGGTCTCCTTCCTCAGCAGCAGTCACCATAAAGGTATCAGTCTCCTCCTTCAGTCCAAGCTGCTCTCCCTCTGTGATGTGATAATAGAAAAACATGCCTGAGAAAATACATTGTCAAAATAACACTTTTACAGAGACTATAAGTGTCATCCACAAAGGCTGCTACTCCAGATATAAGCTCATCAACAGAGGAACATCAGCAGACGTGCAGCAGTAAAGGAAGAGAGAGGTTAAACGGCAAGGTAGAAAAGCTGCAGGCAGTGAACATATACTGAATGAATAAATGATCAGTATGACCTGGATCACCTGCTGAGAAAGAAAAAAGAAAACAAGCAGAAGAGAACAAGAGTAATAGAATAAACAACATCACAATGATATATGGGAATATGACAGTAAATACTAAATATTAAACATTATTGTGCAGCACATAAGATCAACAGAACACAGTGTGCTTTGAGGTAGGAGCCAAAAAGGGTGTAGTTTGTGGGTGTGATCACCCGTGTGTACACCTGTGAGCATGGACGCGCTTGTTTTTTTAAAAGGTTCCTTCATGTAATGATCTGCTAGAGGGTGTGGGGGGGCCACAGCCCCGTCCTCCAGGGCATGAAGCAGGTATGGAGGAGATCAAAACTGTTTTTTTCTTTCACAGCAGGTGATCCAGGTGATTGATATATGCATTTTTTATTTCTTTTTTTTTTTCTGCTCATTCTGTTGGTTTTTGTTTTTTGCCCTTCTCCCCCGTCCCTCTTCTCAGCTGTTTCTCTTTCCCTCTTTCTTTCTCCCCTTCTTTCCTCCAGTCAAGTCTGTCCCGTATTCAGTAAGTGAAAATAAAATAAACAATAAAAGGTGAATCAAACGGACCATTACGGCAAGGCTGGGATGGTCAATTTGGTAAAGTAAATCCGTTGGGCATCTTTCTTTGCCTTTAGACAACAATTCTGATGCAAAAGAGCCAAACGGGACAGGAAAAAAAAAAAAAAAAAAAAAAAAAAAAAAAGATCAGTATGACACGACAAACCAACTTTCTAACAGTAACAACAACATTAACAAAGATTACCTTCTGATGCATCATCTGACTGTTTGTGATCATACTCAGACTGAAAATGAAGCCATTTCCAGGCTCAAGGTGATATTGTACGGTGGATTAAATCTGCATGTACTTTTCCGCATTTATAATTCCTTCAGTTTTAACCCTTGTATGGTGTTCGGGTCTGTGAGACCCGTGTTCAGTTTTTTTCAAAAGAAAAATTAAACAATTAATTATTTTTTCACGTGTAAATGTGTTGTGTCTTTCCACTCACTCCACTTGATTATAACTGATTTATTTATAACATTTTATATAAAAGAAAAACGAGAAGCACATTAATTCATAAATGTGATCTAACAAAGGTAAAGGGAAAAAATTAACCATGTTTGCTGTTCATATGTCTTGTAATTGGGATGAAGTAAACATCTGTTGAGTAATTTAACATAAAATTGTTTGATAGTGTTAACCCTTTACAGCCGATCGGAGCGGGCACGCTCCATTTTGCGTAACTATTTTTAAATCCCGGTAGCACTGCAACCACGTAAGCTAGCGCAATAATTTTTTTTGCATATGAAACCAGAGGAGTTGTACTTACATCTTATGCCATCAGCTTGTCCTCGGTCACAGTTTCCTTCCACATATAGCTTTGCAAAAACTGCATAAAAATCACTTGCAGCAACAAAAACATGATATTCCAGAAACACGCTTCGCCGATCCGATCAGCTGTTTGTAACACTTCCTACGTCCATCAGCGCGAACTATCACATGACCGCATGACCTGCCCGAAACCGGAAGTGACGTCATTTTGCGGAAATGTAGTTTTTTTTACGATCGGGGCCTTATGAGCCTATACTGGTGTTTTAAAAAGTTATGTTTGAGTTTATGACTTTCTGTGTCGTTTCTGGGATGCTTAGGACTCATATTGCACTGCTGGAAATAGTTTATTTTGATGCATATGCTGTTTTTTTGCAAATTTGCACTATAATATTTATTTTCGTTTTTCCTGCAGTATATAAAAATTGGTGTATTTCAAAAATAAAACTATGAAGACACTCAAAATAAATTTCCTGTGGTGGGAAACTAGTTTGTGCAACTTTTTTGTATTTACAGTTTTGAGGGATGAGCCTCTTAAATTTCTCTAACTAGAAATATATGTTAAAAAAACAAAAACGATTTTCTATTTTTTTGTAGTTTATTGCACTTTTTTGCAATTTATGTAATTACTATGCACCTAATGCAGACATATTATTAAAGTTTGGGCTATAATGGTTGTATTGATGTATAGCAACTTGAAATGCTCCCAAAAATGGCTACACAGCATGTAAAAATATAATATAAGCTCTGGCGGACTTGGTTCTATGGTAGGTCTTAAAGGGTTAATTTGGAAAGCCAAAACTCTAGCGGGTCCACCAGACCCATGAACACTGGCTGAGTAACAAAAATACGAACACCACACAAGGGTTAATATGAGCTCCAACACTGGCTGAAATGCAGCGCAAACCATGACAGCACCTCCACCGTGTTCAACAGAAGGCTGCAGACGCCGACTGTTAGACCTCTCTCCTGACCTCCTTCAAACATGTTGATCATGATTCAGATTCATAACTTACACAGTGCAGTCTGTTTGCTCTTTGTTAGCTCACATCTCCAAAAAGCCCTCACAATCAGAAACGTCCCGCAGAGCTGTGATCAGGATGCTTCATGAGTCCCATTCATGTGTGACTTCATTCAGACTTTTACATACCTGTAATGTGAAGCTGTATTTCGGGTTTCCAGCTGACATCCATGAGTCTGTGCTGATGGTCGTTCTCTTCCTCGTACTGGATAGAATTATTAATAACTTCAAATATTTCTTTAGATTTGGACTGAAGAAACGCAAAAATATCAGAGCTGTGAGAGGGGAGCTGGTCAGTGTTTGCTTCTGGTTCACTGTGCTCTCCTTCCTCAGCAGCAGTCACCATGAAGGTATCCGTCTCCTCCTTCAGTCCCAGCTGCTCTCCCTCCTGACTGCTGCACAGTTCCTCCTGTTCCTCTTTAATCTGTGGAGGTTCTGGTTCCTCCTGCTCCACACTGGAGCTCCTCTCCTGGTTCCAGAGCTGCTGCTCAGGGAGAACCTCCTCCTCCTCCTTACAGACGTGCTGCTGTGGGTCGTCTGGAGGGAAAAAAAGGACACAAGAAGAAGAAAAGTGATGATGTTAGACGTTGGACTCATTTTTTAAAATCAGCTTCGCTCCTCAGAATCTCAAGAGGTTGTGAGCAGAGCCGATTATACCCAGAGTTACATAAAAGTAATGGCTGACTTTTGTATTTGTGCATTCACGACTGCTGAATTATTGCAGATGAGGCGGGTCCATAGTGGAAGTTAATGTCAGCTGCTCTGGAACATGAAAGCTCGTCCCCTGAGCAGTAAAAGCAGCTTAAAAACTATCAGCAGCTCCATTCAGAAAAGCTGCTGTTAACCAAAGTGCTTCTGCAGGTTTTCATGTGATCAGCGAGCTGATAGGGCTTTGGGAAGAAGTCAATTTTATTAAATTTTATTTATATAGCGCCAAATCACAACAAAAGTCGCCTCAAGGCGCTTCATAGATACAGAGAAAAACCCAACAATCATATGACCCCCTATGAGCAAGCACTTTGGCGACAGTGGGAAGGAAAAACTCCCTTTTAACAGGGAGAAACCTCCGGCAGAACCAGGCTCAGGGAGGGGCGGGGCCATCTGCTGTGATTGGTTGGGGTGAGAGAAGGAAGACGGGATAAAGACCTGCTGTGGAAGAGAGACAGAGGTTAATAACAGATATGATTCAATGCAGAGAGGTCTGTTAACACATAGTGAGTGAGAAAGGTGACTGGAAAGGAAAAACTCAATGCATCATGGGAATCCCCCAGCAGCCTACATCTATTGCAGCATAACTAAGGGAGGATTCAGGGTCACCTGGTCCAGCCCTAACTATATGCTTTAGCAAAAAGGAAAGTTTGAAGCCTAATCTTAAAAGTAGAGATAGTGTCTGTCTCCTGAATCCAAACTGGAAGCTGGTTCCACAGAAGAGGGGAAGAAGTCAGTTGGCAGACATTTTTAACCAAATCATCATTTCCTGTAGATACACTGACGCCGACGATTCAATTCAATTTATGTAGCGCCAAATCACAACAAAAGTTGCCTCAAGGCGCTTTATATTGTACAGTACATCCTATAATAACAGATACAGAGAAAAACCCAACAATCATATGACCCCCTATGAGCAGCACTTTGGCGACAGTGATCTGGCAGAAACTGTTGATCGTTTCGTTTTCATTTGCTGAATTCTTTAACGCCTTAGAAGGACCCCCGGCTATTATGACAAGTTACTCTAAATATGTTACAAATTATCTTCACTACATAAAAACATAGTTGAGAATAACTACAATTTTTGTTTTTCCATTAAATCTTTGTTGTTTAAAACTATTTTTGGAGCCGTGGGAGCGGCCATGTTTTTTCGTACACAATGCATTCTGGGACGATGACACGTATTGGTTGTCGGCGAGGGTGTTAATTAACTTGCCTACTAGTGACCTGGTTACGACTTGGTAAACCAGTACTATGCCGGTCATGGAGGCTAACGAGGGCTGCCCAAAGAACATCTGTATTAAGACATACGGCTTCAAAGTTTTGGTGCACTGTGTTGCATGGAGAATCTGTAAGAACAACAATATCGTAATTTCACTATATAATAAAAATTAAAATGTGTTAATGGTTTGATCATGCAGTTATGCGATACCATGGATAGCTGCTGCCATAAAATTGAGCTCTTTATGCTCTCAGTCACCGTTGCCATTGGCAAGCAGCAGCCGCATAGACTATGGTTGACTATTTTCATCCTCTCTCGGTTTGCACTGGTTCATACTGGAAAGGTTGAACAGAACCCATTTTCAGTGCGCTGCTAACTGTGAACTCAATGCTGTGCAACCGTATGACATCATTACCCAGAGTGCATTGAGAAGTTAATAACAATGGTAGCCTACTGGTAAAATCGGATTTATATAAAATGTGCTTAAAAGGAAAACATTTGGTGTATTTTAATACTAGGGCTGCCACGATTAGTCATTTAGTTATGATTACGTCAACTATCAAAATTGTCGACGACTGATTTAATAGTCGACGCGTCGTTTGAAGCTTTGCAAGATCCCAAAAGACGCAGGAATAAGTAGCAGGATTTAAGAGTGTAATATCGGACTGAAACAGAAGATGGCAGCACTGCATGTACAAGGATGCCAGCTGCTGTTAATCCACGAAGAAGAAGAAGAAGCAGTGTCCGGTATTGTAGCTGTGTCCAAATTGAGGAACCACATCCTCCTGTGCCCGCATTTGTAGGCCAATTACGTTACAGCTACACAACGAAGACTGTCCAAATTTAAAGACTCCGACAAACGCGGCCGACAAATGCGTCCTTCATTTCCCCAGATTTGAAGGATGGGTTGGGTGTATCCCTCGTGGCCCAACCTGCCCCAGAATTCATAGCGCGGCCCAGCTCAGTTTCCAACAATGGCGGCAGCTAGTTAGTTTTAATGTTACTCTTATTATTCTTTCTGGGTCACAAAATAAACGTTTAACATATTTTCAGGCGAGAATGTAGCTGTGTAAACCTCAAATATCTGCTCAGTTTATCAGGACACCACATATTTTCAAAAGCGCTCCGACGTTTTCGGAGACGTCTGTTACCCACTAATCGCAAAAATAATCGGTGACTAGTCGACTATGAAAATAATCATTTGTGGCAGCCCTAAAGGGCACTCAAATGATTGAAGCTGGAAGCCAACGAGTCTCTGGCTGAATATCTGGAACAAGCAGCCAAACTCTGAAAACATCACACAAGTGTGCGGCCTGATACGAGTGAGGCAACCTTACTCTTGTGGAGAAATCAGTGCCAAGATCTGTACAAGACTCGCTGGATGGGGTGGTCGACTTGAGTGCTATGACAGACTCGTTATGGAGAGAGCACTTGCAACATCATGTCAGGAGACATGGAGAGAAACCAGAGCAAAAGATTAAACAATTAACCAAAAGGTTGCTTAAACATTAGATGGAAGAAAGGGACTCAGAGTTTAACATGAACAAAACAAAAGCTAAACAAATGGTGGCTGTATCAGCTGACTTAAAAACAGAGATACAACAATCTGTGGCTGCTGCATTGGCTACACGAGCACAGCCTGAGCGTGAACCAAAGCTACAGCAACAGCAGCCAGGTCCACGATTTGTCCCAATATGGAATGCTGGCAGAGGTGTCGGTTGGTGGCTTTTGGCATGAGAGATTTCCAACACAAACCATGGAGTAGTGGCATTTTTGAGCTCAAGTGCATTCATTTAGACACCAGCCAGGAAGACAAAGATCTCCAGCACGCTTACACAGCTGCATATCACCTATGGCACACATTCAACATGGCTGAAGGAATGGCAATAATCGACAATCAACCACATGACTGTGCAAAGACAGCAGTTAAGGATATCAGATCTTGCCACTGTGTCCTGGGTCTGCCTTTGCCTGGAATTGGGCACGCCACCCTTTTTCAGCTGAGAGTCATGGCTCTGGACTTTGAGATGCTAAATTCTCATTTCCGCTGTTTCACACTCTGCACCAGGTGACTTACAGCTGCAAAGTGCATCAAGTCACCACCAAAAGAAACAAGTCGTCTGTTGAACACAGTTAAGATTCTGGGACCACCAAACCTGAGACTCTCTGCCACTTTGCTGTATCAAGAAGTCCTGATGATATAAAAGTAGAATGTAGAGTAGAACTGGTGATGAAGGGCAGCACTGCTGGAACCCATCATCCACCAGGAATGAGTCCAACTTATTGTTGCCAACATGGACCAAGTTCAGGGCAGCTGTACAGGGACTAACTGCCCTTTGACAACGGCAAAATAGCCAATAGTTCCAAAGCACCGTTCACAGGACACCCCAAGGACTGCAGTCGAATACCTTCTCCAAGTCCACAAAGCCCTGTAGACTGTTGGGCAAACTCCCACACACTCTCGAACAGCCTCAAGAGGATAAAGAGCCAGCGTTCGATGACCAGGATGAAAACTGCACTGTACATCCTCCATCTGATGTTTGACTAATGGATGGATTCTCCTCTCCAGTACTCCAGCGTACACCTTCCCAGGTAGGCTTAGCAGTGTGATCCCCCATACAGCTGGAGCACACCCTCCCTTCTTAAAAGACAGTACCACCAGTCCAGTCTGATAATCCAGTGGTCACACCCTGAGTTCTTTTCTGGATAGAAAATAGTAAAAATAAGCCCAAGATTCTCATTTTAATCAGCAAAGGAGCTGGTCAGATGAAATGAAACACATTTTATTCCAATTATAATTGGATGAAGGGTTTAAGAGTTTCAGCTCCTTAACATGTGCCACCCTCTTTTTAAAGGGACCAAAAGTAATTGGACAGTTGACTCAAATACCATTTCATGGGCAATTCTTTTGTCATGATCAATTAAGCAGATAAAATGCCTGGAGTTGATCTGAGTTGTGGTCCCTTCATTTGGAAGATTTTGCTGTGAACATACAACATGCGGTCAAAGGAGCTCTCCATGCAGGTGAAACACGCCTGCAAGCTGCAAAACAGAAAAAAACCCCACCTGAGTGGCAGAAATGGGGATCAAACCAACCTTCTAGTTGGTAGGTGACCTGCTCTACAAACTGAGCTACAGACATTTGACTGTTTCTTTATGGATCAATGACCTGCTCCTCTGATCCTCCTGATAGGATCCTCCCTGAGACCGACTCACCTATTCTGTAGAGCTTTATTTCTGGTTTCCAGTTGACAGCCAACTGCCTTTGTTGATGGTTGATCTCTTCTTTGTACTGGAAAAAAATTCTAATGTCTTCCGTGTCTGTTGGTTTGGTACAAAAAAAGTTATCAGAGCTGAGAGATGGAAGCTGTTCACGGTCTGCTTCTGGTTCACTGTGCTCTCCTTCCTCAGCAACAGTCACCATGAAGGTATCCGTCTCCTCTTTCAGTCCCAGCTGCTCCCCCTCCTGACTGCTGCACAGTTCCTCCTGTTCCTCTTTAATCTGTGGAGGTTCTGGTTCCTCCTGGTCACAGAGCTGCAGCTCAGGGAGAACCTTCTCCTCACAGACAGGCTGCAGTGGGACATCTGGAGGGATGAAAATAATAAAACAGATGCGATGATTAAAAAAATGTACAAATCAGTAAATATCCTCTGCAACCATAAGCTTGTATGAGTAAAAAAAATTGAAAAGGGGAATAAAGTCAACTACATGAAGATACTGTCACCTCTACATGTAACACATGTGCAGCCTCACACACGATCCATGCTCAGATTTCTCTTAGCTTGGTCTTATATATAAATCTGATTCCTTAGTTAAAAAACCATCAAGAGGAAAAAGTTCAGACTTCAAAGCTTTAAATGGTTTCAGCGCCTGCTGTTTGAATGCAGCGCAGCGCAGTCCTGTCCTCTGTTTGCTCTTTGTTAGCTCACATCAAAAAGTCCTCACAATCAGAAACGTCCCGCAGAGCTGTGATCAGGATGCTCCCTCAGAGGGACACTCACCTGTCCTGTGCAGCTTGATTTGGGGTTTCCAGGTGATATCCAGCAGTCTGCGCTGACGGTCGATCTCTTCCTCGTACTGGACGATCGTTTTTTCAAACTCCAAGAATATTTGTTCAGCAGCAGCAGTTAGTCGCTCGTTGATGAACTCTCTCAGATACTGAACTGAAGGCATC
This sequence comes from Diplotaxodon limnothrissa, assembly GCF_057381915.1. Taxonomy (NCBI): domain Eukaryota; kingdom Metazoa; phylum Chordata; class Actinopteri; order Cichliformes; family Cichlidae; genus Diplotaxodon; species Diplotaxodon limnothrissa. The sequence goes on along the minus strand of NC_140613.1, from coordinate 1,396,713 downwards.
GTTGCTGCCGCAGCTCACACACTCAGCTCACACAACAACACTCGGCTCGGTCACACAGGAGGAAAGCTAACGGCGTTAGCGCCTTTCCTTTGTTTACTTCCGCCTGGTGTCACGTGATAAAGCTCCGACAGAGCGAGACTGTTAAGGCACCTCCCCCTCTCTCTCTCTTATTAATGAATGTAAAGTATTACAGAGAGCTCGGTGAGTCTGTGCAAAGCCGCTAACACCACAGTGATGTGCTGACTCTTTCGGTCCCACACTCCCGGCTCTGTTCACACACGCGCCTTTCCTTTCTTTATTTCCGCTTGGTGTCACACGGTTGTTGTTCCGGCAGAGGGCATTTACCTTTAACTGTTCCGCTGTCGAAGATTTCTCTCTGTTTCAAATCAGTTTCTAGCTGAAAACAATTTTTTTTCTACATCCACGAAAAACAAGAAAATAACAAATATTATAAATTAAATTTGAAGTTTTCTGTTTTGAAATTATCTGAATGATTTTCTTAGGTTGAACTTTAACATGATTCCTATCTTGAATCCACTGCCTCCTTAAACTGACACCGCAGAATAATATGACATTTTTAAATCTTATTTTTAAAAAAGGAGTTACTGTTTGGATTTGGTGAATTTAGAACAAACAAACTGCTCCTCGGGTGTTGTCCCCGGCAGGTGCAGTTTCTGACCTCGCTGGAAGCTCAGGTGAGCCCGTCCAGCTGTTCTCCTCGTGTTCTGGAGGCTCAGGAGAGCTAGCTCAGCTACCTGCTAATCCACCACTACAACAAACACAGTTTGATTACATAGGAACTCACAAAGCATTTCCAGAATAAATTATGTGTTAATTATTATTACGATTTGGCCATGAATTATTTTTTTATTATATTCAGATCTTAAATATTTGGCCTTTTGTCTAATAAATCAGAAGTTCTGGTGCTCATACTTTTATATAGATGAGATGATGTGTTCTTTTCAATTTTAGTTTTGCTTTTAATTCCCTGTTCGACTTATGCCATGTGTATTTTTCTCTAATCATAACCATAAGAGGCTCAAGGTTCAAGGTTCTTTATTTGTCACATGCATATACAAGTATAACACACAGTGAAATGTAACCTGACACGCTCCTCGACGTGTGCAAAAATGGAGGGGGGGGGGGGGTAGAGGAAGAACATTATATATATAGTATATACATTAGGTGAATGTGCAGTAGTAGCAGTAACCAGGTGAATTCTGTGAGAGATTCTGTTTTGGTAAAATTCTGTTCATGTCAAACTTAAACCTCATATAATTCTTAAATTTTAAGTATTAATCAGCTCAGTGATGGAGAACATTTGGCTCGTTGTCCTTGCACATAGTGCAAAGTGCTCCATCCTCCCTCCTCACAGTGATTCAAATGCTGCTAACAGTCTGTGAACCAGGAGGAAGAGGAAGTGAGAGAAGTGAGACTCAAAGAGGAGACAGAGGGCGACATCATCCAGTAGGCGGGGCTCTCCTTCTGCACTGTGTTCAACCATTGTGTCAATAATAAGTGCTGCTGTGAAGAGAACAATTCTCAGACTGAATGTTGAACATCAGCTAGTTTTATTGCAAATGGTAAACTATTCAAAATATGAGGACATTTGAAAGAAAACGAGGACTCACCAAGTAATGTTTTGGATTTTGGTAGTTTGCAGGCTCCCTGAGCTGACTTTTAGAATCATATTGGTCACTAACTCTGGGACAAGGCCAGTGATGCATTTGAAAGCCAGTTTTAAAAAAGAGAGAAATCTGTCTTGGCATCTAAAAAAACCATCTTTAGAACAACACAGAGCAAATAAACTCATTTCCATTGTTAATTCAGTAACTTGGCAAAAAACAAAGGAAATATTCAGTTCAGGGACTTTAAATATCATGAATGTTTTTAACTGACTTCCTTTTTTCTTTTATTTTTCTTTTTTTATGTTTTCTGTTCATATAAAGTATCTGTCTATATATCATCATTTAGTGAAAATAGATCATTTAAGATTCATCACATAAGTCATCATTTCACTGGAAACTTTGGAAGCCTTGACATGACTGGAAAGACTGAAGCAGTTCAAATACGATTTTGTCATTGGACTGATGACAAAGACAACATGAAGCAGTAAAGATCAGAGACAGAGACAGAGCTGCTGTGGAAGCACAAAACGATTTGATTGGCTCAGCTATTACACTGGCCCCGCCCACTAAAGTTGAGCTCATCCAATGACATTATTTGTTGGTCATTGTGCTGCAGTGGAAGAACATTGTTCATGTGCTGTCTGTCTGGCTTTAATAACTCCAAAGACATGTTGCTGCACCTCTTTTTGCTTCTATCTCACATTATAGGTGAGTTTAAGAACAGGGATTAAAGTTTAGTTGAAGCTGCTGCATTATGCAGATATACAGACTGCATTTCACTACTTTTCTTCTTTCTTTTTCCAGGACTAACAGCTGGAGACTCAATCACTCCTCAACAACCTGAAGTCACTAAAACAGAAGGAGAATCTGTCACACTCACATGTAGCTATGAGACAACATCGGATTATGTACGCCTTTACTGGTACAGACATCATTCTGACCTTCAAGCTCCTCAGTTTATACTCTGGAAAGGAGGGAAACGAGAGACAACTCAATATATTCCTGATAATCGATATCAGTCCACAACAACAGATAAATCAACTAATCTGAGCATAGCAGCCCTAACCCTGGCAGGCACAGCTCTCTACTACTGTGCTCTACAAACACAGTGATACAAAGTGTAGAAGAGGCTGTACAAAAACCTGAACACAGATATCTGACTACTCTTCAAAGAGGAGGGAAGTGGTATTCAAAGCACAGCTTCATATCAGATGGATTCTGCTAATTCCTGTTTTATCAGAGTCACTGTGGTTACAGCTGCTAATGAAACACTGTGGGAGGATTCACATGAGCAGCAAATCCACATCAACCACAAACCAACTGCAGGAACGTTCAGACACAATAAAAACTGTCAAACATCAAAAGCTGCTCATTTACACTATTTTATATTTATTGGATGAGGACATGCAGAAATGCAGCAGAAGCAAAATAAACAGAGTAACAGAGGTTTATCTCTTTAAGGTAAAATCTCTCACATGGAGCTAAAAGTCTTTAGGTCATTTTTTTTTTCATATTTTTGATTCCTTTGCGTAATTTCTCTTTTATAAAATAAAAGACTAAGAACTCTTTCTTCTCATATTTAAATAAAATTCCCATTTTCAAGCTAGTAGCTGAGAATCACCTCATTCATTTCATTATGTCAAATCTTTTGCATTTTCATAGATTCAACCAACCAATGTGAATATTTGTCTGTTTTTTGACAGAATCGAGTAAATAATAGTCTAAATATAAAACTGTTAGGGTCCTTGGGTTTCTGACTCTTTGTTTTGTCTTTATGCTTTTTTGAGTCTTGTTCATTCATTATTGTTTTCTCTGTGTGACTTGTTCGTAGCTTAGTTATCGGTATTTCTAGTTTTGATTGTCTGGTGTTAGATTGTCCAGCCTGGAGCCTGGGGCTCACTAGGGCCACTTCGGGGGTGGGGTGCCCTCAGCCTCTCGGCCTGGGGCTCGGTCGCTCTGGCACAGCTGGCTGGGACTCTCCTCAGCTCTTTCTGGGACAGTGGCGCGGCTGCCCCTCTGTTGGTCTTCCTTGGTCTCTTGTGTTCTGAGGGCCTCTGGATGTCTGGAGTTTTGATCTCCTCCATACCTGCTTCATGCCCTGGAGGACGGGGCTGTGGCCCCCCCACACCCTCTAACAGATCATTACATGAAGGAACTTTTTAAAAACAAGCGCACTCATACTACATAGTTGTATTTTAGATCACTGAGGAGAGGCTACTGGCATTTTAAAGAAACCGAAACAGTCAAATAAAATAAAGACAAGAGTTTTACTTTAACAACAAGTTAAATGCTTTATTTACAGCTTGCAGAAGCTAACAGCAATATTCTGTGAAATTATGTTCAAAATAATAAATGCATGAAGACAAAAATGAATCTTCCATTATTTTCATCCAACTCTACTCCACCTTATCCTCCTCTACTCATGACTGCCTGGGATCATGTGACGCATGGCTGTACGATGAGCTCAAAGGAAGCTGTCCTAAATAAAGCTAACAATAAACTGATTTAAATTAACTTCATAATCGAAAATGAGCCAAATAAACTAAACAACTGTCCATGTTTTGTTTTTTTTAACAACAAAATCTAATCAGAATAAAGCTTCACTGAACATCACCGAGAAGCCTGATGTAGATGGATAACAGATCAGACTGATCAGTGTTACACGTAATAAACTCAAACACAAAAGGAGTTTGAACTCTGAAAACTGAAACATGTACACATTTTTGGATGTTTTGCCCAAAGCTGGATTCCCTAATAATGTTTAACTGTCAAGACTAGGACTTCTGACCCATGTGATTTTCAGTGTGGCATAAAACAGCGGTCCCCAATCCCGGGCCTCACACTGGTACCGGGCCGCGAGAGTTGAGGCTCAGGTGTGAAATGTATGGTTTTCAGGGTTTTTATCGGTTTTCAGCGTTATTTTGTTATTGTTTTCATCGTTTTTCTTGGGTCTTTTCACGTGTGTTATGAATAAATCTTTTTTTCGGTACCGGTACTAGTTTTATTTTGTTGTATTTATCCGCGACACCTTAAAGGCCGGTCCGTGAAAATATTGTCGGGCATAAACCGGTCCGTGGCGCAAAAAAGGTTGGAGACCGCTGCTGTAAAATATTTCTACACAATATGAATATTTTGCCACATGCTTTACATTCATGTTTGTCACCTGTCTGAGTTCTTGTGTGTACTGACAACTAACTCCTACATTGAATGTTTTCCCGTGGGTTTTACAATGATATGGCTTCTCTCCTGTGTGCGTTCTCATGTGGAGAGTCAAAGTACTGTTGTGAGTAAAATGTTTCTCACATTCTTTACAAGAGCAAGACTTCTTTCATGTGCGGATTCTGTGAAATTTATTCATTTGGAACCTTTTCACATTTTAAAGACTTTTTACTTGCACCAGAGTCACACTGACTCTTTGATAGAAGAGAGTCTTTTACATTTTTGCTGTGATGTCAGTTTATGTGAAGTCTCTTCTTTGACTTTGACTCTGAATTTTTAGATGATCCCAAATCTTTATTCCTTCTTTCCTGATCTTTTCTCTCAGCTACTCTCTAGCTGTGAGAGAGGAGCTACTCCTATTATGGTCTATGATCTCTTTCCTAATAAGCAGCAGTCACCATAAAGGTATCAGTCTCTTTAAATGCAAGTTGCTCTCCGTCCCGACTGCTGCAGAGTTCCTCGTCTTCCTCTTTAATCTGTGGAGGTTCTGGTTCCTCCTGCTCCAGACTGGAGCTCCTCTCCTGGTTCCAGAGCTTCTGCTCAGGGAGAACCTCCTCCTGCTCCTTCATACAGATGTGCTGCTGTGGGACGCCTGGAGGAACAAAAGGAAACAAGAAAAAGAAAACAGATCGAGTAGAGTAACACACAGAGGTAAAGACAGAAATAACCTCACAGACTGACCTGAAACTGTTTCTGACTCCACCCACTGATGTTGAACTCAACCAATGAGATGATTTCTGTCTGCACAAGTCAAAGCACAACCAGCCTGATGTTGGACTGCAGTGGACTCTCCACTTCTGAGAGTCCATATTCATGGAGCCATAGTGCCAGATATTTAATCTCAAACATCTTAAGGACCGAGCTCAAGTGGCTGTATAATGACAGCATTCAGGTGGGAGGAGTCTGAGGAACAGACATAGACCCCTGTGTAACAGTTTTCAACAAAGTTCAGGTGTACAAAAACCAAAATGATGGAGGTAAAGGGGTAAAAATGTTTCTCTAACACACAATCTGAAAGAAACTATTGAATGAAATAAGTAATGACAGGTGGGCTTTACTTTAATAACAGATTCAATTTATTTAATGCAGGCAGAAGGCTAACAGCAATAATATATAAAAATCTATTCAAACATTATAAAGGTAAAATTGAAGTAAACCCTTATCTTCATTTATCCCTATTCCATCTTATTCTACTCTGCTTAAAACCCTCTTTGACCTTTTAAAGCGATGCTGAATGAAAGATGAGCTCAAACCAGCCTTCCTCAGCTCTGGCAGGTCCCCCTGATGCAGGAAAAACATCTTTGCCTCACACTGTGCTCTCAAGCAGAGAAACATATGTGCAGCTATAGGAACGAGGTCTTTGCTGAAGGCTGGAGGAGTCCAAGGGAAACAATCATCCCCTTGAAACTTTCTACTTTATTATTGTCATTAGTTACTGCTATGCAGATAAAACACAACAAAACAAAGTCAGTCTAAATGAACTAAATAACCAAAGATATTATGAACCAAATAAAGTGAATAGCTTCAAATATAAAAAACAAAATAAATAAAAAACGTCAACATTTTCTATTTATTAAAAAACAAATACCTCGAATGCAGTTTTACATCACAAGACACCAACCAGCAACAGTCATTGGTTATCCACTAATAGACAGCAAATACAAAACTTAATATACAAATTGAGTTTCAAACCCCCTGTAAATAAAGACTGTATATCAATAAATAAAACCAAAACTAAAATTCATTTTTTAAGAGTCACCATATTTTCACTGAAGAATTAGATGAGAACAGATTAGATGAAACTCTGCTTTATACATAATAATCATGCAATAAATGATGCTTGTCGGAACACAGTCTAAAGATATTTGAACTCTGAAAGCTCTCCTGTGAACACGTATAATCTGCCAATCTTCTTTCACGCTTGGCTTCTCTCCACATGTTTCAAGACTACAATTTCTGAAAATGATACGCTTGATACAACGGTGTGAGTTCTTCTATGTCCAAACAGACACTTCTGTATGTGAACATTCTTCCGCATTTTGTACAACATTATGGTTTCTCACCTGTGTGAGTTTTCATGTGACGCCACAAATGACTGTTATATGTGAACATTTTCCCGCATGTTTTGCAATGATACGGTTTCTCACCAGTGTGCGTTCTTATGTGCCCGAACAGCTGACTTCTGTATGTGAACATTTTCCCGCATGTTTTACAACAATATGGTTTCTCACCTGTGTGTGTTCTTATATGCACTGATAAATGACTGCTACATGTGAATATTTTCCTGCACGTTTTACAATGATACGGCTTTTCACCTGTGTGCGTTCTCATGTGTATAGTCAAACTACCCCTCTGTGTGAAACTTTTCCCACATGTTTTACAAGAATATGGTTTCTCACCTGTATGGGTAGTCTTATGGCTTTTAAGAGATGATGACACATAAAAACCTTTCCCACATGTTTCACAAGAATACGGCTTCTCACCTGTGTGGATTCTGTGATGTTGATTCATGTTGTACTTATTCTTAAAGGATTTTCCACAAAAATCACATGTTAAGGACTTTTTACCTGTGTCAGAGTTACACCGACTCTCTGAGATACTATTTGTCCCTGAATCTAAATTCCAGCTTCCTTCATGATTTTGGCTCTCATTTATAGGACAGCTGTGATAAAGAAGCTGGTCAGTGTTTGCTTCTGGGTCATTGTGGTCTTCTTCCTCAGCAGCAGTCACCACAAAGGTATCAGTCTCCCCCTTCAGTCCAAGCTGCTCTCCCTCTGGTTCTGGTTCCTCCTGGTCCACACTGGAGCTCCTTTTCTGGTTCCAGAGCTTCTGTTCAGGGAGAACCTCCTCCTTCTCACAGACAGGCTGCTGTGGGACGTCTGGAAGGACAAAAGGACACGAGAAAATGAAAAGTGATGTGATAATAGAAAAAACATCCCCGAGAGAATACATTGTCAAAATAAGACTTTTACAGAGACTATAAGTGTCATCCACAAAGGCTGCCACTCCAGAAATCAACAGAGGAAGAGAGAGGTTAAATGGCAAGGTAGAAAAGCTGCAGGCAGTGAACATATACTGAATGAATAAATGATCAGTATGACACGACAAACCAACTTTCTAACAGTAACAAAATAAAAAGATTGTGTTTGTGTCGTTTTTATGGCATTCATGCAGGTTTTTGTCTTTTAGTCGATTCTTTAAAGAACTTTCAGTTTGAATACATTTCCAGTACATTTAAATAAATGTTTATATTTTGCATGTGTATTTTAAAAATGTCAGTTGGTAAAAATTTACAGACGAGTGAGATAAAAGTGTAATACTGTGCAAAAGTCTAAAGCTATCCTTCATTTATGTTTTGCCTGGAAAATGAGGAAATGATGTAGCAAGTTAATGATTTATAATTCCTTCAGTTTTAATATGAGCTCCAACACTGGCTGAAATGCAGCGCAAACCAGGGCAGCGCCTCCACCGTGTTCAACAGAAGGCTGCAGCCGCCGACTGTTAGACCTCTCTCCTGACCTCCTTCAAACATGTTGATCATGATTCAGATTCATAACTTACATGAGTCCCATTCATGTGTGACTTCATTCAGACTTTTACATACCTGTAATGTGAAGCTGTATTTCGGGTTTCCAGCTGACATCCATGAGTCTGTGCTGATGGTCGTTCTCTTCCTCGTACTGGATAGAATTATTAATAACTTCAAATATTTCTTTAGATTTGGACTGAAGAAACATAAAAGTGTCAGAGCTGTGAGAGGGGAGCTGGTCAGTGTTTGCTTCTGGTTCACTGTGCTCTCCTTCCTCAGCAGCAGCAGTCACCATGAAGGTATCCGTCTCCTCCTTCAGTCCCAGCTGCTCTCCCTCCTGACTGCTGCACAGTTCCTCCTCTTCCTCTTTAATCTGTGGAGGTTCTGGTTCCTCCTGCTCCACACTGGAGCTCCTCTCCTGGTTCCAGAGCTGCTGCTCAGGGAGAACCTCCTCCTCCTCCTTACAGACGTGCTGCTGTGGGTCGTCTGGAGGAAAAAAAAGGACACAAGAAGAAGAAAAGTGATGATGTTAGACGTTGGACTCATTTTTTAAAATCGGCTTCGCTCCTCAGAATCTCAAGAGGTTGTGAGCAGAGCCGATTATACCCAGAGTTACATAAAAGTAATGGCTGACTTTTGTATTTGTGCATTCACGACTGCTGAATTATTGCAGATGAGGCGGGTCCATAGTGGAAGTTAATGTCAGCTGCTCTGGAACATGAAAGCTCGTCCCCTGAGCAGTAAAAGCAGCTTAAAAACTATCAGCAGCTCCATTCAGAAAAGCTGCTGTTAACCAAAGTGCTTCTGCAGGTTTGAAGTCAGCTGGCAGACATTTTTAACCAAATCATCATTTTGCAACATTTCCTGTAGATACACTGACACTGACAGAGATCTGGAGAAACTGTTGATTGTTTCTGTTTCATTTGCTGAAGTCTTTAACTCCTTAACACCTGGTGTATCATATTTGTGAGTCTTTGTGAGTTTTTGAGACTTACATCATCAGTGGGTTTCTCTCCACTGAAAATCCTAAATTAATTAAAAATAAATAAATAATAAAAATGCAACCAATGAACTGAAAAAAACCAGCTGTAACAAATATGATACAAATTAAAGTTCATATATGCATTTTTATTGTCAGAAGCTTCACACTAGCCAGCGCTGCAGTTCCATTTTAAGACACTGATAAGCTCTAAACTCATAATTTCATACGTGCGTCATGTTCTCAGTTTATCGCTGATATAGACAGCACATGCTCACAGCCTGATGGCAACAAATGACACCAGCCAGCTTCTCCAATAGACTCTGAGCCCTGTTTTTACATCTATCAGTTTTAAAGTTCAAGCTGTCTGAAGGTAAACAGATAAGAAGCATCTGAGCTGCATCTCACTGAGCAGCTGCTCGGATTAAACTGTCATTAAAGACAAACTCAGAGTCCATCAGCTCAGAGTTATTTACACACACACACACACACACACACACACACACACACACACACACACACACACACACACACACAGACACACCGGCTCGGTGAAAATGATGCATTCAGGTTTTTCTACCTCACAATCAGAAACGTCCCGCAGAGCTGTGATCAGGATCCTCCCTCAGAGGGACACTCACCTGTCCTGTGCAGCTTGATTTGGGGTTTCCAGGTGATATCCAGCAGTCTGCGCTGACGGTCGATCTCTTCCTCGTACTGGACGATCGTTTTTTCAAACTCCAAGAATATTTGTTCAGCAGCAGCAGTTAGTCGCTCGTTGATGAACTCTCTCAGATACTGAACTGAAGGCATCGTTGCTGCCGCAGCTCACACACTCAGCTCACACACTCAGCTCACACACTCAGCTCACACACTTCGTGCTCAGACACACGGGAGGAAAGCTAACGGTTCTTCCGCCTTTTCTTTGTTTACTTCCGCCTGGTGTCACAATGTGAAGTTCCGTCAGTTGAAGGCAGATATTAGTGGTTGGAAAACAGGGAAATAGTGCATTAGCGCCATCTGCTGGTGGGAAGTGTGAACGAGCGCGTCACTGAGAAAAAGAACTGATTCTGTTTAACAGGACCTGAAAGTTTCGCTGTCAGCGACTTTAATGAGGTTTGGGGTCAGTCTGCAGCTCTCAGCCGCATGTTTCTGACAGCCTGGTGTAAGATGATGCTTGGTTTCCTCACCGCTGTCACATGTCCTTGTGTCCTGTTTCCTGTTATGAACCATGTGCTGTTTAAACCAGAGCATCCAAATCAAAGTGCTGATGTCCTCTCTCTCCTGCTTTCCTCTGAGTCCTGTAACACCGTCATCCTTCTTTTTCCTCCGCCCACTGCTTTTCCAACGTTTCCACCATTTCTGCTTTATCATGCTCTTTATTTCTGCCTCGCTCATGTCGATGCTGAAGTATTTACTACACATCCATAAGACTCACAGCACCGATCAACCTAACCAAGTCCACAGTCACATCCAACGCATAAACACATAAAACATCAAAGTTGCCTCAAAGAGCAAAGACCCTGCAATATTATAAAGAAACCAACAATCTGACGACCCAGTGCCCACTCGCCCAAATCCATGTCATGATCATTATCTACCCAAGACACCGCTCCAGTCCAACCACCCACCAGAAACCCAAAGAAACAAGTTCTGTTTGTGACCATTTAGATTTTCTTTCATTGCTCTTCTCGTGGGAGCTCAGTGATGGAGAACATTTGGCTCGTTGTGCACACAGTGCAAAGTGCTCCATCCTCCCTCCTCACAGGGATTCAACTGCTGCTAACAGTCTGTGAACCAGGAGGAAGAGGAAGTGAGAGAAGTGAGACTCAAAGAGGAGACAGAGGGCGACATCATCCAGTAGGCGGGGCTCTCCTTCTGCACTGTGTTCAACCATTGTGTCAATAATAAGTGCTGCTGTGAAGAGAACAATTCTCAGACTGAATGTTGAACATCAGCTAGTTTCTCCTGTTGATTTAAACCTTGTTGTACAGATGGAACATTGGCTGTGGATTATTCTTGCTGCTCTTTTCTTTGGTGAGATACAAACATCAACATGTTTCCTCTGCTTAAATAAATGTGTGAGTCTGATTAATGGTGAGTTTTTAATCATGTTTATTGATCCATCTCTTCCTCTGCATGTTCTGTTCTTCCTCAGAGTGTAAAGGAGAAGACAAAGTGATCCAGGAACAAGGAGATGTCATTGCTGCTGAAGGAGACACAGTTACACTTGGATGTAGATATGAAACAACAGACAATTTCCCCAGATTGTTCTGGTACAAACAAAAAGTAGGAAGCTTTCCAGAGTTTATACTACGACGCTTCTCTGGATCAACAGAACATGAAGACTCTGAGAGGAGCAGATTTACGGCTACGCTACAAGAAAAGTCAGTTCCTCTGAAGATCCAGAAGCTTCAGCTGTCTGACTCTGCTGTGTACTACTGTGCTCTGCAGCCCACAGTGACAGGAAACAGCAAAACTCTGTACAAAAACCTTTGGAGCAAAGACAACAGAATACTCCACAACATCCACTAGAGGGAGCCACACACTGTTAAACCTCTGTGTGGATATCTCTAAAAGTTGATTCTGTTCATCTGTTCGTAGCGTTTTGTGGGAGAAACGTTTCATCATCATCATCATCATCATCATCATCAGGTGACTTCTTCAGTCTCAGCTGACTGCAGGTTTTAATCTTATAAACAGTCTGTGTGGATACAGACTGGATTCATTTCACTTATGAAGCAAAATATAAGAAATAACATTGATGTTGATGGAAACTCACATCAACCACCCCTAATTATTATCATTATTTAAAGACAATAATGGCAACTAATTGAACTGATGTATTTACATCATAATGTCTTCCTAAATGTAAGAAAATTACAATAATAGTAAATAATATATTAAATTCAATTTAAATATTCGAAATTGTTGTCAATAAAGAAAAGTGATACCTTCATGGTGTCTGCTGCTTTCTTCTCCCACTGAAACGCTACAGATGAACAGAATCAACCTTGTGGGATTTCCTTACCTGAATATTCGCCCGTGCATCAACACGTCTTTAAGAAAGAAGCTGTTGTGTTGTCCTGTCAGACTGTAACGATGAGCGAGTGGACTGAGCACTCGGGCTGGGCTGTTAGACCACCACAGGCCACACATAGCCCACTGTGATCTTAAGTGGGTCAGACCGGTGAAACTTTCTCTCAGTGCAAAGAAGTTACATATTTAACTGTTTTTCTACATGATGTTTGCTGGACGTTGACACTGTGTTTACACAGTCATTTACAGTAAGTAAAGGTTTAATCCTTTAACAGCTGAAATGATTTAAGGCTGCCATTGGTCATTAGGCAGGATCATGATTTTGTTGCTTGAGCTGCCGTTACTTATCCATGGCGTTATATACAGTGGGGCAAAAATCAGCCACCGATTGTGCAAGTTCCCCCACTTAAAATGATGACAGAGGTCAGTAATTTGCACCAGAGGTACACTTCAACTGTGAGAGACAGAATGTGAAAAAAAAATCCATGAATTCACATGGTAGGATTTGTAAAGAATTTATTGGTAAATCAGGGTGGAAAATAAGTATTTGGTCACCTCAAACAAGGAAAATCTCTGGCTCTCACAGACCTGTAACGTCTTCTGTAAGAAGCTTTTCTGTCCCCCACTCGTTACCTGTATGAATGGCACCTGTTTCAACTCATCATCTGTATAAAAGACACCTGTCCACAGCCTCAAACAGTCAGACTCCAAACTCCGCCATGGCCAAGACCAAAGAGCTTTCGAAGGACACCAGGAAAAGTATTGTAGACCTGCACCAGACTGGGAAGAGTGAATCTACAATAGGCAAGCAGCTTGGTGTGAAAAAATCAACTGTGGGAGCAATCATCAGAAAATGGAAGACATACAAGACCACTGATAATCTCCCTCGATCTGGGGCTCCACGCAAGATCTCATCCCGTGGGGTCAAAATGATCATGAGAACGGTGAGCAAAGATCCCAGAACCACACGGGGGGACCTGGTGAATGACCTGCAGAGAGCTGGGACCAAAGTAACAAAGGTCACCATCAGTAACACACTACAACGGCAGGGAATCAAATCCCGCAGTGCCAGACGTGTTCCGCTGCTGAAGCCAGTGCATGTCCAGGCCCGTCTGAAGTTTGCCAGAGAGCACATGGATGATACAGCAGAGGATTGGGAGAATGTCATGTGGTCAGATGAAACCAAAGTAGAACTTTTTGGTATAAACTCAACTCGTCGTGTTTGGAGGAAGAAGAATACTGAGTTGCATCCCAAGAACACCATACCTACTGTGAAGCATGGGGGTGGAAACATCATGCTATGGGGCTGTTTTTCTGCCAAGGGGACAGGACGACTGATCCGTGTTAAGGACAGAATGAATGGGGCCATGTATCGTGAGATTTTGAGCCAAAACCTCCTTCCATCAGTGAGAACTTTGAAGATGAAACGAGGCTGGGTCTTCCAACATGACAATGATCCAAAACACACCGCCCGGGCAACAAAGGAGTGGCTCCGTAAGAAGCATTTGAAAGTCCTGGAGTGGCCTAGCCAGTCTCCAGACCTCAACCCCATAGAAAATCTGTGGCGGGAGTTGAAAGTCCGTGTTGCTCGGCGACAGCCCCAAAACATCACTGCTCTCGAGAAGATCTGCATGGAGGAATGGGCCAAAATACCAGCTACTGTGTGTGCAAACCTGGTAAAGACCTATAGTAAACGTTTGACCTCTGTTATTGCCAACAAAGGTTATGTTACAAAGTATTGAGTTGTATTTTTGTTATTGACCAAATACTTATTTTCCACCCTGATTTACGAATAAATTCTTTACAAATCCTACCATGTGGATTCATGGATTTTTTTTTTCACATTCTGTCTCTCACAGTTGAAGTGTACCTCTGGTGCAAATTACTGACCTCTGTCATCATTTTAGGTGGGGGAACTTGCACAATCGGTGGCTGACTAAATACTTTTTTGCCCCACTGTATGTGTGTGGAAATAAACACCCCCTGCTTCCACCGTACTCGGTCTCACTGTAAATCCATTGACAAAGGCTCCCACGTACAGACATACGTCAGTTAATAACTGACATTTGAAATGATCTCGTAGGCCTAATGTGACGTGTCTGTGCGTTTCTACAAATCAAGACAACTAATCTGAGAGAAATAAGTCAAAACTTTCTGTTCATGTGAGGCTCACTGCTCACATCACACTTTTATTATTAGTGTTTCATGTGCATCGGTATACTGAACAAAACTTCTGTAAGCAAATGTGACGTGTGGAAGATTTTTACAAAGTCCAAGCTGCACTGCAAGACTGCAGGCAGCAAGAATTAGTCGTTAGTAATTCATCGGCCTTTTTAAAAGAAGCAACAACAAGTCCTGCAGCAGCTTTGGAAGGAACACATGGATGATGTAAGACTTTCATGTTTTAATCATTTTTATTCAAAAGTGCAAATTTTCTTTGTTGCACATAATGGAAAAGTTTTCAAAACAGTTGAAACCTTCATCATCCCAACTAGCATTTGTTGGGATGATGAAGCAACCAGCAACTCTGGTTATAAAGTGTGTGAAGCACAGGAGGAGGAGTGACTGAGAGTAGAGAGGAGGAGCAGAGATTCAGGGAGGAGCTGGGCTGTTACTGAACTATAGAAGAGAGAAAAACCTCCACATTCAACAGAGTTCAACACAAAACAAACTTTATGTTCCTCAACATGCTGTCATTACATCACTGTGTGTTTCCTCTGATTCTTCTCACTCTCACAGGTCTGCTCACCTACACAGGAAACTATGTTCAATTAAATGATTCATTAACGTCAATTATTGATTGAAAACGTTCTCTCTTCCTTCAGGTGTCACATGTGATCAGCTCACTCCAGTCAAAGATGAAGAGTCCAGCGTAGAAGGCAGCACAGTTACTCTGACCTACAAATACAAAGTGTCACCTTCTGATTATTTCTTCTGGTATCGACAACATCCAGGAAAACCTCCAGAGTTCCTGATCTCACACTCACCTTCAGGATCAGTAGGAGAAGAAAAAGTTCCTGGACTGAAGATTCAAGTGGAGGGAACAGAAATCAAGATGAGCATCTCCTCTGCTGCAGTGTCTGACTCTGCTGTGTACTACTGTGCTGTGAGGCCCACAGTGACAGGAAACAGCAAAACTCTGTACAAAAACCTTTGGAGCAAAGACAACAGAATACTCCACAACATCCACTAGAGGGAGCCACACACTGTTACACCTCTGATTCTTGTGTCATTGGACTGATGACAAAGACAACAGAGAAATGAAGCAGTAAAGATCAGAGACAGAGACAGAGCTGCTGTGGAAGCACAAAACTGTTTGATTGGCTGAGCTATTTCACTGGCCCCGCCCACTGAACCTGAGCTCATCCAATGACATTATTTGTTGGTCATTGTGCTGCAGTGGAAGAACATTGTTCATGTGCTGTCTGTCTGGCTTTAATAACTCCAAAGACATGTTGCTGCACCTCTTTTTGCTTCTATCTCACATTATAGGTGAGTTTAAGAACAGGGATTAAAGTTTAGTTGAAGCTGCTGCATTAAGCAGATATACAGACTGCATTTCACTACTTTTCTTCTTTCTTTTTCCAGGACTAACAGCTGGAGACTCAATCACTCCTCAACAACCTGAAGTCACTGAAACAGAAGGAGAATCTGTCAAACTCACATGTAGCTATGAGATAAGTGGCACCCCTGATGTTTACTGGTACAAACATCATTCTGACCTTCAAGCTCCTCAGTTTATACTCTGGAAAAGAGCAAGAGGATCCACAACTCAGTATATTCCTGATAAACGATATGGATCAGAAACATCAGATCGATCAACTAATCTGACCATAGCAGCCCTAACCCTGGCAGACACAGCTCTCTACTACTGTGCTCTACAAACACAGTGATACAAAGTGTAGAAGAGGCTGTACAAAAACCTGAACACAGATATCTGACTACTCTTCAAAGAGGAGGGAAGTGGTATTCAAAGCACAGCTTCATATCAGATGGATTCTGCTAATTCCTGTTTTATCAGAGTCACTGTGGTTACAGCTGCTAATGAAACACTGTGGGAGGATTCACATGAGCAGCAAATCCACATCAACCACAAACCAACTGCAGGAACGTTCAGACACAATAAAAACTGTCAAACATCAAAAGCTGCTCATTTACACTATTTTATATTTAGTGGATGAGGACATGCAGAAATGCAGCAGAAGCAAAATAAACAGAGTAACAGAGGTTTATCTCTTTAAGGTAAAATCTCTCACATGAAGCTAAAAGTCCAACCATGTTAGGATGCCTGGGTTGTTGACCCAGGGTTTTTGAGTTTATTATTATTATTATTATTATTATTATTATTATTATTATTTTTTTTTTTTTTTATTTATTTTTTTTTTATAATTTCTAGTCTTTGGTTTCTTTGAGTTCTGTCTTATGGTTTATGTCTCTGTCTTCTCTAGTTGCTCTGTCTCCCCTGTCAGCTGTATCCCCTTGTCTAGTTCGCGTCTCTGTGTATCCTTAGTTGTTATATCCCCGTGTCCAGTCAGTGTCTGTGTCTGCCCTGGTCCCACGTCTCTGTTCCCTCTGTTGCAGTGCGTGCGAGTCAGTGTCTTTAGTTCAGTCTGTATCATGTTTCCTGTTTTATTTTGAAGGTCCTTGTCTGAGGTTAATGTGTCTGGTTTTGCTTCCCCTTGTCTCGTTAGGCCTGATTTGCCCCAGCTGTGTTTCCCTCCTGTTACCCATTCCCTGATTGCTCCCTCTGTGTATTTAAGCCCTGTGTTTCTCTGTGTCGCGATCTACCGTTTACCTAGCTGTGTGTTCTGTCAGTCCTCTGGTTTAAGTTTATTTTGATTTTTCCAGTTATGTTATATTTTGAGTTTTACATTAAAGCAGTTTTGAGTTCACGACTGTCTCCGGAGTCTGCACCTTGGGTCCTATTCCTGTCTGCACACAGCCTACACATAACAAACCAGGAAGACCATCTCATGCTTGTTCCATTTATTCTCTTTGAACTCATCACATCAGATGATGATGCTCTCCTTCAGATTTTCTAGTCACGAGTTTCATCAACATCACATCCAGACATTATAAAATCATCAGGATTTTGATTCCAACTGTTGGTAAAAACTGATCTCATATGAACCTGTAGACTGCCCCACATGGTGAGCTATACACACGTCCTCATATTAACAACTAAAAAGGTTTTTATTGTTATTTTCTGCAGATAAAAAAATCCTTCCAGTGCTGAGCTCTTACAGGAGTAAAGGTCTCTGTAACACAGTTAAAGAAGTCAGCTCCCACAAAGCTGCAAACTAACAGGAAAGAAAACTGTTGAGAAATCTGCACGAGTTCTGTTCATAAAGAGCTTTTTGTGGAGACGAACAACATTCAGCTGGAAATGACACAAAATCAGAATCAAGCCCAGTGTTGATGCTGGCTGGTTTACACGTGTACTTCTGCTGTTTAATACATGAGTGAGATTATTCTACATTCTGCTAAATATTTCAAATATTCAAAGCTCTTTGTTTACAGGCTCCACAGAAACCAGGGCCAAGCCTATCCAGAAGAAGCAGCCTTTGGAGGAGGAGCTACAGCAGTGAACATGATAGGCTTCATTTAGGAGCTGAAGAGCTGCTGTGTTCTCTCTATTGTTCATTCAGTCCAAGAGAAAATCATGTTGCTGCTTTTCATTTGGATGATGATAGTCTCCTTTCAGACTGGTGAGTCATCAAAAGATGGAGTGAGATGTAAAAGGAGATGATGGACATGAAAATATCTGGATGTTGTTTGAATTGATTCACTTTTTATAAACTAAGTTTAAAGATGCAGAAACATGATGGTGAAATATGTCTTTGTTGTTTTCAGGATCCTCTGAGGATTTACTGACACCATCTAAAGATGTAGTGACGAGTTTGGAAGGAGACACTGTGACTCTCTCCTGCAACTATTCAGGCTCTGTCCTCAACCTCTACTGGTACCATCAGAAGTCTGGTTCACATCCACAGCTTGTTATGGCAGAACATTTAAAGCAAACAGAAAAGCTGAAGTTTATACATGACAAAGAAAAAAAGGAGTTTCATCTGGAGATCTCCTCTGCTGCAGTGTCTGACTCTGCTGTGTACTACTGTGCTCTGCAGCCCACAGTGACAGGAAACAGCAAAACTCTGTACAAAAACCTTTGGAGCAAAGACAACAGAATACTCCACAACATCCACTAGAGGGAGCCACACACTGTTAAACCATTCTATTTTGAGAGGATGCAGCAGGGGTCAGCAACCCTAGGCACGCGTGCCGAAAGGTTAACTGATGGCACGACCATAGCTGGACTGGCCATCGGGCATTTGCTCGGTGGCCGATGATTTTTTTTTCTTTGTAATGGTATAAACAATGAAAGGTGGTGGATTGGCCAGATGCTGGCCGGTGTGTAAAAATAACTCAGTTGTTTGGTGGTGGCTGTGTTGGAGCTTCCACAGATTCAGTAACAAGTGGTGGAGGCCAGCAGGTGGATGAGGGAAGGGGAGGCAGGAGGAGGAGAGACCCGAGGCAGACGCCGGTCCCAGTGACAGGTGAACTGAACTTCAGGTAAGAAGTTATGACCTGCAGTCTATCTGGGTCAGATATAAACCAAGTTTAGGTGGAGTTTATTTTCTTTTCTTTTTGTCCCGTTTGGATCTTTAGCCATCAGAATTGTTGTCTTAAGGCCAAGAAAGATGCCAAGCGGATTTATTTTACCAAGTGGATCATCATGGTCTTGCCATATTGGTCCATTTGATTGACCTTTATTATAATTATGAATTTATTTTATTTTCAGTTGCTACAAACGGGATAGGACAGGGAGAAAGAATGAAAGAAAGAGAGGGAGAGAAAGAAAACCAAAGGGGAGAAGAGACGGTGAGAAGGGGGAAGAAAGAAAGAAAAACAAAACACCTGGATCACCTGTATGGAGAAAAAAAAACAGAAGAGAAAGCAAACAACAAAGAGCAACATAATAAATGGAGTTTATGTTCGTTGTGCTGAGTTTTTACAGTCAGTTACAATAACTCGTACTGTGTACTAGCTAGCATGACGGAGTCTCTATACAGCTGGGTGGGTGCTATGATGTTACTGATAGTGAACTTTATTTAATTCATTAGGTTCATTAGTAGAGTTGCCAACTGTCCCGCAAAAATAAAGTGGTTCTACATAGTGTGTAACTGTTAATATAGAGCGTTATTAAATCTATTGCTAATGCAATCATATGGCCCGTTGACTTCTGAGGGAAATTTAAACAGCACTCGTCATCAGAAAGGTTGCCGACCCCTGGGATGCAGACTACATTTATTTCATCGTATTGTTACGGTGGCCCTGAGAGGCCAAAAGGACAACTTAAGAAAACATCAGCAATAAGAAAAAGACTGCAAAAGTACACAAAACACAACGGAAATAGGAAAAATGGAAATACAAAAAATCTGATTTCCAAAAGCACAAGGGAAGTGTTTTTTTAGGGAGACAATAACCCGTCGCAGTAGCAGGAACCAAAATATGATAGGTTTGTTTGTTTTAATCTCATGATTCATTTAATACTGACGACGGATTGTTAGGTTAACACACTTACCTCTCATCTTTTCTTTGTTGTCACAGATCCAGAGTACATAAATATGTTGTAAGTGTAAGTGAAACAGCTGACTCAAGAGAGTAATTAAATGTTCCCAGAATTACATTTATCTATGATTGTTAACTATTTTTATTTATCTTCTTCTTCCTAATATTTCCAGCAGATGTTGTTGTTGTTCATCTTAAGTAGGAATAGGTATCGTTTAGGTTTTATCCGATACCGGTGCCAAATCGGTACTTTAGAAACGGTGCCGGTGCTCAAACGGTGCTTAAAGAATGGAGAACACAAAATTGGTCCAAAAACCTCTCATGTTCAGCTGGTTTTTTGTAAACAGATAACAATGTTAGCCTTTTCTGCAGCTATGGGGCATATATGGCATCACTCTTGGCTGGAAGCAGTGCTTAAACAATGGAAAAAACACAAACCTTGTCCAAAAACCTCTCATGTTCAGCTGGTTTTTTGTAAACAGATAACAATGTTAGCCTTTTCTGCAGCTATAGGGCATATATGGCATCACTCTTGGCTGGAAGCAGTGCTTAAACAATGGAAAAAAACACAGACTTTGTCCAAAAACCTCTCATGTTTAGCTGTTTCCCACTTTTTCTTTGGTCATTTTAGCCTTTTTGACCAGGGTGAAGGGAGTATCTGCCATCAAACAAGAGGACAGCCGCATGTAGCTATGATGATGTTTGCTAGTTCACCTTACATGCATTAATGTAATAACGTGGTTAGCCTACTCAGCGTAAATTACACACGAACATTAAGCTACTCACGCAGAGAAGAACGGCTGCTGCTGCATCATCATCCTCATCATTTCTGCTACACTGGCAGGGCTAGGGGCCAGGACTCTCCTCTTCGGGTTTTTGGGGGATGTTGCTAACTCCGGGTCCGATAACAGGCACCACACCTGCAGTAGATGTGCTCGGTGTGAGGTCTCGCAGCAAGCTATCAAATACGGCGCATTTCTGGGCTTTTAAAAAAACGCTATGCGTCGCCAGGTGTTTCATCGGATTCTTGGTGTTACCTCCTTTGACAGTATCACAGTATCAGCTTAAAGCACTTGTTGCTGCTGAGTTTGCATCTTTTGCTGTGAAGTACAGCCAGACTTTTGACCGCTTCGTCTTGGACATTTTTAATCTGTAGCTCTGCTCTAAAAGAACGTACATACCTGGCCCCGCCTACTATCCTCGGAAACGTAAAATGATTGGCTAGAATCTAAAGTGTGTCACAGCTCAGGAAAAAAAAGCACCGAAATAAAGCACCGAAATGTGCGCTGCTTTTCGGTCTGGTTACTACCGTTTATGTCAGAACCGGTGCCATCATGGCACCGGACACCGGTACCCATCCCTAATCTTAAGTTTAAGAAGTTTGTTTGGGACCCGGTGGCTTATATTGCCAACTGAGACTCAGCTCACCAAGTGAACCTGAAGAGGGGATGCAATGATTTTCTGTCTGTGAATTGTAAAATCTCTGCACCTGAAGTGTAACAAAATATGACGATTAAACTGTGAGTGTTAGGCTTTCAGGTTTGACGGAAACCTGATGCCAGTTCTTTTCTAAGCAGCTACATTAAGATTTAGAAAGGGAAGTCTTTGAGAACTGACATCAAACTCTGTAGGCAAATACATAATTAAGCAGTGCAGGTATATGTATTAAATATTTAAAATGTTAGAAAACTTTAATAGTGTTACCAATAATGTTTTCTTTGTATTTTATTCATCTCTATTAAACAAGTTTCTGTGTTTTGGCCTGTTAGGCCAAGATTTCTTCTGGTGTACCACATGGTTCAATGTTAGGCCATCTCATCTTCTCCTTTACATGTGACATTAACATCATCTAGTAAACTCTGATAAAGTGTCAATAAAAGAATATTACAAATTCCATTACTTCCCTTTTTTCTTTCAACTGTATAATAAAGTAGAAGTTTTAAATGATCTTCTTATCTAATCTTTAAAATATTTCATGAGCTTCTCTGGATGACGACATCAGTTGAAAAGCTCAGGTTCTCTTTGGAATGAAAAAAGCAGAGAGATTTTCAGTCATTAACTTTCAATGATCTTTTTAAAAGTTACCTAAAAAAACATCAAAAGAATAAACAGATTTCTTATGTCATCTTTGTAGAACAAGTTTCTGCGAAGGATTGTCAGGATGGATACTTGTGGTGTACGACCAGGTTCAGTGAGAGTTCCTCAAGTGCATTCTTTACATGTTGTCCATCCAACCATTTTCCTCCACTTATGTGGGGCCGGATCACAGGGGCAGCAGCGTAAGCAGAGAAACCCAGACCTCCCTCTCCCTGGCCACCTCCTCCAGCTTGCCCAGCAGAACACCAAGGTGTTCCCAGGCCAGCCGACAGACCCAGCATTTCCTGAGTCTGTCCAGGGAACTCCTCCCGGTGGGACTGGAACACCTCACTCAGGAGAAATCCAGGAGGCATCCTTGTCAGATGCCCGAACCACCTTAACTGTCTCTTTTCGATGTGGAGGAGCAGCAGCTCTACTCTGTTGTTTTTCTGACAACAAATTGTGTTATTTTAAAAATCTGAATCTTTGGCAAGTTTGTTTATTATATGGGAGGTTTTTTTTAATTCCAGATTTTCCAGCAGCTCCACTTCAAAAACTGTTGAGAAGGTAATGGAAATTATTTCAGCCGTATATTAAACTGAAAAGAATACAAAAATAACAGCTTTTGGTTTTTAATTTTTTTCTAATAAACAAATAAATGTTAATTTTGAATTTGACGCCAGTAGTAATTTTTCAAACACTTAAGTAGGGCTATGCTTAGTGCAGTTTTTTTGTTTCATAATGAAGAACCAAATGGAGACATTAAAAGCATCAGAACAGACAAACACAAACTTACTAAATGAAGATGAGCTGGAATCAAATGTGCTGAACCGGCAGATTTTCATGAAACAAAATCAGAGACACAAAGAGATCAAAGTATAAACGTGACAGGTTTTTGTAATTTGAATTGCATATAGAGTTTAAATTATTATTTATTCAAGTCACTCGGTCTTCATTTTTAACAATATCCAAACGTTTTGGTGGCTGTATAATTGAGCTCCCACCTGAAAGTGAAGATGCTGCTACTAGTGTGTAAAGCAGGAGGAAGTGAGAGAAGTTCAAATCCAGATCAGAGAGGAGGAGAGATTCAGGGAGGAGCTGAGCTGTTACTGAACTAGAAGAGAGAGAAACCTCCACATTCAACAGAGTTCAACACAAACCATAAACTTTACCTTCATTCAACATGTTGTCTTTGGACTATTTTGCACTTTC
Source organism: Diplotaxodon limnothrissa (assembly GCF_057381915.1). NCBI lineage: Eukaryota > Metazoa > Chordata > Actinopteri > Cichliformes > Cichlidae > Diplotaxodon > Diplotaxodon limnothrissa. Next base: position 1,373,462 of record NC_140613.1, on the reverse strand, counting down.
TTTACTGATTCTCACCATTCTAACAGGTACGTTACAATCTGTGTGTTTAAAGAAACACATTTGAATTGTGATGATTTATAAAAGAATAAAACATGTTTCTGTTCCTTTAGGTGTCAGCTGTGAAGATCTCACTCCAACCAACAAAGAAGTGTTCAGTGTAGAAGGCAGCACTGCTACTCTGTCCTATAGATTATCCAGAGAAGCAGCTGGAAACGATCGCTTCTTCTGGTATCGACAATATCCAGGAAAACCACCAGAGTTCCTGATCTCTCACTTTGGAACAGGAGAGAAAATATCAGATCCAGTCCCTGGAATAACTTTTAATGTGAGTGGAGACAAAACACTGATGACTCTTCAGATCTCCTCTGCTGCAGTGTCTGACTCTGCTGTGTACTACTGTGCTCTGCAGCCCACAGTGACAGGAAACAGCAAAACTCTGTACAAAAACCTTTGGAGCAAAGACAACAGAATACTCCACAACATCCACTAGAGGGAGCCACACACTGGTAAACCTCTGATTCTTGTGTCATTGGACTGATGACAAAGACAACAGAGAAATGAAGCAGTAAAGATCAGAGACAGAGACAGAGCTGCTGTGGAAGCACAAAACTGTTTGATTGGCTCAGCTATTAAACTGTCCCCGCCCACTGAAGTTGAGCTCATCCAATGACATTATTTGTTGGTCATTGTGCTGCAGTGGAAGAACATTGTTCATGTGCTGTCTGTCTGGCTTTAATAACTCCAAAGACATGTTGCTGCACCTCTTTTTGCTTCTATCTCACATTATAGGTGAGTTTAAGAACAGGGATTAAAGTTTAGTTGAAGCTGCTGCATTAAGCAGATATACAGACTGCATTTCACTACTTTTCTTCTTTCTTTTTCCAGGACTAACAGCTGGAGACTCAATCACTCCTCAACAACCTGAAGTCACTGAAACAGAAGGAGAATCTGTCAAACTCACATGTAGCTATGAGACAACATCAGAGTATGTACGCCTTTACTGGTACAGACATCATTCTGACCTTCAGGCTCCTCAGTTTATATTGTGGAAAGAAGCAAGAGCAGTGAGTGGTGAATATATTCCTGATAAACGATATGAATCAAAAACATCACGTACAACAACTAATCTGACCATAGCAGCCCTAACCCTGGCAGACACAGCTCTCTACTACTGTGCTCTAGAAACACAGTGATACAAAGTGTAGAAGAGGCTGTACAAAAACCTGAACACAGATATCTGACTACTCTTCAAAGAGGAGGGAAGTGGTATTCAAAGCACAGCTTCATATCAGATGGATTCTGCTAATTCCTGTTTTATCAGAGTCACTGTGGTTACAGCTGCTAATGAAACACTGTGGGAGGATTCACATGAGCAGCAAATCCACATCAACCACAAACCAACTGCAGGAACGTTCAGACAGAAAGAAAAATATAACGATGAACTCTCAAATTAACTAGTTTTATTCAGTATTTTACTCTAAAGTCCACAGGTGTTAGTTCCCCATCAGATATGTGCTGGGTTTTTTTTTTCAAAACATAAATTACAAAAACTTTACATAAACAAGTTTTATGAATACAAGAAATCATAAAATGCTTGGAAACATTATAGGATTATGAAACAAATCAAATGGATTAAAATGTGTTGGTTTCTTTAGTGAAATTCTTTTCATATAAAATTAATGTTTCCTAAGATTTGTTGGCGAATGATGAAGATGTTCAAAGGAGTTAAAAACAAATTTAAAGCCACTGGAGGTTTCTGAGTTTGTGCTGAAAGCTGTAACATGTATTGAGGTTTGGTTTTGGTGTTTGTAACATGCAGAGATATGAGAGGAGGAAGAGGCTGAAGGAGGAGCAACACTGTCACAGAGCAGAAAAGGACTCCCACTGTCAGATACATTCAATATGTGAAGCATACAGAACAGATAGTGTGTGGAAGATGCTGTCACTGCATTACTGGCTCATGTTTCCTTTGTTTGTGATCACACTAACAGGTCGGTTAAAGCAGGAAGAAGAAATGTCTTTAAAGGATCTGTTTGCTAGAAATCACTGGAACAGGCGCTCACAGTTTAACGTCGTCTTTAACAACATTTATCTCTTCCTTTAGGTGTCAGCTGTGATCAACTCACTGCAGTCAAGGATGAAGAGTCCACTGTAGAAGGAAACACTCTCACTCTGTCCTACAGATTCTCTGGACAAGCTAATGTCAATGATTATTTCTTCTGGTATCGACAATATCCAGGAAACCCACCAGAGTTCCTGATCTCTCATTTGGCATCAGGAAACATATTGAAACAAGAATTTCCCACAGTGTCAGTTAAAGTGCATGACGATCAAAAACAAATGGATCTTCAGATCTCCTCTGCTGCAGTGTCTGACTCTGCTGTGTACTACTGTGCTGTGAGGCCCACAGTGACAGGAAACAGCAAAACTCTGAACAAAAACCTTTGGAGCAAAGACAACAGAATACTCCACAACATCCACTAGAGGGAGCCACACACTGTTAACTTCTCTGTTTTCTGCATTCCTTGTGATGATTGTAGCATCCCCAATTGAAAAGATGATCTCAAACCTATTGAACAGCCATGTCTTCTCCTCTTCCTGAGCTTCACTGTGTCTTTTTTAGCTCTCCGAGGCTTACCCGTAGAGGCGGTGGCTTAGCCTCGGTCTCTAAATGTAAATACAAAGTCCGACAGCTAACCTCTCCTTTCTACCTCAGCTACGAGGCTCAACCTTTGGAGATGACCGCCCCTCGAACTACTCTGTTTGTTCTGGTTTACCGGCCACCTAAATATAATAAGACTTTTATTCATTAATTTGCTGACCTTCTTAGTTCTGTTATTTTTAAATATGACTGTGTGATTATTATTGGTTATTTTAACATTCATATCTGCTGTAAGGACGATCCGTTAGCTAAAGACTTCCTTGCATTAACTGATTCTTTTAATCTTGCCCAGTGAGTCAACCAACCAACCCACACTAAGGGCCATACTCTCGATCTGTTTTTTCACATGGTTTGGACATTTGCATTAGGGATATAAGCAATGTTGGGATTTCCTGTTATCTTTGATGTTAATTTATGTAATTCTGAACTTCTGAACCATCCCATGGTTGATGACTTTGCCAGCACCTTTTTTTTTCACATGCTCCTCCATCCTCAATACTTTTGCCCCTATTAAAATGAAGCAACCTAGATCCTTTTCCCAATGTTGGCTAAATGATTCTACTCGTGCCTCGCGACCTGCGTGCCGCAACGATGAGAGAAGAAGGAAGAAAGCGGCATGCCTCAAGGATCTGTCCTTGGTCCCCTGCTCTTCTCACTGTATATGCTTCCCTTAGGCGCAATCTTTGAGAAGTACAACATTGCACATCATTGTTATGCCAATGATATTCAGATCTATTTCGAATTAACTGATGATCCTGCCATGTCTTGTACTGTTTTTGTGAGCGTATGCACGAGGTCAATGATTGGCTCTCTGGTAACTCTCTTATCTTAAATGACAGGAAAACCGAAATCATCGTGTTCGACAGTAATATCCCCTGCGGCCAGCTCCGTGACGCCTTTGGTCGCTTTGCCAGTTACCTCTCCGACACTGTTTGTGACCTGTATGATTTTGGATAGCTCATTTAAATTCGACAAACAAGTGTCTTCTGTTGTTAAATCCTGCTTCCACCAATTTCGTCTTATTAGCAAAGCCAGACATTATGTCCCGCATAGAGACCTGGAAAAGCTCATCCTCGCCTTCGTGACATCTAGGTTGGATTACTGCAACTCCCTTTTATTATTTTTTATTTGGCCTGAACTCTACTCTTTTCCATAGACTGCAAATTGTTCAGAATGCGGCGGCTCGTATCCTTACTGGTACGGTGTGTCTCCATAACCCCCGTCCTTGCTGACCTGCATTGTCTTCCCGTTAAGTACCCTATTTAATTCAAAATCCTGCTGCTCACCTTTAGAACTATTAAAAATAAAGCGCCAAGTTACCTCATTGAACGACTTAGATCGGGGTGGCCAGCTCCAGGTCTCAACAGCCGGTGTCCTGCAGGTTTTAGATCTCACCCTGGGTCTCCACACCTGAATCAAATGATTGGTTCATTACAAGGCCTCTGGAGAACTTCAAGACATGTTGAGGAGGTAATTTAGCCATTATATCAGCTGTGATGGATCAAGGACAAATCTAAAACCTGCAGGACACCAGCCCTCGAGGCCCGGAGTTGGCCACCCCTGGCTTAGACCATACACCCCTGCTAGGGTACTAAGATCATCTTCCCAGTCATTTTGGTACAGCCGAGACTGCACGTTTGCCTTGGCTGCCATGAAATAAAATACACTATAATACAATTGTCTTTGACTTTGCACAGCATATAGCAGTGAACATTGCAAACCTTTGCACTGCCGACTAAGCGTGACAAACTTATCGTGGTGTGTTAGCACCCTCTGGTGGGTGAAAACCCTTACACTTACGGTCAGCTGCTTTATGCTCTGTGAAATAACAAATACACATGTACACAACAAAACTTTGATACCAACCTTGTTCCCGCATCAACCTGGCGCTAAGGAACCATTTGTGACACCTTAACTGCCATCTGTTTCCTGTTTCTTAACCGCTGAGAACGCCACATTCAAGCTCGCGCTGTTGCTCTATCGTTTATGTAAACTGACTTACGACACTGTGTAGGTCTATACCTTTTCAAAGTAAAAGCATCAACTGTTTCCAAGCTGAATAGTAAGCACTTATGAACCAATTTTCGATAAAGTAAATATTAATAGGTTATTTACAGCAATAATTACACAGATTTAAATAAATAATTTCACAGAAACTTCATGTCAGTCAGTAAACACAGAAACAGTGACAGACAATCAGATTTATAGATATATGTTAACTCCTAAATTAGATTGTTCAGATAAGGATCTACCAAGACTGTCCTTTCTCTTCACTTCTTCATTTTCTTCTTCTTCTTCTTCCTCAGTAAAGTACAGTATAATGAGTAAAGTATAATACCTTGATGCTTTTTTGCCTTGGTGAATAAAAATGTAAGTAAAAAACAATAAAATGAAATAGCTTGTTAAATTCATTGCAGCAAAATGAAGCAGTGTTAAGTGTTTCAGTGCAACTGATTATAAAGTGTAAATACAACGCATGTTTATCATCAGAAAACTCTTGTTCTCATAAAGAACTGCTATCAGGAAATTTCAGTGAGGTTTTATTACAGACATAGCTCAGCTGCAGGCAGAACAACAGAAGAACTCCAGAATAAACCAGTTTCATCCAGTATTTTACTCCAACCACAGAGCCAGCCTTCATGGTCATTCTCTTCATGTCTTGCAGGAATACAAGACATTATATCAGCAGGGGGAATAACACAGGGCTGTGAATGAGTCCTGTCACTGTGATCAGGCTCCTCCTTCTAATCCACCAACTTAGTGTTGATGAAGACTAAACAGAGAGATCACAGCTTCTTTATACTTGCTGTAGCTCACAGTTACTCTACACTGCAGATATGACGCCTCTGTTCATCTCAGTGCTGCTGGCTGCTATGTGCCTCGGTATGAACACAACTCTGTTTCTTTGATATCAACATTGACGTGATTCTTTAACAGCACACTGATACTGTTTGTTGGTGTTTTACAGAATGCAGAGCACAAAAAGACAACGTGCTGCAAGCAAAAGGAGAAGAGACTGCTGCTGCAGGAGGCACAGTGACACTTGGCTGTCTCTATAACAGCAGCACTACAACAGTTCCTTCTCTCTTCTGGTACAAACAGGATGGAAACAACAGCCCCAAATTCATCCTGAGTCGTGTTAGTGGGGATGATGGAAACACAGCAGCCGAGTTCAAGGAGAGATTTTCCTCCACACTGGATTCCAGCATCAGATCAGTTCCTCTGAAGATCCAGAAGCTTCAGCTGTCTGACTCTGCTGTGTACTACTGTGCTCTGCAGCCCACAGTGACAGGAAACAGCAAAACTCTGCACAAAAACCTTTGGAGCAAAGACAACAGAATACTCCACAACATCCACTAGAGGGAGCCACACACTGTTAAACCTCTCTAGCTTATTAGAATACAGACTACATTCATTTTCATGGATTTACCAACAAAACATTGTTTCTTTACCTTTTTATAAATAAAAGCACATTAAATATAATAAGAATCATCTGAAGTCCCTCAAGAGAAGAAAAGTTCAGAAAGAAAAATACCCTCAGACCACAAATTACATTTTAAATGATTAATACACTACGAGATAAGATAAGATAACCTTTATTAGTCACACGTGGGAAATTTGTTTTGTTACAGCAGAAAGTGCAAAGTTACATCGCAAAATTTAGAAAAACTCTGGAATAACATAAAAATAAGATACTCTACACAATAGAATAGAATAAGATGAAATACTATATACAATCGAATAAAATAGAATAAAATAGAATACAAATGCTATATACAACTGAGTATAATACAACGATGCCAGAAAAGAGTATTGCACTTAGTGTTATTGCACATGTGTGGATGTGAGTGTTGATCAGTTGGAGTCTTTGTTGTGGAGTCTGACAGCAGTGGGGAGGAAAGACATGCGAAATCTCTCCGTCCCACAGCGTGGGTGCTGCAGCCACTGAAGGAGCTGCTCAGTGCTGTCACAGTCTGCTGCATGGGCTGGGAGATGTTGTCCATCAGGGATGACAGCTTAGCCACCATTCTCCTGTCACTCACCACCTACACTGGGTCCAGAGGGCATCCTAGAACAGAGCTGGCCCTCTGGATCAGCCTGTTCAGTCTCTTCCTGTCCCTGGCAGAGATGCTGCTGCCCCAGCAGACCACACCGTAAAAGATGTCATAGAAGGTCTTCAGGAGTGGGTCCTTCACTCCAAACGACCTGAGTCTCCACAGCAGGTACAGCCTGCTCTGCCCTTTGCTGAGGGCGTCTGAATTATGAGCAATGTTCCCTCTAAGCTGCACGTGTGCGCAATTGCTGGCTTGGTCTCTGCGGACAGAAAATCTGCGTTGCGCACAAAAAAAAATCTAACCTGAATTGAAATTAAAATTAAAACTTTAACAATTCTGTTTTGCAGTGTTAGTCAGTGAGTGTCTGGCTGCTCCCGTATGGGATCAGAACGATGCCACCTTATCCCACAGTCCAGCCAATGATGCGATTCACATTCGTATATACGCAGCTAATCAACGTGGTTGACAGGCTATGACGCGTCCTTATCCGCCGACACCGGTGTTTTAGCAAAGCGGCTGATGTGGAGTGAAGCCACGTTAATGACAGCGTGTACAACCATTGGAGATGTGAGCAGGACAGACGGAACAACTGACGGACAAAGTGTGGACTTTATACCAGTTTTTAAACTGTGTTGATCGGCCACGTAAAACCAGAGTTATGATAAAATATCTGCAATGTTTGTTTTCCTTCCTGAATACTGTCGTTGTTTATATTTACTGCGGGAAGAAACGGTAAAAACGGCGTTTTATAAGGAAAACGCTCGAAAGCCTGTGAGCAAAAACAACACCAAAAAAACCCGCCCTTTCCCATTGATCGAAAAATGTACCATGTCGACCAATCAAAAAATGACGCAAGATTACTAATTACTAGAAATCAGATTACTTTTTTCAAGTAACGAGTAATATAAGGGATTACTATTGCAAAACAGGTAATTAGATTACTGTTACTTTCCCATAAACACACTGCGTTACTAAAACCGTGATTTTTTTTGCGAGAGTGTCTCATGACAGTGACGTAAGCGAGTGCGACATTCGTGACAACAGCTGTGTGCAGATCAACAATGGATCATATATCGAGTGCGGAGAGAGTATGAGCGTGCAGCGATTAAAGCGTGGAAGTACTGACCTTACTTTGAGTTTGATTTCATAAATCAAAATAAAGTGACAAAAACATTAGTGTCCGTTTTTCACTGCATGGGAAGAAAACTTCTTTTTACAGCGGAACCCCCCCGCTAAACTTTACGAACAAGCACCGACAGTACGCTACGACAGGAATGGGAAATTTACAGACAAACTTGCGGATTCTTCCACTTCCACTTATTTTATGTGCTGGAATGTGCAGAAAATACGTTTAAATGTTAAACTAATTTCTTCCAGTCAGAGAATGTTGCATATAATTAAATTTTTGCTTGATGCATAAAGTTAAAAGATTAAAACTAATAAAACAAGTTTTAAAAAGAGACTTTTCCATTTGATTACATTTTGTATGATGGATTATGTAGAAAAAGTAGAATTGGGCTGAAAGATCTATCACTTTATCACCTCTTCAGGTTGTAAATCATGTTTTTAAAAAGTAACTAAGTAATTAATTACTTTTGAAAATAAGTCATCAGTAAAGTAACAGGATTACTTTTTTGAGGAAGTAATCAGTAATTAGTTACTGATTACTTTTTTCAAGTAACTTGACCAACACTGCTCACAATACAAGTCAGAGCTTTATATATATATAAAAGAAAGTTGTGTTTTAAAAATTGGAGTTCAAGTTATTTTTCCTTCCAATAGTTAACATGCTGCACAGGTCATGAACAAGATTTTTTTTTAAATTTTCATTGTAAGAGTGATAAAGCAGGTAATTAAAAGTAGTCTAACATAAATGCTGTAATTTGATTATTTTAATAAACATGTAACTTGGATGGATTCGATGCTGGCGTGACCACAGTGCACACGTCTGCTGTTGCTCACAGTGGTCCAAGGGACGCTCAGGGAGTTTGTGTGTTCGCTCAGACACATGAAACATTAGAGGGAACATTGATTATGAGTCCAGTCCAGTTTATTGTTCGGATGAATATCAAGGTTCCTGTAGCTGTCCACAGCCTCAATGTCCCAACCTTGAATGTTTAGTGGTTGCAGTCAAGGATAAGGAACCATCTCTGTTTCAACCTGAGATGCAGACAAAGCAGAGTTGTTCCTAAGAGCCTGCGCCTTGGATCCACTGTCAGGGGATACAGAGCGGACTTGATTCTACGGAGAGCACAAAATCAGCTTCTAAGTGAAAGGATAAGACAGGTCCATTTCACTATAGATCCCTCCAGAGCAAGATTAGCCAGACTCTGCAGGAACTGGAAACCCTTCTACCCTCTCCAATTTTAGAAGAGGTTTACAAGTTTGTGGACAAGGCTCAGCGGGCCCAACACTCTAAAGGAAAAGAAAGACAACGCAGGAAATTCCACACCTTGCCTTCAAAAACACACACTCCTCAGTCTGAATCCACACAACTCAGAGAAGAACACACACCTGAGGACAGAATCCTTAGACTACGATGACCTGGATGACTGAGAACCTTCACAGACAGTCGAGGATGTTTGTGCCTGCAGAAGTGTACCACCAGCTCCTTGGTTTTACTAGTGTTGATCTGGAACGTGCCAAAACTGTTGAAATTTGTCAGACATGCTCTCCATCAATATGAGAAAGCAGCCCTGTTATTGACACATGACTTCTTCCTTTCATTTAATCTGATATTGTAACAGAACCTGCAAGGCACACAGGGAGACACGGCCAAAGCCAACCATCCACAACTAATGGAAATGATCAGTGGGAACCAGCAACAAATAAATTCATCCAGTTGTTGATGTTTTTTTGAGGATATAGACATCGAAACTGATCTAGAAGTACATTTTTCTATTCAGTAATACATAAATGAAAACAATAAAAGTTGTTTTCTTTGTGATGCTTTAGGCAGTAAGAACTATATTTCATGTATTTACTTGAAATAGTTCCTCTATTATTGCAGGGTCTACCTTACAATGTGCTGTATAAAAAAATGAATTGACCTGAATTCCATCTCTAGTTCATTTAAGTACACAGTTTGGGTGAGGTTGGGATACAGCGACTAAACCATTTGTATAGATCTTCACATATCCTCTGCCAGAAGCTCTGGACAGGCATTCAAGAACAAAAAGCATGGATATAGTTCTCAATGGTATTGCCTTTGCAGTGGGTGCATGTTTGAGTCTACAAGAACCATTTGTCCTGTATAGTGTCGTCTGTGGAGAGTTTTTGTATTATATGAGTCGTAAGATGGGGCTTTTAGTACTTTTGAAGGTATGTAAGTATATTTGTGTCCAGAAGTATTGATCTGGATTCATGGAATGGTCCACAATCACCAATATTTAACTTCTACATTTTCAATAACAATTTGGGAATAAAGAAATTAAAATAAATTAAAATTATGTTAGCCAGATGGGTATTTCTAAATTCAGTTGATTGAGATTAAAAGTGACGAGTGTTGGTGTGGTTCAGTGGGTGAATGTGAGGCCGTGCTGGACATGGACGTGCCTGAAGGCTCACAGGCAGCTTGGCAGATGGCTGGAATTCCAGGACCACACTGTTCCAAAAAATAGTAATGTCAAAGTATCTCACTGTATATTTTACAGTTTTGTACTGTCTTTCTAGAATATCATTAAATTTACATAAGCAGACTGTGATTTTACATGTCAAAGGTAAAATAACATAACATCACTGTAAATATAGTAAAACACAATTTACTTTTTTAAAATATATTTTTAGTACATGTGCATATTTAGATTGTAAAAATACATTCAGAAATGTATCATAACTTCACAAATATTTCTCTGTTATGTGAGAGAATGATCTGTTAAATTCAAATGTAATACTATGGAAAAATATATAAAATGATCGAAAATCAATGAGTATAATCAATAATTAAACAGTATTTTAATTATAATTGTGCTGAAAATTTCATGTCATCTAGGTCTGATTCAATAATTCAGAGGTAACAGGTGAAAATATAATTAATAGGAATAAAAACTTAAAAAAAACATTGCACGGCCACGCTGTGCTAATTATATATTTAAAAAAAGAAATGTAGAGGCAGGAATTGCAATTAATATAAATCTCAAAGTATTCCCAACATTCCTGAACAGAAATAGGCCTCTGCACCTGGGGTGAGGGTGTGGCCATGACAACAATGTGACATGCCATTGGATGTTGGGACACATAATAACATGACGCTAAGCATCGGCCAATGAACGTGAACTAACAACCACAAGGTCGCGGCTGCACTGCAGGAATAAATCCTAATATAAAAGTATTTTACTGCATTTCACAGTTTTGTTCTGTTCTGTTCTTCTAAAATATCATTAAAGTTACGTAAATAGACTGATTTCACATTTCAAATGTAAATTAACATTAAATCACTGTAATGCAATAAAACATAATTGTCATGATTATTAAATGTATCTGTCTGTACATGTGCATATTTAGATTGTTAAAATACATTCACAAATGTATCAGGATTTCACAAATATCTGTCCGTTATTTGAAAGATTGAACTGTTGAATTCAAATGTGATGCTATGGAAAAGTATATATATGATTCCTATAAGCTTGTGTTACATCACATAAGTATTATAATTGTTGCTATTTAGGGCGATCGTGGCTCAAGAGTTGGCAGTTCGCCTTGTGATCAGAAAGTTGCCGGTTCGAGCTTCGGTATTGTGTCCGTGGTCAAGACTCTTCACCTACTGGTGATGGCCAGAGGGGCCAATGGTGCAATATGGCAGCCTCGCCTCTGTCAGTCTGTCCCAGGGCATGCGATGCATTATTATTAAAACCAACTGTTGACTGTATATTTCTGAACATTTACATATTATGATTCATATTGCCACATTCATTGACCTTGTTTATAGGTAATTTCATTGTTTGATCACGTTAAAAAGTTCCTAATTTAATGTCTAAAAGCACTTGAAAAGGCAGAACCCCATGTGAAATTAGCACAACAAACTGTATTGTCATTACTGGAAATAACCGTATTTTTATGAGGAAGTTATTTTCTGTTATTTTACGGTGGTATTTTGGCGCCACAGCTGCCAGAATATTGTGCTTTTTACAGTGTAGCTAACATTAGTTGGAAGGAACACTGAAATACTGGAAGAGGTCACAGTTTCAGGCTGTTTGTGTCCTGCTTCACTGTCTTCATGGGACTGCCAGTGTCAAAGTTTGAACTAATAGATCGTTTTCTTACATATTTTTAAGATGTTTTTTTTAACAGTGCAGACGAGGCATGACGAGACGAGACAGGAGGGCCCGCTGACCTCTGGCAGAGATGGCGCAGGACCGGACAGCGTGCTGACCGCTGGTGGAGATACAGCTTGACCAGATGGCAGCGTGGCAGTTGCCAGTTCAGCTAGTGGTGGCATGGCAGCCATGGCTGGTTGAGATGGTGTTTGAGTTTGCAGTTGAGAGTGGAGTGGCTCTCCTGAGCCCCCAGCGGAATCAGACGGCTGCACACCAGTTTTATTTAATATCATCTATCGTCCACCTGGGCCTTACACAGAGTTTCTCTCTGATTTCTCAGACTTTTTATCTGATTTAGTGCTCAGCTCAGATAAAATAATTATTGTGGGTGATTTTAACATCCATGTAGATGCTAAAAATGACAGCCTCAACATGGCATTTAATCTGTTGTTAGACTCAATTGGCTTCTCTCAAAACCCACCCACCACTTTAATCACACTCTAGATCTTGTTTTAACATATGGCATAGAAACTGAACATTTAACAAATGAGTTTTTAAACCAGCAGAGATGTAGGATGTGTATAAAAAAGTGTGGACAAAGTATTTACAGCATGAATCATCTGTGGACTGAAGCAGCACAGAGCTGAAACATGAGCTCCCACCTGAAAGTGAAGATGCTGCTACTAGTGTGTGAAGCAGGAGGAAGTGAGAGAAGTTCAAATCCAGATCAGAGAGGAGGAGGAGAGATTCAGGGAGGAGCTGAGCTGTTACTGAACTAGAAGAGAGAGAAACCTCCACATTCAACAGAGTTCAACACAAACCATAAACTTTACCTTCATTCAACATGTTGTCTTTGGACTATTTTGCACTTTCTTTACTGCTTCTCACCATTCTAACAGGTACGTTACAATATGTGTGTTTAAAGAAACACATTTGAATTGTGATGATTTATAAAAGAATAAAACATGTTTCTGTTCCTTTAGGTGTCAGCTGTGAAGATCTCACTCCAACCAACAAAGAAGTGTTCAGTGTAAAAGGCAGCACTGCTACTCTGTCCTATAGATACTCCAAAGCTGCTGATGGGAATGATTATTTCTTCTGGTATCGACAATATCCTGGAAAACCACCAGAGTTCCTGATCTCTCACTTTGGAACAGGAGAGAAAATGTCAGATCCAGTCCCTGGAATAACTTTTAATGTGAGTGGAGACAAAACACTGATGACTCTTCAGATCTCCTCTGCTGCAGTGACAGACTCTGCTGTGTACTACTGTGCTGTGAGGCCCACAGTGACAGGAAACAGCAAAACTCTGTACAAAAACCTTTGGAGCAAAGACAACAGAATACTCCACAACATCCACTAGAGGGAGCCACACACTGTTAAACCTCTGATTCTTGTGTCATTGGACTGATGACAAAGACAACAGAGAAATGAAGCAGTAAAGATCAGAGACAGAGACAGAGCTGCTGTGGAAGCACAAAACTATTTGATTGGCTGAGCTATTAAACTGGCCCCGCCCACTGAAGTTGAGCTCATCCAATGACATTATTTGTTGGTCATTGTGCTGCAGTGGAAGAACATTGTTCATGTGCTGTCTGTCTGGCTTTAATAACTCCAAAGACATGTTGCTGCACCTCTTTTTGCTTCTATCTCACATTATAGGTGAGTTTAAGAACAGGGATTAAAGTTTAGTTGAAGCTGCTGCATTAAGCAGATATACAGACTGCATTTCACTACTTTTCTTCTTTCTTTTTCCAGGACTAACAGCTGGAGACTCAATCACTCCTCAACAACCTGAAGTCACTAAAACAGAAGGAGAATCTGTCACACTCACATGTAGCTATGAGACAGATGCAGGTGTTGCTGACCTTTACTGGTACAGACATGATTCTGACCTTCAGGCTCCTCAGTTTATACTCTGGAAAAGAGGAAAGGGGGGGACATCTGAATATATTCTTGATAAACGATATAACTCAGAAACATCAGATCGATCAACTAATCTGACCATAGCAGCCCTAACCCTGGCAGACACAGCTCTCTACTACTGTGCTCTAGAAACACAGTGATACAAAGTGTAGAAGAGGCTGTACAAAAACCTGAACACAGATATCTGACTACTCTTCAAAGAGGAGGGAAGTGGTATTCAAAGCACAGCTTCATATCAGATGGATTCTGCTAATTCCTGTTTTATCAGAGTCACTGTGGTTACAGCTGCTAATGAAACACTGTGGGAGGATTCACATGAGCAGCAAATCCACATCAACCACAAACCAACTGCAGGAACGTTCAGACACAATAAAAACTGTCAAACATCAAAAGCTGCTCATTTACACTATTTTATATTTAGTGGATGAGGACATGCAGAAATGCAGCAGAAGCAAAATAAACAGAGTAACAGAGGTTTATCTCTTTAAGGTAAAATCTCTCACATGAAGCTAAAAGTCCAACCAGGAAGACCATCTCATGCTTGTTCCATTTATTCTCTTTGAACTCATCACATCAGATGATGATGCTCTCCTTCAGATTTGGTGAAAACATCAATGTCCTGCTCTCATTTCTCAAAGTCTCCCCCTCTCTGCTGTTCTTAGTTTTCATTTCAGTGTCAGATGGATGCAGCCCTCCCCCCCCCCACACATTTCATCAGGACCAGAGTCTGTGGGTCCTTCCACTGAGTTCTTCAGCAGTCCTGCTCCACCACCAGGCTCCCTCTGATCTAAACACTGAGGACCGCTCACACATTTCTGCAGCAGCAGGGAGAGTTTCCAGTCAGCAGAGTTCATGAGTTCACATATTTTCTTTCACAGGAACTGCAGCAACATTTCAACATCACATCCTCTTTAGATTTTATAATCTTACAGAGATTATAAAAGACAAAAGTATGACTTTGGACGCAGGATTACACAATAGCAAACTTTAAATCTGATGAACCAGCAAAGACAGACTCGACATAGCTGCTGTAAACCAAGAAGAAAACACATGGAGGAAACCTGACAGCATTACTGTATATGTGTGAAACCAACAAGGCAAAACAAGCACAGAGTAAACATCCAATTTATCAGGAAGTGGGGACAAGGAAAGCACTAGAAATGAAGAGGATTAGGTAGACGGGGAAGCATCAGAAACATGAGGAAATAGTAAAGAGAAGAAAAACAGGAGAAGCTGTGAATGTGACAACCTGTGAGATTTGAACTAAAGACATGCTGGAACAGTGGGGACGAGATTTTCTCACCTTATTGTTTTGTACAAGAATATTTAAGGCATTCACACAGCTCAGTTAGATGTGGTCAATATAATGTGACTGGTACATGGTCAATGAACCTGATGGAGGAAATCAGAGATGACCCGGAGCCTGCGAGCAGAACCAGGTCCTGCATTTTTAGCTCCTGAGCTTGATACAAGCAGCAGAAATTAACAGTTGGTCTTCTTTCTTTTAAATTCATAATCTTTTGACAAACAAACATTTGTGTTAGTTGAAATTTGGCGGCTCAAACTGGTGCTGCTTGAAAGCTAACTCTTGGTCTGGTTTATGTCCCGAGTCTAACACACTGATCATGAGGAAGTTTTGGATTTTTAATGAAGGGTTTTCCCCTGACGCTGCTTCTTCAGGAAATCATCTGATCTACACTTATTATCTGTCCTAATGCAACATTTACCTGCAGGCCAGGTTTGACACAGCATTGCTGAGCGGCCTCATTCTTCTGCTGGGAGTCAAAAAGAAAACGATCTATTAGTTCAAACTTTGACCCTGGCAGTCCCATGAAGACAGTGAAGCAGGACACAAACAGCCTGAAACTGTGACCTCTTCCAGTATTTCAGTGTTCCTTCCAACTAATGTTAGCTACACTGTCAAAAGCACAAAGCTTCCATCCAACAACCAAACACAAGCCCAGGTTTGGTGCAAAAGTGCAAATAGCCAGAACCCGTTCCAGGGAAGCAACTCTCCTGTCCACCAGCAAAAATCCCAACATAAAGGCATCAAGCTGGGGGAAACAGATGTATCCACCCTGGTTATCGCCAGGGCCTCCAACTTTGGCTGCCACCTAACCCACACTCTCTGTGGAGCCCCTCCCCTGGGCCTGGTCCAGCTTAGAGCCTCAGAAACCCCATCCCACGTACCCAGACATGGTCCACTGGTCAATGCAGCATGGATGTCTTCTGATTCATTCTTAGTCTTACCCCTCACTCAGGACCAGTGTGCATATAGGGACCCTGCCAGGGGCAAATTACCATTGAAAACAGAGCTCCTGGTATCATTTGGCACCATATCCCTCCACCATGATAAGGTGGAGATTCGTGGAGGAACATTACATCAAGTAGTTCCTGAATTATCTCTAAACATGTCCATGAGTTAATCAGTGAAGAAGCAAACGTATCACCTGTGTAAAGGAAAGCGAGCCTCATTCCTGTGTTTGTTCTGGCATATTGTGAAACCAGTTCGGTGAGTTTCTTTTCAGGAAACTGGAAACCTCCCAAACAGCCAAAGCAAAACCAGTTTGGTCCAAAGAATTCAGCCTTCACGTTATCATGAAGAAGAACAATTCTAACTAGATTCCAGCTCAGTATAAAAGAGCATCCAGTCAGTCAGTCAGTCAGCAGGTGTTTCCAGTGCAGGTACAGTTGAGTCCTTCTTTTCTGAGCAGTCTGAGCTCTTTAATCAGAGGACAACCAGGACTCAGCATCTCTGCTGTAAGTCTCTGATTCTTCATTTCTCATTTGTCTTAGCAGCAGCAGCAGATGTTGTTTCTGTTTTACTTTGAAGAAGGTTTTTCTTTCATCTGTCACATCAGAGATGGAGGATGTTGCAAAGAAAGAAGACATGAGAGGAACATGATTATTTTGTTTTCTTATTGTGAAACATCTTGGGACAGAAATGACATTATTCAGATTTTATGTCAGTGAAAGTGTTAAGTTTGCAGTACTGTGGTAAAGCTGAGAGGGGTAAACTTGGACTGGTGAAGAGTAGCTGAGCTGTTTGCATACATTTAATCAGAGATTGTTTAACTGTAAGGTGCTGTTTGAGTTAATTCACCAAATTCTAGGTTTTGCGGGTTTTCGTAGTGGCTGGAAGCTGGAAATATGTAACATCTGAATTCGGTCGGCTAAATCCACAAAGAGCAGCTTCAGCTGATCACAACCTGGATACAAAGAAAACCTGAGTGGAGCTTCCAGTACAGGGTCTCATTTCCAAGTCGCCCACGCTGCCCCACTGCACCTGGGCTTAGAGTTTCCCCACCTGCCAAATCTCACTTTGATGCCTGATTAGGATCCCGTGTGTCTACATTCAATAGTCTTCAGGTTTATTAGGCTCAAGTCTTATTATCTATTAATCAGTATCAGCAATACATTTTCTCATTAATATTTTTAAAAATCAGTCCTGAATAATCCACAAGAAGCAGAGATGATGTGATGCACAGTGAAAATCCCAAGAGCTGATGTGATGTGACACATTCTGTCCCTCCAGCTCAACATGTCCTCTGATTTCTTTCTAGGTCAGAGATGGAGACGTGGACAGACAGTCAGGGTAAAAAAGTATGTTATTGTATGATTCATATGAGATATGTTGATTGTTTGATCTTAGCCTCTTGTAGTAACTTCCAAACCAATAATAATAATAATTACTGCAAATGACTGCATAAAAAAATCAGCTTGTGTTAAAATAATCTGAAGAGTTTCTGTTTGGTCTCTCAGATTTACCCAGTGACTCAACAATCACAGTCAAATCGCATCGCCCTGCTGATCAACATTGAAACGTTTAATACAAGTTTATACAAATGTAGAGCTGCGAAAGATGAGAAAGTCATGCAAAGTCTACTTCAAACTCTTGGATATGAGGTAGTGAGATGTGGGGACATCACTGCAAAGGTAACTTTTAAAAGCAGAAAATGTTTCTTCACTTGCACCCAGTTTTACAAACTGGTTAAATGATCCAGTGACGGATTTCTTCTCACAGATGATCGATAAACCTCTGAAAGAATTTTCTGAACACCCAAAACTGGCCCTCACAGACAGTGTGTTTGTGACTTTGGTGTGTTATGGAGGCACGGGAACTGAGGAGTTTGAAATTGACCAAATCTTTCAGCACTTAAACTCAAAGAACTGTCCTGCACTGAAGGACAAACCAAAGATCGTCATTATTCACGCCTGCAGAGGAGGTGATTCTCATCTGTCCTCACACACCCAACAAACAGCATGAATGAATCTTCAATGAATTTACTGTTAATATTTGTTCATTTGAAAAGGTAAAAGATCGACACGTTTCAGTAAGTCTGTGTGTTTGTTTCAGTGGGGGAGGAATCGGTGGATTTACTTGATAGGACACAATTTGTGCCCACAGACGACATCGAATCTCTGTCAGTGAACTCTGTCAAAGGTCCTCGGACACACAATGAAAAGGATTTCATCATTTTTCATTCCAGCACCACTTGTAAGTGCACCACCCTCCAATAAGTAACATTTAGAACAATCAAACACCGCCTAACTACAGATATGATCTGGTTCTGTTTGCTTGCAGACACAGGTTCATACACTCATGAAACATACGGTTCTGCCTTCATCCAACACATCTGTGAGGCTGTCAAAAAGCACTGCCTTAGAGATGACATTGAGGAAATATTCAGAACGGTAAGTTTGGCAAGTGGAATATATGGAATACACAAATACATACGACAAGAGGCTATCTATCTATCTATCTATCTATCTATCTATCTATCTATCTATCTATCTATCTATCTATCTATCTATCTATCTATCTATCTATCTATCTATCTATCTATCTATCTATCTATCTATCTATCTATCTATCTATCTATCTATCTATCTGTGTGTGGAATCATGTTAAGTGCAGTCTAACCAACAGGTCATGCAAAGCTTTGAAGAATTCCCATCTGAGCAGATGCCAACCAAAGAGAGAGACACTCTGACAAAGCGCTTCTACGTGTTTCAAAGTTAGTGTTACAGGTTTTTGATGTGACTTTAAGATATTGTGTTGTTTTGGGATGACAGGACACACGAGACTGCATGAAATGTTCAGTCTGGTTTATTCACATCGATGAGCGACTGATGGAACTAAAGAGCAATGATGATGATGATGATGAACAAAACAGAAAAGCATCCCACAACATTACAGTTTTTCTCAGTCGCTTTGGTGCGTTTCTCAGATCAGAATTGAAATTCTCATAACTATTAGTTCAACCTCCACAACACTCAGTCATTTGTGCACATCATAGTAGCAATTTCTCCTCTCTCTGAACAAACTGCAAATGATTTTGGACATGAATCAGTTGCTTCCATACATTTCCCTGCTGCTTTCTGACATTTCCATTTGCTTATGTCATGTCAGTCAAAAGTAATCATACCTATGGATGCTGAATAGTCGTTCCCAATAAAACTAATAGTCATACATCCATTGCTTGAGTCATCACACACAAAATTGTTGAACTAGTTATCACATGCCAAATATTGGCCATCTGTCAAGCAAATCCTATACCTTTCTGTATCATTGTTCCTGGAAATGTCTCCGAAATTGAACAATTGATCTCGGGTGAATTACAGCTGTCACTCATGAGGAGGCGTGTGAAAGTTTAGTTGTAACCAATGACAAACAACTTGTTCACTGTCAATTATGGATGAATCCTGTGAATCCCCAATTGGCAAGCATATATAAACTGCGCAGGAGCTAGTGTGTACCATTTCTACACTTCTGTGACACAAAATGGAATGTCAGCACCGTGGAAGAGGGGTGAAGATGCGGGGAGGAAGGGGAAGGGGAAGAGGGAGAAGAGGCAGATATAGGCGGATTCCCAATGAAATAAGGGCTACAATTGTGGACCATGTTGTCAATCACAGCCTCACCATGGAGGAGGCTGGTCGAAGGGTGCAACCCAATATTGGAAGAACTACTGTCAGTTCAATCATTCAAACATTCCGTAGGGAAAACAAGTATGCAAACAGTAATACACTGTACTGTACTGTACCATCTCAGACACATCACATGTTATTGTACTGTATTTGCAATTTCACAAAAAGTTCACTCTGCACCACATAGGATTGTAAGACAACCTCGCGGAGGCGGAAGAGGGCCCCTTCTTACCCCACAGCAAGAAGAAGCCATTTGTGCAATGGTCATTGCAAACAATGCAATAAAGCTGAGAGACAAAGCGCTGTCATAGAGAATTACACGGTATTTGGCAATATTGAATCTGTTCCAATTTCAACAATTGACAGAGTACTCAAGACAAATGAAATCCACATGAGCAAATGGCCCTGCTAGCAGCCATGGATGCAGCATGTGACGACATCACAGCAGGGTCCTGCAGAGGATGGATTCGCCACTCCAGGAGATACTTTCCTCGCTGCATTGCGAGGGATAACATCTGTTGTGATGTAGATGAAAATATGTGGCCAGACAGACAGGAACGTCTGGATGTGCCAGAATGATTTACTGTACTGTTACATGTGCTGTTTATTGTTCACATTAGTGCACAGCTCTACCAAATGGGTGATTTTATGTTTACATGTATTCTACAGTGAACAGGTGACTGTAGCATATTTTTCTTTTGCACACTTCTGTAGGATTACAAACACTTCTACACAATGGAAATGTGAAACGTACGTATTCAGTGTCTCAGTTACTCCCAAGACTCCCATAACATCTACAGTGACTTCACTGCACATTTCAGATGGCTGTACAGGTAGGCCATAGTGCTGTCGTCAGCATTTTCAGGTGTCACCAATTGTTTTTGCAATGGGAAACACTGAAATTATAAACTGTCATAGTGGAAACATGACAATGCCATTTGACTATCTTGTTCATAAAGATGGTGTCAAGACTTTTCATTTTGATGGCACTGACAGTTTCATTGACATGGATACTTGCTTTTGAGGTATGGATAATCAATTCTGTGCATGTGACGTGCTTTTGCAGGCTATCCACTAGGTTTTGCAGTTTGCACTAATTGTTTTGGGAAATGCACTAACTGCTGTGCAAATGTTAATGGTGTTCTGAGGAACGCACCAAAGCGACTGAGAAAAACTGTAATTTCCCCGTGGACAGTTCTGTGTGGCATCAGTCCATATGAGAGTCCTCCATGATCCCACAGGGCTTCAATAATGAGGTCCAGGCTCTGAGGAAGCCGGTGCATAGCTCACAGTGTTTCATTGTGTTTGTGTTTCATTGTGTTTGTGAAGTTCACCTGATCGACACACCAGCTGTCAACAACTGTACCATCCGTGCTCCAGTTATGTTGAGTCTTCCCAGGCACCTCAACCCCTACTCACATCTTGCGTCTCAATGGGTCACATGATAGAGTGAGGCAAGGTTTCACCATAGTTTCATCCAAAAGCTCTGCTGATAATGACCCACACCTTTTTTTATAACTTGGATCTTGTGATGAGGCACATGATCAATAGTGTGCCTATGATCCTCTTAAGTGGACAACTCCCACTAGAGTTTAAACACCAAAGGAGAAACCTCTTCAAAAAGCTTCATGAGGTCCAGTCGCCGTCTTCCAAAGCTGCTTAGATCGAATAAACGGTAAATGGACTGGTTCTTATTTAACTCAACACAACGTGCCTCATTCACCTTTTCTATATAAGAGCTTTCTATCTAACATGCACACATATTTATATTCTGATGGATGCGTTGAATCCATCAATCTTCTTCAGTAGTTTATGTAGACTAAAAATGACCATGACAAGCAGGACGAATGTCAGCACATCAAAGTCTCTTGGTGGCTTTACTGCTTCCACTCAACTGATATATGAGGAAAAAACACTTTGACTTCCTACTTTTGTTCTGTTTCATTCAAAAAAACAAAACATGTAGGTGTTGTGAAAATTGTAATATTTGATTTTAAAAGAGCAATTCTGATTCAAGATGCACCTGAAGAAGTGAAGCAGTGGTCTGCAGGAAAGGAGTCTCTAAACAGGTATGAACAGATCCCTTCACTCAGCCTGTTTGTTTTATGCAGATGTAAGAGCTACATGAAGTCTTCCCTCTGTGACAGTATGAGTGATGATGTCCATGTTAGCATGTTGCCAACGACTGTGCTGGTTTGACCCCTCCTCTCCCTGCAGGGTGGAGCCTGATGGCGTCCGACGGGTGAGCTCGGATCTGAAGAAGTGTACGTTTGATTTTATGATGATTCTTGGAAACAAATCCAACCGTCTTTAAACTACTGTGTCGCTCATTCATATCTCTGATATCAGGAGTCACCATCAAAGAGCCGATCAACGAATAGATGATCGATCAATAACTGCAGCTGGATTTATTTGTTCTCTCTATCAGATTCCTATCAACTCACAATCGACCCAAACACAGTATACAAATGGATCCAGCTGTCTGACAGCAACAGAGAGGTGATGCGTTTGAATGCACAGCAGCCATATCCTGATCATCCAGAGAGATTTGACCGCCCTCAGCTGCTGTGCACAGACGGGCTGACTGGTCCTTGTTACTGGGAGGTTGAGTGGAGTGGATATGTTTCTATAGCAGTGAGCTACAAAGGAATCAAACGGAGAGGACACAGTGATGACTGCTTGTTTGGACTGAACAGTCAGTCCTGGAGCCTGGACTGCTCTTACTCTTACTCTGTCTTGCACAATAACACAGAAACCTTCATCCCCAAAGACGTTGTCTCCAACAGAGTAGCAGTGTATGTGGACCATCCTGCCGGCACGCTGTCCTTCTACAATATCTTCTTGGACTCTCTGATCCACCTCCACACCTTCAACACCACATTCACTGAACCTCTGTATCCTGGATTTGGAGTCTGGTCTCATAATTCTTCAGTGAGAATAATGAAGCCGGTCCATGTGCACTGCTCTCCTCCAACAGAGTAGCAGTGTATGTGGACCGTCCTGCCGGCACAGCAAACAACCTCTATCCTGGATTTGAAGCTTGGTTTCATAATTCTTCAGTCAGTCTGTGCTTAGTTCAGTATAAAACTCTGAGAAGCACTGCTAAATAGACCTTTCAGTCTGCATCTTGCACTCAAAAACACTTTCAGATTCATGGATTCAATGATTTAATGTTTTAAACTCCTCTAAATGATTCCTTCTTAATTTCAATCCGTTGAAGATTGAAGCTTCCAGCAACCGTAGAGTGTGAGCCAGGGTCCAAGCTGGACAGGTCACCAATCTGAGACAGGGCTGACATTAACTTCATTCCACTAACTGCATGTCTTTGGACTGTGAAAGGAAGCTGGAGCACCCAGAGAGAATCCAAACAAACAAGCTGAGAACATACAAACTCCACACATGAAGGTGAAGTTGGACTCGGGACTTTGTTGCTGTGAGGTGACGGTGCTGACCTCTGCACCAAAGCTCTTCTGACATGGGGCTGAGAAAATATTTTGCACTGCTGATCAGAAAGAGAAATTCCTGCAATCATATGAAGTCCAGATATGTAATAGTCATTAACATGATCAGAGCCACGAGTGGTTTTAATCTCAGGAAGTTTATACAACAACTTGTAGCACCAACTGTAGTTAAATGAGGCTGCACAACATGAAATGCAGACTACAGAATTTCACTTTAATAATACTGAATGAGAGGAGCAGCAGCTAAGTCGTCTACATAAACCTGGAACAGTGTTTATTGATAGGCTGCGGACACTGCGCTGGTTGCCTGGGGTCAGGAAACTCTCAGGGTTTGCCTGCTCTCGTTGTGCCTAACTGAGCTAGTCTGGGTAAACAGGCACAACATTCACTGGCTTCATCTGGACTGAACCACGGGGAGAACCGGTGACAAGAACACTCTTCCTCCTGGAAGAGGGAGCATGGCTCCTCATCCTCCCACCACAACCACACCAATGATGAAGCTGGTTCATTCATGGAACTGTCTGGAATGCCGAATAACAGGAGCTCTTACAAGCTGGGCACCAGCGTCACAGCTTGAATGCTGGGTGGCAGCGGTGATGGTGGTGACCTGGGTGACCGGTGCAATAAGACTGCTGACTAAGAAGGCAGCAACAGACGAACTCCAGAAAACTCATCTCCAGTCAACCAGGGAACACATGATGGTAGGTCAACATAGACTGACACAGACACTGAGGAATAAACAGCACTATTTAAACACCCGAGGGTCAGAGGCATCAGGAGAAACAAGAGTGTAACAAGACGCAGGTGAGGATCATCAGAAGCAATGAGACAGAAGGTAAAACTAGACCAGCAACCGTCAGGACGTCAGAACCTTTAACTAGGGGAGCTGACACGAGAGGACACGATCGGAAAGGGAACAAATTAAACTCTGAACCAGGTGAACAACATTACTGCAAATACTTTGTGTTACAAATATTTTTCAGAGTCACCTATTTTAATGCAGCCCCTCACTCTGACAGTGTAATTTCACAGGATTAACTAATTTATTTGGATCACGTTTGAAATGTCATGATTTTTGCTGTAGATTAACAGATGGGAGCATTCAGACCACTGCAGTAGCAACAACCAGTTCAGTCAGCGCTACTTTCTCCTGAGATGAAGCCAAAATGTTCCTTTCTTTCTTTCCGTGTTTAGAAGCATCTGGACCTGCTCGTCATCACTCGTGTCCACTTCTTACACTTACAGTGCATTTTTGAGGAACACCTTTACTGTGTATATATCACGGTTATTATAGTGAACTAATATAATCTGCATGTGAAAAGCCTTTTGGTTAACTAAAACAAAAATAAAAACTAGACCTGAAATTATTTTGTGAACTTGGAAAAAAGAAAGATTAACGGTGGAAATCCCCGTAGTTTCAATATTTGTGAATTTGATCAAAACGTTCAGAATGTGCTTTATGAGGCTTTATGTGACGTTTGCCATCCAGGCAATAATAATTAATAAAGACTAAAACTAAAACAGACAATGACAGTTAAAAATAAATATTCTTAAACATTGCAAACTAAACTGAAATGATTCAACTCAATCTAAAAACTTATTAAACCTACATTGAATTAAAAGCCAAATGTGATGGTCTCTGTCGTCTCCGGCTGATTTCTCGGTTTGTTTGCTGTCTGTCTCTCGACTTTAGTTTTCTCTCTCTCCTCTGTCTGTGTTCCTTTGTTGTTGTTTGTGTTCCTTTGTTGTTGTTTGTGTCATTCTTCACTGGACTGTTGAATTAGTGAAGCCCTGGCTCCTCCTGCTCAGTGTTTGTGCTGCTTCTGATGCTTCAAGATACTTGCTGTGTGTTTCTTCTGTGTAGACTTCTGGTTTTGATCTTCCCAGGTGTGTGGTGAGACAAACCCTGAGTTGAGAGTGTTGTGTGGACTCCTTTCCTCCCTGGAGTCCCTGGAGCACTATACGCCTCCAATGAACTTTACAAATCATATATTTGAGTCCAACCTGCCTACCAACACAGATACAAAAAGTCAAAATATGTAATGTAAAGCCTTAAGACTGCATTATAATAAACAACTAAATGTTCCAAAATGCAAAACAGAACTACGAATGTTGAACAACCTTAAAAGTTCAAACATTATTAATCGCACCAAATTCCAACAACAGTCCCCTCAAGGTGCTTTATATTGTGAGGTAGACCCTACAATAATCAGACCCAAGATCATGTGCAGCCGATATTTTACAGAATCTGTCCTCTGTGTTGGAAAGGCTGTCAACTGTGTGTGGGAGCCCCCTTGTGGCGAGAGGGCACAGGTGCACTATTGAACACATGTTCCAGGGATCAGAGTTTGAGCGGACTGACTCAGCGGGGGATGTCGACACACAGTGTGAGTCGTGCGCGTTGCTAAAGAACTGAGTGGACGTGGAGCCCTGCCTGGAAAGGACAGCTTTAGTCTTTTAGGCATTTAGTGGATGTAGAAGTGCAATGTGTATTGGCCTGTTCAACTGTGTGGCTAGTTCATGCTGCTAACGTTGTACACAATAATAATACTGCACACTTTGCATTGATCCCCGTGGGGAAATTCACTCAGTGAAGCAGTGGGCAGACACCAGTGCAGCGCCCGGGGAGCACTGTGTGGGGATGGTACCTCGCTTAGGGGTACCTCAGGGTAGCCATTCAGGGGATTCGAACCCCTGACCTTACGATCATGGGGCAACCGCTTTGGTTGATTGGCTGTTTTGTGTTGTTGGGTGTATTGGCAATTAATGTCATGGACTGTAAGGTTTTCTGAGTAGTGCATGGAGATCTTCATATCGGACTTTCCATTTGTAGTTCTGGTTAGACTGGAAGAAAGCTCATGAATCTTAATTCATGACTTAAATGTTTGTTATATTCAGTATTTTGTATATGTTCTGCTCTTGTTAGCTAACAGCTAACCCCCCCCCCACCTACGAGTTCTTGTACATCCTCTGAAAGCCTGCGGTTGCATTACTGTGCTGCTGTGCTGCGCTGTTAAGCTACAGAATCACAGTAAAGACGGAATAACCTTATTTGTGCGTCCTGTGTGTTCTGACCGACACCGCAAGGTGAACACCACTGCTATTCAGCCAACGCCGATACAGTCCTGGGTTCAACCCAAATTAACTCAGAATCAGAACAGAAGCAGAAAGAATGGCTTCTAAGTACACAGCAGATTGTCTCTCTCACTCACTGTCTGACTGCTACAACTATCACAGCCGAACATAAAGACAGGTTCAGATATGCTTTTTTCCCTGCTGTCAAATAATTGTGTAGTTATCAGTGAATTCACTGTCACTGATGATTCCAGGGAATCCTCTCCTCCCCAAACTTTACAGTCTGAACGGGAAACTTGTGCAGACACTGATGTGGAGAAGCCAGCCGTAAAAGTCACTGTCTGGATGTACTTGTACTTGTAACTGCACCTCTTTAGTTTCTTTTAACACCAGCAGATGTTTCGCTGTTCATAAAGACCCTAAACAGGTTTCTGTCTGGCTCCACCCACTGATGCTGAACTCAGCCAATGAGATGGTCTCTCTGTGCAGAACTACAGCCTGATATTGAGGAGAAGGCTGTGCAGCAGAGAGGCTGCTTAGTCTTTTCATTCTGCTGAACTTTGTTCATCTGCTGTGTGACTTCAGCACCTGAAACATGTTCCTT
The DNA here is from genome assembly GCF_057381915.1 of Diplotaxodon limnothrissa. Lineage (NCBI taxonomy): Eukaryota > Metazoa > Chordata > Actinopteri > Cichliformes > Cichlidae > Diplotaxodon > Diplotaxodon limnothrissa. Next base: position 1,346,493 of record NC_140613.1, on the reverse strand, counting down.
TACCTGTTTGTACTTTTCTCTCACTGCATAGGTGAGTGTTAGAACACAGAAAAGTCTCATGGTGCCAAGATTTGATCAGGAAATAAAAACCAGAGGAGACACAGATTCAGGGAGGAGCTGAGCTGCGACTGAAGAGCAGACGAGACAGAGAAACCTCCACATTCAACACAGAAGATTCAGTCCAACATGTTGTTGTTGGGCTGTTATGAAACTTCTCTGTTAATCATCATGATTCTAACAGGTACATGTGAAAAAACTTCATCCTAATATTTTAATTATTATTCACGATTTCTTTGTAAAATATTTACAGATTTCTGTTTCTTTAGGTGTCAGCTGTCAACAACTCACTGCCAGCAAAGCTGAAGAGTCCAGTTTGGAAGGCAGCACAGCTACTCTGTCCTACAGATACTCCAGACAAGCAACTGGAAGTGATCAGTTCTACTGGTATCGACAATATCCTGGAAAACCACCAGAGTTCCTGACCTTTAACTTGGGAACACAAAACACAACAAATTCCAAACTTTCTGTCAGAATGGTCGATGACAGAAACGGTCTGAACCTTCAGATCTCCTCTGCTGCAGTGTCTGACTCTGCTGTGTACTACTGTGCTGTGAGGCCCACAGTGACAGGAAACAGCAAAACTCTGTACAAAAACCTTTGGAGCAAAGACAACAGAATACTCCACAACATCCACTAGAGGGAGCCACACACTGTTAAACCTCTGTAGACTCTGAGAGAATGAGCCACAGCTGTGACAGCGAACTTCAGCAGCTACAATAACGTCACGAGTCTCCTCCTGAGTCTTGTAATCACAGTGTTCAGCTCAGGTGAAGCCTGTCATGCAGCAGCAGAGGAGCAGAGCTGGAAGAAACACAGCCGTGGGAACATTCCTGTTTCAAACCAAACACTCATCTTTCTCTGTTTTGTTTGCTCACAGAATATTAAGAATATTTTAACAGATGATTTTAGCTCTTGCAGATGATTCATTCAGCAGATTACAACTAGAAAACAGATTTTTACGGGAGGCTTTGATTAACCTGAAATTGCTCTTTGAGTATAAATGTGTGTGAAAGGGTGAATGAGGCTGTTGTATGAAGCACTCTGAGCGCTCAAGTAGAAAAGTGCTTTATGAGAAGCAGGAAGCTGAAGCTGATAAATGGAGCAAGTCTTGTTTTTCTTCATTTTACTGAAGCTCTTTATAAACCTTTTCCTTCTCAAGGCTTTTTTCTTTTGTATGAAAAATAAATCCCTCGCTAATACACACGTCAATGCCAGACTTAATAATTAACCTACTTTAAAAACATGCACATTACATTACATGAGCTAAAAGGTGGTGTCAAAGACTTATCCACGTTCTATCTGAACATATTAATGCTCACAAAGATGAAAGTTTCCAAAGGCACGAGCATGTACATGATCTATTTCCTCTTTTACTCCTGCTGAAACATTTGTTCACAACATTACCGGAGAAGATACGCCAAAGACAGGGTCATGGCCAAACGCTACTGTTGCTCAATGCATAACACAACAGAGACCATTTGTGACACACGTCTTCCTCTGATCAGATTTCAAAGCCAAAACATTTTAGAATAAATTTACAGGTAGCTCCATGCCCTCCTGGGTTTTAAATGCACCTTAGAACACACATGCATCAACACTACAATGAGCGGGTGGAGGGAGGTTTGGAGTCTTCTCTCACCCCCATTCTCTGCGGCCTGCTGGAGCGGGGGGGCTAGGAGGAGGAGTTGGCCGTCCGACTGTGGTCTGGAATGTGGGGCCTCCCTGCTGCTACGGAGTCGGGGCGGTCTGCCTCTCCTCACCGCAGGGAAAAGGGTAACACCACCTGGGTCTGGGTGCAGTTCCCCCCTCCAGGGGCAAGGGTACCTGGACACGGTTTGTAGAGTATGCTTGGGGAGTGTGATCATGTGTACAGCGTCTTGTTATGTCTGTCTCCACGTTGGTTGAGTGTGGAGTAAGTGAGAGCATGAGGGTGGGAATGGATGTTTGTATCTGTGTGTGCCTGTATGTCTGTGTCTATATGTCAGGTTGGGTATCAGACACCACCTCTCTGGGGACATCTCAGGCCCTCCAAGGTTTGGAGGCCTATCTCCGCCCACCACCACTTCCCCTGCCGGTGGCGGACTCCCTCAGACATCGGTGCGTTGGTGGTTCTTTGTGTACGGGGATGGGCGTCCAGGTACACACCGGCTCACTCCTTGGCGGCCGCTTATCGGGGCCTGGAGCCTGGGGCTCGCTCGGACCACTTCGGAGGTGGGGTGCCCCCGGCCTCTCGGCCTGGGGCTCGGTCACTCAGACACAGCTGGCTGCCGGCGGAGCTCACGGGCGCGTCACTGCAACTCCCCCTGGCTTCTGCTCCGCGGCTGCTGAGTGAGCCCTCATCTGGGACTCTCCTCAGCTCTTACTGGGACAGTGGCGCGGCTGCCCCTCTGTTGGTCTTCTATGGTCTCTTGTGTTCTGGGGGCCTCTGGATGTCTGGAGTTTTGATCTCCTCCATACCTGCTTCATACCCTGGAGGACGGGGCTGTGGCCCCCCCACACCCTCTAGCAGATTATTACATGGAGAAACCTTTGGAATGCAAGCGCGCTGATCCACACAGGTATGCACACGGGTGTTCACTGCTCGTAGACTTAAATTACACCTTTCTTGGCTGCTACTTCGAAGCACATCTGTCCTGCGTGCTGCACAACAACATTGAATATTTAGTATTTACTGCTGTTTACACTTAGCTAGATTAATGCGATGGTGTTGTGTTTAGTATGTTGCTTTGTTTTTTTTGTTTTTTTGCTTGTTTTCTATTCTTCTCTCAACAGGTGATCCAGGAGATTCTTATTTTTTTTCTCCCCCCCTCTCTCACTGTCCCTCTCCCCTTCTGTTTTTCCTTTCCTTCCTCTTTCTTTCTCCCTTTCCTATCCCTCACTCATGTCTGTCCCGTCTGTAACATCTGAAAATAAAATATAATAAATAATAAAAACAAAGATCGACCAAATGGACCAATACGGCAATGCCACGATGATCCAATTGGCAAAATAAATCCATTGGGTATCCTTGTTGGTCTTCAGACAACAATTCTGATGGCTAAAGAACCAAATGGGACAGGCAAAAAAACCCAAAAAAACACAACTATTCTGAGATGTTTCTTGAATTCAGGACTTCTTACACATTTTTCTCCAAATGTCTCAAGTTTCAGACTTTTTAACTGTGTGAGTATCAGCGACTCTCTGACTCTGTCTACATCGTTAATGTGACTTCTGCTTGTGTGACGTGTCACACGGCTCCCTTAAATCATTTTGGTTATAAAGTGTGTGAAGCACAGGAGGAGGAGTGACTGAGAGCAGAGAGGAGGAGCAGAGATTCAGGGAGGAGCTGAGCTGTTACTGAACTATAGAAGAGAGAAAAACCTCCACATTCAACAGAGTTCAACACAAAACAAACTTTATGTTCCTCAACATGCTGTCATTACATCACTGTGTGTTTCCTCTGATTCTTCTCACTCTCACAGGTCTGCTCACCTACACAGGAAACTATGTTCAACTCAAATGATTCATTAACGTCAATTATTGATTGAAAACGTTCTCTCTTCCTTCAGGTGTCACATGTGATCAGCTCACTCCAGTCAAAGATGAAGAGTCCAGTGTAGAAGGCAGCACAGTTACTCTGACGTACACTTACAAAGTGTCAACTGGTGATTATTTCTTCTGGTATCGACAACAAACAGGAAAACCTCCAGAGTTCCTGATCTCACACTCACTTTCAGGATCAGTAGGAGAAGAAAAAGTTCCTGGACTGAAGATTCAAGTGAAGGGAACAGAAATCAAGATGAGCATCTCCTCTGCTGCAGTGTCTGACTCTGCTGTGTACTACTGTGCTGTGAGGCCCACAGTGACAGGAAACAGCAAAACTCTGTACAAAAACCTTTGGAGCAAAGACAACAGAATACTCCACAACATCCACTAGAGGGAGCCACACACTGTTAAACCTCTGATTCTTGTGTCATTGGACTGATGACAAAGACAACAGAATACTCCACAACATCCACTAGAGGGAGCCACACACTGTTAAACCTCTGATTCTTGTGTCATTGGACTGATGACAAAGACAACAGAATACTCCACAACATCCACTAGAGGGAGCCACACACTGTTACACCTCTATGATTTGTTAGGATGCAGGTTGTGATGATTAAAATGAAAACTATTTGAAGTATAAAATAACAATTCTTGTGGGATGAACTTTCAGCTGGCGTTTTTGTGGCCTCGGCAATAATGTTCTCAGCTACCTCGTGTTGAATTATAATATTATTTTATGCCTAATTAAAGATTGTGAATTATTATGTAGTTTTAGTTTGCATTATTCTCCTGAATTAGAAGAAGGTGATAACTATTGCATTTGTTAAACTGATTTGCATTACATTAAACTGCTGATTTATTGTGAATGAAGGATATTGTTTATGATGCATTATACTGCTGAGTTATAAGAAAAATACTGTTCGCAGAAAGTCATCGCCTATTTGTCTGATTAGAAGAGAACAGAATATACTGGAGTTTTCTGCCCCATCTCAGCAGGAGCAGATAAACGGGGAGCCAAGGTCGTAGCTTAGGCGCCGTGTGAGAGAAAAGCATGTGAATGTTTAGGCTTTTATGATAAGGTGGGGGCACCAGAGGCTATAAAAGTTTGAGCAATGCTCCACCATTTTGAGATCTGAGGCTGTCTGCATACAGTGTCCATCTCCCACGCGTGTGATCATTAAAATCATCGTTTGACTCAACCCGGCCGGACCAGTGTTGTTATTGTGGTTTTTTCCTCTTGTATCCATCCCCAATTTTGAACTCGTAACACTCGTCCTCTCTTATAATCCTTGAACATCAGCCTCAGGAGCAGCAGAACATGACACTGCAAAGCAGAGCCCTGACACAACCAGATGAGTCCAACCAAATATTCAAATTCTTTATATTCTATGAAGTTGTATTATATTCTATATAAAAGTTCAAAATTGCAAATTTACAGGTCAGGACAGATAGTAACAGTTTGACAATTAGTCAGTGATTCAGCAGCCTGATGGATAGAAACTCTTTTTGAGATTGTTCTTCCTTGCTTTCACACTCCTGTAGCGACTGCCAGATAGCAGGAGTGTGAACAGTGTGTGCTGTGGGTGGGGCCTTTCCTTGATGATGTTGTGAGTCCTTTGCATGACCCGAGTGTTGTAAATGTCCTGTAGTGGTGGGAGGGGTACTCCATAGACGAGTCGATTACACGCCGGAGAGCCTTCCTGTCCTGAGTGGTGCTGTTCCCGTACCACACTGTGATGGAGTTTGTCAGGATACTCTCCACTAGGGATGGGTACCGGTGTCATGGCACCGGTTCTGACATAAACGGTAGTAACCAGACCGAAAAGCAGCGCACATTTCGGTGCTTTTTTTTCCTGAGCTGTGATACACTTTAGATTCTAGCCAATCATTTTACGTTTCCGAGGATAGTAGGCGGGTCCAGGTACGTACGTTCTTTTAGAGCAGAGCTACAGATTAAAAAGGCCCAAGGCGAAGCGGTCAAAAGTCTGGCTGTACTTCACAGCAAAAGATGCAAACTCAGCAGCAACAAGTGCTTTAAGCTGATACTGTGATACTGTCAAAGGAGGTAACACCTCAAATCCGATGAAACACCTGGCGACGCATAGCGTTTTTTTTTAAAAGCAGAGAAATGCGCCGTATTTGATAGCTTGCTGCGAGACCTCACACCGTGCACATCTACTGCGGGTGGGTTGCCTGTTATCGGACCCAGAGTTAGCAACATCCCCCAAAAACCCGAAGAGGAGAGTCCTGGCCCCTAGCCCTGCCAGTGTAGCAGAAATGATGAGGATGATGATGCAGCAGCAGCCGTTCTTCTCTGCGTGAGTAGCTTAATGTTCGTGTGTAATTTACGCTGAGTAGGCTAACCACGTTATTACATTAATGCATGTAAGGTGAACTAGCAAACATCATCATAGCTACATGTGGCTGTCTTCTTGTTTGATGGCAGATACTCCCTTCACCCTGGCCAAAAAGGCTAAAATGACCAAAGAAAAAGTGGGAAACAGCTAAACATGAGAGGTTTTTGGACAAAGTTTGTGTTTTTTCCATTGTTTAAGCACTGCTTCCAGCCAAGAGTGATACCATATATGCCCCACAGCTGCAGAAAAGGCTAACATTGTTATCTTTTCACAAAAAAACAGCTGAACGTGAGAGGTTTTTGGACCAATTTTGTGTTCTCAATGTTTTAAGCACCGGTTTGAGCACCGTTTAAGCACCGGCACAGTTTCAAAAGTACCAGTTTGGCACCGGTATCGGATAAAACCTAAACGATACCCATCCCTACTCTCCACTGTGCATTTGTGAAAGTTGCTGAGCAGTTTAGAGGTTAATCCAGATTTTCTCAGCTTCCTTAGGAAGAAGAGTTGTTGTTGAGCCTTGTTGATGATCTACTGTGTGTCATGGGTCCAGGTGAGATCCTCACTGATGTGAGTGCTGAGGAATTTGAAGATCTTCACCCTCTCCACCCGAGTCCTGTTGATGTATAGTGGGGCGTGCTGCTTTCTCCTGATTCTTGGGTCAATAATCATCTCCTTAGTCTTAGCATTTAAGGAGAGATAATTTTCCAGGCACCATGACAGCAGCTGAGCCACCTCTTCCCTGTAAGCAGCCTCCTTTTTACTAGTGATCAGCCCCGTGATGGCTGTGTCGCCAATGAACTTAATGATGGAGGTGTTGCTCTGGAAGGGGACACAGTCGTAGCTGAAGAGGACGTACAGGAGTGGACTGAGCACTGGTTCCAAGTGTCTGTCTCCTGTTTCATAATCAGGAGACAGACACTATCTCTACTTTCAAGATTAGGCTTCAAACTTTCCTTTTTGCTAAAGCATATAGTTAGGGCTGGACCAGGTGACCCTGAATCCTCCCTTAGTTATGCTGCAATAGACGTAGGCTGCCGGGGATTCCCATGATGCACTGGGTGTTTCTTCTTCACTCACTATGTGTTAATAGACCTCTCTGCACTGAATCATATCTGTTATTAAACTCTGTTTCACTTCCACAGCATGTCTTTGTCCTGTCTTCCTTCTCTCACCCCAACTGGTCACAGCAGATGGCCCCGCCCCTCCCTGAGCCTGGTTCTTCCTGTTAAAAGGGAGTTTTTCCTTCCCACTGTCGCCAAAGTGCTCGCTCATAATCATATAATTGTTGGGATTTTCTCTGGTTTCTTGTGTTATTGTGGGGTCTTTACCTTATAGTGCAAAGCAACTGGAGGCAACTTTTGTTGTGATTTGGCATTGTGTAAATAAAACAGAATTGACATGAACAAGGACAGCTGTAAAAATAACCAGCAGATGTTTCGCTGTTCATAAAGACCCTAAACAGGTTTCTGTCTGGCTCCACCCACTGATGCTGAACTCAGCCAATGAGATGGTCTCTCTCTGCAGAACTCCAGCCAGCCTGATGTTGAGGAGAAGGCTGTGCAGCAGAGAGGCTGCTTAGTCTTTTCATTCTGCTGAATTTGTTCATCTGCTGTGTGACTTCAGCACCTGAAACATGTTCCTTTACCTGTTGGTACTTTTCTCTCACTGCATAGGTGAGTGTTAGAACACAGAAAAGTCTCATTGTGACAAGATTTGATCAGAGTTATTATTAGCAGATTTCTTCATCTCATTATGCTCACAAAGGAAGAAAAAGACTGACTGACATGAATCATTCATTTGCAGCTTTGGGCTCCATGAACAGCATAAAGCAGGAACGTGCTGAAGAAGCTGTTGCAGAGCGAGGAAACATCAACCTGACCTGTACATATGATGGTCTTATCAACAATATCCAGTGGTACCGACAATACCAGAGATCCAGACCAGAGTTCCTGCTTTCCATCACAGAGGGAGGATCAGTTCATCAAGCTGTGTCGGGATTCTCAGCTCACATTGACAAAACAGAGAAACGTGCAGATCTGGAGATCTCCTCTGCTGCAGTGTCTGACTCTGCTGTGTACTACTGTGCTCTGCAGCCCACAGTGACAGGAAACAGCAAAACTCTGTACAAAAACCTTTGGAGCAAAGACAACAGAATACTCCACAACATCCACTAGAGGGAGCCACACACTGTTAAACCTCTGATTCTTGTGTCATTGGACTGATGACAAAGACAACAGAGAAATGAAGCAGTAAAGATCAGAGACAGAGACAGAGCTGCTGTGGAAGCACAAAACTATTTGATTGGCTGAGCAATTAAAGTGGCCCCGCCCACTGAAGCTGAGCTCATCCACTGACATTATTTGTTGGTCATTGTGCTGCAGTGGAAGAACATTGTTCATGTGCTGTCTGTCTGGCTTTAATAACTCCAAAGACATGTTGCTGCACCTCTTTTTGCTTCTATCTCACATTATAGGTGAGTTTAAGAACAGGGATTAAAGTTTAGTTGAAGCTGCTGCATTAAGCAGATATACAGACTGCATTTCACTACTTTTCTTCTTTCTTTTTCCAGGACTAACAGCTGGAGACTCAATCACTCCTCAACAACCTGAAGTCACTGAAACAGAAGGAGAATCTGTCACACTCACATGTAGCTATGAGACAACAGGTTATCCCCGCCTACACTGGTACAGACATCATTCTGATCTTCAGGCTCCTCAGTTTATACTCTGGAAAGATGGACAAGGATACACAGGTGAATATATTCCTGATAATCGATATCGATCAGAAACATCAGATCGATCAACTAATCTGAGCATAGCAGCCCTAACCCTGGCAGACACAGCTCTCTACTACTGTGCTCTAGAAACACAGTGATACAAAGTGTAGAAGAGGCTGTACAAAAACCTGAACACAGATATCTGACTACTCTTCAAAGAGGAGGGAAGTGGTATTCAAAGCACAGCTTCATATCAGATGGATTCTGCTAATTCCTGTTTTATCAGAGTCACTGTGGTTACAGCTGCTAATGAAACACTGTGGGAGGATTCACATGAGCAGCAAATCCACATCAACCACAAACCAACTGCAGGAACATTCAGACACAATAAAAACTGTCAAACATCAAAAGCTGCTCATTTACACTATTTTATATTTAGTGGATGAGGACATGCAGAAATGCAGCAGAAGCAAAATAAACAGAGTAACAGAGGTTTATCTCTTTAAGGTAAAATCTCTCACATGAAGCTAAAAGTCCAACCAGGAAGACCATCTCATGCTTGTTCCATTTATTCTCTTTGAACTCATCACATCAGATGATGATGCTCTCCTTCATCATTGTCCTGCTCTGGTACTTTGTGATGTTCCCCCTCTGGCAGGTCCAGACTCTCCTCTGTGCTTCTGCTCTGAACAACATTTCAGAGGGCCTGGCCTTCTTGAGGTCTCTGAGCAGGATCCTGGACGCTGCATCATCTGGTAACTCTATTGTGCTTCTGAGGACTTTATGTGTCCGAGTGACACAATGGTGGTTTCTGTTTTACTGGACTTGTGTGCTAACCACAGTATAGGTTATGCTTGACTCTGTAATTGCATCATCAGGTCTGCAGCAGTGTGTTCTGGACACTCTGGTGAAGAGAGGAGCTGAGCTGTCATCTGATCACCATCTGGGGGTGAGTTGAGTCAGGTGGTGGGGGAGAATGCTGGACAGGCCTGGCGTATCAAAGTGGTTCAGGTGATCTTCAACTCCCACCTCCAGCAGAGCTTTGGCAGCAGTCTGAGTGAGGCTGGGGACTCATTGCTGATGGGGCTGTGCAGAGCTTTGGCTGCAAGCTGGTTGGTGCTTGTAGTGTTGCTAACCTCCTAACCAGATCTCATTAACTCCTCGTGTTTTGGGGAATGAAAGGTCCAGCTGAAACATCCACTCTTTGTCAGATTGTTGTCTTCATTCTGGTGGTAATTCAGCTTTAATTTATGACTTATGAGTTTGTGCTTGTAGCTTCTGTTACCTCACCATGTTCTCTTGTGTCTGCTCATAGCTCTGTGGACTTGAGTTACCTGAAACCTGAAGGATTCTCTCATTGTCTGCTGTTTGGAAAGGACTGACTTGTAACAGAGCTGGAAAACTCACCTGGAAAACTCACCTGCCCATCCACTCTCCACCCACTCAGCCTTCTGAAGCCTTCACTTACCTCCCTGACACAGAAACTCTAAAAGTGAAACACAAGAAAGGACTCTAATAAATACTATATAAGCAATTCTGACTGCATACTCAGCAGTCGTTCTCTCGGGCAGTTCTCTGGTGTCTCCCTGCTCTGTCCCTCTGCAGGAAACCTACTTACCTGCCCCCCTGTCTTTGAACCTTCTCAAAATAAAAGCATGTAAAGCTTTAGCCTCATGTGGGCTGCGTTAGAGTCGATGCATTCCTGTAATCATGACACTGAGAGGTTGCTCCAGGGATTTAAATCATGTATTAATCGTAGTGGAGAGAAATTAATATGAATATTTCCTGTGTGAAGATGATGGTGTGATATCAGGGCTGCCACATGAAGGGGCAACGTGAACAAGTTTATGAATACCTCAGAAAAAAAGCTTCAATGAGTATAAATGATCTTCTGATATTAACAATATCCTGGAACACCAACATGCACGCTCAGTCATCCAGCAAATCCCAAAAAGTTGATTCTGTTCATCTAGATGTTTTCAGTGGGAGAAACGTTTCATCATCATCAGGTGACGTCTTCAGTCTCAGCTGACTGCAGGTTTCCAACCTTAGAAACAGGACATTTGCACAATGACTGAAACCAGCAGCACTGAATGAACACTGGGCTGTGAGGTCAGTTTATGACCATTAGTATGCAAATTGTCACAACCATTGATCAACAACCACTGATCAAGGGTCATGAGTACCACTCTCTGTTAATCATACTAAGCTGCTGTGGAATCAGAAAACTATTTGATTGGCTGAGATGAAGTTTCAAAAAAATATTAGAGCTCCTCCCACCTGAAAGTGAAGATGCTGCTACTAGTGTGTGAAGCAGGAGGAAGTGAGAGAAGTTCAAATCCAGATCAGAGAGGAGGAGGAGAGATTCAGGGAGGAGCTGAGCTGTTACTGAACTAGAAGAGAGAGAAACCTCCACATTCAACAGAGTTCAACACAAACCATAAACTTTACCTTCATTCAACATGTTGTCTTTGGACTATTTTGCACTTTCTTTATTGATTCTCACCATTCTAACAGGTACGTTACAATCTGTGTGTTTAAAGAAACACATTTGAATTGTGATGATTTATAAAAGAATAAAACATGTTTCTGTTCCTTTAGGTGTCAGCTGTGAAGATCTCACTCCAACCAACAAAGAAGTGTTCAGTGTAGAAGGCAGCACTGCTACTCTGTCCTATAGATACTCCAAAAAGGCAACTGGAAGTGATAATTTCTACTGGTATCGACAATATCCTGGAAAACCACCAGAGTTCCTGATCTCTCATTTGGGATCAGGAAGTGTAATGAAAGAAGAAATCTCTGGACTGTCTGTTCAAGTTGTGGATGATCAAAAACAAATCGATCTCAACATCTCCTCTGCTGCAGTGTCTGACTCTGCTGTGTACTACTGTGCTCTGCAGCCCACAGTGACAGGAAACAGCAAAACTCTGTACAAAAACCTTTGGAGCAAAGACAACAGAATACTCCACAACATCCACTAGAGGGAGCCACACACTGTTAAACTTCTCTGGTTTGTTTCACTCAGTTAATAAAATGTCTTTTGCATAAAAACAGAAGCTTTAATTCACTTCGTAAAGGAGAGATTTCTCACATAAATGAATCATTCTCTCTCTTCACTGCAGTTTCTTTAAAACTGTCTCTTCATGATCAGATGTGCAGATCACAGCCTGATGGTAGCAGACCTGTTAGTGACTTTTAATCTTCATCCATCATTCTGTGTTTCTCAGATATTTTTGCTATATGTTTTTCTTACACATATTTCATGAATGTTGCTTCTTAGACAGGTGTTTAGTTATATTTATATTATCAGAATCAGAATCGCGTTTATTGGCCATGTATATGCACAGACACATGCAAGGAATTTGGTTTCGGTAAATGGTGAATCTCAAGCACAGCAATGTAAACAACACAATTTACACACACACACACACACACACACACACACACACACACACACACACACACACACACACACACACACACACACACACACGTATATAGAGCTAAACATACATACACAAACCTACACAAGCTGTGTAAACCAACCATAAATAACCAGTTTAAATGTCTTGATGCATCTCAATCATCCAGGTAAGTAAATCTCCAAAAGTTGATTCTGTTCGTAGCGTTTTGTGGGAGAAACATTTCATCATCATCCAAGTGGCTTCTTCAGTCTCAGCTGACTGCAGGTCTCAATCTTATAAACAGGACATTTGCATAATGACTGAAACCAGCACACTGAAGGAACAATGAGCTGTGAGGTCAGTTCCTTAATCTTAATTATGCAAATTCCATTGATCCATCACCATTGATCAACAACCACTGATCAATGGTCATGAGTCCCATTCACAGAGAGCTGGGGAATGGCTGCAATCACAGCGGCGCCATCTTTAGCACAGCTCAAGAAAATAAAACAAGAAAGGAAAGCAGCTTCATTGTGCAAAAATACAAAATACAGTGGTATGGTTTCTCTCATCTGTACATGCTGAAGTTGAACCCACAGCAGAGATGATCACTGTCACCTGTGTCTGTCCTGGGTTTCTGTACTTTTTGTCTACTTCATTTAGAAAACAACATTTGTGAAATGAATCACTTCCTGATCATCGTTCAGAAATCTGAAAATGTTTTTGTTTTTCCTAAAAAGGTCATTTTTTTTTAACTGGAAATCAAAAGCTGACATAAACACAAAGTAACTGTCATGTGAGACTGTAGCAGGCAGGAAGTGGACCTAAATGCAGGATTCAAACACCAAAGGCAAACTTAAGGCTGCAGCTTTATTGATGGGAGGATTGTCCAAGAACATAAACTCACAAAAAACAAACTGAAACCCTGAACATGAAAACTAGGAACAGAACACTGAGAAACAAGAACTAAAACACTAGGAAACGAGAAAACGTGGAACTAAAACTGAAACAGTGTGGCTGTGGCTCAGGTGGTGGAGCAGCTACTGATCGGAAGGTTGGTGATTCGTTTCTTGGCTTCCCCAGTCTGCATGCCTATTATCCTTGGGCAAGATACTCACCCCGAGTTGCCCTCCGATCATCGGAGTATGAATGTGTGTGAATGTAGTTTAGTTTGCACTTGTGTTTAGAAGTGCTTGTATGAGTGAATGAGACATGCTGTATACAGCACTTTGAGGACTCCAGGGGAGTAGAAAAGCGCTATATAAGAATGAGTCCATTTACCAAACACAAGGAGACTTACACACATGAGGCAGTACGATGCCACAAAGGGCAAAAGACATCACAGGGCTTAAATATACAAGAGAGTAATGAGGGAAACACAGCTGGAACTAATCTGATACAACGACACAGGAATCAAACCTGAATGCACTAAACACAGGACACGGGACTATCAAAATAAAACAGGAAACACACAGACACAAACTGACGCAGCGACTGGGGAGACAGGAAGAAACACAGAGAGAGACTGACTAACCACAAGAGAAGATTAGACTCAGAGGGAGGGAGAACTATGATCACTAAGAACCTACGACCCAGAAACTAAACAGAAACTAAACGATCTAATAAGAACTCCAAATGACAAGAAAACCAAACATCAACCCATCCCCAGCTCTTTCTGTCCTGGTCGTTGTGTCCTTGGGCAAGATACTTCACCTACCGCCTACTGGTGATGGCCAGAGGGGCCGATGGCGCGATATGGCAGCCTCGCCTCTGTCAGTCTGCCCCAGGGCAGCTGTGGCTACACCTGTAGCTGCCTCCACCAGTGTGTGGATGTGAGAGTGAATGAATAGTGGCATTGTAAAGCGCTTTGAGGGCCTAGAAAAGCGCTATATAAATGCAATCCATTACTATTATGAGTAATACTCAGTATTCATTTATTTTCCAGTGTACTATTACTATTCTAGATTTAGATTAATGCATTTGTCACTTGTTCCTGAAGCGATGGTTCTACTAGTCAGTGATTTATCCTCAGACCTGCTCTGGACTGTGGAAAGGAGTTGTATCTGGCTCTACTCGTCCAGGAAAAGTTTCAGAAGACACACAATCAGAGGAAGCTCTACAATATAAAGGTAACATTAATGTGGGCTAAAGCTACAGTGTTGTACTGCATGCATGCAGGATCCAGGTATGATCCAGTTCATTTTACTTTGCTAGCCCCTCCCTCTGGAAGACACCACTGCTGCTTTAATCACAGCTACGTTAAATGATGGCAGCTAGTAACCGATGACTGAGCCGAGAGCATGTCTGGGTCTCTGTTATCTGACGACCAGTTAAATTTTCTTTTTCATGTCGCTTGACTTGACAGAGGCTGTGTTTCAAAGACACACGCCTTAATGACAAGTTAGTTTTTTATTCTTTAACTTTTATATATTGTGTTTATGTTATTGTTTAAGGTCACTGATGCAGGTCTTATTCTTTATTTCTTCTTCTATAAATGTTCACTCTGGTAGATTCAGTTTTATTTATATAACAACAGCAGTTGTTGCTTTACATTGTGAAGTCCCTGCAATAATACAAGAGAGAAAACCCCGACAATCATGACCCGCTATGAGGAAGCACTTTGGCGACTGTGGGAAGGAAAAACTCCCTTTTAACAGGAAGAAACATCCAGCAGAACCAGGCTCATCTGTTGTGACCTGTTGGGGTGATGGGAGGAAGACAGGACAGAGACCCACTGTGGAAGAGAGCCAGAGATGAATAATAACGAATGAGTCAATACAGAGAGGTGTATAAACACATAGTGAGTGAAGAAGAAAATCTCAGTGCATCATGGGAGTCTCCCAGCAGCCGACACCGACTGTAGAGTAACTGAAGGAGGTCTTGATGCACAATCAGTCATCCAGGTAAGTAAATCTCCAAAAGTTGGTTCTGTTCATCTGGACATAAATGCTACGTCCAGATTAACTAAAGGAGGATTCAGGGTCACTGGTCCAGCTCTAACTATATGCTTTATCAACAATATACTTTAATATAAGTGTAGCATTTAAATAAACTGCAAAGTAACTAAATATTTCCTGAAGGATCACAAACCATCAAACTGACCAAGGAGCCACAAAGTAAAACAGATGTTGTGTCCAAAAGCGTCAGCTGTAACTGGGACTGCTGCTGCACCACAACACTCCTGCATGTTGTGTCCACAGACATGACGTCTCTCAGGTTTGTGTTTGAAGATCAAATCAAATAAAATGATGCTTCATTTGAAAAAACAGTTGTGAACAAAAATCCTTCCCAACATACACAAACTATTCTGAGATGTTTCTTGAATTCAGGACTTCTTACACATTTTTCTCCAAATGTCTCAAGTTTCAGACTTTTTAACTGTGTGAGTATCAGCGACTCTCTGACTCTGTCTACATCGTTAATGTGACTTCTGCTTGTGTGACGTGTCACACGGCTCCCTTAAATCATTTTGGTTATAAAGTGTGTGAAGCACAGGAGGAGGAGTGACTGAGAGCAGAGAGGAGGAGCAGAGATTCAGGGAGGAGCTGAGCTGTTACTGAACTATAGAAGAGAGAAAAACCTCCACATTCAACAGAGTTCAACACAAAACAAACTTTATGTTCCTCAACATGCTGTCATTACATCACTGTGTGTTTCCTCTGATTCTTCTCACTCTCACAGGTCTGCTCACCTACACAGGAAACTATGTTCAACTCAAATTATTCATTAACGTCAATTATTGATTGAAAACGTTCTCTCTTCCTTCAGGTGTCACATGTGATCAGCTCACTCCAGTCAAAGATGAAGAGTCCAGCGTAGAAGGCAGCACAGTTACTCTGACCTACAAATACACCACAGGTGCTAATTATTTCTTCTGGTATCGACAACATCCAGGAAAACCTCCAGAGTTCCTGATCTCACACTCACCTTCAGGAACAGTAGGAGTAGAAAAAGTTCCTGGATTGAAGATTCAAGTGGAGGGAACAGAAATCAAGATGAACATCTCCTCTGCTGCAGTGTCTGACTCTGCTGTGTACTACTGTGCTCTGCGGCCCACAGTGACAGGAAACAGCAAAACTCTGTACAAAAACCTTTGGAGCAAAGACAACAGAATACTCCACAACATCCACTAGAGGGAGCCACACACTGTTAAACCTCTGATTCTTGTGTCATTGGACTGATGACAAAGACAACAGAGAAATGAAGCAGTAAAGATCAGAGACAGAGACAGAGCTGCTGTGGCAGCACAAAACTGTTTGATTGGCTGAGCTATTACAATGGCCCCGCCCACTGAAGTTGAGCTCATCCAATGACATTATTTGTTGGTCATTGTGCTGCAGTGGAAGAACATTGTTCATGTGCTGTCTGTCTGGCTTTAATAACTCCAAAGACATGTTGCTGCACCTCTTTTTGCTTCTATCTCACATTATAGGTGAGTTTAAGAACAGGGATTAAAGTTTAGTTGAAGCTGCTGCATTAAGCAGATATACAGACTGCATTTCACTACTTTTCTTCTTTCTTTTTCCAGGACTAACAGCTGGAGACTCAATCACTCCTCAACAACCTGAAGTCACTGAAACAGAAGGAAGAAGAAGAAATACATAAAAACAGCCGCTATAATGTGATATTCATAGACTGCTTTACACAGTAGTTCTTAACAGACTTACTCTCTGTGATCACTAAAAGTTTGATTTTTTTTTTAATTCATTGGTCCCGCTCCACAACAAGTCAGAAAAGCTTCTTTTACTGCGAGACAAAGACACTACAATACAGTATCAGAAAGAAAACTGAAAATCTGAGAGGAAGCGCCTGACAAAAGTTTGAAGGAAGAACTCCTTATTATCAGGAAGAGCCCTCCAAGAGAATCAGGCTAAGACAGGGGCAGTCATCTGCCTCTGCAGGTCGGGTGGGAAGAATAGGAAGAGAAAAGACAAGCTGTGGCACTGAGACAACAAAATTTAATGACAGGCACCAGTGGCTACTATTTGGTTGTGCTTTGCTCTGTAGTCCAGTCGTCCAACCTCCATGATGCACAATGTGGGGAAAAAACGGTGAGAGAGAAAGTAGCAGGAGTTTCTCAGCTGAAATTGAAGAAATGTTTAGATGTTAAGTAGAATCAGAGCCAGTGTAACACTGATACTGATAAAAACTTTGTGACATGTGACATTTGTGGAAAAGTCTTTAAGAAAAAGTCCATCATGAAGAATCCACACAGATGAGAAACCATATCATTGTGAAACTTGTGGGAAACATTTTGGTAAAAATAGTAATTTCTTGACCCATATGAAAACTCACACAGGTGAAAAACCATATTCATGTAAAACATGTGGGAAATATTTTACTATAAGGAGTTGGCCCACATCAGAATCCACGCAGGTGAGGAACACTGTAAAACTGTAAAACCTGCAGGAAAAGATTATCTGCCTCATCAGCACTTAAAAGGTATAATGCAGTGCATACAGGGGAGAAACCATATTCCTGTTAAACAAGTGGCAAAAGTTTGACTGAAAGTCGTAGTTTGATATGAGAAGCCATGCTGGTGATAAACCGTACCACTGTAAAACCTGCGGGAAAATGTTCACACACAGAAATCATTTAGTGGTCCACATGAAGATTCCCACAGGTCAGAGGTCATAGAGCTGAAATGTTGGTTGGGAAAATAATGTGTGTAAAGCCAAGCTTAAATAATAATGAAGATTTAAAGTAGAGCTTCAGTGGATTTCTTGAATGTCACACTGTGCGGGATCAGCCTGATTATATCTGTTTTTCGGCAGTGATGAAGCTTTCAAATTCTCTAATGAGACTTCTCCTGTTTGCCTTGCAGAAGTGTGTTTCAGCTCCTTAAGGAAACAAATTAACCAAAGAACTTTTTTTCTCTCTGACCGCCATTATTTTGTTCTGTGTCTTTAACTAATTGTTATTGAAAAATTGTGTATTCTTTAGGTCATATTCTGACCTTTGACTCAGTCTGCACCAGTTATTTGTGGCTTGAGAATTGTAACGTTGAAGTGTTGCAGTGTTGGTTCAGTTCATGTTTCTATGTATTCAATACTTGTTACCTGTTACAGTGGTGAGAGACAACAAAGCCCTCTAAGTATAAATGACATTTATAGTGACATCATGTCCTTCTCTTAAGCTGAAAGTGGAAAAGAAATAGAAGCAAACCAACAAAGATTTTATTCTCACAAAAACAATACAACAGTGGTCAAAGGTGAGAAATCGTACTGTTACGAGACACTGGAGAAAGATTTACTTGAACATTGTAGCGCGCACAAAGCAGACGTGTTCTCTTGAAGCATGTGGGAAAGCTGTCAAATGCTGTTGGCTCTCACTGCCATACAGTAGCACTTCCTGTTCCCATATCTGTTCTGTCTGCCCTCTGACGTTTTTTGCTTGAATACTTACAGTCTTTTAGCTCCAGAGCTCTACCTGTTTCATATTCAAAACTATGCTTGCGATCTAAGCACATATTCCTGCTTAGTCACCTGAAAATTGTGACTGTGTGGCAGCAATCTTCATCTCAGGCTTATTTATTTATTTATTTATTAACCTTTATTTAACCAGGAAGATCCCATTGAGATTAAAAACCTCTTTTTCAAGGGAGACCTGGCCAAGATAGGCAGCAGCAGATGTCTCACAGTTACAGAAATTACTCAAACACAGGCAGCAACAACACACATGCAACAATAAGTGAAAGAATACAAATAAAATAAAAATAAAATTCAATAAAATTCAAATAAAATAAAAAGTCAGTTAAAATGACAATCAATCTAATTGAAACAGTTGCATGTTATGGACTTGGCCTCAAGGATTCGTAGTTTAGATTTAAAATCACTTAATGAAATGAATTCAGTCATTTTCCATTCCTTCTGCAGTTTGTTCCAGGCCGAGGGTGCTAAATGGACAAAAGCTTCTCAATCAACCAAAGATCCAGACAGCCCCTCTCTTTACCCGAGTGTCCAGAACATATGGTCGCAGGTCTGCTGATACGATTACAAAATCGATCATCGACCTACGGCCTAGAGCATCCTGGTGCCACGTGCACTTATGGACACTCTTATGTTCGAACAGGGTGTTCGTTATGGCCAAACTGTGATTAGCACAGAAGTCCAATAACAGAGCACCGCTCGGGTTCAGATCAGGGAGGCCGTTCCTCCCAATCACGCCCCTCCAGGTCTCGCTGTCGTTACCCACGTGAGCATTGAAGTCTCCCAGCAGGACAACAGAGTCTCCAGGTGGAGCACCCTCCAGCACCCCCCCCCAGGGACTCTAAGAAGGCTGGGTACTCTGAACTGCCACTCGGCGCATAAGCGCAGATGACAGTCAGGACCCGTTCCCCGACCCTAAGGCGCAGGGAACAAACCCTCTCGTCCACCGGGAAAAACCCCAACGTACCGGCAGCAAGCCGAGGGGATATTAGGATACCCACCCCAGCCCGCCGCCTCTCACCAGGGGCAACTCCAGACTGAGACAGAGTCCAGCCCCTCTCCAGGAGACTGGTTCCAGAGCCCAAGCCATGCGTAGAGGTGAGCCCGACTATATCTAGCCGGTACCTCTCAACCTCACGCACTAACTCAGGCTCCTTCCCCACCAGAGAGGTGACATTCCATGTCCCTATTGCCAGTCTTGGCAGCCGGGGGTCAGTCCGCCAGGGCCTCCGCTCCTGGCCTCCACCCGGCACACAATGCACCCGACCCCTATGGCGCCTCCTGCGGGTGGTGGGCCTGCGGGAGGCGTTGTTGTTTCAGCTCCTTAAGGAAACAAATTAACCAAAGAAGTTTTTTCTCTCTGACCTCCATTATTTTGTTCTGTGTCTTTAACTAATTGTTATTGAAAAATTGTGTATTCTTTAGGTCATATTCTGACCTTTGACTCAGTCTGCACCAGTTATTTGTGGCTTGAGAATTGTAACGTTGAAGTGTTGCAGTGTTGGTTCAGTTCATGTTTCTATGTATTCAATACTTGTTACCTGTTACAGTGGTGAGAGACAACAAAGCCCTCTAAGTATAAATGACATTTATAGTGACATCATGTCCTTCTCTTAAGCTGAAAGTGGAAAAGAAATAGAAGCAAACCAACAAAGATTTTATTCTCACAAAAACAATACAACAGTGGTCAAAGGTGAGAAATCGTACTGTTACGAGACACTGGAGAAAGATTTACTTGAACATTGTAGCACACACAAAGCAGACGTGTTCTCTTGAAGCATGTGGGAAAGCTGTCAAATGCTGTTGGCTCTCACTGCCATACAGTAGCACTTCCTGTTCCCATATCTGTTCTGTCTGCCCTCTGACGTTTTTTGCTTGAATACTTACAATCTTTTAGCTCCAGAGCTCTACCTGTTTCATATTCAAAACTATGCTTGCGATCTAAGCACATATTCCTGCTTAGTCACCTGAAAATTGTGACTGTGTGGCAGCAATCTTCATCTCAGGCTTCTTAATCAACCAAAGATCCAGACAGTTTTCATTCATTCGGGGGGGGGGGGGGGGGGGGGGGGGTCCTATTCCTCTGCGGGGCAACCTGGATATGGCCAATAAAGCATTCATTCAATTCAATTCAATTAGAAATGTTGAGTCTTGGTCCTGGGGTATAGAGCATGTGTGGGGAATGTGATTGTGTCCATTTCTGTTTGTCTCCTTGTTGGGTGAGTGCCAAGTATTTGCATATGTGTGCATGAGGGTGGGAATGCACGTTTGTGTCTGTGTGTGCCTGGCGCCTGGATCTCCTCCATGCCTGCTTCATACCCTGGGGGACAGGGCTGTGGCCCCCCCAACACCCTCTAACAGATCATTACATGGGGAAACCTTTTTAATACAAGTGCGCCCGTCCAGACAGGTGCGCTCACAGCTGTACACACGGGTGTTCACAAACTACACCTTTCTTGGCTGCTACCTCAAAGCACATTGTGCACTGTCGCTCTTGCATGTTGCACAACAATTTCAATATTTAGTATTTACTGTTACTTACATTTATTTAGGTTATTGCAGTGATGTTGTGTGTATTGTGTTGCTCTATTTTTGCTTGTTTTCCCTTTTTTATCTCTCAACAGGTGCCATGGTCCTGGTTTATTTTGACCCAGCGCTCTCAGTTTTCTTGTGTTTTGTATTATTGTTAATTTCATTTGTTATTTTAAGGATTTATTCTATGGTTCCTAGGGTGTTCTGTTTATTTTTGTTTATTAGATTCCCCCCTTGTGTCTTTGCTCTTCCTCACGTTCCTCCATACTCTCTCTCCAGTCTGCATCTCTGTGTACTTCCTGTTTACCTTGACAGTCTATCATCAGTGTACACAATGTCCCCTCTAAGCTGCGTGCATGCACAATCACGTACAGAAGATCTGCGTGGCACACAAAAAAAATCTAACCTGAATTGAAATTAAAATAAATACGTTAACAATTCATTCTGTTTTGCAGTGTGAGTCAGTAAGTGACCGGTGACTGGCTGCTCCACCCAATCACGCGATTCACATTCGTATATACGCAGCTATTCAACGTCATTGACAGGCTATGACGCGTCCTTATGTGCCGACACCGGTGTTTTAGCGAGCAAAGCAGCTGATGTGGAGTGAAGCCACGTTAATGACAACGTGTACAACCATTGGAGATGTGAGCAGGACAGACGGAACAACTGACGGACAAAGTGTGGACTTTATACCAGTTTTTAAATTGTGTTGATCAGCCACGTAAAACCAGAGTTATGATAAAAATACCTGCAATGATTGGTTTTCTTCCTGAACTCTATCGTTGTTTATATTTACTGTGGGAAGAAACGGTAAAAACGGCGTTTTATAAGGAAAACGCTCAAAAGCCTGTGAGCAAAAACAACACCAACCCCCCATGTACCATGTCGACCAATCAAAAAATGATATGGCAACATGACATTTAGTTGCTTAGGAAGGGAGGAAGTTTTAGGAGTGACGGCGTGTTTGAGATGTGAGAGATTTGCGTCGTTTAGCACAAATCTTGTGTAGTTAGTGTGTAGTTAGTGTGTAGTCAGTGTGTAGTTAGTGTGTAGTTAGTGTGTAGTTAGTGTGTAGTTAGTGTGTAGTCAGTGTGTAGTTAGTGTGTAGTTAGTGTGTAGTGTAGTCAGTAGTTTTGTTGTGTGTCAGAACAATGAGGCGACTGCTGAGTGTTACAGGTGTTACAGCAGTGACACATCTGCTGCTGTCAGGCCTGCAGGTATCAGGCTGTTGTTCTCCTTCATCTCATAGTGGACAGAAATTATTTTTTGGAGTGGCACAAATAATTTGTGTGGCATCAGATTTGATGCAGAACAGCTGATTGTTCTGTAAATAGTTTGAAATGTTTATTTTAAAGCGCATTGGCTGCATTTAAAAAAAAAAACATAGCTGCAAAAAACTTTGTAGCTACCAGACCACATACTCATAATACAAGTCAGAGCTTTATACATATATACATATATACATATAAAAAAACAAAACACCCAGCACGCCCCTGCGGGCGGTTTATCCTTCAAGCTCGGGTCCTCTACCAGAGGCCTGGGAGCTTGAGCGTCCTGCAGTATCTTAGCTGTTCCCAGGACTGCGCTCTTCTGGACAGAGATCTCCGATGTTGTTCCCGGGATCTGCTGGAGCCACTCGCCTAGCTTGGGAGTCACCGCACCTAGTGCTCCGATTACCACGGGGACCACCGTTACCTTCACCCTCCACATCCTCTCCAGCTCTTCTCTGAGCCCTTGGTATTTCTCCAGCTTCTCGTGTTCCTTCTTCCTGATTTTGCTGTCATTCGGAACCGCTACATCGATCACTACGGCCGTCTTCTTCTGTTTGTCTACCACCACTATGTCCGGTTGGTTAGCCACCACCATTTTGTCCGTCTGTATCTGGAAGTCCCACAGGATCTTAGCTCGGTCATTCTCCACCACCCTTGGGGGCATCTCCCATTTTGACCTCGGGACTTCCAGGTTATACTCGGCACAGATGTTCCTGTACACTATGCCGGCCACTTGGTTATGGCGTTCCATATATGCCTTGCCTGCTAGCATCTTGCACCCTGCTGTTATGTGCTGGATTGTCTCTGGGGCATCTTTACACAGCCTGCACCTGGGGTCTTGCCTGGTGTGATAGACCCCAGCCTCTATGGATCTTGTACTCAGAGCTTGTTCTTGTGCTGCCATGATTAGTGCCTCTGTGCTGTCTTTCAGTCCAGCTTTGTCCAGCCACTGGTAGGATTTCTGGATATCAGCCACCTCCTCTATCTGGCGCTGCTACATACCGTGCAGGGGCCTGTCCTTCCATGATGGTTCCTCGTCTCCATCCTCTTTCTTGGGTTTCTGCTGCCTGAGGTATTCACTGAGCACTCGGTCAGTTGGGGCCATCTTCCCAATGTATTCTTGGATGTTCGTTGTCTCATCCTGGACTGTGGTGCTGACACTCACCAGTCCCCGGCCCCCTTCCTTCCGCTTAGCATACAGCCTCAGGGTGCTGGACTTGGGGTGAAACCCTCCATGCATGGTAAGGAGCTTTCTTGTCTTTATGTCAGTGGCTTCTATCTCCTCCTTTGGCCAGCCTATTACCCCAGCAGGGTACCTGATCACGGGCAGGGCGTACGTGTTGATGGCCCGGATCTTGTTCTTACCATTCAGCTGACTCCTCAGGACTTGCCTGACCCTCTGCAGGTACTTGGTGGTTGCAGCTTTTCTAGCGGCCTCTTCATGGTTCCCATTTGCCTGCGGGATCCCCAGGTACTTGTAACTGTCCTCTATGTCTGCAATGTTGCCTTCTGGTAGTTCAATCCCCTCAGTTCTGACTACCTTCCCTCTCTTTGATACCATCCGACTACACTTCTCCAGTCCAAACGACATTCCAATGTCATTGCTGTATAGCCTGGTAGTGTGGATCAGTGAATCGATGTCTCGTTCACTCTTGGCATACAGCTTGATGTCATCCATGTACAGGAGGTGGCTGACAACTGCTCCGTTCTGTAGTCGGTATCCGTAGCCAGTCTTGTTAATGATCTCACTGAGGGGGTTCAGGCCTATGCAGAACAGCAGTGGGGACAGAGCATCTCCTTGGTAGATCCCGCACTTGATGGTGACTTGTGCTATGGGCTTGGAGTTGGCCTCTAGTGTTGTACGCCACATCCCCATTGAGTTCCTGATGAAGGCTCTTAGGGTCCCATTGATCTTGTACAATTCTAGGCATTCCAGTATCCAGCTGTGGGGCATTGAGTCATAGGCCTTCTTGTAATCAATCCAGGCAGTGCACAGGTTGGTCAGTCTGGACTTGCAGTCTCGGCTGATATATATCTATATATATATCTCTATATATATAGATATATATATTTAGATATCTATATATATATATAGATATATAAATGTAAATATATATCTACATATATATATATTTATATATTAGGGGTGCAACGATACTCGTATCGATATTGAACCGTTCGATACAGTGCTTTCGGTTCGCTATGCATACTGTATGTATCGAACAATACAAAATTTTTCATTTTTTTTATCAACTTTTCTTCTGACGATGCTGTCTGTGTTGAGCGCTCAGTGGATCTGCGTTCGACTACTCCGCCTAGGCTGCACTGTCGAGCGCAGATCCACTGAGCGCAGCGCAAGCTAGCAAGACAGAAGCTAAGCTCGTTGCAACATGGCAAATTGAACCTCCCCCACCCTCATAGAAGCTGTGTCCCAAAACGTCGGCTGCATCCTCTGGAGGCCGCATTTGAAGGCCGATTACGCCACAGCCAGGCAACGAAGGCTGTCCCAATGCGTCGACTCCTTCAAATGCGTCCTTCATTTCCCCGAATTTGAAGGATGGGTCGGGTGTGTCCTTCGTGGCCCACCATATCCCAGAATTCATAGTGCGGCCCAGCCAAATTTCAGCTGCCAACAATGGCGGCCGCTACTAAGTTTTAAAATTACTCTTATTAATCTTTCTGGGTCACAAAATAAACTTTTACCATATTTTCAGGTGAGAAAGTAGCTGTGTAAACTTCAAATATCTTCTTGGTCTATCAAGACATCGTATATTTGCAAAAGTGTGCCGACGTTTTCGGAGACGTCTGTTACCCACCCGCTCGATAGCAAGCCGGGGGGTTCAATGGTCACTCGAGCCGGCGAGAGCAGCGGACTCCCGGCTTCATCGTTTTCAGACCCCCGCTCTTTCACTATTCAGGTTAAACATGATATATAAGTCACTCGGATAACTTAAAAATTTAATTGTTTGCCTTTTTTCTGTGTTTTATTTGTTCTGGAGTAAATCAGTTTGGCTGAGATTAAAGTTATTCGATTATTAGATTAAATAAAACTTTATTAATCCCTCGGGTGGGTTCCTCTGGGATTTTCACACAGCTGAAGAAACGTTAAACAGAAAACTGATTAAACAGAAGTGTGAGACGGTCGAGAGTTTACTCCAGTGGCAAGCCGTACTAGTGCACCCAGGCTTTCAATTGAAATCAGTCACACAGCGATAAAAAGAAACACAAAAATGTCAAGAAGCTGTTGTATTATTAACTGCAATAGTCGGTCGCATGACAGCCACGGGAAGCTGACGGGTAAAGAGATCGGTTGTTATCGGATTACATCGTTGAAGAGAAATTGTTCGAGCCATGTTTCCGAAGTAAAAAGAGCCGACGGATGGTCTGGATATACCAAATATAACGTCTCAGAACACTCCAGCTCACAGGTTAGTCTGCTCCAAGCATTTCCACAGAGGTCAGTCTGCTGTTGTAGTTAATACGTCATTTTTCTTAACATAATTGGTGATATAGGTTACAAGCAAGTCTGGCGCTGAACAGAAATTGTCGCGCTATGCTCCTTTGTTTATTGTGCATAAATACTGAATTGTCCTGACACAATATTGTGTTTCGCTTCTGTTATTATGGTACATTGACAAAAACATATACTTTTATTCACAGGATAAAACAGGTTTTTTGTATCACTAATTGCCCAGTACGATTACAGCATACAGTCTTATTGTCACTGCTACATTTCTGTGATGCTACCAGAAATTATTTCCACTACTAATTAATTACCGTTGAGCTCAAAGGTTATATTAATAAACGGTTAACGAATGTGTATTTATGACGACGATTTGTGAGACTGGTAAACTTATGATACGTACGATGGTCTTTCGTTCTACACGGTGCATTTCAAGGTCCTGTACCCATCCGTCGGTAAACTGTACCTGGGCTTGTTGCAGTGACCTGAAGTTACTAAACTTCATGAGTGTATGCACTCACTCCAAGAACCGTATGATTATAAATATGAGCGTGGTGAAAGTTGGGCAGCACGCTAACGTCTTTTGTCCACTCTGTGTGCTCGTAAGGGTCTAACCCTTTCACTCCTTTGATTTTTTCCTCGTATCTTTTCTTTGCCTTTTCGTCGAGTCTGTCTTTGACCGGCATTGTTCTCCTTCGTTTTGTACATAACTTTTTTGGGGGGCAAACAAAAAGCAAGAAGGTATTGGAACCGGAGAATGAACATTTTGCGGTGCTGCAAATGCTTGCATTTGATGCGATACTTGGATTGTTTTGCCACTAGTTCCCGGCATGCAATGTGCAAAAGTCACGTGGTCTGTCAATCTCTATTCAGATCTGGCCTTTGGAACTATTTTGGTTTTCATGTGACGTATGACCCTGAAGGTAAGCGCGTCATGGACAAAAGTAAAACAGTATGTTGGATGTGCCACGCAATGCTCAATTACATTGGTGGGAACTAGTGCGTTAGCGCAGTTAGCTCGTTAATGTGTTGACGCCGTCCAGCCCCACGCACGGGGCGATCCGCGGTAGCTCGTTAACGGAGATTTGCCGTGTTGTGGTGTTAACGTCATTTCAGATTAACGCTGACAGCACTAGTGGGAACACAACGAATATGGCTGCACATTTACGCCGACATCATCCTAGTGCAAAGACAAGTGGAAGCAGACAAAAACAACAAGCACGCATGCTACAAACTTTACCCGAGTCATTTAGACAGCCGTTAGCACATGATTTTCCTTATGGGGACCTGATATGTTTAATATGCTGCTGAGAATATAGCCCAGAAGAAGCGGATAGTATAGCTTTTATTTTGGAAAGAGCCATTTCTCTGTAATAAACTCTCTTTTCCAAAGATGAGGGATTTCTCCATCAGTGTCATGGTCCTGGGCCATGTGGGCCCAGTATTCTTAGTTTCTTGTATTTTTGTATTTCGTTCCTTATTTAGGCCATGGTTCCTGAGTTGTCCTGGTGTGTTGTTCCCAAATGTTTTCCCTTCGTGACTCTTACCCCCTGTGTGCCCCTCTGTGTATTTATGAGCCCTCGTCTCTCTTTGTGTTTATTCCATGTTTCCCCTGCCTGTTATGTCTATGTTCTTCCTGTGCTCTCTCTCTCCCCTCCTGTCTAAACCCCCATGTACTTCCTGTTTTACTTTGTGACTCCCGCGCCTGTATACGTCATGTTATGTTCATCCCGCCCTGTCTCGTTATGATTATCAGTGTCACCTGTGTTCCCCATGTGCTCCCACTTCCCTCATTATCCTCCTGTGTGTATTTAGTCCGCGTGCTTTCAGTCATTCCTTGTCAGGTCGTCTGCTCATCCATACCCTCACTTTAGCATTCTATGTCAGTTCACCACGTTTAAGGTTTTTTCATGTTTAGCTTTAGTTCACCCAGTTTAGGTTATGGTTTAGTTTTCACCTGTGCACCTTTTTTGCTGGCCTCAATAAACGGCTTGTTTTCTGTTAAATCTACGCCACGTTCAGTTTTTGGAGTTGCATTTGGGTCCTTTTGCCAACACCTACAGTCTGCCCTCGCCAGACTGTGACAATCAGATAGATTTTTTAAATTACTTTGTTGTTTCAGCAACATTAAATTTAAAAACTGTACTTTTGAGTTAAAATATATATTTATAATTTTAATAAATGACAAATTAAAAAGGCATGAACATCTTTTGTATCGAAAAAATATCGACCCGTGACACCAAAGTATCGAACCGAACCGTGAATTTTATGTATTGTTGCACCCCTAATACATACATACATATATATACATATGCATATACATGTATATATAAAGAGTAGCACCGCCTACTCTTATTATACTTATTATACTATGAAAAAAGAATGTATTTAAAAGTTTTTAATTAAATTGATAAGCTACTCAGAAACACCACTGTGTTTGAGCAGGAACAGGAAGTGATACTCTGATACTCTACCGCAGAGTATGAGAGCGAACACCAAGAGTAATAATAATAACAATAATTGTTATTATTAGTATACTTTTATCATGTCGATGTTTTCTTGTATTTGAATATCAACAAGTAAATAAGCAAATAAAAGAGAGAGTGTGAACACTGTGTGATTCCTCGGTGTGAAACTTTATGATGTGAATATTGTGACTCTGAGGGAGCTTACATGGTTCTTATCTAATGGATGACTTCATCTACTGAAAATGGAAAGTATCAAGTCAGAATGTTTTTATGACTTATCATCATTTATGAAGAAAATTAAAGGAGGATTCATCAGATGTGAGCAATTAACGTCCATCAGGTTAATCAGTAGTTTAAAGCCTCACTTTAGCCTCTACAAGATATTTATGCAGAAGTTCAACCAAACAGAAGACATCAGGTCCTGAGGTCACAGACTCAGACTATCACATTATCAGAGAGAAGCTCGAGTGTCTGTGACCTCTGCAGACCTGAACCTATGAAGAAAGACCTACTCTAAAAATATCAAAAGAAACCAGCTTCAAAATCAACAACCAACCTCCTCTACATGGACCACTGACTTCATGATATTTTCTTTAGTTTGTAACATTTTGCCCTGTAAAACAATTAAAGACTACCTTAAATAACTTTGGTTATAAATGAATCCCAAAGTGTGTGAAGCACAGGAGGAGGAGTGACTGAGAGCAGAGAGGAGGAGCAGAGATTCAGGGAGGAGCTGAGCTGTTACTGAACTATAGAAGAGAGAAAAACCTCCACATTCAACAGAGTTCAACACAAAACAAACTTTATGTTCCTCAACATGCTGTCATTACATCACTGTGTGTTTCCTCTGATTCTTCTCACTCTCACAGGTCTGCTCACCTACACAGGAAACTATGTTCAATTCAATCTTTATATGAATGTCGATTATCCACTGAAACTATTCAACATTTCTTCCTTCAGGTGTCAGCTGTGATCAACTCACTCCAGTCAAAGATGAAGAGTCCAGTGTAGAAGGCAGCACAGTTACTCTGACCTGCACGTACACCAAAGGTGCTGCTGATTATTTCTTCTGGTATCGACAACATCCAGGAAAAGCACCTGAGTTCCTGATCTCTCATTTGGAATCAGGAGAAATACTAACACATCCCAGCAGCTCCAGACTCTCTGTTGGAGTCAGAAAGGAAGAAACAAAAATGACTCTTCAGATCTCCTCTGCTGCAGTGTCAGACTCTGCTGTGTACTACTGTGCTCTGCAGCCCACAGTGACAGGAAACAGCAAAACTCTGTACAAAAACCTTTGGAGCAAAGACAACAGAATACTCCACAACATCCACTAGAGGGAGCCACACACTGTTAAACCTCTGATTCTTGTGTGAATCAGTGGTTGTAAACTTCTGGAGTTGCTTTCAGTCATCAAACAGTTATGAAGAAAGAGTTTTAGAGGAAACAGTAAAGAAGCATCAGAGTCTTCCTGTTTGAAGAAACTGGAGGTATTTTTATAGGATATTGAAAGAAATGAAAAGTGTGTAAATCTCCTGTTAAACCAGTACAATCTTTCTCTTACTGGCACCTTTAGTGAAGCTTCCAGCAGAGGACCTGTGAGGCGTCTGTTTCTCACAATACAGACTCTCGTGTACGTGTCCTCTTGCTCAGTGTGTATCAGTGGAGATTCCCATAGAGCCAGTTTGTGGAGAAGGTCGTTCTCATCAGTGTATTAAACCTTCATGAGCCTTTGTTTGGAACAAGAACTCTGCTGAGTTTCATAAGACATTTCTTTTGGTTTGGGTCATTTGAAACTAGCCTGGATGTGACAGAAGCTGATGTTCTGCACACAGTTTGGTAAATGTATTGTTTCTTTGAGCATCAGATCATTCTCAGCTACGCCAACGTGAACTGGAACGTTTTTACTCCTCATCAATGATCCTGTAAACATGACAAAGGTGAATTATGTGACACAGAGCAGCATCTGAACACGGGAGCTGTGAGTGCTGAACAACGGCCCCCATGTGCTCAGTCTTATAGTAAACTACATTATACTGTTGGCAAAGTGTTACATTACTGTTATTAAATATTAAGTTTAAAATAAAATTTTGTTGGATTTGATTGTCATTTTTATGGAAGAAGTTTCTGTGATTTTCTGTTAGGTAGAGATTTCATATGGTGAACAACAGGGGGCGCTGTTACACAAAACTATTTGATTGGCTGAGCTATTAAACTGGCCCCGCCCACTGAAGTTGAGCTCATCCAATGACATTATTTGTTGGTCATTGTGCTGCAGTGGAAGAACATTGTTCATGTGCTGTCTGTCTGGCTTTAATAACTCCAAAGACATGTTGCTGCACCTCTTTTTGCTTCTATCTCACATTATAGGTGAGTTTAAGAACAGGGATTAAAGTTTAGTTGAAGCTGCTGCATTAAGCAGATATACAGACTGCATTTCACTACTTTTCTTCTTTCTTTTTCCAGGACTAACAGCTGGAGACTCACTCACTCCTCAACAACCTGAAGTCACTGAAACAGAAGGAGAATCTGTCAAACTCACATGTAGCTATGAGATAAGTGGCACCCCTGATGTTTACTGGTACAAACATCATTCTGACCTTCAAGCTCCGCAGTTTATACTCTGGAAAGAAGCAAGAGGATCCACAACTCAGTATATTCCTGATAAACGATATGGATCAGAAACATCAGATCGATCAACTAATCTGACCATAGCAGCCCTAACCCTGGCAGACACAGCTCTCTACTACTGTGCTCTAGAAACACAGTGATACAAAGTGTAGAAGAGGCTGTACAAAAACCTGAACACAGATATCTGACTACTCTTCAAAGAGGAGGGAAGTGGTATTCAAAGCACAGCTTCATATCAGATGGATTCTGCTAATTCCTGTTTTATCAGAGTCACTGTGGTTACAGCTGCTAATGAAACACTGTGGGAGGATTCACATGAGCAGCAAATCCACATCAACCACAAACCAACTGCAGGAACGTTCAGACACAATAAAAACTGTCAAACATCAAAAGCTGCTCATTTACACTATTTTATATTTAGTGGATGAGGACATGCAGAAATGCAGCAGAAGCAAAATAAACAGAGTAACAGAGGTTTATCTCTTTAAGGTAAAATCTCTCACATGAAGCTAAAAGTCCAACCAGGAAGACCATCTCATGCTTGTTCCATTTATTCTCTTTGAACTCATCACATCAGATGATGATGCTCTCCTTCATCATTGTCCTGCTCTGGTACTTTGTGATGTTCCCCCTCTGGCAGGTCCAGACTCTCCTCTGTGCTTCTGCTCTGAACAACATTTCAGAGTGCCTGGCCTTCTTGAGGTCTCTGAGCAGGATCCTGGACGCTGCATCATCTGGTAACTCTATTGTGCTTCTGAGGACTTTATGTGTCCGAGTGACACAATGGTGGTTTCTGTTTTACTGGACTTGTGTGCTAACCACAGTATAGGTTGATGCTTGACTCTGTAATTGCATCATCAGGTCTGCAGCAGTGTGTTCTGGACACTCTGGTGAAGAGAGGAGCTGAGCTGTCATCTGATCACCATCTGGGGGTGAGTTGAGTCAGGTGGTGGGGGAGAATGCTGGACAGGCCTGGCGTATCAAAGTGGTTCAGGTGATCTTCAACTCCCACCTCCAGCAGAGCTTTGGCAGCAGTCTGAGTGAGGCTGGGGACTCATTGCTGATGGGGCTGTGCAGAGCTTTGGCTGCAAGCTGGTTGGTGCTTGTAGTGTTGCTAACCTCCTAACCAGATCTCATTAACTCCTCGTGTTTTGGGGAATGAAAGGTCCAGCTGAAACATCCACTCTTTGTCAGATTGTTGTCTTCATTCTGGTGGTAATTCAGCTTTAATTTATGACTTATCAGTTTGTGCTTGTAGCTTCTGTTACCTCACCATGTTCTCTTGTGTCTGCTCATAGCTCTGTGGACTTGAGTTACCTGAAACCTGAAGGATTGTCTCATTGCCTGCTGTTTGGAAAGGACTGACTTGTAACAGAGCTGGAAAACTCACCTGGAAAACTCACCTGCCCATCCACTCTCCACCCACTCAGCCTTCTGAAGCCTTCACTTACCTCCCTGACACAGAAACTCCAAAAGTGAAACACAAGAAAGGACTCTAATAAATACTATATAAGCAATTCTGACTGCACTGATACTCAGCAGTCGTTCTCTCGGGCAGTTCTCTGGTGTCTCCCTGCTCTGTCCCTCTGCAGGAAACCTACTTACCTGCCCCCCTGTCTTTGAACCTTCTCAAAATAAAAGCATGTAAAGCTTTAGCCTCATGTGGGCTGCGTTAGAGTCGATGCATTCCTGTAATCATGACACTGAGAGGTTGCTCCAGGGATTTAAATCATGTATTAATCGTAGTGGAGAGAAATTAATATGAATATTTCCTGTGTGAAGATGATGGTGTGATATCAGGGCTGCCACATGAAGGGGCAACGTGAACAAGTTTATGAATACCTCAGAAAAAAAGCTTCAATGAGTATAAATGATCTTCTGATATTAACAATATCCTGGAACACCAACATGCACGCTCAGTCATCCAGGTAAGCAAATCCCAAAAAGTTGATTCTGTTCATCTGGATGTTTTCAGTGGGAGAAACGTTTCATCATCATCAGGTGACGTCTTCAGTCTCAGCTGACTGCAGGTTTCCAACCTTAGAAACAGGACATTTGCACAATGACTGAAACCAGCAGCACTGAATGAACACTGGGCTGTGAGGTCAGTTTATGACCATTAATATGCAAATTGTCACAACCATTGATCAACAACCACTGATCAATGGTCACGAGTACCACTCTCTGTTTATCATACTAAGCTGCTGTGGAATCAGAAAAGTATTTGATTGGCTGAGATGAAGTTACAAAAAATATTAGAGCTCCTCCCACCTGAAAGTGAAGATGCTGCTACTAGTGTGTAAAGCAGGAGGAAGTGAGAGAAGTTCAAATCCAGATCAGAGAGGAGGAGGAGAGATTCAGGGAGGAGCTGAGCTGTTACTGAACTAGAAGAGAGAGAAACCTCCACATTCAACAGAGTTCAACACAAACCATAAACTTTACCTTCATTCAACATGTTGTCTTTGGACTATTTTGCACTTTCTTTATTGATTCTGACCATTCTAACAGGTACGTTACAATCTGTGTGTTTAAAGAAACACATTTGAATTGTGATGATTTATAAGAGAATAAAACATGTTTCTGTTCCTTTAGGTGTCAGCTGTGAAAATCTCACTCCAACCAACAAAGAAGTGTTCAGTGTAGAAGGCAGCACTGCTACTCTGTCCTATAGATACTCCAGAGAAGCAGCTGGAAACGATTATTTTTTCTGGTATCGACAATATCCAGGAAAACCACCAGAGTTCCTGATCTCTCATTTACCATCCGGAGAAGTGATGAAAGAAGAAATCTCTTCACTCACATTAATCTCTATTAATGTGAGTGAAGATCAAACACTGATGACTCTTCAGATCTCCTCTGCTGCAGTGTCTGACTCTGCTGTGTACTACTGTGCTCTGCAGCCCACAGTGACAGGAAACAGCTAAACTCTGTACAAAAACCTTTGGAGCAAAGACAACAGAATACTCCACAACATCCACTAGAGGGAGCCACACACTGTTAAACCTCTGATTCTTGTGTGACTGATGACAAAGACAACAGAAACGTGACAATCCAGTTCTGGGACCAGGAGTTGCAGTTTTAACAGTCTTCCACACCAGCTTATTGTGTTTTTTTTTATATTTTTTTATTTTTAAATTTTTTTTTCCAAAATTTAAAACAAACACAAACCCCAAAACAAACAAAAACAAACAACCATGCACTTCACAAAAACCACAGGTACCAAAAGCTACCAAAACATCAAACCTACTTCCAGTGGCCGCTGCACTTTAAATGGGAGTAGCTCAGACGTCAGAGAACATCCAAAAATTACAAGTTCAGGCTGTGCAGGCTTCATATCTGCCTCAGAATACCAGTCAAACATTTTAGAACAAAAGTCATGGAACAACGGACCTTCTGCCAGTCTACACCTGTCACACATTGGGGAGATAGAAGGATAAATGTTGTGCAGTCTGGCCTTAGAACAGTGTAACCGGTGGAGGATTTTAACTGAATTAACTGGTGTCTGCTGTTTATAGAGCAGGAGTGGATTTTAGACAGACACTTACTCCGCATAGATTCAGGCACCTTCATCCCCGATTTATTCTCCCAAGCCTGCCTAATCCCAGCTGTATGCACCACAACAGAATTACCAAATAACTGTACAATTTTGGTGATATGATGTCTGGAATCAGGTCTTGAGTATTTTGTAGATGCCATGTTCTGACGGTAGAGTTGCAGAATCTTTAAACTTGGACTGGATGTAATGCCTGACCTGCAGATATCTATATAAATGTGAATGTGGCAGATTATATTTTCCTTTTAGTTGACAAAAGAAGAAAATGTGTTATCAACATACAAATCCTCAATAGACACTAAACCCTTTTCTCTCCAGTCATGATACGTCTTATCTTGCCAAGGAGGCATAAAATCATGATTAAAATACATCTGTACAGGTGTGTCTGGCAGTTCCAGAAATCTTCTCCTCTGATTCAAGATTCTAACGGTTTGTTTTAATTAAAATATTAGCAGCTCAGGAGTAATGTCTGAAAATTGGCAGGCCCAGCCCTGCGTCTCTCTTGGATTTCTGCCCTCTTGCCATTCCAAATATAGGACGTTGGCAGCTAATTCATGACCTTCCATGCGGTTCTGTAAGTCAGTCTGTACGGATAGCACCGACTGGAACTTGGCCTCAAAAGCATCAAACCGTTCATCAGGTCTCTCCAGGATTGATTCAGATGTTGTCTTACATATTTCCTGGCACATGTCCTACATTTCAATCTTGTCATCTGTGGTGACAACTTTAGGCTCAGCCAAAGCCCTGCTAGCGCAGCTATCATTAGCACCAAGCTCGCTAACATTAGGGCTGCTAATGTATCTGTCGATGGTCATATTCTCGCCCAGGTTCAAGGCTTTCTTCAGCAGTTTGAGATGTGCAGGGCAACGATTAAGCCAAAGGAACCAGTTGATTATTTAAGCTCCTGAATGGTTTTATCTTGTGTTGTATGGAGAGCTCAAACCCACGCATCATCATACACATGTGCACTAGCCTTCCAACCAGCTTATTAATCTACCAGCGACCCAGACAGAGTTTTCATTCATTTTAAAGCCTGAAAGCTGTTTTATTTGCTATCATCTATCGTCCACCTGGGCCTTACACAGAGTTTCCATTGATGGAGGGACTCGACCAAACTGGAGCAGGGCCAAGCGATGGGTTTGGTGACTCACCCCCAGTTGCCACAGACGCGTCCCCAGTAGGGTGTGGTCCACGAGGGCTGTGTGGTCACCAGCCATTGGACCAGCCATTGAGAGTCACAGCACATAAATGTGTTGGAGCTGCAAGCTGTGGTCCTGCCATGGTCACAGCAGCCTACATGAAGAGCCGGGGGGCCTAGGCTCCCCCCTCCTCTCCAGGATGGCTACTAGGCTGTGGCAGTGGGATCACCTCCTGTTCCACTCACTGAGAGCAGTTCATGTTCCAGGGCCATTGAATATGGCATCGAGTTCTGGAGACACAGAGACACAAAAAGAAAACTGATGATGATAAACTCTGGACTCAT
Source organism: Diplotaxodon limnothrissa (assembly GCF_057381915.1). Classification (NCBI taxonomy): domain Eukaryota; kingdom Metazoa; phylum Chordata; class Actinopteri; order Cichliformes; family Cichlidae; genus Diplotaxodon; species Diplotaxodon limnothrissa. The sequence continues at coordinate 1,310,596 of NC_140613.1, read as the reverse complement.
GTTTTAAAATCAGTTTTGCTTCACAGAAACTCAGGAGGTTGTGAGTAGAGCAGGTCCACAGTTTGATCAAAGTAATGTTTGATTCATTTTAGTATTACTGCATTTATAACTGTTGAATGATTGTGGCTGAGCTGGGTGCTTAGTTAAAGTGTGTGCTGTAGAACATAAAGGATCATTCCCAAGCAGTGAAAGCAGCTAAAAAACGATCCAACAACTAAAACTGGTCCATTCAGAAAAGAGCTGCTGTTAAAAAAGTGCTTCTGCTGGTGTTCTTATGGTCAGCAAGCTAACTAATGAAGCTCTGCAATGTGAAAGTGTTATTCACAAGCACACAAAAGCTGCTCTCTAAAACCTTCAACACCAAACAGTGTGAACTTTCCATTTAAATGAGGCAAGAAGAACTGTTTTTAAGGATGACTGGGACATAAAGTTTACCAGGACAGCAGATACAGCACTTATTTTTCACTGAACAATGAAGGAGGCAGCTTTCTTCTGGCTGTTCAGGAACAAACCGCAAGAAGTCTACAATGACCTTTCACCCTTCAGTAAAGGCTCAAACTTGTGTAGAACTATTGCACATTTCTGAGGGGGAAGAGGAAGTGAGAGAAGTCAGACTCAAAGAGGAGACAGAGGGCGACATCATCCAGTAGGCGGGGCTCTCCTTCTGCACTGTGTTCAACCATTGTGTCAATAATAAGTGCTGCTGTGAAGAGAACAATTCTCAGACTGAATGTTGAACATCAGCTAGTTTCTCCTGTTGATTTAAACCTTGTTGTACAGATGGAACATTGGCTGTGGATTATTCTTGCTGCTCTTTTCTTTGGTGAGATACAAACATCAACATGTTTCCTCTGCTTAAATAAATGTGTGAGTCTGATTAATGGTGAGTTTTTAATCATGTTTATTGATCCATCTCTTCCTCTGCATGTTCTGTTCTTCCTCAGAGTGTAAAGGAGAAGACAAAGTGATCCAGGAACAAGGAGATGTCATTGCTGCTGAAGGAGACACAATTACACTTGGATGTAGATTTGAAACAACAAGAACAGGCCCCACTTTGTTCTGGTACAAACAGGAAGTAAATGTTTACCCACAGTATATGCTGCATTGTCTCTCAACATCAGCATTTAAAGCTGAAGAGTTCAATGTGGACAGATTTGATTCTAAAATCATTGAGACATCAGTTCCTCTGAAGATCCAGAAGCTTCAGCTGTCTGACTCTGCTGTGTACTACTGTGCTCTGCAGCCCACAGTGACAGGAAACAGCAAAACTCTGTACAAAAACCTTTGGAGCAAAGACAACAGAATACTCCACAACATCCACTAGAGGGAGCCACACACTGTTAAACCTCTGATTCTTGTGTCATTGGACTGATGACAAAGACAACAGAGAAATGAAGCAGTAAAGATCAGAGACTGAGACAGAGCTGCTGTGGAAGCACAAAACTATTTGATTGGCTCAGCTATTAAACTGGCCCCGCCCACTGAAGTTGAGTTCTGATGACATCAGATCCAAAGTTTGATCAAATTAATGTTTGTTTGATTTTTTTTATTTGATTTGATTTTATTGATTAGCATTCAAATATCTCAGTGAATACAGAACAAAGATCTAGCACAAAGCAAGAAAGAACGAGACAAGGCTAATCAAAAGGTATTGGCTGAAGCATTTGCTTATTACGCCAACCCTTTAACACAAGATCTGCATGCAGCTCCTGTACACAGGGCTCGAAGCAAAGAATAAAACAAACAAACAAACAAACAAACAAACAAACAAACAAACAAACAAACAAACAAACAAACAAACAAACAAACAAAAAACTTTCCACCTTAGATAAGTAACTACATCAAAGCAAAACAATCAAGAGTTTCAGTATTATTATTTTTGCTCTTTTCATTCTTGATTTATATATTTTTCTAATACTCTATTTTTAAACATGTTTTTAAACAAGGAAAACGAACTACGCCTTTTTAAATCACTGTCATAACTATTCCACAGGTTAACTCCTCTAACAGAAACACATCTCTGCTTTATGTTTGTCCTTATCTTGTTTTTGATTGCTTCATTTTAGTATTACAGTATTTATAACTGTTGAATGATTGTGGCTGAGCTGGGTCCTTCGTTAACCTGTATGCTCTAGCCCTTTAGCGTTCTCCTCAACCGTTTGGTAGAGCACATTTTCAGTCCCTAACTGAGGCTTTCACTGAAATTGACCTACCTTGTTGAGTCTTTTCTACCAATTGGTTTACATCTGTAATGCCAAAAAAAGCCAGCAGAAGGCGCTGTGAATGGAAACTGTGGGCTCTTCTTATACCTCTCCCAACCAGGAAGTCAGAAACAAAAAACCATGCAACATATTTTGAGTGTTTTTTGATGAAACTAAGGTAGAAAGATATCATTTTTGATATATGACAGTGTTAGAGGACTTACTAAACAGATGTGTGTCACTTGACAGGATTAAATAAGTGAAACTGAATGTTGAATAATTTTTTAAAAAGTGGTGAACCAAACGGTTGATTTGTCCCTTTATGGTGCTAATGCTAACATAAAGTAATGTTATTAAAACTGATTATTTGCCATAAAATCAGACCACTAGACCCATTTTGTTTATCCATTGCTGTTGATAAATCACATTAAGTGTTAGCACAGCAAGAATATGCTGAAAGAATTTCTTCAGTAAGTCTTTTTTGTAACTTTCTGAGTTAATATTAGTAAATATTGTAAAAATCAAGAATAACACGTGGAAATCACAAATATCACAACTGATTACTTTTTAACCAAATTACAGTAGCTGGTAAATTAATATTACTAAGTTTTCAAAATGATAACTTCATTTTGAACAAGACGCTAAACAATATTATGGCTAAAAATCACATGGTCTTGTGGCATGACACTCATGATACCATCCACCTTCAACCACAGCGTGTTTGAGGTCATGGTTTCATATGAAGCCACAAGAGCTGGCACTCTGCACCAGTATATTGCCAACAAACCAGATGAGTGGGGCTTTAAATTGTTCTGCCAAGCGTGGATCTGGCATCATCCACGACTTGCTGCTGTGTCAGGGGGTTCTATGTTCTTCAATGCTCCCCTGAGTGAAAAGGAACAGAAGCTCCCTCTAAGGGGCCAAAGCTGTAAAAACACTTTGCAAACCCATAAAAGAACCTGAGCTCTTCACAAGTTTCAGCTTGGTCCAGAACTTGCACACCTCCTCTGGTGTCAGGTGCATTGGTACTGTATGACCAAACTGCACCGGTGGAGCTCCCCTGATGGCAGTGTAAAATTATGATATTATTTTATGCCATGTTATACCCCTAATTAAAGATTGTGAATTATTATGTAGTTTTAGTTTGCATTATTCTCCTGAATTAGAAGAAGCTGATAACTATTGCATTAGTTAAACTGATTTGCATTACATTAAATTGCTGACTTGTTGTGAATGAATGATATTGTTTTATGATGCATTATATTGCTGAGTTATAAGAAATACTGTTCGCAGAAGGTTATTGTCTAATTTGTCTGAGTAGAAGAGAACAGAGTGTGCTGGAGTTTTCTGCCCCATTTCAGCAGGAGCAGATAAACAGGGAGCCAAGGTCGTAGCTTAGGCGCTGTGTGAGAGAGAGCATGTGAATGTTTAGGCTTTTTATGATAAGGTGGAGGCACCAGAGGTTATAAAAGTTTGAGCAATGCTCCACCATTTTGAGATTTTGAGGCTGTCTGCATCAGTGTCCATCTCCCACGTGTGTGATCATTAAATCATCGTTTGACTCAACCCGGCCGGACCAGTGTTGTTATTGTGGTTTTTTCTCTTGTCTCCATCCCCAATATTTTGAACCTTAACAGCTTGGGGGCTCGTCCTGTGGTATTGGGGTGGAATTTAAAAGTTTGGACGGTCCGAGGTTGTCGAACGGACAGGCACGAGCCAGTGGTCTGATGTGAGTGGACAAAAGCCGGCTTATCTAAAGGTAAGGCACTACCTGTTGAATGATTTCCAAAATGTGCCAAATTGGATATGACTAAATTAAAGTCTACTCACTGAAATTACTGGTAGAGTGTCTGTTTTGATTTTGATGAGAATCACCGTGTGTTATGCAGTTAAAGTTGCTTAAGAATGTTTAATGAAGTTGAAGAAATATGAAACTGTTCTGGAGGTAACAGATATAATGTTGGGTTTGAGTCCCTGGATATTGAGCTGAAGGCTCAGGTAGTTTGGTAGGGAAATTAGGACAGAAACTGTTCCAGAAGTAACAGATACTGTTTAATAGTTTTACAAATTAGGACAGAAACTGTTCCCAGAAGTAACAGAGACTGTTTAATTGGTCGTAAAAAAGTTATCTTTCTTCGGTGGGACCCGTTATGGTAAAATTTTTCAAAATCGGTTAGGTTAAAATTATTATAGGACGGCACTGGAAGATGCTAAGAAGCACATAGCCCGGAGGTTACGCTCCCTCCTGGCCGTGGACGCGCGGTCTTGACCTGTCGGCGAACAGGGGTAGTTCAGTTTTGGTTTAACTGTGGGGTACAGGGCATCCCGAAATAAGCTAGGAGTTACCGAGACTCCTCATCGTTTAAAACGGTGTCATGTGCTTGTTTGGACAAAGTTAAATTGAGTTAGGGATTTAGAAGTTAGGTCAGAAACTGTTCCCAGAAGTAACAGATACTGTTTAATTGATTACAAAAAAGTGAAGCTTTCTTCGGTTGGACCCGTTATGATAAATTTGTCGAAATTGTTTAGGTTCTTTAGAAATCAGGCCATAGGCTGTTCTGGAGGAAACAGATACTGGTTAATTGATTACAAAAAAGTGAAGCTTTCTTCGGTTGGACCCGTTAACTTAAATTTGTCGAAATTTGTTAGGTGCTGAATCTGTCAGGCCTGTCAGTAATTGTAAATATAAGACGTCTTTGTAATATAAAATAGAACAGTTTTGTCTGAGCTTTGTGTGACCCTGTGTGTGACGACAGCGCACTGCAGCGCTGCGAGCTATTTTTAGACGGTGTGTGAACATGCAAATGAGCTGTGACGCGCACAGAGGACTTTGCTTCCTGTTTAGCGTGTTTTTGAGTTTTATAATTTTGATTTGCAAACAATGATACATGCCTGTAAGTAAAACGCTGATTTTGCTGATTATGATACTACAAATAAGGTGTTGAATGACTGGGGTGTGAATGATGTTGGAGTTTAAAGCTGAAACTCAGAGAGGAGTGTGTTGGGAGACTGGCATGTAGTCTGCAGTGCAAAGGTGGGCGTTTTGCCTGCTAGTCTATTTAACAGTAATGAAAATGATATTAAATAAATCTCTCAGTGTGTTGATACAGGTGGCTATGGGGCTGGACCAACTGCCCCCACAAGCACGGCGGCCGAAGCAAAATTATAGTAATGGACACAAAATCAGCAAGAATCAGCAGCTGTGGAAAAGACAGCAGCTAGCAGAGAATTAAAGGAGAAATTAAGAGAAGTTTTACACATAAAATTGCGGCCAACAGACTTGTGGAGGTTGGGAAGGCGCCTGGAGCATCACAACAAGAAGGTGAAACAAAAACACACACAAGCAGAGAAATGTGAGAGAGAGGCACGTGCTAGAGAAATGCCTCGTTTGAGAAAAAACGTTAAATTAGCCCATGTACAAACGCACATACACGCAATGAAGAAACAGCTTACACCCATGAACACGTGAAGATTTTCCAGCAAGTTTAAAGCAGTGAAACTTAACATACACCCGCCGTTACACAATAAAGTTTATCCACTACTAACAAATAAACCCTCTGGGTTGCAGGACAACAACTTAACTTCAAAAAAAAAAAAAAAAATCACAACCAGTGATAACACGACAAATTTAGTGGTTAATAAAAGTCAAATTGTGACATGTTTTCTTCTGATTGATTAATACAAGTGATTACTGAATGAAAGAAAATTCCATTTTTGTGCTTTAAACATGATCTTAAGAATTTTAACATGTACCTGTGTTGTCCTGTCAGCTTGGTGGGTTATGAGAGGATTATATGGTGAGAAAAAACAAAAAAAAAAAAGGGGGAGAGAAGGCTGACACAGGGCCTGGTCCCGTTGTTTTTCCCCTCTCTGAGTAACACAGCCAATACAACATGATTTTCCTGTTCGTTTGTTTTTGTTTTGTTTTGTTTTTTCTCTTTATGCTTGATTACAGGCTGCTTTGTCGGCCCGGAAAAGCCGAGGCTGACCCTGGACTCCTGCTCTCCCCTCTACCATCTTTGCTCTCTCCTCTACCATCTTTGATGTGACCCTGACTAAATGCTAAAGCAGCTGAACCCGCAACAACAACTTGAAAATGTCAACAGTGCTGCAGGAAAATGATCTCATGCAGCAGAGACGGAGAGCGGTAATCCAAGGCCCGTTTCACTACACGGGGAGATTTCCGTCAGCGTCTTTTCTTTCTGAGAAGACTGAGAAAGGCCCGGCTCCCACCACCGATTCTGACCACCTTATATAAAGGAACTATTGAGAGCATCCTGAGCAGCTATATCACTGTCTGGTTCGGGAACAGCACCATGCCGGACAGACAAGCACTACAGAGGGTTGTGCAATCAGCTGAGCGCACCATCCGCTCCGAGCACCCTGACCTGCACTCAATCTACAGCAGGCGGTGCTGGACCAAGGCCAGGAAGATGGTGAAGGACCTCAGCCATCCCAACAACAGACTGTTCTCTCTGTTGCTGTGTACGTGACAAATAAACATCTGGATTTGGAAAACGAGGCACTCGCAAAGCCACCAGCATTGTGCCTGATTGGACACACCCCTCTCACACACTCTTTACATTCTTGCCATATGGAAAAAGACAGCTTCAGCTGACAGAGCTGTGACGAGACGCCCATTAAGCCCAGATGAAAAGTGAGGCCGAGCAAAACCATGCTGACCTTAACCACTCTGCATTAAAACTGTGCAGGACAGTGACGGACCAACAATGACCATCGGGCAGCAAAAAGGGCGTGCCAGGGACAGGAGGAGTAACTGAGGTCACCTCAGAATGGACAAAACACCAGGAGAAAATAAGCTGAAGGCACAGGGGTCGGGGCTCGGCCAGGAGCTGACCTCTGAGAAGAGCCGAACAGCAGAGCCGCAAAAGGCCGTGGAGCAAAGCAAGGAAAACATCAATGGACTTAAATCTGATTTCTACGGAAAAGACTCTGAGGTTTCTGCCCTCAATAAGACCTCGAGGCATCAGAGCAGAAACTGAGCATGGCCCAGGAGGAGCTAGCTGAAAATCGAACCCATCAGGCTTGGAGTCCTAGACACCGGACTTGAAATCAGGCCGGAGCATCCTGGAGCTAGATGAGCAGTGTGATTTGTCCGGTCTGCTATGGAGCGAACGTTAGGGGGATGGCTTCCTGTCGCCTCTGCCGTCCTCCGATCGCTCAGCGTCCTGGGCTGCCCAGCTCTGGACTGAACGCTCGGGCCGAGACACCCAAACAACCATGGACTCCATTCCCCTGGAATGGGACCACGACTACGACCTCAGCCGTGGGCTTGAGAGTGCAAGAAGGGATCCCAGAGAGCCTTGAGGCCTGTGTAAAACTAACAGAACAAAGATTGAGGTCTTCCACTGGGGAGGTGGAAGCTGCAGACTCTCCTATACACCTTCTGGATGTCAGCCGTTCCACCTGCAAACAAACGGACAGCAGTCGCACTTCTGCAAGCAACAAACGGACATCCAGACAATTGAGCTGCGTATCAAAACCCTGAAGGAAGACCGAAGCAAAAGGGTCAAGTTAAGGAGGAGCGAAATAAGGAGAAGATGCTGGACACTGGAGAAAAGGACTGCCTCAATTGGGGCCAGAACCAGTATGGACAGAACTCTGAGCAGTAGCACCAATGGATGCAAACAGACTGAAAAGGAGGAGGGCAGGACCCAGGGCACGCTTCAGGCCGTGGTTTACCCAGAACACTACAACAGGAAAGTGATGAACACAAACACCCACACAAACACACACATCTACATGCACCGACTCAGAGTGAAAAGAAACATACATATGAACATATGCACTCGTTGATTGAGGGAGAAATGACACACACACACACACAAATTAAAATGTTGATTCAATGAACTGAGAAGTGATCCACACACACACACACACGCTGATGCAATGAAGAATGCTTTACTAACAAATGCTGCACACAAACATCCAAATACGGAGTTGGTTACAACAGCAAGAACTGATTGATTATTTATTGCTTAAATGTATTTCATGCCACGCAGAGGGCATTTGTGTAGATTTAGAGGACATGGTCTGAAGCACTTTGATAATGAAAACAATGTCTGTGCGTGATGTCTGTTTATGGCTCAAAGCCTCCACTGAATTGTTTACTGTGCTTCACACAGTCTAACAAGGAGCAGTGGTACAGAGCGAAAATGATGAATGAATGGTGTGAGTTTTATTTTGAAGAGATTATGAAAAGGTTGTGTTGATTCAACTTAGTTGTTTACGTTTTTGCCAAGGTAAAGAGTTGGTGTGTAACTAGTGTCCACTATTGAGTCAAGTAAATCCAACATGTTTTGTTGGTGCAAAAAGGAGTTTTGGTTGATCTTTGGGTTTTGTTTGACACTAGGTTGATTCTATCAGTGAGGTTTGGATTGTTCTCTTTCTCTAAAAGAGAGAAAGATGGTTTGAACTTTGGACATGTTTGCAATGGGCCCCAGTATCTGTTATTATATGAGTGTTTAATTGGTTACGTCTGTGTTTGCTTTTGTTACAGTGCACTGAGATAAGAACATCTGAGAGGTGTGATCCACCGGTGGTGATATTTTGGTATTTTGTGAGTTCCTGATTTAACAAATCAGCTCTTTAATCCAGGCCTGAGAGATTGAACTTTAAAGCGCTATAAAATATTCTTATTGAAAACAGTCGCAAAGTATTTTTTCTCCATGATTATAATGGGCTTGGGAGAAAATTGACTTATATGGGACACTGATCCTGAAGCCTAAAAGGATTGCAGCGAGTCAATCCAGTCCAAAGAAGGAAAAACAAACAAGGAGCTGTTTCCTTTAAAATGATGACGTCATCTTGCTGGTGATGGAGCCTCGAATAGGCTGCGCGTGAGACTCCATTATCAGCAACTTTTGGTATGAATGTGTGTGGATGTATGCATATGACTGACGACTAAAAGTCATGGACTGACGACTAAAAGTTTAACTGACTTGATACTGAGACAAAAACGGTGCTGACTTTAGGATTATTGAATGTCCACAGACAATTCACCCAGCCTGTAAAAGATGGGTGGATGTTTTGTTTTGCTTTGTTTTGTCTGCAAGAACAGAAGAATGACAGAGACTAAAGAGCTGTAGCTTCACAGCAGTGTGAACTGCAGACTGAACCCTTTGGTTGCTGATTTTGAGCTACTGATGTTTGCATTAAGGAAATTGTGTTTTAGTAGCTGTGTTTTAATTAAGGTATCACATTATATTGTTGGGAATATTAAATGCTAAAGTGAAGAAAAGGTTTGATCCCACTCATGACTGAGCATGTTATTATTAACCATAGTGGGTCACTATAGAGAGTCAATTAATTTTAGAAAAAAACAAACAAACAAAAAACCCTCCACCGAGGTCTATGAATAAGAGGGGAATGATAGACAGCCACACTCAAAATGGAGATATGTAATGATAAACACTGGTCCCCGTCTTTTGGGCGCTCTCTTGAAGTAGTCAACAATTTAAAAGTAAGATAAAATAACAGGGGCATGTGCTGAGGGGTGGTGCTGCACAAGAACAAGAGTAAAATAAAGAAAATATTGTTTTTAGAAGTGCAAATTAAAATGTACCATTACACTCAGAGGATCAATATGAAGCTTAATATTTGTTAATTTTGAATGAAGTACATGACTGGTGACTGTTCTGTCCTGAGCTTTTGTTTTTACAGCACCCGCTTGATCACACCAACAGTTTCTCGCCACCGAAGAGGGGTACTTGCAAACAAAAATAAAGAACGGGGAGGAATATCATCAAAACTGGAAACAGGTAATCCCCAAAGGGGGTGATAATGCCATAACTTTCACTATGGTCAAATTCTCAAAATTTGACCCTCAAAAATCCTTCAAACATTTAGACACAAAGTGGAGATTTAGATAAATATAATGTCGTAAACCACATAAGCATGAAGTATTTGATTCAATAAGATGGTGAAATAACAAGCAGCAAAATGTTGATCATATTAAGTATGTTTATTCAAGGGTGCAGAGGAGATTATTATTATTAAAGACAACAAATGAAATAACGAAAAGTAGAAGTGGAAAAAATTTGTGTTAACGGCAATAAAATCAAAAAAAAAGAAATACTAACTAAAACTGTACTGAATGTTCACAAAACTAACTAAAATTAACTAGATTTATAGCAAAATGTGTTTGGTTGCATTGATGTGTGCGTGCCCTGCTATAGTGAAATTAAGGGAGTACGTTAGTCGAGTCGTCTGGGTTGCTGCTCCGTTCACCCGCAGAATCTGGTCAGGAAAAGTCGGGAGACAGCGCCAGAATAGAATTGAGGATGATTTTAATATGACTGTTTTGTAGACATAACAAGAGTCTTGTAGTGGAGGGGGACGTAATGTCCTCCTGAGACCCAGAGAATAAGAAAAAACAGGGAGAAAATATTTTCGTTTTTTCTTTTTTCTTTTTTTCTTTTTTCTTTTAAATGAATCAAGTGTTATTAAAATAACAATCGCATAAGATGAAGATCAGGGACCAACCCAGAAGTCACTGACACTTCACTAACTGTAAACTATTGGTTTAGGAATAAGTGATGGCACTGAACTTTCTATTTCACAAAAGTCAATTTATTTAGGATATCTGAGTAAGTACTGATTTTATTTGGAGACACAAAGGAACATTTGGCACTTCCCTCATCTCACATCTGTTTCATTGTTGTACCCAATCATTCTACAACTGAAATGCCTTGGACTGCTAACCATTTCAGGCAAGTGGAGTGAACCATATTTTGCTAGACTCTCATCAGATTGGGGCTTCCTTTTATTGATCTTTGGAGAGAAGTCTTCATTACTGGTATTATTCAGGTCTTGTTCACATGTTTGTCCCAGGTTTCTCAGCCAAGAGGAGCTTAAACCCCAGATACTGTGAGTTCCTTTCACACATTGAGATCACTGATAACTCTCAGCAACGACGTGATCTCGTAGAAACAATTAGGTGTTATGGATTCAACTATAATTGCGACACTTATTTTTTTACTTTACTGGAAAAGATTTCTGCATTTTACCCATATTTTATTTTTAACTCAAAATCAAAATTCCAGATTCTACTACATGTTGGTTTTGCACCAGATAGGACGACAGATTTCAGGTGGCCCTGTGTCTTTCTCTATTACATCTGCCACTGCATCTCGATAATCTTCTCTGTGGCTTTTAGTGGGTCCTGACCCTCTCATATTTTGAAAAATCTATGTTTGAATCTCCCTTAATAAATTGTGTTAAGAATTCTCTCCGCCTTTGTCAAAAGTTGGGTATTAGGAAAAAGTGAAATAAACATAAATATAAAGTCCCAATGTGTAGAGCACACATTAATAAATTAGTCATGTTCCCTGTGAAAGTAAATGAGCCTAATTCTTAAAGACCCCTGAAATTATTTACCAGATGTTTATTTTTTGAATAAAATAAAATCTGAGTTTAACAAAACATTTTAATTGTAAATATCAAGCTTACCTTTCTTTCTTCCATAAAATGTGCTTGTGGGCACGCCAGCCATTTTGAAAAGGTGGGAAAAACAATTGGCAAGGCCACACTCCCACACATGTGACATAATTTTAAAGGTACTGTTGTCCTCTCTAAGAAACATCAGGACTTAGAGGAGTGGCAAGTAGAGTATGAGAGCTACAAGCAAAAAACTAAATGTGTACTACAGTGCGCAAAAATGAATTACTGGGTCATCAGGGGGTCTTGAGGGACATTTATAAAACAAAAATCCCACAAACCTTAAAAGTGCACTTGAAAAGCTCACACAAGAAGGTTAACCTAGCTTACCTAGAAGACCTCATCAGGGGGAGCACGCTCCCCCTCGTTGAAGAGCTCACCCACTTAACTCGCATCCCAAGAAAATAGCTAACCCCAGATAAGGCAGCGTGATGTATCCCGAGATAACAGGACTGGGACATCTAAATAAAGGTGTGAAACAATCGCCTTCAAAAGGTTATCAATTGACTTCAACCAAAATTAGGAACACTCGGTGCGGCAAGAGTTAATAGTTATTAGTCTCAACACCCAAGGATAATTAGAAGAGCATGACTGATATGATGCAACTGAGATTTTGTTACACTTAACTTTTGCAAAACACAAATAAAACTAAATTGAAACTAAGGATTTTCAGAAAATAAAAACTAGACTAAACTAGCAAAGAATTGGTAAAAACTAATTACAACTGGCAAAAAATTGAAAATCTGGAGTCGAAACTAAATAAAAGATAAAACCTAATGAAAATGGCGAAACGTTTAAAACTCTGGTGCAGAGATTGGCAAATCTGACCAGGAACGTTATAAAATTGATTGTCAGAACAGTCAGCGTTAAAGCCACTTTTGACAGTCCATACTAGGATGGCATTGGACATCTTGGGGGTGGAAAGGGGGTTGGTGTGACCAAGGTGTGGTTTGGCTTGTCGTATGTATATTTGAGATCATATGGCTCTGGATGGACCAGTTACCAGGGCATGGAAGGAGGACAGACTCATTAAAGGAGGAGAAGGCATTTCCTGGGATTGGAGATCCTCTGGGTGAGTGGTTGATTAAAAGCATGCATAAAATAGAAGTTATCTGTTGTTATTGATTGGTAATAGATTGATAATTGGCCACATTTACAGCTGTATTGACTTGTTGTGGACGTAGTCGACTTCAGGTTTAAACACTTTAATTAACAGGTTGAAAATAGTGACATTAAAGGAAGAGTATGCAGCGCCACCCTGTCAGACGCCAGTGATGGTGGAGCTCACTGATGAATCAGGTGAGCTGGATTCATGGCTGATTCAAAACTAAGATCCCCCTGCTGTGGTCAGTAAGGGGAGAAAAGGGGGAAATAAAATCAAGAATTAGAGAGGCATTTATAAACGTTTAGGTGTCAAGTGAAACGGGACAAAAGGGGGTGTTATACTGTTATTTTCAATGTCAGCATTATTATTGTATGAGAATCATGCAACAAGCATTGCATCGATGATCATTTATTGAAGCTTTTGACCTTATACTAACATCTGTGTTCCTGTGATGGTTATAACCTCTGATGAATCTTCTATTTACAGGTGTTAGGATAATGATATAATTTTTCATTGCAGGTGTAACCATGATCATTTTATACATATTGCAACTTGTTGCTCATTGTAGAGTTGTGCTCAAGTTAATAAGGGTTAAAAGCTACAGTCAGCGCGAATGTCTGACTGATCTATTGAGGGGAAAGGCTTCGAGCATAGAAGGCCGCACGCGCTTACAAAACACTGATATCATGTTATTCTTTGTGATCTTTTCTTAAATTATGTCTTTAAGGTTAGTTTAAATAGTGGCAGTTAATTAAACGACATTTATTAAAATATTAAATACCTGAGTCAGAACATTACACGCAGATCACCTTAAGAGTCTGGGAAACTTTGTAGCTGCCTAACTTTTTTTTGAATGTTCTAGCTCCGTTGATTTGACACATTGGAATGTGTCAAAAAAGGGGGGGAAGGTTGAGCTTTAACATCAAACCAGGATTATTTGAACAATTTATAACTTCATTTGTGTCTTTAATAATTTAGGAATGGTAAAGCTTAAGCTAATAGCGGTCCGAGAAGACGGACCTTTTAGAGAATTAGTGAAAAAGCATAAACTATCACTTTCATGTTTAATCATTACTCATTGAAATGAACTGAATAGCGTTTAGAAGATTTGTTAACTTTTTGTCTTTTGTTAAAAAGAGGGGTTTCAATAATTTTCAGACACACCTTGCAAATGTGCTTATAACGAGTTGGCACTCGGCCTTTTGAAGGTCAGAAGCTTCGTTCGGCGTGACTGTCCGGACTGATAAAGTGTAGGAAATGCCTTGAGTGCGGAGGGCTAAATGCAAACACTGCTTACACACACATAAGATATGATTAGAATAAGTCCCTGGGACATTCTGAATGTTTTAGACCAATTCTGAATCATTAGAAGGTCAGTAGATAATAACATTAGATTATTAGGGTTAGGAAGAGAGGTGTTTTGGTTTTCTGTCTCTTACAGAGCAAGGAACAGACACCAGACGAGGTCACTGAGATGCGAGGATCCTCCGTAGCAGAGTCAGACACAGTGACTGCCGAGACATCAACTGGGTCCAAGGGTCATGGCGTTTGGGCTCCAGCTAGTCACCACAAAAGGATGGATCCCATAAACCCAGCAATAACCATGAAGGGGTTGGCGGAAATCCGGGAACACCAGACCAACGAAGTTCGAGAGGCTTTTGGGCAAAAAGGGGACACCTTCCTGTTCCTTTTTCTGGAGAATACACAGATCGTTGTTTGAAATCGGAGCAGAATAATCCCCTGATCTGTGTTACGACTGAAGGGTTGTCTAACCCCTAAGGTTGAGGAATTAAGAGCAGAGGATCACCCAACTGGACGACACTGGTAGCTGCAGCAATAAAATAAAGGTTAAGAGCTCTTCGGACAGAGGTTCTAGTCTACGTCTGAATGGTATCAGGGAACACCAAATAAAGCTGTGGGAGAACAGGGGAGTGTCATCTGGACCTGCTATCCTTGTAGTAATAGTTTGTCTTGCACCTGACTTGCGCAAACACAGAGGTCATCTTACATATGGTTTGCCCCTCAGGGGGACAAAGGACCTCGGGAGTGAGAAGAGATGAACCCGGCCACACTGGGCTACAGGGTGTTTGTGAGGTCATTATTCTAATGACCTCATCAGGGGGAATTGTAAAATTATGATATTATTTTATGCCATGTTATACCCCTAATTAAAGATTGTGAATTATTATGTAGTTTTAGTTTGCATTATTCTCCTGAATTAGAAGAAGCTGATAACTATTGCATTAGTTAAACTGATTTGCATTACATTAAATTGCTGACTTGTTGTGAATGAATGATATTGTTTTATGATGCATTATATTGCTGAGTTATAAGAAATACTGTTCGCAGAAGGTTATTGTCTAATTTGTCTGAGTAGAAGAGAACAGAGTGTGCTGGAGTTTTCTGCCCCATTTCAGCAGGAGCAGATAAACAGGGAGCCAAGGTCGTAGCTTAGGCGCTGTGTGAGAGAGAGCATGTGAATGTTTAGGCTTTTTATGATAAGGTGGAGGCACCAGAGGTTATAAAAGTTTGAGCAATGCTCCACCATTTTGAGATTTTGAGGCTGTCTGCATCAGTGTCCATCTCCCACGTGTGTGATCATTAAATCATCGTTTGACTCAACCCGGCCGGACCAGTGTTGTTATTGTGGTTTTTTCTCTTGTCTCCATCCCCAATATTTTGAACCTTAACAGCAGACAAATACCTGATGAAGAAGGGCCATGGAGCCTGTGATTACAGGTCTGATGAAGGTCTGATTGCAATAAAATGATTTGACAACAAATGTGTCAACCTCCTAAACAAGGCCTGTGGGTTCATGGTTCTTTCATCGGTCAAACGGTGGAGCAAAGAGTCCAATGCAAAGATCACCATCCCATGCCCATCACTCATCCCTGTATGTAATTAGCATATGGGAGGAATCAAGCTTTGATATGCTATTACACCTGTATAAGACAAGTTATAAGTTACAAGTTAAGGAGATGGCATATCCCACTGTTCGGATACATCCTTGACTTGAATATCTGGTCTACAAGAGGGACTGTGCCCTGCTGGACCAGAAACCGATGGCTCTCAAAAGGTTTCCACCTGGCTGTGTCTGAACCAAGTTAACAAGCCAGCATCTAGAGTTGGACAACCATGATCCAGCTCTCCAAGACCACAGAATCAGAGCTACACCCTAAGACCCCAACGACCAAAACCACAAGCAGATGTGCTGATTTGCACTGTTTTTATTTGATTTTTTAAACAAAACTGATTTTGCACAGTAGCATTCAATCAGAAGTGGCCTGAATGTGAGTATTTTGTGCTGCAGCACATTTTTCACATTTGCAGATGAAAAAATGATGTATTTTGTTGTTTGATAGAATACTTTCCTTTGATGGAATGAAAACAGCAATGTTCATTGGCATGCTGCTAGAAATAAACTGTATCCAATGGCCTGGATAGTTTTTGTTATTAATTTAATTATAATTTGGCCCTTTATTTGATTTTTTTCAACTGTATTATCTAATGTACTTGTATTTGCATGACATTTCATACTTTTACCATAAGAATAGAATAGAATTCAACTTGCACATGTCACAGGTACAGGGCAACGAAATGCAGTTTGCATCCATCCAGAAGTGCTTTAGCCATGATATAGATATATTACAATATATATTAGCAATAATATAGATATGTAAGTATATTACAGAAATGGGTCTATTATGTTATAATGTACACGGTATGAAGTATGTTATGAATATTCTATAACTATAAGTATGTACAGGCTGTAGTGAGTACAAGCTATGTACAGGCTATGAACAGGATATAAATATGGAAAACTATACAGAATATGAAATAAATAACTTTACAGAAATCTGAGATATACAGCTATACAGAAATGGGAACTATGCAAGTTGTAAACAGTTGTAGGATTAAAGATTATCGAATGTACAGAATGATTATTTACACAGAGCTATACAGTAGTGCAGTTAAGATAAGTGAGGGTGTGGATAATTTCTACAGAGGCTATATAAAGTGCTGGTGGTTGTGAGTGGTGGTTCAGTCCATGTTATTATTGTGTGTTTGAGGGTACAGTTGTCCATTGTGGGTGTGTGTATGTCCAGTCCATGAGTTTAACGTGGGTCAGATGTCAGGAGGCAGAGTTCAGGAGTCTGACAGCTGTGGGGAAGAAGCTGTTCCGGTACCTGGTGGTCTTAGTCCGGAGGCTCCTGTAGCGCCTCCCAGAGGGCAGGAGGGTGAAGAGTCCATGTGATGGGTGACTGGGGTCTTTGATGATTTTCGGTCCGAGGCAGAGCAGTTCCCGTACCAGACTGTTATACAGTTGGTCAGGATGCTCTCGATGGTGCAGCGATAGAAATTCACCAGGATGTCTGAGGACAGGTGGTTCTTCCTCAGAGTCCTCAAGAAGAAGAGGCGCTGGTGAGCCTTCTTGACCAGCTTGGAGCAGTTGGTCGTCCAGGTGAGATCCTCGGAGATGTGGACTCCCAGGAACTTGAAGCTGCTCACACGCTCCACAGCCGTCCCCTTAATGTGGATGGGTGGATGTGGGTCAGCATTCCTCCTGTAATCCACGATGAGCTCCTTGGTCTTCTCGGTGTTAAGCAGCAGGTTGTTTGTGTCGCACCACTCAGCCAGACGATCCACCTCCTCACTAAAAACGGACATCTCAACCGTTTGGTTGAGATCAATATTTAAAAAACTACAGGATCTATTAAAAAAAAATGTATTGAAATGTATTCACTCAAATCAATAAGAAATGCAAACAAAAATGTTTTCCATTGCTTTTTTCTTGGTGAGGACATCAAAGGGCTAGAACAGGGGTAAGCAACTCCTGTCCTAAGTTTATTTTCGTTGTGCAACATTTGTCCAAATAGACATTCCATGTCCCGGTTGGTGGGTTCCTTCCGGGTACTCCGGCTTCCTCCCACAGTCCAAAGACATGCAGCTTGTGGGGATAGGTTAATTGATTAATCCAAATATCCACTAGGTGTGAATGTGTGAGTGAATGTGAGTGTGAATGGTTGTCTGTCCCTGTGTGTTGGCCCTGCGACAGACTGGCGACCTGTCCAGGGTGTACCCCGCCTCTCGCCCTATGACAGCTTGGATAGGCTCCAGCGCCCCCCGCGACCCTGAAGAGGAGAAGCGGAAGCGAATGGATGGATGGATGTCTCAAGTTTCAGACTTTTTAACTGTGTGAGTATCAGCGACTCTCTGACTCTGTCTACATCGTTAATGTGACTTCTGCTTGTGTGACGTGTCACACGGCTCCCTTAAATCATTTTGGTTATAAAGTGTGTGAAGCACAGGAGGAGGAGTGACTGAGAGCAGAGAGGAGGAGCAGAGATTCAGGGAGGAGCTGAGCTGTTACTGAACTATAGAAGAGAGAAAAACCTCCACATTCAACAGAGTTCAACACAAAACAAACTTTATGTTCCTCAACATGCTGTCATTACATCACTGTGTGTTTCCTCTGATTCTTCTCACTCTCATAGGTCTGCTCACCTACACAGGAAACTATGTTCAACTCAAATGATTCATTAACGTCAATTATTGATTGAAAACGTTCTCTCTTCCTTCAGGTGTCACATGTGATCAGATCACTCCAGTCAAAGATGAAGAGTCCAGTGTAGAAGGCAGCACAGTTACTCTGACCTACACTTACAAAGTGTCAACTGGTGATTATTTCTTCTGGTATCGACAACATCCAGGAAAACCTCCAGAGTTCCTGATCTCACACTCACCTTCAGGATCAGTAGGAGAAGAAAAAGTTCCTGGATTGAAGATTCAAGTGAAGGGAACAGAAATCAAGATGAACATCTCCTCTGCTGCAGTGTCTGACTCTGCTGTGTACTACTGTGCTCTGCAGCCCACAGTGACAGGAAACAGCAAAACTCTGTACAAAAACCTTTGGAGCAAAGACAACAGAATACTCCACAACATCCACTAGAGGGAGCCACACACCTTTGTTAGGATACAGACTAACACATAACACAGCTGTGATGAAGAGCTTCAGGTGAAGTTAATGTGATTTGAGCCTCCTCCTCCTCCTGACTGCAGAAACCTGTCTGACTCCAGCTGTGAACATCAGACCACTCACAGCTAACTCCCAGTGAACATCACTTCCAACATTTCTCCTCTGGAAACATGGAAAAACTGGCTGTGATTTGGATCTTTGCAGCTCTCGTAGGTACGTATGTTTCTGACAGGAACACCTGAAATTCAAAGACATGTTTACAGCGTTACGGATCCAGTTTGGATTTTCTTTGAGCTCAGGTTTGGAGTGATGATTAAACAGAAAAATATTTCAATTCTGAAATCAGAGAAACGTCTGAGAAGATTAGCAGTAAAAGCTGTTTAAAAAAACACAGTAATATTCACAGATACTCAGCCTCATGGACAATGTTAGTCTGATGGCTTCATTTTCCCTACTTTTCCAGGACTAACAGCTGGAGACTCAATCACTCCTCAACAACTTGAAGTCACTGAAACAGAAGGAGAATCTGTCAAACTCACATGTAGCTATGAGACAAGTTATGATACTCCTTGGCTTTATTGGTACAAACATCATTCTGACCTTCAGGCTCCTCAGTTTATACTCTGGAAAGGAGCAAGATCAGACAGTCATGTAAAGTATATTCCTGATAATCGATATGACTCAGAAACATCTTCTACATCAACTAATCTGACCATAGCAGCCCTAACCCTGGCAGACACAGCTCTCTACTACTGTGCTCTAGAAACACAGTGATACAAAGTGTAGAAGAGGCTGTACAAAAACCCGAACACAGATATCTGACTACTCTTCAAAGAGGAGGGAAGTGGTATTCAAAGCACAGCTTCATATCAGATGGATTCTGCTAATTCCTGTTTTATCAGAGTCACTGTGGTTACAGCTGCTAATGAAACACTGTGGGAGGATTCACATGAGCAGCAAATCCACATCAACCACAAACCAACTGCAGGAACGTTCAGACATGAAGACATTTTATTCCTTATTTAGTGATGATGTGTGTAAAAAGCATCAGAAGTCAAATACAGTAACTAGTAATAAACTCCCAACATTGTTGGTGCATTAATGATGTTTTACAGCTGAAAGATTTACTTTGTTATTCTCACATTTTCTCCTGCATGGTTTAAACTTTTCCTTCATTTTTTTATAAGAATCACCGGTTTGTGTTTTTTCTCGAAGATGTCATAGGTACAGTTTCTCCTCTGTGTTCTGATTGGACATTTAAAGCAGCGCCATCATTGATGGTATCAGATCCATTTCACACGTTGTTGAGGTTCAGTCTGAAGTCACTTTAAGTCTCAAAGCTTCACTTTAACCTGCAAAGACCAACAATGTCTCATTTCCTACTGATTCTTCTCCCCACACTGCACCACTACACCGGATATCAGGACTCCACACTCTCCAAATTCCCAGTGTTAAAATTCAGTCATGAAACATTTTGGCAGATACAAGAAGATTCTTCTACTGTTTTCTCTTCTTCAGATTTTAAAGATGAAAACCTTGGACAGCTGTAGAACAGGCACTATGTATTAACCTAGAAATTTCAGACCTACCATTTATCAGCTCAAACATCAAACGACATGAATGCTTTAAAAGCATCAATATTAGCTCTTCTCTGACAGCATGGTGGGAGTTTCTAAAAATGACAGAGTCTTCATTAATCCCATGCAAACGTACACCTATCTGGAACAATCGGGACATATTACAAAACAATAATATGATAAACTTTCCAGATTGGAGTTGCAAAGGAATTAAATACTTGGAACATATGTGGGAAGGAACAGACTTTATTTCGTTTGACAGACTAGTTACACAATATGGGATCAACAAGAAACGATTTTTGGAATATCAACAAATTAAATCCATAGTAAAAAAGAAATTTAATCCCAGTAAAGCTGAATTACAAACACCACCAAGTGTGGTACAATGTTTTAGTCTAAAACCCCCCAAATTATTATCTAAAATATACAGAACACTTTCTAAAATAGATGAATCAATATCCCTTCCTCCCCTCCTTGAATCGCTACCTTATCGTGGTGGAGGGGTTTGTGTGTCACAGGGATCCCAGGGGCTATGTTGTCTGGGGGCTTTTGCCCCCTGGTAGGGTCTCCCATGGCAAATTGGCCCTGGGTGAGGGACCAGACAAAGAGCGATTCATAAGACCCTTATGAAAAGGACATCGAGGGAACAGTTTACCCTGCCCGGGATAGGGTTACTGAACTGGACATGTGTGTGCTTAATAGACTGGCAAATTACAGCAGGATTTTCCTATCCTCGGTCAGAAGGCACAGGTGACTTATATGATGAAAGAGAGGGTCCACAGCAATGATAATTAGGGTTCTTTTAATCCAAACATCTCCAGAAGTGAATTCGTGTGAGTATATGTATATGTGTGTGTGGTTCTGTAAAATAACAGAAATTACAATTAGCAAACAATTAAAGTCAACCAAACTGGTCTAAATAATACAGAAAGGGTTGAACAGAAATGACTAAACACCACCCCCTGGTGGACACAAATGGGCTGCTGCACAGGGATAGACTCCATCTTTACTTTGGGCAGCTCAGTTCACAAGGGTAGCGCCATTTTGGTCAAATCAGCGTGAATATACAGTGTCTCGTGGCTACACGAACAGCTGGAAAACTCTACTAAGCATCACCCAATGTACATAGCTAAGTATATGATAAGTTACAACCATAGAACAAACAAATACAAGGCACTTACTTATCATTCACGCACACGCACTACACATGTTCAGTACAACAGCCCAGCTCCACCAGCGCTATCAAGGTGGACCAGCGCAAACACAAACAAGGGATGAGAGGAATGTACCATCTTAGCAGTGGTTAGAGGGGGTCCGTGGAACAGTCTATATACACAAATCACAGGGGTTTTCTACAGCCGCCCCCTAATGTGTATAGCACATTAGTAAACATTAAAAAACCCATGTGAACATAACTAAGGACATTCAGCTGACAGTTCAGGTAAAGTGATAAGTTTTGACACAGGCCTTTGGTATTTATGTTCCCCAATGGTGACTTCAGCTACTCGCACCTGTCCATCCGGGCTGGGAAATACCTGTGTTACCCGTCCTACGGACCAGGAAGCCCGTGGGAGCTGATAGTCCACCACCATGACAGTCTGTCCCACTTTCAAAGGTGGAGTAGTCTGGTTCCACTTCTGGCGAGGCTGCAGTCCAGGCAGGTAGCGCTGAATGAACTGAGTCCAGAACCGGTCCGCTATGACTTGGCTGTGACGCCATTTTCGCCTTCCAAGTTCTTCTCTGGTGCCATATACTGCCTGGGGAAGGGAAGCATCGCGCCGCCCCATGAGCAACATATTTGGCGTGATCGGGTCAACATCTGCAATATCCGAGGAAACGTATCCCAGTGGCTTGGAATTAAGTATGCCCTCTACTTCAATAAGAACAGTAAGCAACAAATCCTCTGGCACCGCTTGACCTTTGAGGGCAACTTGAAGTGCAGATTTGACTGAACGGATCTCCCGTTCCCAGGCTCCCCCAAAATGTGGAGCATGCGGAGGGTTGAAGTGGAAAGTGATGCTCTGTTCACTGAGCTTCTCCTGCAGTCGTGGCTCCATCACTTTGAATGCCTCCTGCAGCTCTCTGTCTCCTCCTCTGAAATTGGTGCCCTGATCACTCAGTATTTCAAAGGGTTTTCCTCTTCGAGCAATAAATCTGCGCAGAGCCATGAGAAAGGAGTCAGTGTCCATACCAGTGAGAAGGTCGAGGTGAATGCAGCGGGTCGTAAGGCATTTAAATATAATGCCCCACCGTTTTTCTTGTCTCCTGCCTATCTTTATAGTGAAAGGGCCAAAACAGTCAATTCCTGTGGACCAGAATGGCGGCTGATTTAATCGCAAGCGGGTAGCAGGGAGATCAGACATCTTCGGTGAAACAGGCTTGGCTCTCCACTTCTTACACTCCAAACAGCGATACTGATGCTTCCTTATGGCCTGTCTGCCTCTTAAAATCCAATACCTGCGTCTCAATTCGGCAAAGACACGTTCTGGGCCAGGATGCAGGAGACGTGTATCATAGTCTTTGATGATGAGCTGAGTAGTAGGATGGTCTGGTGACAACACGATAGGATGCAGAGTGTCAACATCCATCTGCTCTGCTCGCCGGAGGCGTCCACCTACTCGTATGAGGCCAAGCTGACTGTCATATTCGGGAGAAAGGTTGCTCAGTCTGCTGTCTTTGTACACCTCTTTCCCAGATTTAAGGGTGTGTACTTCAACAGGGAAGCTTTCTTGTTGCGCCTGTTTGAGAATTTGAACTTCTGTCTCTAGTCGTTGTGCTGCTGACATAGGGAGGCCAGCCGCCCCGTGAGAAGACAGGTGGGTGGCCTGCACCAAATCAGCCCAGGTGTTGTATGCAGGATCAGACTGTGCCAAATCTGTAGTGACATAGGCACAGAAAGCTGATTTCTTTAACTCAGTATTATCTTCAGTGTCTGTACTCACAGTAGGTCGTGCTGGCCACTGCTCAGATGCTTGTCTCAGGAAGGGGGGCCCATCCATCCACTAGCTAGGTTTTGACAGCTCACGTAATGGTTTTCCCCGGGTGATGTCATCTGCTGGGTTCAAAGCCGAGGGGACATACCTCCAGCTGGCGGCCTCAGTCAGCTCCTGTATTTCGGCAATACGAGTACCTACAAACACTTTATAGTGACAGGACTCGGACTGGATCCAGTTCAACACAGTGGTAGAATCGGTCCATAAAGTAGTCTCACTAATGGGCAGAGTAAGCTCACTGAGGAGGAGTCTAGACAGTTGTGCCCCAGCCAGTACGGCACACAGCTCTAAACAGGGGAATTGACAGTTTCTTGCGGGGAGCTACACGTGATCTGGCCATGATAAAGGCAGTGTGGACCTCATGTTCTGCCGATTTAAATCTCAAATATGCCACTGCTCCGTAAGCACTCTCTGACGCATCACAGAATACATGCAGCTGGAAAGTTCCCTCTTGGGTTGCTGGGGCTATGTAGCATCTAGGCAGACAGATTTCTTGTAGATACTGTAGCTCACTCACCCACTCTTGCCACCGCTGGAGTAACTCGCCCTCGATGGGATCATCCCAGTTCCTGTCATTCTGCCACAGACGTTGAACAATAACCTTTGCCCGGGTCGTGAAGGGGATGATGAAGCCCAGTGGGTCGTATTGAGAGGCGAGGATGCTGTAGATATTTCTCATGGTTGACTCCTGAGGAACCACTGGCCGACATCTGTAGGCAATCTGGTCTGTGGAGCAGTGCCATGCCAAGCCTAAGGTTGGTTCTTGGGGATCTGGTTGGTGTTCAGTCAACCACAGCTCGCAGGTAGGGGACTTTGCTTCAGAGGGGAGATGAGCAATGGCCTCTGGGTAGTTACTTGCCCACTGTCGGATTTCGAAACCACCAGTAGATAGCAACTCTCTGATGTTATCGACAAGTGGTCGTGCCTGCAAAGCAAAGGGCAGAGATTGCAAACAGTTATCGACATAAAATGAGCGCAGCACTGAGTCTAGTACTTGTTCATTGCCATCTTTATGATCCTGCACATGGCGCTGAAGGGCATACGTGGCACAACAGGGGCTGCATGTGGTTCCAAAGGGCAGGACACACCACTCATAAATGTCCGGGCTCCGATCTCTTTCCATATCTCTCCACACGAATCTCAGCAGGGGCCGGTCATGCGGAAGAAGCCGCACCTGATGGAACATACCTCGTATGTCCCCACTCACAGCAACAGGGTGCTCCCTAAATCTCAACAGGACACCTATTAAGGATGGACCGAGAGTTGGACCTGGTAGCAGCTGATCGTTAAGGCAGTCTTGCCTGTATTGGAAGGAACAGTTGAAAACTATCCTAGGCTTATTGTTATGATGCACAATATGATGGGGAATGAACCAGGATTCATCTGTGAGGTTTGCCTCTTCAGGAGTGAGTTTTCTTACATAACCTGCTTGTTCCAGTTTGTGTATTTCTGCATTGTACACAGCCGCTAGATCAGGATCTTTAATCAGGCGCTTCTCTGTGGACCGAAGGAGAGCCATCACTGCGTCATGGTCAGTTCGTAGTTTAGTGGAGTCTCTGCGGCGGAGCAGAGGAGTAGCATAACGAGCTACTCCATCCACCTGTACACGTTCTGTGGTTTTCTGCAGTAACTCCAGTGCCTCTTTGTCTTGTTTAGAGCGAGTTACCTCTTTCTCTGATCGAAAGGGGAGCACATCTAACTGCCACAGCTTCTCAACGTTCTGTCTTAACGCTTGAGAAGGAGATGGTAACAGGGATGTGTGCAGACATGAAGCTTCAGTAGGTAGATGTAGAAAGGTAGCCGGTCCCTGGATGGCCCAACCGAGGTTAGTGTTGACAGCAACAGGGCTGCCTAGTGGACCGACTTTGACAGGTGACAGAGGGGTGATGAGCTGGACATTATCTGAGCCTATAAGAAGCATAGGCTGCACATCCTTAAATGCTTTGATGGGAACGTCGGCCAGATGTGGATATCTCTGACGGAGTATGTCCACTGGGCAGGATTGTTTTGCCAGATTAAGTTCTTTAGCAGTGAAGACACGTCTGATGTGATGTTTGATTTGGGGAGAGCTGGGTGCACTTAGTTCAAAAGAAACCGATGCGCCTTGTAACTGTGACACCTCCTGCCTGATGGTTCGTAGTTTGAGGGACTCCTCTGTGATATTTAATTGCAGGTAATGAACCGCTGCAGATAAAACAATAGTCCGCTCTGATCCATCGTCAAGAATGGCATAGGTGGACAGAGATCGCCCATTGTTGTGGAGGGTAACTGGGACCACTTTAAGCATGACTCTGCCTGAATGAGTGACTTGGTCCAAATACACCATGCTGGAGGCTGTACTCAATGTCAGGATACTCTTGTTTGAGCGAGAGGCAGCTTCATGAAGGATCTGCAGGTGTTGTTCTCCACAGGTGGCACAAGGTTTCTTCAGATTGCAACTGTCAGGCTGGTGACTCCGACCACATCTCCAGCATCTCTTATTGTCATTAATCCATGTAATAATCTGTGTAGTACTCAGCTTACTGAAGTCAGAACAGGAACTCAAGTAATGTTCTGTACTGCTACAGAAGGGGCAGTAGGGCTTAAATTTCTCTCTTTTCTTCCCTTTCATAGGTTCTTTACTGTCAGTAGTGGCTGAAGTGGTATTAGCCGTCGGTGTTGTAGGCTTGTCAGTGCCATAGTAGACTGATGAGGATGTCTTTAATGGTCGTGATGACTTGTCTCTACGATCTGAGCGGGGTTTATCAGATATGTAGCTTTCTGTAGCCCTTCGTGATATCTGTATGGCCTGTGACTTCCTCTCCAACCACTGTGCAAAGTCAGGGAGAGTATAGGTGTTAGCTGAGTCACTCCGCAAGATGCCCTTTGCAAGACAATATTCAGCAAAACTGTCTTGATAGGAGAAGGGGAGTTTACTCAAAAGCCTGTCCACATGGGAGCCACACTCTAGTTCGCTCTTAGCAGCTCCTTCCATGGAGTTTAGTAGTCCCACCAAACTACTAACTGATAGAGCAAAGTCTTCAAACCCCTGTGCATCTCCAGCTTTCACTGTGGGAGCTCTCAAAATGTTGTTAATTTCACCTTGGACTAATTGGCGTGGTTGTCCATAGCGCTGCTGTAGAGCCTGCATTGCTTTAGTGAAGGGCATAGTGTCATGCACATACCTCTTTGCAAGCTGAAACGCAGGAGGAAACTTTAGATGATCCAGAAGTACTTGGAATTTGTAATCCTCAGACAGATGTGGGTGTGGTCCCAAAACTCCATCCAGACCTTTCTTCAGTAGCAGGAAATCACTTTCTTTTCCTGTGGTGAAGCGGATCAGGTTGGGTTTTGGGATGCCATAAGAAGAGGAAATAGCCATCTCCATCAAGTTCGGTCTCTGAGAGGAAAGCAGAGATGAGGAGTGTTGTGGGCTGCTCTGAATTACATCATGCTGTGAACTGACAGGTGGCGGTGCAGCTGGAGCATGATGCTGATAGGTATACTGTGAGCTAACAGCAGGTGGCAGCACTGGTGTAACGTATGGCTGACTGAGAGGTGGGCCTGAAGTCCAAAGCGGATAGCCTGGAGAGGGCATGCCAGGCGGCAGCGTGACAGGGTACTGCATAGTGCCAGGGATACTAAACTGAGCAGCACTGTGTGGCACAGACCACTGTGGGGTTGATGACTGCCAATTCAGGTCTCTTTGCTGATACCAGGGAGGATGTGGCTGTTCTGTTGCTGTAGATGCAGACCGGGGTACCACTGGTGTTGGCTGAGCAGCTGATGGCATGGAAGAGTGGACGTATAGAGGGGGCTGAGGAATAGGTCGGTTAACAGGGAGAGTAGGAGCTGTTGACTGTAATATTTGAGGGTTATCAACATGATGAGCTGTGGAAGGGGAGGTCTGCTGTACAGTATGAAACTGAGGGCTAGGTATTACTGGAGATATGGGAGGGATGTTTTCTAGTCCGCCCATAGGAGGAGCTTGTGTAGGATTATTATCCACAGTTAGTAAAGGCATACTATGGCTCCGGACCTGGGTTTGTAACTGTACTTGGGGGGTTCTTTGGCCAAAGCTCAAAGACACTTGTATAGTGCTCTGTATCTCCCTCATCTGCTCCTGTACCTGAGTAACACACTGCTCCATCCTCCTTATTCTCTCCATCTCTGGTGAGCCGTCGATGCCAGCGGTTTGGTGTATTGGAGTAGCTGCATTAGTATTCGGTGGAACTGGGTTAGTCGGCTGTGGGGGATAGGTCCAGATGAAGTCATTCAGATATCTTGGAGCCCTATGTGGTCTCCTTTGCCGGGCACCTTGTTGTTCTTCATCATATCGGGATGTCGCCATGTTAGGAAATGCTGTAATTACTCCGGCTCGAAGGACCACTTGAACTGGACATGTGTGTGCTTAATAGACTGGCAAATTACAGCAGGATTTTCCTATCCTCGGTCAGAAGGCACAGGTGACTTATATGATGAAAGAGAGGGTCCACAGCAATGATAATTAGGGTTCTTTTAATCCAAACATCTCCAGAAGTGAATTCGTGTGAGTATATGTATATGTGTGTGTGGTTCTGTAAAATAACAGAAATTACAATTAGCAAACAATTAAAGTCAACCAAACTGGTCTAAATAATACAGAAAGGGTTGAACAGAAATGACTAAACACCACCCCCTGGTGGACACAAATGGGCTGCTGCACAGGGATAGACTCCATCTTTACTTTGGGCAGCTCAGTTCACAAGGGTAGCGCCATTTTGGTCAAATCAGCGTGAATATACAGTGTCTCGTGGCTACACGAACAGCTGGAAAACTCTACTAAGCATCACCCAATGTACATAGCTAAGTATATGATAAGTTACAACCATAGAACAAACAAATACAAGGCACTTACTTATCATTCACGCACACGCACTACACATGTTCAGTACAACAGCCCAGCTCCACCAGCGCTATCAAGGTGGACCAGCGCAAACACAAACAAGGGATGGGAGGAATGTACCATCTTAGCAGTGGTTAGAGGGGGTCCGTGGAACAGTCTATATACACAAATCACAGGGGTTTTCTACAGTTACCAGGGCCCCGCCCTGGAGCCAGGCCCGGGGAGGGTGCCCGAGGGCGAGCATCTGGTGGCCGGGCCTTAGTCCATGGGGCCCGGCCGGGCACAGCCCGAAGAGGAGACATGGGCCCATCCTCCCGCAGGCCCACCACCTGCAGGAGGCGCCATAGGGGTCGGGTGCATTGTGTGCCGGGTGGCGGCCAGGAGCGGAGGCCCTGGCGGACTGACCCCCGGCTGCCAAAACTGACAATAGGGACATGGAATGTCACCTCTCTGGTGGGGAAGGAGCCTGAGTTAGTGCGTGAGGTTGAGAGGTACCGGCTAGATATAGTCGGGCTCACCTCTACGCATGGCTTGGGCTCTGGAACCAGTCTCCTGGAGAGGGGCTGGACTCTGTCTCAGTCTGGAGTTGCCCCTGGTGAGAGGCGGCGGGCTGGGGTGGGTATCCTAATATCCCCTCGGCTTGCTGCCGGTACGTTGGGGTTTTTCCCGGTGGACGAGAGGGTTTGTTCCCTGCGCCTTAGGGTCAGGGAACGGGTCCTGACTGTCATCTGCGCTTATGCGCCGAGTGGCAGTTCAGAGTACCCAGCCTTCTTAGAGTCCCTGGGGGGGGGGGGGGGGTGCTGGAGGGTGCTCCACCTGGAGACTCTGTTGTCCTGCTGGGAGACTTCAATGCTCACGTGGGTAACGACAGCGAGACCTGGAGGGGCGTGATTGGGAGGAACGGCCTCCCTGATCTGAACCCGAGCGGTGCTCTGTTATTGGACTTCTGTGCAAATCACAGTTTGGCCATAACGAACACCCTGTTCGAACATAAGAGTGTCCATAAGTGCACGTGGCACCAGGATGCTCTAGGCCGTAGGTCGATGATCGATTTTGTAATCGTATCAGCAGACCTGCGACCATATGTTCTGGACACTCGGGTAAAGAGAGGGGCTGAGCTGTCAGCTGATCACCACCTGGTGGTGAGTTGGATCAGGTGGCGGGGGAAGACGCTGGACAGACCTGGTGCACCTAAACGCGTAGTGAGGGTGTGCTGGGAACGTCTAGCAGAGGCCCCAGTCGGCGAGATCTTCAACGCACACCTCCGGCAGAGCTTCAACAGCATTCCGAGGGAGACTGGGGACATTGAGTCCGAATGGACCATGTTCAGCGTCTCCATTGCCGAAGCTGCTGCATTGTGCTGCGGCCGCAAGGTGGTTGGTGCCTGCCGTGGTGGTAATCCCCGAACCAAAAGGTGGACACCAGAGGTGAAGGGAGCCACCAGGCTGAAGAAGGAGTCCTATCGGGCTTGGTTAGCCTGTGGGACTCCGGAGGCAGCCGACAGGTATCGACAGGCCAAGCGGAATGTGGCTGAAGCAAAAACTCGGGTGTGGGAGGAGTTCGGAGAGGCCATGGAAAAAGACTTTCGGGCTGCCTCGAAGAGATTCTGGCAAACCGTCAGACGTCTCAGGAAGGGAAAGCGGTGCTCTACCTGCACTGTGTATAGTGCTGGCGGAGCGCTGCTGACGTCGACTGAGAAAATTGTCAGGCGGTGGAAGGAATACTTCGAGGACCTCCTTAATCCCACTGACACGTCTTCCGAGGAGGAAGCAGAGTCTGGGGATGAGGGGAATGACCCGCCAATTTCCGGGGGCGAGGTCACTGAGGCAGTTAAACAACTCCTTGGTGGCAGAGCCCCTGGTGTTGATGAGGTCCGCCCCGAGTTCCTGAAGGCTCTGGACGTTGTAGGGCTGTCCTGGTTGACACGCCTCTGCAATGTTGCGTGGAGATCAGGGGCAGTACCTGTGGACTGGCAGACCGGGGTGGTGGTCCCCATCTTTAAGAAGGGGGACCGGAGGGTGTGTTCCAACTACAGGGGGATCACACTCCTCAGCCTCCCTGGGAAAGTCTATGCCAGGGTGCTGGAAAGGAGAGTTCGTCCGTTAGTCGAACCTCGGATACAGGAGGAACAATGCGGTTTTCATCCTGGTCGCGGAACACTGGACCAGCTCTTTATCCTCTCCAGGATACTTGAGGGTGCATGGGAGTTTGCCCAACCAGTCTACATGTGTTTTGTGGACTTGGAGAAGGCATTCGACCGTGTCCCTCGGGGTGTCCTGTGGGAGGTGTTGCGGGAATATGGGGTGTCTGGCCCATTGCTACGGGCCATTCGATCCCTATACAACCGTTGCAAGAGCTTGGTTCGCATTGCCGGCAATAAGTCGGACTCGTTCCTGGTGGGTGATGGGCTCCGCCAGGGCTGCCCTTTGTCTCCGGTTCTGTTCATAATTTTTATGGACAGGATTTCTAGGCGCAGCCAAGTGGCGGAGGGCTTTCGCTTTGGTGGCCTCAGAATCTCATCTCTGATTTTTGCAGATGATGTGGTTCTGTTGGCTTCATCGGGTGAGGGCCTCCAGCTCGCACTGGAACGGTTCGCAGCCGAGTGTGAAGCAGCGGGAATGAGGGTCAGCACCTCCAAATCTGAGACCATGGTTCTCAGCCGGAAAAGGGTGGAGTGCCCACTCCGGGTCGGGGATGAGTTCCTGCCCCAAGTGGAGGAGTTCAAGTATCTCGGGGTCTTGTTCGCGAGTGATGGGAGAAGGGAGCCGGAGATCGACAGACGGATTGGGGCTGCAGCTGCAGTAATGTGGACGCTGCACCGGTCCGTCGTGGTGAAGAGGGAGCTGAGTGTAAAAGCGAAGCTCTCAATTTACCGGTCGATCTACGTCCCTACCCTCACCTATGGCCACGAGCTGTGGGTAGTGACCGAAAGAACGAGATCGCAGATACAAGCGGCAGAAATGAGCTTCCTCCGAAGGGTGGCTGGCCTCTCCCTTAGAGATAGGGTGAGAAGTTCGGCCCTCCGGGAGGGGTTCAGAGTAGAGCAGCTGCTGCTCCACATCGAAAGGAGCCAGCTGAGGTGGTTCGGGCATCTGACAAGGATGCCCCCTGGGCGCCTCCTGGGTGAGGTGTTCCAGGCATGTCCCACCGGGAGGAGGCCCCGGGGCAGACCCAGGACACGCTGGAGAGATTATATCTCTCGGCTGGCCTGGGAACGCCTTGGTGTTCCCCCGGATAAGCTGGAGGAGGTGGCTGGGGAGAGGGAGGTCTGGGCCTCTTTGCTTAGGCTGCTGCCCCCGCGACCCGGCCCCAGACAAAGCGGATGAAAATGGATGGATGGATGGAATATCCCTTCCTATTGCAAAATGGGAAGCAGATTTATCAATCAACTTAGACCCAATCTTTTGGTCTCAGATATGCTTAAAAACCTTTCAATGGATCAGAAATCCCAGTTTGCAATTAATACAATACAAAATATTACACAGAGTGCACTATACTGGTCATAGGATGTTCAAGATGGGCTTTACGTCTTCCAACAACTGCTCACACTGCACAGCAAATACACCGGACAATTATATCCACGCTCTTTGGTTCTGTCCACCAGTTCAGAAATTTTGGCGCGAGATATGTGAAGACTTATCAAAGTGTCTGAAATGTAACATTCCAGCCTCCCCTTTAGTATGCTTGCTGGGCAACTTGGATGAGGTCACTGCAGAAGTAAACACAGCCCACGTTGTTTTTACGGCCCTATGCTTAGCCAAGAAAATGGTCCTCATTAACTGGAAAAATAAAAATAATCTTAATTCTAACCAATATAGAAACCATCTAATAGATCACATTAGTCTTGATACAACATCTGCCATCACATTTGATCAATCCCTTTGGGCTCCTTTGATCGGCTTCATCACCGAGTGGGGGTGGGGGGGTCATGGTTTGGTCCTGCCATTGTGGTTGATATGGGGGTAGGGACGGCCTTAGGGCGTCTGGGGAGTCCCTAGGGACGTTTCCCTAGAGGGCCTAACCTGGGGGATGTGGCCATGACCTGGTTAGGGGCTCTGGGGCTCTTGGATGGTGTTTTCCTTGTGGCTGCGTACAGCGGAGATGGGGGAGGGTCTGTGCTGGCGGACGTTGGTTACTGGCCTGGTAGCCTGGCTGCCCCTGGGAGGGTCCAGGACAGGCGTGGAGGCTTGGGGGTCTGGGGGTGCTCCGCCCCCCGGTCTGGGGTGCTGACCGGGCCTTGGGGGCTTGGGTCCTGGCTGTTGTGTCGCCGGAGCAGTGGGCGGGTGGGTGCAGGGGGGCTCAGCCCCAGTGCAGGGGACATCTCGTCGGCCCTACTAGGGGGCTCTCTAACTGGTGGGGAGGTTGTTATATCTTTGCAGGTGGTCTCCTCACTACAGGAGCTCACTCTGCAGGTGGGGGGGAGAGATATAGGAGAGGTGGAGAATGAACTCAACCTGGGTGTCTATTGTCTTGTGTAGTTTGGGAGATGACTGGATGATGGGGTGGGTGAAGTTTTCTCTGGGGTGGAGTCGGGTGGGCTGCCCCGGACTCTGTGGGGCTGGGCGGTGCTGCTGCTGCGGGCCCCTGTCCGGATGGGCCTGGGCCCCCTTGCGCTGGTGGGTTCCAGAGTGTGGGGGTGCCTACAGAGGGGGCCGCTTGTCCCTCCCTTTCTTCCCTCCCCATCCTCAGCTGCCTCCCTATTCCAGCTCTACCACACCCACCCACACACGCAGTGCTTGGGGTGCAGCTGTGTCACCAGGGTGCAGGGGAGGCACTCCCCCTCTGTCCCCTTCTGGCCGCCTGTGCCTCAATTTTATTCTGCAACCTAGACATCCACATTACTCACACTCTAACTTAACACATACATATAGGGCCTTGGGGGTGGGCACGTTTTACAGCATCCAGAGGATGGTCGGTGTACTCCAACCCACCTCTGGCGCTGGTGCCCTACCCTCAATTTTAAATGCATTTAGACACTGAGGGTTTTTGGGAAGAGCCGTGCTGCTCTCTGAGAGGAAGCAAGTACCATGCTCTCCTGAGTTTTAAATGCACTTTAGAACAGCACACAGCAACACTACATAAATCCGCTTGGCTTCTTTCTTGGCCTTAAGACAACAATTCTGATGGCTAAAGATCCAAACGGGACACAAAAAAAAAAAAAAAAGAAAAAAAAAAAGATGAACATCATGATCCATACTGACACACATTCATATTCTTCGGTTCCCTGGATTAAAACGGAGCCTCTGCTCTTTATTTATCCTGTGCTTGTTTCTCGACTCACAGTTCAGTCTGTTAAACCTGCTTCCTGCAATAGGAGCAAATATCCACTGAAAGCAGCAGAAAGACGTGCTGAGTGTGAAGCTGTCAGCAGGGGGAATAACACAGGGCTGTGAATGAGTCCTGTCACTGTGATCAGGCTCCTCCTTCTAATCCACCAACTTAGTGTTGATGAAGACTAAACAGAGAGATCACAGCTTCTTTATACTTGCTGTAGCTCACAGTTACTCTACACTGCAGATATGACGCCTCGGTTCATCTCAGTGCTGCTGGCTGCTATGTGCCTCGGTATGAACACAACTCTGTTTCTTTGATATCAACATTGACGTGATTCTTTAACAGCACACTGATACTGTTTGTTGGTGTTTTACAGAATGCAGAGCACAAAAAGACAACGTGCTGCAAGCAAAAGGAGAAGAGACTGCTGCTGCAGGAGGCACAGTGACACTTGGCTGTCAGTATAACACCAGCTCATCAAATCATTATCTCTACTGGTACAAACAGGATGGAAACAACAGCCCCAAATTCATCCTGAGTCGCTTTAAAGTTGGTGAGGGGAAAAACGAGGCTGGAGACAGATTTTCATCCACACTGGATTCCAGCATCAGATCAGTTCCTCTGAAGATCCAGAAGCTTCAGCTGTCTGACTCTGCTGTGTACTACTGTGCTCTGCAGCCCACAGTGACAGGAAACAGCAAAACTCTGTACAAAAACCTTTGGAGCAAAGACAACAGAATACTCCACAACATCCACTAGAGGGAGCCACACACTGTTAAACCTCTGATTCTTGTGTCATTGGACTGATGACAAAGACAACAGAGAAATGAAGCAGTAAAGATCAGAGACAGAGACAGAGCTGCTGTGGAAGCACAAAACTGTTTGATTGGCTGAGCTATTAAACTGGCCCCGCCCACTGAACCTGTGCTCATCCAATGACATTATTTGTTGGTCATTGTGCTGCAGTGGAAGAACATTGTTCATGTGCTGTCTGTCTGGCTTTAATAACTCCAAAGACATGTTGCTGCACCTCTTTTTGCTTCTATCTCACATTATAGGTGAGTTTAAGAACAGGGATTAAAGTTTAGTTGAAGCTGCTGCATTAAGCAGATATACAGACTGCATTTCACTACTTTTCTTCTTTCTTTTTCCAGGACTAACAGCTGGAGACTCAATCACTCCTCAACAACCTGAAGTCACTAAAACAGAAGGAGAATCTGTCAAACTCACATGTAGCTATGAGACGAGTGATAGTGTTGCTGTGCTTCACTGGTACAGACATGATTCTGACCTTCAGGCTCCTCAGTTTATACTCTGGAAAGGAGCAGGATCATGGAGTGATCGTAAATATATTCCTGATAAACGATATGGATCAGAAGCATCACCAACATCAACTAATCTGACCATAGCAGCCCTAACCCTGGCAGACACAGCTCTCTACTACTGTGCTCTACAAACACAGTGATACAAAGTGTAGAAGAGGCTGTACAAAAACCTGAACACAGATATCTGACTACTCTTCAAAGAGGAGGGAAGTGGTATTCAAAGCACAGCTTCATATCAGATGGATTCTGCTAATTCCTGTTTTATCAGAGTCACTGTGGTTACAGCTGCTAATGAAACACTGTGGGAGGATTCACATGAGCAGCAAATCCACATCAACCACAAACCAACTGCAGGAACGTTCAGACACAATAAAAACTGTCAAACATCAAAAGCTGCTCATTTACACTATTTTATATTTAGTGGATGAGGACATGCAGAAATGCAGCAGAAGCAAAATAAACAGAGTAACAGAGGTTTATCTCTTTAAGGTAAAATCTCTCACATGAAGCTAAAAGTCCAACCAGGAAGACCATCTCATGCTTGTTCCATTTATTCTTTTTGAACTCATCACATCAGATGATCATGCTCTCCTTCATCATTGTCCTGCTCTCATGTTTAAGTGTTTCCTCCTCTCAGTGTCAACAATTTGTTCATGTTTTCATGAATGATGCGTGCAGCTGTGAAAGCTGTTGTGGAATCACAGCAGTCCAGACTTCAAACTTAAGTCGTTTGATGGTTTTCCAACAGAGTTCTTAAAGTATGACCACAGTAGATCCAGAAGAACACTGAACGTGCTGTCGATGCAGCCCGACACCAAATTCAAATCAAATTCAAATTTTATTTGTCACGTACACAGTCATACACAGTACGATATGTAGTGAAATGCTTGGACAACTGCTCGTGACCTAAAGAAAACAAAAAAAAGGAAAAGGCTATGAATAAGATAGGAAATAAATATGAAAAATTAAAAAGGGTAAATTTAACTAGGAAGGAATAGAATATAAATTAAGGTTAAAAATGAAATAACTGTACAACACAAATTAGAATGAAGGGTAAATTTAACTGGGAAGAATAAGATAAAGATAAATATATAAATTAAAGTTGAAAATAAAATAACTGTACAACAAAATACACAATACACAATATAGAACTATATAAGAATGTATGAAGAAATCTAAATATAAATAAATATATACACAATAACAGCAGCTGTACAAGTATTAACCGGAAATGAAGAATATAGTGACCAGTGTTGTGCAAAACCAAAGTCCAGAAAGTCCAGTGTGTGTGTAAGAACCATATGTGTGGGTCAGTACTGTGTGGTGGTGTGATTGAGAGACCGTATCGCCTGCGGGAAGAAGCTCCTCCTCAGTCTCTCTGTGTTGGTCTTCAGGGAGCGGAATCGCTTTCCTGACCTCAGCAGAGAGAACAGTCTGTTGTTGGGATGGCTGAGGTCCTTCACCATCTTCCTGGCCTTAGTCCAGCACCGCCTGCTGTAGATTGAGTGCAGGTCAGGGAGCTCGGAGCGGATGGTGCGCTCAGCTGACCGCACAACCCTCTGTAGAGCTCGTCTGTCCTGCATGGTGCTGTTCCCGAACCAGGTTAAGATGTTTCCCGCCAGGATGCTCTCTATGGTGCACGAGTAAAAGTTCCTGAGCACCTTGGAGGGCAGTTGGAAGTCTCTCAAGCGTCTGAGGTGGTAGAGACGCTTTCGGGCCTTTTTCACCACGGTGTTGATGTGACAGGACCATGACAGGTCCTGCGTGATGTGAACTCCGAGGTATTTGAAGCTGTCCACTCTCTCCACTGGGCACTCGTTGATGACGGGGGTCTGGTAGTTCCTCTCCTGCTTAGTGCTGAAGTCCACTATCAGCTCCTTTGTCTTACTGACGTTTAGAAGGAGGTTGTTCCTCTGGCACCAGTTCTCCAGATTCCTAATCTCCTTCAGGTAGGCCGTCTCGTTGTTATCAGAGATCAGGCCCACCACGACGGTGTCGTCAGCAAACTTGATGATGGTGGTGGAGCTGGTAGTGGCCACACAGTCATATGTGTACAAAGAGTACAGCGAGGGCCCGCTGGTGTAGTCTCTGCAGGTGAAGGACGGATAAACCAGTCTGCACAGATCAGATCGAAAGATTCCAACAAACAAATCCATCCATGAGGGGATCTTTCCTTCAATCTAAGGGCCGAGATTTTTACTTTGTGTCACGACTATTTATCAAAAATCTAAATCTGTGGAGTTCATCCATGGTAAGCAAAAAAATGTCATCACAGCTCCTTCTGCCTGTCATTTACTGGTAAAAAAAACAAACCTTCAAAATGCAAAACATTGAGCTGTCTCCAATGCATGCTGGTCCACAGCAGAGCTAGACTCTCGTTAAACCCAAAATGAATCCAAAAATACCCTGAGCAACATGAAGCAATAACTAACATGAACAAAACTTTATCTAAAACAAATCCAAGTAAAAAACAAACTTAACTAAACTCAACATTTACAATCCAACATCTAATTATTCTAAAAAACAACAAATCTCATGTTTTTGCTTTGCTGAGTTTAACTTCTCGTGTGGATTTTTACGTGACTGAATAAAATTCTGGAAACTTGGAACATTTTCCCGCAGACTGGACACTGAGAGACAGACTGAAAGAATAAAAGACATGGAACCCAGAGACGACAGAGACTTAAAGAAGAATTAACATCAAACTAAACTCATGACCAGAACCAAACTGAAACAAATTTATAACACTCATTAAAACAGGATAAAGAATCAGACATAAATCATAATACAGAAAAGCACCAAAACATTAGAAACAGGCAATGCTGGGTCAAAATGACCCAGAACCGTGACAGTAAGATGAATATCAGTATCTGTCCAGGTCCTAAATGTTTCTGATGACCAACACTTTGGCTTGTTCTGGTGTTCCATTGAGTTTAATGAATCCTTTACAGTTTGTGCTCCATGTATTTATCTCTCTGTTTCTTCAAGTAACGTGTTTTCCTGGTGAGTCAGCATTTTGTTTTGTCAGATGTTCATTCATGAAGACGTCACATCCTTTCAGTTTCTTCCCTTGTTTTATCAGGTTTGTGTTTTCTGTCACCAAATCGCACAATGACGGCTGCTTTGTTGTTCTCATTGTTTTTTTGCCTGTCCTGTTTGTTTTAGCCGTCAGAATTGTTGTCTGAAGCCCAACAAAGATACCCAACGATTTACTTTACCAAGTGGA
This sequence comes from Diplotaxodon limnothrissa, assembly GCF_057381915.1. Taxonomy (NCBI): domain Eukaryota; kingdom Metazoa; phylum Chordata; class Actinopteri; order Cichliformes; family Cichlidae; genus Diplotaxodon; species Diplotaxodon limnothrissa. Next base: position 1,272,595 of record NC_140613.1, on the reverse strand, counting down.
TCACACGGCTTTGCCATGTTGGTCCATTTAATCGACTTTTGTTGTTGTTATTATTGAATTTATTTTATTTTTATTTTCAGTTGTTACAGACGGGACAGACATGGTTGTGGGAGAGGAAAGAGAGAAAGAAATATGAAGGACAAGAAAAACAGAGGGGAAGAGTGACAGTGAGAAAGGGCACTTAGAAAAACAATCTCCTGGATCAGTGAGAAAAAATAAGAGAAAACGAGCGATAAAAGAGAGCAGCATATTAAACACAACACCGTCACATGAATCCAGCTGTGAGAGACATTTTTGTCTCTCACAGGCTGTCAGTGATCTTCAGTCTGTTTCTGACTTTGTTTCTGCTCACAGTCAGAGGGAGCTGACATATTCAACATGAACACAGATCATGAAGTTACAGAGTTATTCTGTCTGTTCTGACTTAAAGTTGTTGATGATCAAAGATGAATGGATCTTCAGATCTGCTCTGCTGCAGTGACAGACTGCTGTGAGGCCCACAGTGACAGCAAACCCACAGAGATGCTCCACTAGAGGGCGACATCATCCAGTAGGCGGGGCTCTCCTTCTGCACTGTGTTCAACCATTGTGTCAATAATAAGTGCTGCTGTGAAGAGAACAATTCTCAGACTGAATGTTGAACATCAGCTAGTTTCTCCTGTTGATTTAAACCTTGTTGTACAGATGGAACATTGGCTGTGGATTATTCTTGCTGCTCTTTTCTTTGGTGAGATACAAACATCAACATGTTTCCTCTGTTTAAATAAATGTGTGAGTCTGATTAATGGTGAGTTTTTAATCATGTTTATTGATCCATCTCTTCCTCTGCATGTTCTGTTCTTCCTCAGAGTGTAAAGGAGAAGACAAAGTGATCCAGGAACAAGGAGATGTCATTGCTGCTGAAGGGGACACAGTTACACTTGGATGTAGATATGAGACCAGTTACACAAATCCTACACTGATCTGGTACAAACAAGAAGTGAACAGTTACCCAAAGTATATGCTGAAATCTTTCTCAGAAACAACAGAAAAATCTGAAGAGTTCAACAACGACAGATTTGAAGCTAAAATCAACAAAGCAGAAAAGTCAGCTCCTCTGAAGATCCAGAAGCTTCAGCTGTCTGACTCTGCTGTGTACTACTGTGCTCTGCAGCCCACAGTGACAGGAAACAGCAAAACTCTGTACAAAAACCTTTGGAGCAAAGACAACAGAATACTCCACAACATCCACTAGAGGGAGCCACACACTGTTAAACTTCTCTGGTTTGTTTCACTCAGTTAATAAAATGTCTTTTGCATAAAAACAGAAGCTTTAATTCACTTCGTAAAGGAGAGATTTCTCACATAAATGAATCATTCTCTCTCTTCACTGCAGTTTCTTTAAAACTGTCTCTTCATGATCAGATGTGCAGATCACAGCCTGATGGTAGCAGACCTGTTAGTGACTTTTAATCTTCATCCATCATTCTATGTTTCTCAGATATTTTTGCTAGATGTTTTTCTTACACATATTTCATGAATGTTGCTTCTAAGACAGGTGTTAAATTATATATATATATAAAAAAAAAAACACCCAGCACGCCCCTGCGGGCGGTTTATCCTTCAAGCTCGGGTCCTCTACCAGAGGCCTGGGAGCTTGAGGGTCCTGCGCAGTATCTTAGCTGTTCCCAGGACTGCGCTCTTCTGGACAGAGATCTCCGATGTTATTCCCGGGATCTGCTGGAGCCACTCGCCTAGCTTGGGAGTCACCGCACCTAGTGCTCCGATTACCACGGGGACCACCATTACCTTCACCCTCCACATCCTCTCGAGCTCTTCTCTGAGCCCTTGGTATTTTTCCAGCTTCTCGTGTTCCTTCTTCCTGATATTGCTGTCATTCGGAACCGCTACATCGATCACTACGGCCGTCTTCTTGTGTTTGTCTACCACCACTATGTCTGGTTGGTTAGCCACCACCATTTTGTCCGTCTGTATCTGGAAGTCCCACAGGATCTTAGCTCGGTCATTCTCCACCACCCTTGGGGGCATCTCCCATTTTGACCTCGGGACTTCCAGGTTATACTCGGCACAGATGTTCCTGTACACTATGCCGGCCACTTGGTTATGGCGTTCCATGTATGCCTTGCCTGCTAGCATCTTGCACCCTGCTGTTATGTGCTGGATTGTCTCTGGGGCATCTTTACACAGCCTGCACCTGGGGTCTTGCCTGGTGTGATAGACCCCAGCCTCTATGGATCTTGTACTCAGAGCTTGTTCTTGTGCTGCCATGATTAGTGCCTCTGTGCTGTCTTTCAGTCCAGCTTTGTCCAGCCACTGGTAGGATTTCTGGATATCAGCCACCTCCTCTATCTGCCGGTGGTACATACCGTGCAGGGGCCTGTCCTTCCATGATGGTTCCTCGTTTCCCTCCTCTTTCTTGGGTTTCTGCTGCCTGAGGTATTCACTGAGCACTCGGTCAGTTGGGGCCATCTTCCCAATGTATTCTTGGATGTTCGTTGTCTCATCCTGGACTGTGGTGCTGACACTCACCAGTCCCCGGCCCCCTTCCTTCCGCTTAGCGTACAGCCTCAGGGTGCTGGACTTGGGGTGAAACCCTCCATGCATGGTAAGGAGCTTTCTTGTCTTTATGTCAGTGGCTTCTATCTCCTCCTTTGGCCAGCCTATTACCCCAGCAGGGTACCTGATCACGGGCAGGGCGTACGTGTTGATGGCCCGGATCTTGTTCTTACCATTCAGCTGACTCCTCAGGACTTGCCTGACCCTCTGCAGGTACTTGGTGGTTGCAGCCTTTCTAGTGGCCTCTTCATGGTTCCCATTTGCCTGCGGAATCCCCAGGTACTTGTAACTGTCCTCTATGTCTGCAATGTTGCCTTCTGGTAGTTCAATCCCCTCAGTTCTGACTACCTTCCCTCTCTTTGATACCATCCGACTACACTTCTCCAGTCCGAACGACATTCCAATGTCATTGCTGTATAGCCTGGTAGTGTGGATCAGTGAATCGATGTCTCGTTCACTCTTGGCATACAGCTTGATGTCATCCATGTACAGGAGGTGGCTGACAACTGCTCCGTTCCGTAGTCGGTATCCGTAGCCAGTCTTGTTAATGATCTCACTGAGGGGGTTCAGGCCTATGCAGAACAGCAGTGGGGACAGAGCATCTCCTTGGTAGATCCCGCACTTGATGGTGACTTGTGCTATGGGCTTGGAGTTGGCCTCTAGTGTTGTACACCACATCCCCATTGAGTTCCTGATGAAGGTTCTTAGGGTCCCATTGATCTTGTACAATTCTAGGCATTCCAGTATCCAGCTGTGGGGCATTGAGTCATAGGCCTTCTTGTAATCAATCCAGGCAGTGCACAGGTTGGTCAGTCTGGTCTTGCAGTCTCGGCTGATTGTTCTGTCTACCAGTAGCTGGTGTTTTGCGCCTCTGGTATTCTTGCCAATTCCTTTCTGTGTCCCGCTCATGTATTGACCCATGTGCCTGTTCATCTTAGCCGATATGATGCCTGACAGGAGCTTCCATGTAGTACTGAGGCAGGTTATTGGTCGGTAGTTGGAGGGGACCGGTCCCTTCTTGGGGTCCTTGGGGATCAGGACCGTCCGGCCTTCAGTTAGCCATTCCGGGTGTCTCTCGTTACCTAGCAGCTGGTTCATTTGTGCTGCCAGACGCTCGTGGAGTGCAGTCAGCTTCTTCAGCCAGTAGGCGTGAACCATGTCGGGCCCTGGTGCTGTCCAACTCTTCATACTGGAGACCCTTTCTTGGATATCTGCCACTGTGATGGTTACTGGACCCTGTTCAGGGAGGTCGCTGTGGTCTGCCCTCAGATCCACTAGCCACTGAGCATTGCCGTTATGGGTTGCATCCTTCTCCCATATGCTCTTCCAGTATTGCTCCGTCTCCAGCCTTGGTGGTGCTGTTCTCTTATTGTTCCCTTGCCACTGAGAGTACACCTTTGCTGGTTCTGTGGAGAACAGCTGGTTTATTCTCCTGCCTTCTATCTCTCTGGTGTACCTCCTCAAGCGGCTGGCCAAGGCTGTGAGTCTTTGCTTGGCAGTTTCCAAGGCCTCAGGTATGGACAGCTTGCTGTATTTCTTAGGCACCTTATTTGGCGCACCTTTCTGCAACTCCGTTAGTTGGCTAACCTCCCTCCGTGCTACTTTGATCTTGCCCTCTAGCCTCCTTCTCCATGGAGGGTACTGCCCCTTGTCGCTGTTCAACTTGTAGCCAAGCATCTCACTGATCACTGCTGCCGTATTGTAGATCAGCTTGTTAGTGTCGGTAATCGTGGTTGTAGGTATTGCCCGTAGTGCTGCATTAACATCATCTAGCAGACCTTCTGAGGGTACTTCACGTAATCTTGGTAACCGGCTACGGGGGATACAGGTTTCAAGCTTGGCCATGATCCTATTTTTCAGGTCAGTTCCTCTCACACTCAACAATCCTTCTCCTATCTCACTTGGGGCTATGTACCCAATCTCGGGTGGGGGTGATGATGTCGCCCCCCTGACCTGGCGTCCTGACTCCTCCTTGCCGTAGCATTTGTGTTGTATCTCGTCAATCTCTAGCTGTGAGAGCAGTCCCTTCTTTCGAATGTTGGAACACTGAGCTACTAGTTGTTTCGTCGTCATTGGGGATGTTGGGTATCGAAGAATCCATAGGTCCCTCATCCTATTCATGTAGCCCCTTCCGCCGGGGTTACTTGCGTAGTAGCATTCCAACAATGCCCTGTTTTCGTCTCTTGCCCACCGATGCCTTCTTGTTCCAGTAGCCCACTTTTCGTCAGGGTGCCCTGGTTCCTCAACACCTGACGCGGACCTTGTTGATCCGGGCGACGTCCGAGCCGGCATGCCTTCATATGCATATGCATATATATATATATATATATATATATATATCCCTTCCCTTGTTTGAGAAGGTAAAGCCGGATTTGGAGTTTCCTACTTAGGACATATGGCTTCGGTTGAGATGAATATTTTGCCTCGATTGTTATATCCTGTCCAAATGATTCCAGTTATATTTTCAAATAGTGTGATGAAGGATCTCAATTGCTGGCTAAGCTCTTCTATTTTTAGCAAACACATACCAAACTTAAGATGGCTACACTACAGCGCCCAGGTTCAGTAGGGGGTCTTTACCAAATATTGGAACATATCAATTGACTCACATGGGGTGTATTCATGCCTGGGTCACAAATAACTCACTCTCTATCTGGTTGGGAATTGAAACTTCCCTTTCAAAGTGTCCACTAAGGGACTTACTGTTGTTACATCGAGCTGTGATAATCCAGTCACACGTCATACACTTTAGGTCTGGCGATCAGTACGTCGAAATGGAGAAGATTTTGGGTTGTGAATTAGAACCCTGTGTCTCTCATACTGGGCCTCCACAGCCGGCGTATAACATCCAAGAATAATAGCAGGTTGTATTGTTTTCTCACCCATGTGTGGAAGAATATTCTACTGCAGCGGATGAAGGAAAAAGACCAACTATCAAAGGCTGGCAAAGAGTAGTGTTGGATCTAGTGCCACTGGAATATCTTACATGTGTACTAAACTCAAAAACAGACCAATTCTTCAACAAGTGGAATTACGTCGAACCTGATGTCTGTAATATTATGCAACAAGGATTCAAACTGCACATTACTACTGGGACCACAGGTATTGTTGTCAGGGTTGGTTGAAGGATGACACAAATGCAGAACGTTCTGAATGGAAAAAGTGTGTTTATTTACAAAAAGGCTATGAAAGAGTGCCAACAACCCACAGTGTGTTCCCAATTCCCAGGCCGGGGGTCCTCTCCTTGATATGTGGTGAAGTTTTGTCCTCCTTGCTGCCTGTGGACACAGTGTGCTGCTCCCTCCACACATTTTCACATTTGACCTAGAAACTAGAGGCGCCACATTCAGTACAGTCCAATCCACCATCTGACAACAACACTTAAATCATTCCACAGGGGAAAACAGAAACCACAATCACATGCGTTGGACCACTAACTGTGTTCCTGCTCCACTGCTCTCTTAAGTAGGGCTGCTTGATTAGGCAGATCGGCAAAAGGTGAGTGATTAATCCCAGGTGTGGCTTGCTCTAAGGCGGGAGACTCTCTGGGCCTGGTGTGGCAGCAAAACCAACATACCATGGTACACACACACTCGCAACACACACTCACTCCAACTCATAAACAGGGAAGTGAGGGACCAGGAGCAGATCACACCAACAACCAACCATAAGCACTCCAGAAGACAAATGAAACTAATAAATATTCATCTAACCCAAACTAACAGGTGACCCCAGGCTCACAGACACAGGCCCATGACAGCTGTACTGTAGTGTGTTTATTTTAGAAGGATCTGAGCTGGTGTTTGGTTTTGTGTTTAGTTTTTGGTTTGTTTGTTTGTATTGCTGTGAACTGTACACAATATTATGTTATGTAATTATCAATTGTTTGTGAAAATGAAAAAAAAACCCAACTAATAAACATATTGTTTAAAAAAGCAAAGAACAAAATCAAAACTTAAACACGGAGTCACCCGACTCTGGACCGTGCCAGTCATGGAAGACTCTCAGCCTCCTGTAAAAATAAAAGTACTGAATGTGACCAGGCCTGGTCATCAGTTATCAATAAATGAACTCATGAACCAATAATCATCCGCATATATACAATATTTGATATCATTATTACACTCAGCATTAACCTTTACAAGCACCTTAAATTTCATTAATTATTTAAATCAAAACAAGTGCTACAGAATGTATATGATCTATTAAAATTACTATTATAACTATGATAAAAAGAATATTCTAGTCTCTGTATTCATAAGTGAAATATGCCAGTATGTATGCACAGCACATATGTCCCTGTGAATTTCTGGTGAAATATGACTGTTTGCATTAAAGCAGGGGTGTCAAACGTATGGCCCGTGGGCCAGAACAGGCCCGCAAACAGGTTTAATCCAGCCCGTGAGATGATTTTGTAAAGTATAAAAATGAGCAGCAATTTTTCAATAACGAAACTGCTGTTCCAATTGTGTCCATTGGATGGCGCAATAGCAATTGTGAGCTACTTTGTTTTGCCTGCAAAATTTAAACCTGTTGTGCTTCGGCACCCTCATTGCCCCATATTTGCAACTCTGGAGGCCAGGATTACTGAATTGGAGACTCGGCTTCACACCCTTCATTCACCTGTAGCTAGCCAGGCCCCTGTAGCTGGTGCAGCCGAAGATAGCGTAGGCCCCGCTAGCTGTTCCTCGAAAGAACCCAAGCAGCTGGGGAAAGAGGGCGGCTGGGTGACGGTGAGGAGGAAGCATAGTCTTAAGCAGAAGCCCCAGGTACACCACCAACCTGTTCATGTGTCTAACCGTTTGTCCCCACTCGGCGACACACCCGCCGGGGGTCAAATTCTGGTAATTGGTGATTCTGTTCTCAGACATGTGAAGCAAGAGACACCAGCAACCATAGTCAATTGTCTTCCAGGGGCCAGAGCAGGCGACATTGAAGGAAATTTAAAACTGCTGGCTAAGGGTAAACGTAAATACAGTAAAATCATAATTCACGTCAGCAGTAATAACACCCGATTACGCCAATCGGAGGTCACTAAAATCAATATTGAATCGGTGTGCAACTTTGCCAAACAATGTGGGAGTTTTCTCTGGTCCCCTCCCCAATCAGACCAGGAGCCGCATGTTCTCCTTAAATTGCTGGCTGTCTGAGTGGTGTCCCAGAAACGATGTGGACTTCATAGATAATTGGCAAACCTTCTGGATGAAACCTGGCCTTGTTAGGAGAGACGGCATCCATCCCAATTTGGATGGAGCAGCTCTCATTTCTACAAATATGGACAAATTTATTAAACCCCCCAAAATATGACTATCCAGAGTTGGGACCAGGAAGCAGAGTTGCAGTCTTACACACCTCTCTGCAGCTTCTCTCCTCCTACTACCCCCCCAAAAACCCATCTCCATAGAGACTGTGTCAGCTCCCAAAAAGACAAAACACAAACTAAAAACCAGCAATAAACAACTTAAACATAAACCATCACAAAGAAAGAACAATACAGTATCCACATCTGAACCAAAGAGTAAAACGGTGAAATGTGGATTATTAAATATTAGGTCTCTCTCCTCCAAGTCTCTGTTAGTACATGACTTAATAATTGATCAACAAATCGATTTACTCTGCCTTACAGAAACTTGGTTGCAGCTGGATGATTATGTTAGTTTAAATGAATCAACACCCCTGAGTCATTCTAACTACCACCGTGTGGTACGCTGGAGCCACTATCAGGGACAAACAGAGACTGCAGCGTGTTGTGCACTCTGCTGAGAAGGTGATTGGCTGCAGACTCCCATCTCTGCAGGACCTGTACACCTCCAGGACACTGGGGCGTGCAGCTCGGATCTCAGCTGCCCCTTCTCACCCTGGGCACAGTCTGTTTGACCTGCTCCCCTCAGGCAAGAGGCTCCGGTCCATTCGCACCAGAACCTCTTGCCACAAGAACAGTTTCTTCCCCTCTGCTGTTGGACACATGAACAATAACCCTATGACTGTTCCCACCACTAACACATGACCCTACGCTGTGTTCACTGCATCATTCCATGTTTGGCACTGATCACCACCTGCACTCATGTATATATCTATCTACTTAGCACTTTTAATTCTTATTCTTATTTTTATTTTCATGTCTATTTTAGCGTAATTTATGACAGTATGTTTGGGGTTAGGGTTAGGGGTTAGGGAAGCACCGCAGCAATTTCCTAATGTTGTAAACCTGCTCAACATTTGGCAATAAAACCCTTTCTGATTCTGATTCAGAAACCTCGAAGCACAGGCCGAGGGGGCGGTGTGGCAGCAATTTTTCACACCAGCCTATTAATCAACCAAAGACCCAGACAGACTTTTAATTCATTTGAAAGCCTGATGCTTAGCCTCGTCCACCTCAGCTGTGAAACTCAGAAACCAGTCTTACTTGTTATCATCTATCATCCACCTGGGCCTTACACAGAGTTTCTGTCTGATTTCTCAGACTTTTTATCTGATTTAGTTCTCAGCTCAGATAAAATAATTATTGTGGGTGATTTTAACATCCATGTAGATGCTAAAAACGACAGCCTCAACATGGCATTTAATCTGTTGTTAGACTCAATTGGCTTCTCTCAAAATGTAAAAGGACCCACCCACCACTTTAATCACACTCCAGATCTTGTTTTAACATATGGCATAGAAACTGAACATTTAACAGTGTTTCCTGAAAACCCTCTCCTGTCTGATCATTTCCTGATAACATTTACATTTACAATAATTGATTACACAACAGTGGAGAGTAGACGTTTATCACAGTAGATGTCTTTCTGAAAGCGCTGTAACTAAGTTTAAGAATATAATCCACCCACTGTTATCATCTTCAATGCCCTGTACCAAGACAGAGCAGAGCAGCTATCTGAACACTACTCCAACAGAGGTCGATTACCTTGTTAATAATTTTACCTCCTCACTACGTACGACTCTGGATACTGTAGCTCCTGTGAAAACTAAGGTCTCAAATCAGAAGTACCTGACTCCGTGGTATAATTCTCAAACACGTAGCCTAAAGCAGATGACTCGTAAGATGGAGAGGAAATGGTGTGTCACAAATTTAGAGGATCATCATTTACCCTAGAGAAATAGTTGAGCTGATTTATAAGAAAGCCCTCCACAAAGCCAGAACATCTTACTATTCATCACTGATTGACCGCTAACTTTCTGCTTCTTAACTCAGATCAAACTGAGCTTATTGTTATTGTACTCGGCCCTGAAAATCTTAGAAATATGATAAACAAATATGTAAGACTGTGTTCTTCCATTTGTACAGCATCTCTAAAGTTAGAAATATCCCTTGACAGAGTGACGCTGAAAAACTAGTTCATGCATTTATTACTTCCAGGCTGGACTACTGTAATTCATTATTATCAGGATGTCCAAAAAACTCGCTGAAAAGTCTTCAGTTTATCCAAACCGCTGCAGCAAGAGTCCTGACAGGGACTAGAAAGAGAGAGCAGATTTCTCCTGTTTTAGCTTCCTGTTAAATCCAGAATTCAAAATCCTGCTCCTCAAATACAAGGTCTTAAATAATCAGGCCCCATCTTATCTTAATGACCTTGTAGTACCATATCACCCTATTAGAGCATTTCACTCTCACACTGCAGGCTTACTTGTTGTTCCTAGAGTATTTAAAAGTAGAATGGGAGGCAGAGCCTTCAGTTTTCAGGCCCCTCTTCTGTGGAACCAGTTTCCAGTTTGGATTCAGGAGACAGACACTATCTCTACTTTCAAGATTAGGCTTCAAACTTTCCTTTTTGCTAAAGCATATAGTTAGGGCTGGACCAGGTGACCCTGAATCCTCCCTTAGTTATGCTGCAATAGACGTAGGCTGCCGGGGATTCTCATGATGCACTGAGTTTTTCCTTTCCAGTCACCTTTCTCACTCACTATGTGTTAACAGACGTCTCTGCATTCAATCATATCTGTTATTAATCTCTGTCTCTCTTCCACAGCATGTCTTTATCCTGTCTTCCTTCTCTCTCTCCAACCTGTTACAGCAGATGGCCCCGCCCCTCCCTGAGCCTAGTTCTGCTGGAGGTTTCTTCCTGTTAAAAGGGAGTTTTTCCTTCCCACTGTCGCCAAAGTGCTTGCTCATAGGCGGTCATATGATTGTTGGGTTTTTCTCTGTATCTACTGTACAATATAAAGCGCCTTGAGGTGACTTTTGTTGTGATTTGGCACTGTATGAATAAAATTAAATTGAATTAAATTAGTATTACTTATATCCAGTATTCTCTGGGTGAAATTCCCAGGGTGGCGTTGTCTGTCAATTTGTGAATTCCCACCTCCTGCTGCCAAATTATCAACTGCCTGAAAGTTCATCTCAATCTGCTTACAGAAGTAAGGTAACACTTAAAGTGTAATTTTGCTTATTTGTATTCACATTGGGACGTCGTATTACTGTCATGAAAGAGTAAAAAACATGCCCTGTTATGTTATTTAGAGCCCTGCATATTCAGACCGAGAGATACCATACCATTGTCTTTGGCCATGATGCACTGAGATTGGTGAGCACATACTGTATGTCTCAGTTTTAGTCTGTTTTGCACTTTATTGTTGAGAAACTGAATTAATCTGAATTGTTTTGAGTAAAAATTGTTGCATATGCAATACTTCCTCCAGTCAGTGTAACCCTTCTTGTCTTCTAATGACACTACTGGTGATCTAGCAGATCATCTTCTCTTCTCTCTGTCCCCTCTCCCTGTCGTGCCACCATGGGGAGCAGGGCCTTCAGCTGCTCTGCTCCTTGAATCTGGAATTCCCGACCTCCTGATTTAAGAAATATCTCTTCCTTCTCTTTCTTTAAGGCCCAACTCAAAACTCACTTGTTCAAAATAGCTTATCCCACATAACCTCTCCACTCTGCTATTTTAAATTTGTGCTTTCATTATTCTGCTGTGTACAGGTTCCTTGAGTGTTCTGAAAGGCGCTTTCAAATAAAATTTATTATTATTATTATTGTTTTGAATTAGATGGCGAGCCTTCCCACCTGGACTTAGAGAGACTGAGAATCTCTTCTTTTCCACTTGATGATCTGCTGCACCTTGTGGTGTGGTAGGACTGTATCACTCACACTTTCCCACACAGCCGGTTATACACGAGACCACTGACTGACATTTTCTCATCACTATTTTCTTTCACACCCTGGGAATCTTTGGACTCTACCCCTTGGACATGTTTTACTTGGGACTTTGAATAATAAGCTGTTGTATAGAACATTCTCCACATGTGAAAGGAGTGTGAGAGTTTTATTTGAAAGGACATTGAATTTCAGTGATCTGTTTTCCGTAACAGTTAAGGAGTCAGGGTGCACCCAACACTGAAAACCAAAAGGTAACACTTGGCCAAGTCACTATTTTAGTAGTTTTATGTGTTTTAGTTTTCTTTCATTTTTTGTAAGTTTTCTCTCTACAATTGTAAAGTACCTTAACATGTGTTTGTCAAACCTGTGGTTTATTTCACTAAAGCCGAAACCCTAACCCCTAAAGCTGGTTCTTTTGAGCAACATTCATGTCTCTGTGTCTCATGTAAACACAACCCTGTGCTGCTATAGTCAAACTATTGGCCCATTGATATATTCTTTTCAGCGATTCCCCACTGTGTTACAGCTGCCTTATTTCTTTAAGTTCTGCTAACTTCTTCAGGTTCTTGTGTGTGGTTCTGTTTAAAGTAAAGATCAAATAATTAATTACAATAATTAAACTAATTAGAAAACTTGTTTCATCGCAGCCCATAATGTTCAGCCTTCTGCAGCTGAGCTGTTAAACTGGACAAAATAATAAAAATGGCTCAGATGTTCAGTTATTAATAAAGAAGGATTACATCTGCACCCAAAGGGTCATGAAAACAATCAAATATACATTGTAGTCTAACACAAGTGAAGCACTGAAATAAACTGCAAAGTAACTTAAAGTAAATATTTCCTGTAGGATCACAAACCATCAAACTGACCAAACAGCCACAAAGTAAAACAGATGTTGTGTCCAAAAGTGTCAGCTGTAACTGGGACTGCTGCTGCACCACAACACTCCTGCATGTCGTGTCCACAGACATGACGTCTCTCAGGTTTGTGTTTGAAGATCCAATCAAATAAGATGATGCTTCATTTGAACAAACAGTTGTAAACAAAAATCCTTCCCAACATACACAAACTATTCTGAGATGTTTCTTGAATTCAGGACTTCTTACACATTTTTCTCCAAATGTCTCAAGTTTCAGACTTTTTAACTGTGTGAGTATCAGCGACTCTCTGACTCTGTCTACATCGTTAATGTGACTTCTGCTTGTGTGACGTGTCACACGGCTCCCTTAAATCATTTTGGTTATAAAGTGTGTGAAGCACAGGAGGAGGAGTGACTGAGAGCAGAGAGGAGGAGCAGAGATTCAGGGAGGAGCTGAGCTGTTACTGAACTATAGAAGAGAGAAAAACCTCCACATTCAACAGAGTTCAACACAAAACAAACTTTATGTTCCTCAACATGCTGTCATTACATCACTGTTTCTTTCCTTACTGGCTTCTCTTCCTGTTAACAGGTGAGTTCATATTTAATAACTCTCTCTGTTGTGTGTGAGACAGTAGGACTTTTCCATGTTCTGACTGAGTTTTTTCTGTCTGCAGGTGTGATCTGTGAGGAGCTCACAGCAATCGACACTCAGAAATCCAGTTTAGAAGGAAGCACTGTGACTCTGTCCTATAAATACTCCAGACAAGCAGCTCCTGGTGATTATTTCTTCTGGTATCGACAATATCCTGGAAAAACTCCAGAGTTCCTGATCTCTCACTCAGACAAAGGACAGCTGACATCAGATCCAGTCATTAGACTGTCTGTGAACGTGAACAATGATCAAACACTGATGACTCTTCAGATCTCCTCTGCTGCAGTGTCTGACTCTGCTGTGTACTACTGTGCTGTGAGGCCCACAGTGACAGGAAACAGCAAAACTCTGTACAAAAACCTTTGGAGCAAAGACAACAGAATACTCCACAACATCCACTAGAGGGAGCCACACACTGTTAAACCTCTGATTCTTGTGTCATTGGACTGATGACAAAGACAACAGAGAAATGAAGCAGTAAAGATCAGAGACAGAGACAGAGCTGCTGTGGAAGCACAGAACTATTTGATTGGCTCAGCTATTAAACTGGCCCCGCCCACTGAAGTTGAGCTCATCCAATGACATTATTTGTTGGTCATTGTGCTGCAGTGGAAGAACATTGTTCATGTGCTGTCTGTCTGGCTTTAATAACTCCAAAGACATGTTGCTGCACCTCTTTTTGCTTCTATCTCACATTATAGGTGAGTTTAAGAACAGGGATTAAAGTTTAGTTGAAGCTGCTGCATTAAGCAGATATACAGACTGCATTTCACTACTTTTCTTCTTGCTTTTTCCAGGACTAACAGCTGGAGACTCAATCACTCCTCAACAACCTGAAGTCACTGAAACAGAAGGACAATCTGTCAAACTCACATGTAGCTATGAGACGAGTGATAGTGATCCTTGGCTTTATTGGTACAGACATGATTCTGACCTTCAGGCTCCGCAGTTTATACTCTGGAGAGGAGCAAGATCACAGAGTGATCGTCAATATATTCCTGATAAACGATATGGATCCCAAACATCACCAACAATAACTAATCTGACCATAGCAGCCCTAACCCTGGCAGACACAGCTCTCTACTACTGTGCTCTAGAAACACAGTGATACAAAGTGTAGAAGAGGCTGTACAAAAACCTGAACACAGATATCTGACTACTCTTCAAAGAGGAGGGAAGTGGTATTCAAAGCACAGCTTCATATCAGATGGATTCTGCTAATTCCTGTTTTATCAGAGTCACTGTGGTTACAGCTGCTAATGAAACACTGTGGGAGGATTCACATGAGCAGCAAATCCACATCAACCACAAACCACCTGCAGGAACGTTCAGACAGAAACAAATTAGTGAATACAGTCAAACAGCAAAAGCTTCTGATAAACAAATATCTCACATTTAGCATATTTTATAACTGACCATGAAAGTAAAACAGGAAACAGACTGGGCACAGAACTAAACCTAAGAACTAGAATTCAAAAACAGAACTCAGAATACAAGAAGTTATAGACAAAGGAGAAATCAAAGAATAACAACAACGTTTCAGTGTGTAACGTGGAGCTGAGCGGTGTGGGTCCGTTGCACCAATGGTGCACGATTAATTCCCAGACTACTGCTCCTTTCTCTGCTGCTTTTACTAACTCTGTCCTTTGTGATGCTAACAGTAATGCGGATCTTTCGGTTGATGAGCTCAGTCATCTGTTTAACTCAGCTTCCTCCTCTGTTCTCGATACCGTGGCTCTTCTAAGGACTAAACTGTTACGTCAACACTGGTTGAACCAAACTACCGTCTACCTACTACCGTCATGCTGAGAGAAAATGGAAAAAGGACAAACTTCAGGTCTCTTCTGACAACCTCCAAAATTGTTTATCAAAATATCAAAAGACTGTTAAAGCTGCCAAGTCTGCCTTCCTGTCAGGTATAATTACAACAATCAGTCACAAGCCTCGAGTTATAACTCTATGATTAACCCTGATGTCATCACTCATAGAGATGCTTCACCCGCACTCTGTGATAACTTCCTACAGTATTTCACTGATAAAATCTCAGCCCTAAGGCCTCCATACTTGCCGACATTGGCTGGCCAAGTTCCTGCTTCTCAAGTTCAGATTGTTTTCATCAGTTTGAGCCGGTGTCTTTCTCCACCTTAAAGGAGATCATTTCTAATTCCCTGCATGATATTCTTCCGTCCTGCATCTTCAAGGAAGCTTTGAACACCATTGGGACTGATATTCTACCATTGCTGAACGCATCACCGTCATCAGGCTGTGTGCCGATTGCCTTGAAACATGCTGTTGTACAACCTGTTATTAAGAAGAAAAATCTCTCTCCAGTTGCAGGCCAATTCCCAAATTCCCTTTCATGTCAAAAATTTTGGAAAAAGTAGTTCTTAAGCAACTTCAGTCCTTCTTAGACGCTATATTGGTGAAAAGTTCCAGTCTGGTTTTAAACCTCGCCATGGCACAGAAACGGCTTTAGTAAGAGTTTTTAATGATTTACTTTTAACTTTTAACTGGCGACTCAGGCTGCTCTGTGGTTTTGGTTTTACTAGATTTGACCTCTGCATTCGATACGGTTGATCACCACATTTTATTATCGAGGCTGGAGCTTGTTGTCGGTCTCAAAGGCACAGTACTATCTTGGTTTAAATCATCTCTTTCAGAGAGGACTTGCTATGGGCCAGTACTTTTCTTCTTCTGCCCCTGTCCACTGTGGAGTGCAGGGGTCTGTTTTTGGTCCTACTTTGTTCTGCCTGTACATGCTGCCTTTGGGCTCTACTTTCAACAAATATAACATCTCCTTCCACTGCTATGCCGACCACATCCAAATTTACTTCCCCCTGAACTTGGATGTCTCTGACCCACTACAACCTTTGTTCAGCTGTCTTCATGATGTTAACGTTTGTTTATAACAAAACTTTCTCACTTTGAATGAAAATAAAACTGAAGTAATTGTCTCTGACAGTCATACCGCTCTGGGTCAGTGAACAGACACCCTTGGTCCTCTTGCCAGCTTCTCTCTCACACGGTAAGAAACCTTGGAGTCTTTTTGGATAGCTCTCTGAAATTGGAGAAGCCAGTGTTCTCAGTGGTAAAAACAAGCTTTTATCAGTTGTGTTTGATATCAAAGGCGAAGCCCTATATTCCTTTAAAAGTACTTGAAAAACTCCTTCATGCATTTATCACCTGTAGACAGAACTACTGTAACTCTCTGTGTCTGGGCCTCCAACAATCCTCCCTCTACCGCTTGCAGGTACTTCAAAATGCTGCTGCACGCTTTCTAACAGGTACCAGAAAGTATGATCATATCACCCCACTTCTGGCTAATTTGCACTGGCTCCCTGTCAAACACTGTATAGATTTTAAATTGTTTTGCTTACTTTTAAAATTTAAAACAATTTGGCACCAGTTAGCTGACTGAACTCCTCCACCTGTATGACCCCAGGAGGGCACTAAGATCCTCTTGCCAGATGCTCTTAGAAGCAACCTAGACCCCGGCTGAAGTCCAGAGGTGATCGGGCCTTTGCAATTGCAGCACCTACACTCTGGAATAGTCTCCCTGCTTCTGTTCGCACTTCTGAGTCTGTACTTCTTTTAAATCGCGTCTTAAAACTCAATTTTTTACTTTTGGATCAAATGAGTTTTAACTATCATCAGGCCTGTTTTATGTCACCTTTGATGTTTGCTGGTGTGTTTGTTAACTTTTAATCTCTTGCTGTTTTTTGCTGATTGTTAAGCACTTTGATCAACCCTGTTGTTTGTAAATGTGCTATATAAATGAATAAACCTGAACAATAATGCACAAAACACTGGGTCAGTGAAGCAGGAGCTTGACAATAATGTTCCTAATTTACTGGTTAATGGTGCACAAATTGTAATCATAAAGAAAATAACCAGGTAAGTCAGAGTCAAACAGGCAGAGTTTCTTTTCTTTGTTTCATTCATGTTGCAGTGACAGCAATCAGCTGAAGCTTTTGTGGAAAACTCCTGCAGCTCCAGCAGGGACACCTGCAGACAATGAATAATAATGGATTGGATTTATATAGCGCTTTTCAAGGCACCCAAAGTGCTTTACAATGCCACTATTCATTCACTCTCACATCCACACACTTGTGGAGGCAGCTACAGGTGTAGCCACAGCTGCCCTGGGGCAGACCGATAGAGGCGAGGCTGCCGTATCGCGCCATCGGCCCCTCTGGCCAACACCAGTAGGCGGTAGGGTAAAGTGTCTTGCCCAAGGACACAACGACCAGGACAGAGAGCCCAGGGATCGTACCGGCGACCTTCCGGCTACAGATGCGATTCCCAACCCCCTGAGCCACGGTCACCCAATAACGTCTATGTTAGATTGTACACATGTGGACACATTGGACAAAGTCTATCTGTTAGACTGTCCAGCAGAGAGACAATGGAGTGCATGCTGTGCAGTGGAGTGAGGAGTGCTCACACCTCTACACTGGAGAAAACAAACAGCCACTCCATAAATGCATGACACAACATAGAACAGGACAAGACTCAGGTATACATCTGCACCTAAAGGTCAAAGGTCAAATCACCCTTGAGGATGCCAGTGTTCATATTCTGGGCAGAGAAGACAGATGGTTTGAAAGAGGAGGGAAAGAAGCATCTGTGTCCACTGTGAACGACCCCCTTTAAATAGAGGGCGGGCGCCAACCGTCTGCTACCTACAGTGTAGTGTGAGATCCTTCTCAGACGCCTCACCCCCACGCACATCTTGTGTCAGGTGATCTCAATAGATCAGATGATAGGACGAGGTCTCAGAATGGTTTCACTGGAACCTCTGGTGGTGATGATTCACACCTTGGCTCATGATGAGAAACATTATTAATCATGGATCAATGACCTTCTTAAAGGGCAACTCTCACTGGGCTTTAAGTCCCTGGGACTCTCCACCATTTGGATTTAGAACTGAAGAAGCTTCTTGGATGAGCTTTGAGACGCCTTCAGATAATATAATGAAGTCCAGCCGCCGTCCTTTCAAGCTCCTAAGACTACCACCACCTGGATGACTGAGAACCTACAAACCTACATCCAAGACAAGATCTCCACTGAAAGCAGCAGAAAGACGTGCTGAGTGTGAAGCTGTCAGCAGGGGGAATAACACAGGGCTGTGAATGAGTCCTGTCACTGTGATCAGGCTCCTCCTTCTAATCCACCAACTTAGTGTTGATGAAGACTAAACAGAGAGATCACAGCTTCTTTATACTTGCTGTAGCTCACAGTTACTCTACACTGCAGATATGACGCCTCTGTTCATCTCAGTGCTGCTGGCTGCTATGTGCCTCGGTATGAACACAACTCTGTTTCTTTGATATCAACATTGACGTGATTCTTTAACAGCACACTGATACTGTTTGTTGGTGTTTTACAGAATGCAGAGCACAAAAAGACAACGTGCTGCAAGCAAGAGGAGAAGAGACTGCTGCTGCAGGAGGCACAGTGACACTTCACTGTCTCTATAACAGCAGCTTTCCATCAGGTAATTATCTCTTCTGGTACAAACAGGATGGAAACAACAGCCCCAAATTCATCCTGAGCCGTGTTAGCAGGGATGATGGAAACACAGCAGCCGAGTTCAAGGAGAGATTTTCCTCCACACTGGATTCCAGCAACAGATCAGTTCCTCTGAAGATCCAGAAGCTTCAGCTGTCTGACTCTGCTGTGTACTACTGTGCTCTGCAGCCCACAGTGACAGGAAACAGCAAAACTCTGTACAAAAACCTTTGGAGCAAAGACAACAGAATACTCCACAACATCCACTAGAGGGAGCCACACACTGTTAAACTTCTCTGGTTTGTTTCACTCAGTTAATAAAATGTCTTTTGCATAAAAACAGAAGCTTTAATTCACTTCGTAAAGGAGAGATTTCTCACATAAATGAATCTTCCTCTCTCTTCACTGCAGTTTCTTTAAAACTGTCTCTTCATGATCAGATGTGCAGATCACAGCCTGATGGTAGCAGACCTGTTAGTGACTTTTAATCTTCATCCATCATTCTGTTTCTCTCAGATATTTTTGCTAGATGTTTTTCTTACACATATTTCATGAATGTTGCTTCTTAGACAGGTGTTTAGTTATATTTATATTATCAGAATCAGAATCGCGTTTATTGGCCATGTATATGCACAGACACATGCAAGGAATTTGGTTTCGGTAAATGGTGAATCTCAAGCACAGCAATGTAAATCCCAACAATGTAAACAACACAATTCACACACACACACACACACACACACACACACACACACACACACACACACACACACACACACACACACGTATATAGAGCTAAACATACATACACAAACCTACACAAGCTGTGTAAACCAACCATAAATAACCAGTTTAAATGTCTTGATGCATCTCAATCATCCAGGTAAGTAAATCTCCAAAAGTTGATTCTGTTCGTAGCGTTTTGTGGGAGAAACATTTCATCATCATCCAAGTGGCTTCTTCAGTCTCAGCTGACTGCAGGTCTCAATCTTATAAACAGGACATTTGCATAATGACTGAAACCAGCACACTGAAGGAACAATGAGCTGTGAGGTCAGTTCCTTAATCTTAATTATGCAAATTCCATTGATCCATCACCATTGATCAACAACCACTGATCAATGGTCATGAGTCCCATTCACAGAGAGCTGGGGAATGGCTGCAATCACAGCGGCGCCATCTTTAGCACAGCTCAAGAAAATACAACGAGAAAGGAAAGCAGCTTCATTGTGCAAAAATACAAAATACAGTGGTATGGTTTCTCTCATCTGTACATGCTGAAGTTGAACCCACAGCAGAGATGATCACTGTCACCTGTGTCTGTCCTGGGTTTCTGTACTTTTTGTCTACTTCATTTAGAAAACAACATTTGTGAAATGAATCACTTCCTGATCATCGTTCAGAAATCTGAAAATGTTTTTGTTTTTCCTAAAAAGGTCATTTTTTTTTAAACTGGAAATCAAAAGCCGACATAAACACAAATAACTGTCATGTGAGACTGTAGCAGGCAGGAAGTGGACCTAAATGCAGGATTCAAACACCAAAGGCAAACTTAAGGCTGCAGCTTCATTGATGGGAGGATTGTCCAAGAACATAAACTCACAAAAAACAAACTGAAACCCTGAACATGAAAACTAGGAACAGAACACTGAGAAACAAGAACTAAAACACTAGGAAACGAGAAAACGTGGAACTAAAACTGAAACAGTGTGACTGTGGCTCAGGTGGTGGAGCAGCTACTGATCGGAAGGTTGGTGATTCGATTCTTGGCTTCCCCAGACTGCATGCCTATTATCCTTGGGCAAGATACTCACCCCGAGTTGCCCTCCGATCATCGGAGTATGAATGTGTGTGAATGTAGTTTAGTTTGCACTTGTGTTTAGAAGTGCTTGTATGAGTGAATGAGACATGCTGTATACAGCACTTTGAGGACTCCAGGGGAGTAGAAAAGCGCTATATAAGAATGAGTCCATTTACCAAACACAAGGAGACTTACACACATGAGGCAGTACGATGCCACAAAGGGCAAAAGACATCACAGGGCTTAAATATACAAGAGAGTAATGAGGGAAACACAGCTGGAACTAATCTGATACAACGACACAGGAATCAAACCTGAATGCACTAAACACAGGACACGGGACTATCAAAATAAAACAGGAAACACACAGACACAAACTGACGCAGCGACTGGGGAGACAGGAAGAAACACAGAGAGAGACTGACTAACCACAAGAGAAGATTAGACTCAGAGGGAGGGAGAACTATGATCACTAAGAACCTACGACCCAGAAACTAAACAGAAACTAAACGATCTAATAAGAACTCCAAATGACAAGAAAACCAAACATCAACCCATCCCCAGCTCTTTCTGTCCTGGTCGTTGTGTCCTTGGGCAAGATACTTCACCTACCGCCTACTGGTGATGGCCAGAGGGGCCGATGGCGCGATATGGCAGCCTCGCCTCTGCCAGTCTGCCCCAGGGCAGCTGTGGCTACACCTGTAGCTGCCTCCACCAGTGTGTGGATGTGAGAGTGAATGAATAGTGGCATTGTAAAGCGCTTTGAGGGCCTAGAAAAGCGCTATATAAATGCAATCCATTACTATTATGAGTAATACTCAGTATTCATTTATTTTCCAGTGTACTATTACTATTCTAGATTTAGATTAATGCATTTGTCACTTGTTCCTGAAGCGATGGTTCTACTAGTCAGTGATTTATCCTCAGACCTGCTCTGGACTGTGGAAAGGAGTTGTATCTGGCTCTACTCGTCCAGGAAAAGTTTCAGAAGACACACAATCAGAGGAAGCTCTACAATATAAAGGTAACATTAATGTGGGCTAAAGCTACAGTGTTGGACTGCATGCATGCAGGATCCAGGTATGATCCAGTTCATTTTACTTTGCTAGCCCCTCCCTCTGGAAGACACCACTGCTGCTTTAATCACAGCTACGTTAAATGATGGCAGCTAGTAACCGATGACTGAGCCGAGAGCGTGTCTGGGTCTCTGTTATCTGACGACCAGTTAAATTTTCTTTTTCATGTCGCTTGACTTGACAGAGGCTGTGTTTCAAAGACACACGCCTTAATGACAAGTTAGTTTTTTAAGCTTTAACTTTTATATATTGTGTTTATGTTATTGTTTAAGGTCACTGATGCAGGTCTTATTCTTTATTTCTTCTTCTATAAATGTTCACTCTGGTAGATTCAGTTTTATTTATATAACAACAGCAGTTGTTGCTTTACATTGTGAAGTCCCTGCAATAATACAAGAGAGAAAACCCCGACAATCATGACCCGCTATGAGGAAGCACTTTGGCGACTGTGGGAAGGAAAAACTCCCTTTTAACAGGAAGAAACATCCAGCAGAACCAGGCTTATCTGTTGTGACCTGTTGGGGTGATGGGAGGAAGACAGGACAGAGACACACTGTGGAAGAGAGCCAGAGATGAATAATAACGAATGAGTCAATACAGAGAGGTGTATAAACACATAGTGAGTGAAGAAG
This sequence comes from Diplotaxodon limnothrissa, assembly GCF_057381915.1. NCBI lineage: Eukaryota > Metazoa > Chordata > Actinopteri > Cichliformes > Cichlidae > Diplotaxodon > Diplotaxodon limnothrissa. Next base: position 1,250,405 of record NC_140613.1, on the reverse strand, counting down.
AAAATCTCAGTGCATCATGGGAGTCTCCCAGCAGCCTACACTGACTGTAGAGTAACTGAAGGAGGTCTTGATGCACAATCAGTCATCCTGTCATGGTCCTGGGCCGTGTTGGCCCAGTATTCTTAGTTCTCTTGTATTTTTGTATTCAGTTCCCTGTTTAGGTTCTGTTTCCTGAGTTGCCCTGTTATGTTGTTCCCTGTGTGCTTTCCCTTTGTGACTCTCACCCCCTGTGTGCCCCTCTATGTATTCATGAGCCCTTGTCCCCTTTCGTGTTTTATTCCATGTTTTCCCCAGCCTGTTATGTCTATGTTCTCCCCGTGCTCTCTCCTCCTGTCTGAACCTCTGTGTACTTCCTGTTTGACTCTGCCCGTCTCCCGTCAGTGTTATGTTCACCCCGCCCTGTCTCGTTATGATTATCTGTGTCAGCTGTGTTCCCCGTGTGTTCCCACTTTCCTCGTTAACCCTCTGTGTATTTCTGTCTGCGTCTCCCTCTGTTCGGCGTCGCGTTCTCCCTCATGTTGTGTGTTATTCTCCCCGTGGTTCCTGGTACAGCTCATGTTTAGTTTTTCCAGTTTAGTTCAGTACTGTTTTGTGTTTCACCTTTAAGCCAGCATTAAAACTGTGATCTTTAAGTTTATCCCCGTGTCTGTGAGTCTGCATCTTGGGTCCTTCTCCTGCCTGCCACACAACGAATCATGACACATCCAGGTAAGTAAATCTCCAAAAGTTGGTTCTGTTCATCTGGACATAAATGCTACGTCCAGATTAACTAAAGGAGGATTCAGGGTCACTGGTCCAGCTCTAACTATATGCTTTATCAACAATATACTTTAATATAAGTGAAGCATTTAAATAAACTGCAAAGTAACTTAAAGTAAATATTTCCTGTAGGATCACAAACCATCAAACTGACCAAAGAGCCACAAAGTAAAACAGATGTTGTGTCCAACAGTGTCAGCTGTAACTGGGACTGCTGCTGCACCACAACACTCCTGCATGTCGTGTCCACAGACATGACGTCTCTCAGGTTTGTGTTTGAAGATCAAATCAAATAAGATGATGCTTCATTTGAACAAACAGTTGTGAACAAAAATCCTTCCCAACATACACAAACTATTCTGAGATGTTTCTTGAATTCAGGACTTCTTACACATTTTTCTCCAAATGTCTCAAGTTTCAGACTTTTTAACTGTGTGAGTATCAGCGACTCTCTGACTCTGTCTACATCGTTAATGTGACTTCTGCTTGTGTGACGTGTCACACGGCTCCCTTAAATCATTTTGGTTATAAAGTGTGTGAAGCACAGGAGGAGGAGTGACTGAGAGCAGAGAGGAGGAGCAGAGATTCAGGGAGGAGCTGAGCTGTTACTGAACTATAGAAGAGAGAAAAACCTCCACATTCAACAGAGTTCAACACAAAACAAACTTTATGTTCCTCAACATGCTGTCATTACATCACTGTGTGTTTCCTCTGATTCTTCTCACTCTCACAGGTCTGCTCACCTACACAGGAAACTATGTTCAATTCAATCTTTATATGAATGTCGATTATCCACTGAAACTATTCAACATTTCTTCCTTCAGGTGTCACATGTGAAGACCTCACTCCAGTCAAAGATGAAGAGTCCAGTGTAGAAGGCAGCACAGTTACTCTGACCTACAAATACACCACAGGTGCTACTTATTTCTTCTGGTATCGACAACATCCAGGAAAACCTCCAGAGTTCCTCATCTCACACTCACCTTCAGGATCAGTAGGAGAAGAAAAAATTCGTGGACTGAAGATTCATGTGGAGGGAAAAGAAATCAAGATGAGCATCTCCTCTGCTGCAGTGTCAGACTCTGCTGTGTACTACTGTGCTCTGCAGCCCACAGTGACAGGAAACAGCAAAACTCTGTACAAAAACCTTTGGAGCAAAGACAACAGAATACTCCACAACATCCACTAGAGGGAGCCACACACTGTTAAACCTCTGATTCTTGTGTCATTGGACTGATGACAAAGACAACAGAGATATGAAGCAGTAAAGATCAGAGACAGAGTCAGTCCCTGTGTTGACAGCAGCTCTCAAGTTACCTTCCTGTCCTCTCATGCTTGTTCTCTCTTTCCACTGAGTGTGTTTCTAGTCATAAGATTGTGCAGAAGCAGATGGTCACTGTCTGGGTGAGTGGCTGGTGTTTTTACTTTATTTATATAGCACATTTAATAACAACAAAATGTTGGCTAAAGTGCTGTACAAAGATAAAAAAAATTACACAGTAACAAATAACAAATACCTGGTAGCTGACGTGTATATGGATAAATAGGTCACTCTCACGCTGTGTAGAAAGCCAATGACTAAGTCAGACAGATAGCCTGACTGTTCAGCCCTTTATAAGCCATCAATAACATTTTGTATATAATTCTAAAGTGGAGTGGGAGCCAGCAAAGTGAGACAAGACCCGGGGAAATACGTTCATCTCTCTTCATGTGTGTCAGGAGACGAGCTGCAGTGTTCTGGACCAGTTGGAGCTGTGCTAGACAAGAGCTAGCAAGGCTAACACCTACATGTAATGAATTACAGTAGTCCACAGTGTGAATAAAATGGTGAATTGCCCTTTCCAGGTTTTTAAAAGGTAAGTATGATCTCACCGTGGATAACAGCCTCAATTTTTAAAAAGGCAGCTGTACTACAGAGTTAATCTGTTAATCTGTTTTTCAAAGGTAAATTTACTATGCAGTATAACCCTCAAATATTTTGCATGCGGTTTAACAAAAGGTGCTAAACTGTGCAGGTCAAGATCTGGGTACTAGAATGGCAGCTTGGTCCAAAGATGATCACGTCAGTTTTTTCCTCATTAAAATAAAAATTTGTTTTAGGCCATCCAGGTCTTATCTTCGCAGAGACACTGAAACGAAGATTCCAGCAAAGTGGAGGTGTTACTCTTTATCCACAGATATATCTGAGTGTCGTCGGTATAACAATGAAAACAGATGTTATGTTTCCTGAAGATTAAGCCTAGTGGCAACATATAGGTAGACAACAGAATTGGGCCTAATACAGATCCCTGTGGAAAACCGCAAGTAAAGGCAGCTGAAGAAGAGATAAAATCTCTGAGGCTCACAGAAAAAGTCCTGTCGGAGAGGCATGGCCTGAACCAGTCCAATGGAGTGTCTTTGATACCGCAGTGCTCCAGTCGGGAGATCCAGATGCTGTGATGCGGTATCAAAGGCAGCAGTCAAGTCTAAGAGCACAAGCACAGCCGAGTCACCTGAGTCAGTGGCTAAAAAAAAGGTCGTTAAGAACTTTTAAGAGTGCAGTTGCGGTACTGTGAAAGGCTTTAAATACAATAATACAACTTCATTTGTATAGCACATTTAAAAAAAACAGTGGTACGCCAAAGTGCTTTACAATAAAAACAGGAAAATTAAGACATGATTAAATAAAAGACTATTAACAAAGTACCACATATGTCATCAGGTTGACGGCACTAACCCGGTGCACCCTAGCTGGTTCCTGTTGTTGGAACTTTTGAGAGGAGTCCTGCCAAATCCCCTTCTTTTCGGCATCTGCGTTGGCGCGGAGTGGACCAGACTAACCTTCGACCGATGGATCTAGATGCTACTGCTTCGGAAGTTTGCCCCTAAATATAATAAGGAGTTCTTAGCTGAGTTTTCAGAGTTTCTTGCTGACTGTGCATCAGGCTATGATCAGATTCTTCTGCTTGGTGATTTTAATATACATGTTTGCTACCCTGGAAAGCCCTTGGCCAAGGACTTTCTGGACGTAGTGAATTCTTAATTTTGTTCAATCTGTCAAAGGTGCTACTCAAAAACGTGGTAACACATTGGACTTGGTTTTATCGTACAGTCTAAGTATTTGTAATGTACCTGTATTCTCTGACCACATGCCCATTTTATGTGACATTCTTCTTCAGCACGTTCTTATTCTATTGTTAAACAGGCTGTTCATGTTCGTTATCATCGTGCTTTGGTCTCAGATTCTGCCGAGTGGTTTTCCTTACTGTTTGATCAAGTCATGTCCTATCCTCCTGAGTTTTTACTTTCCTATTTTGATTCTGCTTGTAAATGTGTTCTCGAAGTTGTTGCTCCTTTAAGACTCAGGAAGTGCAAGTCCAAGGCTAGTCCCTGGTTAACTGATTCTTGCTGTCATGTGAGACTTTGTGCAATAAGTTTATTCATTTCTTTGTGGACAAGGTTGCTAGCCTAAGACCTTCAACTCTTTCTATACCTGATCCTTCTAAGCATGTTTCCTGCTCATGTTTGCTTTCTGCCTTCCTGCTAATTGTTCTGCCTGATTTAGAGAAACCGGTGTTGAACGCTAAACTGTGTGGTTCTCTGAATGATGTGGTTGCTCCCCGCTTTCTCCTAATATTGGACCTCCCATTCTGAACATTATTAACACAAGTCTCCTGTCTGGTCAAGTACCTAGTGAGTTTAAGCACGCGGTTATACATCCCTTGTCTAACAAGAGTTTTCGCATTATGTTGTGGTCGGCTTCATCCTCTGTGGTTTGGGGGAGTGCAACAGGGATCTATTCTTGGGCCACTTTTATTTTCGTTATATCTTCTCCCACTTGGTGCGATTTTCCGAAAACACAAAGTGTAATTTCATTCATATGCTGATGACTGCCAGCTTTATTTACCTTTTAGTCATGCGGATACGTTTCCAATTCAACCTCTCCTTGACTGTCTTAGTGATGTTAAGTCATGGATGGCAATTTTTTTTTTTTTACATTTTAATGATTTTAAAACGGAAGCAATTTTATTTGGCCCAAATCGATTTTCCAACCCTCCAGATGTTGATTTTGCTGTTTTGACCTCTCATTTGAAGAGTTCGATCACAAATCTTGGAGTAAAGATCGATTCTGCACTTACCTTTGATGACCACGTGAACGTAAAATCAGCATTCTACCACCTCAGACGTCTATCGAAGGTCAAGCCCTTTCTCTCCAAACGTAACTTAGAAACTGTAATTCATGCTTGTATTACTTCACGCCTGGATTACTGTAATTCCATTTTAATAGGGGCCGGGCAGAGAACCCGCTTACAATTAGTGCAAAAGGCTGTGGCTCGATTTTTAACTGGTAGAAGGAAATTCGACCACATCACTCCAGTTTTGGCTTCCAATCAAATTTAGGATCCGTTCTTTAATGGTTTTTAAATCTTTAAATGGTTTGGCACCCGCTTATTTGTCCGATTTGTTGAAGCCTCACGTTCCCACTCGTTGCCTCCGGTCAGCTGAGCAGCTGCTGCTTTCAGTCCCTAAGTCACGGCTGAAACTCAGGGGACCGGGTGTCCTCTGCTGTGGCCCCCTTGCTTTGGAACAATCTTCCTCTTCACATTAGACAGGCTACATCAGTACCAGTTTTTAAGACCAGTTTTTATTCTCTGGCTTTTAACTCTGTGGGTAACTGATATTTTTAGTAATTTTATTCTTTTGAGTTTTTATATTGTTATTATTTATAGTTGTATTGTTCAGCACTTTGGTCTACCAGGTGTGTTTTTAAAGTGCTATATAAATAAACGATGATGATGATATTATTCAGGGCCGTGTCCACTTAATACTACACTATATAACTTTATATAACACTTATTCAAACCATCGCTGCCTTACGACACAGAGATTCACATTCTTTGATTCACTGGATTAAAGTCAAGAAAGCCTTTATTTGTCACATCCTGTAATCCTCAACAGAGCAGTTTCTGTGCTATGATTGGGGCGGAAACCAGATTGAAATTGTTCATAGAGATTATGGTTATTGAGGTGTAAGTGAAGCTGAGAGGCGACAACTTTTTCAAGAATTTTTGAAATAAAGGGGAGATTTGATATAGGGTGAAGATTATGAAAGTTATTGGGGTCTGCAAAAGGCTTTTGAGAGTTAGAATAACAGAAGCCTTTTTCCGTGCTTCAGGAACAATCCCAGTGTTCAGGGAGGAATGGATAATACTGGTTATGAGAGGAGTTAACGAGGGAAGACAGTGGGGAGAGGGTCAAGGTGACAGGTGGATGATTTAGATTTCATAATAAGATTAGATACGTCAGTTATGGAGGGAAGAGTAAAGCTTGAAAATAAGTGACAGGAAAACAGTGGGGGAAACATTTCTTTATGTATAGTGAGTCCAGTTTTCTTGAATAGACGTCCGAGTTGGCGTCCTTTAGATTTAAGATGACGCAGGTTGGGGGTAAACCATGGAGCTGAACTGGAAAAAACTTTCCAGGCAGGAGGTAAAATCTCTGGAAAGAGGGATTTTGTCATTGTCCATATGGATATTGAATCACCAACACTTATCAGATTTGGAGTCACAAAGAAACAAAATCATTGGGCTGTTGCCACGTTTCAGTCAAGCAAAGAAAATCCAACAACTTCCGATCGGAGAGAAGATCCTGGACGAGATGTCCCTCAGCAGTGATAGTGCGGATGTTTAATAGACCAAAGTTGATGCTGGAGTTACCATGTCTGACAGTAGGCTTAGTTGATCTAGCCAGGTGGGCCAGCACGTTGCGGTCGACAGTCCGGTCCATCTCGCGGGGCCCAGGTTTGTTCTTCAATTAGCCCGGGCCAAGCCAGCGCCGAGCAGCAAGAACCCTGTTATCTTGGTTCCAAAAAGGTTGATGTCTTCAATGTCCTCGATCGACAGTCCCGCTAGACACACTGCCCTCCAGCCCTTCCACCCATCCATTGTGTATCTGGCAGGGAACATCCCTCCAGGACACACGGGCTCTCCCGAACCCAGGCTTCTCGTCGAGAAGAGGGTGTCAGTTGCATTCAGGGACCAGTTGATCAAATCCATAAATTCATAAAATGGAGGCTCTGCTCTTTGTTTACCCGTTGCCATGGTAAACCCTGTATCAGAGCTCCATTGATGATTTCTTTCTTCCTCGACTCACAGTTCAGTCTGTTAAACCTGCTTCCTGCAATAGGAGCAAATATCCACTGAAAGCAGCAGAAAGACGTGCTGAGTGTGAAGCTGTCAGCAGGGGGAATAACACAGGGCTGTGAATGAGTCCTGTCACTGTGATCAGGCTCCTCCTTCTAATCCACCAACTTAGTGTTGATGAAGACTAAACAGAGAGATCACAGCTTCTTTATACTTGCTGTAGCTCACAGTTACTCTACACTGCAGATATGACGCCTCTGTTCATCTCAGTGCTGCTGGCTGCTATGTGCCTCGGTATGAACACAACTCTGTTTCTTTGATATCAACATTGACGTGATTCTTTAACAGCACACTGATACTGTTTGTTGGTGTTTTACAGAATGCAGAGCACAAAAAGACAACGTGCTGCAAGTGAAAGGAGAAGAGACTGCTGCTGCAGGAGGCACAGTGACACTTGACTGTCTCTATAACACCAGCAGTTTATCAAATGATTATCTCTTCTGGTACAAACAGGATGGAAACAACAGCCCCAAATTCATCCTGAGTCGCTTTAAAGTTGGTGAGGGGAAAAACGAGGCTGGAGACAGATTTTCATCCACACTGGATTCCAGCATCAGATCAGTTCCTCTGAAGATCCAGAAGCTTCAGCTGTCTGACTCTGCTGTGTACTACTGTGCTCTGCGGCCCACAGTGACAGGAAACAGCAAAACTCTGTACAAAAACCTTTGGAGCAAAGAAAACGGAATACTCCACAACATCCACTAGAGGGAGCCACACACTGTTAAACCTCTTTTTACTTTTTCAGTTCTGTATATTTTTCTCTTCCACTGACTTCTCTATTTTGTGGGCCCTGTCCACAAAAGTCAAGTTCAACCAATGAGATGATTTCTGTCTGCAGAGCAAAAAGTTTCAAGATATAAAAGCACAACCTGGTGAATCTGCTGCAGTGGAAGAACATTGTTCATGTGCTGTCTGTCTATCTTCAGCGGCTCCAAAGACATGTTGCTGCACCTCTTTTTGTTTTCATCTCACTTCATAGGTGAACTTTTGTCTCTTTCTCAGAACGCAACATTTCTTTCTCTGCTCTGAACTCTGCTAGAAATGAATCATTGGTCTGGAGGATTTTAGATTTTTACTTCTGTCCTACTTTTCCTCATTTCCACTGTCTTCTCCTCTCAGCCTCATGGACAATGTTAGTCTGATGGCTTCATTTCTTCTACTTTTTCCAGGACTAACAGCTGGAGACTCAATCACTCCTCAACGAGATAAAGTCACTGCAACAGAAGGAGAATCTGTCAAACTCACATGTGACTATCATACACCTGCAACCAGTGCTTACCTTTACTGGTACAGACATGATTCTGACCTTCAGGCTCCTCAGTTTATACTCTGGAAAAGAGGAAAGGGGGGGACATCTGAATATATTCCTGATAATCGATATCGATCAGAAACATCACCTACATCAACTAATCTGACCATAGCAGCCCTAACCCTGGCAGACACAGCTCTCTACTACTGTGCTCTACAAACACAGTGATACAAAGTGTAGAAGAGGCTGTACAAAAACCTGAACACAGATATCTGACTACTCTTCAAAGAGGAGGGAAGTGGTATTCAAAGCACAGCTTCATATCAGATGGATTCTGCTAATTCCTGTTTTTTTATCAGATTCACTGTGGTTACAGCTGCTTAGGAGAAACTGTGGGAGGATTCAGAGCAGTATGAGTCCCACAACAGCAGCAGACTACAGGCCTGACGTTCATGTTTCAAAATAAGAGTTAAATTCCCTCCTTAAGCACTTCCCACATGAGTGATTGATGCTCTTTGAGAGGCCTCTTGATCTGATCTAATCTGCTATTTTAGGATGGACTGCTGGAAATAACTTGCAGGTAAGACAAAGAGCGTCTTACTCTTAACCTACATCTCCTCTCTGAGTACACCGTCCTCAACAAAAATAATCAGAATTAACAAAAGCCTGATTAAACTGATGGTTCGATTTCTTTGTTCCAGTCATCATGTAACAGCTCCAGGAATCAGCTGCAGTCAGGACACAGCTCTCTCACACAGCTGCCCTGGGGCAGACTGACAGGCGCGAGGCTGCCATTGGCCCCTCTGGCCATCACCAGTAGGCGGCAGGTGAAGTGTCTTGCCCAAGGACACAATGACTGAGACTGTCCGAGCCAGGGCTTGAACCGGCAACCTTCCAATTACAAAACAAGCTGCCAACTCTTTGAGCCACGATCACATCGTAAATGTTCAAAGCAAGATATGAAGTTTAATTTTCTATTCTTAGGCAGCTAAATTAACACAGGTGTCCCATTTAGTCATAATTTTAATATTATAAATACTCAGTAACACACATCCAGTGTTTTTCGGTCTGGTTACTACCGTTAAGGTCAGAACCGGTGCCATAATGGGACAGGATACCAGTAACCATCCCTACCAAGGACTGGGTACAAGATTTGGCTATTTTTAAGCCTGCACATCGTGAATTCGTCATCATTCAAACAAAGGTACGTCAGTCCGAGTGCTGCGAGTAAAATGCATTTGAATTTCCTCCGAACATTCAGATCAGTGCAGCATAAATTCATTCATGAGGGGAAATGACAGTGAGAAGATGTGGAGGTTGTTAGAGGGATAACATAGTGCACTGATTTGTCCTGAAGGATTTAGTTATTCTCTACGGTTAAGGAAATTGCACTAATTAATTCATTTTTATTATAAATAATCCTAATTATACACATTGCTTCATTGTTTGTGTCCTGTGTCACTAAAAATACATTTTATTTTAGTTTTATACATCGATTAATGACCTGCAGAGTCTCTATATCATTTTAAGTAATTCATAAAAGTTGAGCTTCATGCTTTCTGCATCTTGAAGTGAACATCCTTACATTACTTACTGTAGGTTCATTGTTTTGCACGCAGATTAAAAAGAGAACAGGCAGATTAATATAACATGCAGCGTTCTATAGATGGATACATAAAAAGAAAAAAACATTCATGTATGTGCTAAACACTTTGTTTGTTACATTGATGATAAATGGGTTTGAAAGTAGATAAAACATTTGTGTCGGCTTTGGCTCATTAAAGTTCTTGTCTTTAAATTAACTGTGTTTCAGGTCCTGCGCTCTCAAACACTCTTTCAGCCCTTTGTTTGGTGCCTCGGCGGTCACACCCCCTCCAGTGACATCACACTCCAAAGCCCTACAGGCTCACCTGTGCTTGTATATTGTGGACTGTTAAAGGAGTTGAGCCACATACAGGGCTGAGGGGAGATGATCCTTTTATGACCAGGAATTAAAGCTGTGAGGGGAGACTGGAGCTGTGGTGTTGGCTACAGGCTGTTTAATTATGGCTAATGTTTAATGATGAGTATGAAGGGAGCCACTGATCTCGGTGTCAGTGGGTCGAGTAAACTGTGACTGACAAATAGGTTTAAAGAGTAAAAGTAAAAAGTATTTGTGTATGACTGGGTTAAGAGCAGTATACTAAAACGAGTGTTCTTGAGAAAATGTCATTCTGTAATGAAATATAATGAAACATGAAGTGAAATATAATCTCATGTGAGTGAATATTTGAATGTGATGAAGGTTTCTGTGTTACAGAGAAGAAGAAAATGTAATGAAGGAAAGTTTAAATTCTGTTTGAAAACCCAGCAGGGTGCTCAGGAAGGAGCAACTAAACTCCCCGCTGCTGGTGACCAGATCCACCGTCGAGAGCCTGCTGACCTGTGCAGCGACAGTGTGGCACGCCAGCTGCACGGAGGCACACGGGAAGAGACTGCAGAGGGTGGTGAACGCGGCACAAAAACTCATCCGCCACCCCCTGCCCTCCTTGTCTGCCGTCCACAACTCCTGCTGTCTTAGTGGGCCAGAAACCTTTTAAAGGACACTACCCACCCCGGCTACCATCTTTTCAACCTACTGCCCTCTGGCAGGCGCTACGGATCCATAAGGGCCAGAACAAAGAGACTCAGGGACAGCTTCTTCCCCAACGCCATCACCACACTCAACTCAAACTTGTACAAAAGTAATCTGCACTGAAATATCATCAGTTCTCTGCCCGTCTGTCTCTGTCAGAACTGTACTGTGTATTTATATTTATAGTAGTGTACACTTTTATTATTGTATAGTTTTATAATGTGCTGTAAGCACAGGTGCACTTTTATAGAGCTGTTCCCAGTTTTATACTGTCGTTATTCTGTGTATAACGGCGATAAAGGCTTTCAATTCAGTTCTTTCAATGTTTTCTTTTCTGCATGTGGAGAAAGTCAAATCGATAAAGAGAGATGATGAGGTGTGGGTGATCCGATGACCGCTGCACAACCTGTGAACCTGCACATAGTTTCATAGTTTTGGACTTTGAGAAAGAATCGAGAAGATTTGGATTTCCTCTCAGCCCTCTCTCTCTCTCTCCTCAGCATGAGCTCAGAGTTCGTTTGGATTTTAAACTTCAGTTGAATTCAGATTTATGTTTATAGCATCAAATCACAACAGTCACCTCACGACACTAAAATCAGGAAACCAGAGGCCCGGGTATTTGTAGGTCTCTCACGTCCAGGCTGTTTGCTTTATCCTCACGATGACATGAATATGAATCCTTATGAATCTGTCAAAAACATCACAACATCAGCATTTCCATTCTGACCAGATACAGGAAGTGTTACCATGGCAGCAGGAGGGCGCCCCTCTCAGTGCACAGAAGAAGCCCATGTGACTCCTGCAGCTAACAGAGGCTGATACACCTCGCTGTGCGTTTGAAACTAGATGTTAATTTCCCAATTTAATGCAGCAACAAGTTAATAACAGGGAGGAAATAAATGCTCTGAATTACTGACAAAAGATGATTAGAAGTACTTGGTCCTACAAAGTGAACAGCGGACTGAGTGCAGCTCAGCGTGACACAAACACAGCCTGACTACAAAACACCGTCGACACTGCTGCTGAACACAAGCTGTGATGTTAAAATAAGAGCTTATTACACAACATTACACGAGCATAAGAAAGAGATGACGACCCGTTCACATCTGTGGTACGACCATCACAGTGACATCACGAGGGGGAGGGGCTTTCCGTGTGAGGAAAGCTCGAGCGTCGCTCTGAGCCACATGCAGACTTTTTCTGTGTAGAAGCTTCGTTTCTGTCCAACAGGATGATTTTGGTGCCGGTGCTGCTCCTCTGCGTCTTCACTGGTAACTCACATTTACAAAGAATCTGTTATATCTGCTGTTCAGACTCGGACCACAATAACTTAAATACCTTTTCCCCCTGTAGATGTGAGCTGTGAGGAGCTCAGTCCAGTCCACAGTGAGCACAATCAGCTCTCTGTGGAAGGCAACACCGTGTCTCTGTCCTACAACTACCCCAAACTCGTAACTACAGATTATTTCTTCTGGTATCGGCAACATCCAGGAAAACCACCTCAGTTTCTCATCTCACACTCAGCATCAGGATCTGTGCTAAATAATCCAGTCCCGGGACTGAAGGTCCAAGTGGAGGAAAAACTGATCCAGATGAACATCTCCTCTGCCACAGTGGCAGATTCTGCTGTTTACTTCTGCGCCGTGAAGCCCACAGTGGCAGGAAACCCCGAGTCCCTGTACAAAAACCCATCATCTCAGCAAAGAGCGCTCACACTTCAGCTCCTCTGTTCTCTTAGACAACACCGCCATCAAGTGGATTCTTCCAGCTTTGCATGATGCTGGAAGAAAACTCTGATGATGCTTAAATACAATCTGCATGTTTAGACATTTGTCCAGAAGTTTATTTGATTAATTTACAGAGAACTGATGACTCACAGAGTTTGTAAAGACGTTGGTATCAGAGAATGAAATGAAAATCACAAACTTTAGTACATTTCCATCCATCTTTGGAAGCATCAGCGTCGCCAACAGGGGAAAATATCTGATTATTGCTTGATGGCTCAGACAGAAGAGCAGAGATGTTTCGTGCTCATCTGCTCATAAGAGCAAAGCAGCCAGTTTATTTATGTCCTGTTTCCATCATGAGCAGAATGTAAGCTGTGTGGAAAAGCACCGTGATGAAAGTTTTGTTGTGATTTGGTGAAAAATAAATGAAATTGAATTGAATTAGAAAAGTGCTGAATCATATTTATTCTTGTTTTGTTTGAAAATCAATAACCAATCAGAGTCGTTGTTGCATTTATTGAAACATGCAAACATGAATAACTTATGATTGACAGAAAGAGGCTTTCAGTATAAATCATGAACTCTTCCAGTGTGGAGCCAAACCAACTTGCAGTTTGTGCGATATGGCAGCCTCGCCTCTGTCAGTCTGCCCCAGAACAGCTGTGGCTACACCTGTAGCTGCCTCCACCAGTGTGTGGATGTGAGAGTGAATGAATAGTGGCATTGTAAAGCGCTTTGAGGACCCAGAAAAGCGCTATATAAATGCAATTATTATTATTATTATTATTATTATTATTATTATTATTATTATTATTATCTTCAGTGTCTGTGGGCTTGGACACGATGGAAGAGTCAGGGAGAACTGGAGGCCATCAGCTGATGAAGCCAACAGAACCACATCATCCACAAAAAGCAGAGATGAGATTCTGAGACCACCCAGCTGGAAGTGTTCAGCCACCTGGCTCCGCCTAGAAACTGTGTCCTTAAAATGATAAAAGGGCAGCCCTGGCATTTCTTATGTGATCGAGCTCTTGAATGAACACCTCAAACAAAGAACACCTCAGACTCCCAAAGCTCCTCCCACATACTCACATGGTCGAACGCTTTCTCCAAGTCCACAAAACGTGCAGACTGCTTGGGCGAACTCTCATCCAACTCCCATGCTGTAGTGTCGATGAGTGTGATCCTCCTGTAGTTGGAGCCCATTCTGTGGTCATTCTTAGTGCCAGTCCAAAGTCTCCACCCAACATTGTACAGTGTGTCATCCAGGACAGCCTACAACAGTAACTGGAGGTTACGCAGTAAATTATAAAGAAACTGTTTGCATAATATCTCAGATCAAATGGGTCAAAGGTCAAAATAATAATGGCATTTATAGGTCAGAGGTCAAAGTGATTATCCCATAAACTACAGAACTTTTTACAACTTAAAATACTTTAAAAATATTTGTTAAGTCTAATTGTTGAATGTCGTCATTGTGTTTCTTAAATGTGTAAAGTCTTAGTTCAAGCAGGAGGATCGAGACACTCCTTTGTCTCTGAGCACGTCTGCAGCCGCTCTGTGCTGAGGAGGTTTGATCACAGACACACAAGATTCTGTTTGATGTTTGGTTTTGTCTTCCTGCTCTTTGCATGGCTTCACTGTGCTGTGCATGATGAACCAATACAGGAACCGAACCAGATACTGGGTGTAAATGGAAATGTGAACATACTGGGTGTGGGGGGGAGTACCTCTTTATGACCAAGGATGATGTTAGAAACAGTTGGAAGTCATGCACACACACACACACACACACACACACACACACACACACACACACACACACACACACACACACACACACACACACAGTGTTAGATGGTGCTGGCACGGCTGGCAGCCTTAACCCAATTTCCCTCGGGATGAATAAAGTATGATCAATCAATCAATCAATAGTTCCTTGTCTTTCTAAGCAAAGGGGTTTTATGGAGGGCGGTGCTTGTGCTGTGATGTGTACTGTAACTGCATGTCAATGAAAAGGCTACGAGGAAGCTGCTCTTTGAAGGATGGAGACTAAGAGCTGGTTCTTGACCAAAGCTTCCCTCGTTAGTGAGTTAAAGACCAGTTGAAGATGTTCTGTCTTGATTTCGCTCATCATGAGGAATAAGTCTCTAAAGCAGCGGGATGTGGAAACACAGACCCAACAATATTTTTTCTTATTGTCCGAATGTGTTTTTTTAGTTCTCTTCTTTGATGAAAGTTTAATACAAGTTGAACTGTAAAATGTTGAAACTGAAACATGGATATGTGTGACTGTACTTGTAAGAAGTTTAACTTGATAAAAAAGACCAGCCTGTTCCCACTCAGCCTTTCCTCCATTATAAAAACATGTTCATCATTCTTACCTGCAGTTATTAATAAACCTGTTAATTCTTTGCGTCCAGTGAATGCAATTACTATAATATCATTAAGAATAAATAAATTATTATCAATGTACACATACACTGAAAAGAAACTAAATCACTTTTAATTACATGAAGCTTGGAGGTATTTAAAGAAGAATTAATAAAGTCAGTGTTTTACTGTCTGAGTGTGTCTCGTACCAGTGGAGTTTCATCCACAGTGACAGATTATACAAATATCAACACATCTCTTATGAATCTGCTTTTTGTCATATTCAGGATGCATTTGTACACATGAGCTTCAGGAGAGGCAGAAAAACTATTTCAGCTACAACAGTCACAAAAATGTGTGAAATGATGAACTAAAGATCTTTTGATTTGATAAACTTTTATCTTCTCGGTCACACGTGTCCACGCTGGTTGAATCTTGTACAGTTTCCAAAACAGAAACTTGTGTTTGTGAGGAAACCTCTGGTTTTTACTCTGTTTATACTGTTTTCATGTAGAAACTCGTTTCTTTGTCTCTATAATACTCAATGACACTCACATTCATATGGTCGTATCCAGCAGCCCTCTTACATCACATATGTGCAGTTGGAAATAAATACCACAAGGTGGTGCTAGTGCCACATGCAAAAACTCATGAGGCGCTTGCAGTTCTCCACCTACTGGCCACGTTTCATGTTCTCGGCAGCAGAACTACAGACAGCAGATATGAGCTGATGGCTGTGTGTAACCTGCATGAGATAAGGTGACAAAGACATGAATCCAACACGTGAAGACGCTGCACTGAGTCAGTCGTGTGTCAGTAAAAGTCAGCAAACACTTCATGTCTGGATTCAACGATGGAAACGTTCCTATAAAACCAGTGAAATTCAGCCCAACATCACATGCCAGAGTTTCTACTGGATCCAGTTCTGGTGACTGGGATCCTCTGGAGGCGGGCTGGAGGCAGGTTGCATCTATAAATGTATGTTGACTTTGTACTTTGTGTTCTGATCAATCAGCCCAGCAGAAATGTGCCTGGGGTGTAGCTCAGACCTGTCAGGGCAGGTCAGCCACGTACCAGGTTGGTGGGTCGATCCCAGGCTCCTCCAGGCTGCATGTCAAATATCCTTGGGCAAGATACTGACCCATGTTGCTCTCTGATGCATCCATCGGAGTGTGAATGTGTGTGGTAAATGGTAAATGGGCTGTATTTGTGTTATTTGTAAAGTGCTTTACACATCCAGTCATCCACCCATTCACACACACATTGACACACCGGTCATGAATGTTAGACAGAGCAGTTAAGAGCTTAGAAGAAGTGAATGAGTGTGAGTGGCTGAATGAAATCGTTGTATGAGAACCAGTCCGTTTACCGCTGCTGCCTCAGACTTCTTCACTAACAGAGTCAAGTCTGGCTGCTGTGAGCGGTGCTGAGAGCACTTCAGTCATAATCAGCCTGACCTCTGACCTCTCCCCTCTGCTGTTATGAACACAGCAGTGTTGTCTCTCATCTGCACTCACACAGATCACAGTGTTCCTGCTCTGATGTGACTCAGTCTGCACGAGTAAAGTAAGAGTCACAGATTCTTTGAGGCTCAGAGTGTTTTTATTAGATGCACCATGTTTGTAAAAGTCTTCATTTAAAGAAGGCTAAAATGTTTCATTATAATGTTATAGTGTATAATCCTCCTCTCGACATAGATGGAGCAGCTCCTCTGTCAGGAACCTCGGGTTCACCTGACCAACACCATCATATAAAACCTGTTTCCTGAGGAGGCTGAACAGCGCTGGACTGGATGTTGGTGTCCTCGGGTTCTTCTACAGCTCACTGAGGGGGTTCGTAAAGTCTGCAGAGGACTATCAGGTGCAGCTGAACGTCCATCAGGGACATCTACAGCATCAGGTGCAGAGAAAGGGCCACCTGTAGCCTACCTCCTCCCCCACCCTGCACATGTACTGTTTACTCTCCAGGAGGAGGCTGCACTACATTAATGCAACACCACCCAGACTGTCACACAGCACACGTCTGTTATTTAAATGGATATATGTCTTTACTCTGTTTAATTTTTATATTCATTCTACTTAATTCAGCTGTTTGACCCGTTGATTCGTGGCAGGCTGCAAATACCAGGACCTACAAACTGTCTTACATTCACATCAGGTCAAATAGCTGAATGACAATAACGCTTCAAATTTAGTGTAAAACGTACCACAGAAAAGTACATTTACTCCTGTTTGATATTAACTCAAAGTAACTCAAGATCAAAGTCCACAAATGTTTATTGCAAATAAAGACATAAAAGAAAAATCAGGCAAAGTTCAGCAACAAAGAGAATAAACTAGCAACAATCGAAACAACGGAAAAACAGAAACGATCAAACACAAACTCCAGAAATTTGATTCTGTTCGTCTGGATGAACCAACGTTTCCTCCTTCATCCAACTTCAGCCTCAGCTGCAGCTTTCCAGCCTCATTAACAGCACATTCACATCAGGACTGACACAAGCACCTCTGCCTAACAGTCAGGTCAGTTTCACGATCATAAATATGTAACATCCAACCTGCAGACTGAAGGAGTCACTTGGATAAGTGATGAAAAGTTTCTCTACGTCCACATGAACAGAAACGATTGAACATGCATCAGGACAGCAAACACAAACTTACACTACAAAATCACTGGGAAGACGCCACAGTGGACATCACGACCTGTGTGAGAACAAAGAGCAGAGACAGGAGGAAACTGGTGAGTGTCCAGAGTGAGGGAGCGGCTGACAACAAGGGAAGAAGACCAACAACAACAGAAAGGAAACGATGGAAACAGCAGAACTAATTCCAAAACATGACCACAAAAATTCTAGTTTCAAGATTGTTTATTTGTCACGTGCACAGTTATACGAGTACAACAGGAAGTGTGACCTGATACGCTCCTCAAAATTCTTGTTCACCTGCATTAGTTTATTTTAGGCAGGATGTTGTTGTCCTTGTAAATGCATCCGGTGTTAGACTCCAGCAGAGCACAGTGAGATCTGTGCGGCTGCAGGAACTGTAGGACGTGTGTGCGCTGTTATCATTGAGTCTGTGTCCTGTCTTCATGTCCAAACTCAGAACGCTTTGATGGACTTTGAAACTGTGTCTCATAATTTCATTTTTTAAAAATAAATAAAAACACACCTGGAAATGAAACTGGGAGTCATCGTTGGAAGAAGCAGCTTTAATACTGAAATGACTTTAAAGGCGTCGTGTCTTTGATCCAAGCTGTGAGACAAAGCTGACAAATGTGTCTCTCAACATGTCCCCGTCTAGTTACTGCTGAATGCAAAGAACGTTTGTTCAGAGCCGGCTTGTTGCAGTTTATAAAAGAGCCACATGATGGTGCTGGTGCTCCACCCAACAGGCAAAGCACTGCGCCACCTACAGGACCCTCACAGCACTGCTGCAGCTGCAGTGTAGACCAGAGGTGTCCAACTCCAGGCCTCGAGGGCCGGTGTCCTGCAGGTTTCAGATGTGTCCTTGATCCATCACAGCTGATTTAAATGGCTGAATGACCTCCTCAACCTGTCCTGAAGTTCTCCAGAGACCTGAAAATGAACTAGTCATGTGATTCAGGTGTGTTGACCCAGGGTGAGATCTAAAACATGCAGGACACCGGCCCCCGAGGCCTGGAGTTGGACACCCCTGCTGTAGACTGTCAGGCTCTCGGTGCAAAATCATGTGAAGAAATATGATATTAGATCTATGCTGCAATAAACAGCTGTACTGTGTAAGGTTTACAGGATAATGATGCTGTAATGTTGACATGATCATAAACTAATTCTAATCAATCATCAGTTCTCTGATGTCCGACATTCAGACCAAGAACAAGCTGTTACTTTGAATCACGTCTAACAGTAGATTGTTACACACTCGTTGTCATTGTGGAGTTTGTTCAACAGAGTTTGTTCCACAGAGACAGTTTCACTTCTGACTCTTTCAGTCAGAATGAAAAAGAAGCTCAGACTGAAACCATGTTTGCTCGTCTGTGCCGCCATAATCCAACCATGACTAATCTTTAAACTGTGAGTCTTTACTGTTGGTCTCACACGTTGGTGTTTGGCTGTTTCTCACATTAAGCAACAAAAACATGACCTTAAAGCCTCCACCCAAAAATCCCCACAGCTCCATCACAGCAAGCCAGTCCGTACAGACGCACACTCCTTCAGTTATTTGTAATGAACGGATACATGAATGTGTCATAATGTATCATCTTTTTGTTTTTGAATCTCTAAAAAATAATAAGTGCTGCATAAATATCAACTATAAATACTGAAGTCTATTTATTTCATGTTTAACCATCACGCCTCGTCTGTCATATATTTATATATATTTTCTCTACGTGAGAAGATTAATTAAATAAATGAAATGTTCAGTTTTCAGTCATTTATTTCACGGTTCAGGCGTCATAAATGCATCTAATGTGTGGTGTCAAACATAAGGCCAGAGGCCCCGAGTCGGCCCACTGCATGTTCTGGTGAAGCTGTCTGTGGACGGTTTAATCAGTGGGAACATTTCCAGGCTGCACTGCTTCTCAATAACTTCTGTAATAGTTTTGCTGACTGTGACAGTTTGAGGTGAACATGCGCCGCAGCATTCAACGGTCACTGACAGACACACACATCGGTCTGTGTTTGTTCCTGCGCACAACAGTGTGAAGTTCACACACTCGGCACTAATAAAGACGTGAACAAAGACACACTTTTCCAGTTTGATGTGGAGGAACTCTGAGCGTCTGCAATCACATGTTGTGTCCCTCTCAGAGCTTCCTGCTCCGCTTCCATCAGCGATGAGAGTCGCACCTGATTGGTCGCTACATTCTGCATGTAAAGTCCAAATATGAAAGTAACATAATAATAATAAAGATGACAGCATGACCTCTGGCTCGTTCCTGTGCTCCCTGGTTTGCTTGATGCTGTTCTCTCTGGTCTGCACACAGACTCAGTCCAACACCAGCTGAGGTCCAGATCAGGGGAAATAACAGTGCTGGAGCTCAGTGAGGCTCCTCAGTCTGATCTGTGCAGCAGATTCAGTGTTTGAGGATCACGTTTTACACGCATGCTCAGCTGTCAGTCTGCAAACATTATCTGTTTCTTTCAGTCTCGTCTGCTGCGTTTTTGAATCCAGTTACTAACATGTTGTTACTGTTTGTCTCCTTTAGTGTTTATATGCAGCAGATAAACATGTGATGCACAGATCAGAGCACAGCTGCATTTCCCATGTGTCTGCAAAAGACTTTAGCTCTGCTGCCACACTGAAGAAAGCGATGCTGCTGTATTCTAATGTATTATATAGAAAGCATATTTGCCTGTATTATAATGACTTTAAATGGCCATATTTTTATTTCTTGAGAGGCACAAAGTTCCTGAAAGCGTGCAGGCTGCTTCAGCTGCAGCTTTTTTCCACCACGTGTGTTGGAAACATTCTGAGGTCGGGTTTTTCTTCTTCCGCATCTGCTGCCGGATGTTTGTCAGGTTGTGAGGCGACCTCAGAGCCTCCCACCGCTGCAGCGCCGCTTCCTCGCTCTGCCCTGCTGCTGCTGGCTTCCTGTCAGCGGTGAAGCTGCAAAAACAACAAATAAAACCCACCAACAAACAGACACGGTGATGTTTGTGTGGTTACAGCCACGTCTCTGACACTCACACAAAAACAAGGTCACACTCTTCATAATGAGGATGATGATGGTGACATCTGTAAACATCTGCAGGGACTCTAGAACAAAGCAAAGGACACACAAGGACAGTGATGTCACACTGGACAAATGCAATGATGAAATGATGAGTGAAACTGAAAGATGTGTGATGACAGTGGACAAAAGAGAAACACCAGAGTGAACGAGGTCTCCAAACATGCAGGGCCTCCAGCAGCAGCACCCAGGGTGGCGTCTGGGACCAGTTCTTCCAGTCTGAAACACTTGTTGGTTTATTTTCCTGTGTGGAGCTTTTTACTAAATCAAGTTGTGTTTCTTCAAACTCAAACACAGAAAACATGAAGCAGGTCAGAGTCCAGCAGACGGCTCTGATTGTGTTCATAATATCAATAAGGGAACATCGAGGCTCCGCTGCAGTGTGTAACACACGATGAAACAGTCCTAATAAAATACACAAAGTAACACTAAAATAATCCCTGAAGCCTTTTTCTGTGTCTGTTGGTCGAGACATCAAACAGTTCAACACTGATCTGACTGCTGCTGCACACAGAAATCTCACAGCGTGTCAGCCTTCTTCAGATGCATATGGAGGCTAATGTAGCAGTTTGTTTGCTTTTTGAAGCATTATCAAAATTCATTTTAATTTCAAAGCTACATGTGCAGAATCAGGAAAATTCACCATCGGAACACAAAGTCAAGGAAGTGATGAAATAATTTCAGATAATTACAGAAACAAATACAAATAAACTGAACTCGTGTCCTAGTAAATGAATCTTCTCATCAGACTAACTGACATATTTGTACATTAAAGAAATAAAACAAGCAGATTTTATTAAAAATAAAACTTTGTAAAGTCGTTAAAGTTGACTCGACTGTAACACTAAACTGTGTTTTTAGATGATGCGTCTTAAAGGCCCAGCCAAGGTTCGGTTTCGCTTCTGAGTTATAAAAGTCCATAATTACTCAGTAAAAGGATTAGAAACTGAAACTATATAGATTTTCTGTTTATGGCCATAATTGAGGTGTTTTTAAACATGAATTATGTTTATTTACTTTCTAATAAAGTGTCTATTATAATATAAAGTGGAGCTTCTAACATCAAAGGTAAGCTGTGATTATTAAAGCTGCTCCAGTTTTCAACACTGAAACATTTGCTGCCAAAACACAGGAAGAAAGAAAAGTATCCAAGTAAGACAAACAGCTTCGTTTATGCAACATTTTACTGAAACGTTTGGACTTTAGTGAAGATTTGGGAGCAAAACTTTTACTTTGGCCTGAAAAGTGTTTCCTGTTTGAGTTCTGACCTAACCTGGTACAGCAAACCCTGCAAATCCACAAGACTGCATTCTTTATTTATTCTGTATGTTCTAACATCATCATAAACATACACGTGTGCTCACAGTAATTATCTGTACTCGTGTGCATTTCACTGAATACTGAACTGAGAGAAGGTCGGGCTTCATCGGAGTGGCTTCGTCATGTTTGAAAAAGAAATTTAAAAAAGAAACAATAATTGTTTCTGATGCTGTGACATCCTGTTCCGACATCACAACAACAGAAGAGCCAAAGTCTGTTTTCATCCTCCTGTCATGTCTCTCGACCCTTCGAGCTGGACGTTCAATGATGCTTCAGAATCTGCAGAAATCAGTGAAATTCAGCCATGACAGTAAAGATATTATCAGACATAAATAAAAATAACTGCAGATATTTAACAGTTTGAGCTGCTGCACACTAACAAGAACAGCCCACGATCACGGAGTCCTTCTTTCTGTTCACGTCTCAGAGATGAAAGCTTGGTGAAAAACAGAGTCGTGTAATATGAAACAGGTTTGTTTGGTCGTTAATATTTTCTGTAACACGTGCACAGATGCATTTGGGTCTCCTGCTGCAGCTGCTGGCGTGTCCACCTGCAGACGCACCTGAGGTCGGATTTTTGGCCTCATCTCTGTGACGTGGAAACTGCGGCGGTGCCACCGGCTGCACACGTTTCATATTTAGGTGTCTAATCTGTTTTCTCACACCGACCGTGAGGCCACACCTGATCGTACATCCTTACCTCCAGCACCGCCTGACCTCGATTTCCCCGCCCACCCCCACTGACACGCTTCCTGTCCCAGCAGGCTTTGAGGCAGAAACCGCAGCCGCCTTCGTCTGTGACGCAGCCATCACGCTGCAGCTCGATCACATCGGGCGACCACATCCTGTGGAAACAGTGAGGCAGAAGATTTTCCAGCAGCAGCAGCAGCCAATCAGATCGCAGATACAAACACCTCCGCAGAATGACAGCGAATCTCTCACACTACAGAAAATGTGTCAACTTTCACACTGAGATAAAGCAGATTAGAATGAGATGCTTTTGATAATCATATGCATTCAGTTGTTGGATGTAAATGTGCCTGCAAATGAAAAACTTCTGTCACAACATTTCTGAAAAAGAAAAACTGCAGTTTTCTGCAGAAAACAGTCCAATATTCTAAAACTGTTCTTTGTAAATCATCCTTTAAATGAGCCTCAAACACAAGTAGAAAGTTGGCTTCAGGACAAGAATGCGACCGAGCTGAGGGCAGCATCTGATCAGACATGCACGGGCTTGTTACGCACATCTTAGATGTAAATGTCACACAAACAAAATCACACAAATTTGACTTTAAGGAGAAAAGTCGCATAGCTTTGCATCGCCTGCTGCTCCTGCGACTCAAACTCGCACAGAAGAAAATGGACGGAGAGTTTTGAGCCTGCAGACGGCTGCAGTTTGACAAAACCGAGACACGCGTGCAGTCGTTCTGTGAGCAAATGCTTCCATTCTTCAATCTTGATAACCAAAAGTATTTGGACAGCAGGTCATTCTACCCAGATGCATGGTATGGTTTATTATGGGATTCATCTCCCAGTTACTGTGACAACTGATGTTACCTCATGAAGCCTTGATCACAATTCAACTTCTTCAGTGTCTTTAAATCGCTTATTAACATCATCTAACAAACACTGACTGAGTGGAAACTGTTCTTAACGATCACTGCGTGCTGCAGGATTAAGATTAAGCATCATTAGAATATGTGGATGGGACTGCTCGTGCACTTCGAGCACAGAGTCAGTGCGCTCAGACAAACAGGATGTTTCACAGGTTAAATATTTATTTGAAAATTTGTAAAGATGGAAAAACTTACAAAGACAGAAGGTTACAGTTTGCAGCTAAAATGTCTTCATCTGTACATATTATATTAAAACACACATATAGCAATAATGAGTGTGTTTATGTGTATATATGTATGTATTTATTAACTTATATATGTATATTATATCTTATCTGTAGTCATTTTTATTTAATTTAATAACTGTACAGTACTCTGTATATAGTAACCATCATCCTTGATGTAAATATGTAAAACTTGTGTATGTTTCTGTCCTGTGTCCTGTTTGTTTGTATATTTGTCTTTTTGGCTGCTGTTACAACCAAATTTCCCCTTGTGGGACAATTAAAGGATTATTCTATTCTATTCTATTCTATTCTATTCCAGAACACAAGTTTGCATACAGTATGTGTACAATACAGAGGTCAGAGGTCATGCATTCAGAGTGATGAACTGGATAAACTGACTTCATTTAAAAACAAAGTTTGTCAGCTGCAGTCTGAGCGTTTAATCTGCATGTTGTTACATTAAAGACAGAAAAGAATCTAAAGAATAAACACAGACGGATCCTCTCTGCCCGTGGAAAACAGGTGGAGTGGAAGTGGTGTGGATGTCTCTCACACACACACACACACACACACACACACACACACACACACACACACACACACACACACACACATTGTTTCCACTGAGTGTGGTTGTGTAACCTGGAAGTGTCAGACCGACATGATTCATCCTCACAGATCTGATGATCTGCACTCAGATCAGTAAACAAATGAACTTTATATCTCACAGCAAAACATCCCAATGACGAGAAATGTGTGATTGGACCGTGATGGTGAACACGTCCTCTGTATCATTATGAAACTTTATGCTGTGTATGAACATGTAAGGTTCATCCACCTGTTAGAAACTTCAAAGCACAAATAATCAAACTAATGACACTGATAACTATAAATCAGGGTTATCATGATACTAGACTTTTACTTGATACAACTCGAACTTTTTCTGTTCTCAAACTGATCTCCCTGTTGGAGCTCAGTCTGGGGGGAGTTATTTTTTCTCCTTGTCTTTCCTCATGTGGTGCATTTCCATTGTTATACCTCTCTGACCTGTCTTCCCCATATGATGTTTTTGTGTAATGTATGTATGGTCGGAGGGTAAGATGGCGCCGCCATTGCGTGCAATAGGACGGCAGCCTTAACATGAAATTTCCCACTCGTGGGACTAATAAAGGTATCTTATCTTATACCAGGACCCAGGAGAACTCTGGGTAGTCCTCATACTTTTCTGTCCCACGGGAAAAATCTTTGTCTCCGTCCTGCAACAGCAGAAACAGTGAACAAGTCATTTCTTGAAAAAGTTGTTAATCTTTCATTTATTTTCCAAATTATTTATTAGATTTGCCAAAATAAATCCTATTATAATTAATTAATTTTTAGGGGTTTTATCTGTTTTGAAAATCATTTAGATCGTTTCATCACATTTCGTAAAGGTAAAGTAAAATCTTAATCTACAGGAGAGGCCAGCCACCCTTCAGAGGAAGCCCGCTTGTATTCGCGATCTCGTTCTTTCGGTCACTACCCACAGCTCGTGACCATGGGGGAGGGTGGGGACGTAGATCAACCGGGAAATCGAGAGCTTAGTTTTTACACTCAGCTCTCAGACTGGTGCAGCGGCTGCAGTGATGCAGTGATGCTCCCGCTCCCTTCTCCCGTCATTCGTGAACACTCGTGAGATATTTAAACTCCTCCACTTGGGGCAAGAACCTGACCCAGAGTGGGCACTCCACCCTTTTCCGGCTGAGGACCCAAGCCTCAGACTTGGAGGTGCTGATTCTCATTCTCACTGCTTCACACTCGGCTGTAAACTGCTGCAGTGCAGTTCCAGAAAAAAACACATTACTTAAAAAGTTTGCATGAATTTGCATGTTCTTTATGTCACTGACAGAAATCTGACTCCCACAGATTACAGTCAATCTGTCAGGTACTGATACTCATCTCTACCTGTTATAAAGCACATCTGGCCCAGATTCTGTTTCTTCCATTCCAGCTTCCACACCTTCCATAAAGTGAAGAAACCTTAAATTCTCCAGTATTTGCATACTTCTTTTTTTTTTTTACGTTAAATCAGCAGTTTTAATTAACACTTGTTTTAATTAACACTTGTTTTACTGCTTCAGGAAGACAAGACTTTGTTTTTGAAGTGAGATATTTTTTAAGGAAAATTGAGACTCTGTAATTACAGTTTTTGCCCGTTGCTTGAACACCATGAACCCATGCCTAGACTAAAGTAACACAACTTGAAGCTTTTGTTACCATACCTCAAACACATGTACCCCTACCTTAAACAAAAGCGCTGCTTTGCACCCCAGTTCCAATTATGCAACACACCTACTCCCTCATGCAACACACATGGTCCTGCATGCTACACTCTATTTCATACATAAGACACTTCGCTCACAAAATGAAATTTCAGGGTGCCATTCGGAAAACACATGTATCCAAAATACAAAACACATCGGGTAATTGCAACCACTCAATACACACCTGAAGGCACTTACTTGCAAAACCGAACACCAATTAGCCAACTACAAAAAGCCCTCAGCCTAGCCATTCCAAGAACTTTGCAAGCATGGATGGAGGGAGAGCAAGAGGAAGAGGAAGAGGAAGAGGTAGAGGAGGAGGAGGAAGAGGAGGAGGAGGCCGAAGAGGCCATGCACGGACCCATATTTCTGATGAAATAAGAGCAACTTTGGTGGACCATGTCATCAACCATGGCCTGACTATGAGGGAAGCTGGGCAGAGAGTCCACCCACATCTAAGCCGCTTCACAGTGGCATCTGTAATACGAACATTCCGACTAGAAAACAGGTCTGTCTTCACCTCCATACCTTCTGCTCTACTCAGATGGTTTTATAGCACTGTTCTACAGTATATCACATCACCATATCAAGTGTACGGGGTGCTAATGCTCCTTTTGCAGCCAAAGTGGCTGATTCCTTATATTGAAGTACAGTGTTGTACAGTGGATGACACAGTACATACAGTAAAGTACTGTAAGAAAAATAAGCAAACCGATGACAATATGTGGTTGTACTTCTCCAGAATGACTCGAAGACCTTCTGGGGGAGGACGCCAACGCCTGTTCACACAACAGCAGGAACTTGCCGTTGTGGACCTAGTGAGGGCAGACAATGCCATCCGTCTCCACCAGCTACGACGGAAAATACTTGCAGACAGGCGAGTGTTCAGCAACATAGACCATGTGAGCATCACCACCATCAGACGCATCTTGGGTAAACACAGCATCACCATGAAGCAGCTCTACAGAGTCCCATTCGAGAGGAACAGTGACAGGGTCAAAGGACTTCGAGCTGAATATGTACGGGTACGTGTAACTGTCCCTTACATTTACAATAGAGTATTGGTGAAGTCCAGTAGCAGCTGAATATGTACCATATCAGTACCACATGGATCCATTCTGAGAGCTACACAGGTACCTGTGTGATGGGGTGAGGGTGCTGCATGTGTAGCACTGTAGTACAGTGATATGTTCCCCTTTTTTTCAGAGAATCTCGGCCATGGATGGAGCTGCACAGCCTCATGAATACATTTTCATTGATGAAGCTGGATTCGACCTGAGCAAAACAAGACGACGGGGTCGTAATGTAATTGGCCAAAGGGCAATTGTGCACGTCCCAGGGCAGCGCGGGGGAAACATCACATTATGTGCCGCCATATGCCTTCGAGGGCTTCTGCACCATCATGCAATACTAGGTCCATACAATAGCCAACACATACTCACATTTCTAGATCTCCATGATATAGTTGTACAGAACAGACCAGATCAGCCCAGGTTTGTGGTGATATGGGATCATGTCAGTTTCCATCGGGCTGCTCTGGTCCAGGCCTGGTTCTCCAACCACAATCAATTTGAAGTGGTATACTTGCCCCCTTACTCACCATTTTTAAACCCTATAGAGGAATTTTTTTCGGCTTGGAGATGGCGAGTATATGACCGCCAACCACATGCCCGCATGCCTCTTCTGCAGGCAATGGAACAGGCCTGCGGCGACATTCAGGTGACAGCAATCCATGGATGGTTTCGACATGCAGGAGGATATTTTCCCCGGTGCCCAGCGGGAGAAGACATTGCTTGCGATGTTGATGAGGTCCTGTGGCCAGACCCCAACAGACGGCGGGATCCATGAGCCCACTTGTGCACAATTGTCATGGTTTTTTGTGTTTACAGTATAGTGTTTTTTCTATTGCAGTATTATTGTGTTGTTGTTGTTTTTTTTGCTTTATCTGAATTCATGGTACTGCAATGTACAATATTGAGTAGGTCTATTTGCGTTTTTGGTTGTTTGGAAATGTGTCTCCTGTAAATGTGCCTTCTGAATAAACAATGGAAATCAAGGACTGCAGTGTTTTATGTACAGAAGACTAGTGTGTTCCCCCTGATCTGTAAGTGTTTGCATATGATGCAAGTATGTGTCATTTTGTCAACAGAGTTACATTTTGACAGAGGAATGTTAGGTTTTGACAGCAGAGTTTAGGTTTTGGGAGTAGAGTTTCAATTTGGCACAGATGTGAATGGTATATTTCCCAGTGTTGTGTCATGTGTACTTGTGTGTACAGTTTTGGCACAGAGAGCGGAGTTTTGCAAAATGTGTTCAAGCAGTGGGCAAAAACTGTAATATACACTTTATCAGCTTTCATGATTTATATCTCTTTGAAATGAAACAAATCTGAAAAAAGTTAACATATTTTCTTTGTTTGCTGGTGACACATCCCACAGCCTCACATCCACTTTGCACCAATGAGTGAGTTTCTACATTATTTATTTAAGTTTATGTTAAAATGTACTCACATGAAGATAAGAGCACACACACACACACACACACACACACACACACACACACACACACACACACACAGTTATCTTTGTATTGTTGTTGTATTTTGCGCAAACAGGAAACACAACAAACCACAGAGAGGATCGCAGCTCGCTCCAGTTTAAGCAGCTCTGCTGATCTCAAACACTGATTACTGTTTTCTGCATGAAAGAATTATCTTTAGAATCAGCTGCATGTTACAGACATCTTAGGAGTCATGATTGAAAATAAAAATTTAAATTAATTAAAATGTAAAAATGGTGCAGTGAACAATGCTGTTGACTCAGCAAGAAGGTCATGAGTTTAAATCGATGATGTTTGGAGTGACTGTCCCTGTGTGTTTACCCTGTAAGCTGTGTATGGTACACGCTGCCTTTAATCCTGTGGCAGCTGGAATTTCTCAAAGTCCATCACGTTTCAATGCAAAAAACAAAACAAAACCAGTTGAATTACCTATAATGTCCTGTTATTTGTTTAAATACTCAAATTTGTTTAATCAATACTAAATGCTGTGGGTTGCAAAGTAACATTATTCTCTCTTTTTACATTCTGTGTGTAGTACAGAGGGTAAACCTTTCACACTGATACATAATACAACTGAAATATTATTAATACGTCTTCAGTGTGTTCAGTGTGAATTGGGGGCAACATTTCAATTGTTTTAATTTATTGATTCATTTTCAAAAAAAAAAGTCTTCAGATCAATTCAACTTTTTTGAATTGAACTTGATATTGTAAGGTAACGATTCTATTAATACAGAGAAAAACCCAACAATCAGATGACTCTCCATGCACTTTGGTGACAGTGGGGGAAAAAAGCTCCCTTTTAACAGAAAGAAACCTCCAGCAGAACCAGGCTCAGGGACGATGTATGTGAGGAGCAGGATTTTGAATTCTGGATTTAACAGGAAGCCAAAACAGGAGAAATCTGCTCTCTCTTTCTAGTCCCTGTCAGGACTCTTGCTGCAGCATTTTGGATCAGCTGAAGGCTTTTCAGGGAGTTTTTAGGACATCCTGATAATAATGAATTACAGTCGTCCAGCCTGGAAGTAATAAATGCATGAACTAGTTTTTCAGCGTCACTCTGAGACAGGATATTTCTAACTTTAGAGATGTTGCGCAAATGGAAGAGACCGTCCAGGTCTTTATGTCCATAACATGCAACTGTTTCAATTAGATTGATTGTCATTTTAACTGACTTTTTATTTTTATTTGAACTTTATTGAATTTTATTTTATTTTATTTGTATTGTTTCATTTATTGTTGCATGTGTGTTGTTGCTGCCTGTGTTTGATTGAGTAATTTCTGTAACTGTGAGACCTGGCCAAGATAGGCAGCAGCCTATCAAGGTCTCTGTCATGGGCCGTGGTGCGCGGGCACGAAAGGATCCAGGCGCAGACTCTGCGCTAACAGAAAAAACACTTTATTGTAACAACGAAAGGCGACCCGGGGAAACTAGGGAGCAAAACAAGAAACTAAAAACCCGGGGAAACAATGACACGAGGAAGCCGGGATCGGGACGGTGGGAGGGATAGAACGGGGCCGTGGGAGCTCGGGAGGGAAGTGTGGCAGTCCGTGGGGCAGGAAGTCCGTGGGAATGGCGAATGGGCCAGGTGAGCACCGTGAGATCCAGTTGAGCCGGAGGACAGGCAGGTAGCAGACGCCGAGTAGAAACCACTGTGGGGGTGACTAACGGACTGGCGTGGAGCATCCGTCAGCGCCGGGTTAAGTAGATCTCCGTGTAGTCACCGTGATGGAGAGAAGGTGTGCTGGTGATGGCCCAGCCCGGGGGTGTGGCTACCCGAGCATCACGCATTCCACAGACACAGGACCACGGACCATGACAGTCTCCCTTGAAAAAGAGGTTTTTAATCTCAATGGGATCGTCCTGGTTAAATAAAGGTTAATAAAATAATTTCTTAGTCCCAGGATGCACAGAGTGTTTCTTCTTCACTCAGTCAGTAAATTTATATTTCAGATCAGCAGTAATGACACACTGATTCAATATTGAATCGGTGTGCAACTTTGCCAAAACAATGTCAGACTCTGTAGTTTTTTCTAATCCCCTCCCCAATCAGACCAGGAGTGACATGTTTAGCCGCATGTTCTCCTTAAATTGCTGGCTGTCTGAGTGGTGTCCCAGAAACGATGTGGGCTTCATAGATAATTGGCAAACCTTCTGGAGGAAACCTGGTCTTGTTAGGAGAGACGGCATCCATCCCACTTTGGATGGAGCAGCTCTCATTTCTACAAATATGGACAAATTTATTAAACCCCCCAAAATATGACTATCCAGAGTTGGGACCAGGAAGCAGACTTGCAGTCTTACACGCCTCTCTGCAGCTTCTCTCCTCCTGCTACCCCCCCAAAAACCCATCTCCATAGAGACTGTGTCAGCTCCCAAACAGACAAAAAACAAACTAAAAACCAGCAACAAACAACTTAAACATAAACAATTACAAAGAAAGAACAATACAGTATCCACATCTGAACCAAAGAGTAAAACAGTGAAATGTGGATTATTAAATATTAGGTCTCTCTCCTCCAAGTCTCTGTTAGTACATGACTTAATAATTGATCAACAAATTGATTTACTCTGCCTTACAGAAACCTGGTTGCAGCAGGATGATTATGTTAGTTTAAATGAATCAACACCCCCGAGTCATTCTAACTACCAGAAACCTCGAAGCACAGGCCGAGGGGGCGGTGTGGCAGCAATTTTTCACACCAGCCTATTAATTAATGAAAGACCAAGACAGACTTTTAATTCATTTGAAAGCCTGATGCTTAACATTGTCCACCCCAGCTGTAAAACTCAGAAACCAGTCTTACTTGTTATCATCTATCGTCCACCTGGGCCTTACACAGAGTTTCTGTCTGATTTCTCAGACTTTATATCTAATTTAGTTCTGAGCTCAGATAAAATAATTATTGTGGGTGATTTTAACATCCATGTAGATGCTAAAAATGACAGCCTCAACATGGCATTTAATCTGTTATTAGACTCAATTGGTTTCTCTCAAAATGTAAAAGAACCCACCCACCACTTTAATCACACTCTAGATCTTGTTTTAACATATGGCATAGAAACTGAACATTTAACAGTGTTTCCTGAAAACCCTCTCCTGTCTGATCATTTCCTGATAACATTTACATTTACAATAATTGATTACACAGCGGTAAAGAGTAGACTTTATCAAAGTAGATGTCTTTCTGAAAGTGCTGTAACTAAGTTTAAGAATATAATCCACCCACTGTTATCATCTCCAATGCCCTGTACCAACACAGAGCAGAGCAGCTATCTGAACGCTACCCCAACAGAGGTCGATTATCTTGTTAATAATTTCACCTCCTCACTACGTACGACTCTGGATACTGTAGCTCCAGTGAAAACTAAGGCCTCAAATCAGAAGTACCTGACTCCGTGGTATAATTCTCAAACACGTACCCTAAAGCAGATGACTCGTAATCTGGAGAGGAAATGGCGTGTCACAAATCTAGAGGATCATCATTTAGCCTGGAGAAATAGTTTGCTGCTTTATAAGAAAGCCCTCCGCAAAGCCAGAACATCTTACTATCCATCACTGATTGAAGAAAATAAGAACAACCCCAGGTTTCTCTTCAGCTCTGTAGCCAGGCTGACAAACAGTCAGAGCTCTTTTGAGCCAACCATCCCTTAAACGTTAACTAGTAATGACTTCATGAACTTCTTCACAAATAAAATGTTTATCATTAGAGAAAAAATGAACAATAATCATCCCACAGATGTAATATTATCTACAGCTACTCTCAGTACCATTGATGTTAAGTTAGACTCTTTTTCTTTCTGAGTTAACTTCAATAATTACTTCCTCCAAACCATCAACGTGTCTTTTAGACCCCATTCCTACAAAACTGCTCAAAGAAGTCCTGCCATTAATTAATTCTTCGATCTTAAATATGATCAACTATCTCTAATAATCAGCTATGTACCACAGGCCTTCAAGCTAGCTGTAGTTAAACCTTTACTCAAAAAGCATCTCTAGACCCAGCAGTCTTAGCTAATTATAGGCCAATCTCCAACCTTCCTTTCATATCAAAAATCCTTGAAAGAGTAGTTGTCAAACAGCTAACAGATCATCTGCAGAGGCTTATCTGAAGAGTTTCAGTCAGGTTTCAGAGCTCATCACAGCACAGAAACAGCTTTAGTGAAGGTTACAAATGATCTTCTTATGGCCTCTGACAGTGGACTCATCTCTGTGCTTGTCCCTTAGACCTCAGTGCAGCGTTCGATACTGTCGACCATAATATCCTATTAGAGCGATTAGAACATGCTGTAGGTATTACAGGTACTGCGCTGCAGTGGTTTGTATCATATCTATCTAATAGACTCCAGTTTGTGCATGTAAATGGAGAGTCCTCTTCACACACTGAGGTTAATTATGGAGTTCCACAGGGTTCAGTGCTAGGACCAATTCTGTTTACATTATACATGCGTCCCTTAGGCAGCATCATTAGAAGACATAGCATACATTTTCACTGCTATGCTGATGACACCCAGCTCTATCTGTCCATGAAGCCAGATAACACACACCAATGAGTTAAACTGCAGGAATGTCTTAAAGACATAAAGACCTGGATGGCCGCTAACTTTCTGCTTCTTAATTCAGATCAAACTGAGGTTATTGTACTCGGCCCTGAAAACCTTAGAAATATGGTATCTAAGCAGATTCTTACTCTGGATGGCATTACCTTGGCCTCCAGTAACGCGGTGAGGAACCTTGGAGTCATTTTTGACCAGGACATGTCCTTCAACGCACATATTAAACAAATATGTAAGACTGCTTTCTTCCATTTGTGCAACATCTCTAAAGTTAGAAATATCCTGTCTCAGAGTGACGCTGAAAAACTAGTTCATGCATTTATTACTTCCAGGCTGGACGACTGTAATTCATTATTATCAGGATGTCCAAAAAACTCCCTGAAAAGCCTTCAGCTGATCCAAAATGCTGCAGCAAGAGTCCTGACAGGGACTAGAAAGAGAGAGCAGATTTCTCCTGTTTTGGCTTCCCTTCATTGGCTTCCTGTTAAGTCCAGAATTGAATTCAAAATCCTGCTCCTCACATACAAGGTCTTCAATAATCAGGCCCCATCTTATCTTAATGACCTTGTAGTACCATATCACCCTATTAGAGCACTTCGCTCTCGCTCTGCAGGCCTACTTGTTGTTCCTAGAGTTATTAAAAGTAGAATGGGAGGCAGAGCCTTCAGTTTTCAGGCCCCTCTTCTGTGGAACCAGCTTCCAGTTTGGATTCAGGAGACAGACACTATCTCTACTTTTAAGATTAGGCTTCAAACTTTCCTTTTTGCTAAAGCATACAGTTAGGGCTCTCCTCCCTCTCCTGGTTCTGCTGGACACTTATAGTTTGTCAATAATTAACTTGCTTGATCAAAATCTGACAGTATTGTTCATAACTTCATCAAGTTTGACAAGGTCCTCAAAACTACTCGCAGCCCGACACCATGACACGGCCTAAACCTGACAGATAGCTGTATACAGTTACTGTTGTACCTCTCTCAAGATTCTTCTTACATAGTGATAAAGATTTAAATTTTTCACTCCATCAGACCTTTTGACACAGATTTAGAGCTGTTCCTGTGTAATTTGACACATCCCAGCCTTTTATATCCCATTTATCTTCATTAAGAGAGGCTTTGACAGTCACCCTTCCACTAAGATTACATCTGATGACGCTTCTGATGCAGCTCTCAGGCTCTGTGTCTATTTTCTGCCTAAATGTTTAACAGGTCACTGTGAAGTGACGTAAGCAGCTAAACAACCAACCAAACAAAAAGCTTATTCCTCTGAAACTTTTGGGGGCAAGAACTAGACTGACTGAGTGAAAAGGCAGCAAACGTCCAAAGAAAACGTTGAAAGACCTTCAGAGAGCTGAGAAATATTGCTCAGGGTCACTTTAGAAATCAGAAGAAAGTAATGAGGAAATGAGGGAGAGCTCCAGATTTTTGTTCAGTTCGGTAGGTTCTTTGGAAAGTCTTCTCTAAAATTATGGTTAAACATGTGACCTACAGTCTGACGTGCTGTGGTCAGTAAAAATAGAATCATGCTATATAAATGCAAATAATTCAGAATATAAACAATCTCACTGTGTTTTTTTTTTAGCTTTTATTACCACATCACACAAAGAAATGATTGAAAGGACAATCTGTTAAACATAACTGTGACATTTACATCATCAAGCGAGACAGAGTTTAATTCATTCATAAAAAACATCAGTGATAATATGTAGAGATAACATAAAATCAAACTTTTTGGAACAATCAACAATGTATTAAAGGATAACTTCTATAGAGAGTTATTAACAGATGTATGATAAACAGGTAATATGATATTTATACATGATATACACGCTGAAGCTCAGTGAACTTCAAGTTTCATCCAGTCACACAGAAAGTTGTCCTCTTGGGATTTCTGTGAAGTTTCTGAAAGACAAAACATAAAAAAGAAATTTGATTCATGTGAATTGAAGCTGCTTTAATACAAACAGTAAAAACAAACGTCACATGCTGGTGGTTTGAAACCTGACGTGTGTTATTGTCACAGTTTCTTTTCTATCCAGCAGATACAAGAAAAATGACACATTTAAGTACTATCTAAATATGAAAACTGACCAAAAATATTCCTGCTGTTTTAAAATAAAATGTAACTGTTGATTAAGACGTCAGGTAGCTCTCCTTTCTTTAACCTGGTCCTGTGAGAGAGTTTTCAGGACTCAACACCAACAGAATCATTTTCAAATGTAACAGTTTCTGTTGCATGTAGAAGAAATAAAAGAGCAGCTTTTCATACAGACAGAGCTTTAAAGAGTATCAAAGAGAAACCCATGCACTGTTACTGAACCACGCGAGTCACAGGTGAGGACTCTGTAATATCCTCTGCTGCTTCCCACAGGGAATTTTTAACTCTGATAATCTCAAAGGCAAAACAAAAGATTTTATAAGATCACCCAACGTTCATGAGACAGAGTTTAGGAAGTTTGACATTCACCTTGGTTTTATCCACATCCCTGGATTAGACGATCAGGGAAAAAACAACTTGTTTTCTATCTCGAGGTCGATGTATAAACTGGATCTTCGTGTGTCGTCTTGTATCATTTCCACTGAGGCAACACATTTCCATGGACCGTATTTATCATTTTTTAGGATTTTTTTTGGTCAGTTAAAAATATTTAATCAAATTTTCATGTTTAAATATTGGAAATTATTATTATTTTTGTTTAAGAAGTCCAAACCGTTACCAAGATGATTTTATTGCCTCAACGTGACAGGATGTGGACTATGAACTCTGATCCAGAGCTTTGATTATCCAACAACTCACAATGGACATAAAGCAGATTTCCATTTCTAACATGCTCTAAGTTTATATCACAGCTTGACTGATCCTGGGTTATTCTGCAGTCCTCAAATGTGGAAAATTGGCAAATGCAGGTATAAGTTTCCCAAATGCAGGCTGCATATTAACTGTCAGTGGTCTGTGTACTAAAACGTTTTCTTCTCATTGGAAAATGAACAAAAAGGTTCAATAAAGCTCAGAAAACATGTTTGTCTCTCTGTGTGTGATGGAGATAACAGTCGAACATCTCCGCAGTCACCAGGCCACAAACACAAACACGTTACATTTGTTTTGTACTCACACTGACTAATCCACAGCCGCAGAGTCATTATGATGTTAAAGATGATGGTCTTGATGAAGATCACTCTGAGAGCCAGGATGGTCAGAGACATGAGGTTCACCTTTGGATCTGCAAACAGCACAATCAGAAAAATGTCAGCCAACAAACACAAACAGCTTCTTTCAATCCACCTGTTTAATCAGATCTAATACATACCTGGCTCCAAAACATCAACACATGGGCTGGGATCACCTGGAGCTGAAGAAAATCAAACAGATAAAAGTGGTAATTAGCTTCATTTCAAAGTAAATCTGCCTTTTGAGCAGGAATTTCAAATTTCACACTTATAGCAGAAACAACAAAATGTAGTCTGACAGTAAAATACATATATGTAGGTTTCTGTTAAGATTAAAGTGTTATGTACACACGATGTTCTTATGCAAAAGTAGATTCAGTGGATTGGGGAATTACATATCAAAACAATCTGCTACTTAAATCCAAATGTGAATATCAAGCTTTTGATTGATGACACTTTTCTGAAGTATCAATGTTTTGGTTTTTTTTCCCAATTATGTCATTAATTATATGATGAAAAGAATTTGTATGAATTTCTTGATACTTACATTCACATTTATCTGCATTTCCGCCTGGAAAAACCACCTGGTTGTACAGATCCAAGTTTGGTGATATTGCCACAGCTTTTGTCATATTGGGAGTCTTGAAATACGCATGGCTGGATGTTGCATTGTGTCTGCTGAACCCAGTTGCCAGGCACGCCGCATCGTCGTCTTCTCCCACTCTGAAATAGGATGGCTCGTACTCTGTCCCTGAAAAACACAAACGAACAACTCATGAACAAACTGGAATAACGTGGAATTATCTGCATTCGTCTCAAAACCTCTGATCACTTGTTGACCAAAGAAACGAGGTTTAATCCAAAGAGACGAGTTCACTCACAGACACACTGTGATTCAGACATGGTCAAAAACATCTGAGCTGCCAAGATCAAACTCATCAAAAGGATAATCAGAATGATGCTGCACTGTGTAAAACACGGTTTCTAAACTTAGTAAAACTCTGCTGATGGTGTTTGTACAGTTTTCCATGTTATTAACACGAGAACACTTTCACTTAATGGCCTTTCCACAGGAGGTTTCTCATGTGGATTTGTCTTCATTTGGTCCACAGCAGGAATTTACTACTTCATCACAACACAATTACAACTTCAGGAAGCAGCTGTTGTGACTCACACGAGTGGACATATATATGTTGAAATTATTTATCTAATATTTTAAGTTAAATATATATTTTTTACCAGCGTTATAAAACATGCTACGTGACTCAGTCTTTCGTTTTAAAGTAACTTGTTTAAAGTGCATTCATGGTGTTTGGTGCAGTAGCTTCATAAAAACAAGTTATTTGTCTGTGTTGTAGTATTTAGTATTAAATAAATATAAATCTGTCCACAAATACTGTACTCAATTAAATTATTAAATTGGAGCTTTTTAGTTATGAGCGCCTGCTTGCTATGTATTTATACAAAAGTTCATTTAGTTTCAAAAATATTTCATACAGTGAGGTGAAATAATGGTCAGATATTACTTTATATCACATTAAGTGCAAAGTATTTCCTATTGAGATCATATATTTAACTCACTTCTGAATTCAGGGAAATGAAAAACATTTAATAATTTCAGTTATATTTCAGGTTATGCAGACGATCCACTTACTTGAGGATGAAATTAGTGTGATTCCTGATCCAAATATGACTTTGTAATTATTGTTATTCACACTGCAGCTAAACCAGTTACAAAAACCAGTGCAGCTCTTAACCATGTATATGTAAATAATACTAGTTTAGTAAATGTCTGTCATATTGTTTTACTTTACTGTAATATATCAGTAACATTACAAGCATGTTTGAGTTTTTGTTAATTGCTAACAGGATACAATTCTGGTAATAAAAAGCAACCTAACATAAAGTTAATGATTCAGAGATTGTGTTTGCCTCTGAGGTGCACGTCAGGAAAAACAACTGAGACAATGTTTAAAATCATCTCGCTGACTCACTTTGTTTGACCAAAAATTTGGTTCCATCACCAAATATGAGTTTAGAGGCTTCAGATTGCTTCACACATTGTTGTGGTGTTGGACAATTACTGCTCTTCACCACATACAGTTTATTTATTCTTTAAATATGAATCATGATTAAGATCACTGTGTTTAATTTAGTGTAAGACTTTTGAAATGTGACAGAGGAAAAAGGTACTTGTTATCATTTCACCAAAAATATAAAAGAAATAAGTTCAACATCAACACTGTCATTTGATGGGTGTGAAAACATTTGATTTAAAGAGTGTTTGGATCTAGTATGTTGCTTCTGTAACCATCAGAGTCACATCATTAAGTTAAAGTATAAACTAATGTGCGCTTAAACGTCTCACCAAGTATAATAACAGTACGTTTAATTTCAGATCCTACATGGAGCTCGAGCTGGATATTTTACTTGCTTCCTCTAAACAAGACGTCACCAACAGAGCATGTTTGGGACATGCAACGATAACAAATGTTCATGTTTGAAACTTACTCTTTCGTGATGAATCAGGATTTACGTTTGTTTACTGAGTTCTAATATTTTAGGATGTTCAAAAATGCTGAACATGTGTGAACAGAAAAATAATTTACTGATGGAAACTAATTTACATTTAACGACCGCACTGATACGACCACCCTAAACACTGCAGACAGATTATACGTAAACGCACTTACGTGACTGTACAGTAACTCTGACCCCAGAACCAAAAACCAGCTTGTTGTTATTACTGTTCACACAGTGAATCAGTGGCATTCAAAAACTCCGGATTCATCACACTCCGTGTTTCACTCAGCTTCTGCTTCTTTTACTAAATAAATAAACACATTTTTCTGTGTTATATAAAATGTTTTCCATCATTACAACCTAAATCAGAAATTCAGAAACAATAGTTTGGTTTACAGTTTGTGTTTTGCTGACCTGGAAGAGTTTGTTTGATTTAAGTGACATCATCTGTCCAAACAAAGACTGCTGCTCCTGTGGTTCCATCATCGCTCACTAAAATCACTCAGGTCCAATCAAATCCATTCAAGTTAAAAAGACTCAGTCTGGACGTTTCCTCTTTTTCTCCACATCACTACTTTATTTTGTTGCTGTAGAAGCTTTTTTCTGAATAACACTTTTTCACTCACTTGTTTGAACTCTCAGACGACTTCCTGAACCAAAAATCAGTTTCCAATTATTACTCTTCACACTATGAACGATCCAGCAACAAAAACCTGCGATTCACACGCAGCAGCAGTGGAGCCCAACAGACAACAAACTGATATTAACTGAGTCACTGATCATGTGTTTACATTTTCCCTTTTCCCCATAATCTCTACAATTTGCTTTTGTTAATTATATATTTAATTAATCTAATTGGGTAAAAGATCCTTTGAGGTTTCAGGAAATGTATCCAGTGTTTAAAAGAAAGAAGGAAAAATCAGCCAAATGAAACTGTGAATAAGGTGAAGCTGATCGAAGCTTAACTGAGGTTAAATGTATTTGTGTAATAAAAAACATGAAATAATAAATAAGCATTAAAAGTCTCGACCATGTAAGAAAATCCCAGCAGGTTGACTCTGTTCATCTGAGTTATATTTGTTTTCAAAGACTTATTTTTCATTACATTCACAGATTTGTGTGTGTGTGTGTGTGTGTGTGTGTGTGTGTGTGTGTGTGTGTGTGTGTGTGTGTGTGTGTGTGTGTGTGTGTGTGTGTGTGTGTGTCACTAAATGTGATAACAGAATTATCTTTAGAAAATTATAAGATGTTTTTGCTCATGTCATTTAAATCTAACATTAAAAGCCGGACAGAATAATAATATTTACATTTTTAAAGTTGCAGATGCTGATAACGTCTCTTCTGTCAAACATGTGAGATTGGTGAAGTCGTGATTATTTAGAATTCTAACAATGTGAGATTTACTAAACATCGAACGTTGATGTGCAGTTTTAATGAAGGGAAACTCTTACTCTGATGTATTTTCAGCTCAGTTCCTCGTCCAAAGATCAGCTTTCGTGCCGCATCATTCACACACTGACTTACTTCATCACAGAAACTGAACAGGTCAAAGTGTCACCTGCTGTTTATGGATCGAGGACATTTAAGTGCAGAAGTAGTCAGAACCAGTGTCTCTGGCCTGCTTAAACCTTAAAACCAAACATTAAGCTGTCATGTGAATGAAAAGCATTATTTAAGGACATTAGTTCACTCACTCGTACCTCGCACCCTTAAAGCTGCACTTTGTAACTTAAATGGTTATATAAATATACAGTGTTTGGACTCTTAGAATGAACAATAACTATCAAATTAAAATCAAATTAATAACTAATAACTTCTAATAACGCCTCGTTTTTCTTCTTCTCTTGCAGTAAACACGACTCACTCACTGTCAGAGAGGATGAGTTTCATTCCAGATCCAAACTGTAGTTTTTCATCAGCTGATGAGAAGACTGATCAATAACTTATCTACACCTTACAGGACGTTTGTGTTCAGTGTCATTTTTCTCTTTGCATGTTTTTAGATAAATGATCTTATTTAAAAATTATTATTTACTAAAAGTCATATTGCAAATGTAAAATGAGAAGTGTTCAGTGATGTTTGTTTGTTTCAAAAACCTACTTTTCTCTATTTTCAGCTCGGTTCCGTCTCCAAACACGAGTTTTCCCGTCCCATCGTTCACACAGTGAAACACTTCTTAACTTCAACTCAGTAATCAGCTGACATCTTCACAGTAACTAATAACATATATAATTATAAGAGTAATGATATTAACAGCTAAGCACGTAGGATCAGTCGTGTATTTACCTCAAATTTAACCTAAAAGACTGAAACTCAGTGATCATAATCTTATTCATCAACTTTGGTTTGCAGATGAAGCTGATCGTTTCAAGATTATTTTGGGTTGTTGAAATATTAACTTGTAAAATCTCTTAAGAATACAATAAATACAATTACTCCGTGTTGTGCTGACAAACTGTGGCTCTGTAACAGACGTATTAAAGTGTAATGATGTTCAAGAAGACGTCAGGACAAAAGAAAAACGGTTTCAAAGACAGAAAGGACCCATTTAGTTCTGAGTCATGATTAATAAATGATAAATGGCTCACGAGTTTGAATAATCAGCCTGGTTCCACCTCCAAAGTGGAGTTTTCTGCCTCCAGAGTCAGTCACACTGCACGCTGCTGCAAACCAAAAACCTGAACTACAAAACTGCATTTAGTGTAAACAGTTTGTTTGTGACAATAACTGCTGATAACTCAGTGAAGTGTTTCTTACATATAAACTCAAGTTTCATGCATTCAGTCATGAAATTATGAAATTTTGTCCAACAACTTTCTTGAACACATGAAACTATTGTGATGTTTCTTTTAAGTAACTGTAGGCACTTTACATTTACTGCTGAATTATGACTTTTTTCAATGGTTGGAGTTTAAAGCATGTTTTTGTGTGTAATGTTGTAGAGTTAATCTGAATGATTGCTCCGCTGTAATGTTGTGACTGATAACTTCTATACACCATCTTTGGATTATGAATAAAACGAGCTTACAGGCATCAACTGTGAGTTTGGTTTAAGAAAACAAAACCCCAACAAAGTAAATCACATCTGCATCTGATGACAATAATTCACCAGCTGACGTTACAATAACAGCTGACCTCACTTTTACTTAAGACTGAATATTAATGTAGTAAAACTACCTTCAGCCCCATCTACAGTTCAGACTTACTGGTTTCTACATGCAGAGTTGTTCCAGTGCTGAACAGGAGCTTAACGCCGTCATTCACACACTGAGAACAGACTCAGCAAAAACCAGTGAGGACTCAGCGAGGGGCGAAATACATGAAACCAGTTTAAGGCTGGACTTTTGTTCCTGTGTTTATAAAGGATTTAAAGCGACTGGAAATAAAAAACACATATTGTTACCATAAGGTAGACGTGGCAGACACAATGTAACTGTAATTACCAAGGTTACCAAAGGTACAGTCTGCATACTCTGTTAACCTCCACGTACTGAACTACTCCTTTGGTTAAACAGATGGACTTACTGAAGCCTTCACCACAGGTGAGTTTCTAAAGCCCAGAGTCAGTCACACACTCAGAGACTGAAACAGCACCATGAAGTGTGATACATGTAGGGGCCCGGTGAAGAATAACCACAGAGACATGTTTCTGATGTCAGTCATAGTGATTTAGTTCATCATGTTTTTGAATTATATTATGTGATATTTATTCTCCTGTGAGAACACCATCTGACCATGATGAGGTCAGACTTCATAAAAAACGTAAAGTTATTCCTTTTATTTTTACATGATTTCATTTTAGTTGTTTTGATGGCTCAGCAGGAGAACAGCGAAAGAAATTAGGATTTATTTTAAGTCTTCTTTCTCCAAACAAACAGACTGGTTTACACACTTGACTCAATGTGTTTTGGAGTCAATTAATAAAAAAACTGTTTTTTATTAAAATGTTTTTGTTTTTAAATCTCAGAGTTAAACTGATTCTGTTAACAGCTGTTTAAATGTTCTGACGTGTAGCACGTTAAATCTACATGTGACTTTTATAAATCATTCTTTTCCAACTGAATCAAACTCCAACACTGTCATCAATAAACTGTATTATATATCTGGAATATTTGAATCCGACTCACTGCTGTTTACAGTCAGCTTAGTTCCTTTTCCAAAGAGAAGTTTCCAGTTTGCTCCTGAGGCAGTCGCACTGTAGAGCTGATCTCAGCATTAACTGGAGTCAGAATCAAATCACTGATGATGGGACAACTTTGGCGTTTTGAACACTTTGTTACTTTTAGTACGTTTTTTATCTGTGAGACAGTGAAGAGTAACAACATGCAGATGTTCTAGAAACAGACTTTGTGTCTACTTTTACTTCACAGATATCTGTGGACTGCTGGTATAAATGGGGATAGTTAGCTGAGAAACGTC
This sequence comes from Diplotaxodon limnothrissa, assembly GCF_057381915.1. Taxonomy (NCBI): domain Eukaryota; kingdom Metazoa; phylum Chordata; class Actinopteri; order Cichliformes; family Cichlidae; genus Diplotaxodon; species Diplotaxodon limnothrissa. The sequence goes on along the minus strand of NC_140613.1, from coordinate 1,207,102 downwards.
CGCTGTATCATTTCTGTTCCCTAAATAAAAACAACTTACTTGATTCAGTTCTAACTTTTGTGCCCAAACCAAAGACGACTCTGGAGTTTCCGTAGCCACTCACACAACAAAAAACACAATCACACAAACTGACTTCAGTTAAATGCATTTCCTGAGTGCACATGCCCACAAACAACATATCAACTTATTCATAAAACATCTTTGGCTAATAATATTTTACTTTTTATTTTATTTTTTTACCAAATTTGGCTTAAAATGAAATATTAATATATATAAAAATGTAAGAGTAGCCAAAATCTACACGTGACAGTTATATGCAGGTCAGAGTGTGATGACGTGTATGTCAGGTAAAGATGAATAACATAAGTGATAATTACAGAACTGAAAGTTTAAAGTTTCTGTCCAAATAAGTAAAAGACAAACTCAGATGTTTACAAACACTCACCTGACTGAACTATGAGTTTACTACCAGAACCAAAGACCAGCTTGTTTCCATAGTTCTTCACACAGTAACACTAACAGTGACATAAAGAGATAAGCTCTGACATAGAAACTAAAATTAGTGCTGATGAAATGTGGAATAATCCAAAATGCAGCAATAATTTTCCATGTTTGGACTAACCTGGTTTTTATTACTAACTGTGGTTTGATTTAACGAACTGCTGGTAATAATTCCACTTACTGTCCATCACCGTCATTTTTATGCCGTTCCCGAAAACTATTTTCCAGCTCCCCGTCCCAGTCACACAGTGTGTGTGCGCTCAGCAAAAACGACCTGAGAAGGTCGTCGTCTGTAAGAAGCTGTGCGCTAATCAGTAAAGAACTGCTAGATTATTGGTTTGTGGTAATTTATGTGTTATGTTTTTTATCTTTATAGCTAAAAACCTCAACATAACTAATTATAACATGAAGAATATCATTAAACTGCAAACACATACAGAGGCTGAACTGTGTTTGCACAGATGTGAACAGTTACAGTATCATAGCCATGCGCCTGCTGGGTTTCTCTCTGTGTGTGATTGTAGGGTCTGCCTTACAGTATGAAGCACCCTGAGGTGACTGTAGTTGTGATTTGATGCTGTATAAATAAAACTGAATTGAAAATTGAATCATTACAAGAACTGTGTTTGTGTCTAATAATAATAATAATAGTGTGACATTTTACTTCATATGTTTCATATGTTGTTTGTTTAATTTAAGACAAAAAAAAATCAAATGAATGAGAGGTAAAACTTGAGGGGGTAGGGACAAATAAGTAAATACTTCAGCCTACTCCTTTTCAAACAAATAATGGAATGATATTTTGTAATGATTGTGAAGGCACATGTTTGAAATGTTTGAAATAAAAATGAACTGAACTGAACTGAACATTGTTTGGGATGTGAAAAAGGACTTACTGGAGCTAACTGTCAGTGTAATGCCAGAACCAAAGCTGAGTTTGGATGATCCAGAGAACGTCACACTGTGACCGCTGTCAGCACTTAAACCCAGAGCTGCAGGTGAGCGTGAGTGAACGTCTTCACCTTTAAAGGTGTTTAAATAAATCATGAACGTCTTGATTAATCGAACTGCAAAATGAGTAAAATCAGTTGATTTAAAGTCATTGTCGAAAACGCCACATAAAGGACTCACTTGGTGTTTAGTTGTTGCAACACGTGTAACTACTTAGGTAACTAAAGTACAAGAAAATTATTTTTAAGTCCAATACTTAATATTTACTAAAGTTACTCACTGGTTACTATGGTTACTTTGGTCGTCCCTCCAGCTCACACAGTGGAGGCAACATGAACGTTTACCCACAGCAACGATGGGCAGACAAGTGAAAACTTTGTCTGGACGTCATGTGTGTATTTTATATATTGTTGTTTTATTGCTGCTTCTCAAACCACTATTTAGCAAATTTGTTTAATCAAACTAACAGAACAGCAAAAATTTAAACTGCACTTACTGGAACTGACGGACAGTTTAATGCCAGAACCAAACAGGAGTCTGACGCCTCCAGTCACACTTGGAGAAATGCTACCACATAAACTCATAGCTGACACAGCGAAGAGCAACAGGTAGTGAACACGTGCAGCATGTTTCTGAATCTGAAAATATTTCCAGTATTTGAAAATGATTAAAACTTTAACACGGGTCCGTTTTGAGTTTGGCTGCAGTTCTTCCAGATAATGATTGAAACATCTAAACTGCTCTGCTTTTCTAACTGTGGTGTCATAGCTGAAGGTGATGTAATGGTCATTAGTGCTCTGATTAAGGACTTCATGTTAAGTATCGTATTAAATCAAAAAGCTGTTTTTATTCACAAATCAACAAGTAGCTGTAACTGCTGTGGGCAGTGTTTCAGTCCTGCACTGAGCTCTCCTTCTCAGGATTTCACAGTTTCATCACTTTAACAAATGTACAGTACGCATGTTACAGGAAACAGTAACTATATTGTTTATATATTATTTGAATTATTTGGATACTCACTGGCTTCAGTGATTAATTTAACACCAGCCCCAAAGAATAACCTCCAGCTTGCTCCAGTCGCAGTCACACAGTCGCTCCTCTCACACAAATAAGTGATCGACAGTGATGAACACTGAAGTCGTGATCTGTGAGCTGGAAAAGCTCAACATGGACGCACAACATCACCAGTACAAGAGATACCAGTGTAAGTGCACCAGTATCACGTATCCAATGCTCAGATAGTAAATGTGTTTTTCCAAATGTCAGTTTTTAGGTTTGTGAGCAGCAGTCAGAGAGGATGTGCTCCAGGCTGTACGTGCACCACTGCTCTAATCCAAACTAACACTTTTATAATCTGTCATTTACTATAAAAGCACTTTGAGCTCTGCTGAAAAGCCCAAACAGAAAGGACATCTTTGTGTGGACGCAACGGTTAAAAACAGCTGAATGTATCAAAGGGCTGACTCACAGGGAGCTCGTTTAGCATGTTATTATCTCATATTTCACACAGTGTCAAAGTACAAACTGACACTCACTGCTTTGTAGAGAAACTTTGGTTCCTTCTCCAAAGATCAATTTGAAGTTTCCTGATCCAGAAGTCACACAGTGGATCTGAGCTCAACACAAACTGGCTGCCACTGCTCACATGTGTGTGACAACACAACAACAGCTAATCTATACTTGGTTTTTCTAAAAGTAAATGTGAAGAAAGACTTGTAATGTCCACTTGTACAGGACATGCTGCTGATTATCTGTTGGAATGCAAAATGAATTTACTCAACTATTTGAGTTTTTACTTGAACTGTTCTTTCAATAACCATATTTTAGAGGAAAATATTGGTTTTATAGGAGCTTTAATTATTTTAAATCTAAAGATGCAAAATAAAAACAGTTGAACATGATGAAGTTTGTCTGTACAAAGAAGGAACGATGAGATTTTTCCACCTGACTGTCTTTTCAGAGTGACTGTGACTGCTTTACAGTCAGACTGAGCAACACTGTTGGAGGGTTTATTATTTGATTTTATGCACTTGATGTATAACTGAAATGATACTCACACATTTCAACAGTCAGCCGAGTTCCCTCGCCAAAAACTATTTTTCTGTTTCCACTTCCAGTCACACAGTGCGCCGACGCTCAACAACAACTACGAGCTCACAGTTTCATGTGTCAGGACACGTGTGTGTGTTTCCCCTGATGTCTGATACATTTAGTTGATATTTGGACTCTCACAAATAATTATTCACTGAATGATCAAACAGTTTGTTAACATGAAACACTGCAGCAGCTGAATGTCACGTTAATTCTAAATGTTTGACACAGCAGCTGTTTAGCGCGCAGAGATACTCACTCGTTTCTACCATTAGTTTGGTTCCTGTGCCAAAGACCAGTTTGTAGCTTCCAGTCAGAGACGCACAGTGAAAGATATCAGCACAACTCCACGCAGAGACGGCTCAAACAGAGCCACAGTTGTCTGTGTAACATATATCGACATATAGACTTTAAAACTTTACTGACAGACTGAACAATTTTACTTGTTAAAATTTACCAGTGAAAATTCAGTTAATAAAAATGATAAAAAATAAAATATAAAACTTTCATTGTGTCCTTCACAGAACGTTGATTTTGTTATAGAAGTTTAAATCATTAGGATTGGACGTTAAAGTCACTGCGATTAACATTTATAAAAATTGTTGTTTCATTATTTGATTTTTATCAGCGTAAAGCGCATCGTCATTATATTCAGTTTATTCTGATCGTGGTTTATTGTACTGGTCTTACTGGTTTCAGTGTTCAGTCTGATCCCTGCTGCAAAGACGAGCTTGTTGTTTCTGTTTTCCACACAATAAGAAACACAAACTCACGGTGACAGAGCTGCTGTCATCCAGCACACCAGATAACATAATAAATAAATAGAAAATATACGTTAAACCTTTGAATTTCACGATGGATCTTTTTATATCTTTGCAAATCTGCAGTTGAAGGTTTTGCATTTCTAATAAAAGACTTAACTGTTAAAAAAGAACAGAACTCTGAAGATTTCATTTCACTTAATAATAAATGAACTACTGAAATATTAAAGTGATATGTGTTGAATAACGTGTATATTATGTGTGGCTGATGGAGTTTGGCCGGTCAGACTCACGTGTTTGACCCACAGAACAAAGACATCCATCATCGTTCTCATTCACATGCAGCGAACATGTTTGGAGCTCAAACCATTTAAACATCGTTTGTATTAAGTTTCTGTTTGTCTGAATCCTCAGGATTTCTTTTTCAGTGACGGAGTTTCACAAAAGCTGACTTTCCTCCTACTGTAAACATTTATATATGTGATATATTTAATCATATGGACACTAATGATACCAAGTAACCTTAAGATTAAAATGAATTCAACTTACTGGCAGCAACATGTAGCTTTGTGCCTCCTCCAAAAATCATCTTATTAACATTCACACAGTTCAAAGCGCCAGTGCTAAAACACCATCAGTGCAGCTCTGCAGAAACGCTGCTGAGATGGACTCCTGAAGCACAAATATATTTTTCAAATATTTCAATCAACTCTCATTAAATCATCATGTTAATCATTATCTGTGCTTCTTTAAAAGAATCCCCATAGCAACGATGTTACTGATAAACGAACTGGACTTTTACTTTGGTTCCACAGAAAAGCTGAATTGCGGTCTGACTTTCTTTGTACCATTTTTCAGCCCCTGAATATTGATTTGAATTCATATCATTACTTACAGGTTTCAACGACTAATCTGGTTCCTCCTCCAAACAACATCTTATATCCAGCATTCACACAACATGAAGCTTCACAGCACAAACCTGGATCAGAGAACTTACTGGTTTCAATGGTTAATCTGGTTCCCTTTCCAAACATTATCTTAAATCCACCATCCTTCACACAACATGTCGACCCTCAACACAAACTCAGCACTGCTGTTTATTAGTTATGGTTTTACTTCTTCAGTGTTTCTGTCAGGCTGGTCTAATATTAACGTGCTGTGCTCGTATTTACTGATGTCAATGTTTAATCTGTTTATTTCTGTAGAACTAAAAGAGTTAAAATTCTCTTTTTTAGGATCTTTTGTTTCCACACGTATCTAAAGACTGACGATTTTCAAAATAAAAGTAGTACATAAGCCTGACATTTACTGAATCAGTTCCACATACGCACGTTTTTCATATGAAAACCACAGTGTGCGCTGTACTTACTGGGTTCCACAGTTAGTTTGGTTCCAGTTCCAAATATAAGCTTAACTCCAGCACCGTCCTTCACACAACAGGAAGACCCACAACACAAACTCAGCACCGACTCTGAGTCCTCTCAGAAAGATAAAAACTCATATAATTGATGTGATTACAAGCTGGTTGTGTTTTTTATGTTAACAATTGATTATTGAGCCTTAATTGATTATTAATATTGAGACCAAATAACTGGAAATGTTTTTGGTTTTTTTCTAAGAGCTCTTTACGTCTTGCATTTGTGACTTGCTGACACGAGTCGATCTTTGTTTGATACTCACTGCTCTCCACAGTCAGCTCGACTCCCTTTCCAAACATGATTTTCCAGTTTGAGGAAGTAGTCACACAATTCAAATCATCTCAACAATAACTGGAGCTATAAAAGCATGCATGTTTGAATCTAGAAGAAATATACATATATATTGAATTAAAATGTATTATTAATCAGTTATAAATGTGTGACGTACAGTCAGACGGGTCCTGGATAATGAAACTAGAGGATTACAGTGAATCATACTCACACAAATCAACAGAAAGCAGAGTTCCCTCAGCAAAAAGTATTCTTTGGTTTCCAGTCACACAGTGCAGCTCCCCTCAACAATAACTCTGACACGGTTTCATTTCAGGATTTCAATTTGCATTTGTGTTAGTAGATATTTAAGTCTGAATTAGAAATATCCAATGAGAGGTGAAACAAGCAGTAATAAATGAGAGAACAGGGCGATAGAAACATGGCTCCTATTTTGTGTCGTCCTCCGGACTTATTATTAGAAAACAGGAAGCTGCTGCGTGAATAATCACATGTTTGAATATTTCGTTTTAGTTCATTTTGAATTCAAACTGGACTTACTGGCTTCAACGTTCAGCCTAGTTCCCGACCCAAAGATGAGCTTGTTTCCAGTATACACACAACAGGAAACACCTCTACACAAACTCTACACAACTAACAGTGCTGCCGCTCATATTATTAATTCATCTGACTCATCTGAATAAATAACACAGTTGTTGATATTGTAAAATAATGTAATTTAAGGCAGAAAGTTCATTATGAAGTTCCTGTGTGTAATTATTATGGAAGCATTTTCAGAAAAACTGAACTGTAAAAAAGTCTTTTTAAACTTTTACGCTCCAAAATTTAGAGAATCAGTGAGAACCAAACAGACTGAAGCTCCACAGCAACCATGGTTTCACACACAGTTCGTACTGTGACCAGTGAACCAGAGCCAGGAGCCAAAAGCTGAACCTGGAGTTCAGATTAAATCACATTTGACTTTTTCTGGTTGTTTTGTGTGAAACAGCAAAGGTCGAACTTCAGCCTGACGTTTCTCAGAGTCTGTTTTATTATTTCATTGTTCGTTTGTATCCTAACATAGTGATGATTTGATAAAAAACAACTTTACTTATATTACTTACTGGTTTCAATGGTTAATCTGGTTCCTTTTCCAAACATTATCTTATATCCACCTCCTCCAGTCACACAATGAAGAACTTCATAACACAAACGTCTCCAATGATTCATGTTGAAAGATTAAATCACTGTTTGGCAGGATTGCAGGTTTCTGGCTACACACCATTCTTCTTAAGTTATTCTTATTTTATGCCACTTTGATCTACTGTCTGCATATCATTGGCTTTCAAATGATAAATGATCTGCATCAGTTCCACATACGCACGTTTTTCATATGAAAACAACCGTGTGCTCTGTACTTACTGGGTTCCACAGTTAGTTTGGTTCCAGTTCCAAATATAAGCTTAAACCCAGCAGCATCCTTCACACAACAGGAAGACCCACAACACAAACTCAGCACCGACTGGGTTCAATGGTTAATCAACATGTTTTGTATTATTTCCTTTTTGACTGAGTGATTTCTTTTCATGGGCCTTCAGAATAAATTGATAACATTGGCAACATATGTTTGTTTAATTATTAAATATTAATTAATAGTTAAAATTAAAATTATTAAAATGATTAATTTCTTAAGAAAATGACCCATTAAATACTATATATGCTGTTTATATGCAAGTTTTACTCTGAGCTGTGTTTTTCTTTGGTTTCCAGCTGTTTAAAAATATTTCGTTCTCATTTCAACACTGATCATAATTAATATCATTACTCACTGGGTTCAATGGTTAATCTGCTTCCACTTCCAAATGTCACCTTAGCTGCAGCAAAAGTCACACAGCATGAAACTCCATAACACCAACCTGACACTGAGTCGTGCTGAACTTTGGAAAACATGAATTTCGTATTTGACAATTTTCTCTTTAAATAACTATTTTATGAGAAAAATGATCTGCTATGTTATTTTCATAGTATTAACATGGCATTGATTCATCCTTCGTACAGGTATCTATATGATGAAATTAAAAGTATTACTGAATATTTCTTCACTCTATGATGGTTTAATGAGACTCAGATGAGGCAATAGAGCATCACTGCCATTGTCCATTTAAATTCACACATTTAATGTCTTATATTGCTTTTAATACTTACAGGATTCAACAATTAATCTGGTTCCACTTCCAAAGGTGATCTTATTCCCACCACTAACAGTCACACAGCACACAGCTCCATGCCACAAACCTCAGCTGTGATCATCTCAAACAAACTATCAGGAAAACACGAAGACACAAGCCAGCATCGCCAAACTAACCAGAATCTGATATTAACATATAAATTCTGATGTTTAGTGTAAATCTGATATGCAGCACTGTGTTGTTTTCCATACTGAATACAGGAATTCTTAGTTAATGTCTTTGAATGACAAAGACAACATAGCAGTAGTTACATCATCAAACAGCCATATTTTATCAGTATTCACATATTCAGTCTATTCTGTCTGTTTGTGTTTCTTTTATTTGTCAGTTTTATAATCCCGTTCCTCATTTTCATCACTGTTCATCACACATTAATTAAATTAATGTGAACAACAATATTTGCTGCTACTGTTGCCTTATATGACCTTTATTTAAACACTTACTTGGATTAATGGTTAATCTGGTTCCCCGTCCAAAGATGATCTTATTAGCAACATTCACACAGCATGAAGCCCCATAACACAAACTAACACAAACTAACACAAACTAACACAAACACTGGGTAACTGAATTTTGATAAAGAACTTTTTAATTAATAATCACACTGTTCGATGCTCTTTTCTAAGAAACAGATATACATTCATTCTTAATTAGTGTCTATTTTTTAAAAGGTTTCTGCTTCTATTTTAGAGATGCAGGTTTCTAACGTCCCAGCATAATTCATCTCCACTTAATCTTAATTTTATTTTATTTTATAACAGTCAGTTCTTCTGCTGTGGTTGTTCAAACACACACATTATGCAGATGTGTGATTTTAGGGTTGTTTTTAAAAGTAAAAAGTCTTTCAGTAACCATAAAGACTATTCTATGACTATTCTGTCAGCGCTGCACTGAACTGTTTCATGTTTTCTTTTTCGTTTTTGTTCATTTGCTGTTGATTTGACAAACATGTTGAGACTGAATCCTCTAATATTCATAATCACAGATTTTCAATTAGTGTGTTTCTGAAGTTAATTTAAACCTTTTCTCATCAACATCTAGCATAACATAAAATACTAAGACTTACTTGGATTAATAGTTAATCTGGTTCCGCGTCCAAAGACGATCTTATTAGCAGCATTCACACAATGAGAAGCCCCAGTACACAAACTCAGCATTGAATAACGGAGCTAAACTGCACTTTAAAAGCACATTTTTTACAGCTGATAATTATTATTCATCTTGTTTTTTAAGCAACAAATATATTTTAATTCTTAAATTTGGTCTTTTTTAAATGTTTCTGACGGGATTTTTCTAGATTTGTTCATTTTATTCTTACTGTTCTTGGGTTTTTGTTTTTAAGTAAAACACATCATCATAATACTTACTGGGTTCAATGGTTAAACTGGTTCCACTTCCAAACATTAGCTTTGTTCGACTGCCATCATTCACACAGCACGAAGGCCTTCAACACAAACTCAGCAGCCTTCTGTTAATATACATGTGATGTGATTTAAACTGTTACACCTGGACCTCTGTCCAAACAGTGTGTCGTTACAGGACCACAAACAGTCACACAACATGAAGACAAACACAAAATCAGGAAGCCTGCGTTCTAATTTGCTCCCATTTCCAAAACAGATTTAGTCTCTCAGCTTAATATTTCCTGATTTTCCTTCATGGACCTGAGTCAAGTTACTTACTTGGTTCAACAGTTAATCTGGTTCCACTTCCAAAGATAAGCTTGTATCCACTGCCACTCGTCACACAACATAACGACCCACAACACAAACTCACCACTGACTTTGACTCAGCTCAGGAAGATCATAAAAAATATCTCTTACAGAATTTATGCTCTTGCATGTTGATATAAATGTTACGAATTATTTCTCAACATTTACCAAATTAATCATGTTGATTTGTTAAATACAGTTAAGTTGTGCTTTAAAAGTATTTTGTATTTATAATCAATAACAGTACTCACTGGGTTCAACCAATAATCTGCTTCCTCGTCCAAATATCATCTTAGTTGCACCAACATTCACACAGCATGAAGCTCAGTAACACAAACCAGCTAATGGATCATGATGCTCATGTTTCATTAGCTGCATAGTTTACTTTAACAAAACAAGCAAAGAACGACCGTGTGAGAAACATTAATAATCTGCAAATTTGGATTGTTGGTGTACAGCTGACATGAAGAACATTTATTTCCATATCAGTGAATTCTTTGTTGATAATGTGATAAAGATAACAAACGATTGTTTTTATTGTACTTTTGATGAAACTCAGATGAGACTTTAAAACTTTAACATGAACACTATGTTCAGTCAGAATAAGGTGTGATATAGTTTATGATTTATATGAAATGTTTCTTTTACTCACTGGATTCAACAGTCAGTGTGATTCCTCTCCCAAAGAAGATCTTATTCTGACTTGCACCAGTCACACAACAAGAAGCTCCATAACACAAACTGAGCAGAGCTAAAGATCAGAACTGAGACGTGAACTCTAAACATTCATATTCAGACACGATTAAATCATCGAGATCCTCTCACATGTTTTTACATGTTGCTCTGTTCTTTGACCTCACATGGTTGCACTGGTGATGCTGGTCATGATTCACGTATAATTAGGTTTTAATCAATCAGTCCATCAGCATGCACTGTGTTTAAAGATGATTCGATTTAAATATAAATACAAACAATATGTTCCACTGCATATAATTACTTAATTACTTAATTTCACAGATTTTGGTCTTTTATTACACAACATGATGTTTTGTGCATATAAAATCACAAATTTAATTACTTAGAATATTTTGGTGTGTACTTACTGGGTTCAACAATTAATCTGGTCCCCCTCCCAAATATCATCTTATTTCCAGCTCCATTCACACAGCACGAAGCTCCACAACACAAACTGAGCACTGGTGAACTTCATTTATCAACAGCGATTTTGTCTCATTTAAGACATTTGTTTATTAGAAATACTGCCATCATTATTGCATATATATTTACCTAACTGGTATTACTGGTATACTGATGATTTTTATGTTCAGTCAGTGTTAAATATGTTATTCACATTTACTGAAGCATTAAAAGTCTATTTTTAGTGTTTCTGATTTAGTATGTAAGTCTAAAAAAGTAAGGTATGATTTATGATTTATATTAAACACTTTTGTACTCACGGGATTCAACAGTCAATGTGATTCCTCTCCCAAAGATGATCTTGTACGGACTTGTACCAGTCACACAACAAGAAGCTCCATAACACAAACTGAGCAAAGGGATGGACTGAGCTGCTGAGATCTTAATTCTAAACATTCATATTAAGATTTGATTTAATCATCCACTCACATGTTTTTACATTTTGCTGTGTGATTTGTCCTCACATGATAATGTGCATTAAAGTAAAAGGATTATACTGGTGATGCTGGTCATGATTCACATATATTAGGTTTTAATGAATCAGTTCATCAGCATGCACTGTGTTTAAATATAAATATAAATAAAATCATGTTCCACTGCATATAAATACTTACTGGTTTCAATGGTTAATCTGGTCCCACTGCCAAAGAAGACCTTATTAACACTGCCAGTATTCACACAGCATGAAGCTCCATAACACAAACTCTGCATGTGACCAACTGTGATCCACTTATATCTTTGTAAAATAAAGGAAATCAAATTTCTAATATTAAGATTTGAGCTTTATTCACTTTTGTATTTCAGATTATTTCTAAAGAACGCTCATTTGAGTTTCCCCCTGTTATTAATAGATTACTACTTCTTAATCAACTTAAACCTTTATTAGCTCTGTGAGCTGTTATTACACCACAGCATCATGTAGATCAAACAAAAACTCTTAATTTGTGAAAATTTGATGTTTTGAAGTTTTCCGCTTGACAACAGTGTTATATATTTCTGGTTTGGTGAGAACTATATTAACCCTGATTTTCATAAATATCAGAATTGAAATGGTTTCAATGATAGTTTTAGCTCCGCTTCCAAATAAGATCTTATCCTGACTTTTAGCAAACACAAAACCATATATTCTAATTTACTGACATTTTCAGTTTCTCAGCTTGATATTTCCTGATTTTCCTTCATGGACCTGAGTCAAGTTACTTACTTGGTTCAACAGTTAATCTGGTTCCACTTCCAAAGATAAGCTTGTATCCACTGCCACTCGTCACACATCATAAAGACCCACAACACAAACTCACCACTGACTTTGACTCAGCTCAGGAAGATCATAAAAAATATCTCTTACAGAATTTATGCTCTTGCATGTTGATATAAATGTTACGAATTATTTCTCAACATTTACCAAATTAATCATGTTGATTTGTTAAATACAGTTAAGTTGTGCTTTAAAAGTATTTTGTATTTATAATCAATAACAGTACTCACTGGGTTCAACCAATAATCTGCTTCCTCGTCCAAATATCATCTTAGTGGCACCAACATTCACACAGCATGAAGCTCCATAACACAAACCAGCTAATGGATCATGATGCTCATGTTTCATTAGCTGCATAGTTTACTTTAACAAAACAAGCAAAGAACGACCGTGTGAGAAACATTAATAATCTGCAAATTTGGATTGTTGGTGTACAGCTGACATGAAGAACATTTATTTCCATATCAGTGAATTCTTTGTTGATAATGTGATAAAGATAACAAACGATTGTTTTTATTGTACTTTTGATAAAACTCAGATGAGACTTTAAAACTTTAACATGAACACTATGTTCAGTCAGAATAAGGTGTGATATAGTTTATGATTTATGTGAAATGTTTCTTTTACTCACTGGATTCAACAGTCAGTGTGATTCCTCTCCCAAAGAAGATCTTATTCTGATTTGTAGCAGTCACACAACAAGAAGCTCCATAACACAAACTCAGCAAAGCTAAAGATCAGAACTGAGACGTGAACTCTAAACATTCATATTCAGACACGATTAAATCATCGAGATCCTCTCACATGTTTTTACATGTTGCTCTGTTCTTTGACCTCACATGTTACACTGGTGATGCTGGTCATGATTCACGTATAATTAGGTTGTAATGAATCAGTTCATCAGCATGCACTGTGTTTAAATATAAATATAAATAAAATCATGTTCCACTGCATATAATTACTTACTGGTTTCAATGGTTAATCTGGTCCCACTCCCAAAGAAGATCTTATTAGCACTGCCAGTATTCACACAGCATGAAGCTCCATAACACAAACTCTGCATGTGACCAACTGTGATCCACTTATATCTTTGTAAAATAAAGGAAATCAAATTTCTAATATTAAGATTTGAGCTTTATTCACTTTTGTATTTCAGATTATTTCTAAAGAACGCTCATTTGAGTTTTCCCCTGTTATTAATAGATTACTACTTCTTAATCAACTTACACCTTTATTAGCTCTGTGAGCTGTTATTACACCACAGCATCATGTAGATCAAACAAAAACTCTTAATTTGTGAAAATTTGATGTTTTGAAGTTTTCCGCTTGACAACAGTGTTATATATTTCTGGTTTGGTGAGAGATATATTAACCCTAATTTTCATAAATATCAGAATTGAAATGGTTTCAATGATAGTTTTAGTTCCGCTTCCAAATAAGATCTTATCCTGACTTTTAGCAAACACAAAACCATATATTCTAATTTACTGACATTTTCAGTTTCTCAGCTTGATATTTCCTGATTTTCCTTCATTGACCTGAGTCAAGTTACTTACTTGGTTCAACAGTTAATCTGGTTCCACTTCCAAAGATAAGCTTGTATCCACTGCTAGATGTCACACAACATAACGACCCACAACACAAACTCACCACTGACTTTGACTCAACTCAAAAATATCTCTTACTGAATTTATTGTCATACGAGCTTTCATAAATATTTTAGCTGGGTGCTGCTGATTTTTATTTTTTATCTTTTATCTTTATTTTTATCTACAATTGTTGTTGTTGTTTTCCTGTTACAAGCATTGTGTGTAACAGAACAGTCGTTAGCCTTAAGAGTCCATTTCTAACACTGACACCAAATAACTGGAAATGTTTTGTTTTTTCAAAGAGCTCATTATATCTTATACGTTTGACTTGCTGACGTGAGTCCATAAAAGGAAAGATGTGATTTGCATTTTTGTGACATGAACTGTGTCAGATTATTCAATATTCAAATGCATTTGCAGATTTGTTATTATAAAATCTCTCCATCAAATATATCACATGTATATAGAATTTTAAAGTGAACTGAGCTTTTGTTTGTGTTCCAGTGATTACGTTGTTATTTTATTTATTTTATATTTACAGTTGTCATTTTAACACTGATTATAATCAATAACAGTACTCACTGGGCTCAATCAATAATCTGCTTCCTCGTCCAAATGTCATCTTAGTTCCACCAACACTCACACAGCATGAAGCTCAGTAACACAAACCAGCTAAAACAGGATTTTCATGTTTCGTAAACACGTTGATGTTTTCATTAAAATAACTGCAGTAAAAATCTGCAAGCTTAGATTTATGATGTACAGCTGATACTAAAATTAGTTATTTTTATATCACTAAATTCTTTATTCAGGTCAAAGATAAGAGTCAAACAAACTGTATTTATTGTACTTTTGATGAAACTCAGATGAGACTTTAAAACTTTAACATGAACACTATGTTCAGTCAGAATAAGGTGTGATATAGTTTATGATTTATGTGAAATGTTTCTTTTACTCACTGGATTCAACAGTCAGTGTGATTCCTCTCCCAAAGAAGATCTTATTCTGATTTGCACCAGTCACACAACAAGAAGCTCCATAACACAAACTCAGCAGAGCTAAAGATCAGAACTGAGACGTGAACTCTAAACATTCATATTCAGACACGATTAAATCATCGAGATCCTCTCACATGTTTTTACATTTTGCTCTGTTTTTTGACCTCACATGGTTGCACTGGTGATGCTGGTCATGATTCACGTATAATTAGGTTTTAATCAATCAGTCCATCAGCATGCACTGTGTTTAAAGATGATTCGATTTAAATATAAATACAAACAATATGTTCCACTGCATATAATTACTTAATTACTTAATTACTTAATTTCACTGTCTACAGATTTTGGTCTTTTACTACACAACATGATGTTTTGTGCATATAAAATCACAAATTTAATTACTTAGAATATTTTGGTGTGTACTTACTGGGTTCAACAATTAATCTGGTCCCCCTCCCAAATATCATCTTATTTCCAGCTCCATTCACACAGCACGAAGCTCCACAACACAAACTGAGCACTGGTGAACTTCATTTATCAACAGCGATTTTGTCTCATTTAAGACATTTGTTTATTAGAAATACTGCCATCATTATTGCATATATATTTACCTAACTGGTATTACTGGTATACTGATGATTTTTATGTTCAGTCAGTGTTAAATATGTTATTCACATTTACTGAAGCATTAAAAGTCTATTTTTAGTGTTTCTGATTTAGTATGTAAGTCTAAAAAAGTAAGGTATGATTTATGATTTATATTAAACACTTTTGTACTCACGAGATTCAACAGTCAGTGTGATTCCTCTCCCAAAGAAGATCTTATTCTGATTTGCACCAGTCACACAACAAGAAGCTCCATAACACAAACTCAGCAGAGCTAAAGATCAGAACTGAGACGTGAACTCTAAACATTCATATTCAGACGCGATTAAATCATCGAGATCCTCTCACATGTTTTTACATGTTGCTCTGTTCTTTGACCTCACATGGTTACACTGGTGATGCTGGTCATGATTCACGTATAATTAGGTTTTAATCAATCAGTCCATCAGCATGCACTGTGTTTAAATATAAATACATAAATAAAATCATGTTCCACTGCATATAATTACTTACTGGTTTCAATGATTAATCTGGTCCCACTCCCAAACAAGATCCTATAAGCATTGCCAGCATTCACACAGCATGAAGCTTCATAACATAAACTCTGTGATCCGTATTTGCAGAATATAGAAAATTTAATTTTTCATATTAAGATGTGAGCTTTTTTAGATTTTGTATCATGAAGTGTTTGATTCACACAAAAAATAATTGTATTTATAGTAGTAACCCAACATGAACTCCATCAAATAAATTAGCTGTGGATCTATTTTAGTGTTATTTAGAAAATAATAATTTCATATATTTATTTAGTTTTTTTAATCCAAAGATTAATGCAAATTCATTGAGTAAAACCTTTATAATATATATATGAGTGACTATACTTTATCCTGCAAATACGATGACATTGTGTTTTCCACAACAGTGTTATGTTACTGGTTATATGGTTTTACTATTATTATTATTAATATGAAAACTTACTGGCTTCAGTGTTTAGCCGGGTTCCACTGCCAAAGAATATCTTATACTGATTTGCACCAGTTGTCACACAGCATGAACCCCCATTACACAAAGTCCCAGTAAGGAATTGAACCAAACACATAGAAACCAGTAACATTTTACAGTTTCATGAAAAGCAATTGTACTAAAGTGTTTCTACAGTAAAGGTAAATGTACTTAACTGATGTTAACAGTGGTTTGAATTTATTACAGATAAACTGCACTCAGTGCTGCTGTCAGAGGCATCTCTATAATAATATAAATAATAATTATAATCGATGTCAAAGCACTTACTGGGCTCAGCTGTTAATCTGATCCCTCTTCCAAAAATCAGCTTATTCTGGTTTGAATTAGTCACACAACATGACACACCAGCACACAAACCAGTAACTGACAGGAGCCAACAACAGTTAAAACAATTTGAATGAAAAGACTCAACTAACTTTACTTATTTGTCTTCTAACTCATCCTTCTTTAAACACACGGCTGACTTGTTTACTCAGTTATTTCTAAAATGATTTTCAAACATTATATTTTTTTAAATCAATTCCACTCAAGTTACTTCAAATTGTAACTTTTAAAAATGATTATTATAATACCGCAACTACACACAAACTGGGCTACTGTTTTTTGTTTGTTTGTTTGTTTGTTTGTTTGTTTGTTTTTTGTTTGTTTGTTTTTTGTTTGTTTGTTTGTTTGTTTGTTTGTTTGTTTTTGTTTGTTTGTTTGTTGTTTGTTTAAAGGTAAAAACAATTTCTAAGCACATTCCATGCTAAACCATTAAAACATATATCAGCACTTACTGGGTTCAGTGGTTAATCTGGTTCCACTTCCAAAAATGATCTTATAACCACCTCCAGTTTTCACACAACATGATGCTCCAGCACATAAACTGTGCTGTAACATCAGACGCCTTTAGAAATGCTTTTTCTCCTCTCAGAGTGAGGATATGTCAAAACTGTATTTATATTATATTATATTATATATTATGCATCTATATTTAGTAGAAATACTGTGTAAAGTCATAACATCCACTTTTATTTTGTATCTTTGTGTCTTATTTTTGTATTTCAAAGTAAATGTGCTTTGGGTAAGATTTCTTTTTAAATTGACAAATGTTCAAATTTCAGCATGTCAGCCACTGACACTGACATATCTGCTTCATCTTCAGGGAATTTCCTGCGTAACCTGCTTTTGTATTAAAAATATGATTCTAAATGTTTACTTTTTACTTACTTTGTTCAATATTTAGTCTGGTTCCTCTTCCAAAGGTAAGTTTCTGTAAGCCAGCATTCACACAGCATGACGCTCCCTCACACAAACTGAATCAAACTCCATTCAGAGAATAAATTCGACTCTGATGAGCTTTTTGTACGAGTGTTTGGTTTTTCTGTCAAATTGGTGTATAATTTTTCCATTTAGTGCAAACTTAAACTTAAACATTAGTTTTACATTTTAATCACTTTTCAGTTTCTACAAAACAATTGGAGGTCAGAGAGTTTGCAGCTATCCTTTTGTTGCTTATTAGATTATTATTGGTTTACTTGCACTCATATACATGAACAATAAACTTACAGGTTTGGATGGTTAATCTGGTTCCACGTCCAAAGATGAGCTTGTTTGTATTTTGAGTCACACACAGTGAAACTCTGTTACACAAACTCAAAGCCGTTCACATGTGAGACTGGTGAAGAATATTCAGCTAATATAAGTTTGAAACAAGGTTTTATTTGTTTGTATTTTTATAGCAACCTTTCCTTAACAAACTGTATTTGCTTATTGTTATTTATCAATAGCAGTACTTACTGGGTTCAATCAGTAATCTGGTTCCAGTTCCAAAAAGGAGTTTAAACTGATTCCCAGTAGACACACAATGTGATGCTACACAACAAAAACCCAGCAGTGGCCCTTCACTACTCAGAACAACTTTGTAACACAACAGTTAGCTCTCACTGTGTAATTGTCATTGTTCAAGATCTGCATCTTATTTACAATATGAAGGAAAACAACTTTGGTTTCATAAACTTCTTTAACTCACAAACAAAAGGTAAAATATTATTCTGCTGTCTGATGTTCTACTGAAGGGAACTGGATTTAAGTTTCAATCAAAGTAATCTTACATGTTTTATGTGAGTTCTTCCTACTATTGCTTGTATATTATAAATATAAACTTTACATTACTTACAAGATGTATTTGCGTTGAGTTTTAACACTTTGAACATATTTATTATGCAGAAACACAAACTGACTTACTGTCATTAACATATAGTTCGGTGCCGCGTCCAAAGATAAGCTTGTTTGCACTCCCGCTGTATGTCCCACAGTCTGCAGCTTCAGCACATTAACCTGACTGACTGCAGCAAACTGACAGTGTTTATGAAAAGCATTAATACTGTTTCATTTTGTATTAAATCTTTTTGTTTAAATAATTACATTTATTTATACTAACAAGCAAATTCTTGGTGAAATATAGAGGGTTTCAAAATAACCGAAAACATCAACTTTAAAGTTTCCCAAATAAAGTGGAAACATCAGTGTCATCAACACCTTTTTAAAGCTAAATCTTCAACAAGATCGAGTCAGGTTAAGTTTATGTTAAGGAGATAAAATCTGTCTCTTCTTTGCTCTCAAAGATTTCCAAAATAACAAACTTCTGGAGGGCAGTGCTGCTGTTTATATTATCCATCAATAAAAAGCATTAACGTTAATCAAAGTGTTTGCAGTAATGAAAATAATTTTTAGTGATCCTTTCATGCACTTACTGGGTTCAATCATCAGGCTGGTGCCGCTTCCAAAGGTGATCTTATATGCACCAGTATTCACACAGCATGAAGCACTGAGACCAAAACTAAACCATTCACACAAGCATGTTTTTACATTTGATACTTTACAGGAAAATCCTGTCTGTAAATTGTAACTTTAAATTTCATTTAAGATGTTGATTTGACTTTTTTTTTTGCACTTTGAATGATTTTTTATACTTTGATTGTATAATAAAATTTGTCTTTTTTCTTTTCATGCACTCAGTGTTTCACCACTAAACCAAAGAGTTGAACTTACTGTCATTAATGAATAATTGAGTGCCACTGCCAAAGATCACCCTGTAGTTCCCACCAGTGTTTGTCCCACAGTCTGCAGCCTCAGCACATTAACCTGACTGACTGCAGCACACTGACAGTGTTTATTCATTAATACTGTTTTAGCTTTATATTGAATCCTTTTGTCTAAATAATTACATTTAATGAAACTAATAAACACATTATTTGCTGAAATATGCAGTAGATGTAAGTTGGACGTGTTTGTACTGCACTGATGTGTCTTTGTTTAATGCACATTCAACATGCACAGATTCAGCTTATTTTAATGTTTTCAAATAAACTAGTTTCTCATTTGGTTTAGTGGATGTCTTTAAAAGTTTCACTACATTTAAAGTGAGTTTGCACAGACATATGTATGTATGCAAGTATTGATATATTAAATGATGAATGTTAGATTTACTTACTGGGCTCAACATTTAATCTGGTTCCCTTTGCAAAGATGAACCTGCTTCCAGTATTCACACAGCATGAAGCAGCAGAGCCAAAACACAGTGATAAACTCATCCAAACTGCATGATGTGACCTTTGACCTGCTGTTTAGTTATTATACACCATTAAAATATTGATTTTAAAAACTTTTGAACATTTGTTTTATGATCCACATGTGAGTAATCATCAGTTAAGGTGCATTGATGATGTATATCACTTCATACTTCATGTACTTGGGTTTCCATCACTAAAAGAACTGAACTGAACTTACTGTCAGTAACGTAGAGTTTAGTCCCACGTCCAAAGATAATCTTGTTGCTACCACTGCTGTATGTCACACAGCATGAAGCTGCAGCGCATAAACCTGACGCACTCAGTGTTTCCAAAATAACCAAAAACATCAACTTCAAAGTTGAAGTGGAAACATCAATGTCATCATGACCTTTTTAAAGCTACATTTTAACAAATTTCACTTTCAGTTAATCAATAAAGATAAAATCTGTCTCTACTTTGCTCTCAAAGATTTCCAAATGAACAAACTTCTGGAGGGCAGTGCTGCTGTTTACATTACAGTGACGTTATAAATGTGTATCTTTCAATAACAATGCATTAAAGTCCAAAGATTAGCAGTAATAACAATGTTTCTGGGTGATCCTTTCATGCACTTACTGGGTTCAATCATCAGGCTGGTGCCGCTTCCAAAGGTGATCTTATATGTACCAGTGTTCACACAGCATGAAGCACTGGGACCAAAACCAGTGACAAACTGAACCAGGCTCCATTCACACATTTGATACTTTACATGAAAATGCTGCATTTAAGATGCTGATGTTAACTTGTTTTTGCACTTTGTAGGATTTTTAATGAATAATTAAAGTATTTTGTTCATGCACTCAGTGTTTCACCACTAAACCAAAAGAATTGAACTTACTGTCATTAATGAATAATTGAGCGCCACTGCCAAAGATCACCTTGTAGTTCCCACTGCCGTATGTCCCACAGTCTGCAGCCTCAGCACATTAACCTGACTTACTTACAAATACAGCCTAAAATATTGTTAATCCCATTCAAATGGCTACAAAGAGTCTGAATATAATGTGACTACAATGTTACCCTAATAGTTACTATATTACTCTGTTACTTTGGTTCTGCATCACAGAGGTGATTTACATTCACCGTGATGTTGTTTGTATTCCTCACTGAGATAATAAGTCTGGATATAAAACAAGGAGCAGCTGTGCGTGCACATCAAATATACAAGATAACCCAAACATCATGTCTGCTTGTACATGTGTAAGTAAGAAAACTCGTTTCTGAACTGAACTTACTGTCGTTAATGAAAAGCTTAGTGCCACGTCCAAAGATGAGCTTGTTTAAACCAGATGTCACACAGTGTCAAGCCTCAGTGCAAAAGTCTACAACTACACAGATCTACTCAAACCTGCACCGTAACTTAAAAAAATAATAAAAGTTTCGAGATAAGTCTATTATTATCTACTTTATTGAGTTATCTCATAAAAAGCCAAAGTATGCACTAAGATTTTGTTTAAATGCAGTGAAAGGAACAGCATCTTAAAAATGTTTGAAGGTCATCTGTCTAATCACTAAAATCATACTGAAAAGCTGCTGTGTGTCATTTTCTAAATATTTCACCTAAAGTTGCTTTAAAAAAACTTCCATATAAATAATATTTTAAGTTGTATCAGAACTTACCAGGTTCAACGGTTAACCTGGTTCCTGCTGCAAACAACAGCTTTTGCCCAGAATTCACACATCATGAAACTCCAGAACACAAACCCAGCATCAACTGAGCCAAGCATTTAGGAAATATATAGATGTATGTATAAATATATTTAACATTAAAACACTGCAAATATGTTTCAACAGCTGTTTATTTTAATGTTATTGAGTATGGCATAAGCTCCTTTTGTGTTTTCCTTTTTTTATTGCTGGTGTTTGTATTATTGGAAGATTAGATGTTTTGTTTTTTGTTTTCATTTATAAACTCCATAAATGGCTGTAAATGTTGTTTTTAACCTGAACTAACTTCACTTCAAATGACCAGTTTACCTGACCGTTTACAATAATACATGTAACTACATTTTTCACTTACTGGGTTCAATGAGTAAACTGGTTCCTCTGCCAAAGAAGATCTTAGCTGCACCTCCAGTATTCACACAGCATGAAGCACTGGGACCAAAACCAGTGACAAACTAAACCAGGCTCCATTCACACAGCCATGTTTTTCACCACTAAAACCAAAGAATTGAACTTACTGTCATTAATGAATAATTGAGTGCCACTGCCAAAGATGATCTTGTTAACACCAGAGCCGTATGTCACACAGTGTCCAGCCTCAGCACATTAACCTGACTTACTTACAAATACAGTCTAAAATACCGTTAATCCCATTCAAATGGATGCAAAGAGTCTGAATATAATGTGACTACAATGTTACCCTAATAGTTACTATATTACTCTGTTACTTTGGTTCTGCATCACTGAGGTGATTTACATTCTTTTTGTTTGTATTCTTCACTGAGATAATAAGTCTGGATATAAAACAAGGAGCAGCTGTGCGTGCACATCAAATATACAAGATAACCCAAACATCATGTCTGCTTGTACATGTGTAAGTAAGAAAACTTGTTTCTGAACTGAACTTACTGTCGTTAATGAAAAGCTTAGCGCCACGTCCAAAGATGAGCTTGTTTAAACCAGAGCCAGATGTCACACAGTGTCAAGCCTCAGTGCAAAAATCTACAACTACACAGACCGACTCAAACCTGCACTGTAATCCAATAACAACAATAATAATAATAATTTGGGAGATGAGCCATTCTCATCTGTTATTATCTACAATCCTTCTGGGCAGTGCTGCTTTTTAAATTACAGTGAAGTTGAACGTTTGTATATTTTAATACAAAGCATTAAAGTTACATTTAAATATTAGCAGTAATCATAATATTTCTTTGGTGTTTTGCGTTTTGTAGAATTCGTAATACTCTGAATGAATAAACAAAGTTGTTGTTTTTTCATGTACTGAGTTTTTCACCACTGAAAGAACAGAATTAAACTTACTGTCGTTAATGAATAATTTAGTGCCGCTGCCAAAGATGATCTTGTTAAAATTAGCTCCAGATGTCACACAGTGTCAACCCTCACTGCAAAAATATAGAACTATAGACGTATTCAAACCTGCACCGTAACTCCAGAAATAATATTATTTTGGAGATAAGTCTGTTATTTTCCACTTTATTGAGTATGTTGTTGCACATTAAGTTCATTTTGCACATTAAGCTCCTTTGTACATCCATCTACATCCACATCTGCATACCTCGCTTGTCTTCACTTACTTATTTTTGCACTCATTTATTTATCTTTAATTATTTTTATCCTTATTTATCTTGGTCCTTCAACCTAACTTGGCATTTGTGTTTGGACAGCAAAGGAAGAATTTCATGTGCACAGAGAAATACTATTTCCTCTGTACACATGACAATAAACACTTTGAATCTTTAATCTATTGTATAAACTCATTCTTATTTTTTATGTTTTCCTTTTTATTGCTATTATTATTAGAAGAAGATTAGATGGTTTTTTTTTCATTCATAAGCTTCACAAATGGCTGTAAATATAAATTTATTTTTTTTTAACTGGAACTAACTTCACTTAAAGTGGTCCGGTGGAAGACCAGTTTCGCTGACCGTTTACAATAATACATGTAATTACATATTTCACTTACTGGGTTCAATGACTAATCTGGTTCCTCTGCCAAAGATGATCTTAGCTACACCTCCAGTATTCACACAGCATAAAGCACTGAGACCAAAACCAGTGACAAACTAAACCAGGCTCCATTCACACAACTGTGTTTTTACATTTGATACTTTACATGAAAATGCTGCATTTAAGATGCTGATGTTAAAATATTTTTGCACTTTGTAGGATTTTTAATGCTCTGAATAATTAATTAAAGTATTTTGTTCCATGTACTCAGTTTTTCACCACTGAAAGAACAGAATTAAACTTACTGTCATTAATGAATAATTTAGTGCCGCTGCCAAAGATGATCTTGTTAACAGCAGAGCCAGATGTCACACAGTGTCCAGCCTCAGTGCAAAAATATAGAACTATAGACGTATTCAAACCTGCACCTTAACTCCAAATAACAATAATAATTTTGGAGATAAGCCATTCTCTGCAATTATTAACTACTTTATAAAAGTACTTTATTGTACTTTTATATCACAAAAACGTTTGCAGTAAAAACTTTGCCTAAATGCACTGAAAGGAACAGCAACAACAGTTTAATCCGATCTGTCTTTAGTAATAAACGTCATACTGAAAAATCACTGTGTTGAAAACATTACATTTGTTTTGTTACAAGTTCCTTTAAAAACCTTGCATATAAATAATATTTTAAGTTGTATCAGAACTTACCAGGTTCAACGGTTAATCTGGTTCCTGCTGCAAACAACAGCTTTTGCCCAGAATACACACAACATGAAACTCCATAACACAAACTCAGAGACAGCAACTGGACCACGCTTGTGTGTTTAAATTGGAGACTGTTGCAGAATATTACGGTCAAATAAGATTAATATTAATCATATTATTAATAAACATTTAACATTAACGACTGCTATAAATGTTTTATAGTGACAAATCCTGAAAAACAATATTTCATTTTTATTATTTCATTATTGTTACTTTGTATGGTAAAATGTACTCAAAAACTAATTTACTTCATTATGTTTAAATTGACGGCTGCACTTACTGGGTTCAATCAGTAATCTGGTTCCACTTCCAAAAATGAGCTTACGCTGGTTTCCAGTAGACACACAATGTGATGCTACACAACAAAAACCCAGCAGTGGCCGTCTGAACCCAGCCATTTAAGAAAACATTTTAACAACTGAGACCGTCCACTTTAAAGTTCAGATGGTTCTATTCAATCAGCTATGTGGTAAAAATTAACGCCAGAATAACCAGTTACCTCCCAGTATATGACTGCCATGTTTTCAGATCTGCATCTTATTTTTATATCTGAAGATAAAACAATATTTACTTTGTTTTATAAACTTCTTTTGTCAGACAAACAAAAGAAAACACATTATTCATCTGACATGACACTGGAAAACCAAAAGGCTGCTGTTTATACATTAAAACTTTATACTTTTAATAACTACTTTGATTTGTTTGTATTGAGTTTTATTTATTGAATTTTAAATCTTTTTTTATGAGGTCAGGATTTTACTTACTGTCACTGACATACAGTTTGGTGCCGCGTCCAAAGATGAGCTTATCTGTGTTGTAAGTCACACAGTCTAAAGCTGCAGCACACAAACCGGACTGACTGCAGCAAACTGAAAGTGTCATTGTGACCTTTTAAGCTCTAAATCTTTTGTTTTAACAAAAACATTTCAGTTAATCAATAAAGATAAAATCTGTCTCTACTTTGCTCTCAAAGATTTCCAAATGAACAAACTTCTGGAGGGCAGTGCTGCTGTTTACATTACAGTGACGTTATAAATGTGTATCTTTCAATAACAATGCATTAAAGTCCAAAGATTAGCAGTAATAACAATGTTTCTGGGTGATCCTTTCATGCACTTACTGGGTTCAATCATCAGGCTGGTGCCGCTTCCAAAGGTGATCTTATATGTACCAGTGTTCACACAGCATGAAGCACTGGGACCAAAACCAGTGACAAACTGAACCAGGCTCCATTCACACAACCGTGTTTTTACATTTGATACTTTACATGAAAATGCTGCATTTAAGATGCTGATGTTAACTTGTGTTTGCACTTTGTAGGATTTTTAATGAATAATTAAAGTATTTTGTTCCATTTACTGAATTATTCACAACTAAAACGAAATAGCTGAACTTACTGTCATTAATGAAAAGCTTAGTGCCGCTGCCAAAGATCATCTTGTTAGCACCATATCCAGATGTCACACAGTGTCCAGCCTCAGTGCAAAAATCAACAGCTATATAGACGTATTCAGACGTGCATCATAACTCCAAAAATAATGCAAAGTTTGGAGATCTAACTCTAAGATTTGCACTATGATTTTGTTTAAATGCAGTGAAAGGAACAGCATCTTAAAATGTTTGAAAGTCTTCTGTCTAATCACTAAAATCATACTGAAAAACCAATATGTGTCATTTTCTAAATATTTCACCTACAATTTTATTACAAGTTTTATTACAAGTTACAAAAGCTTACAATATAAATAATATTTGAATATGTGTCAGAACTTATCAGGTTTATTTTTATATTTAAACACTGAAAATATGTTTCAACAGCTGTTTATCACAATGTTATTGAGTATGGTATAAGCTCAGTTTTTATATGTTCCTTTTTATTATTATTATTATTAGATAAGACTTTTTTTAGTTATAAATTTCATAAATGGCTGTAAATATTGTTTGAAACCTGAACTAACTTCCCTTCAGTGACCAGTTTACCTGACAGTTTACACATAGTTACATTTTTCTGATTTTCAGTCATATTTGTGTTCAGTATCAGCACTTACTGGCTTCAATGAGTAATCTGGTCCCTCTGCCAAAGATGATCTTATTGAAACCTCCAGTATTCACACAGCATGAAGCTCCAGCACACAAACCCATGTTGTCACGCACAACCAGCTAACGCTGTAATTTAAACTGTAGCAGTTTGGTTTGTTTTTAACATGCTTCTTTACAGTCTCTGTGCTTTTGTTTTCCTTTGTTAAAAACATATAATAATATTACAAAATCACATCTACACTGCAGTCAGTGATTGGCCAGCTTCTAAAGACAATCGTGTTTACAACTACAGTTGTTTTTATAACTGAAAATCAGCTGATAGTTACATGATGACAGTTTATAGATCAAATGTAAATTGTAAAGAAATATTTTAGAGATGGACATTTTCATCTGTGTTCATTATGGTCTTGATTTATAAGGTTTTTATGACTATCTGATATATTTATGTAGTGTCTAAATTTTATTTTGGATTATTCTGAATCTACAGTTTAACGTACAGTAAAAGTGCAACACACATGTCGGTTTGACAGTTTCACCTGTTTTTCCTTTAGCTTCATTATTGTTGTCTAAAAATTAATATTCATGTTGTATAACAAGCACTTACTGGGTTGAATGATTAATTTGGTTCCTTTTCCAAATATGATCTTATTTCCACCTGCAGCGTTCACACAGCATGAAGCTCCAGCACACAAACTGAGCAGGTGGTTGACTGGATCAAACTGACAACCTTACACATGATTGTTTAAGGTTGTGATTTGTCAAACATTGAATGTAATTCTGTTTGTTTGTTTTTCTCATTTGTTTCAAAAAAGCCAAATTATTTTGGTGCTAATCAATTTTTTTACAATCACAATTTTTCAGACACATTTTTCTTTTAAATTGTTTATAGATGCAGAACACAAGTAAATAAATAAATAACTGATCTCTGTCAACACTCACGGGGTTCAATGATCAGCCTGCTTCCTCTACCAAAGATGATCTTTTGCGTATTCACACAACACGAAGCTCCTGAACATAAACTCAACCTGATCCACTGGACTCAAATCTGTTTATATCTTTAGGTAAAATCATCATTGAAAAATATTTATTTATGTTTAAAGCTGACAGTTGTTGTAAGTTGAAGTGTCATAATTATTATAATTATCACGTGTCAGTCTTTGAGTGTCGTTTTGAACCAAACACCATCTGGACACATGAATATTCAGCTCTCGGTTAATGAGCTTGTTTTCTTAAAAACAGCTGTTTTACATGTATGATAAATGTAAGCTCTATTTTTACTTGGGTTATAAATGTGTTCAGTTCTATGCTTTTACTGTTATCATTCAGAAACAGCACATGAACAGCATCTGGCTTTTGTCTCTCTTCTGCCTGTTAGTGACTCGGCTGTGAAACACTGGATAACATTCAGATATGTAAGATCGCATGTTGTAATTCCAGAAACACACTTCTGTCCCTCGGGCATCAGTCACTAACCTGGCTCCACTTCCATAAACAATCTTAGATCCACTTTGTTTACTTTGTACCAAACAGTTTTCACCAAACTACAAATGAATGTCAGAAACTCTTAACAGACACTCACTGCTGTTGACTATCAGTGTGGTTCCTTCCCCAAACACAATCTTCCATCCTCCACCAGAAGATGTAGTCACACAGTATTTATGACCTAACACTTAATCTGAGCCACATCACCTCCACAGCGTTCAGCTCTAAGAGCCTCAAATTAGCATTTTTTTATCTTTTATACAAACATATAAACATTTCCACTGATTTAGGAAACTTTGGGGGGTTTAGTAGTCTTTGTCACAGCTTGCAACAGAATGTGCGGTTATATGATCACAGTCAGAGACTGATGCAGAAAATTAAATGTGCACCAACAGCAGCCTGCAGGTTTACTGTAAGTAAATGAGCTTCAATGAGAATAAAAAGATAAAGATGAGCAGACTTACAGGTTTCAACGATCACTTTAGTTCCTGTTCCAAACACGATTTTACCGACACCAGAGCTCTTCACACAGCAACACACTGCCTGACAAAAAGCACAACTACACCAACACACTCGTTCTTCTCTGATATTCTCAGGATTTAACAGCATCGCTGAGAAAATCACTGAGTATTCAGACCAGAACACAACAAGCTGAAACATCAACGAGACGCTTGAAACTGCTCAGACTTCAGCTCGATTTCATCTGTTTCACACAAACTCACAGCTGTTACTGAAACATCACCAAGCTGAATGTGGCAAACTCACCTTTCTAACAACTACAGACTATTTATTTGGACTTTTATTTAATGACTCACTGAACATTAAACATTAGACAAAGAGCTCGAGTCACTAATTCAGTCTAACCTGTCAAAGTGAAAACAGTTATTAATAAGACTGATTATTGTCTGTTAGTTAGAAACATCTTACTTGCTTCCACAGTCAGCAGAGTTCCTTTACCAAACATCATCTTCTGTGCTGCTCCAGTCTTCACACAGCACAAACGGGCTCAGCAAAAACCAGCAGCCTGCAGCAGCTGCTGAGCTCCAGAATAATATGTTCATGATGTTTATTTTCTTACAACTATTTGTCAGGAACAGTTTGATGTCCTGATGTTAGGACTAACACGTAATCTGATTTTTTTAAACAACACCAGCTGCTGTGTTTCTCGCTGTTTGCAGATAACATGTTTCTAACTCAGTGTTCAGCACCAATAACCAAACAGCAGCGTTTCGCCTTTACTGTTCACACTCACTAAAAACAGCTCAAAACTCAAAGACAGTTAAACTGTAGCTTTTCACCTTCAGTCCGAACGTCCTCATGAAAACGTGTTTAATGTTCGTTACCTGTAGCTTTAACTTAAAAATTAAACTTACTGCTGTGGACGTTCAGTCTGGTGCCCGATCCAAACAGCAGCTTGTTATAATCAGTACTCACACCATGAGAGGCAGCGTGACAAAAACGGCTTCCTGGCTGCTTCTGTGTCTCGCTTTAATAAACTGTCCTGGACTAGAAACATGCTAAAGTATGTTGTGGGTCAGAATCTGTCCTCACAGTTAGAATCTGAAAACAAACATCTGAAATCTCGTGACTGTTGTTGGTGTTGAACTTACTGCTGATCCAAACAGCAGTCGCCCGTGAGAGCCGGTCTTTACACCACGATGTGAACCAGGAGCTCAGCAGCACAGCCTTCACACAGACTCATCCCATTTTAATTTAATAAAGGGCTCAGCAAATGTTTAACTCCACTAAATCAAACTTGTGAACCTCGGACATTATCAATATGCACAATTGTTGTAAATTTTTGTTTTTCCTCATTTATTTACAGAAAAAATTATTTTAAGTGATCAGTTTTTGATCCTTTGATCTCTTCATTATATTTATTCTGATCTTTGTTTTGAAGTTTTGATTGAATCCATAACAGAAGTGAAATAAAGACATGACAGCACTTACTGGCTTCAATGATTAACCTGCTTCCTGCTCCAAAGATGATCTTTTGCCCAACATTCACACAACACGAAGCTCCATAACACAAACTCAGCACAGCGTACCTTCATCAACGTCTTTGACTTTTTTATGAATGAACATGAACAAACTTCTAAAGTCGATCACGTTGGTCAGTTGTGTTCATTACGAGTTAATGTTTTTGTTGTGATCGTGGTTTATCTGAAGTATTAAACAGATGGATCGTTGGCTTCAGAGCAAACAGACTTCACTTCACATATGAACATTTCACGGCTCTGCAGTCACTTTCTGGGCCAACAGTAAATAATCTAACTGGAGTTTTCTGACCTCTTTCTATTTGCTCTGATGGTTTTCTGAATAAAACAAAATGTAAATTCTGACATTTTCCTGTAGATCATGGAAATCGTTGAAAGTGATCCAGAGTGGATATGTTTGACGAGTCCTGTATGTTTGATGAATGTTTTTACTCTTCATTGTTATTCTAATTGTACCTGTAAAAGCAGCGTTTTATTTTAATGCTCAGTTTGCTTCATATTCCAGCGTTTAAACATTTGGTGTTGCTTTGTGGCCCAAATTCAAATCCATTTATATTTAACACACTGCAGATGTTTCACCTCTGTTTGCATTACTGCAGTCAACTTAAAACCATGCCTGTTGCTGCCACTTATATATGGAAGTGTATCAGTACTTACTCGGCTCAACGGTTAATCTGATTCCTCGTCCAAAGTTAATTTTTTCTGAGCCAACATTCACACAACATGAAGCCCAATAACACAAAGTCAGGACAGGATCAGCTGAACCAAACTCTGTGTTTGATCTTTACATTTAAAAACACAGAAGTTTAACATACATGATAAACATAAGCTCAGCTATTTTCACTACAGTGAAGAACAAAGTGTTTTATCACAAGTTTGTTCAGGTGATGTATTTTCTCCTTTTATTCTTTATCTGTGTTTATTTATCTGTATAAATGTCACAGAGATATTTGTAATTTAGAGATAATTTCACATTTCTCGCTGATCTTCTGACCTTTGAGGGGTCAAAACATGTTGATTTAATGTCCCTCAGCTGTAAACACTGGTCCTCATTTAAATGTGATTTTCACAAATCGAACCTGATTTTTCTTGTTTGCCATTAAAAAAAGGAATAAACAATAAACATTTTCAGCACTTACTGGTTTGAATGATTAACCTGGTTCCACTTCCAAAAAGCATCTTATACCCAGTATTCACACAACACGAAGCCTCATAGCACAAACTTAGCAACTGAACAAAAGCTCATCTTAGATGTGATTTCTGACTTTTTTAACTACTTTTGACTTTTAACTATGTTATTTTATAATTATTAATCAGAACTGTCGTAGAAATATTTATATTTACAGTAACTGTACTGCATATAGTATTGGTGTCCGTGAGTAATCCTTTGTTAGTTGAAGTAATTACTGTATTTTTGTAACTGCACATTTTACAAGAAATCACAGATTGTGTGATTTTATGCAAATTTAAAAATACATGTAATTTTTTTTAATTTCTTTACTTAAAATGTTTTGTCAGTTTCTACTTTTGCTTTGATCAACTCTGACCTTCACACACTCACTGCTGCTGATGATCAGTGTGGTTCCTTCCCCAAACACAGTTTTCCATCCTCCGGTGGAAGACGTACTCACACAGTGTTACTGATCACACACTTAATGTGAGTGCAGATCAGCTCCACATCACTCAGCTTGAAAAGGCTCAAATGAACATTTTATCGTCTTTTACACAAACCTATATATTCTCTGTTTCACTGTATGTAGAGGGAAGGCTTAGCTTTAAATACTTTACAAATACCTGACTGTGTCCAAGCAAAACATACAGGAGATAAAACTTACTGGACTCGACCGTCACTCTGATCCCAGAACCAAAGACCAATTTCTGGTAGCTTCCAGTTTTCACACAGCAGCAAATGTCGGTGCAAAAACTGCAACACATCACTTCAGTCTGTGTGAGACTGATATAATAATCTTAATATACTGTCATGTTTTCTGAGTTTGGTCTTTGAACTGAAGATAAGAAATGAATTTTGAATGCACAGCAGTCCTGTCACCACACAGCTGAACGTCTCTGATGAACTTTAGTTTTTAAGTGTTTATTTATGATCACAGTCAGAGACTGATGCAGAAACCTTCTGATTAAATGTGCACCAACAGCAGCCTGCAGGTTTACTGTAAGTAAATGAGCTTCAATGAGAATAAAGAGATAAAGATGAGCAGACTTACAGGTTTCAACAATCACTTTAGTTCCTGTTCCAAACACGATTTTATCGAGACCAGAGCTCTTCACACAGCAACACACTGCCTGACAAAAAGCACAACTACACCAACACACTCGTTCTTCTCTGATATTCTCAGGATTTAACAGCATCGCTGAGAAAATCACTGAGTATTCAGACCAGAACACAACAAGCTGAAACATCAACGAGACGCTTGAAACTGCTCAGACTTCAGCTCGATTTCATCTGTTTCACACAAACTCACAGCTGTTACTGAAACATCACCAAGCTGAATGTGGCAAACTCACCTTTCTAACAACTACAGACTATTTATTTGGACTTTTATTTAATGACTCACTGAACATTAAACATTAGACAAAGAGCTTCAGTCACTAATTCAAGCTGACAAAATTTTATTATTATTGTCTGTTAGTTAGAAACGTCTTACTTGCTTCCACAGTCAGCAGAGTTCCTTTACCAAACATCATCTTCTGTGCTCCTCCAGTCTTCACACAGCACAAACGAGCTCAGCAAAAACCAGCAGCCTGCAGCAGCTGCTGAGCTCCAGAATAATATGTTCATGATGTTTATTTTCTTAAAGCTTTTTAAGTTTAATGCAGTTGTTAGATTGTGGACAGTTATCATGATTTCTTATGGTTCTGATATTATTTTCACTCTGCCAAAAAGAAAGAAAAGATTATTAAATACTAAATATTTTTTATGTTTATCTGTATCTGTTTGTTTGGATTAATGGACGCTGCCATCAGTTTAGTTCATTTCCAACAAGTTTAACTGAACACATAAGCTCATTCTCTATGTCAGGTGTGACTGTTACATCATCACAAATCGAGGGAAAGGCTGATTAAACGAGTGTCATGATTCTGCTGAATACGTTTAGTAGAAGAAGAAAACTACATTCCAGCAGCTTTAATAATTGAATTGAAACTTACGGCTCTGGACGTTCAGTCTGGTGCCCGATCCAAACACCAGTTTGCCATAACCGCCCCCAGTATTCACACCATGACACACGACGAAACAAAAACCTGGTTCTGCTTCTGTGTCGTTCCTTCTGTTCTATTAAATTCTTTGCTGGCAGAAACGTTCCTGAGCTGAAGGTGATTTTCACACTGACTGTAAAGAATCTGCGTTGACGCCGTGCTTCCACTATTAGAATATGAGAAATAGAAATTCAGTCTTGTGACTGATTCTAGTGTTAAACTCACAGACGTGGACATTTAGTCTGCGCTGATCCAAACACCAGTGCTGTGCTTCCAGTATCCACACCGTCGACTAACCCATGACACAGTTTTAAGCCTTTAGTTGTCTGTTTGTTACTAAACTGAATCCAAGTGTTTCAAAGATTTCTTCTTTCTTTACTTCTGTGCTGCCAGTACATGAAAACATAACTTTTGCTGTTATGTTTGTTTTGTTTTCATAATATTCTCTTCATGAAACAAATGTAACTTTTACTGTTGAAACAAGTTACAGTTACATTTCTCTCTCTTTAGAATAAATGTTTAAGTTATTAGATGATTTCATATTTTCTTTTATCAGCAGATTAATGAAACTTTCAGTCTAAACTGACCTGATTCGACCATCAGCCGAGTTCCTCCACCAAAGATGAGTTTCTCTGCACTTCCTCTCACACAGTGACTGACAGCTGACTCAAATCCTCACACAGTCTTTCTACTTTTGTTTTGTTGTAAACACAATCATTAAGAAATATTCACTGAGACATTATTATAGACAGAAATGGCAGCAATGCTGAGATTGTTTGTTTTTGAAGAACCACCTTCATCTCACCGAGCAGACGAGGAGTAAAATGTCTGACGTGGAGACTCAGTATAAAACATTTTGGCTGTTTCTACCATGAAGTCCTGTCAAAATTAAACTGGTTAACAGGCTGTGAACTTGACAGCGGTGCAGCATGACTGAACCGCACTGACAGATAACATGACGGGAGATTGTAGTTACAGATCTTCTTTGATTAGAGTTTTTATTTCCAGTCCTCGTTCAGGAGAATATTTTACTTTTTACACTGAAATGAACTTTTTTTCTGAATGAAAACTTCACGTCTCTCATAGAAAAGAATCTGTGACAGGTTCAGGACCTAACCATCGTTTCTGCATTACAACAGTTTCACTTTGACTCGTTCTGATGGCGAAACCTTCACACGTGTTGAACTGGACTTTGAGCTCTAAAAATAAAATCATGTTGTTCTGCACATAATGTCCTACATATTTGTTAAATATATATTTAAGCTCACCGGAGTTGACAGTCAGTCGAGTTCCTCGGCCAAAAATCATTTTCTGTTCATTTCCTTTCACACTGTGACTGATCGCTGAATAAAAACCTCCCAAAGTTCAAACTCATGTTTCAGTCTTAACTTTGAATCGTTTCAGGTTTTGATGATTGAAATATTTTCATTGCACTAAAACAGGGATTTACCTTTTTAAAGAAACCTTAATGACTAAATATAAATCATTAAAAACTGAACTCTGTGTTGGATTAAAGTATTGTCTCCTCTGATTTTATGTTTTAAGTCTATAAAATCGATAAAATCGATAAAATCGATAAAATCTTACCCGATTCAACGCTCAGTCGAGTTCCTCGGCCAAAGATCAGTTTGTCTGTAGTTCCTCTCACACACTAACAAACAGTGTGATAAAAACCTCACATTCATCTTTTAGTGAAAGGTTCCTGATGATTCGTTTTTAATCCACTGACTGGTTTCAAATGACAGAAACATGTGTTTAATATTATGGCAGTGAACAGCTGGAGGCAGCCGTGTGGACAGAAAGACAAAGTTAATGTTGAACCGTCCAACATGTAATCAGGTCTAATTACAGCTGCATCATAGTCACTTATAAACAGCTATCACACACGTTTGTCCTCATTTTAAAGTTCAAACAAACATTCGACTTTCAGCAGAATCATTATTTAACAGTTTTCTGTTTGACTTAGTTTTCAGCTTCTGCTACTTAAATAAGTGAAAATATTCAGTGTTTTGCAGAAACTTTAAATAACTTGGGTTAAATGTTGTTTAAGTTCATGTGTTACTGACAGATCTGTAAAAATCAGGCTTTCATTAAGATGCATCAAACACATAATCCTGGATGATCACAGTATTTAACATTTTCTGTGATCTGCAGCTTCAGTTCATGTTTTACATCGTTTAAAGTGACTTACTGGACTCTACACTGAGTTTTACTCCTGGTCCAAACACGGTCCTGTAGCCTCCCTGACCAGTCACACTAAGATACAGCGCTCAGCAAAAACAGCTGCCTGCACTGGGACCAGTTTAACTGCTCAGTTTTCTCCCATCTGAGTCAGAATAATACAAAACTTTAACGTCTGCTCGTCACCTCTCATTTTTCCTCCTTAGCCCTACAAATGTAAAAAACTGTAAAACTCACAAACCTCACTTTCACCAACAGGAGTCTCAGTTTATCAGTTTTTATAACGTTAAGACTTTTTGTTCAGCATTTCTTTTCAGAATGTTTTCCTTTTTATTTATTGTCATTTTTCTAATTTATTTAGTTTAAATTATTTTCTTTCCCTACTTTTTCTTTTTACTCCATCCTGGATTTGCTCACCTCCTAAAACTCATTTTCCTTAACTTTGCTTGCACATACAGTCTGCATCAACTAAAACTGAAGGTTCTTTAATGAAACATGTGTAAAATCATGAAAATAAAAAAGTCTTACCGCTTTCTACCATCAGTGTGGCTCCACTGCCAAAGAAAACTCTGTTCGCTCCCTGATTATTCACACAGTAACAAACACTGAGACAAATACTGCTGCACAGTTTAATCACGTTTCACATCAGGTCTTTGTAGAGTCTCAGTGTTTGGTTTGTTTTTACGTTAAAAGTCACATAAAATGAACAAATGTTATTTATTTCCATTTGCAGCCAGTTTGCACCAATAAAACCATCAACACTAAGACTAACAAAAGTATTTTTTTAATCTTACCAGTTTGTACGATCAGTTTGGTTCCTCTCCCAAAAGTCATTTTGGTTCCTGCTTGATTCACACAGTAACACACACACCGGCAAAAACTGCTGTGTGCCAGCATATCTATGTCTTTTTATCCATATCTATGTTTACTCCATGGTTCTTCATTCTGAGCTAATTTCAGCAGTAATTGATGATATTTCTGTGAATCTGAAGATGCTTCTGAACCTGTTTGTCATCATTTTCTGTCCTCGGCTGCACTTTTTGACACGGTTCATTTATTTGTTGATGGATTTCACTGCAAATGTCTCTTTTTTAAGTTCCGCTTAAACTCATTTTGACTTTCTTTGTTTTCATCTTTTGAATTTCTCATCAGTTTGTTTAATAAACTGGAAAAAGCAGAGCTGATATTTGTTCATTTTAATGCCACAGAATAAACTGTTCTTTCCTTTCTGACAGGATTACTGTCTGCAGCTGTTTGCATCTGCAAAGTGTGAAATCATTAAAAGAAATCTGAGTCTTACCAGCTTCTACAGTCAGTTTGGTCCCTTTGCCAAAATAAAGTCTGCCGGCTGCTCCCTGATTATTCACACAGTAACAAACACTGAGACAAATACTGCTGCACAGTTTTTATCTCCCATCTGTCCTACTTTATGTATCTGTTAGTTATTAATCACGTTTCACATCAGGTCTTTGTAGAGTCTCAGTTTTTGGTTTGTTTTTTACGTTAAAAGTCACATAAAATATACAAATGTTATTTATTTCCATTTGCAGCCAGTTTGCACCAATAAAACACTAAGACTAACAAAAGTATTTTTTTAATCTTACCAGTCTGTACGATCAGTTTGGTTCCTCTCCCAAAAGTCATTTTGCCTGCTCCCTGATTCACACAGTAACACACACACCGGCAAAAACTGCTGTGTGTCACTGCTCTGTGTCTGTGTTCACGTCTGTTTCTACTCCACGGTTCTTCATGTTCATCTAATTATAAGAGTCGTTTATTTTGTTTCTGTGGATCTGAAAACGTTTCTGAACCTGTTTGTGATCATTGTCTGTCGTCAGCTGCAGGTTTGGACACGTTTCCTCAGTTTGATTTGAATTTTCTTCTTGTTTCTTATTTGCTCCAAATAAAGCTCTAATAAACTCATTTTAAAATTACAGCGAAAACAAAACGACTTGAAGTAATTTCATGAAAATCAGCATCTTACCAGCTTCCACAGTCAGTTTGGTCCCTTTGCCAAAATAAAGTTTCCTTGCTCCCTGATCAGTCACACTGTCACACACACGCCAACAAATACTGACAGGGCTGAGCTCGTTTCACATTTCTGCTACAGTGTTGTTGTTTCTTATGTTCGTCTCTATTTGTATCAAGATTTGTTATTCTCTTGATTTCGTTTTATTTATTTTTCATCTTTTGAATGTTTTTTTTGTCAGATTTTTTTGATGAAAGCAGAGCTGATATTTGTTCATTTTAATGCCACAGAATAAACTGTTCTCTCCTTTCTGACAGGATTACTGTCTGCAGCTGTTTGCATCTGCAAAGTGTGAAATCATTAAAAGAAATCTGAGTCTCACCAGCTTCTACAGTCAGTTTGGTCCCTTTGCCAAAATAAAGTCTGCCGGCTGCTCCCTGATTATTCACACAGTAACAAACACTGAGACAAATACTGCTGCACAGTTTTTATCTCCCATCTGTCCTACTTTATGTATCTGTTAGTTATTAATCACGTTTCACATCAGGTCTTTGTAGAGTCTCAGTGTTTGGTTTGTTTTTACGTTAAAAGTCACAGAAAATAAACAAATGTTATTTATTTCCATTTGCAACCAGTTTGCACCAATAAAACCATCAACACTAAGACTAATAAAAGCATTTTTTTAATCTCACCAGTCTGTACGATCAGTTTGGTTCCTCTCCCAAAAGTCATTTTGCCTCCCTGGTTATTCACACAGTAACACACACTGTGACAAATACCTTGTTTGTATGAGGACTAAGCTTCTATTTGATTTTCACTGAAACCTTTTGGTTTTTATTCATCTTGTTGTTTTTGCATGAATCTGTATTTGTTTCCAGATTTCATGCTGATGTCTTTTTGATGATTTTTATCTTTTGGTTTACTTGGTTGTTTCTGTTTGGAAATCATTTTATAAATGTGTTCATATGTTTTACTTCACGATCTGCAGCCTAAATTCAACTTCAATGAGACAAAAATGTAAATCATGAAATAATAAAGAAATCTTTTTCTTACCAGTTTGTACGATCAGTTTGGTTCCTTTACCAAAATAAAGCCTGTAGTTTCCCCCCTGAGTCACACACTAACACACACTGTGACAAATACTGCTGCTCCCGTTATTCTCCAGATGTTTCTGTTTATTTATTCTGTGTCATTTATAATGTTGCACTCAGTCTCATTCTGTGTTGTTTTCATCTGTTTAAACCAGTTTAGTCGTTTCATCCCAACATTTAAACTCAGGATCACCAATCGTGTTTTTAACTGCGTTATTTTCCCAGACAGTCGTCAGCCTGCAGCGTCAGCCCATCAAACTGAGCGAAAACCTTTCAAATATGTAATATTCAATAAATGCAAACAGTGATTGCAGACTCTGAGCTGATCATAAAATCGTAAACCCGACTCCACGTTAAATCTTACCCGTCTCTACGCTCAGTTTGGCGCCGCTGCCAAAGACAAGCTTGTCGTTTCCTCTCGTCACACTGCAGCAAACGCTGTGACAAAAACTGCTGCACCATGTTTCAGGTCAGCTTTAGATTTTCACTCACTTTCATGTCGTGCTTATTTCTTTCATGAATCCGTCTAACACACGGTGCTCGTGTATCCATGGTTACTGTCTGCAGAGTCTGGATGGTTTCAGTAAAATATTAAAACATTTAACCGAGTCGCTCGTTTCACAGTGTTAGTCATAAAAATGAAGAAATATAATCATCTTACCAGCCTCTACTGTCACTTTAATTCCTTTGCCAAAATAAAGTCTGCTGTTTCCTCCCTGATTCACACTCTAACACACACTGTGACAAATACCACTTTTGTCTTTCACAGCTTACATTTGATGTTTTCACTGGAAATTTAACTTATTTCATATTTTTATGGTGTTTATGGACAAATTTGCATCTGTTTGTGCTTCTGTTGGGTTCATTTATTAACTGATCTCATTGTTTTACAGTAGCATGAGTCATATTTTTATTCACGCTGTTGAACATTTAATCGTTTAATCAACAAATCTGAATTCATTTTAAACTCTTATTTTATTTGCATGTGTTTGTCTGTGTTGCTCACAGCCTGATTATTTCTAT
Source organism: Diplotaxodon limnothrissa (assembly GCF_057381915.1). Taxonomy (NCBI): domain Eukaryota; kingdom Metazoa; phylum Chordata; class Actinopteri; order Cichliformes; family Cichlidae; genus Diplotaxodon; species Diplotaxodon limnothrissa. Next base: position 1,167,488 of record NC_140613.1, on the reverse strand, counting down.
CAATCAAAATCTGTCCAGTTCTATAAATACACAAATGCAACACACACATAAACTGTCTATAGACGCACAAAAACGAAACACTAAAGAAAGCAAACGTCCTCCTACCTGTTTCTACAGTCAGTTTGGTTCCTTTGCCAAAGTAAATTTTGTCGTTCCCTCCAGTCACACAGTAACACACACTGTGACAAATACTGCTGCGCTCTGTTCCTGCTGTTGTTGTGTCTCTTCGTTAATCTTTAGGACATCTGTTTATGTGTTATTTTAATTATTTGTCTCAGATATTCAAACTTGTGTCGCAGTTTTTACTGTTTTTGATGTTTTTTTCACTCAATCCGAACGAATCAGACAAAATTGAAAGCGAATAAAACTCCTGACTGCAGGTTCTGTATTGACGCTTTCTGCGCTGTTTTCATTCAGTGTTTGTTTCTTCTTCTCTGAATGTTTCACATTTTGTGCTGAGCTGAAGCTTCACACTGTGAGCTGATGTTTCTCACTGAGACTGCATGAAACCATCTCAGTTTGCACTAGTTAGAATCTACAAAAAGTAATAAATTAAAAAAAATACAAATGAAAGTTATTTTTAAAGTCTAAAATCATTTAAGCAAAGAAAACTCTTACCTGTCTCTACAGTGAGTTTGGTTCCGTTGCCAAAATAAAGTTTGTCTGTCCTCTGATTCGTCACACTGTGACTCACACTGTGACGAATACTCACAGACTCGTGTGGATGTCAAATATTCAGATTTTCTGTCCGTGATCAGTGTTTTTGTTCCTCCTGTCACCTTCACAGTTTGCATTTGTTTGCTTTTCTTGCATGAACTGGTCGTTTCTCTGATGACAGTGTGAAACATTTAGATAATTACACATTCATCAAAAGAAGCTTTGCTATCAAAGAGTAAAACACATATTTCCTCCATAAAGATTGTGTCTTTCACTGTTTTCTGTGTCGTTCCATTTTGTTTGTACGAGACTTTGTTTATCCTGTTTTGTTTGTTTGTTTTTACGTAGAAATAACATTTTTTTAACACTGTTTGTTCAAATTAAAATCATGTAAACTGAAACTTACCCGAGACGATGTGGAAGAGTCACTGTGCTCGTTTTCAGATATCCACCTTAATCCTTCAGACTGAGTCTAACCAAACACGCTGTCTGTGTTCCTCTGGATGAAGCATCTGTGTTTGCACAGCTCACCTGTGTCCCCTGATCCAGTTATTCCCACGAGTGCCACCTCTGTCAGAGGGGTGTGGCCTAAAACCCAGATTACAAAAGTTCAAATTTACTTGTTTTTTAAAGCTTTTAAGAGCTCACACAGGTCACAGTGCGGTGCAGAAATAATCAGCGTTGCATGAAAGGATTATTCTGTATAAACGATCTCCAGCTCCTGTGGCCATCAGTGAAGTTTAGCTGTGTTACAGTTTAAGACTAGAACTGAAGTTCAGTTCAGCTGATCGTTGGAGTTGTTGTCAAACATCAAACTTCCTCAAACTTCCTCTAAAAGTGAGTCAGTCCTGCAACACTTACGTGTTCACATCACATCAGACGTAAACATGTTTACAGCCTCGATCTTCATAACAGCTGATTTTAAGCTTAATGTTTGCATTATTGGGGGAGTGGCCTCTTTGACTGACAGGTGGATGGTGACACAGGTGGTCTGCTCGGCTTCACCTCAGTTAATTAGAGTCCCTGAACTGGACCTCTGGACCCTGTTTGTGCTGTTGGAGCCTTTTTAATGACCAATAATAACCAGCGACCAATAATACAGCTCGCTGAGCGGCTACTGGCACTAACAGAGCTTTTATTTAGATGTTGTACAAACTAGTATCTGCGTTAGCTTTTAGCTATCACCTGATTAATATTTGGTGATAATCCACTCTGTAGTCATGGTAACCTGATAACAGGCTGCCCAGCAGGTAAACTATGATGTCACTTCCTGTTGAGAGTTTGTCTGGATAACAGGAGGAGGTGCCCACAGTCAGACGGATGCACGGCAGAGAGTGATGGAGGCTAATGTTACCATATTTTTAAAAATGTCTGTTAACTGAAACACGTGATGGAAATGATTCAGTCAAAAATGAGTCATTAGTGTAAAAGAATGAAAAATGAGCTGAAAGTTTAAAACAAGATGACTGACAAACAGTTTGAAGTGTGTGTGTGTGTGTGTGTGTGTGTGTGTGTGTGTGTGTGTGCGTGCGTGCGTGCGTGTGTGTGTGTGTGTGTGTGTGTGTGTGTGTGTGTGTGTGTGTGTGTTACACATAAACTCACAGTGTGTTTGCAGGAAGCCTGACTGTCTCTTGGATCTCTGGACGAACGCCTCCTCTGCTTCCTTCTCTCACACAGACTCATCCAGGACTACATTTATAGTTTGTGTGAGACGCAGGAAGCAGAGAGCAGAGCTGATGTGACCTGTTTCTCAGACAAACTTCACCTGTGGCCTAAAAACAGTGTGAATAAAAGATCCAGCTGTTAGTGAGTATTTTGGGCTCTGACCCAGTTTGCAGAATAATTTGAGCTTAATCCAAGTTTCCATGTTTGCTAACTTCAGTCACAGCACTGCCAACCTAATTCATCTGACTCACATTAGGCGGGCCTGTGGCAGTCAGACTCAGCCAACATCATCAGGCCACAATGCTGTAAACGTGGGCAGGTGTGCAGGGCCCAGCATACCTGATGCTCTCCCTGTCCCGTCCTCTGGGGGGCAGAGTCTCTCTGTGGCAGCTGCGTTTGTGTCACTTCTGTTTTTAGAAACAACTCTGACAGGTTTGAGTTTTCAGGGTGAAGCTGCTCCAGTGTTTGGTTGATGTTTTATTTGTGGGAGCATGTAAACAGATCAATACCAAATGTCCATAAAGCAGCACGATAACGAGGTTTAAGATTTACATGGAAATCAAAGATTCCTGCATCGAACAGTTTATCATTTATGCATCTGTGAGCTTGAAGAGGAGAAACCTCCGGCAGCTTTTACAGAGCCGAGCGCTGAAATTCTTACAACCATCAAAACAGGACATTTGTCTCACGAAAGTGTTTTAAGCATGTTTTTCTGTTTGTTGTATCTGATTTTAGTGTGTGCTAAAAGTCAAAGTTAATTAACAATAAAACAAGAGAATTGCATGTTTTCCCTTTAATGATCAGTGTGATGCTGTAACGCGTAACTCGCTGTGAAAGTGTTGCACAAAGCGTGCGAGGAAACGAGCTGCTCACAGCTTCCTGTCGATGTGAAACTGAGCTTCTTGTTGGTTTCTGTCTGATTTTATCTGCAGCTTCACGTCTGACTGTTCAGCTTTCAGTTGAACTGTGGTTTCAACTGAAAGCAGGAAGACTCAGTGAAGCACGATGAGGCAAACGGGGTCAACTGATGACGACGTCACAGGTCCAACAAGACAGAGACTTCACCTGTGAGCAAACTTAAACTGTAAATGATCCGATTGGAGGGAAGCTTTTAATCAAAGAGCAATCCTTTATTTAACCCTGTGGCAGCTCACATGCTCTGTGAGGGTGCAGCCACCAAAGACCTGCAGTGACTGATGATGCTGCCCAAGTTTCAATCAGTATCAGAAATGGAAGAGACGATTCAAACACAAGCAAGTTTATTTTGTATTAGAAGCAAACGACGTTTCAGTGAGAGCGGAGAATAAAACGTACAGACAAAAATCAGATACAAACGATGTTGTTACAAACGACAGGAAGTAAAACTAAACGTAATGTTTGTACAAACAGCTGACAGGTTGTATTTACAGCAGGACGAAGCAGAGTGAAGACGAAGCTGTCAGCACAGCTCGCCTCACACTTTCACACATCAGCAGATTTAACACACGACATGGTTCTTCTTGTTGAGACCATCAGGGCCTTTCATGTTGAATCAGTTCACTGGATTCATTAATTAGTCTTTGTTCTTTCAAACTAATGTTTAAAGGAAAGTTTAGCTCCAGATGGCGACGTCAGCGAGCTCGGCACAGCCACGCTGCACGCTGACGTCAAGTCTTTGCTGTATTTTGTATAAATAATTTGAAACATTTAACAGATTTTATGTTTCTGGTTTAATGTTTTTTGCATGTATTTACAACAAAATGATAAAAATGTTTCAGGAGTTTCCATGTTTTTCCTTTTGGGTTCAAATTTCTGTGTTTACTTTTAGATTTTGTTGGAATTTGAAACGTTGCTCTTATATGAAGGCAAACGATCCTAAAATCAGACCCAAAAATGTTTGTGCTATAAGTGTGAATTTACAGGAGACTTCCTGAACGTTTGTGCTTTTATCAAAAACAGGAGAAAGAAACTGAAGCTGAAGCTCTGATCTGATGTCGCCGACCTGCTGATGGACTCAGACCAGCAGACCTCTGATGGTCAGGATGGTGTTGAAGGCCAAAGTCTTGGTGAACAGCACTCTGACTCCATTCATCACCAGCAGGTAGAAGTTGAGCTTTGCTTTTTCTGCACAGAAGAGAGACAGACGCGTTAGCTCGGACTGAATCTTTGACACCAACACGACTTCAGCAGGAAGGTAAAAGAGATGAAAAAGGTTTCCTGTGTCGATCGTCACCACAGATCGACACAGAGACAAAGGACACAGAAGAAATTCATTTTCACGACTGCAGTTTAATTAATAAACACAACTCTTTATATTTATGTTCCTGCATGTTGTTTGTTAACGTGAACACATCAGTGTGTTGTTCTCTGCACGGATGCATCAGCACTCACACATGAGACCGAGGCTGAACTGATGTTTTATCATATTTACACTTTAGTTCTATTTTACTTTTATTCTCTTTTCTTTTGTTTTTTTGTTGTTGTTTGTTTTTTTGGAAATGAAACTTTGAGTAAAAAGCAAACAGATTTTCTGCTGCTCTCTGATATGAACTGCATGTTTTGTGTTTGTGTGACTGACATTATATATTATATATAATATTTGAGGTTACACAATAATCTTTCATTGTGTGAATGAATTCTAAATCTTCCCGACAGCAGTGATGCTGTTAGTGATGACGATCTCCTTCATGTGACTGTGGAGAAGCTGAACGTGTGCAGGTGTGTTTGCACGCTCACCTGGGTAGACGCTGCTGCAGGCGTCATCTGTGTGGAAATATGAAGTGCATTAATCACAAACACGCTCGATGAACTGTTACCCGAAATAATATAAGAAGCGTTTAAATTTCAAATGTCAAACAAAGTCTCAACCGTCTATGACATGAAATCATTTTATTGATCTTTTTTTATTAATGACCATGTTTGCACGTTTGTGTTAAAAATAAAAGATTAAAAGTGTCTGACACAAACACAGCTGAAGTTTAAAGTTTATGAGTCTCACACTGACGTTACTTATTGTTTCAGTGAGTTTGTTCTCATACCAGCTTCGTTATTGGTGGAGACTCCTAACAGCTCGCAGGAGTGGATGGTCTCGTTGCTGAATCCAACAAAGTAGTAGCTTTTAGTCTTTGTGGACAGAACGGCGTTGCTGATGTTCACGCTGACTGGGCCCCCCCTGACATTCATAATCATTTCTCCTTCCTTTGGATAAAAATCAGTGGCCAGACAGACCTCTGGGCCCAGAGCATCAGCGGGCAGCGGTGGATAAGCAGAAGGTGCCAGAGGGTTCAGAACGTGAAGGGACGGCGTCGTTTTAGGTCGATCTACACAGCAAAGCAGGACAAACCAAAACCACACAGACAAAGTTATAAAGTAGAAAATAACCAAGTTTCAGTGTCCACAAAACAAACGTTAATGTTTCAGCTTTAAAACAGGTTCATTTATCTGACATTTCTAAATGAAATCTTATGAAACACTATAACTCCAAACATGATGACTCAGGTGACCCTGAATCCTTGATTCTACATTTAGAAGTGCTGTGATCGATATTTCAGTTCTGTTACGTTTAGACTTTAATTGTTGTGCGTTTGTGTTGCAGTTTGCAGCTAAGAACAGTGCGCTCGTGTCCAGGATGGAGAAGACACACAAAAGTCTTTCCCCAAATTCATGTTGTATAAAATTTGTACATTAAACTTCAAGGATAACAAAATAGTTTTAGTTGTTCTTTGTACGTACAGCAGGCTGCAGATCAGCAGTTTAGTCGCCTGCTCTGACATTAGTTATTAAGTTTGTGTGTTTTTTATAAGCCGACTGTTTGACACGAAGCTCCTGTGGACACAAACTAACAGTCAAACTGAGAGGAAGCCGACAGTGAACTGAGACGCTGCTCGCTCCGCTCCGAACACTTTAATCATTTTATTTTAGGATTTAAGAGTTTGACACAAACACCGTGACATTGAGCCAATAACACCCAGCCATCATGTAGCATGTTTGTTTGTATTTCACATAACTAACGATGAGTTCTTTGACCTGAGAGTCAAATTTCAGTCCGACAAAAATAAAATAAACTGATTTTGGTCCAAACAGCCAATAAATGAAAATCAGAGGTTGAATGTTTGAGTAAATATTAAACTTCTTTATTTCTGTTGTATAAACTTTATTTTCAGATGCACTTATCTTTGTTTAATGCAGCGTCCACACTATATATCATCACTTGCCGACGTACGTTTCGCCAAACTGTTCAGTTCTGCTTTTTTATGCTTTACACATAATTTATGACATAATCACATGTGAGTGTTTCCTTGAAAGCTTGGATATAAAAACAGGTATTATCTGTGCCGAACCTTCAGTGCTTTAATTTGATGTTTTTGACGACAACTGAACTTTTCTCACAGCTTTTACCTTAATTTTCAGTTCAGACAGTAACAATCAGAAAGTCACTGTGAGCTCATGTTGAAGAGTCAAGTGTTCAACTGCCAAAACCTGAACTTCTGTCCTGTGTAGTATTTATTTATTTATCCAGGATTTTCTTTTCTCTGTGCCAATTTGCAAAAGCAGCTTCATGAACATGATGCATATTCTTTTATTTACGTCACTAAAACTGTACACATTTATAACTCTTCTGCCTTTTTTGTGCTTTACAGTCCTTATCAGCAGCTTTCTGTTACATTTTGTTTTGTTGTTTGTTTGAACAGACATTAAATATATCTTTACTATTTGTACTCAATAATATTTTCACCAGACTCATCAAAACAAAGACGTTTCAGAGAATTCAGGCCGACTTTGTTTGATTTTATATTTTCAAAACTCGATTTTAAAAACAGAATTTCAGATTTTTAAATCTGACAGTTTGTTGGTTCGTTGACATGTTTCTGTAGCTAATGTTCATCTTTTTTTTCTTTTTTACTGCTGATTATTCTCCTTTGTTTTACTTTTGGCTTTGCTCTGTCATTATTTGCAGAGTTACAACACACCAGCTACATGTTGCAGCTGACTTGACTCTATTTTGGACACTTTCACACTTTGAATGAACAGAAAACAGGATTTAAGGCATTTTCAGGACATCCTGTGTCAGGCAGAGCAGCTCTGTCTCACAGCAGCTCGTCGTCACATCGCTCCACTACTGATCCATCAAGTTCAAGCTTTAAAACATAAAAACTCTGTTTTGGACTAAACAGACCTTTGAAAGGAAATTATTTCTCACTGTATCAGCCAAGAAAAAGGGATTTTTCTTACCTTTAGGGGTGACGGTGAGAGGGATCGGATTTCCAAATGTTAGTGCATCACAGTGTTACAGCCCCGTACAAAAACCTCTCGGCTGTCAGAGGTCCTCAGAGCAGCTCAAACACGTTCAAAAATCCACTTCCACAGGACAGACACCGAGCTGTTACACCAGAGGAACAATCAGAAAGTCATTTGTAAGTTTTCATCAGGTTAAAGTACAAATATAAAACCGTCTACCTGCACATAGAGCAGAGGCGTGAGGGTCAGAAAAGTGAAGAAATATTCATTTCCATGTAGAATTCGAGCTGCCGAAGACTCACCTGAAGCAGATGTTTTGTTTCTTGATGTTTTTCTGAACTTTGGCCGATTCCATGTTTTAAAGACGGTTCAGATGAAGCTGCAGGGTTTTTGTTCAGCTCTGTGTGGATGTTCAATCACTGTGGACCACCCCAACACAGTGAAAAACCCTCGTACAAAAACCTGTCACAGCAGCAGGAGGAAACAGATGGGAGTCACTGGCACATGAACAAAAACTCACTGTGACTGTTTCTCTGTGACTCTCTGTCTTTTACTGACGGCTTTACTTCATTTCTGCATGTTAGGAAATAAATGCTGCAAACACATAAATCAAAGTTTCAAATACCTTTCACGACCTTATTGCACTTCACTGTATTTGATTTAACAAATATCTTCACTTGCAAAGTGCTGCGTAGGGAGAGGAGGGATTTTAAGGAAACTTGAAGCACACTGAGGAAGAGGAGCTAAATGAAGGACATGAGAGGCCGTCCAGGTACAGGTGATACACAGAAAAGTCATCAAGGAAATCAGAAAGAGCAGGAAAATACAGAACACGGAAAAAGATGAACAAAATTAAAGATTAAACACCAGGAGAAACAAAAACGCTGGTAAATGTGCTAAAAATGGATTATTTGTAGTACAAGGAGTGCGAGGCAGGTCTATCCTGTGCAGGCTGATAGATGAGCACAGGTATGGATGGATGGGAAATACTGGAAGGGCAACAACACAGTGTGTGTGTGGCACAAGGCTGCTGAACCGTCCATCATCTTCTTGCAGTTTCCTCTTATTTTGTTTGAAATCCCTGAGAATGAATTCGGCAAACACTAGGTTATATTTATCTTTGCTAAGAAAAACCGCAGTTCTCTCTTTAGCTAGCAGACATGCACACAAACAGTTTATGATATTTGTCGAGATGCTGTTTGTTGGACCTGCCGTTGCTCGCCGACTTCCTCAACTATTAAAACAAATTGTATCACCTGCTTTGGAGTTTATAGAAGGTGGCCATCTTGGTTTTCCTTTGCCTCAGTTTGATTTTCTTGTAGTTACCTTTAGTTTAAGTTAGAGTTTGTCATTGCACCCATTCATTCTTTTTGACCAATAGCAGACCAGTTCTTGTGAAAAATCCAGTTGATCAATTCAAGGATCATCTTTGTGCAACATAGTGCTAAAGCCAGGTGGAGAGAGAGCGTGGACCCAAAGACAGTGCAGAGGCAAGTTTGGTTTTCACTAGTTTATTATGCATTTACAAGTTATGGTGATGTGATGTAGTGTGAAGGATCTCTGTTTCTGCTGCACAAGGGACAACGAGTCTCCGAGGAAAAGACACTGCAACAGAGGAGAGAAGAGTTGATGATCGGAGGGGAGAAAATCAGAAATCTCAGTAACACAGGTGAGGTGAGGGGCTAACTTGAATCTGCAGGTGAGTAGACGTGAGGGGAGGGAATCAGGAGAAAGCAACTTCCAAGCTGTTTCCAGTATTCCAGCAGCCAAGGAGGCGAGTAACTCAGCATGAGAAGAGATACAAGTTAGTTTCAATCAAAAACATGCAGAGAATTTCTTCTTGGCCTGGTGATGATGTTAGGATTGAAAACCTTTGTTTTGTTAGTATAAATAAAACTGTTTTATTTATGTTTATATACACACTGCAAATGTGCTCAATGAGTTGGCGATCCGTCTTTTGAAGGTCGAAAGCGTCGTTCGGCGTGACTGTCCGAACTGATATTGTAGGAACTGTATTGCAGAGGGTTGTTCGTAACACACACACACAGAAGATGGTTAGAATAAGTCTCTGGGTTAGAGCGTCCGTACAAGATGTCCTGAACCAGAACTTAGAATCAGTAGAACAATGGATAATAACATTGTGCTTTTCTGTGACAGAGGAGGAGGAGATACCAGACATTATACTTCCCTTAGGCAGCATCATTAGAAGACATAGCATACATTTACACTGCTATGCCGATGACACCCAGCTCTATCTGTCCATGAAGCCAGATAACACACACCAAAGAGTTAAACTGCAGGAATGTCTTAAAGACATAAAGACCTGGATGGCCGCTAACTTTCTGCTTCTTAATTCAGATCAAACTGAGGTTATTGTACTCGGCCCTGAAAAGCTTAGAAATATGGTATCTAAGCAGATTCTTACTCTGGATGGCATTACCTTGGCCTCCAGTAACACTGTGAGGAACCTTGGAGTCATTTTTGACCAGGACATGTCCTTCAACGCACATATTAAACAAATATGTAAGACTGCTTTCTTCCATTTGTGCAACATCTCTAAAGTTAGAAATATCCTGTCTCAGAGTGACGCTGAAAAACTAGTTCATGCATTTATTACTTCCAGGCTGGACGACTGTAATTCATTATTATCAGGATGTCCTAAAAACTCCCTGAAAAGCCTTCAGCTGATCCAAAATGCTGCAGCAAGAGTCCTGACAGGGACTAGAAAGAGAGAGCAGATTTCTCCTGTTTTGGCTTCCCTTCATTGGCTTCCTGTTAAATCCAGAATTCAAAATCCTGCTCCTCACATACAAGGTCTTAAATAATCAGGCCCCATCTTATCTTAATGACCTTGTAGTACCATATCACCCTATTAGAGCACTTCGCTCTCGCTCTGCAGGCCTACTTGTTGTTCCTAGAGTATTTAAAAGTAGAATGGGAGGCAGAGCCTTCAGTTTTCAGGCCCCTCTTCTGTGGAACCAGCTTCCAGTTTGGATTCAGGAGACAGACACTATCTCTACTTTCAAGATTAGGCTTCAAACTTTCCTTTTTGCTAAAGCATATAGTTAGGGCTGGACCAGGTGACCCTGAATCCTCCCTTAGTTATGCTGCAATAGACGTAGGCTGCCGGGGGATTCCCATGATGCATTGAGTTTTTCCTTTCCAGTCACCTTTCTCACTCACTATGTGTTAACAGACCTCTCTGCATTGAATCATATCTGTTATTAACCTCTGTCTCTCTTCCACAGCAGGTCTTTATCCTGTCTTCCTTCTCTCACCCCAACCAATCACAGCAGATGGCCCCGCCCCTCCCTGAGCCTGGTTCTGCTGGAGGTTTCTTCCTGTTAAAAGGGAGTTTTTCCTTCCCACTGTCGCCAAAGTGCTGCTCATAGGGGGTCATATGATTGTTGGGTTTTTCTCTGTATCTATTATTGTACGATCTACTGTACAATAGAAAGCGCCTTGAGGCGACTGCTGTTGTGATTTGGCGCTGTATAAATAAAATTGAATTGAACTGAATTGAAATGAATACCAGACGAGGTCAGACATGGACGGGGAGGACTTGCAGGAAGACAGCAAGGCTGCCTTGTGGCTGCCGTGTGGGAGCAAGATAGCCTAGTAATCTTTGTTTTTGTCTCACTACAAAGTTGTACAACCCGTTGAGGGTTATCCTTCTTATAAAGCAGGCTGCTGGTTCACACAGAGGTCCACGGCTCTCTGTAAACTTCTCATTTCAACTGCCAAAGCAAATTAAATCTTTTTCAAAGACAGAACTTTCTCCTGAAGTTCGGTCTGAAAAATTTGAACACAACAAAAACCATAAGGTAGTTAATGGACTGGAGGAGAGTTGGTGGAGATGCTGATCTTAAATGCTCCTCCTACTGATTGCCAGCAATGAAGAACAGGTGGACCAGGCAGGTGTGGACTCCGGGCTCCAGCCAGAGTGGGCGGACACTGCAGGACCAGGCTGGAGCAGTGAACACTCACTGAGCACTGAGGAAGCATCTAGTCAGACAGCTGAATCACCTCAGTGGGCTTAGATTTTTCTGTTTTATCAGTTACAGTTTCCTTTGTGTTCTGATGTTTGAAGGATACTGAACTTGTTTTTTAGTGCAAACCTCAGATGTTAAACCAGCCAAAGCTCCCTGCAGTCAGTGAGGTGAAAATCTCTTTTCTATCAGTTATTTTGCATCATGATAGGAAACCTCGAAGCTGCGACAATGGCTTACTAAATTAGAGATCTACAAATTAGCACAGAGAGCTACACTACAAATCAATCAATCAATCAATCAATCAGGGCTTTATTCGCCACGTGCAGGTTGCCCTGCAGTGAAATGTGTGTGTGTGTCCAGAGTTCAGCTGAGACAGTGTCCTTCGCCCTGCCAGGCTAAGTAAACAGTCTTCCAGCCAACCCAGGTGGCCTTGCATGGAATGGGAAGAACAGTCATCACACAGTTGTTATCAGGGTGTTTTGTTCAGCTCCAGCCTTGAGACCACAGCTGGCGCCGAACGGAGAGCCGCATGATGATGGTGGTTTTTTCTTTAGTGCGAACAACTCATGAGAATTTCAAAGTTCTCTCAATCTCCCGTTGGAGAGCAGCGAGCTTCTCCATGATGTTATCAAACTTATGCTCTGTGATGTTGTCATTCTTGTGCTCAAAGAGCTGATTCTGAGAACTCACGACCGCCGAGAGCTTCTCCAAGATGTGATCCAACTTTCGCTCAGAGGTGTTATTCTGAGTGTTATTCTGAGTGTTATTCTGAGTGTTATTAGAAATCTCAGCTTTAAGCTGCCGTGAACACTCAGAATAACACTCAATGAGCCCATTTTGAGAGCTCACGCCTCGTCCCATCGTTTCAATCCCAGCGGGCAGCCTTGTGGGGGTTTGAACAGCCGGTTCCACTTTCTTAATTCTTCGATAAGTCAGGGCCAAGCCAGCTCCGATCAGCAAGAACCCTGTTACCATGGTTCCAAATAGGTAGATATCTTCAGCGTCTTCGATCGACAGTTAAATGAAGTTCAACACAGGTTTTCTTTGGATTCATTGGCTCCACAAAACTAAAACTACACTCAGACATAACAGATATCACAACAGAGGTCATCAGCTGTCAATGTGCAAGATCATGTTGTAGTTCATTTGACTCCTAAAATGATCCCTATGAGTGCTGCCTAATAAAATGAAATACAGATGATGATGATGATGATGATAGAATATAAATAAAAGTTGAAATCTGTAAAGAACATTTAAAAATATAATAAAATGTAACACTGTTGCAAATAAGACAATCTGCTGCAGAGAATCTGCATTCTGGTCATTTAGTGCACATAGCGGTAAAATAAGCTTTTTAATTCTAGTTAATTCTTTTGTAACTGAGGGAGCGTGTGCTCTCAGTGCTGCTGTTTCTAATGCGATGCCTGCACGTCTGACCTTCAATATTCAAGCTTACTGTCCCACAGCCTTAGAGGAGATGCGGGAATCACTTCAGTTTGTTTGGAGATCAAAGTGAAATGGATCGACTGAACAGGATTTCTTGTTGTGTTCTTGCAGCTGCAGTTCCAGCAGCAGAAAAGAGACTTAGCTGTCATGAACTGGCTACACTGGTGGTAAAACCAAGTCAAGAGCAAAACCCAAACAGGGAGACGGGGAATGGTTGTGCTTAAAAGTCTTTTATTAACAAAGTTAATAGAAGTTTGTATGTTGCATTGGCAGGACTGACTGGGAGCCGCACAGAGGAGGTGCAGGGTAGAGGGCAGAGACCAGTTAGGAATAATCTTTTCCAGAAGATTGCACAGAGAAATAATAAAAGGCTTGAGCCACGGTGCTTACTTTCTGCCTTTCAGAGGAAAAGCTGGAGAGGAAGTCAGGGAGGTCCACTGATCTGTGTTACCACAAAGGAAGGAGCGGTTGGAGCAGGAAGGTGAGCTGCTGAGGTGACCGTCAAGGAGTAGTTAGAGAAGTGGACTTACTTACATTAAGTCCATGTCCAATATGTAATTATAACTACAATATGTTTCAGTGAACATGCAAATAAACAGATCTTGTGTCCAAATATACACGGACCTCACTGTGCTGTTTAAGACCCACACATACAAGACGGGAATATCTTTACTGTCATTGTACAAGTAGAGCAAAATTAGTACATTATATAAATAATATACACAAAATAAATACAAGGAAATGTGAACTGATAAGGCCAATCAATATAACAGACATAAAGTAAATGTGGACACCAGTCCCTGGGGTCATGATATAGTAATACATCAAAACTAAGCTTTAACTGCATTTAATACAAACTGATGTTATTGTCCTGTATTATTGTTTGGTCGTTTGTGCATTTTGCTGGTATACTTTGGGTGACACATCAAACCAACCTCAGTCACCTCCCTCAACTTCTCCACCTGCCAGCTCAAACCTGCAATGCTAAAACTTACCTGGATTTCAACCAGCATCCTGTTCCTTTCAAAGTAAATCCCTACACACCTTCTGTTCTCACTCACCATTACAGCACTTTGGATTTAACACTGGTCTCCAGTCTTTAGTGGATTTCTTTCCCTCAGACCTGCAAGAACCCCCCCCCCCCCCCCCCCCCCCCCCCCCACCTCCCTGGATTCACCTCCACATTATTTGTTTGGAGTAAAAATTGACGTTTTTGAACTTCATCTCTATTTAGTCAATCTTAGTGCTAAGTTCCTCTCGAGGTAAAGTTTATACATCAAACCACAAATCAGACAATGCAAACGTTTAAAAATGAATCCAGTAGATTCAAGCTGTTTGACATCATTTACAATTAAAAACAAAAAGTGGAAGTAAGAAACTGGTCTGAACAATCTAACAACAAACATATTAGCAAAGACTTAAACATGAAAAAACATGTAAGGTTTGTTTGAAGGATGAAACTTGCTATTCCATGAGCTTCTTTTTTTAATAAAGTTTTTATTTTAATGGTGAAAAAAGTCTCCAAAGAACCTAAAAACAAACAAAATATGTATGAACCTGCTGACTGAACAGAGGCCTTCCTGTGGACTTTATTCTTCTGCTCTGCATGAGCAGCGTTCAGACCTGGAAAAGCTGTGGATGGGTTTTTGTAAGGGTGTCAGGCTGACTTCAGTCACTGTGCCCCGTATCCACGGTGAAAAACACTCGTACAAAAACTGTTGAACTGTTTCTCTATGGCAGACGTGCAGAAGCAGCTGAACACGGCTTGAGGTTTCTTCTCTGTGGCTTGTTTGAAGACAGCAGATGCTCTTATCTGATGGAGCTGAGCATCAGTCTAAAAAAGGGGCTTCAGAGGTTTTACTGCCATGCTGAGCAAAATTACTATTGTAATTATATTTAAGTGGTGTGTTCTGAACAGGCTGAGCATCATAGGAATAACAAAGAGCCTCCTGACCTTCTTCACTGAAGTACCAGCTGCTATCCACAGGATCACATCACTGTCATCTTCTGAATTCTTTTTTTATGCTAAATCTCAGTTTCACCTCAGGAGACCGATAAATCTGTTTATACTGTGCACAATATTATTTGATCTGTAAGATTTAATGTAGAATATTGCACAATAAGGGCCTTATTTTTAATATCGTTCCTCCTTTTTGCATAGAGTTACATTTACTATCTCTGTTTTTTATCTTTTACTGGAGTGACCACACCAGTGTTTTGCAGTTAAGCAGCAGGTTTCATTAGCAGCCAGCAAGTCACGACTCAAACGAGGGAAAGTCTCGTTTAGCATCAGGAGATATCTACAACATAAAAGCTGAGGTTAGAAACTTCACACATAACTCATGTGATCTCAGGAACCATGCTCAGATATAAAGAAAAGCTTGTTGGGAGTTTTTGTAAAGGTGTCACACTGACTTCAGTCACTGTGGTATGTCCACACGGTGAAAAACACTCGTACAAAAACTGTTGAACTGTTTCTCTATGGGAGAGTCGCACAAGCAGCTGAACGTGGGTTGAGGTTTCTTCTTATCAGCCTGTGTGGCTTGTTTGAAGAAAGGAGGATTTTTATCTGATGCAACTGAACATCAGTCAAAAAAAGTTATTTTAAAGGTGAATTCAAACATTTGACATGTTTGCACTCAGATTAACACAAATGTTTTCTTTTTGTAGCTTTTTGACTATTTTCATTGTGTTAAACTGTCATGTTTTCTTTTATAAAAATAGAAATATTTCCATAAAATGCTAAAAAGTGTAGAAATTAATGCATATAACTTTATCATCAAAATGCAGCTAATTCATTGTGTGATGCTCAAAATCCTCCTAATGTTAAAGGGACTTTTTCCTTCCCACTGTTGCCAAAGTGTTTGCTCAATTGTTGAGTTTCTCTGTATTATTGTGTTTTAATGTGATTTGGTGCTATATAAATAAAATTTAACTGAACTGAATTAATGTTGTGTGGATATGTTTCTTTCTCTCTCATTTCATTTCACAATCAAGTAATAGCACTGCCACACAAAGAGCTCTGTCCATGGTTCTGAAAGCCTACATGCATCTCTGTGAACGCCTTTGTTTTTGTTGTTGTTTCGTGTATCTGTATAAAATGTACACAGACATTTGAGCCAGTGTGGATGCTAACTTTACTGACACGAGCTGCCAGATTTCATAACATAGGCTCTGCTCCAAATCTGGGAGATCCAAGATCCTTTTCTAGCAGAATTAGGTATTATTTATAGTCTTAGTTTCCAATTGTTCCTTGTCAGAGTGGCTGTTTGTCTCCCTTCTATGTGACTTTCTCATATTTGATCCTGTGTGTGTGTTTTTTTGGCTTCATTTGAAGAATCTCAATGTAGTTGTCTTTGGATTGTTTTCTTAGACTTTGCTGAAATAAAAGTTTTTGCACTTACCTGTTTCATGTGTTTCGGTTCTCTTCCCTCTGCGTTTCATGAAAAATTTTGCTTTTAGTTATGCTCTGTGTTTAATTTTTTCTTTTTGTTTTCTGAGCTGATTTATTTTTCCTGTTGTTTCATTATTTTTTCAACAATATATTTGTAATATTTATAAACAGTATATGAATTATCCCTGAACCCTGAAACCATACCTCTGAACCTTTGAGGAAGACTGTAAGAGCCTAGAAGATGCATTCTTGCTAGACTTTTGGGAAAAGAATCAGTTCATTGTCAATATTAGGAAATCACAGGTAGGAAGGCTTGGCTGTGCAACAACATGAATAAAGTTAAAATGTATACAAACAACACAATGTCCAATCAAATGACTCACAGATTCAAAGCAATATCCATGCCAAAAAAGTGGAGAACATTTTTCAAAGTGGTGATTTTACACTTCATATGAGGACTCACACGGAGAGACTTTACCCCTGCAACACCGGTGAGAAAATGTTTAAAGGCATGTGCACATATACAGGTGTACAAAAACATAGTGAGTGAAGAAGAAACACTCAGTGCATCATGGGAATCCCCGGCAGCCTACATCTATTGCAGTATAACTAAGGGAGGATTCAGGGTCACCTGGTCCAGCCCTAACTATATGCTTTAGCAAAAAGGAAAGTTTGAAGCCTAATCTTAAAAGTAGAGATAGTGTCTGTCTCCTGAATCCAATCTGGAAGCTGGTTCCACAGAAGAGGGGAGGCACGTGAGTTAAGGAGATGTAGTTATTTTAGGTTACAGTTCATGTAATGCACTGTCCAAAGTAGTCTTATCAGTTAAAACGGAAAAGAAAGGTAACTGTGGTCTTCAAATTGATTCTATCCAGGCAGAGAAAACATGGGATGCATGTTTGACCATTAAAAACATGGCGGATCTCAAAAAATATCAGTGAGCAACATGATCTGGACTACAAACAAGGTAACAAACAGCCACACTCTCACTTCTGACACACAATGAAAGGAAGAACTCAGCTATATCTGGAAGAAACAACTACATCAGTCAGACAGCTGCAGAATAGGATCAAATGGAACAGAAAATATTTGCCCACGTGAATCACAATACACAGGACTTGGAATATGAAACAGTTTCAGACAACAATTAAAGTATCAAAGACGACTGCTGCTACAAATGAAGAGTACAATCAGAGGAATAAAAATGAGATTAGTAATTATCCACTTTAAATGTAGAAGCCTATAGGCTATATTTAATCATATCAAAGAATGTTTTAACCAGTTTTCACATCCATTCAGTGTCAATGACTTATCTGAAACTTGGATTAATGTGGAAAAAGGAACAGACTTTGAACTGGAGGGTTATGAATTTACATTTATAACTCTGCAAAACAAAGGTGGAGGAGGAATGGCCGTGTATGTGGACAAATCATTGAGATTTAATGTGGTGGATAAGATGACAACAGTGATTGATAATGTACAGGAATGTATAACATCCCTGTACATTATCTATTTATGAAATCTATCAAGAAAAAAGTAAAAATGTAATCACTGGCTGTACAGATTTGCAACTCGTGCCGTCAGGAAGGAATGCAGGAAAGCAGAACGAAAATGGAAGAAAGACAAGCTCCACATCTCTTACCAAGTGTTTAGAGATTGTTTTATTAACTATCAGCGCGCCATCAAGGTAGAAAGAGCAACTTATTTCTCCAAGGTTATTACTAAGAATTCTGGTAATCCTAAAGTTCTATTCAACACAATCAACTCTGTCCTGCATCCCACCACTTCAGCCATCTGAGACTGCCTCACACACTTCTGAGGATTTTCAAAAGTTTTTTACTGAAAAAATTGATAATATCAGAGCACATATCCCACTCCCATCCCAAGACCCTTCGAAAACACCTACATGTTCTTTCTTTTTCTCCGAATTTAAACCAGTCTCATTATCCCATCTTACTGATATAATAATGCACATGAAACCAACTTCTTGCCCCTTGGATGTGTTACCTACACCATTTCTCAGAGATGCGCTATTGTAAAGCATCTCAAATGGAGCTGTTCCTTATTCGTTTAAACAAGCTGTTGTCCAGCTGCTTCTAAAAAAAAAAACCTGGTTTGGACCCGTCAGTTCTTGGCAATTTTAGACCAATCTCTAAGCTACCATTTTTGTCTAAGGTTCTCGAGAAAGTTGTCCTCCACCAATTATCCTCATTCTTGGACACACATAATATTCTGGATAAATATCAGTCTGGTTTCAGAGCCTTCCACAGCAGAGTCTCTACTGAAGGTGTTCAATAATGTGCTTTTAGCCGCTGACTCTGGAAAAAGTACCGTTTTAATTCTTCTAGACCTGAGTGCAGCATTTGGTAGTGTTGACCACACAATCCTATTAAACTGTCTAAAAACGTGTCGGCATAGAAGGAAGTTATAATTTAAGGGATTTTGAAAAAGCCTTTTTATTTCTGTGAGTGGAGCGAAGCTGTGGAACAGTTTGAGTTTGGAGCCGAAGCAACGTCCAAACATAAAGCAGCTCAAAGAGTTAAACAGATATGATGTTCATGAGTTATAATGAAAGGAAATTGATGAAATTCAGCGAATATTTCTGTTTAGGAAGTTTTATGGTGTGCTGTATATATTATATCAGAAATATGTTTGTTAATATTACTGCAGATTATATCAGTAAGGAAGCTGATGAAATACTGACTGATAACTTATGGTGAAGGGGTGGGATTAAATATGCGTGTCCTTCAAACTCTTTTTCAATATATAACTGAATCAGAACAAGTGA
Organism: Diplotaxodon limnothrissa; assembly: GCF_057381915.1. NCBI lineage: Eukaryota > Metazoa > Chordata > Actinopteri > Cichliformes > Cichlidae > Diplotaxodon > Diplotaxodon limnothrissa. The sequence goes on along the minus strand of NC_140613.1, from coordinate 1,148,329 downwards.
AGCAATGTTGAAATGTATTGGGGGGGGGGGTTGTATACCATTTTTTTCTCTTATTTTCTTTGCTAAAGCCTTCAGGATCAATAAAGTTTTATTGAATTGAATTGAATTGAATTGAATTAAATGAACTTTGTATATTTTTACATAATCAAAATAAATTAACAAACAAACAAACAAACTTTTGAAACTGATACTTTATGCAGATGACTGAAAACAAGACCTACGTGTCAGTGTCTTCATTCATCTCCCTTCACTAATTCCCTGGTTTTAGGGCACAACACATGAACTAGTTTTTCAGCGTCACTCTGGGACAGGATATTTCTAATTTTGGAGATGTTGCACAAATGGAAGAAAGCAGTCTTACACATTTGTTTAATATGCACATTGATGGACATATCCTACTCAAGAACAACTCCAAGATTGCTCACAGTGTTACTGGAGGCCAGGGTAATTCATTCCAGAGTAATAATCTGGCTAGACAACATCTTTCCAAGAATTTCAGGGCCAGCTACAATAACCTCCACTAATATAAAATCTGTAAAAAAAAAAAAATGCACATCAAATGACACACATCAAAGATTCTTCGAAGCCCAAAAATGTGTGAAAACTGGTGATTTTATCATATGGATGAACAACTAAGAAACCATACCCCTGGAAAGATCTCAGAGAAAATCTGTAAAAGCAAACTCCATACCACACCAGTGACAAGAAATATACATGTATCAAAGCATCAAAACATCAGATCTCAACGATTTAAGATTAGTGTGAAGCAGCATTCTTGCGAAAAATTGGAAAAGTTTCATTGATTGATGATTTGATTATTCATTTTAACACTCACATGTGTGAAACTTTACTCTGGGAACACCTGTGAAAAAAGGTTTAAATGCATAAAAACAGTGAAGCATTCACATAAGATATCAAAGACACATTATTGCCAAAGCAATGAGCTAAACACCTACATGACACACAGGGGAGAGAAACCCTAACCCTGCAACACTGGTCAGAAAAGATTTAATGACATGAGACCCCTCCACATTGCTTATGATTTCTCTAGAAAAGAGTCCTGAACACATGAATCATAAGCGATTTTAAAGATTCGGAGATATATTTGTGTATACCAAATATAGTTTGACCATCACATTATTGCTCAATGATTTAAACCCAAAGTCCTACCAAAATGTGAGAACTCATGCAAATGGGAAACCTTACCTCTGCAACACTGGCGAGCAATGTTTTACACAGGTGGTGGAAATTATCCATCCATCCATCCATTTGCTTCCGCTTATCCTTTTCAGGGTCGCGGGGGGCGCTGGAGCCTATCCCAGCTGTCATAGGGGGAGAGGCGGGTTACAACCTGGACAGGTCGCCAGTCTGTCACAGGGCTAACACACAGTTAGGTAATTTGGATTAATCAATTAACCTATCCCCACAAACTGCATGTCTTTGGATGGTGGGAGGAAGCCGGAGTACCCGGAGGGAACCCACGCAAACACGGGGAGAACACGCAAACTCCACACAGAAAGACCCTGGCCTGATGGTGGAATTGAACTCATGACCTTCTGTGCGGCAACAGTGCTAACCACCGTGCCACCGTGCTGCGGTGGAAATTATTTCAGAAGTAAACATATAAGCAATAAATAGTAATTATTTATTTCTTATATGTTTATACAACCTTCAACTTCATCAAAGTCACAGATACGTTTAATAGGTATCCTTGATGTTAGTGACTTAGTTAAGAAAAATTAAAGTCATCGACTGAGTGAATATTTTATTTTCCTTAGAGCTAAGCAGTGCCCAAAGCAGTGAACAAAGGCTTCTAATCAACCCTTATGTCCCATGACAAAAAAGCAAAACAAGGAGGACGTCTGAAGGGCGATGGTTCTCAGGTGGAAATGGATGGGGTGCCCACTCTAGGTCAGCGAAGAGTTGCTGCCAAGAGTGCAGACGTTTAAGTATCCCCAGGTCTTGCTCCTGAGTGGCAGAAATGAGCTTACTTAACTTGGACATCAGGTGAGTGACCTCCTGTGATTAATTTATGTTATGTTTTATGTCCCACAAATTTCTTTTGAATTTATTTTAACAACAGACTTTGTGTGAAAGTAAACTGTTAGTCTTCAGTTTTAGTCTTTTTTTCCACAGCTCTGAACAGTGGAGCTGAAAGTTGTAATTTCAAGTTTTCCCCTGGACATCGGCAGCTTTTTCACTTGTTTTCAGTCTCGTCCTCGGGCCTGACCATTTTCAGAGAATTGCTCTTTGTTTGTTAGACCTCTTAAAGATGCCACACGACTCAGTGAAACACTAGAAAGGTTCTTAATTCAAGGGATGAACTCAAGATTTGTGTTTACACATAACAGACGTTCCTCCCTGTCCAGGATGTTACATCCTCATCATTGAAAGAGTGTCCACTGGCCTGTAGGTGTGAATAGACTGACGTGTGTGTGTGAGTGTTGTGTGTTTTATAGATCAAAGAAAATGTAATGGATATACACTTACATAGAAATGTATTGTTCTGCTTATTAGTTCAAACCTCTCACTAATAACTATTAGTATGGTGACACCTGGTGGGATTAACTGGATATGACAACTAATCGCCGATGAGTCTCTTACTACTTATAAGAATTCTCCAGATAAGACCAAAAATCATTACATAATCTTTGCATCTTGAGTCTAAAGTCAACCAGAACAAAAACACAAGGAAACGTGTTAGTTGCTCGTTATTGTTTCTTTACCCTAAATATGGTCCGACTCGAATAATGTTCATCATTTATGCACGAGTGAGGCCCCACAGTGACTCTGAAAAAAGATGAGTATGAAAACTGTGACGATTGTAGTTTTTATTTCTCACTGTTTCTATTACCTACATTCTTTAATTGTGAAGATGAGTTTTTGTGAAGAGTTTAAATAAGTGCATCACACGGCTCCTTATTCTGGTGATTTTGCTGAACCTCAGTGAATATCTAATATCACACATGAATATCTGGTCCTAAAACAGTCATAGTCAGTCATATTTTAACTTCCCTCACAGAAAGTGTTGACACTGAATCATAAACTGCAGATCTCCTTATAAATAGATGATTAATCCTTAATTCATCTTTCAGAGAGCAGGGAGATTTTTTATTAGAATTTTTAAAAACTGTGTTTTGGAGAAAAACATCTACTTTGACAAAATATTATGTCCTGTTTTACCTGAAACATGAAAACATTACAGCCATAATGATTTGAATATAGTTTACTGAAAGTGAAACTATATGTTCATGTATAGAAGTGTACCTTGTACTGTCCTCACTGCTATATTGTGAATAAAACATACTTGTGTACTTAATAATTAGATCTATAATAATCAATGACAATCTAACATTAGGTTAACACACTTGGTTGGAAATCACTCTCCACACTAAACCTGTGATCTCACACAAAAAACCCAAAATGGCTGAAAGTGTTCAAACATTAGGAACAAGCAGAGACGTCTGCTTTCAAATGCAAACATGCATCATGTCAGATTGTTTCTCCTGGACTTCTGCACCAAACTGTCCCTGCTGGATCTCCTCCCTCTGGAAGCTCCTCACTCCTCTTGAACAGGGTGGCGCAAGATGGCGTGTTGAGCAGTCGCACGAATTAGGAGCTCGTTGAACTTGTCCCAGAATTTACTTTGTGTTCGTTATTGTTTCCACTCGAAAGTAGTAAAATGACTGCCCCAAGTATAGTTAAACCTGCTAAATTCAAACTCGACCTCAAAAAACAAGAAACAACATCGCCATGTGATGGAAAGGAAGACCGCAGAGAAGGAACGGATCATGACTACGTAGCAATGGACGTAGCAGTGATGAGCAAAAGGGAACGGGGCAACGATTCGGTTCCATCTACACCTTGTAAGAAGCCTGCAGAAAAGAAAGCTAAGTCAGCAGAGATAAGTGAAAGTGACGAAGTCTCCAATGCTACTATATTGAAAGCGATTCTAAACCTTGAAAAAAGAGTGGACGAGCAGCTAGCTGACCTGAGTGTGCAATGCAAGCAAGCTAGTACGATGCTAGCCAGCCTAGCCAAAGCGGTTCAGTTCAACTCGGAGGAGGTGAAAGAATGTAAACAAAAGGTTAGAGAGTTGGAGAGACGAAACGAGCAGTTGACCAAAGATAACTACGATCTCAAGGAGAGAGTGAGAGAGCAAGAAAGGTACAAAATGAGGTGGTGCCTCCGGATTAAAGGATTAGAAGAGAAAAGAGATGAAGATGTCAGATCGCTGGTTATTGGAATTCTTGGCAAGATCGCACCTGATATGATATCAAAGCTTGAAGAATCTGTGGATGTGGTGCATAGAGTTGGGAAGAAGATTGAGAACAAGGTCCGACATATCATCATTCTGTTTGCTCTAAGACACGTGAAAGAGGAGATTTGGCGTCGCACCAAAGATTCGGCTGTCTGTAAGAACGGGGGTTTCCACTTCGCTGAGGTACTGCCGCGGGAGGACTGGGAAGAGAGGAGGCGGCTGTGGCCGCAAATTGAACAAGCCAGACGGGCTGGGAAACGGGCCTTTTTCCGGGGTCCTCATGGATACATCGAAGGACGGAGGATCGTTGACGTTGAATGAAAGACTTGATGTAAGACTGTATACAGTGGAATATTATTAATGGGACAAAAGAGTTCTACTTAAAGTTAAAGGTTATTAGTCACTGAGTTGGTGACAAGTGTTACAATTTAAACTCATATTTATATATTTTTCTTTTCTTTTTAAAAAAAAAGAAGTTATTTTCTTAGCATATTCTTATTATGGTTCACTCAAAAATTTCTTTTGGTTCATTAAACGTTCGGGGTTTGAAGGAAATTGTTAAGAGAAAGGCACTTTTTTTATTTTGCAAGGGGCAAAAATGTCACTGTCTGTTTTTACAAGAGACTCACTCTGTGAATGCCGATGCTACCTTTTGGGCTAATCAGTGGGGAGACAAGATTCTTTTCAGTCATGGATCTAACAGATCTGGAGGTGTGGCGATTTGTTTTAATAAGTTCCCAGGGGAGATTATAACATATAAAGCTGATAGTGAGGGTCATTGGTTAACTGCAGTCTTGAAGAGCGAAGGTATATTTCTAATTGTTACAAATCTTTATGGACATAATAATGAGGGTCAAAATAAAAGTCTATTGGAAAATCTAACAAATGTTATTTCAGAGTTTAAAGTTATGTACCCCACAGATTACATCCTAGTAGGAGGAGACTGGAACATGACACCAGATGAATGGATGGACAGATGGCCTCCTCGCTTAGGAAGGAGGCAACAGAATAACATTATTGAGAACTTTTCTAGTGATAATAATTTTACAGACATTTGGAGAAGTTTGAATCCTGGAGTTAAGAATTATTCTTGGTTTAAACCTAATGGAGAAAGCAGGTCAAGACTTGATTATTGGTTAGTGAGCGATGACATTTTGAGGTGTACTTCACAATCTAAAATCTCCAAAGCACCCCTTTCTGATCACTGTTTCATTGATCTTGTCTTAGAACCAACAAGAACGAAACGTAGTAGCAGAGGATATTGGAAATTTAATGCCAGCCTTTTAAATAAGGACAAGTTTTGTGATAAAATTAGACATATAATTATAGATATAAAAAATGATGACTCAGTAGTGGGTAATATACAGAAATGGGAATTTGTTAAATTCAAAATCAGAGAATTCACTATAAAATTCTGCAAAGAACTGAACAGGGAAAAACGGGAATATGAAAGTAATTTACTTCGTGAAATAACTCAGTGCTGTAGTAAAGAAAAACTAAACGTGCAAGAGAAGAATAAATTGATGGAGTTACAATCTAAATTGGACGATCTTTACCTAGAGAAAGCCCAGGGTGCCTTTATAAGATCAGAGCCAAATGGATTGAGGCAGGTGAAAAGAACTCTTCATATTTTAGTAAGCTGGAAAAGTGTAGACAGCAGAGAAATCTAATCTCAAGCTTGTTGATAAATGGGACTGAATGTAAAGATTTCAGAAAGATTGAAAAGGAAGTCTTCACTTTTTATTCCAAATTGTACTCCTGAGAATATTCAGCAGCTGATTCTGATAGTTTCTTTGATAAGATTCATAATCTCATCCCATGTATTGACAAGCCGTTCAAAGATCTGTGTGATTCAGAGTTTAAAATTGAGGAACTGGATTTGGTGGTCATGAAAATGGCATTAAACAAGTCCCCAGGGACAGATGGACTCACTACTAATTTTTATCAATTCTTCTGGAAGGACCTAAGAACTTTATTGTTTGATGCATTAAAGGAATCGATAGAGAAAAGAGAACTGATGCCGAGCATGAAACAAGGGTTGATAACCCTGATTCCTAAATCGGGCAAGGAAAAAAGAATTTTAGACAATTTAAGACCCATCACTGTACTAAACACTGACTATAAGATCCTGTCTGGAGCTGTAGCTGAGAGGCTAAAGAAAGGCATCTCAAACATTATCAGTGAAACACAATCAGGTTTTTTGAAAGGAAGACTAATTCATAACAATATTAGGCTGGTTTTGGACCTCCTTGAGTACAGTGAATTAATCCAAGAGAGAGGATACATCCTGTTCTTGGATTTTTACAAAGCTTTTGACTCAGTTGAACATACGTTCATATTAAAAACTCTGCAGTCTTTTGGTTTTGAAGAGGAATTTATAATGTTATAGAGATGCTATATAATGACATCAACAGCTCTGTTTTGCTAGAACATGGTACATGTTCAAGGTTTGAGGTTAATAGAGGGATACGGCAGGGATGTAGCAGCTCACCACTTCTGTTCATCATGGTTGCTGAGCTGTTGTCTATTTTGATTAAAAACAGTCACATTGAGGGGTTAACTGTGATGGGTGAACAGATAATAATCAGTCAGCTCGCAGATGATACCACCCTGTTTCTAAAAAATGAAGACCAGATTCCTTCAGCCTTACAGGCGATCAACCATTTCTCCAAAGCTTCTGGCCTACAGCTGAATATTAATAAATGCGAAATTCTAGCTCTGCATGAGTGTCCCCTGCAAGCAATAGATAATATACAGATTAAAAAAGAGGTGAAGTATCTGGGCATTGTAATTTGCAAGGATAAGACATCAACTGAAAATAAGAATATCTGTGCCAATATAGAAAAGTGTAAGTCTATTTTAAACAGGTGGCTGCAAAGGGACATAACTCTGTTTGGGAGAATTTTGCTAACCAACATGGACAGTCTGTCCAGACTCATCTATCCAGCCTTTTCTCTGCCCATATCTCCAAAACTAATTCAATCTATAAATAATCTTAATTTTAGGTTCATATGGAGGAACAAATGTCATTATATAAAGAAAAATGATATGATTAAGAATTATGAAGAGGGTGGGGCTAATGCCATTGACTTTGATGTTATGAATGGTGTACTAAAATTGAAATGGTTAAGATCTTTCATTAGGAACAAAAATTCCTTTTGGAACATTATTCCCAGTGTGATTTTTGGCAAAATGGGTGGAATAGACTTTTTGTTACGTTGTGACCTTGATTGCAGTTCGTTACCTGTTAAACTCTCAGCTTTCCATCAGCAGGTCCTTCTCTACTGGAAATTAATCTACAAACATAACTTTACTCCTCACAATACCCCTATATGGAACAACAGGTATATCCGTTTGTGTAGGAAATCTGTGTACGTGGATGAATGGAGATCTAAAGGGATTTGGGCTGTAGCTCATTTTATGGATGATAATGGGGTCTTATTAAAGCATGAGACGTTTTGTGAGAAATTTGATGTAAGATGTACTGTTAAGAGATATAAATCCCTGATGAAAGCCATCCCAGTCCCTTTGAGATCAATGATAAAAGAAGATATTGTGCACTCTAAAATTTCTCCTGGACTGAGGCAGCTCTGCATAGCTGGAGTTGAATTTGGTGACAGCAGGTTTACAAACAAAGTGATCAGGAATATTTTGATAAACGAAATTTTCCCTAATCCGGTTAAAAGAAATTATATCCTTAAAGAATTTGAGACCATGGAGGTTAAGGCGATAAGAAAAAAGTATATTTCACTTCCTCTTTCCCCTAAAGCAAAAGAGGTTCACTTTAAAATCATTAATGAGGTTTATCCAACCAATGAATTCTTAAGACGGAAATTTAATTTAGATGTGAACGCCTGCACATTTTGTGAAAATGATATTGAAAGTCTGGATCACTTGTTTTTCAACTGTGAATCAGTGCACTTCTGGACTGACATGTGGAGCTGGCTACAGTCCAGGAGAATTCAGTTACCACATTTGACGGTGACGGTAATAAAATTTGGAATACTTGCTGAGAATGCAGATTTTGACTTGATGATTAGGACGATTTTGTTAATGGGAAAATTTTTTATTCACAAATGCAGATACTTTAAAGCTAAACCATGTATAAACAGATGGCTGAATGACTTTAGACTCTGGGCTAAATCGCTGAAACTTGTGAATAACAAGAAAGCCCATAAACTTGTTGTTTTATTTAAAGAGTTTAACCTATGTTAAAAAAAAAACAAAAAACTCCCTATTTTATAATCACGACTGCCCTTTTTTTGCACGTTAGTTTTTGCCTTTGGTTCGAATCCTTCAATGACTGTTCTTTATTTTTGTGCTAACTCTTTTAACTTTGTGCTTATTGTTATTGTTTTTGGGGGGTTTTTTGTTCGTTTTGTTTGTTTGTTTGTTTTGCTATAATGCTCAACCGAGGATGTAACATAATCGGATTAATGATGGTGCCTTGTATGTTAAACTGTTGTTTGTAAATAAAGTTTAATTTAAAAAAAAAAAAAAAAAAAACTCCTCTTGAACAAAGATGGATGAAAATGTGACCTCTGACCTCAGTTAAGCCTCCGGGAGCAAGTTAGTCAAACTTCAGATACACAGTGACCTCTAGTGGCAGTTGAGTGACGACACAGCAGCTGCGGTTTCTGAAAGCAGGTTTAACAGGTTTGGACTCACTTTAAATGAACGAAACAGTTCAGACGTGCAGGAAAGCTTTTCTCCAACGTCTCTGCAACGGTTTTTAGAACAATAACTTCCACTGTCATAGCAAAGATCAAACTTTTGGTAGGTCTCTGGATGTCAGGTGCCGGAGATGAAAGTGAACTTTCATGTATTACACATTAGCTAACAAGCAAAAGGTCCACAGTCTGAGGAAAGGCATGAAACCTCAGACACATGGAACGACTGTGGGATCACTTCTCAATCAGGGAGCAGGTGAGAGCAGCTTCTCCACACCAACTCATAAAACCCACCATAAAGTACCACAATGTGTGCTGGCACAATGAATGATTATTACTGAAAATGATCTTTAAAGTCATCCATCATTTACAGCTGGAATGTAAAGTTGCATTTAGGAGAAGAATTGTATTTTATCTGAGGCTCTTTCCTCCTCTGCTGAAACACAGATCAAGCAGCAACACATTAAACTGATGGTTTGTGATGGGAGCAGCTGAACATTTGTTTCCGAGATAAAACTGTTTTAATTTTGAGCCCACTGAGGTGGATGTTCCACACACGGGCTACAAATTACCAGTGGGCAGGTGTAAACCTTGTGTTATTTAACACAGCCGTATCTCGTGATGAAAAATCTACACTGTCTCCTAACAAACTGCAGAGGTTTAACAGTGTGTGGCTCCCTCTAGTGGATGTTGTGGAGTATTCTGTTGTCTTTGCTCCAAAGGTTTTTGTACAGAGTTTTGCTGTTTCCTGTCACTGTGGGCCTCACAGCACAGTAGTACACAGCAGAGTCAGACAGCTGAAGCTTCTGGATCTTCAGAGGAGCTGACTTTTCTGCTTTGTTGATTTTAGCATCAAATCTGTCTTTTGGAAACTCCTGATCATTATCTTCTGTTCCTGTAGTGTCACGTCTTAAAACATACTTTGGAAAGTTGTTTATTTCTTGTTTGTACCAGAACAAATATGGAAATGCAGAAGTTGTTTCGTATTTGCAGTAAAGTGTAACTGTGTCTCCTTCAGCAGCAATGACATCTCCTTGTTCCTGGATCACTTTGTCTTCTCCTTTACACTCTGAGGAAGAACAGAACATGCAGAGGAAGAGATGGATCAATAAACATGATTAAAAACTCACCATTAATCAGACTCACACATTTATTTAAGCAGAGGAAACATGTTGATGTTTGTATCTCACCAAAGAAAAGAGCAGCAAGAATAATCCACAGCCAATGTTCCATCTGTACAACAAGGTTTAAATCAACAGGAGAAACTAGCTGATGTTCAACATTCAGTCTGAGAATTGTTCTCTTCACAGCAGCACTTATTATTGACACAATGGTTGAACACAGTGCAGAAGGAGAGCCCCGCCTACTGGATGATGTCGCCCTCTGTCTCCTCTTTGAGTCTGACTTCTCTCACTTCCTCTTCCTCCTGGTTCACAGACTGTTAGCAGCATTTGAATCACTGTGAGGAGGGAGGATGGAGCACTTTGCACTGTGTGCAAACACAACGAGCCAAATGTTCTCCATCACTGAGCTGCTTAATGCTTCTCATGCTTAAAGTGAGACTTGAAAAGCTTTGATCACGGTTTAAATGATTTGGATTTATGAAGCTGTATTTTTCTTTAACACAGAGCAAAGAAAGAACAGAGGAGCTGCAGTGAAACAATAAGTGAAAAGAACAAAAGTAAACCATAAAAGTTAAAGCAGTCGACTGTAGCAGCACCAGGACTCAGAGTTAATAAACCAGCTGCCACATGTGGCTGATTCTATCCTGGGGATAAAGTGAGATTTGGCAGGTGGGTTAACCATCAAATATGGACTGATTCTTATACAGCGCTTTTCTCAAAGCGCTGTATACAACACGCCTCATTCACACCCACTCATACAAGCACTTCTAAACTCAAGTGCAAACTAATAAACACTGACACTCCAATGGATGCATGGGAGGGCAATTTGGGGTTAGTATCTTGCCCAAGGATATCGAACTAGTAGCTGATCTGCTCTACCACGTGAGCCACAACCTCCCCTTATAAATAAGGGACAGACGCACAACACGCAACCAGCTGAGCTTAGTGTTTGTCACAGCTGGGGCTGCAGTCGTGTGGTGTAATGAGAAAAGGATCCACAATGCAGGCACTGGCTGGGGTGCGAGTGAGTGTTTATTTGTAATGAAAGTAAAGTACAAAAACAGGAAATAAGGAGCAGGGAGCAACTAAAGCCTAAACTGGGAACATTAATAAACAAAGCTGAAAACATGAAGCCATGCAGGGAAAGGAGAGCAGAGAGATGCGAGGACCAAACACACAGACGGAGCGACGACAAACAGAGGCAGACACACTATAAATACACACAAGGCAATGAGGGAGTGACACACAGGAGGGGAGCACAGCTGAACAAAGCAAAACAGGAAATGCACAGACTGTTTTACAAACATAATCTCAGAGACACGAACAGGACACCGGAGAGGACACAGGTAGGGACGACAGAAACACTAAAGACTCAAACCCTAAGAACTAATTCGAAACAGAAGAAACTAGAAAATAATAACAATAAACTCAAAACACTGAGACAGCAACCCAGGACCACAGTGTAAATATGCACTGTATGTGACGTTGCAGGTCACTAAACGGGACAGTTGGCAGCTCTACAGGTGGGGAACCCACATCAGGTGTAGCAGTGCAGCACGGACTAAAGAAAATATTAAAATAAATAGAATAACTGAGACTGTGAGCTTCAGCAGGTGTGTTTGCTTTGTGTACAGATGAGCTGCTGCTCTTTGTGCAGACGGGCTTTGAAGCAGCCTGGCGTCATCTGCAGGGGTTTAATGAGGCGAACCACAGAGGGGTTCATGCGTCATGTCAGAGCGCTCTGTCCACACATTCATCAACATGTGTCCTGCTGCCTTCAGGTGTCTGCAGGGCTTCAGTGTGACAGAAATGAGGTGCAAACTGAGTCGCTGTCTGTGTGTGTGGGTGTTACTGTGGGTTTGTAAGGACTCTGCTGCTTCGCTCCTTCAGGGCTCTGCTTTGCAGTGTCGGTGCTGCTGCTCCTGACTTTAAACCAGAGGCTGATGTTCATGCATTATACCAGAGGACGAGGTGAGAACATTGTTGCTGAGGCCACAAGAACTGATTATGTTAAAGACTTACTGTTGTTTTATCCTTCAAACATTTTTCAATTTCATTCAAACTACAAAGACTCTTATGTTTCCTCACAATCCAGAGCAGTTTAACAGTGTGTGGCTCCCTCTAGTGGATGTTGTGGAGTATTCTGTTGTCTTTGCTCCAAAGGTTTTTGTACAGAGTTTTGCTGTTTCCTGTCACTGTGGGCCTCACAGCACAGTAGTACACAGCAGAGTCAGACACTGCAGCAGAGGAGATCTGAAGATCCAGACGCTTTTTTCCAGACAGTTTTGTGGAGAATCTTGCAGCTGATTTCAGAAACTCTGACGGTCTTGAAATATTCATCCCTGATATGTGGATCAGGAACTCTGGAGGTTTTCCTGGATATTGTCGATACCAGAAGAAATAATCATTAATTATAATATCTCTGGATAATCTGTAGGACAGAGTGAGAGTGTTTCCTTCTACAGTGGACTCTTCATCCTTGACTGCAGTGAGTTGATCACAGCTGACACCTAAAGGAAGAGATAAATGTTGTTAAAGACGATGTTAAACTGTGAGCGCCTGTTCCAGTGATTTCTAGCAAACAGATCCTTTAAAGACATTTCTTCTTCCTGCTTTAACCGACCTGTTAGTGTGATCACAAACAAAGGAAACATGAGCCAGTAATGCAGTGACAGCATCTTCCACACACTATCTGTTCTGTATGCTTCACATATTGAATGTATCTGACAGTGGGAGTCCTTTTCTGCTCTGTGACAGTGTTGCTCCTCCTTCAGCCTCTTCCTCCTCTCATATCTCTGCATGTTACAAACACCAAAACCAAACCTCAACACATGTTACAGCTTTCAGCACAAACTCAGAAACCTCCAGTGTTTTTTTTCCTTTGTGTTTCATACTTTTGGATTTCGTCTTGTACTTAGTAAATAAAGACTGACTGGCACAGCTGGATTCATGCTTTCTGGCTGCTGTGGCATGAACCTGCCACTGGGCGTTGGGCTATTGTCAAGCATTGAGTGTTTTCTGTGTTCTGGAGTTATTAAGATTAAATCGTTGCAATTTGTTTTCACTTTAAAATACTGTGTGAATGTGTGTCTTACTCACTGAAGTGAACATTGATGATTGATGATCATGTTTATGATTCAGGAGTAAATATTCAGTCCGACCTGGAAATGTTTCCAGCGGAAATTCATGTTAACGGTTCTACTTCGCCGGAACTTCACTGTGACACCGGGCGGAAGTAAACAAAGAAAAAGCAGAAGTACCGTTAGCTTTCCTCCTGCTAGCAGCTAGCTGTTGGAGTAACATGTCTGCTGTTCAGCGTCTCAGAGAGTTTATCAGCGAGGAAGAGGAGGAGATGATGGAGTCTGAGGAAGACTCTGGTGATGAGGAGCCTCACAGAGCAGGTCTGAGCTTACAGCACAGCTGAAGGTAAATTCACATAAATGTCTATAATAACAGAAACGTTCCGCAGTGATCGCACAGTTCATCGGTAAGCTAACAGCGCACATTTCTGTGGACGCTGCTCTACAATCAGACTGAGCAGCTGCTCAACACACACATTTATTTAAAGGCACGGAGGGTGTGTGAGCCTCTGAAGGTTCCACGTGGTACTTATTTCGAATAAAAATAAGTACTTCTGTCAGCAGCGTGTCTGTGCGGAGGAGGAGGTTCTCCCTGAGCAGCAGCTCTGGAACCAGGAGAGGAGCTCCAGTGTGGAGCAGGAGGAACCAGAAGCTCCACAGATTAAAGAGGAACAGGAGGAACTGTGCAGCAGTCAGGAGGGAGAGCAGCTGGGACTGAAGGAGGAGACGGATACCTTTATGGAGTTTGAGTGCAGCACCAACGATGAACACACAGGTATCGCCCAGCATGCAGCAGCAGTGTGTGATTCTCTGCTGGTTTGAATGAACTCCGCATGAACAGATCAGAACAGCATGATCAGAGCGAGCAGATAGCCCTGATAGGGTCGTCTAAAGTGCACAGCAGCCCCACCTGCGCTTCAGACCTGCTGTTTTCAAAAGGTGGCCAATCACAGTGAAGTTGGATTAAAGGATAAAGGAGCTAAAACATCATGTTTCAGGATGAGCTGAGGGGCTGCAGCAGGTCCAGTGTGACGGCCTCCTCGCTCACTGTGAAACATTCAGAATCCTGGACGAGCGCTTTTGCCAGTGTCATTAAAACAAAGCTCACTTTGTAACTATAAATACATATATATTATTTATTAAAGTGTAGAATAGAGCAGGGCGATATGGCCAAAAATATTTATCACGATATATATTTGAAAATTTGCGATAACGATATAACCGACGATATAATTGATGCGAGACAAAATACAACTCCACAACATTACTAGTGCAAAAAGACAACCTTCCATTTATTTTCACTTAAACAAGAAGCTGGTTTTTATGTACATTAAAGCTTTATAAAAATGTAACAGTGCAAATGCAAATTCCTTGCTGAAAGTTTAACCAAAAGGCATTTCCAGTAGAAATGGGCTGACATATCCTGAGCATAACCATGTTTAATATCCACTGAAGTTAAAAAGAGGTGCTTTGCAACATTAAACTGCAGTGTGCAGTACGCATTTTTCGGACCATAAGGTGCACGGGATTATAAGGCACATTAAAGGAAACAAAGCAGTCAGATAAATCAAACTTTATTAAACTCATTCTTCTTGCTTCCTCCACTTCTGTACCATTGATTCATTAATGTTGAATTCTCTGGCAGCTGCTCTATTCCCATGTTGTTGCAGTATATGAATGACTGACCTCGTATTGTGGATGGATTATCTCAGTTGTTCTCCTGACTGAAGTTTGGTCCGTTTACAGCATCCTGCCATGAGATTGCATTTGTCTCTAACCATGAAGAACCTTCACGTTAACTTTTATAAGTGGAAAAGTGTTAGTGTTCGTCCTCCAGCTTCACTGTTTATGTTATGCTAACGTAGCTGTGTCGCTAGCGATCACGTAGCACATCATTATATAGCAGCTAGCCCAACTTCAGTAACCCTACAAACGTCACTGCTGTTTAGTTTCCTGTCTTCATTTATGTTGGAAGTGATAGCAGAGCTGTACGTTTGGTTTTTTTCAGAAATCTCTCAGTCAGAACATGCTATATCATGCTTAGGTAACTAGCGAAACTAGCGAGCTAACTTCCGCTAGCTTCCTGCTAACTTCTAACTCCGTTAAATGTAATAAATTTTGTTTTCATGGATGCCTGGAAGTTAAACTTCATAGTTACACCTGGTAAAGCAGCAATGCTGATCGTTTTATTAAAGATGAAAGAATTGAGAGAGTTTTTAACTCTCAGTGATGCTGCAGTGTTCGTTTGACCTGAAGCATACAGAGTTTAGGACCCAGATTACTCCCAGATTTAAGAGCATCTTAGTCCGACAAATACGACAATAACGACGGCCGCTTGCATGTTCTGGAAAAAAATGTGCTTTGTCGTGTATCTGACGGACAAACACCAAACCAGTTCCACATCACTGAAGTTGCACCATTTTTACAAACCAATTCTGGTTCATCTGTTTCACTCAACAATCGGCCATGTGCGTATGAAAACAAAGGCACTGCGCATGCGCGTTTTACTCATATTCTATCACGATATTTCATTTTCCTATCGTTGCCTAACATTATACCGGTATTACCGTGAACGGTATAATATGGCCCAGCCCTAGTGTAGAATATAAATGTTTTACATACTCATAGTTTTCTTTTATCGAGCTCAGTCCAGACCACACAGCCGTCATGTTGCCACCAACATCGATGACTTTCATGTGATTTCTTTGATTCTAAAGTGTTTGTAGCATTGAAGTGTGTGTCAGTGTGAGTTGTACACACGAGTCAGTGATGTGGTTTCTCTGACTTCGTTCTGATGTTTGATGTGACTCAGCGTCTTCAGTTCACTCTGTTTGTAGCAGACTGACAGCAGGTCTCAGGTCTCCAGGCTGGTTTCCAGTTAAAGTTAACATTCGACTTCTGTAACACAGTTGTGTCATGGACCCAGTCATGTGTTACATTTACTGCACGGAGAATCTCTCTCTTACACTGTGATAGTTCCATCTGAGGCATGAAGCACAGACGTGTAGCCCACATTAGCACCGTGAACTGTGACGACACAAAGACAGAGCACCGACTGACTGACTGTCGTTTCACTGTTACGCCGATGAATCTCAAATCTACTTTCCTTTTTAAAAAAAATCTACAGACTCTTTAAAAATTGCTGGACTGCCTTGATGACATGAAATCATAGTTGGCATTACATATTTTGAATGTAAACGGTCAAAATACTGAGATCGTACTATTTAGACCTTCTGACCCTCGTTCTTCTCTTAAGGTTGACCTTGGCGCTCTGGAAAAGTCCAGAACTCTCTTTGATGGCAGTTTTTCATTTGACAAACAAATAAATTCTGTTGTAAGAGCCAGCTCCTTCCAGCTCAGGGCCTTTGGAAAAATTATGAACATCATGTCATCAGCTGACTTTGAGAAAGTGATCCATGCATGCATTTCATCCAGGCTTGACGGCTGCAACAGTCTTTATTCTGGTATCAGCTCTGCTGTCTCATCTGCAGCTAGTTCAGGATGCTGCAGCTCGACTCCTCACAGGCACTCGTAAACACGACTGTTACGTCAAATTGTTGAATGTTGTCATTGTGTTTCTTAAATTTGTCTAAGTTCAAACTATAAGATCAAAGACATTCCTTTGTCTCTGACCACCTCTCCAGCCACTCGGTGCTGGGGGAGGTTTTATTGCAGATACATTCTATCTGAAAGATCTTTTTCTTGTGTTGTAAGCTTCCTGCTTTTATGATCCTTTTGGTGATCAGAAGGACACACACATAGTGCCTTGTCCTAGATCCATTTGGGGGTTTTAGGGTGGGAGGTGTGGGATTATAATAGTATTTTATGCCATGTTAGACCCCTAATTAAAGATTGTGAATTATTATGTAGTTTTAGTTTGCATTATTCTCCTGAATTAGAAGAAGCTGATAACTATTGCATTTGTTAGACTGATTTACATTACATTAGACTGCTGATTTATTGTGAATGAATGATGTTGTTTTATGATGCATTATACTGCTGAGTTATAAGAAATACTGTTCGCAGAAAGTCATCGCCTTATTTGTCTGATTAGAAGAGAACAGAACATGCTGGAGCTTCCCGCTCCATCTCAGCAAGAGCAGATAAAGAGGGAGCCAAGGTCGTAGCTTAGGCGCCGTGAGAGAAGGAATGTGAATGTTTAGGCTTTTATGATTAGGTGGGGGCTACTAGAGACTATAAGAGTTTGAGCAATGCTCCACCATTTTGAGATCTGAGGCTGTCTGCATACAGTGTCCATCTCCCACGCGTGTGATCATTAAAATCATTGTTTGACTGAACCCGACCGGACCAGTGTTGTTATTGTGGTTTTTCCTCCTGTCTCCATCCCCAATATTTGAATCCATAACAGAGGATCTTGTGTAAACTATTGTGTCAATAAATAGCTGCGAGGAGAGCTGCTCTTTGAAGGATTTGGGCTAGAGACAGGTGATGAGCATTATGCTCCACCGCCTGGTTCTGACCAAGGCTTCCCTCGTTAGCGAGTTAAAGACCAGTTGAAGATGTTCTGTTTTGATTTGTTCTTCATGAGGAATAAGTCTCTAAACTAGCGGGGCCTGTGGAAACACAGACTCAACAACGACCATATTTCCCAGTCTTGGCTCGTTTACACTGGCTTCCTGTAGTTGTAGAATTGATTTAAGATTTTATTGCTTGTTTTTAAATGGATTGGCCTCCTTGTCCCTCTCTGATCTTCTAACTGAAAATACTCCAAACAGAACTCTCAGGTCCGCTGATAAGTTGCTTCTGATTGTTCCTAGCAGCAGCCTGAACCTCAGAGGAGACGAGACTTTACGATTGCTGTGCCTAAACTTTGGAACAGTCTGCCTCTTCAGTTAGCGTCTCTCCAACACTCCACATTTTTAAACTCTGTCTGAAACACATCTTTACTCAGCAGCTTCTAACTGGGACTCTGTTTTGTTCTCTTTGTGTGTGTTCGCTTTAGTTTGTGCAGCACTTTGTTCAACCTGTGTTGTTTTTAAATGTGCTTATAAACTCATAATGCTGATAATGGTTTTAACTGTAAATATATAAGAGTGACCCTTTAACCCAACACCGAGAGCCTGCTGAATCACACACACTGGCTGAGTGTCAGAACTGGACTCTGCTCTGAGTTTTTGGATCTATTTTTTGCTTACATAAGTAACCTTTGTCTCCTCTCTCTTTGTTCCTCCAGACGTCCCACAGCAGCGTGTGCCCTCACTAACCAGGAGAGGAGCTCCAGTGTGGACCAGGAGGAATCAGAAGCTCCACAGATTAAAGAGGAACAGGAGGAACTGTGCAGCAGTCAGGAGGGAGAGCAGCTGGGACTGAAGGAGGAGACGGACACCTTCATGGTGACTGCTGCTGAGGAAGGAGAGCACAGTGAACCAGGAGGAGACGAGGAGCAGCTCCTCTGTCACAGCTCTGCTGAAGCTGAGAGTCAGCATCTGGAAGGAGGCAGGAGTGCAGACTCGGGAAAATTAGAAACAGAAGTGACAGCAGGAGGTTCCCCCCCATCAGAGAGTCGGTGTAACTCTGACACGGGTGAAAAGCCTGTAAACTGTGATGGTTGTGGGAAGGACAGAATCCACACAGGTGAATTTTGTCTCGCTCTCACCTGAGCGTCCACGTGAGAGCCCACACAGGCGAGAAGCCGGATTCATGTGAAACACGGAAAAAGGAGAAATCCATGTGAAAGGTGGACTGTTTCCATGGCAACTTTCTGTCTGTCCTAGCACAAGATGCTCGTACAGCAGAAACTCTCAAACTCAAGAACAGTTAAGTGATGGGAGCGCTATTCTGTGAAACGGAGTAAAGGCTTCATTTAAAGCAGTGAAACAGGAAAAGCTGCGCGTTCAGCAGTCACACGACTACAGTCTGATTTTATCTGTCTTTGCATCCTTTTTATTTCTTTTATGCTTCAAATTGTGTAATAAACCAAATCAGATGATATTTGTCTTTTGTGATATTATTCTGTTACTATATGTTACCTTATAGATGTAATCAAAATAGTTGAATTATGATATTGTTGTAGATCATATTATACCCTTTAAAATAGAGTGTGTGATCTGTATGTAGTTTAGTTCTCATTATACTTTTGAGTTAACAGAACATATTCACATATTAGTTCATTAGATAAAGGTGCATCCTTGATCTGCTGGGAATGTGTTACACTGTTTTCTTGACATGCTTAATTGTTGAATCATGAAGAGAAGGTTGTAAGCAGGAGACTCTGTGTCTAAAGACAGGGGAGATAGACAGACCACATTCCACACCCCCACCTTACAGAAAGCAGAGAAACAACTGCCGAGGTCATAACTCAGGCGCTGTAACAGAGAAAAAATGTGATGTTTTGGCTTTTACGACTAGCTGGGGGCCACTAGAGACTATAAAAAGCTGAGCAACCCGTCACCATTTTGAGACATGTGCCTGACCCTCTGGTAGCATCTCTCCCGTCCGGACGTTGTAATGCTCTGACTGTTGAATTGTATGGAAATAAATGATTGTTGATTGAGCATTTATACACCGAGTATTGTCCTTCCTTCAGCCCAAAGATTCAAAGAACTGCGTGTTTTCAACAACTTGGTGCCGTGTGACCCGGATCTTTGGTGTGCTGAGGTGTAGATTTGGCCTTTGGTGAGATCGTGGGGCAAAGTGAACAGAAGGCCGGCCTAAAACAGAAAGGTAAGCACAGCCTGTTGTATTATAAATACCAAATGTGCATATTGGGCTTTCCAAATTAATCTGTTCGCTGAGTCACATGTATTTTCACAGTAAATTTGTCGGTGTCTGGTTTTTGGCGCAAGATACTAACAACATAAGTTGAGGCTGAATTCCAGTGTGTTAAATAAACTGCTTCTACCGAGAAACTAATAAGATACTACGTTGAGCTAGTTGCAGCCACTTTACCTTCCACATTAAATTTTGTCTAATACTGGCTTCTGTAGCAATAATACGTTAGAATTTCTTCTGAAGACGCGGCCATTAGTTCAGTACATTGAAGTCGAGGTTTGGAGTTGTTTATGGTGTCTGTTACGTCCTGGCTCTTGCCGGCTATGAAATAGAAGTTGATTTAAGGAAAAGCAGATGCTGGCTTCACGGTGCGGTTGAACGCTGGCAACGCGAGAGCGAAACACGTCCGTAGGTTTGGTTTATGATATGGCCGTGTTCCGGTGGTGCGGCCGTGAAGTGCAGTAGTGGTTGGTGCTAGTTTTAGTACATTGAACAGAGGTTTGACGGTGGTTTGTGGCGTCAGTCGAGTTTTTTTTTTAAGGGCTGCGGTCATAAAACAAAGTAAAATTTTACTTGCCAAGAAGTACATAGAGCAAAACCTGGTTTATGATGTCGGGTATAACTTCGGGGATGCAAGCATCACTTTTATGATGCGACTTTGCCCCGTGGTGGCGGTCATAAGCGCAGAGAAAGGGGTATTTTGGTCTATGGTGCAGTGTGCTTTAAGAAGATCTAATAGTTGAGCTCAGAGGTTTCTGTGTAAAATTCCCGCTGAGGAAAAGTGTTGTGTGTGTGAGTGTGAAAGCGCGCTCTGGGTGAGAGTGTGTGTGTGAAGCTGCGAGGCGCGCTCTGGGTGCTGTCTTGTGGGTGAAGCGCGCACTGAGTGAGAGTGTGAGTGAGGCGCGCTCTGAGTGTGTTTTTGTGTGGAGTGTGAAGCGTGAACACAGTGACAGTGACGGTTGGTGTGTTTGATTAGGAGGACATTAGAGCAAATACACATTTTAGGATCAA
Source organism: Diplotaxodon limnothrissa (assembly GCF_057381915.1). NCBI lineage: Eukaryota > Metazoa > Chordata > Actinopteri > Cichliformes > Cichlidae > Diplotaxodon > Diplotaxodon limnothrissa. The sequence goes on along the minus strand of NC_140613.1, from coordinate 1,127,451 downwards.
AGGTTGATGCCTAGTGTACCTGTGGAACATTTTGCCCTAGGAGTGGCGACCCTCCTGTCCGTGGACGCGTGGCCAGGACCGGCGTTGTCCGGGTGCCGAGGTGGTGACTTGGGGAGGTGAGGGCCCCCGCATAGCCACGGAAATAACACTGGAACGGCCGTGTAATCACGGGTTCACATTTATTCCGGACTAGAACAAGACACATTTTGCGACCAAACGTTGAGTCTAGATTAGTAAAGAAATATAAAAAGGTTGAATTCCTCGTTTCAGTGGTTGAAATTGTTGTGTGCCTGTCCCCTGACGAGTGTGAAATTAGAATAAAGAGGGAATTTGGAGCCACATAGAGATAGACGGGCATAATTGGGTGTATTACTCTGTGGTGTAATAAAAATAAAAAGGAGAGATAGTAAGAGGTGTGCAGTGGAGAATTATGGAGGAGTACAGAGAGGAATGTGTTGGGAGACTGGCGTACAGTTTACGCTGTCAAGGTAGGCGTGTTGCCTGCTTATCGGTTTAAAAGTGATGAAAATGAAATTAAATAAATCTCTTAGTGTGTTAATACAGGAAGCTGCGGACCTGGACCAACTGCCCCCACAAGCACAGCGGCCGAAGCAAAATTATAGGTAATGGGAACCACACCCAGCACGAATCAGCAGCTGTGAAACAGACAGCAGCGAGGAGAGAATTAGAGGAGAAATTAAGAGAAGTTTTAACACATAAAATTGGGGCCAACGGACTTGTGGAGGTTGGGAAGGCGTCCGGAGCATCACAACAAAAAGGTGAAACAAAAACACACAAGCAGAGAAATCTGAGAGAAAGGCTCCTTTTACGGTAACGCCTAGTTTGAGAAAAGATAAAATTAACCTGCTTTTATACAAATGCACATACACGCAATGAAGAAACAGCTTACACTCATGAACACGTGAAGATTTTCCAGCAAGGTTAAAGAAAAATTAACATACTTAAATGATGAAGTCTATACATTACTGACAAAGAAACCCTCTGGGTTGCAGGACAACAATTTAACTAAAAAAAAAAAAGGAACACTGGTCTAACCAACCAGGCAAGACACAACAAATTTAGTGGTTAAAAGATTCAAATTGTGACATGTTTTCTGTTGATTGATTAATAAAAGTGATTACTGAATGAAAGAAAGTTCCTTTTTTGGGCTTTTAAACATGATCTTAAGAATTTTAACAGGTGCATGTTGTCCTGTCAACTTGGTGGGTTAGGAGTTGATTATATCGGGAGACAAAAAACAAAAAAAGGGGGAGAGAAGGCTGACATAGGGCCTGGCCCCATTGTCTCCCCTCTGAATAACACAGCCAACACAACAACATTTTCCTGTTCGTTTGTTTTTGTTTTTGTTTTTTGTTTGTTTTTGTTTTGTTTTGTTTTTGTTTTTTCTATACATATTTAATTACAGGCTGCTTTGCCGGCCCTGAAAGCCGAGGCTGACTGGACTCCTGCTCTCCCCCATACGTGACACTGACCAAATGCTGCAACAGCTGGACCCACAACAACGACCTGAGAATGTCAACAGACCTGCAGGAATGTGATCTCATGCAGCCGAGACGGAGAGCACTAAACCTAAGGCCCGTTTCACTACACGGGGGAAAAATTCCCAGACTGCGTCAGCTGACAGAGCTGTGACGAGACGCCCGCCAAGCCCGAATGAAAAGTAAGGCCGAGCGAAAGAATGCTGACCTTGATAACTTTGCATTCACACTGTGCAGGACAGTGATGGACCAACACGGATGATCGGGTGGCGAAAAAGGGCGTGACCGAGACAGGAGGAGTAACTGAGGACAGAAGGCACCTCAGAATGGACAAAAACACAGAAGAAGATGCAGGTTTCACCTGCGGTGAACATCGACACTGGAGAAAGGACTGCCCCAATTGGGGTCAGAACCAGGACGGACTGAATTTTGAGCAGCAGCAGCAGCAATGGTCGCAAACAAACTGAAAAAGGAGGGGGGCAGGACCCCAGGGCATGCTTCAGGCCGTGGTTTACCCAGAACACCAGAACAGGAAAGTGATGAACACACACACACACACACACACACACACACACGGGAATGTTGATTCACTGAGAAGTGATGCACACACACACACACACACACACACACACACACGGGAATGTTGATTCACTGAGAAGTGATGCACACATACACATGCACACGCTTGTGCAATGAAGAGTGATCCACACGCACACACACATACACACACACACACATACACGCTGATGCAATGAAGAATGCTTTGCTTATGCTGATATGCAAAATGCTGCACACAAACATCCCAATGCATAATTTTTATGAGGAGCCATTGATTTCCATTGATTACCATTGATTACTTAGAATGTGTTATATGTCACCTAGAAGGCATTTATGTAGAGTTAATAAGGTCTAAAAAAGTTTGGTTATGAAAACAATGTCTGTGCGTGATGTCTGTTTATGGCTCAAGGCCTTGACTGAATTCTTTGCTGTGCTTCACACAGCCCTGATGAGGAACAGTGGCACAGAGTGAAGATGATGAATTAATAGTGTAAGTTTTAGGTCGGAGTACGGCATTTTCTGTGATTGAGTTTTAATTCAAGGAGGAACAAAAGGTGTTACGGCACCTGAGCTTCTCATTCCCACACAATATCGTCCCGGCAGGAAGCAAAATGTTCCTGTGAATTTCTGGTTGATTGTTTGGTTTTGTTTAGCGCTAGCTTGATTTTATCAGTGAGCTTTGGCTTGTGTTCTTTCTCGTAAGCGAGAGAGGGATAGTTTTATGCTTGGACATGTCTGCAACGGGCCCTAGTTTGTGTTATTTTAGTAGTATTTTGTTGGTTATGTCTGTTTTCGTTTTTGTTACAGTGCACTGGAGAAAAAAACATCTGAGAGGTGTGATCCACCGGTGGTGATATGGTGATATGTTGATATTTTGTGAGTTCATGATTTAACAATCAGCTCTTTAAACCAGGCCTGAAAGATTGAAATTTAAAGCGCTATGAAATATTCTTACAAAAACAGTTGCAAAGTGTGCTTCTCCATGATTGTAATTGGCTTGGGAGAAATTCACTTATAGGGAACACTGAGAAGTTCTGAGTCTAAAAGGATTGCACCGAGTCAATCCGGCCCAAAAAAACAACAAGGAATTGTTTTCCTTTAAAATGATGACGTCATCTTGCTGGTGATGGAGGCTCGAATAGGTCGCGCGTGAGACTCCATTATCAGCAACATCTGGTATGAATGTGTGTGGAGGTATGCATGTGAATGGACTGTGATGGACTGACAACTAAAAGTTTTGACTGACTTGATACTGAGACAATGACTGCACCCACTTTAGGATTTGTTTTTTCAGGAGCAGGAGGATAAGAGAGACTGGAGGAGGAGACTCTAGCTTCACATAAGTATGAACTGCAGACTTAACACTGTGGTTGCTGATTTTGAGTTACTGATGTTTGCATCAAGAAAACTGTGCTATATTAGCTGTGTTTTGATTAAGGTATCATGTTATATTATTGGGAATGCCAAATGCTACAGTGGAGATAACTATTGATATCACTCATGACTGGAATATGTTATTATTAACCATAGCAGGCCACTGTAAAAAGTCAATTAAATTTTATAGAGGAAAATCGCCAAAATTGAACAATACCTATGAATGACTGGCCACATTCAGAATAGAGATATGCAATAATAAACATTGGTCCACGTGATTTAGGTTCTCACTTGAAATAGTAAGTTATTAAATGTAGAATATAATCGACAGGGACATTTGATAGGATGTGGTACTGCAAAAGAACAAGAGCAAAGTAAATAAAGAAAATATTGTGTTTAGTTTGGATAAATTCAAATTAAAATGTACCATTACACTCAGAGGATCAATATGGAATAAAACATATGCAAAATTTGTAGGAAGTACATGACTGATAACTGTTCTGTCCTGAGCGTTTGTTTCCAGAGCACCCACTTGACCACACCAACAGTTTCTCGCCACCGAGGAGGGGTACTTGCAAAAAGAATAAAATAAAAATCTGAGTTTAACAAAACAGTTTGAATGTAAATATCAAGCTTACCTTTCTTTTTCCATGAAATGTGCTTGTGGGCACGCCAGCCATTTTGAAAAGGTGGGCAAAACAATTGGCAAGGCCACACCCCCACACATGTGATATAATTTTAAAGGTACTGTTGCCCTCTCTAAGAAACATCAGGAATTAGAGGAGTGGCAAGTAGAGTATGCGAGCTACAAGCAAAAACTAAAATGTGTACTACAGTGTGCAAAAATGAAATACTGGGTCATCAGGGGGTCATGAGGGACATTTATAAAACTAAAAGTCCCACTAACCTTAAAGTGCACTTGAAAAGCCCACACAAGAAGGTTAACCTAGCTTACCTAGAAGACCTCATCAGGGGGAGCACACTCCCCCTCCTTGAAGAGCTCACCCACTCAACCCGCATCCCCAGAAAACAGCTAACCCCAGATAAGGCAGCGTGATGGATCCTGAGACAACAGGACTGGGACATCTAAATAAAGGTGTGAAACAATCGCCTTCAAAAGGTTATCAATTCACTTGAACCAAAATTAGGACCACTCGGTGCGGCAACAGTTAATAGTTATTAGTCTCAACACCCAAGGATAACCAGAAGAGCATGACTGATATGATGGAACTGGGATTTTGTTACACTTAATTTTTGCAAAACACAAATAAAACTAAATTGAAACTAAGGATTTTCAGAAAATAAAAACTACACTAAACTAGCAAAGAATTGGTAAAAACTAATTAAAACTGATATAAAATTGAAAATCTGAAGTCGAAGCTAAATAAAAATAAAAACTGATGAAAATTGCAAAACTATTACAACCCTGGTGCAGAGATTGGCAAATCTGACCAGGAAACGTTATAAAATGGATTGTCAGGATAGTCAGCGTTAAAGCCACTTTTGACAGTCCATACTAGGATGGCATTGGACATCTTCGGGGCGGAAGAGGGTTGGTGTGACCAAGGTGTGGTTTGGCTTGTTGTATGTACATTTCAAAATGTTACAGCTCTGGATGGACCAGTTACCAGGGCATGGAAGGATGACAGACTTTATTACATGAGGAGAAGGGACATTTTCGGGATCGAAGATCCTCAGGGATGACAAGGCTGGAGCAACGGTACTCGAGAGAAGAATTTCTGATACTTTCTGAGATATGATGTCACTAACCTTCTCTTTTAAGTGTCTAGCTCCAATGAATTGACACATGGGAGTGTGTCAAAAAGGGGGAGTTGAGTTTGAACATCAAACAATGGTGATATGAAAATTTCTATGAGTTTATTTTTGTGTTTAATAAATTAGCTATGGTAAAACTTAAGCTTATAATGTGTTAGACTTAGAAAGGGTTCACTAATTTTTGATTTCTTTTACACACACATAGATTATGATTAGAATAAGTCCTGAACATAATATTTTAAACCAAATTTGAATCATTAGAAGAACAATGGATAACAATATTAGATTATCAAGGCTAGGGAGAGAGGTGTTTTGGTTTTCTGTCTCTTGCAGAGAAAGGAACAGACACCAGACGGGGACCCGGAGATGTGAGGACCCTTCACAGCAGGGACAGATGTAGGGACTGCCGAGACAGCAACTGGGGTCAAGTGTCATGACGTTTGGGCTCCTGGAGAAGATGGATCCCACAAACACAGCAATAACCATGAAGGGGTTGGCGAAAACCAGGAACACCAGACCAACGAGGTTCGAGAGGCTCTTGGCAAAAAGGGGGACACGCCGGTGAACCCAAAACACACAGATCCTTGTTTGAAATCGGGGCAGAATAATCCCCAGAACTGTGCAATGACTAAAGGGTGGTCTAACCCCGGAGGTCGAAGAAAGAAGCTGAGAATCACCCAACTGGAAGACACTGGTAGCTGCAGCAATAAAAATAAAGGTTAAAAGCTCCTTAGACAGAGGTTCTAGTCTAAGTACATTTGAAAGCTATTAGGTGGCATCAAAGGGAGTGGAAAACTGGAGCACCAAAATAAAGCTGTGGGAAAATGGGGAGTGATGGGAGTGTCATCTGTAACTGCTGTTATGGTTGTAAAGCTAACTTTGCTTGCATCTGAACTGCGTGAACACAGAGGTCATCCCCCATATGGTCCACCCGTTAAAGGGGGACAGAGGGCCTCAGGATCAAGAAAACCTGGACCTTGCAACGCTGAAGTGCATGTTATTAGTGATCTCTTTAATGAGAGATCAAAAGAGGGTATTGTGATATTATTCTGTTACTATATGTTACCTTATAGATGTAATCAAAATAGTTGAATTATGATATTGTTGTAGATCACATTATACCCTTTAAAATAGAGTGTGTGATCTGTATGTAGTTTAGTTCTCATTATACTTTTGAGTTAACAGAACATATTCACATATTAGTTCATTAGATAAAGGTGCATCACTCTGTATCCTTGATCTGCTGGGAATGTGTTACACTGTTTTCTTGACATGCTTAATTGTTGAATCATGAAGAGAAGGTTGTAAGCAGGAGACTCTGTGTCTAAAGACAGGGGAGATAGATAGACCACATTCCACACCCCCACCTTACAGAAAGCAGAGAAACAACTGCCGAGGTCATAACTCAGGCGCTGTAACAGAGAAAAAATGTGATGTTTTGGCTTTTACGACTAGCTGGGGGCCACTAGAGACTATAAAAAGCTGAGCAACCCGTCACCATTTTGAGACATGTGCCTGACCCTCTGGTAGCATCTCTCCCGTCCGGACGTTGTAATGCTCTGACTGTTGAATTGTATGGAAATAAATGATTGTTGATTGAGCATTTATACACCGAGTATTGTCCCTCCTTCAGCCCAAAGATTCAAAGAACTGCGTGTTTTCAACACTTTTAATGTGACTAAACCTAAAACTACAGCTGCCTTCTAACTGAGCTGTTTCAGGACGTCCCAGGTGCTGTTAAGAGTTTTAACGTCCTGGTTTTATTTTGGATGCTTGCTTTACTTCGCACAAATTATTTCACAAAAACTTGTAATTAGATGGATGGAAGGTGGGGGAGAGGTCCTTATCTACACAGTGGTGGTAATTGTTCTGACCATTAGAGAAATCATCATGTAAATGAAACTGTGTAAAGCACCGGTATAAATAAACAAAAAGCATTCTGATATTGGAACAGCCAGCTCGTAGCACTCTCAAAGAGTAGATCCCTCCTGCCTGAGTGCTGATGCAGCAGAGGGGAAGTAGGTCACCCTCCCTCTCTCACCTCCAGCTGTTTTCCTCCCAGACTGAAAGAAACCAGTTCAGCAGCTGTCTCCAGTGATGCAGCCCAGATGTTTGTAGTGTATGTGTATATTAAACTGTTTCCTGCGTGGGTCTGGTGTCACTGCTTTGTTCATAATGGCCTCTCTTACAGTGAACATGAACGTGGATTTATATTCTCTTTACAGCTTCACTAAGGTCTTGAATATTTAAACCTTTATTTTGAAAATAAGTTAAAAAAACCTCTCCAGCTGTCTCGCCCTCTGACGTCATCATTGTTTCTTTTTTTTCTTTTTTTTTGCCTGTCCCGTTTGGCTCTTTTGCCCTCAGAATTGTCTAAAGGCAAAGAAAGATGCCCAACGGATTTACTTTACCAAACTGACCATCCCAGCCTTGCCGTAATGGTCCATTTGATTCACCTTTTATTGTTTATTTTATTTTCACTTACTGAATACGGGACAGACTTGACTGGAGGAAAGAAGGGGAGAAAGAAAGAGGGAAAGAGAAACAGCTGAGAAGAGGGACGGGGGAGAAGGGCAAAAAACAAAAACCAACAGAACGGGCAGAGAAAAAAATGCATATATCAATCACCTGGATCACCTGCTGAGAAAGAAAAAGGAAAACAAGCAGAAGAGAACAAGAGTAATAGAATAAACAACATCACAGTGATATATGGGAATATGACAGTAAATACTAAATGTTAAACATTATTGTGCAGCACATAAGATCAACAGAACACAGTGTGCTTTGAGGTAGGAGCCAAAAAGGGTGTAGTTTGTGGGTGTGATCACCCGTGTGTACACCTGTGAGCATGGACGCGCTTGTTTTTAGCAGTCATCATTGTTTCTTACTGGTCTGTTCTTTGTTTTTATCTCATCTTTCATTTTCTGCTCAGAGGTCGACGCAGTTAACGGTCTCCGGAGGGCAGCGCCGCGTCATATCCGGTGGAAGCACCGGCGAAATACTTGGACTGAACCAGAAGTGTGTTGTGCTGTGTGTGAGCCGAGTGTGTGAGCTGAGTGTGTGAGCTGTGGCAGTAACACGCTGTTTATGTATTTATGGCTCTGTTTGGTACATTTAAATAGGTTTTAGGAAGAAAGAAGGACGTTTATTCCAAGCGGAACAAAGTATTTGAACATCCTCCTCCTGCCGGAACTTCAGAGCGGGACATCCGGTGGAAGTAAACAATGAAAAGGCGGCAGTATGGTTGTTCCAGCGTGAACTTTTGGAGGCTTTGTGTTGTTGTGTGAGCTGAGTGTGTGAGCTGCGGCAGCAACGATGCCTTCAGTTCAGTATCTGAGAGAGTTCATCAACGAGCGACTAACTGCTGCTGCTGAACAAATATTCTTGGAGTTTGAAAAAACGATCGTCCAGTACGAGGAAGAGATCGACCGTCAGCGCAGACTGCTGGATATCACCTGGAAACCCCAAATCAAGCTGCACAGGACAGGTGAGTGTCCCTCTGAGGGAGGATCCTGATCACAGCTCTGCGGGACGTTTCTGATTGTGAGGACTTTTTGGAGATGTGAGCTAACAAAGAGCAAACAGAGGACAGGACTGCGCTGCGCTGCATGCAAACAGCAGCTGGTGGATTTGAGCTTTTCTCTGACCTGGATCACTCAATCAGTTCCTTTATGTTTGCTGTCAAAGTTGGAAAACATCAAAAGTCGAGCTTCAGAGCACATTATTTATTCCAGATGGAGTTTATACATATAAATATAACGTTTATATAAATGTATGTTTCCTGTTGCACTTGTGAAAGTTGCAAACAAATGTTGGAAACATGAAGTCGCTGTGCAATAATAAAATATCTAATGTGACTGATCTGCAGGCTGTTGCTCGTCCTCAGCGCTGTGATCTGCTGCTGTGCTGAGGACTGTTTGAAACCAGTTCCACTTTATCTTCATCTAAACACACCTGTTCTGTCTGTGTGTGAATCAGCAGCTGTTTGTGGTGCTGGAGGGGTTTGTGTAGCTGTACCAGGCCCTATCCTGGAGCCGGGCCTGGAGTGAGTGTCTGGGGGCCACAGCCCATAAAAAGCTGCGCGAGGGGCTTTAGGGGTTCAGTTCTTTGTGCCTCGAGCAGTTTCCTCTCTGACCAGTCTGGCCACAGAGGTGAGGAAAGCCACTTCTCTGGTGGACGAGCGATACCAGCAGGATGTAGTCGGGCTTGCCAAAACGCACAGCTCGTGTTATAAAACGAAGCTGCTGGAGACGGCTGCACTCTGGCCTGGATTTGCCTTCTGTGGCCCTCGTATCCCCTCTGTGGGTGTTTCCACAGGACAAAGTGAGGATTCAGAGGTGCTCCTGCAGGAGGACGGGTTGGACTCCACCCTGGGCCGTTTGCTGTCTGGGGTGCTCCCGCTCCCTCCCCCTTTCCTGTCTGCTCTGCTGCCCTAAATATTAAAGTGAATCCAGGCCTCGTACTGCTGTAACGTTTCATGCTGGAGAACGGTTTGACATCTCGTTCAGCTTCCACGGCTTCAGATGAATTTTCACTCATATTTACTTTTTGTGAATTCATCATTTTCTGCAGGGCGTCAGACACTCAGAGTAAAACATCGATTCATCATTTCTGCACAGATCACTGACCTTTGTTTCCATATTGAACCCAGAATCATTCAGGCTCCGTGATTAAAGGTTTGGAGTATGACAGTTGCATGTAGTGTAGCATCGTCTTCTCATACAGCAGTGACCTGTGTGTGATGCATGGAGGGTGTGGGAGCTTGCACAAGTGATGCAGGTTATCTGTCGTGGAATTTTCTGTTAATGAAATCTGCAACACCGTCAGCTGTGGTCAAGCTATTTTACTTACTGCATGCAGGAGAGCCAACACACATCAAATATCAAAGTTCACAGTCATGGGAGCTCTTATCCTTTTATACCCTCACACACAACTCTCAGTATCTTTCAGTTACAACAGGTTTTTGTCACACAGCCTGTTGCTGGGCAGAGAGCAACTCCCACTATCTTTTCCCAGGAAGCTCCTGGCACTGGTCTTCTTGGGGGGTTTGTCCTTGTACACTCGAACAGTTAGCAGATAACTTAGTGAAACATCGTTAAGCAAAGCTAAACAGTTTTCACCAGGTCACACTGACACATACATACAGTTCATCTAATCTAAATGTGGAAATGTGAAAACTAGAATTTTCCCATTACACTCTTTAACAGAAAAGTGCTTCATTTTATTCTAGTTTTTGCTCTTATACATACTTATGGCTGCAGTGAATATTTACTCAGTTTTCTCTTTTTCATCACATCAATTTTAATTTTCTGTCTCTCCAGACGTCCCACAGCAGCCTGTCTGTAAGGAGGAGGAGGAGGTTCTCCCTGAGCAGCAGCTCTGGAACCAGGAGAGGAGCTCCAGTGTGGACCAGGAGGAACCAGAACCTCCACAGATTAAAGAGGAACAGGAGGAACTGTGCAGCAGTCAGGAGGGAGAGCAGCTGGGACTGAAGGAGGAGATTCATAGCTTTACGGTGCCTTGTATGTATGAGGAAAGTGATGACAGTGAATCAGAACTCCTCGGGCAGCAGCTCCTCTCTCCCAGCTTTCCTGTGGCTGAGTCAGAGGATCATGAAGGAAGTAAATATAGAGATTTAGGAGTAACTGAGAATGCAGAGGTGAAGCCAAAGAAGAGAAATCACAGTGAAAATGCAGAGAACCCTACACTGCCAATGAGTCAGTGTAACACTGGCACAGGTAACAAGTATGTATCATGTGATGTTTGTGGAAAAGCCTTTAAGAAAGGGTACCAAATGAGGATCCATCAGAGAATCCACACAGGGGAGAAGCCGTATTCTTGCACCACGTGTGGGAAAGGTTTTACTCAAAGTGGTAGTTTGTTGAGCCACATGAGAACCCACACGGGGGAGAAGCCGTATCTGTGTAACACGTGTGGGAAACGTTTCAGTCAGAGCAGCAGGCTGTCCATCCACACCAGGATCCACACTGGTGAGAAGCCGTACCTTTGTAAAACCTGTGGGAAGGGATTTAGTGACCCGTCGTCGGTTAAGCAGCATAAGGTGGTCCACACAGGGGAGAAGCCGTATCTGTGTAACACGTGTGGGAAACGTTTCAGTCAGAATAGCAGTTTGTGGGCCCACATGAGAAGTCACACAGGGGAGAAACCATATTTCTGTAAAACGTGTGGGAAGAGTTTCAGTCAGAGCAGCAGGCTGTCCTCCCACACCAGGATCCACACTGGTGAGAAGCCGTATCCCTGCAAAATGTGTGGGAAAGATTTTCGCTCTCAGTATCATTTGACTGTACACATGAGAAACCACTCTGATAGTAAGCCTTACCCTTGTAACACGTGATGTTTCCAGTGTCCATTGGAGAGTCTGCGTCTTTGTAGCGTAACTTCACAGGATGAGATGGCTGCTTCCAGCTGCTGCTCATGTTTGCACTTCCTGGGTTTGTGTCTCCAGCTGAACTGAAACAGCAACCTCTCACTTGGCTAGCAGCTCTGTTACTCATCACACTATGAATCCTCTTATTTCACCGGTCAACAATTTGTGTCTAAAAAGGCAGTTTCTGAACTGCAGGCTGAACCGCTGCTTTGCTCATAAGTACTATAGTCAACTGGGTCTGGTTCTCTGTGTACCAGCAACTAGACGGATCACTGGCAGAAGCACCAGAGCTAAACAGGACTGCAGCCATAGATCACGTGTTTTACTGGGTATCAATCTGGCAGTGATATAAAAAGTCTGATCAGTGGAAATCAGTTCCTGGGTTCTGTTTTCTATAAAAGCTGTTTTGTAGGATTTCTTTGAGACTCTGGAAGAAAACATGTTCGATGACGTCTCTGCTTCAGTAGAATCAGAGGCAACAGTGTAAATATGAGAAAGATGCAGCTCTGATCTTCCGCCTGCATCGAGGTTTTCTTCTTTACCTCCATCACTCTGTTTGCACCTGAACGTTTAGTGGAAGATGTTTGGTTTGTGTCCTCAGTGATTTTTGGATTGAAGTCAGATGTTGAACTTTGTGTTTCAAGCATGCTTTGTTTTGTGTTCACATCTTTTTAAACGTTTCCGTCTTTAGAGCTGACACTAACAAACTGTACGAGCTGTTTGACGTGTCGATGTGAAAGGATCTTTATAAATAAAGTTTCCTTCCACAGCAGCTCTGTCTCTGTCTCTGATCTTTACTGCTTCATTTCTCTGTTGTCTTTGTCATCAGTCCAATGACACAAGAATCAGAGGTTTAACAGTGTGTGGCTCCCTCTAGTGGATGTTGTGGAGTATTCTGTTGTCTTTGCTCCAAAGGTTTTTGTACAGAGTTTTGCTGTTTCCTGTCACTGTGGGCTGCAGAGCACAGTAGTACACAGCAGAGTCTGACAGCTGAAGCTTCTGGATCTTCAGAGGAACTGATGTCTTGTTGAGTTCAGCATCAAATCTGTGTTTTGGGAACTCTTGAGCGTTTTCAGTTCCAGAAGCATCTCGCCGTAAAACATATTTCAGATAGTCGTTCACGTCCTGTTTGTACCAGAACAAATATGCGTATGTAGAAGTTGTTTCATATTTGCAGTAAAGTGTAACTGTGTCTCCTTCAGCAGCAATGACATCTCCTTGTTCCTGGATTACTTTGTCTTCTCCTTTACACTCTGAGGAAGAACAGAACATGCAGAGATGGATCAATAAACATGGTTAAAATGGTAAATGGCCTGTATTTGTATAGCACTTTACTAGTCCCTAAGGACCCCAAAGGCCTTTACATATCCACCCATTCCACTGGTGATGGCAGCTACATTGTAGCCACAGCCACCCTGGGGCGCACTGACAGAGGCGAGTCTGCCGGACACTGGTGCCACCGGGCCCTCTGACCACCACCAGTAGGCAACGGGTGAAGTGTCTTGCCCAAGGACACATCGACCGAGACTGTCCAAGCCGGGGCTCGAACCGGCAACCTTCCGATTACAAGGCGAACTCCCAACTCTTGAACCACGATCGCCCTCAAAAAGTCACCATTAATCAGACTCACACATTTATTTAAGCAGAGGAAACATGTTGATGTTTGTATCTCACCAAAGAAAAGAGCAGCAAGAATAATCCACAGCCAATGTTCCATCTGTACAACAAGGTTTAAATCAACAGGAGAAACTAGCTGATGTTCAACATTCAGTCTGAGAATTGTTCTCTTCACAGCAGCACTTATTATTGACACAATGGTTGAACACAGTGCAGAAGGAGAGCCCCGCCTACTGGATGATGTCGCCCTCTGTCTCCTCTTTGAGTCTCACTTCTCTCACTTCCTCTTCCTCCTGGTTCACAGACTGTTAGCAGCATTTGAATCACTGTGAGGAGGGAGGATGGAGCACTTTGCACTGTGTGCAAGGACAACGAGCCAAATGTTCTCCATCACTGAGCTGTAGGGATGGGTATCGAAACCCGGTTCTTGTTGAGAACCGGTTCCCACTGTTTCAATTCCTTGGAATCGTTTGCCATTTTTGCAAACGATTCCCTTATCGATTCCAGTCGCCCTGAATGACGTCACCACGTTGTGGAGCGTCATTTACCTGGCAGGAAACACGGCGCCTAAGCGGCTCAAACGCTCAAAAGTTTGGTTATACTTTACGAGAACGGATGACAACAGGACAACTTGCAATACTTGCAAAGTAGATATTTCATTTAAGGGAGGAAACACTACGAATATGCAAAAGCATTTGCTCACAAAACACGCGATGACCTTAAATGAATGTCGTGTTTTTAATTCACTCCGGACTCGTGAATCTCAACCCAGCAGCAGCGGTAACGTTTGCACGTCCTCTCCCGTTAATGCGGCAGGTAAATAATCAACTAACAGTGCATATATGATCTGCCTTATTACAAACCTGCCATTACTGTGCATTTAGTGACCATGATGAGAGAGACAGAGTCTGGCTCAGATGCTGCCAGTTCTTGCTGCAGTCTGCCGGTAGCGTCTCCTTTCAGGCCAGGATAGACGAATGTCACCGAGCAGTGACTCAGTTTGTGGTCAAAGGCTTGCACCCGTTTGCCACAGCAGATGATTTTCAGTAAGTGAATGTGTTTAATTGTACGCAGGGACATTACTAGATATTCTTGTGTAATTGCTACAGAATAATTTATGTTATACTTTGTTATTGCTACAGAAGAATATTTATTTTATTATTTTACATTTACAATTTTTTCCCCGGGGTCCCTGTGACGCCCCATTGAAGAGCCGTAGGCTGGATCTCTTAAGATCTCACTGCTGGGTTTGTAAGGCCATGTTATTCCTAAATTTCTATCTTGTTCAAAGAGAAGATATAAAACAAAGTTCTGAGCTATTCGACCTTAGTGTTCTCCTTTTTAAAAAGAATCGATAAAGAATCGAATCGTTAAACAGAATCGAAAATGGAATCGGAATCGTGAAAATCTTATCAATACCCATCCCTACTGAGCTGCTTAATGCTTCTCATGCTTAAAGTGAGATTCAGGGTCAGATATTTCTGCAGATTATTTGTGGTTTGTGTCTAACGATAACAATAACAGGAGGTTTAATAAGACACGATTACTCATCACTCATGTGTTTCAGTATAACAAACTGAGGAACTATATTTTAGCAAGAGTTTTCACTCAGGGGAGGCACGCATCCATGAAATAAAGCAACACACACACACACACTAGCTACATGCTTTATGGGATCAAAACAGAAAATTTACTTCCTTACGAAAAGAAATATAACATTTAAATCCAAAAATGAGTGTCTTGGAGGAAGTCTGTCATGCCATCCAGTTTACATCCCCCAGATCTGCTGAAATCAAACCTTTTCATTCATGATAATCTCGTATTTACACAAACAAAATTGTGCTGGAACTTCACCATGTTACACCAGACGACAGAGCAGAGAGTGTTATTGTGTGTGAGCTGAGTGTGTGAGCTGAGTGTGTGAGCTGCGGCAGCAACGATGCCTTCAGTTCAGTATCTGAGAGAGTTCATCAACGAGCGACTAACTGCTGCTGCTGAACAAATATTCTTGGAGTTTGAAAAAACGATCGTCCAGTACGAGGAAGAGATCGACCGTCAGCGCAGACTGCTGGATATCACCTGGAAACCCCAAATCAAGCTGCACAGGACAGGTGAGTGTGTAGCCGTAAGACTGGTGGACCTAAATCTTCACCACCACGTCTGTTCACATACAAGAGGAAGGGGAGTGAGCGGGTCAGCGCTCAGGGCACAGAAACTTAGCTGGCTTCAAACACCATTTATTTCCAGGATAAAAAAAAAAAAAAAAAAAACACAGCCAGAGTCAC
The DNA here is from genome assembly GCF_057381915.1 of Diplotaxodon limnothrissa. Lineage (NCBI taxonomy): Eukaryota > Metazoa > Chordata > Actinopteri > Cichliformes > Cichlidae > Diplotaxodon > Diplotaxodon limnothrissa. The sequence goes on along the minus strand of NC_140613.1, from coordinate 1,111,954 downwards.
AAATACAAGATAAAATTCCCCGTATACAATAAAAATAGTGTTGCAACCCGCTAAAAACCCTGCCGGCAGAAATAACTATACACTATTAAAACAAGGCTTAAAAAATATTTTCCACATGCTAAAATTACCTTCCCACAGTCCCATAATCCCACAGTCCAGCTACACATGGGCGAATGGTCCTTATCTGAAAAAGACAGGAGAGGAACTTCTCTTCCGGTATGGTAAAACTCGCCAGCAGCAGACCAGGGAGGAGGCTCCTATCGCAGACCTGTCTCCTCCTGACAGCGCGTCGCCGCACAGTCCCGCCCCACTCCACACCTGAACACGGCCTCCCTTGTCTCACCGTCAGATGCAGGCAGAGGGGCATCCCTGCCCTGTTGTGAATTGCGGCCATCGCCACCCACTGTTGCCGTTCCCGCCATTGGGACTGGATCGCCGAACGACTCGCGGCACCCCACAGTCAGGCAGCAGTTCCTTCCACACACACGTGCGGGCTTGCACGCGTTCCTTTTTCTCCTGCTCACCCTTCGTGCGTCGCTCCTTCTTCTTGTCTCTGCGCTCACTATCCCCTTTAACAGGTCAACCTGGCGGCTGATAGGCCACCTTGGGGAACGCCCCCACCTCACAGGTGCCTACAATTGTCTGTTTAGTCCACAGTGGATTAAAGGAACATGGTACAACATTAACACACATAATATAAATATGAGGATAAAACCATGCAGTATAAATATCAATAAACAAACATGCAATATAAATATCACAATAAAATCATGCAAATATAATCAACACTATGTACCAATACACAGATCGATAAAACATAAAAACACAAATTTCCACTGTGTGACAAGTGTCCCTCTGAGGGAGGGATGGGGCTCATGTAAAACTAGAGAATATTTTAGACACAGAGAATATTCACTGAAATATTAATAACCTGTTAGCAGAGACCGAACGAAATATGACGAAGTGTCAGGACCACATTAAGAAAAATATTATTGATCATTTAGAGGATGAAGTCTAAATGTGCCGGTTTCAGTTGTTGCTCCTGCTGCGGTTCTCTCTATAAAATGCCTAAGAAACTGGCCCTCTGGTTCCTGGGACCCTTTTCCATTCAAGACGTCCTGAATCCTGTAACGGTCCGGCTGGCCCTTCCTCGCAGCATGAAGGTACATAATGTCTTTCATGTCCCCATGGTTCCCGCCCTCCGGGCTCCCGCCACCCGCCCGGTCGACGAGTCAGTGAAACAAACTCATCAGCTGTCCTGTGACATAACATCCATCCTTTTTACTGGCTGTAACCATGACGACGACACATCTGTCCATGACCAGCTGTTTCATTTTCGACAAATCGGGCCTACTCTTCCTGTTGAGCAGACGCAGCTTCTGCAGCATCTCTTCAGCATCCTCGTGCTGATCGCCTCTCTGTGTTTATGAGCTGAAGACAAATCATTTCCTTCCTTTAACTAAAGCTGATTCTGAAGTACGAGCTCTCTGACTCAGAGGAAACAGGAAGTTCGCCTTCAAACAACAACTGCAATCTCCACATCTCAGCTTTTTCTCAAAATGATCAGTAACATATATTTTCCTTAATGTGGTCCTGGTACTCCATCGTAAATATGTCGAGTACTGATCTGAGACCAGTGTTAGTTGAAGAGACTGTAGTCATCACTGCGAGAGGAAGATGACAAACTAAAACTTAAAGAGTGTGTTCACGCTGTCCGTGTGATCTATTTGCAGAGGTGAGAAGTAATGAAGTACAAATACTTTGTTACTATAGAAATCTGTATTTTACTCAAGTATTTATTTTTCTGACAGCGTTTTACTTTCTTTTTACTTTGCTAACATGTTGTAACAGGTCATTTCAACTTCACTTAGATCATGATTTCATCCTGTCCGAAACCATAATTATGTTGGCTATTGATTCTGCCCCCGATGAATCACTACATATCTAGCTGGAGAGGCTCATGCATCACTGTGATCCTGGGAGCTGTATGGTCTGGAAAGTAGCCTTCATGAGGCGTGTTCAAGTGTGTGGATCCTCAGCACTGCAGACTGGTTTCTAGGATGTGCAGCATCACGTCACTGATGGGAAGCACTGCTAAATTAGGCATGTGTTGGCTATAACAGATACCTCAAAGTGGATCATAAGTGTACTTGGTAGTAGAGAATCTAAGGCCAGTGTTCACAAGGGTATTGGTGCCTGTCATGGGAGCAATCTAAAGACCCGCTGGTGGTCATGGTAAGGACTGAAGGGGGGTTTTCTTAGGGATCTCCTGAGGTAGCAGGTGGGAACTGAAGGGCTGTGGCTTGAAAGCTGAGGTGTGAGAATAGTTTGGAGAGACCTTTTGGTCTGTTTAAAGCAGTTCAGGAGAGCTGTCTGCATTCAGCCAGGAAGTTGATGTAGACTGGGGTGTGTCCGGTGGTGGAGGGAGTCTTTGAGAAACTCCTGAACATAAATGTCCACTGTGAAGGCAACAAAGCACAAAAGAGTCCTGGAAATTATGAATTATCAAGGTGGGAATATAGATGTCCAGATGTGTGTCCCAATCATCATATTACTAAAACGTCTCTAAAAATTGATATTTTTGGAAAAGCCTGTAAGAAAAAGTCTAGAATGAAGAAACATCACAGAGTCCACGTGGGTGAGAAGCCTTATCCATGTAAAACATGTGGGAACAGGTTCAAAGCTGTCATTTGACTCACCATAAGAGGGCACTCAAAGAATCCTCACATTTGAAAGGTCGCATATGGAGTCACACAGGCAAGAAGTTGTGTTCATGTGTTGTGTGGGTTAGGAAGGAGATTGCAACCATGGATACAGCTACTTAGACTGTTTTAGCTTGAATTTACATATGAAATGACATAAAGACAAATCAATGGGACGGAGTTCTGTCAAGGTCGCAGGCGAAAGAGACTGAGGAGGAGCTTCTTCCCGCAGCCGATACGGTCTCTCAATCACACCACCACACAGTACTGACCCACACATATGGTTCTTACACACACACTGGACTTTCTGGACATTGTTATCACTTAAATCACTTTAAGCATATTTGCACTGCACAAGACATAATGTGGACTGCACAACACTGGTCACTATATTCTTCATTTCCAGTTAATACTTGTACAGGTGCTGTTATTGTGTGTGTGTATATATATATTTATTTATTTATTTATATTTCTTCATACATTCTTATATAGTTCTATATTGTGTATTTTGTTGTACAGTTATTTTATTTTCAACTTTAATTTATATATTTATCTTTATCTTATTCTTCCCAGTTAAATTTACCCTTCATTCTAATTTGTGTTGTACAGTTATTTCATTTTTAACCTTAATTTTTTATATTTTATTCCTTCCTAGTTAAATTTACACTTTAATTTTTCATATTTATTTCCTATCTTATTCATAGCCTTTTCCTTTTTTTTTCTTTAGGTCACGAGCAGTTGTCTAAGCATTTCACTGCATATCGTACTATGTATGACTGTGTACGTGACAAATAAAATTTGAATTTGAATTTGAATTTGAATCCTGACACAGCTCGATGAACTGATCCTCCCTCTGTGATGTAGAGCAGGAACTCTGGTCTGGATCTCTGGTATTGTCGGTACCACTGGATATTGTTGATAAGACCATCATATGTACAGGTCAGGTTGATGTTTCCTCGCTCTGCAACAGCTTCTTCAGCACGTTCCTGCTTTATGCTGTTCATGGAGCCCAAAGCTGCAAATGAATGATTCATGTCAGTCAGTCTTTTTCTTCCTTTGTGAGCATAATGAGATGAAGAAATCTGCTAATAATAACTCTGATCAAATCTTGTCACAATGAGACTTTTCTGTGTTCTAACACTCACCTATGCAGTGAGAGAAAAGTACCAACAGGTAAAGGAACATGTTTCAGGTGCTGAAGTCACACAGCAGATGAACAAAGTTCAGCAGAATGAAAAGACTAAGCAGCCTCTCTGCTGCACAGCCTTCTCCTCAACATCAGGCTGGCTGAAACCATCTCATTGGCTGAGTTCAGCATCAGTGGGTGGAGCCAGAGAGAAACCTGGATTCAGGGTCACCTGGTCCAGGCCTAACTATATGCTTTAGCAAAATGGAAAGTTTGAAGCCTAATCTTGAAAGTAGAGATAGTGTCTGTCTCCTGATTATGAAACAGGAGACAGACACTTGGAACCAGTGCTCAGTCCACTCCTGTACGTCCTCTTCAGCTACGACTGTGTCCCCTTCCAGAGCAACACCTCCATCATTAAGTTCATTGGCGACACAGCCATCATGGGGCTGATCACTAGTAAAAAGGAGGCTGCTTACAGGGAAGAGGTGGCTCAGCTGCTGTCATGGTGCCTGGAAAATTATCTCTCCTTAAATGCTAAGACTAAGGAGCACTCACATCAGTGAGGATCTCACCTGGACCCATGACACACAGTAGATCATCAACAAGGCTCAACAACAACTCTTCTTCCTAAGGAAGCTGAGAAAATCTGGATTAACCTCTAAACTGCTCAGCAACTTTCACAAATGCACAGTGGAGAGTATCCTGACAAACTCCATCACAGTGTGGTACGGGAACAGCACCACTCAGGACAGGAAGGCTCTCCAGCGTGTAATCGACTCATCTATGGAGTACCCCTCCCACCACTGCAGGACATTTACAACACTCGGGTCCGGCAAAGGACTCACAACATCATCAAGGAAAGGCCCCACCCACAGCACACACTGTTCACACTCCTGCTATCTGGCAGTCGCTACAGGAGTGTGAAAGCAAGGAAGAACAATCTCAAAAAGAGTTTCTATCCATCAGGCTGCTGAATCACTGACTAATTGTCAAACTGTAACCACAGTGACTCTGATAAAACAGGAATTAGCAGAATCCATCTGATATGAAGCTGTGCTTTGAATACCACTTCCCTCCTCTTTGAAGAGTAGTCAGATATCTGTGTTCAGGTTTTTGTACAGCCTCTTCTACACTTTGTATCACTGTGTTTGTAGAGCACAGTAGTAGAGAGCTGTGTCTGCCAGGGTTAGGGCTGCTATGGTCAGATTAGTTGTTGTAGGTGATGTTTCTGATTTATAACGTTTATCAGGAATATATTCACCTGTCTGCTGTCTCCCTCCTTTCCAGAGTATAAACTGAGGAGCCTGAAGGTCAGAATGATGTCTGTACCAGTGAAGTAGAGGATAACTTGAAGTTGTCTCATAGCTACATGTGAGTTTGACAGATTCTCCTTCTGTTGCAGTGACTTTATCTCGTTGAGGAGTGATTGAGTCTCCAGCTGTTAGTCCTGGAAAAAGTAGAGAAAATGAAGCCATCAGACTAACATTGTCCATGAGGCTGAGAGGAGAAGACAGTGGAAATGAGGAAAAGTAGGACAGAAGTAAAAATCTAAAATCCTCCAGACCAATGATTCATTTCTAGCAGAGTTCAGAGCAGAGAAAGAAATGTTGCGTTCTGAAAAAGAGACAAAAGTTCACCTATGAAGTGAGATGAAAGCAAAAAGAGGTGCAGCAACATGTCTTTGGAGCCGCTGAAGACAGACAGACAGCACATGAACAACGTTCTTCCACTGCAGCAGATTCACCAGGTTGTGCTTTTATTTCCTCAAACTTTTTGCTCTCCAGACAGAAATCATCTCATTGGTTGAGCTGGACGTATGTGGGCGGGGCCTGTGGATGATTTTGAACCTCCAACATCGAAGTGAGTGAAACAGTAAAATATACAGTGATGTTAAGTATTAAACATTACTGACAGGCTGGATTCAGTAGGATTGATCACTCTTTCTGTTAGCAAATACATGAATAAACCCTTTTTCTATTTTACGCTGCTCGTGTACGCCGACACTAAGACAAAAACTGATTTCCATCCACGATTAGATGAGACATGAGTTGAATATCATTAGACAGTTTGCAAGATGAAATTCACAGTGTTTTATTCATGAACGATCTTTTTCGTCACTGTTTCATGTTTAGAATCTGTTCGGATGTATTTTTGTTATTAAGAAATCCAGAAAAAATATCCCAACTAAAACCTCAACGATAAGAACTTTTTTAAAGGCGGAACAACGAGTAAAATGTCCTGTTTTGGCGGAACTTCCCTTGTGCAACAGTAGACGGAAGTGAACTGCACAAATGCGGAAGTAGCATTAGCTTTGTTCCTATGTGACCGAGCCGAGTGTTGTTGTGTGAGCTGAGTGTGTGAGCTGAGTGTGTGAGCTGCGGCAGCAACGATGCCTTCAGTTCAGTATCTGAGAGAGTTCATCAACGAGCGACTAACTGCTGCTGCTGAACAAATATTCTTGGAGTTTGAAAAAACGATCGTCCAGTACGAGGAAGAGATCGACCGTCAGCGCAGACTGCTGGATATCACCTGGAAACCCCAAATCAAGCTGCACAGGACAGGTGAGTGTCCCTCTGAGGGAGGATCCTGATCACAGCTCTGCGGGACGTTTCTGATTGTGAGGACTTTTTGGAGATGTGAGCTAACAAAGAGCAAACAGAGGACAGGACTGCGCTGCGCTCCATGCAAACAGCAGCTGGTGGATTTGAGCTTTTCTCTGACCTGGATCACTCAATCAGTTCCTTTATGTTTGCTGTCAAAGTTGGAAAACATCAAAAGTCGAGCTTCAGAGCACATTATTTATTCCAGATGGAGTTTATACATATAAATATAACGTTTATATAAATGTATGTTTCCTGTTGCACTTGTGAAAGTTGCAAACAAATGTTGGAAACATGAAGTCGCTGTGCAATAATAAAATATCTAATGTGACTGATCTGCAGGCTGTTGCTCGTCCTCAGCGCTGTGATCTGCTGCTGTGCTGAGGACTGTTTGAAACCAGTTCCACTTTATCTTCATCTAAACACACCTGTTCTGTCTGTGTGTGAATCAGCAGCTGTTTGTGGTGCTGGAGGGGTTTGTGTAGCTGTACCAGGCCCTATCCTGGAGCCGGGCCTGGAGTGAGTGTCTGGGGGCCACAGCCCATAAAAAGCTGCGCGAGGGGCTTTAGGGGTTCAGTTCTTTGTGCCTCGAGCAGTTTCCTCTCTGACCAGTCTGGCCACAGAGGTGAGGAAAGCCACTTCTCTGGTGGACGAGCGATACCAGCAGGATGTAGTCGGGCTTGCCAAAACGCACAGCTCTCTAAAACGAAGCTGCTGGAGACGGCTGCACTCTGGCCTGGATTTGCCTTCTGTGGCCCTCGTATCCCCTCTGTGGGTGTTTCCACACAGGACTACTTTCCTGTGCCTCTGGGTCGGGGAACAGGTCCCGACTGTTGTTTGGATTTGTGCACTGCATACAGAGCACCCAACATGTTTCAGTCCTTTACTGTACCCTTTAAAACCCAACAGTTAATGCCTGACTGTGGTCACGCTGAATCCTGATTGGTTGACAAGCTGGCTGAAACAGAGATGGAAAAAGTATGAAAAAACAGAAGATCAACAAAAGGACGAGCTGTGTCTGCAGTGGACATTGTTCACTGCTTTGGACACTCGGTTTGACTTCAGCTCGTTGTATGTTAGAACCTCTCTTCTCTGCGCCTGGCTGATGAAAACAACAGAAGCACAGGAGCCACAGGCTGGGTGCACTTTGGACGCTGCCTCGATGATCTGTGCAGGTAGTCTGTAGCTCCTACGGTCTGCCACCAGGCTGCCAACGGAGAATCACAGCGAGCCCAGAACACAACTGTGGGACCATCACTGTGGCCGAGGTCACTAAAGCAGACACACGGTAAGGTTTGAACGAACATATCGACCATCAACGATCGGCTGAGCCTTTCGCGGGCCAACATACAGAGCCATACAGGGCTACTGGGCGGACCACTGTGTGTAGACTTCCCTTGAGTCGGTCTGGCATTCTTCTGTCACAAAGGACACCAGTGACCATTTTAACCAGACTGCATCTGTTCGTGTTCGGACATCGGAGGTGATGAGCCCAGAAAGAAGCTGCCTCTAACCGTGTTTATCTGTCTCACACACTCAACCAAACAACAAGTGCAAAATCAAAAAAAGTATGTTAAAAATTAAAACGTCTCTTCCAGCGAACATTAAAAAATCTCTGATGTAAAGTCTTTTGTGTGATTTGGCGCATTTCAAATAAATAACTAAATGATTGAATAATTGAAAGAGCATCTGTATTAAAACTGAAACAAAAGACGGTCAAATATAACCTCCAAACAAAATGTATAAATTCTAAATGGGTGAATCAGTCTGTTCATGATCGCTCCGCCCATCAAAAAGTCACCTGTGCGAGTATATCACCTATGATTGGTCATTGGACTGACAACTGTCCTGGAAATATTTTCACATATCCCCGAACCTGAATACACGGCCGGGTAGGATGGATGAGAGTCGCCCCTCAGGGGGATTACACGTCTCAGTTCTTTGTTTTGGACTGGGAGAAGGCAGCAAGCCCTCGGGTGTCCTGTGGGGAGTGTTTTGGGAGTCTGGGATGGACAGTTTGGTCCTTGTGTGAATGCAGGTAGAGCTTGGTTCACACTGTAGTCAGAAAGCAGACCCGCTGACTCTGCTCAGAACTTTTATGGACACAACTTCAGCTGCAGCCAGAAGGCAGAGCGTTTCTGTTTCTGTGGACTTGGGCTCATTAGACCAGTGTTTTTCAACCTTTTTTGAGTCGTGGCACATTTTCTAGATTAAAAATATCCCATGGCACACCACCAACCAGGCTTGTTCCAAAATGACACACTGTAGCCTGATGCAGTACATATAATGGCAAGTTAGTCCTCAGTGTTAAACCTGGTCCTGACTAGATGAACACAAAGATGATGTTCTGGCAGGAATTGAAGACCCAAATTTAACAAAGTTTTGATGAAGTTTACGATGTGCACAACATCATCCAGCACAGGAGCCAGGTCTGCTGGTAAAGTCTTGGCAGCCTCACGGTGCAGAAAACAGTGTGTAACAGTAACATCTGGGTGTTTGCTGCTCCGTCAGAGCAGCCACTCGTGCAGTTTTCCCACTTCAGTCCTCTTTGTTCAAATATTCGGATGTAACCTGAAAAATTTCCTCTCCTGTTGTTTTCCCTGATGGAGTCTCCATCCACAAAACAGACATTGGCCAAGAGTTGGGAATGTCCACTAATGTCCGTAGACTCATCAAGCTGCGCTGCAAACTTCCCACTGATGCGCATCTTCTCCCAAACCACACTTTCAATGTCTGCGGACGTGTCGTCGATACGTCTGAGGGCGGGACTTTCTTTAACCGCGTCAGGGCGAGCATCTCATTCACAATGGCATTGCAGCCAGGTAGTAGTAACGTCTCTGCATCTTCACCTTCGTGTTTTTTCTCATTAAAGTTACCCGTTTATCAGCGAGTTCACAAACAAAATAGTCTGTGTTCTTGTTTGAGGGATGTTTTGTACGGAGATGACGTCAAAGCCTGCTTGGGACCGCGGCACTGTTTGAGAGCTTCTCCCCAAACACACCAGAGTCGGTGCAGTCGGATCTCCACTGAAGCTAAATTCAAAGGAAGGATAACTTTCGCTGTATTGCCTCAAACTCACCGTTTTTGCTTTCTTTCGACCACCGCTCGTCTTCTGATTAGAATTTTATCCAGGGTCCAGTTCGGAGCCTGCAGTTCTTCTTTTCAAATATTTATCCATCTTTGTTGTACGTCTTGCAGCTGCCACGTAGCGTGCGCATCAGTAATCCTATTGGCTTAACTCAACAAGGTCATATTGCGCTACCCACTGACATGAAAGAGTAATTGCTCTACCAGTCACCTCATTGAAAGCACAGATGCCCAGAAATGATTTTATTATTTCCAGTAATTATTAAATGTTTTTTAAATAATTGCTCACAGCACACCTTTGTGCCGCGGCACAGTGGATGGGAAACACTGCATTAGACGGTGACTTTTAGCTTGCAGTGGGGTTGTTCACAGCTGAGTGGGAAGCAGCAGGAAAAAGATCTGAGCTCAGTCAACAAGGGGAGGAGAGACCCCCTCCAGGTCAGGGAGTTCAAGTTCCTGCCAAGCTGAGGTCTGTCAGTGTTTATCTTAACGCCTTGTGCACGAGTTAGGGAACGGAGCAGGAGAGTGACAGATCTGCAGCGATGCAGATGTTGTACTGTCTGCCTGTGGTGCTGAGTGTGAAAGCAGAACAGCAAAGAACAGCCGGTCAGTCGCTCCTGTGTCTGATAACGAGCTGGTCCGCCCGGTGGCAGGTCAAACAGTCACACACAAGCACGTTGTTTGCACGGAAGCACCTCATTCTAAAGGGAACCTCGGGGGGACGGGGAGCACCAAGAAAGCATTCTTAACAACAAACGTAATCGGACACCAAATCGTCCGACCCGGCTGAACATTTTACAGACGCTAAGGAAGCCAAAGTGGCTCAGAGTCGATTTCCTGTTGTCTGGTGTTGCAAACATGCAGCAACATGATGGAAACACGCGACATTTGTGTTGTTCAAGATGCTTTTGTTTGCTGAAGGAAAATATGTCAGCAGCTCATTTTCAGCTAGATTTTTGCGCCTCCGTCAGATCCTCTAACTTAGTGCAGTTTGGGGGAAATTGTTGAATAAATATTTGTTTGCCTTGAAAAGTTTTGTTTGTATATGAACTCATCAAAGTAGAATGCAGTCGGTGCTTCTGCAGTGGTAATCGGTGCCGCCTGAGGCGTCTGTCATGTTCACACTGCTGGCTCAGCTGAATTTCTCTGACAACTTTTTGTTTGTGTGTCTCCATTTGTGCCTTCAGACCTCCAACAGCAACATGTCTGTGAGGAGGAGGAGGTTCAGCAGAGGAGCCGAACACAGTCTCTACAGATTAAAGAGGAACAGGAGGAGCTGTGCATCAGTCAGGACGGGGAGCAGCGTGCACAGAAGGAGGAGACTGGTACCTTTATGGTGACTGTAACTTATGACGATCTCAGTGAACCTGACCTGGACAGCGACCAGCTCGGCTCTCGCAGCTCTCTTCTATATGAAAGCCGAGATCAGGAAGGAAGCGAGAGTTTCGATTCTACTTCAACTGCCACTAGAAACATAAGTCAGAGTAGCAACGCAGAAATCTTTCCCACATCAGAGAGTCAGTGTAACACCGACATAGTCCCCAAATCTCTAAAATGCAATGTTTGTGGAAAGGTCTTTAAGCCTTTTAGTGACCCGTTAGCATTTAAGAGACACATGGCAGTCCACTCGGGCGAAAAGCCGTACTCCTGCAAAACGTGTGGGAAAAGTTTCACTAAAAATAGTACTTTACTGGGCCACATGAGAGTTCACACAGGGGAGAAGCTGTATTCTTGTGAAACGTGTGGGAACAGTTTTACTCGAAAAGGTAATCTGCTGGTGCACATGAGAATCCACTCGGGCGAGAAGCCGTACGTTTGTAACGCCTGCGGCGAGCGCTTTTGTTACTTGTCGGCGCTTAAAAAGCACAAGACGGTGCGCACGGGCGAGAAGCTGTATTCCTGCAAAACGTGTGGGAAAGGTTTTACGGAGCGCGGCAGTTTGTTGGTCCACATGAAAATCCACTCGGGCGAGAGACCGTATACTTGTAAAACCTGCGGGAAAAGTTTCACTACAAATAGTACTTTACTGGGCCACATGAGAGTTCACACAGGGGGGAACCTGTATTCTTGTGAAACGTGTGGGAACAGTTTTACTCGAAAAGGTAATCTGCTGGTGCACATGAGAATCCACTCGGGCGAGAAGCCGTACGTTTGTAACGCCTGCGGCGAACGCTTTTGTTACTTGTCGGCACTTAAAAAGCACAAGGTGGTGCACACGGACGAGAAGCCGTATTCCTGCAAAACGTGTGGGAAAGGTTTTACGGAGCGCGGCAGTTTGTTGGTCCACATGAGAATCCACTCGGGCAAGAGACCGTATACTTGTAAAACCTGCGGGAAAAGTTTCACTACAAAATGTACTCTGTTGGTGCACATGAGAATTCACACCGGCGAGAAGCCGTACTCGTGTAAAATCTGCGGGATGAGTTTCAGTAAAAATGGTGGTTTGTTGGTGCACATGAAAACTCACACAGCTCAGACGCTGAAGTCGGACATTTCTGTGGGAAAAGACTCTCTGTGAGGTTGTTGTTGTTGTTCACCTGGTGGCCAGTTAAAAAGGCAGGGCCATGTGTGTGTGCATGCATGCATGTGTGCTTGTAGGAAGGGATTATAGTCAAAGCAGCCAGTGTGAGAAACAGGAGATGCAAAAGAAGCGTGAGAACATTACCTGGAAAACAGCTGGGAATTTAAGAAGAGTAAGATGAAGAGTAAGCAACAGGCAAACCCCCTTGTGTCACACACACACACACACACACACACACACACACACACACACACACACACACACACACACAGTCCTATACAAAACATGCTGGGTCAAACTCAACTGGTGCTTCCGTACTGACTCATTTATTATTTGTATCACAGTCTGGGAACCTCTTGGAAAGTTCTCTTTAAGTTATCAGGCACAGAACTTCATTTAATTCCTGTAATTTTGAGAAATAAATTATTCTGAATGAACCAAACAACATTATGGGTTAACTAATTCACAAATAACTCCCACTTTCTAGCAGCACTATACCCTCTCCTTCTACACTTGGACTGTCTTAATGGAGACTTTGCTGGTTTTGCAAAGTCTCAAATACTGATTATATGTTTATATGAAGTCTGACACAAGTTCTCTACAGTATACATTTGTTTTTATGCTCAAAGTGATGGCTGGAGCTACTTTTTGTTTTTCAGCTTGTTTAATGGTCCTCTTCATTCTAAAGAAGCCGATATCATTTCTTCAAATTTGGCATCAACTGTTAAGATGAACTGATTCAACTCAACTGAAAACATCTTTGTGAATATAACTGAAGAATTCCAAACTTCTCAAAAATGTCTTATTTATGTCACTGATGCAAACTGCAGTTTGACTAGTTGGCAAGAAAAACCAAAGGATGTCAATTCTAGCTGTTTGTGTGACGGTAAATAAAGTGGATGGGAAGAAACCGCTTCTGCATTCTCACATTACACTCGAAAGAGGAAGTAATCCCTTGTTTACTGCAGGTTTGCTGGCAGAAAACACAGAGAGGATGACTCGACTGTGTTAATGTGTTCCAGGGCTCCAAGCGTACAGTTAAACACTCACAAGTGTAAAACGGGAGCGCTGTAACTCGAAGTATGAACTCGGTCTCTCTCGTGAGCCTGTCATCTATTATCTTTCACACAATATACAAATATGGTAAAAAAATATTGCTGAATGCAGACGTGCATATTCCTTCTTATTATATCTGTGGGAAACATCCAGGATGTTGAATATGGATGAATCCATGCAGCACCAAAAAAAAAAAAAAAAAAGATTGGACTGGTCCGTCAGTTTGAGCTACCTGGTTCTGCCTCGTCTTCTCTGGTCATGCTGGGATTCCCTGTGCATCCACGTGGTGGCCAAACCATGAAAACGTATCACCATAAACAGTGGATTTTACTGCAGTATTATGAATATACAAACAAACGATAGCGTATAAAATAACATTTCAACGTCCGATATATTTCGTCATATTGCACAGCCCTAACTATGATGCAGGCTCTGCCATCTTGTTTTTGCACATGGTTAAATGGAGTAACAGCAGGTGAATGATGTCAGGACAGCGTAAGATTGAAGTTGGCGTGTGTTCCCCACTTTAATCTACAAAACCCAGACTCACAGCTGAAGATCTGTTTTTGATACTTTACATTTCGGGGCAAGTCGTGCTGCCTGCGCAGCCACGAAGGGCTCGTTATTGCCCAGCTGCTCTCTCTGAAACAAGCACGCTGCATGGGTTAGATCACAGATTACAGCAGACCCCAGCCAAATGTAACATGACTGTTAGCATCACTTGTTTCATATACTGATAGTTCAGATTGTATTTATTAGAGAAACAGCCGCGGTGCTGTCAGCGCGCCTGCACAGACACTACGTACTGTAAATATTTCAAACCACAGACGAAGTCTCCACGTTTCGTTTTGTCTGCTCAGCAGTAGCTGTGTCTCACACACGTGTGCTACACTCTTCATGTTTGCGTTTGTTGTGAGTCGCTGTGCGTCAGTGGACACGACTGTATTTATTCATTAGTTTGCTATAAAGGCTGTCCCTGACCCTGCCTGCTTTCTGCACAGATGTAATTTATATAATATCCGTACGATAAAGCTGTAAGTGTTTCCTGCTTGTGTGTTTCTGTGGTGTCCTCACTGCTACATTAATGTCTAATCGTGCAAATCTAAAAACCGGACAGGTGGAGAAGCAGCGCGTCAGCTGGTTTCCTTGCTGACCGCAGGCACACAGACGTGAGGTCTTCCATCAGTCCGTGTCACGTTCTCATGTTTGACTGAAGTCTGTGTTATTGTCTCGGTTATTTGTGGATTGAGCGCCAAAGCTGAGGAGCCCTCTCGAGCTCCCTGGCTTCTGTTTGAAGGACGTCTTGTGTTCACACTACATCTTCAGAGGTGACACTAACGAGATGAAGACCGTGTTCAACACGCTGTTGTAAAAAGCTCTTCAGAAATAAACATTGTTTTGGCCTAAAGTGTTGATAACTCGAGTAACCATCAGGATGTGGAGCTGAAGACACAACAGACCTCACAGTGCAGCAGGTTTGTGTGCTGCCTGTTAAGGCTCCTACAGGCTTCTCAGGCTTTGTCCTGCTGCATTAAATGTTTGTAGACTTGTGATCTGCATCCTCAGAGGTAAACTCAAAGTACAGGCATGAAAAATGTTTTTGTGCAATGATTTGAAGCAGCTCTGCTCTTCTGGCTGCTGCTGTCTCGGGTGGACTCGTCACAGCTGTGCCAGACGAGTGAAGAGAAACTAGACTCTACCTGACAGACCAGAGAGGTTTAACAGTGTGTGGCTCCCTCTAGTGGATGTTGTGGAGTATTCTGTTGTCTTTGCTCCAAAGGTTTTTGTACAGAGTTTTGCTGTTTCCTGTCACTGTGGGCTGCAGAGCACAGTAGTACACAGCAGAGTCAGACAGCTGAAGCTTCTGGATCTTCAGAGGAGCTGACTTTTCTGTTTTCTTGGCCTCAGCATCAAATCTGTCTTTTGGAAACTCCTGATCATTATCTTCTGTTCCTGAAGTGCCACGCAGTAAAACATACTTTGGAAAGTTGTTTATTTCTTGTTTGTACCAGAACAAATATGGATATGGATCAGATGTTTCATATCTACATCCAAGTGTAACTGTGTCTCCTTCAGCAGCAATGACATCTCCTTGTTCCTGGATCACTTTGTCTTCTCCTTTACACTCTGAGGAAGAACAGAACATGCAGAGGAAGAGATGGATCAATAAACATGATTAAAAACTCACCATTAATCAGACTCACACATTTATTTAAGCAGAGGAAACATGTTGATGTTTGTATCTCACCAAAGAAAAGAGCAGCAAGAATAATCCACAGCCAATGTTCCATCTGTACAACAAGGTTTAAATCAACAGGAGAAACTAGCTGATGTTCAACATTCAGTCTGAGAATTGTTCTCTTCACAGCAGCACTTATTATTGACACAATGGTTGAACACAGTGCAGAAGGAGAGCCCCGCCTACTGGATGATGTCGCCCTCTGTCTCCTCTTTGAGTCTCACTTCTCTCACTTCCTCTTCCTCCTGGTTCACAGACTGTTAGCAGCAGTTGAATCACTGTGAGGAGGGAGGATGGAGCACTTTGCACTGTGTGCAAGGACAACGAGCCAAATGTTCTCCATCACTGAGCTGCTTAATGCTTCTCATGCTTAAAGTGAGATTCAGGGTCAGATATTTCTGCAGATTATTTGTGGTTTGAGTCTTAACAATAACAGGAGGTTTAATAAGACACGATTACTCATGACTCATGTGTTTCAGTATAACAAACTGAGGAACTATATTTAAGCAGGAGTTTTCACTCAGGGGAGGCACGCAGCCATGAAATAAAGCAACACACACACACATTAGCTACATGCTTTATGGGATCAAAACAGAAAATTTACTTCCTTACGAAAAGAAATATAACATTTAAATCCAAAAATGAGTGTCTTGGAGGAAGTCTGTCATGCCATCCAGTTTACGTCCCCCAGATCTGCTGAAATCAAACCTTTTCATTCATGATATTTATGATAATCTCGTATTTACACAAACAAAATTGTGCTTCCTCTGCTGGAACTTCACCGTGTTACACCAGACGACAGAGCAGAGTGTGTTGTGGTGTGTAAGCTGTGGCAGCAACGATGCCTTCAGTTCAGTATCTGAGAGAGTTTATCAACGAGCGACTAACTGCTGCTGCTGAACAAATATTCTTGGAGTTTGAAAAAACGATCGTCCAGTACGAGGAAGAGATCGACCGTCAGCGCAGACTGCTGGATATCACCTGGAAACCCCAAATCAAGCTGCACAGGACAGGTGAGTGTCCCTCTGAGGGGGGGATGGGGCTCATGTAAAACTAGAGAATATTTTAGACACAGAGAATATTCACTGAAATATTAATAACCTGTTAGCAGAGACTGAACGAAATATGACGAAGTGTCAGGACCACATTAAGAAAAATATTATTGATCATTTAGAGGATGAAGTCTAAATGTGCCGGTTTCAGTTGTTGCTCCTGCTGCGGTTCTCTCTATAAAATGCCTAAGAAACTGGCCCTCTGGTTCCTGGGACCCTTTTCCATTCAAGACGTCCTGAATCCTGTAACGGTCCGGCTGGCCCTTCCTCGCAGCATGAAGGTACATAATGTCTTTCATGTCCCCATGGTGCCCGCCCGGTCGACGAGTCAGTGAAACAAACTCATCAGCTGTCCTGTGATATAACATCCATCCTCTTTACTGTACAAGGCTGTAACCATGACAACGACACATCTGTCCACGACCAGCTGTTTCATTTTCGACAAATCGGGCCTACTCTTCCTGTTGAGCAGACGCAGCTTCTGCAGCATCTCTTCAGCATCCTCGTGCTGATCGCCTCTCTGTGTTTATGAGCTGAAGACAAATCATTTCCTTCCTTTAACTAAAGCTGATTCTGAAGTACGAGCTCTCTGACTCAGAGGAAACAGGAAGTTCGCCTTCAAACAACAACTGCAATCTCCACATCTCAGCTTTTTCTCAAAATGATCGGTAACATATATTTTCCTTAATGTGGTCCTGGTACTCCATCGTAAATATGTCGAGTACTGATCTGAGACCAGTGTTAGTTGAAGAGACTGTAGTCATCACTGCGAGAGGAAGATGACAAACTAAAACTTAAAGAGTGTGTTCACGCTGTCCGTGTGATCTATTTGCAGAGGTGAGAAGTAATGAAGTACAAATACTTTGTTACTGTAGAAATCTGTATTTTACTCAAGTATTTATTTTTCTGACAGCGTTTTACTTTCTTTTTACTTTGCTAACATGTTGTAACAGGTCATTTCAACTTCACTTAGATCATGATTTCCTCCTGTCCGAAACCATAATTATGTTGGCTATTGATTCTGCCCCCGATGAATCACTACATATCTAGCTGGAGAGGCTCATGCATCACTGTGATCCTGGGAGCTGTATGGTCTGGAAAGTAGCCTTCATGAGGCGTGTTCAAGTGTGTGGATCCTCAGCACTGCAGACTGGTTTCTAGGATGTGCAGCATCACGTCACTGATGGGAAGCACTGCTAAATTAGGCATGTGTTGGCTATAACAGATACCTCAAAGTGGATCATAAGTGTACTTGGTAGTAGAGAATCTAAGGCCAGTGTTCACAAGGGTATTGGTGCCTGTCATGGGAGCAATCTAAAGACCCGCTGGTGTGTCCGGTGGTGGAGGGAGTCTTTGAGAAACTCCTGAACATAAATGTCCACTGTGAAGGCAACAAAGCACAAACCACAAGAGGGCACTCAAAGAATCCTTACCTCTGTACCACCTGTGGAAAAGATTTATTTACCCCTCACATTTGAAAGGTCGCATATGGAGTCACACAGGCAAGAAGTTGTGTTCATGTGTTGTGTGGGTTAGGAAGGAGATTGCAACCATGGATACAGCTACTTAGACTGTTTTAGCTTGAATTTACATATGAAATGACATAAAGACAAATCAATGGGACGGAGTTCTGTCAAGGTCGCAGGCGAAAGAGGACCGAAAATGTGGAGCTCAGGTTAGCAGGGAGAAGATTGCGTTTATTTACAGTCTCCAAAAAAGGTGTCACAAACAGTTAAAGGTGCTAAAAGGTGTTCCAGTTAAATCCCCAAGTGCTCCTTCGTCTGTGCAATCCCGTGTGTGCGTAGTGCTTCCTGATCCTCCTCGCCGAGCCAAACTCCTAGGTGAGGAGAAAGCAAACACTGAGTTAGCAGAGCTCTTAAACCGACTATCAACTTCCCTTAAGTAACGAATGCTACCGGCTTGGAATAATAATCCAACATCGACTGTTGCCACCCATCTTCCTTATATACCACAGCTCTAAGATGGAGGCTGATTAGAAGCAGCTGGCAGAGCGATCAAGTGGAGGTGAGGCTATAGCCGTGCGGAGGAGCTTCCGGGTGGAAGGCTGTCCGAGCCACGCCCTACCCGGAACCGCGAACTTCCATAAACAAACCCGAAGCTGGGAGAGAGGAGAAACCGGGAGAAGATACACACAAAATTCCAGATCGCCCGGGGAAGACCGTCCGACCGTGACCAGTTCGCTGTTTTACAAGAATACAGTCTTGTGAAATCTGTTTTTACTTTACTGTATACACACACACACATGCACACTGTACACATAAACATTAGAAAGAGTCCTCAAGAAGAAGAGGCGCTGGTGAGCCTTCTTGACCAGCTTGGAGCAGTTGGTCGTCCAGGTGAGATCCTCGGAGATGTGGACTCCCAGGAACTTGAAGCTGCTCACACGCTCCACAGCCGTCCCCTTAATGTGGATGGGTGGATGTGGGTCAGCATTCCTCCTGTAGTCCACGATGAGCTCCTTGGTCTTCTCGGCGTTGAGCAGCAGGTTGTTTCTGTCGCACCACTCAGCCAGACGATCCACCTCCTCCCTGTAGGCGGCCTCATCGTTGTCACTGATGAGGCCAATCACTGTGGTGTCATCTGCAAACTTAATGATGGTGTTGGAACCATCAGCAGGTCTGCAGTCGTGGGTGAAGAGGGAGTAGAGGAAAGGGCTCATCACACAGCCTTGTGGTACACCGGTGTTCATTGACGACCTTCTTATGGCAGCTGATTCTGGTCTCCTCTCCATCCTTATTCTCCTTGATCTGAGTGCAGCCTTTGACACCATCTTTCATCCCATTCTTCTTAGCAGATTAGCTTCTATTTGTCTCTCACATACTCCATTAGCCTGGTTTAAATCATACCTGTCTGACCGCACTCAGTTCATTCAATTAAAATCCTTCACTTCTCAGCCTTCTCTTCTATCTACTGGGGTGCCCCAGGGATCTGTCCTCGGGCCCCATCTTTTCATCCTTTACCTTCTTCCACTCGGACATATTTTTCGTAAATATAACATTCACTGCTATGCCGATGACACCCAGCTTCACCTCTCTACCAAACCCGATTCTACTCTTCCTCCACCCTCCCTCACCCTCTGCTTAGCTGAACTCAATTCCTGGTTCTCCTCCAACTTCCTTAAACTCAACAGCAATAAATCAGAACTTCTCCTGGTCGGCACTAAACGATTGCTATCCAGAATTAACGATTTTTCTCTCACTATCAAATAATTCGTTGGTCCCTATCTCTCCCTCTGTGAAAAGCTTGTGTGTCATTCTCGATAACACATTATCCTTTAATTCACATATCAATAATGTCACACGTGCAGCATATTTTCAACTCCATAACATCAATCGCCTCCGCCCTTTCCTCACTCCTCATGCCACTGCCATTCTCGTCCATAATCTTGTTATCTCTCGAATTGATTACTGTAACTCACTATTATTTGGCCTCACACAAAAATCTATTAACAAGCTCCAATGTGTCCAGAACTCTGCTGCCTGTATTATTACTAGGACTTCCTCTACCCACCACATCTCCCCAATCCTGAAGCAGCTTCACTGGCTCCCGGTTAAATTTCACATCCATTTTAAAATAATCCTCTATACATTTAAGGCTATTCATTCTCTCACTCCACCATACCTCTCCGATTTAGTACAGATGAACGTCCCATCCCGGTGCCTCAGATCTTCATCTTCTCTTTCTCTCTCTGTTCCTTCCGCTCGTCTGATTACAATGGGGGCGGGGCTTTTAGTTGCTCTGCCCCTCGACTTTGGAATTCCTTACCCCCTGACCTCAGAAATATTAGTTCATTCCCTCTTTTTAAGTCCACCCTCAAAACTCGTCTGTTTAAAATTGCTTATGTTTAAACCTCTGTATGCTCTTAACTTTTATCTGTTATTCTTATTATTGTGTATATTTCCAGGTTTTGTGTTTTTATCTGTTGTACAGTGTCCTTGGGTGCTTTGAAAGGCGCTATTTTTAAATAAAATGTATCATTATTATTATTATTGTGATTGTAGATGAGCAGCGGTTATCCAGCCGGACATGTTGGGGGCGGTTGGTCAGGAAGTCCAGTAACCATTTGCAGATGAGGGAACTGATGCCCAGGTCTGTCAGTTTCCTGATGAGTTGTGAGGGGTGGATTGTATTGAATGCTGAACTGAAGTCTATAAACAGCATTCTGGCGTAGGTGTTGTTGTTGTCCAGGTATGAGAGGACAGAGTGCAGTGCGATGGAGACTGCATCCTCTGTGCTCCTGTTCCGGCAATATGTGAATTGGTGGGGGTCCAGGGTGGGGGGGAGACAGGATTTGAAGTGTGCTAGGACCAGCTGCTCTAAGCACTTAGTGATGATGGGGGTGAGTGCTACTGGGCGGTAATCATTGAGGCAAGATGGGTTGGAGTTTTTGGGTATCAGGACGATGGAGGTGGATTTGAAGCAGGCCGGTACCACAGCGTGGGCCAAGGACAGATTGAATATGTCTGTGAGCACTCCTGCAAGCTCCCCAGAACACGCTCTGAGAACACGCCCGGGGATGCCATCAGGGCCTGCAGCCTTGTGGACATTGATCCTGCTCAGCACCGCTCCTACATCGGTGGGGGAGAGAGTCAGAGGTTGGTGGTCTGGCGTCATGTCTGCTTTGGTTGTGGTTGTGGGGTTCCCTCGCTCAAAACGAGCATAAAAGTTGTTGAGCTCGTTGAGGAAGGAGACATCAGAGGATGCGGGGGAGGGTTTGGTGGTCCTGTAGTCTGTAATGGTCTGGAGTCCTTGCCACATGCGTCGGGGGTTGGAGTTGGAGAAGTGTTCTTCTACCTTCTTTTTGTAATGGTGTTTGGCTTTTTTGATGCCCTTCTTTAGATTAGCCCTGGCTGTACTGTAGGCGTGTGCATCTCCTGACCTGAAGGCGGTGTTGCGGGCCTTCAGGAGGAGACGAACATCCCGGTTCATCCAAGGCTTCTGGTTGGGGTACATGGTGATCCGTTTCTGGGTGGTGACACTGTCTGTGGTTTCGGAGATGTACTCCAGTACAGATGAGGCGTACTGGTCCAGGTCTGTGTGGGTGAACATATTCCAGTCTGTGTTTTTAAATCTGTCCTGGAGCACTGCGTCTGTCCCCTCTGGCCACACTTTATTTGTCCTCAGAGACATGTTGGTGGAATCTGGGGAGGACCGTCTTTAAGTTGGTGTGGTTGAAGTCGCCAGCAACAATAAAAGCAGCCTCGGGGTGTTTATTCTGGTGTTTGTTAATGGCTGCAGAAAGTTCTTTCATGGCCAACCTAGCATTAGCGTCGGGGGGTATATACACGGCAGTGAGTATGATCGAAGTGAGTTCTCTGGGGAGATAATAAGGTCTGCATTTGACCATTAAAAACTCCGCATTAGGTGAGCAGTGACTCTCAGTAGTAGTGGAGTTCATGCACCAAGCGTTGGTAATATAACCTGAAGAAGGAGCTGCTGACCGTCTTCTACCGCTGCTCCATTGAAAGTGTGCTGACATATTGCATCAGTGTGTGGTTCTCCAGCTGCACCACAGCACACAGAAAGGCACTCCAGAGGGTCATCAATATGGCCCAAAAAATCATTGGACATCCTCTTCCCTCCCTGAAGGACCTGTACAGCACTCGCTGTCTCAAGAGGGCACGCCGCATCCTACGGGACGACACACACCCAGGACACCGGGTGTTTAAGCTGCTGCCGTCTGGCAGGAGGTTCAGGCTGCTGAGGTCCCGAACAAACAGACTCAAGGACAGCTTTTACAACAGGGCAATAGCCCTGATCAATGCTAACAGCTGACCTGACTGGCTACCTCCCTGGACTTTTTTTGGGGGGGTTAACAAAACAGTAATAATAATAATATTTATATTTATAACACGGTGCAATAATGATTAATGTGCAATAATAACAGTGTGCAATACAAATACACTTCTTCTTCTTTTTTATACTAAGTTATTATAGTGTGTTGTGTTGTTTGTGTGGCGTTGTGATGTGTCGTATCGTGTCGTGTTGTGTTACATGTAGTGCCGACGTAGGACAGTTTTCCAATTTCATTGTACTACTGTACTATGTATGACTGTGCAATGACAATAAAGAGTTATCTTATCTTTTTCATATTTTTCAAAAGCAGACATGCTGAAGGTTTGGAGATGAAAACACTGCTGCTTTGTGTTATATGGAAATCAGTCCATTAAACATCCACCACACATTCTCAGACACAGCAGATTTATGGATTTTTTTTTTTTTTTGGAAAAACTTTGTCTATTATGAAATCATCCAAAACCTTACCTACATACTTGGATCATTTCCAGGTTACAGACTCTCAGATTACTTAGCCGTCGACCACGTTTCACTGTTTTGATTTGCTTTCGTGTTTCCTGTCTGAACGTTCCTGCAGTTGGTTTGTGGTTGATGTGGATTTGCTGCTCATGTGAATCCTCCCACAGTGTTTCATTAGCAGCTGTAACCACAGTGACTCTGATAAAACAGGAATTAGCAGAATCCATCTGATATGAAGCTGTGCTTTGAATACCACTTCCCTCCTCTTTGAAGAGTAGTCAGATATCTGTGTTCAGGTTTTTGTACAGCCTCTTCTACACTTTGTATCACTGTGTTTCTAGAGCACAGTAGTAGAGAGCTGTGTCTGCCAGGGTTAGGGCTGCTATGGTCAGATTAGTTGATGTTGGTGAAGCTTCTGATCCATATCGTTTATCAGGAATATATTGACCACTGCCTCCTTTTCCTTGTTTCAGGAGTATAAACTGAGGAGCCTGAAGGTCAGAATGATGTCTGTACCAGTGAAGTAGAGGATAACTTGAAGTTGTCTCATAGCTACATGTGAGTTTGACAGATTCTCCTTCTGTTGCAGTGACTTTATCTCGTTGAGGAGTGATTGAGTCTCCAGCTGTTAGTCCTGGAAAAAGTAGAAGAAATTAAGACATCAGACTAACATTGTCCATGAGGCTGAGAGGAGAAGACAGTGGAAATGAGGAAAAGTAGGACAGAAGTAAAAATCTAAAATCCTCCAGACCAATGATTCATTTCTAGCAGAGTTCAGAGCAGAGAAAGAAATGTTGCGTTCTGAGAAAGAGACAAAAGTTCACCTATGAAGTGAGATGAAAACAAAAAGAGGTGCAGCATCAACATGTCTTTGGAGCTGCTGAAGACAGACAGACAGCACATGAACAATGTTCTTCCACTGCAGAAGATTCACCAGGTTGTGCTTTTATATCTTGAAACTTTTTGCTCTGCAGACAGAAATCATCTCATTGGTTGAACTTGACTTTTGTGGGCAGGGCCCACAAAATAGTGAAGTCAGTGGAAGAGAAAAATATACAGAACTGAAAAAGTAAAAAGTGGTTTAACAGTGTGTGGCTCCCTCTAGTGGATGTTGTGGAGTATTCTGTTGTCTTTGCTCCAAAGGTTTTTGTACAGAGTTTTGCTGTTTCCTGTCACTGTGGGCTGCAGAGCACAGTAGTACACAGCAGAGTCAGACACTGCAGCAGAGGAGATCTGAAGGTCCAGACGGTTTTTTCCAGACAGTTTTGTGGAGAATCTTGCAGCTGATTTCAGAAACTCTGACGGTCTTGAAATATTCATCCCTGATATGTAGAAGAGGAACTCTGGTGGTTTTCCTGCATATTGCTGATACCAAAAAAAGTCATTACCAGGAGAAATTTGGGGATAGGTGCAGGACAGAGTGAGAGTGTTTCCTTCTACAGTGGACTCTTCATCCTTGACTGCAGTGAGTTGATCACAGCTGACACCTAAAGGAAGAGATAAATGTTGTTAAAGACGATGTTAAACTGTGAGCGCCTGTTCCAGTGATTTCTAGCAAACAGATCCTTTAAAGACATTTCTTCTTCCTGCTTTAACCGACCTGTTAGTGTGATCACAAACAAAGGAAACATGAGCCAGTAATGCAGTGACAGCATCTTCCACACACTATCTGTTCTGTATGCTTCACATATTGAATGTATCTGACAGTGGGAGTCCTTTTCTGCTCTGTGACAGTGTTGCTCCTCCTTCAGCCTCTTCCTCCTCCTTCAGCCTCTTCCTCCTCTCATATCTCTGCATGTTACAAACACCAAAACCAAACCTCAATACATGTTACAGCTTTCAGCACAAACTCAGAAACCTCCAGTGGTTTTAACCTTTGTTTTGCTCTCAGTGCACTTTTGGACTTTTAAAGGTGGGGCTGAAGTCAGACGATTGGCTGTAAGAAGTTCAAATTTCAGAGAGACCAGAGAACTCAGCCACTGCTCAACGGTGGACTTTTAATTTGTTTTGATATTTTTGACATTTTCTCTGCTCATTTGTGCCATGTTGGATCATAAATCTAAGACTCAGTTTTCCATTGTTGTGCTGATGAGTTGCAGCCAAATAAGCTTATCAGGGACGGAGCACTAACTTTAGAAGATCAACAATCTGTCCGTCCTTAAAAAGAAGGAATGCACTGATCAGCTCAGCAACAATAAAAAGGCCCGTAAGACTAAAAAGACAAGTAAAGTGCATAAAGTGGTTTTGGTAAGAAAAATTCTTCAGTGACCAAAGTCAGTCAGCTGATCTCAAACCAGCAGAACTGCTTTTCACTCATTAATAGAAAACTGAGAAAGAGACCCGCAGCAGCTGCAACAAAGGGCTGCAGATGATGTTAAGGAGGAAACATGATGTCCACGGGGTTTGGAGGAAGGTTCAGAGGAGGTTGGGGATTATTACCATCATGGCTCATTGCGGTCAGGATGAGAATGAACAGTCAGCAATCATTGAATAATGAACAAAGGAAAGACACACATGGACTGCTGTCTCTGAAAGGCAGCGACGGGTCCAGCAACACTGACGCACCGGCGCATGTATCAGTAGTGATGTGCGGATCGATCCTGAAATATCGATTCCTCCGATACCAGCCATTCATGTTCTAGATTCTCACATTAAAATATCGATATTTTAGTAATTTATGGTATATTTGTAGTTTATCATTAACAGGAACACAGTGGAACGAAACTATAACATTCGGATTGTCTGCATTGGAAGGAACTACTTCCTCTTCTGCCTGTCATAGTCATGTGCGAAATACGGCTGAATAAATGTGTGGCAGCCTGTGGCGTGCGCGCTCACAACAATGGCTGAGCGTAGTTGGAGTCATGTGTGGACGTATTTTACTTCCACAAACGGCTGAGACATGGTTTGCAATACATGTGGCAAGACAGTGAGGTGTTGCGGTAACAGCACTAACATCATCAAACACCTCAGAGTAAATCATATCACAGAATATGAGACGCGTATGTTGAGGCGAACTGAAGAGGAGGAGAGGGACAGGTGCTGCTGGGGCGAGACAGACGTCTCACAGGGAGTGCTTTAGTGCTGCAGGCAGGCAACGTGTTCAAATAGCACAACTTCAGTTTTTTATTTCTGTGTGATAATTGTGCATTATTAAGCAATAAGAACAAGTAATCTGATGCCTTTTAATCATTATGAAGCTGTAATTTGAGATACAATAAATAAAATAAGTTGTTGTACAAAGTATCGTATCGGATCAGTATCGTTGATACCATCCTGAATTTTACTTGGTATCGGATCGGAAAGGAAATCATTGGTATCGCACATCACTAGTATCCAGCTCACAGAGCGAAGCCTGTATCGGTGCGTGCGTCGCTTTAATAAAAAGTCACGTGATCAATACAGCGCACTGCCAACGCGCCAAACGGTGTTTAAAAGGTACCGCATCCCAAAAAAACAAAATTACTCTCGCAAAGAAAAAAAAACATCTCTCTACAAAAAATAAAAATGCACATCTCTCCATAACGAAATGGAGCAAGAAATTTCTGTTTCTGCAGTGTGGGATCATTTTGATCTTTTAACTGCAAATATGGTAACTGTGTGTCTTTGTTTCAGTGTAATCTATCAGGACAGGAAAAACAGCAATGTGACCTGCAGTGGGAATTCATTTCATTTTATGCAGGCTAAATGTCGCAGCTTTCTTTCACAAACAAAAGCACCTCTCACTGTTTAGGCATTACAGAGCCAAACGTGAAAATGAGACAAACACACCAAGAATGAACACAGGTCGGCCTACATTGAGCAGCTTTATCATTTTTTGAATTAATATGTGTTTTATTATTTTGAAATCAATCATCTAGGAAGACTGTTCTGGACCCGGCAGTCCTGAATTTTATTATCAAGGACTGCCGACCCCTAGTATTGTGGCAGTTGTGCACATCTGTGTTGGGTGTGAAACACTTTCCACAAAGTCACACTGCATGTCATGGCTCGCTGTGTGGCAGGCAGGATGAGGACCCAAAATGCAAACTCACGGACTCAGGGGATAAACTCAAAATCACAGCTTTAATGCTGGAAGGCAGATCACAGGAAATACAAAACTTAAACTGGGAACCATAAACTAACACTCGCAGAGAGACACAGGGAAATCCACGCAGCATGAGGGAGAACGCAACACAGAACTGAGGGAGACGCAGACATAAATACACAGAGGGTTAACGAGGGAAGTGGGAGCACACGGGGAACACAGGTGACACTGATAATCATAACGAGACAGGGCGGGGTGAACATGACGTATACAGGCGCGAGAGGCACAAAGTAACACAGGAAGTGCACGGGGGTTCAGACCGGAGGAGAGAGAGAGCACAGGGAGAACATAGACATAACGGGCAGGGGAAACAGGGAATAAACACAAAGAGGGACGAGGGCTCATGAATACACAGAGGGGCACACAGGGGGTAAGAGTCACGAAGGGAAAACACTTGGGAACAACACACCAGGACAACTCAGGAAACATGGCCTAAATAAGGAACGAAATACAAAAATACAGGAAACTAAGAATACTGGGACCACATGGCCCAGGACCATGACACTGCAGACAGTTTGGCCCAATTCAAAAAGGACATGATGGATGACTGGGCCATCACAAATAAGGTGTCTCGTGACCGATGCAACAACAAGAACTCTCCAAATTCAACATTCAGTTTGCTTTGCACACAAACTCAATGTATTAGTCAAGAAATCATGTGATCAAATCCCTGAACTTTCATCCATAAGAGACTAATCTAGACAAATCGTATCATTCTTCAGATCCAGCACTGCAGCCAAAGGAAAGCTTGCTCAAGTGCAGCAGCAGGTGGGACAGCCCGTCTTGAAACTTATCAACGACGTACCAACACGTTGGAACAGCACATATCAGATGCTGTCACGGCTACATGATGAGAAAGAAGCAGGCTGGGTATCTGTTGCTTCTCTTCCAGCAGATTTAACTCCACTTACGGCTGATGAGTGTGACATCGTAACAGAAGCACTTCTTGTGTTGGTCCCTTTCCATCAGGCCACAGTGGAGTTGTCTGAGGAGAGGTTCAGGATCAAAGGTGATGATGATGAGAATGCTATATTTGGCACTTGAGCTGAACTCTTTACATCTACACACAAGCAGCCACCCATCTCCATGACCAACTGAGGCGTCGTGTCACAGACACCGCTTCTAATCTGGAGTCCTTCAGTGTGTTGACCTTTCAGACCCCAGATTTATAACACTTGGATTTCGTAGTTCCTCCAAGTGTAGTGAGACAGTCAATCGCCTGAAAGTGGAGTGTGCTGCAGGAATTGCCTGCACAACATCTGAGCCACAGCCTGGACCATCATCAGAGCAGTCACCTGTTCCAGGCAAGTTCAGTATTATTTTGATGCCAATGTGTACTAATAATGCATTTTTTTATTATTTCAGAAAACCTGTGGCAGCGGCTCGATGAAGAAGTTGGCAGACAAACAACAGCAGACTCCATCACTGAGGTCCAGCGCTACTCGGAGGAGAGAAACACTCCACGATCAGAGGATCCTTTAACGTACTGGGGAACAGAAGAACATCTTATCAGAAGCTTTCCCACCTGGCTTTACAGTTTGTGTACCTGCAGCTTCATCTGTGCCTGTGAGCGTGTTTTCCAAAGCTGGGGAAACGGTGTAAAAAAAAAAACACAATAGACTGAATGCAAAAACATTGGATAAACTTATTTTTCTGAATAAAAAGGAAACTCAACAGTGATTTTTCACAAAGTGATTTTTCATGTATTTCCAGTAGCACACTTAAAACATGTCAGAGGACATAATAAACAGAGCAAATTGATATGAATGATATCACTTTGCAGGATTTCCTGTCAACATGGCCACAGCGCTCATTCTGGGGTGCACATGCTCTGCGCTGAATCTGCATAATGACGGGGGACGGAGTGCAGCGGGACTTTGCAGGGTCCATACTTTAAGTCCTGGTGATTTGGTGGAATGATGCTTCTCATCTTATCTGCTGTGTCACTTTAGTGACTGAGCCTGAGCCGTGATGTTTATCCGGCTGACTTCAGGTTGTAAATATGAAAAGAGCTGATGACAAACAGCGTTTCGCATTCGTGACATTGTGATTGGGAGCTAAAGGTTTGAACCTGAGAAATAACGTTTAAAATGTATAATTGGTGGGACTCTTGTTTTTAATGTGAGTGATATTCAGAACATGACGTGATCGAAATAACTTGTTTTTCAGACGGAGACGTAGAAGGAGGAAAGAAAAGTAACTGTGCTCCTCTGGCGGAGCGGCACCGTGCGGCACCAGGCGGAAGTAAACCAGGAAAAGCGGAAGTGCCGTTAGCTTTATTGACTGAGCAGGAAGTGTGTTGTTGTTGTGTGAGCTGAGTGTGTGAGCTGCGGCAGCAACGATGCCTTCAGTTCAGTATCTGAGAGAGTTCATCAACGAGCGACTAACTGCTGCTGCTGAACAAATATTCTTGGAGTTTGAAAAAACGATCGTCCAGTACGAGGAAGAGATCGACCGTCAGCGCAGACTGCTGGATATCACCTGGAAACCCCAAATCAAGCTGCACAGGACAGGTGAGTGTCCCTCTGAGGGAGGATCCTGATCACAGCTCTGCGGGACGTTTCTGATTGTGAGGACTTTTTGGAGATGTGAGCTAACAAAGAGCAAACAGAGGACAGGACTGCGCTGCGCTGCATGCAAACAGCAGCTGGTGGATTTGAGCTTTTCTCTGACCTGGATCACTCAATCAGTTCCTTTATGTTTGCTGTCAAAGTTGGAAAACATCAAAAGTCGAGCTTCAGAGCACATTATTTATTCCAGATGGAGTTTATACATATAAATATAACGTTTATATAAATGTATGTTTCCTGTTGCACTGGTGAAAGTTGCAAACAAATGTTGAAAACATGAAGTCGCTGTGCAATAATAAAATATCTAATGTGACTGATCTGCAGGCTGTTGCTCGTCCTCAGCGCTGTGATCTGCTGCTGTGCTGAGGACTGTTTGAAACCAGTTCCACTTTATCTTCATCTAAACACACCTGTTCTGTCTGTGTGTGAATCAGCAGCTGTTTGTGGTGCTGGAGGGGTTTGTGTAGCTGTACCAGGCCCTATCCTGGAGCCGGGCCTGGAGTGAGTGTCTGGGGGCCACAGCCCATAAAAAGCTGCGCGAGGGGCTTTAGGGGTTCAGTTCTTTGTGCCTCGAGCAGTTTCCTCTCTGACCAGTCTGGCCACAGAGGTGAGGAAAGCCACTTCTCTGGTGGACGAGCGATACCAGCAGGATGTAGTCGGGCTTGCCAAAACGCACAGCTCTCTAAAACGAAGCTGCTGGAGACGGCTGCACTCTGGCCTGGATTTGCCTTCTGTGGCCCTCGTATCCCCTCTGTGGGTGTTTCCACACAGGACTACTTTCCTGTGCCTCTGGGTCGGGGAACAGGTCCCGACTGTTGTTTGGATTTGTGCACTGCATACAGAGCACCCAACATGTTTCAGTCCTTTACTGTACCCTTTAAAACCCAACAGTTAATGCCTGACTGTGGTCACGCTGAATCCTGATTGGTTGACAAGCTGGCTGAAACAGAGATGGAAAAAGTATGAAAAAACAGAAGATCAACAAAAGGACGAGCTGTGTCTGCAGTGGACATTGTTCACTGCTTTGGACACTCGGTTTGACTTCAGCTCGTTGTATGTTAGAACCTCTCTTCTCTGCGCCTGGCTGATGAAAACAACAGAAGCACAGGAGCCACAGGCTGGGTGCACTTTGGACGCTGCCTCGATGATCTGTGCAGGTAGTCTGTAGCTCCTACGGTCTGCCACCAGGCTGCCAACGGAGAATCACAGCGAGCCCAGAACACAACTGTGGGACCATCACTGTGGCCGAGGTCACTAAAGCAGACACACGGTAAGGTTTGAACGAACATATCGACCATCAACGATCGGCTGAGCCTTTCGCGGGCCAACATACGGAGCCATACAGGGCTACTGGGCGGACCACCGTGTGTAGACTTCCCTTGAGTCGGTCTGGCATTCTTCTGTCACAAAGGACACCAGTGACCATTTTAACCAGACTGCATCTGTTCGTGTTCGGACATCGGAGGTGATGAGCCCAGAAAGAAGCTGCCTCTAACCGTGTTCATCTGTCTCACACACTCAACCAAACAACAAGTGCAAAATTAAACAAAAAGTAAGTTAAAAATTAAAACGTCTCTTCCAGCGAACATTAAAAAATCTCTGATGTAAAGTCTTTTGTGTGATTTGGCGCATTTCAAATAAATAACTAAATGATTGAATAATTGAAAGAGCATCTGTATTAAAACTGAAACAACAGACGGTCAAATATAACCTCCAAACAAAATGTATAAATTCTAAATGGGTGAATCAGTCTGTTCATGATCGCTCCGCCCATCAAAAAGTCACCTGTGCGAGTATATCACCTATGATTGGTCATTGGACTGACAACTGTCCTGGAAATATTTTCACATATCCCCGAACCTGAATACACGGCCGGGTAGGATGGATGAGAGTCGCCCCTCAGGGGGATTACACGTCTCAGTTCTTTGTTTTGGACTGGGAGAAGGCAGCAAGCCCTCGGGTGTCCTGTGGGGAGTGTTTTGGGAGTCTGGGATGGACAGTTTGGTCCTTGTGTGAATGCAGGTAGAGCTTGGTTCACACTGTAGTCAGAAAGCAGACCCGCTGACTCTGCTCAGAACTTTTATGGACACAACTTCAGCTGCAGCCAGAAGGCTGCATTAGACGGTGACTTTTAGCTTGCGCTGGGGTTGTTCACAGCTGAGTGTGAAGCAGCAGGAAAAAGATCTGAGCTCAGTCAACAAGGGGAGGAGCGACCCCTCCAGGTCAGGGAGTTCAAGTTCCTGCCAAGCTGAGGTCTGTCAGTGTTTATCTTAACGCCTTGTGCACGAGTTAGGGAACGGAGCAGGAGAGTGACAGATCTGCAGCGATGCAGATGTTGTACTGTCTGCCTGTGGTGCTGAGTGTGAAAGCAGAACAGCAAAGAACAGCCGGTCAGTCGCTCCTGTGTCTGATAACGAGCTGGTCCGCCCGGTGGCAGGTCAAACAGTCACACACAAGCACGTTGTTTGCACGGAAGCACCTCATTCTAAAGGGAACCTCGGGGGGACGGGGAGCACCAAGAAAGCATTCTTAACAACAAACGTAATCGGACACCAAATCGTCCGACCCGGCTGAACATTTTACAGACGCTAAGGAAGCCAAAGTGGCTCAGAGTCGATTTCCTGTTGTCTGGTGTTGCAAACATGCAGCAACATGATGGAAACACGCGACATTTGTGTTGTTCAAGATGCTTTTGTTTGTTGAAGGAAAATATGTCAGCAGCTCATTTTCAGCTAGATTTTTGCGCCTCCGTCAGATCCTCTAACTTAGTGCAGTTTGGGGGAAATTGTTGAATAAATATTTGTTTGCCTTGAAAAGTTTGTTTGTATATGAACTCATCAAAGTAGAATGCAGTCGGTGCTTCTGCAGTGGTAATCGGTGCCGCCTGAGGCGTCTGTCATGTTCACACTGCTGGCTCAGCTGAATTTCTCTGACAACTTTTTGTTTGTGTGTCTCCATTTGTGCCTTCAGACCTCCAACAGCAACATGTCTGTGAGGAGGAGGAGGTTCAGCAGAGGAGCCGAACACAGTCTCTACAGATTAAAGAGGAACAGGAGGAGCTGTGCATCAGTCAGGACGGGGAGCAGCGTGCACTGAAGGAGGAGACTGATACCTTTATGGTGACTGTAACCTATGACGACAGCGATCTCAGTGAACCTGACCTGGACAGCGACCAGCTCGGCTCTCGCAGCTCTCTTCTCTACGAAAGCCGAGATCAGGAAGGAAGCGAGAGTTTCGATTCTACTTCAACTGCCACTAGAAACATGAGTCAGAGTAGCAACGCAGAAATCTTTCCCACATCAGAGAGTCAGTGTAACACCGACATAGTCCCCAAATCTCTAAAATGCAATGTTTGTGGAAAGGTCTTTAAGCCTTTTAGTGACCCGTTAGCATTTAAGAGACACATGGCAGTCCACTCGGGCGAAAAGCCGTACTCCTGCAAAACGTGTGGGAAAAGTTTCACTAAAAATAGTACTTTACTGGGCCACATGAGAGTTCACACAGGGGAGAAGCTGTATTCTTGTGAAACGTGTGGGAACAGTTTTACTCGAAAAGGTAGTCTGCTGGTGCACATGAGAATCCACTCGGGCGAGAAGCCGTACGTTTGTAACGCCTGCGGCGAGCGCTTTTGTTACTTGTCGGCGCTTAAAAAGCACAAGGCGGTGCACACGGGCGAGAAGCCGTATTCCTGCGAAACGTGTGGGAAAGGTTTTACGGAGCGCGGCAGTTTGTTGGTCCACATGAGAATCCACTCGGGCGAGAGACCGTATACTTGTAAAACCTGCGGGAAAAGTTTCACTAAAAAATGTACTCTGTTGGTGCACATGAGAATTCACACCGGCGAGAAGCCGTACTCGTGTAAAATCTGCGGGATGAGTTTCAGTAAAAATGGTGGTTTGTTGGTGCACATGAAAACTCACACAGCTGAGACGCTGAAGTCGGACATTTCTGTGGGAAAAGACTCTCTGTGAGGTCGGCTTCCTGTCACTTCTCGCCGTTGTTTTCTCTGTTCGTACCGGTGACCACGCTAATGTATCTATTTAAAGATACGTGGGCAACCAGCTAGGAGGCGCACTTTCCAGCTTTAACACAGACTCTAGATGCTGACCTGTGTTTGTTTCAGAAATGAGAAGATATGAAATCGAGAGAGGCAGCAGGAGTTTGTTTCTTTTTGTCAGCATGAAGAGAAAGATGTGTACTCGTTACCAGCACTGAATCAGATGTAGCTGTGATGAGGGCTGTGCGGTATGACCAGAATCTCCTGATAGAAGACGTTTCTCATCCTGATAACCATAAATATCACAAAATAGAGCTTTTTCTGTAAACTCTGTGAATCTCGGGCAACTCGACCTGTGGGAAGCGTTTCCAGCTGGACGTCGAGTGTTTTAACCGTGTTAGATAGAAGTTGTTTCTTTGCGTATTTATTAGACGGCGTGCTGCGGGGAGGAGCCTGTTCTGATCTCTGAGTCTAAGGCTACGTCCACACGTACCCGGGTATTTTTGAAAATGCAGATTTTTCTATGCGTTTGCACCTTTCGTCCACACGTAAACGGCGTTTTTGGTCACTGAAAACGGAGATTTTTAAAAACTCCGGCCAGGGTGGATATTTTCTAAAACTCAGTTGTTGCGTTTACGTGTGGACGAGAAAAACGGAGAAAACGCAGAAAACGCAGCGTCAAAGGTGTGCGTCTTTTTTGACGTCACACTGTGCGCCACGTTATTGTTTCGGTGGAATGAATTTCAACAATACTGTTACTGTTAATTTTACTCTCTGCAGTGTTTAAATGCTCACATATACACAGTTACTGTCCGTCCACACATACGACTCGGTTCTGCTTCTATGCCCCATCTTTGTTTACTTTTTCCCACCGAGGCTTCTAGACTTCTGATTGGCCAACATTTCTACACGGTTAGGAATATAGCGCCACCTGCTGCTTTGGCATGTTCATAGCAGCGTTTTCCTTCATTTCTGCCTTTACGTGTGGACGGGATTATTTTTTAAGGCAGCACGGTGGCACGGTGGTTAGCACTGTTGCCGCACAGCAAGAAGGTCCTGAGTTCAATTCCACCATCAGGCCGGGGTCTTTCTGTGTGGAGTTTGCATGTTCTCCCCGTGTTTGCGTGGGTTCTCTCCGGGTACTCCGGCTTCCTCCCACCGTCCAAAGACATGCAGCTTGTGGGGATAGGTTAATTGGATAATCCAAATTGTCACTAGGTGTGAATGTGTGAATGAATGTGAGTGTGAATGGTTGTCTGTCCCTGTGTGTTTGCCCTGCGACAGACTGGCGACCTGTCCAGGGTGTACCCCGCCTCTCGCCCTATGACAGCTGGGATAGGCTCCAGCGCCCCCCGCGACCCTGAAAAAGGATAAGCGGAAGCGAATGGATGGATGGATGAAAACGGAAACTCTCCGTTTTCAAAAATACGTGTGGACGTAGCCTAAGGTTCATTGTGAACACCGACGGCTCGTTTTTGCTTCTCGTCCGTAAACTCTGTCCACACTCTGTCACCTGATTCTTGTGTGGCTGGTTGAAGAGGTTTGCTGTGTTTGAGTCTGAGCTCTGCACCATAATTTGCGTAGTCAGATGTTTCATAACCAAACCATGTCCGTGTTACAGAGGCGGCCCAAGGTTTAGGACTAAGGTCCTGGATTTGATTGGACTGGTCCGTCAGTTTGAGCTACCTGGTTCTGCCTCGTCTTCTCTGGTCATGCTGGGATTCCCTGTGCATCCACGTGGTGGCCAAACCATGAAAACGTATCACCATAAACAGTGGATTTTACTGCAGTATTATGAATATACAAACAAACGATAGCGTATAAAATAACATTTCAACGTCCGATATATTTCGTCATATTGCACAGCCCTAACTATGATGCAGGCTCTGCCATCTTGTTTTTGCACATGGTTAAATGGAGTAACAGCAGGTGAATGATGTCAGGACAGCGTAAGATTGAAGTTGGCGTGTGTTCCCCACTTTAATCTACAAAACCCAGACTCACAGCTGAAGATCTGTTTTTGATACTTTACATTTCGGGGCAAGTCGTGCTGCCTGCGCAGCCACGAAGGGCTCGTTATTGCCCAGCTGCTCTCTCTGAAACAAGCACGCTGCATGGGTTAGATCACAGATTACAGCAGACCCCAGCCAAATGTAACATGACTGTTAGCATCACTTGTTTCATATACTGATAGTTCAGATTGTATTTATTAGAGAAACAGCCGCGGTGCTGTCAGCGCGCCTGCACAGACACTACGTACTGTAAATATTTCAAACCACAGACGAAGTCTCCACGTTTCGTTTTGTCTGCTCAGCAGTAGCTGTGTCTCACACACGTGTGCTACACTCTTCATGTTTGCGTTTGTTGTGAGTCGCTGTGCGTCAGTGGACACGACTGTATTTATTCATTAGTTTGCTATAAAGGCTGTCCCTGACCCTGCCTGCTTTCTGCACAGATGTAATTTATATAATATCCGTACGATAAAGCTGTAAGTGTTTCCTGCTTGTGTGTTTCTGTGGTGTCCTCACTGCTACATTAATGTCTAATCGTGCAAATCTAAAAACCGGACAGGTGGAGAAGCAGCGCGTCAGCTGGTTTCCTTGCTGACCGCAGGCACACAGACGTGAGGTCTTCCATCAGTCCGTGTCACGTTCTCATGTTTGACTGAAGTCTGTGTTATTGTCTCGGTTATTTGTGGATTGAGCGCCAAAGCTGAGGAGCCCTCTCGAGCTCCCTGGCTTCTGTTTGAAGGACGTTTTGTGTTCACACTACATCTTCAGAGGTGACACTAACGAGATGAAGACCGTGTTCAACACGCTGTTGTAAAAAGCTCTTCAGAAATAAACATTGTTTTGGCCTAAAGTGTTGATAACTCGAGTAACCATCAGGATGTGGAGCTGAAGACACAACAGACCTCACAGTGTAGCAGGTTTGTGTGCTGCCTGTTAAGGCTCCTACAGGCTTCGCAGGCTTTGTCCTGCTGCATTAAATGTTTGTAGACTTGTGATCTGCATCCTCAGAGGTAAACTCAAAGTACAGGCATGAAAAATGTTTTTGTGCGATGATTTGAAGCAGCTCTGCTCTTCTGGCTGCTGCTGTCTCAGGTGGACTCGTCACAGCTGTGCCAGACGAGTGAAGAGAAACTAGACTCTACCTGACAGACCAGAGAGGTTTAACAGTGTGTGGCTCCCTCTAGTGGATGTTGTGGAGTATTCTGTTGTCTTTGCTCCAAAGGTTTTTGTACAGAGTTTTGCTGTTTCCTGTCACTGTGGGCTGCAGAGCACAGTAGTACACAGCAGAGTCAGACAGCTGAAGCTTCTGGATCTTCAGAGGAGCTGACTTTTCTGTTTTCTTGGCCTCAGCATCAAATCTGTCTTTTGGAAACTCCTGATCATTAGCTTCTGTTCCTGAAGTGCCACGCAGTAAAACATACTTTGGAAAGTTGTTTATTTCTTGTTTGTACCAGAACAAATACGGATATGGATCAGATGTTTCATATCTACATCCAAGTGTAACTGTGTCTCCTTCAGCAGCAATGACATCTCCTTGTTCCTGGATCACTTTGTCTTCTCCTTTACACTCTGAGGAAGAACAGAACATGCAGAGGAAGAGATGGATCAATAAACATGATTAAAAACTCACCATTAATCAGACTCACACATTTATTTAAGCAGAGGAAACATGTTGATGTTTGTATCTCACCAAAGAAAAGAGCAGCAAGAATAATCCACAGCCAATGTTCCATCTGTACAACAAGGTTTAAATCAACAGGAGAAACTAGCTGATGTTCAACATTCAGTCTGAGAATTGTTCTCTTCACAGCAGCACTTATTATTGACACAATGGTTGAACACAGTGCAGAAGGAGAGCCCCGCCTACTGGATGATGTCGCCCTCTGTCTCCTCTTTGAGTCTCACTTCTCTCACTTCCTCTTCCTCCTGGTTCACAGACTGTTAGCAGCATTTGAATCACTGTGAGGAGGGAGGATGGAGCACTTTGCACTGTGTGCAAGGACAACGTGAAAGCACAAATGTTCTCCATCACTGATGCTTCTCATGCTTAAAGTGAGACTCAGGGTCAGATATTTTTTTTAGATCATTTGAGGTTTAAGCGTGACATCCTCAGAAGGCTCCAGAACATGTGACTTGTCATGTTTTACAGTTGTTTTTGTCAAAGCAAAGAAAATGTAGTTTTGCACGTTTTTACAGCACGAATTCAAAGCAACATAAACATTGAGAAATATCATTTTTAAGACCAGGAGCACCAAAAACATCACAATAGATTCAAAGTAGTTGATCTTTCATGTGAGCTCAAACTTAAAGAGTATTCTGAAGTTTAGGTTGAAAATGAATTCATGATGGTCAAGTTAGTGTTTGATGTGTAGAATAAATATTCCTTCCTACTGGAAATTGTTTTGTAATATCTGGAGACATTTAAAAGATGTGGAAGCAAACGTCACTGAACGAACGTGCAGGAATGCCTCCACAGATCAGAGGAGAGCAGGTGGTCTCCAGGGTCATGGACACTTTGAACCACTCTGGGGAAACAGGATGGATATAAAGCTTTGTGTGGACTGTGACTCAGACGGTGTCAGAGCAGCTTAACCCTTGTATGGTGTTCGGGTCTGTGAGACCCGTTTTCAGTTTTTTTCAAAAGAAAAATTAAAGAATTAATTGTTTTTTCAACCTGAAATTCATTGGCTTTGGCTTATTTTCTGTGAAGAACATAAATCCAAACTAATTTTCAATGACCTCATACTGTACCTCCCCCCACGCATTTACATTACATACAAGGTGTTCGGGTCCACTGGACCCAGGTCTAATAAAAGTGTTGAAAGTGCAGGTCCTGTGTTCCCACACTCTGTCCTCCTCCTTTCTGGTGCTGCTGATAGTGTTTTCTTCCCCTCCTGCTCCGCACAAAGTTGCAACATTGTTGAAAATTCAACTCTCAACACCGTCTGCTCTGACATCTCACACATTTTACCCTCTTTCTTGAGGGATCCAAATTTTATTTTCTCATACCCTGTCCCTCCTGCAAATTAGGGGCATAATACTATAAATAAGACTTTGCCAATATGGTTCTTTATCACAACTGATCAAGATGGCAAAAGATTATCTGCTGCGAGGGCCATCCAATTGATTTTGGAAGAGAGAGGGGCTTCGGATGATGATGTTGACAAAGAGGTTTCAGAATATTTCACATTTCTGAAAATTCAGAGTCTGACAGTGACTTTGAAGAAGAGGATGAGGTTGAGCACCATTTAGTAACAAAATGAAGACGAGTACCCCATCTGCAGCCAGCTCCAGGACCAGAACAAGCCCACCAGACAGCAAGTGAAGAAATATGGATGTCAATAACTGGTGAAATTGAATGGTCTTCTTGCCCAAGAAATGAGCCACCCTGCAGAGCTGTTACTGTGATAAGCCAGGGCCAACACGGCTGACAGTTACTCATGTGCAGGACATGAAGTCTTCATTTGAGCTTTTCATCCCAGATTCCATCCAGAAAATTATTCTGGATTGCAGTAATCTAGAAGGACGGTGTGTTTTTGGAGAGAGGTGGAAGGAGACCAAATTCATCTAAGAACCCCAAAGGCCTACTTTGGGGTTCTTATCCTTGCAGGAGTTTTCAGGTCCAAAGGGGAATCCACAGAATCCCTGTGGGATGCAGAAACCGGCACGAAACTTTCCGTGCATCAGTGTCTCTGGAAAACTTCCACAAAATTTCCAGGATTATTCGTTTTGATAACAGAGACAACAGACCAGCTCGACGGCAGAGAGACAAGCTAGCTGCCATCAGGACAGTGTGGGATAAGTGTGTGCACCACCTCCCCCTGTTTTACAAACCTGGGCCTAATGTCACCATTGATGAGCAGCTGATCCCATTTAGTTGTAAAACATATTGCTTCACGTGTAAATGTGTTGTGTCTTTCCACTCACTCCACTTGATTACAACTGATTTATTTTTTTATAACATTTTATTTAAAAAAAAAACCAAAACAAAAAAAACCCGAGAAGCACATTAATTCATAAATGTGATCTAACAAAGGTAAAGGGAAAAAATTAACCATGTTTGCTGTTCATATGGTTTGTAATTGGGATGAAGTAAACATCTGTTGAGTAATTTAACATAAAATTGTTTGATAGTGTTAATTTGGAAAGCCAAAACTCTAGTGGGTCCACCAGACCCATGAACACTGGCTGAGTAACAAAAATATGAACACCACACAAGGGTTAAACATCAGTGAACAGCAGCTTTACCAGGAATACGTCCTGATGCCACAGTGTTGGAAAAGAAGGAGAGCTTTTACTTTAAACTGTACATAAAGGCATGCAGATCAGTCAAACTGGGGTTGTGTTCATTGTTCCTGAGGTTCATGTTAACATACAGGGAAGGATCAAGGGTGGATGATCATTATACACCAGAGAAACTCACAAGACTGTTACCTGTTCAATATACTGCAGATACAAGTCAGCAGACGTCCTGACAGAGAGCCAACAAACACAACAATCATTCTGTAAATAAGGAATGAAGCAGTAGATCAGCCTGCAAAGCAAGCTCCACAAAGCTGCCCCTCTAATCAGCTTCAGACACACAGAAACACAAAGGATGATGAAGCAGAAACGATGCAAAAGCAGTGGGTGGAGGAAAAGGAAGGATGACGGTGTTACAGGACAGAGGAAAGCAGGAGAGATGAGTCATCAGCACTTTGGACGCTCTGGTTTAAACAGCAGGAAACTGTGACAGCTGTGAGGAAACAGCTTCTTTTTCTCAGTGACGCTGGTCCACACTCCACGCCAGCAGATGGCGCTAATGCACCATTTCCATGTTTTCCAGCCACCGGGACAGCTTCCCTGTGACACGAGGCGGAAGTGAAGAGGAAACGCTGCCAGTATTGTTCGCTTTCCTCCGGGAGCTTCAGCAGGAAGTCGGAGCTGTGGTGGTCTCTCCGCCGGATCTGTGAGCTGTCGGAGCCGCGATGTCGTCAGTTCGGTACCTGAGAGAGTTTATCAACGAGCGACTAACTGCTGCCGCCGAGGAAATCTTCCTGGAGTTTGAAAAAACCATCGTCCAGTACGAGGAAGTGATCGACCGGCAGCAGAGGCTGCTGAGCATCACCTGGAAACCCGAAACACAGCTGCACAAGACAGGTGAGCCTCAGCCTGACGCAGGGGAGGAGCTTTTGTTCCCACCTGAGCCAATCAATGAATCAGAGCCAGAACACTTTATTAACCCAGCCTGATTTCTTATAGATGCTCAGCTATGATGTAAACACTGAAATGAGGTCCTCTGTTCAAGGTGCAGCATATGAAATGTTAAACAACACTGTTTACGATAAAAACGAGATATTAGAAGTGAAAAGGTGTCACAGCGAGCAGGCGTGAAGCCCACTCAGGTATTTCCTGTGGAATGAGGCTCCTGCTGTGCAGCACGTCGTGGAGAGGAGGTGCAGACAGCCGGGCTCCGCACCCACACCAGCCTCGCAGATCGGTGTGCTGAGTCTGTTGGTGTGTGCTGCACCGACCACCACACACTCACCTGAGCACTGAACTGCAGGCCACACGCTGTCACACAGATGGCCAACTGTTCATGTGAGCGGCGAGGCATCCACCCGCACCGCTGTCAGCTCACCACCCAGTAAAGCCAGCCCGGTGGTGCTGAAGGGACTGCAAGAGTTCAACATGATTCTCACGCAGCTCGTCAGCTGTCTGTGTTTTCAGCACAGATGTGAGGCGTGACCTTTGACCCTTTGCATGTTCAGACTCATCCTGAAGATGCACTAAAATACTCCACAGAGTGGGAGGGCAACATGTTCACTCTGTGGAGCCTCATTAGTGGTAAAAACAATATATTTGCTCTGAACTGTTTTTGTGGAATTCTCAGATTTCTTGTCTCTTTCTGTCCCTCCAGACGTCCCACAGCAGCCTGTCTGTAAGGAGGAGGAGGAGGTTCTCCCTGAGCAGCAGGAGAGGAGCTCCAGTCTGGACCAGGAGGAACCAGAACCTCCGCAGATTAAAGAGGAACCCGAGGAACTGTGCAGCAGTCAGGAGGGAGAGCCGCTGGTGCTGAAGGAGGAGATCGATACTTTTATGGTGACTGAAACTTATGAGGAAAGCGAGCACAGCGACTCAGAGCCGGACAGCGATCAGCTCCTCTCTCACAGCTCTGCCGAGAGAACCGAGATCCGAGACCAGGAAGGAGTCCGCAGCGCAGATCCAGGAGCGTCTAGAAGTCACAGCAGCAACGCAGGAGACTCTCCGGTGTCAGAGAGTCCGTGTAACGCCACCGCAGGGGAAAAGTCTTTAACGTGCGGCTTTTGTGGGAAAGCCTTCAAGAACAAATACAAGATGATTGATCACCACAGAGTCCACACGGGTGAGAAGCCGTATTCTTGTGAAACGTGTGGGAGGAGTTTCACTCAGAGGGGAACGCTGACCGTCCACATGAGGACTCACACAGGCGAGAAGCCGTATTCCTGCAAAATATGTGGGAAAGGTTGCACGGTGAGGAGTAATCTGATGGTCCACATGAGAACGCACACAGGTGAGATGCCTTACCTGTGTAATACCTGCGGGGACAGGTTTTCAGACTTGTCGACATACAAAAGACACACGACCGTCCACACGGGAGAGACGCCGTATTCCTGCGAAACGTGTGGAAAGGCTTTTAACCGAGGCAGCAATCTGCTGCGCCACATGAGAACTCACACAGACGAGAGGCCTTATTCTTGTCAAACGTGCGGGAAAATGTTCACACGCAGTAATCATTTGTTGCGCCACATGAAAATTCACACGGGGGAGGAGTCCCAGTAGTGGTACTGTTAGTGGTGCTGGTCACAGGTACTTTAAAGCTGTCCTTATACACAAAAAGGAAAGAGACAAATGTAATCCTGTCACACCAGGATGCTCCAAGTATTATTCCTACAGTGTGTAAGAATGAAAACGTCCAGTTCGAACATATTCAGGAGTGACTGCAGCCTCCGAGTGACAGGTGGGAACCTGAAAGTGGGAATTCGGGATGCACAAACCCAACTAGTCAATAGTTTTTTATGGGATATCCATCATTTGGATCATTGTGTGTGCTGCAGGCTGCTCTCATATTATTCTCTACGACATCCTCACAAAGACCAAAGTCTGTGTTTGTATGTGTGAAACAGGAATAACACTTCCCAAGTCTGCGAGTCCGTCAGGGTCCGCTCGAGTCCCAGTGACTTAACCAATCACAGCAGATGGCCCCGCCCCTCCCTGAGCCTGGTTCTGTTGGAGGTTTCTTCCTGTTAAAAGGGAGTTTTTCCTTCCCACTGTCGCCAAAGTGCTGCTCACAGGGGGTCATATGATTGTTGGGTTTTTCTCTGTGTGTGTTATTGTAGGCTCTACAGTATAAAGCGCTCTGAGGCGACTGTTGTGATTTGGTGTTGTATAAATAAAACTGAATGAAATCATCAGGCGCTTTTCACGAGTTACTGTGGGGACATCCACGTCCCTGCTGGGTTTTTGAGATTAATCCCAGGCAGTTTCCAACCCACAGAAAGCTCTCCAGGATGGGGAGCAGCAAAAACGCATCATCAATGTCTCAATAAGTAACAAAGTCGTCAGATTAAATATAAAAGATAACATTTATGTAGCCAGAACAAACCTTTGTTCTAAACCACAGAGCTCAGCTCACACAATGTTTCCCACAGTGAGAGGTCACATGATCAGGCATCGAAGCCTTCAGGGGCGGTTTGGTGTGATTTTAAGTGTAAATGAATTATAACCTGATTTTCCTCAGTACAGCTGAATATGTGGAGAAACAAACTGCAGGAGCTTTTTGTTTTTTAATAGATAGAAAAAGTTTTAAATATATGTTTGTTTGGGCTGTTT
The DNA here is from genome assembly GCF_057381915.1 of Diplotaxodon limnothrissa. Classification (NCBI taxonomy): domain Eukaryota; kingdom Metazoa; phylum Chordata; class Actinopteri; order Cichliformes; family Cichlidae; genus Diplotaxodon; species Diplotaxodon limnothrissa. The sequence continues at coordinate 1,068,775 of NC_140613.1, read as the reverse complement.
GATTGTTAGAGGGACGGATATTTAATCTCTTTGAGCTCATTTTTGTTCGTTTACACAAGTTTATTGTTAGATTTTCAGAATCCACCCAACAACAGAAGAAGCAGTGTTAGAGGTGGTGGCAAAAGCTGAAGGCAAAACATTCATATTAAAACAACTCATGATCATTGTGACAGTAATAAAGTGTAAAGTCTGGAGGTGGTGACTGTGTGCTTCAGACTCCCAGCCAGGACCCGGCTCCCACGGCGGGACCTGGCTGGTGGTGTTTGCAGGGGTGGCTGGAGGCCTCTCTGAGGGGCCCACGCGAGGCCCAGCCTGCTCCGTGGGAACCTGTCAGAGCCGAGGAAAGCAGAGTTTGGTTCATCTTTCCTCCAGCTTTAATTCACAAGCTCACAGGTGTGGATGAAAGCAGTGACTGTGACTTACTGCATTTATAGCTGTTGAATACAGTCATTGATTTTATTGACTGTTGTTTATCTCATGCATGCATCAAATAAAGTATTTAATCTGTAAAACCGTCCTCTGTTTGACTTCTTTAAACTGCCAGTAGCTCGTCCTCAGTCATGGACAAATGCAGATCTGTGTCAGCTCCTTATTGGAAGCTTCTAAGCAGTTTTCTCTGAACACACATGAACATTGACTTGGCAGTAAAAGTTGACACAGCCTGAAACCTGTGCAGGACCAAAGCTGTGTGCCAGTGAGATCAGAGCTGCTGTCAGCCACAGTGGTGTATTTGGGGCTCGGCCTGTAGGGGGTGCTGGTGGTGACTCTTGTACCGTTGTGTGTAGTTACACCAGTATAATGTGACGGCCAACCTGGGCTTCTGTACTGGGTTGCCATGGCAGCTCTCACCAAGATGAAATGAACAAATAAACTGCACACACACGTTTTACTGCCCAGGCTGCAGCAGTGCCCTTTGACCTTTAGCTGCTCACGGTCCGTCCTTCACCTTTAAAGGCTCCCACAGACTCTGTGTCAGGATCCACACATGCAGCAAGCTCATCATCGTCTCAGAATACCATCACCACGGAGGAATCCACACAGGTGAGACGCTGTGTCGTCCTGTAACACGAGGGAAACGTTTCAGACAAAATACAGATTCAAGAACTGCCTGGAAACATGTTTCAGTCTAAAAGCAGCTTCAGACTAATAAAGACCAGAGTGAGAAGTTTGATTCAGAGTCACGTGTTGTATAAATGCTAATGTTTGTTAGTGTGTTTTTATGTGCTTTTATGTTTGGTTTGTGGTTGATGTGGATTTGCTGCTCATGTGAATCCTCCCACAGTGTTTCATTAGCAGCTGTAACCACAGTGACTCTGATAAAACAGGAATTAGCAGAATCCATCTGATATGAAGCTGTGCTTTGAATACCACTTCCCTCCTCTTTGAAGAGTAGTCAGATATCTGTGTTCAGGTTTTTGTACAGCCTCTTCTACTCTTTGTATCACTGTGTTTGTAGAGCACAGTAGTAGAGAGCTGTGTCTGCCAGGGTTAGGGCTGCTATGGTCAGATTAGTTGATGTAGAAGATGTTTCTGAGTCATAACGTTTAATAAGAATATATTCATAACCACTGCTGTCCTTTGCTCCTTTCCAGAGTATAAACTGAGGAGCCTGAAGATCAGAATCATGTCTGTACCAGTGAAGGCGTACATACTCTGATGTTGTCTCATAGCTACATGTGAGTGTGACAGATTCTCCTTCTGTCTCAGTGACTTCAGGTTGTTGAGGAGTGATTGAGTCTCCAGCTGTTAGTCCTGGAAAAAGAAAGAAGAAAAGTAGTGAAATACAGTCTGTATATCTGCTTAATGCAGCAGCTTCAACTAAACTTTAATCCCTGTTCTTAAACTCACCTATAATGTGAGATAGAAGCAAAAAGAGGTGCAGCAACATGTCTTTGGAGTTATTAAAGCCAGACAGACAGCACATGAACAATGTTCTTCCACTGCAGCACAATGACCAACAAATAATGTCATTGGATGAGCACAGGTTCAGTGGGCGGGGCCAGTTTAATAGCTCAGCCAATCAAATAGTTTTGTGCTTCCACAGCAGCTCTGTCTCTGTCTCTGATCTTTACTGCTTCATTTCTCTGTTGTCTTTGTCATCAGTCCAATGACACAAGAATCAGAGGTTTAACAGTGTGTGGCTCCCTCTAGTGGATGTTGTGGAGTATTCTGTTGTCTTTGCTCCAAAGGTTTTTGTACAGAGTTTTGCTGTTTCCTGTCACTGTGGGCCTCACAGCACAGTAGTACACAGCAGAGTCAGACACTGCAGCAGAGGAGATCTGAAGAGTCATCAGTGTTTGATCATTGTTCACGTTCACAGACAGTCTAATGACTGGATCTGATGTCAGCTGTCCTTTGTCTGAGTGTGAGATCAGGAACTCTGGAGTTTTTCCAGGATATTGTCGATACCAGAAGAAATAATCACCAGGAGCTGCTTGTCTGGAGTATTTATAGGACAGAGTCACAGTGCTTCCTTCTAAACTGGATTTCTGAGTGTCGAGTGCTGTGAGCTCCTCACAGATCACACCTGCAGACAGAAAAAACTCAGTCAGAACATGGAAAAGTCTTACTGTCTCACACACAACAGAGAGAGTTATTAAATATGAACTCACCTGTTAGCAGGAAGAGAAGCCAGTAAGGAAACACACAGTGATGTAATGACAGCATGTTGAGGAACATAAAGTTTGTTTTGTGTTGAACTCTGTTGAATGTGGAGGTTTTTCTCTCTTCTATAGTTCAGTAACAGCTCAGCTCCTCCCTGAATCTCTGCTCCTCCTCTCTGCTCTCAGTCACTCCTCCTCCTGTGCTTCACACACTTTATAACCAAAATGATTTAAGGGAGCCGTGTGACACGTCACACAAGCAGAAGTCACATTAACCATGTAGACAGAGTCAGAGAGTCGCTGATACTCACACAGTTAAAAAGTCTGAAACTTGAGACATTTGGAGAAAAATGTGTAAGAAGTCCTGAATTCAAGAAACATCTCAGATGATGTTTTTACTTTGTGACATATTGGACTCGTGCTTTAAGAAGCTGGTATAAACAGTATGAAAGGGATAATAATAATAATAATAATAATAATAATAATAATAATAATAATAACAATAATAATAATAATAATGATAATAAAAATAATAATAACAATAATAATAATAATAATAATAATAATGATAATAATGATAATAAAAATAATAATAACAATAATACTAATAATAATAATAATAATGATAATAATGATAATAAAAAAAAAAAAAAAAAAATAATAATAATAATAACAATAATAATAACAATAATAATAATAATAATAATAATAATGATAATAAAAATAATAATAACAATAATAATAATAATAATAATAATAATGATAATAATAATAATAATAATAATAATAATAATAATAATAATACACTGAACAAAAATATAAACGCAACACTTTTGTTTTTGCTCCCATTCCCCATGGGATGGACGTAGAGACCTAAAATTCATTCCAGATACACAATATAACCATCCCTCCCAAACAGTGGTCACAAATCAGTCCAAATGTGTGGTAGTGGGCACATCTGCTATATTGAGATAATCCATCCCACCTCACAGGTGTGCCACATCAGGATGCTGATCTGACATCATGAGTAGTGCACAGGTGTACCTCAGACTGCCCACAACAAAAGGCCACCCTGTAATGTGCAGTTTTGTCTCACAGCAAAATGCCACAGATGCCACAAGCAATGAGGGAGCGTGCAATTGGCATGCTGACAGCAGGAATGTCAACCAGATCTGTCGCCCGTGCATTGAATGTTCATTTCTCAACCATAAGCCGTCTCCACAGGCGTTTCAGAGAATATGGCAGCACATCCAACCGGCCTCACAACCGCAGACCTCGTGTAACCACACCAGCCCAGGACCTCCACATCCAGCAGGTTCACCTCCAAGATCGTCTGAGACCAGCCACCCAGACAGCTGCTGGAACAATTGGTTTGCACAACCAAACAATTTCTGCACAAACTGTCAGAAACCGTCTCAGGGACGCTCAACTGCATGCCCGTCGTCCTCATCGGGGTCTTGACCTGACTCCAGCTCGTCGCCGTAACAGACTTGTGTGGGCAAATGCTCACATTCGATGGCGTCTGGCACGTTGGAGAGGTGTGCGCTTCACGGATGAATCATGGTTCACATTGTTCAGGGCAGATGGCAGCTGAGAATGTCCCAGTTCTTGCATGGCCAGCATACTCACCGGACATGTCACCCATTGAGCATGTTCGGGATGTGCTTGACCGGCGTATACGACAGCGTGTACCAGTTCCCACGAATATCCAACAACCTCACACAGCCATTGAAGTGGAGTGGACCAACATTCCACAGGCCACAATTGACAATCTGATAGACTCCATGCGACGATGTGTTGCACTGCATGAGGCAAATGGTGGTCACACCAGATACTGACCGGTTCTGGGTCCCCAGACCCCCAATAGCGCAAAAAACTGCACATTACAGGGTGGCCTTTTGTTGTGGGCAGTCTGAGGTACACCTGTGCACTACTCATGATGTCAGATCAGCATCCTGATGTGGCACACCTGTGAGGTGGGATGGATTATCTCAATATAGCAGATGTGCCCACTACCACACATTTGGACTGATTTGTGACCACTGTTTGGGAGGGATGGTTATATTGTGTATCTGGAATGAATTTTAGGTCTCTACGTCCATCCCATGGGGAATGGGAGCAAAAACAAAAGTGTTGCGTTTATATTTTTGTTCAGTGTACATCCTGTTTCAAAGCACCCACAGACACCCAAGGACATTTAACAATAGAGTGAATCACATAATAGAACAATGACAACACAAAGAACAATGAAAAGCATAAAACAGACAAACATTAAGTTCACAGTGAATATGCAGACTTGAACAGATTAAACTGGGGCAGAGACTTCCACAGCCTGGAGGCAGAGCAGCTGAAAGCTCTGCTTCCCATGGTGCTGAAAGAAGGCACAGCAAGCTGGACAGAAGAAGAAGATTGAAGTGAGCGGGCAGAAGAGGTAGGGCTTAACAGGTGAGAAAGGTGAGGAGGAGCGAGGCTATGAAGGGTCTTGAGAAGAAGTATGAACACTGTTCAGAGTTTCACAGGGAGCCAGTGAGGTTCCTGAAGGACAGGGGTGATGTGCTGTAGGAGGGCTTCTGGTAATAAAACAGGCAGCTGAGTTTTGAACCAGTTAGAATAGAATAGAAAAGAATTCAACTTTATTGTCATTGCACATGCACAGGTACAGGGCAACGAAATGCAGTTTGCATCCATCCAGAAGTGCTTTAGTGATATAGATATATTACAATATATATTAGCAATAATATAGATATGTGAGTATATTACAGAGATGGGTCTATTATGGTATGTTATAATGTACACGGTATGAAGTATGTTGTGAATATTCTATAACTATAAGTATGTACAGGCTGTAGTGAGTACAAGCTATGTGCAGGCTATGAACAGGATATAAATATGAAAAACTATACAGAATATGAAATAAATAACTTTACAGAATCTGAGATATACAGCTATACAGAAATGGGAACTATGCAAGTTGTAAACAGTTGTAGGATTAAAGATTATCAAATGTACAGAATGATTATTTACACAGAGCTATACAGTAGTGCAGTTAAGATAAGTGAGGGTGTAGATAGTTTCTACAGAGGCTGTATAAAGTGCTAGTGGTTGTGAGTGGTGGTTCAGTCCATGTTATTATTGTGTGTTTGAGGGTACAGTTGTCCATTGTGTGTGTGTGTATGTTCAGTCCATGTGTTAACTTGGGTCAGATGTCAGGAGGCAGAGTTCAGGAGTCTGACAGCTGTGGGGAAGAAGCTGTTCCGGTACCTGGTGGTCTTAGTCCGGAGGCTCCTGTGGCGCCTCCCAGAGGGCAGGAGGGTGAAGAGTCCATGTGATGGGTGACTGGGGTCTTTGATGAGTTTCCCAGCCCTTTTCAGACACCGCTTCCTGTAGATGTCTTTTATGGCAGGAAGTGGTGCTCCGGCGATGCGCTGGGCAGTTTTCACGACCCTCTGCAACGCCTTCCGGTCCGAGGCAGAGCAGTTCCCGTACCAGACTGTTATACAGTTGGTCAGGATGCTCTCGATGGTGCAACGATAGAAGTTCACCAGGATGTCTGAGGACAGGTGGTTCTTCCTCAGAGTCCTCAAGAAGAAGAGGCGCTGGTGAGCCTTCTTGACCAGCTTGGAGCAGTTGGTCGTCCAGGTGAGATCCTCGGAGATGTGGACTCCCAGGAACTTGAAGCTGCTCACACGCTCCACAGCCGTCCCCTTAATGTGGATGGGTGGATGTGGGTCAGCATTCCTCCTGTAGTCCACGATGAGCTCCTTGGTCTTCTCGGTGTTAAGCAGCAGGTTGTTTCTGTCGCACCACTCAGCCAGACGATCCACCTCCTCCCTGTAGGCGGCCTCATCGTTGTCACTGATGAGGCCAATCACCGTGGTGTCATCTGCAAACTTAATGATGGTGTTGGAACCATCAGCAGGTCTGCAGTCGTGGGTGAAGAGGGAGTAGAGGAAAGGGCTCATCACACAGCCTTGTGGTACACCGGTGTTCATCGTGATTGTAGATGAGCAGCGGTTATCCAGCCGGACATGTTGGGGGCGGTTGGTCAGGAAGTCCAGTAACCATTTGCAGATGAGGGAACTGATGCCCAGGTCTGTCAGTTTCCTGATGAGTTGTGAGGGGTGGATTGTATTGAATGCTGAACTGAAGTCTATAAACAGCATTCTGGCGTAGGTGTTGTTGTTGTCCAGGTGTGAGAGGACAGAGTGCAGTGCGATGGAGACTGCATCCTCTGTGCTCCTGTTCTGGCAGTATGCGACTTGGTGGGGGTCCAGGGTGGGGGGGAGAGAGGATTTGAAGTGTGCTAGGACCAGCTGCTCTAAGCACTTAGTGATGATGGGGGTGAGTGCTACTGGGCGGTAATCATTGAGGCAAGATGGGTTGGAGTTTTTGGGTATCAGGACGATGGAGGTGGATTTGAAGCAGGCCGGTACCACAGCGTGGGCCAAGGACAGGTTGAATATGTCTGTGAGCACTCCTGCAAGCTCCCCAGAACACGCTCTGAGAACACGCCCGGGGATGCCATCAGGGCCTGCAGCCTTGTAGACATTGATCCTGCTCAGCACTGCTCCTACATTGGTGGGGGAGAGAGTCAGAGGTTGGTGGTCTGGCGTCATGTTGGTTGTGGTTGTGGGGTTCCCTCGCTCAAAACGAGCATAAAAGTTGTTGAGCTCGTTGAGGAAGGAGACATCAGAGGATGTGGGGGAGGGTTTGGTGGTCCTGTAGTCTGTAATGGTCTGGAGTCCTTGCCACATGCGTCGGGGGTTGGAGTTGGAGAAGTGTTCTTCTACCTTTTTTTTGTAATGGTGTTTGGCTTTTTTGATGCCCTTCTTTAGATTAGCCCTGGCTGTGCTGTAGGCGTGTGCATCTCCTGACCTAAAGGCGGTGTTGCGGGCCTTCAGGAGGAGACGAACATCCCGGTTCATCCAAGGCTTCTGGTTGGGGTACATGGTGATCCGTTTCTGGGTGGTGACACTGTCTGTGGTTTCGGAGATGTAATCCAGTACAGATGAGGCGTACTGGTCCAGGTCTGTGTGGGTGAACATATTCCAGTCTGTGTTTTTAAATCTGTCCTGGAGCACTGCGTCTGTCCCCTCTGGCCACACTTTATTTGTCCTCACAGCAGGTTTCACACGTTGGATGAGTGGTGAATACCGAGGTGTGAGGAACAGGGAGAGATGGTCCGATTGTCCAATGTGGGGGAGGGGTGTGGCTTTGTAGGCTCCAGCCAGGTTGGAATACACATGGTCTAAAGTCTTGTCTCCTCTGGTGTGGCAGGAGACATGTTGGTGGAATCTGGGGAGGACTGGCTTTAAGTTGGTGTGGTTGAAGTCGCCAGCAACAATAAAAGCAGCCTCGGGGTGTTTATTCTGGTGTTTGTTAATGGCTGCAGAAAGTTCTTTCATGGATGTTCGTTGTCTCATCCTGGACTGTGGTGCTGACACTCACCAGTCCCCGGCCCCCTTCCTTCCGCTTAGCGTACAGCCTCAGGGTGCTGGACTTGGGGTGAAACCCTCCATGCATGGTCAGGAGCTTTCTTGTCTTTATGTCAGTGGCTTCTATCTCCTCCTTTGGCCAGCCTATTACCCCAGCAGGGTACCTGATCACGGGCAGGGCGTACGTGTTGATGGCCCGGATCTTGTTCTTACCATTCAGCTGACTCCTCAGGACTTGCCTGACCCTCTGCAGGTACTTGGTGGTTGCAGCTTTTCTAGCGGCCTCTTCATGGTTCCCATTCGCCTGCGGGATCCCCAGGTACTTGTAACTGTCCTCTATGTCTGCAATGTTGCCTTCTGGTAGTTCAATCCCCTCAGTTCTGACTACCTTCCCTCTCTTTGTTACCATCCGACTACACTTCTCCAGTCCGAACGACATTCCAATGTCATTGCTGTATAGCCTGGTGGTGTGGATCAGTGAATCGATGTCTCGTTCACTCTTGGCATACAGCTTGATGTCATCCATGTACAGGAGGTGGCTGACAACTGCTCCGTTCCGTAGTCGGTATCCGTAGCCAGTCTTGTTAATGATCTCACTGAGGGGGTTCAGGCCTATGCAGAACAGCAGTGGGGACAGAGCATCTCCTTGGTAGATCCCGCACTTGATGGTGACTTGTGCTATGGGCTTGGAGTTGGCCTCTAGTGTTGTACGCCACATCCCCATTGAGTTCCTGATGAAGGCTCTTAGGGTCCTATATATATATATATATATATATATATATATATATATATATATATATATATATATATATATATATATATATATAAAAAACACCCAGCACGCCCCTGCGGGCGGTTTATCCTTCAAGCTCGGGTCCTCTACCAGAGGCCTGGGAGCTTGAGGGTCCTGCGCAGTATCTTAGCTGTTCCCAGGACTGCGCTCTTCTGGACAGAGATCTCCGATGTTTTTCCCGGGATCTGCTGGAGCCACTCGCCTAGCTTGGGAGTCACCGCACCTAGTGCTCCGATTACCACGGGGACCACCGTTACCTTCACCCTCCACATCCTCTCGAGCTCTTCTCTGAGCCCTTGGTATTTCTCCAGCTTCTCGTGTTCCTTCTTCCTGATATTGCTGTCATTCGGAACCGCTACATCGATCACTACGGCCGTCTTCTTCTGTTTGTCTACCACCACTATGTCCGGTTGGTTAGCCACCACCATTTTGTCCGTCTGTATCTGGAAGTCCCACAGGATCTTAGCTCGGTCATTCTCCACCACCCTTGGGGGCATCTCCCATTTTGACCTCGGGACTTCTAGGTTACACTCGGCACAGATGTTCCTGTACACTATGCCGGCCACTTGGTTATGGCGTTCCATGTATGCCTTGCCTGCTAGCATCTTGCACCCTGCTGTTATGTGCTGGATAGTCTCTGGGGCATCTTTACACAGCCTGCACCTGGGGTCTTGCCTGGTGTGATAGACCCCAGCCTCTATGGATCTTGTACTCAGAGCTTGTTCTTGTGCTGCCATGATTAGTGCCTCTGTGCTGTCTTTCAGTCCAGCTTTGTCCAGCCACTGGTAGGATTTCTGGATATCAGCCACCTCCTCTATCTGCCGGTGGTACATACCGTGCAGGGGCCTGTCCTTCCATGATGGTTCCTCGTCTCCCTCCTCTTTCTTGGGTTTCTGCTGCCTGAGGTATTCACTGAGCACTCGGTCAGTTGGGGCCATCTTCCCAATGTATTCTTGGATGTTCCTTGTCTCATCCTGGACTGTGGTGCTGACACTCACCAGTCCCCGGCCCCCTTCCTTCCGCTTAGCGTACAGCCTCAGGGTGCTGGACTTGGGGTGAAACCCTCCATGCATGGTCAGGAGCTTTCTTGTCTTTATGTCAGTGGCTTCTATCTCCTCCTTTGGCCAGCTTATTACCCCAGCAGGGTACCTGATCACGGGCAGGGCGTATGTGTTGATGGCCCGGATCTTGTTCTTACCATTCAGCTGACTCCTCAGGACTTGCCTGACCCTCTGCAGGTACTTGGTGGTTGCAGCCTTTCTAGCGGCCTCTTCATGGTTCCCATTTGCCTGCGGGATCCCCAGGTACTTGTAACTGTCCTCTATGTCTGCAATGTTGCCTTCTGGTAGTTCAATCCCCTCAGTTCTGACTACCTTCCCTCTCTTTGTTACCATCCGACTACACTTCTCCAGTCCGAACGACATTCCAATGTCATTGCTGTATAGCCTGGTAGTGTGGATCAGTGAATCGATGTCTCGTTCACTCTTGGCATACAGCTTGATGTCATCCATGTACAGGAGGTGGCTGACAACTGCTCCGTTCCGTAGTCGGTATCCGTAGCCAGTCTTGTTAATGATCTCACTGAGGGGGTTCAGGCCTATGCAGAACAGCAGTGGGGACAGAGCATCTCCTTGGTAGATCCCGCACTTGATGGTAACTTGTGCTATGGGCTTGGAGTTGGCCTCTAGTGTTGTACGCCACATCCCCATTGAGTTCCTGATGAAGGCTCTTAGGGTCCCATTGATCTTGTACAATTCTAGGCATTCCAGTATCCAGCTGTGGGGCATTGAGTCATAGGCCTTCTTGTAATCAATCCAGGCAGTGCACAGGTTGGTCAGTCTGGTCTTGCAGTCTCGGCTGATTGTTCTGTCTACCAGTAGCTGGTGTTTTGCGCCTCTGGTATTCTTGCCAATTCCTTTCTGTGTCCCGCTCATGTATTGACCCATGTGCCTGTTCATCTTAGCCGATATGATGCCTGACAGGAGCTTCCATGTAGTACTGAGGCAGGTTATTGGTCGGTAGTTGGAGGGGACCGGTCCCTTCTTGGGGTCCTTGGGGATCAGGACCGTCCGGCCTTCAGTTAGCCATTCCGGGTGTCTCTCGTTAACTAGCAGCTGGTTCATTTGTGCTGCCAGACGCTCGTGGAGTGCAGTTAGCTTCTTCAGCCAGTAGGCGTGAACCATGTCGGGCCCTGGTGCTGTCCAACTCTTCATACTGGAGACCCTTTCTTGGATATCTGCCACTGTGATGGTTACTGGACCCTGTTCAGGGAGGTCGCTGTGGTCTGCCCTCAGATCCTCTAGCCACTGAGCATTGCCGTTATGGGTTGCATCCTTCTCCCATATGCTCTTCCAGTATTGCTCCGTCTCCAGCCTTGGTGGTGCTGTTCTCTTATTGTTCCCTTGCCACTGAGAGTACACCTTTGCTGGTTCTGTGGAGAACAGCTGGTTTATTCTCCTGCCTTCTATCTCTCTGGTGTACCTCCTCAAGCGGCTGGCCAAGGCTGTGAGTCTTTGCTTGGCAGTTTCCAAGGCCTCAGGTATGGACAGCTTGCTGTATTTCTTAGGCACCTTATTCGTCGCACCTTTCTGCAACTCCGTTAGTTGGCTAACCTCTCTCCGTGCTACTTTGATCTTGCCCTCTAGCCTCCTTCTCCATGGAGGGTACTGCCCCTTGTGGCTGTTCAACTTGTAGCCAAGCATCTCACTGATCACTGCTGCCGTATTGTAGATCAGCTTGTTAGTGTCGGTAATCGTGGTTGTAGGTATTGTCCGTAGTGCTGCATTAACATCATCTAGCAGACCTTCTGAGGGTACTTCACGTAATCTTGGTAACCGGCTACGGGGGATCCAGGTTTCAAGCTTGGCCATGATCCTATTTTTCAGGTCAGTTCCTCTCGCACTCAACGATCCTTCTCCTATCACACTTGGGGCTATGTACCCAATCTCGGGTGGGGGTGATGATATCTCCCCCCTGACCTGGCGTCCTGACTCCTCCTTGCCGTAGCATTTGTGTTGTACCTCGTCAATCTCTAGCTGTGAGAGCAGTCCCTTCTTTCGAATGTTGGAACACTGAGCTACTAGTTGTAGTCTAACCACTACGCTATCCAGCGTATATATACGTATATATATATATAGATAGATAGATAGATAGATAGATAGATAGATAGATAGATAGATAGATAGATAGATAGATAGATAGATAGATAGATAGATAGATAGATAGATAGATAGATAGATAGATAGATAGATAGATAGATAGATAGATTGATTGATTGATTGATTGATTGATTGATTGGTAATTTATTTCAACATGTGAACAATATACAAGTACATTTAGAAAAGAAATGAGAGAAAAAAAATATACTATACAAATTACATACAAAAAAACATTCTGATTAATTTACATGTTGAAAGGGAGTGGGAAGAAGTATACACTTATTTAATCCCACCCCTGTCCCATAAATTATCAGTGAATATTTAGTCAGCTTCCTTACTGATATAATTTGTAATAAAAATAGTGAACAGATTTCTGATATACTATATACTATAATATCACATCATGAATTGTTTGTTTGTTTGTTTTTAAATAGAGACATTCACTTAATTTAAATATTTTCCTTTTCTTTATAGATCGAGAAGATCATATTTTTATAACTCTTTTTGAACAGTTTTATGTTTGGACATTGCTTTAATTCCATATTCAGACTGTTCCACAGTTTCACTCCTTGAACAGAAACACAAAAGCCTTTTCTTGTAGTACGTACCTTCATTGTTTTGAAGTTACAAAAACCCCTTAAATTATAACTTCCTTCTTTCAAAAAAAACATACTCTGAATATTACCTGGCAGTTCTTTATTTTTTGCTTTGAATAGAATTTGTGCTGTTTGGAATTTCACTATATCGTCAATTTTCAATATTTCAGACTGCAAAAATAGTGAGTTTGTATGTTCCCTATAACCTGCATTGTGGATGATTCGAATTGCTTTCTTTTGAAGAGTAAAAAGTGAATGTAATGTGGTTTTATAGTTATTGCCCCAGACCTCTGCACAATAGCTTAAGTATGGTGAAACCAGTGAACAGTAGAGAATATGAAGTGATGTTCTGTCGAATACCTGTTTTGCCTTGTTTAGTACTGCAATGCTTCGTGATACTTTGGAATTAATATATCTTACGTGAGCTCTCCAGTTAAGTTTTTCATCTATTATTACCCCCAGAAATTTATTTTCACTGACTCTTTCAATATCAACACCATTTATTTGAATCTTTGCATTTGTATTTAAACTACTATTTCCAAATAACATAAGTTTAGATTTATTCAAATTTAATGATAATTTGTTTTTATCAAGCCAGAACTTCACTTTACTTATTTCATTAGTCATATCCTCCAATAAATTCTGCAGATCATCACCAGAGCAAAAAATGTTTGTATCGTCAGCAAAGAGAACCATTTTTAATACTTTGGACACTTTACAGATGTCGTTAATGTACAAGTTGAAGAATTTTGGACCCAAAACTGACCCTTGGGGTACACCACAAGCAATGTCCATACATAAGGAGCAACCACCATTTATTTTCACAAACTGCTTTCTGTCACTTAAATAACTCCGGACCCAATCTAAAACTACCCCTCTGACACCATAATGTTCCAGTTTTCTTATTAATATATCATGATCTATAGTGTCAAATGCCTTTGTCAAGTCTATGAATAACCCAGCCACATATTGCTTTTTGTCTATGGAATTTGTGATGTATTCTATTGAATCTAATAGTGCCGATGATGTTGATCTGCTTGATCTGAATCCGTACTGACTCTCAGTGAGTAGTTTATGTTTATCTATAAATTTTTCCAGTCTGTTTTTAAACAGTTTTTCAAGAACTTTTGAGAATTGAGGTAGTAAAGAGACAGGCCTGTAGTTTGTGAAATGGTGTTTGTTTCCAGATTTGTATAGAGGTATAACTTTTGCTATTTTCATTCTGTCTGGAAATCGACCAGTTTGAAATGATAAATTACAGATGTATGTAAATGGTTTTATAATAGCCTCAATGACTCTTTTAACCACTATCATATCAATATCATTACAATCCAAAGATTTGTGATTTTTACATTTTTTGACAATTTCAAGAACTTCATTTTCATCAACGGCTGTGAGAAACATAGAATATGGATTTCTGTCAATCAGTGTATCGGGTTTTTCCTGTGCTTTCCCAGGATGAGTGATTGTTCTTGCTAAATTTGGTCCAGCAGTTACAAAGAATTCATTGAGACTATTTGCCACAACATCCATATTGTATTCTTCATGGTCATTACAAATGAAATACTTGGGATAGTTCTTTTGTCCAGTCCCACATTTTATAACACTGTTCAGGATTTCCCATAATCTTTTATTATTATTTCTATTTATATCTAATTGCTTCTTATAGTATTCCTTTTTACTAAATCTAAGTATATTAGTTAACCTATTTTTATATCTTTTGTATCTGATTTCAGCATCTTTAGTTCTCGTTCTTAAGAACTCTCTGTATAGAGCATTTTTCTTTATACATGCATTTTGCAGACCTTTTGTTATCCATGGACAGTCCATATATTTCTGTTTCCTACTATATTGCTTTATTGGACAGTTGGTATTGTACAGTAATGTAAATATTCTAAGGAATTTATTATAAGCACTATTAACGTCCTGTTCCTGATATACTTCACCCCAGTTTTCCTTCAATAAATCTTTTTTAAATGCATTCATTCTTTCTTCTGTTCTTACTCGTCTGTACTCTTTTTTACTGTCCATTTTATTGATCTTGTAATTCCTATCATAGATTGTAAAAATTGGAAGATGGTCACTTATGTCGTTAATCAGGAGTCCACTTACAGTCTTATTTTCAATGTCATTTGCAAAAATGTTGTCTATGAGAGTTGCACAATGTGATGTAATCCTGGTAGGTCTAGTAATTTTAGGGAATAGATTCATACAGTGCATTGTGTTTATAAATTCCTCAGTGGTTTTATGTTTATTTGGGTTTAGCAAATCAATATTGAAGTCTCCACAAATGAAAACTTTTTTGCGAGCTATTTCAATAAATGTTTCTTCTATCCAGTCTTTAAATGTCTCAATACTACTACCTGGAGCTCTGTATATACAGCTAATGAGCACATTTTTACTTTTTTCTTTACAAATTTCAACTGTAATACATTCTAGTACATTATCAATCACCATCGTCATCTTTTCCACCACATTAAATTTCAAGGATTTGTCCACATACAAGGCCACTCCTCCTCCTCCTTTGTTTCGCCTAGTTATAAATGTGAATTCATAACCCTCCAGTTCAAAGTCTGTTCCTTTTTCCATATTGATCCAAGTTTCTGATAAGGCAATGACACTAAATGGATGTGAAAACTGGTTAAGATATTCTTTGATATGACTAAAATTAGCATAGAGACTTCTACAGTTAAAGTGGATAATTGATAATTTATTCTCAGTTTTAATCCTCTGATTGTAGTCTTTATTTGTATAGTAGCAGCAATTGTTATTGTTAGATGAGAAAAGGTTGTTGTCTGGATCTATTTCATATTCCAAGTCGTGTGTATTGTGATCCATATAGTTAAATGTTTTCAGTTCCAATTGATCATATTCTGCAACTGTCTGACTGATGCAGCTGATTCTTCCAGATGTATCTGAGTTCTTCCTTCCAGTGTGTGTCATAAGTGAGTGTGTGGTTGTCTGTTACCTTGTTTGCCGTCCAGATCGTGTTGCTCACTGATATTTTTCGAGATCCGCCATATTTTTAATGGTCAGAACTTTGGCTTCCTCTGGTGATCCGTTTAGTTTAATGAATATTTTGCAGTTCGTCGTCCAAGTGCCTTGGATTTTTCCCAGCTTCTTAAGGTGTCGCGCTTTTTTGGCTATTTCAGCGTTGTGTTTGGTTAGATGTTCATTGATAAAGACATTAGATCCTTTTAATTTTCTTCCTTGTTTCAGCAGCGTAATCTTGTGCTTTCGATTTACAAACCTTAATATAATAGCCGGTATGTTGCCGTTCCTCCTGGGAAGAGGGTGGCATGCTTCGACAGAGTTACAGTCCAGGGCAATCCCTTTGGACCGCAGGAAAGCAGCCACCTGTTGTTCCGTGGAGCTAATGTCAAGCTCTCCAGGTTCCTCGTTGCTGTCAGCGGTCACCGCCTGAGCGTATGACCGGGGTTTAATATGGAGCCCAGTGATGATGACGTCGTTTATCCTGGAGTATTGTTCCAGGTCAGCGACCTTACTTTCCAGGTATGCAATCTTTTTATCTTTTTCGGCATTTTGGATGCGGAGGAGCTTTACCTCCTCCACAATTTCAATGATATTTTTCTGCTGCAACCTGATAGTAGAAATTTCCTCCATTATGAAGTCAAGGGACTTTTTAATGTCCTCGACTTCCTCAGCTGTCGGTAGATAGATAGATATATGTATATATGAAGCAATCCTCTGCTCCAAAGGCGTGTAGTCTAACCACTACGCAGCGCAAGTTCTATCCCCGCCTGGGGCTGTATCCAGTAAGGGTTCTAAGGCTAGACACCCTATGCCTACCACAGATATGAGCGAGACAGATAAATATGAACTGACCTGGAAGATAGGATCATGGCCAAGCTTGAAACCTGGACCCCCCGTAGCCGGTTACCAAGGTTACGTGAAGTACCCCCAGAAGGTCTGCTAGATGATGTTAATGGAGCACTACGGACGATACCTACAACCATGATTACCGACACTAACAAGCTGATCTACAATACGGCAGCAGTGATCAGTGAGATGCTTGGCTACAAGTTGAACAGCCACAAGGGGCAGTACCCTGGATGGAGAAGGAGGCTGGAGGCTAAAATCAAGGTAGCACAGAGGGAGGTCAGCCAACTATCGGAGTTGCAGAAAGGCACAATGAAGAAGGTGCCTAAGAAGTACAGGAAGCTGCCCATATCTGAGGCCTTGGAAACTGCCAAGCAACAACTCACAGCCTTGGCCAGCCGCTTGCAGAGGTACACCAAAGAGATAGAAGGCAGGAGAATAAACCAGCTGTTCTCCAAGGTGTACTCTCAGTGGCAGGGGAACAATAAGAGAACAGCACCACCAAGGCTGGAGACAAAACAATACTGGAAGAGCATATGGGAGAAGGACGCAACCCATAACGGCAATGCTCAGTGGCTAGTGGATCTGAGGGCAGACCACAGTGACCTGAACAGGGTCCAGTAATCATCACAGTGGCAGATATCCAAGAAAGGGTCTCCAGTATGAAGAGTTGGACAGCACCAGGCCCTGATGGTTCACACCTACTGGCCGAAGAAGCTGACTGCACTCCACGAGCGTCTGGCAGCACAAATGAACCAGCTGCTAGTTGACGAGAGACACCCAGAATGGCTAACCGAAGGCCGGACGGTCCTGATCCCCAAGGACCCCCAGAAGGGACCGGTCCCCTCCAACTACCTACCAATAACCTGCCTCAACACCACGTGGAAGCTCCTGTCAGGCATCATAGTGGCTAAGATGAACAGGCACATGGGTCAATACATGAGCGGTGCACAGAAAGGTATGGGCAAGAATACCAGAGGCGCAAAACACCAGCTACTGGTAGACCGAGCAGTCAGCCGAGACTGCAAGACCAGACTGACCAACCTGTGCACTGCCTGGATTGATTACAAGAAGGCCTATGACTCAATGCCCCACAGCTGGATACTGGAATGCCTAGAATTGTACAAGATCAATGGGACCCTAAGAGCCTTCATCAGGAACTCAATGGGGATGTGGCGTACAACACTAGAGGCCAACTCCAAGCCCATAGCACAAGTCACCATCAAGTGCGGGATCTACCAAGGAGATGCTCTGTCCCCACTGCTGTTCTGCATAGGCCTGAACCCCCTCAGTGAGATCATTAACAAGACTGGCTACGGATACCGACTACGGAACGGAGCAGTTGTCAGCCACCTCCTGTACATGGATGACATCAAGCTGTATGCCAAGAGTGAACGAGACATCGATTCACTGATCCACACTACCAGGCTATACAGCAATGACATTGGAATGTCGTTCGGACTGGAGAAGTGTAGTCGGATGGTAACAAAGAGAGGGAAGGTAGTCAGAACTGAGGGGATTGAACTACCAGAAGGCAACATTGCAGACATAGAGGACAGTTACAAGTACTTGGGGATCCCGCAGGCAAATGGGAACCATGAAGAGGCCGCTAGAAAAGCTGCAACCACCAAGTACCTGCAGAGGGTCAGGCAAGTCCTGAGGAGTCAGCTGAATGGTAAGAACAAGATCCGGGCCATCAACACGTACGCCCTGCCCGTGATCAGGTACCCTGCTGGGGTAATAGGCTGGCCAAAGGAGGAGATAGAAGCCACTGACATAAAGACAAGAAAGCTCCTTACCATGCATGGAGGGTTTCACCCCAAGTCCAGCACCCTGAGGCTGTACGCTAAGCGGAAGGAAGGGGGCCGGGGACTGGTGAGTGTCAGCACCACAGTCCAGGATGAGACAACGAACATCCAAGAATACATTGGGAAGATGGCCCCAACTGACCGAGTGCTCAGTGAATACCTCAGGCAGCAGAAACCCAAGAAAGAGGAGGGAGACGAGGAACCATCATGGAAGGACAGGGCCCTGCACGGTATGTACCACCGGCAGATAGAGGAGGTGGCTGATATCCAGAAATCCTACCAGTGGCTGGACAAAGCTGGACTGAAAGACAGCACAGAGGCACTAATCATGGCAGCACAAGAACAAGCTCTGAGTACAAGATCCATAGAGGCTGGGGTCTATCACACCAGGCAAGACCCCAGGTGCAGGCTGTGTAAAGATGCCCCAGAGACAATCCAGCACATAACAGCAGGGTGCAAGATGCTAGCAGGCAAGGCATACATGGAACGCCATAACCAAGTGGCCGGCATAGTGTACAGGAACATCTGTGCCGAGTATAACCTGGAAGTCCCGAGGTCAAAATGGGAGATGCCCCCAAGGGTGGTGGAGAATGACCGAGCTAAGATCCTGTGGGACTTCCAGATACAGACGGACAAATGGTGGTGGCTAACCAACCGGACATAGTGGTGGTAGACAAACAGAAGAAGACGGCCGTAGTGATCGATGTAGCGGTTCCGAATGACAGCAATATCAGGAAGAAGGAACACGAGAAGCTGGAAAAATACCAAGGGCTCAGAGAAGAGCTGGAGAGGATGTGGAGGGTGAAGGTAACAGTGGTCCCCGTGGTAATCGGAGCACTAGGTTCGGTGACTCCCAAGCTAGGCGAGTGGCTCCAGCAGATCCCGGGAATAACATCGGAGATCTCTGTCCAGAAGAGCGCAGTCCTGGGAACAGCTAAGATACTGCAGGACGCTCAAGCTCCCAGGCCTCTGGTAGAGGACCCGAGCTTGAAGGATTGACCGCCCACAGGGGCGAGTGGGGGGGGGGTATATATATATATAAATCACCTGGATCACCTGTTGAGAGAGAGAGAAAAAAAGAAAGAGCAATCAAAAAAAGAGAGCAATATAATCAACAACATCGCGATGATCTATGTGAATATAACAGTAAATACTAAATATTGAATATTATTGTGCAGCGCGTAGGATTGACCGCGCACAGTGTGCTTCGAGGTAGCAGCCAAAAGGGGTGCAGTTTGTAAGTAAGTAAGTAAGTAAGTAAAGTTTATTTATTAAGCGCTTTTCATAGACAGGTAGTCACAAAGCGCTGCACACAGAGATTAAAATAAACAGTACGATAAATAGCAAAATGCACAGTATACACAATATAGAGTTTAAATGTAAATTAAAAATATAAAAATGTAAAAAGCATTGGTCAACAGAAAGCTTGTTTAAACAGCGAAGTTTTTAACTGTTTTTTAAAGGATTCCACAGAGTCAACCAAACGTAGTTGTAGAGGAAGACTGTTCCACAGCCTTGGTGCCACAGACTGAAAGGCTCCGCCCCCTTTCATCTTCAGACGTGTTCTGGGAGCAACCAACAAACTCTGAGTCTGTGAGCGGAGACGAAGCTTGGATAAATAATCTGGGGCCATTTAGTGCTCTGTACGTTAAAACAATGATTTTAAAATGAATTCTAAAATCTATTGGGAGCCAATGTAAAGAACATAAAATAGGAGTGATGTGAGCTTGCTTGCTAGAGCGAGTTAGTAGTCTGGCTGCTGTGTTTTGTATAGCTTGGAGGCGAGAAAGAGATGATTTATCCAAGCTGGTAAACAGGGAATTACAATAATCTAAACGCGATGACACAAATGCATGGACAATTTTTTCCAGTTCAGCTAAGGAGACCATATGTCGCAATTTAGAAATATTCCTTAAATGAAAGAAACAGGAACGAGACAGAGACTTTACGTGTGAGTCAAGGCCCAAAGAAGAGTCAAATATTAATTCCAAGATTTCGAATATTTGGCTCAGCAGAAGAACAGAAAGGGGCAAGAACCTGACTGATTTTAGAATGTAGATCAGGAGGAGCTATGATCATGGTCTCTGTCTTGTTCATGTTTAAAACAAGGTAATTGTTAGGAAGCCAATCAGAGATTTGAGTTAAAGCCTGGACTAGGGTGGACAGCCTATCCAGCTGATGAGGCTTAAAGGACACATACAGCTGAATGTCATCGGCATAGAAATGATAAGACAGGTCACTAAAAGACTGAATAATGCCAGCTAAAGGAAGCATATAAAAAGAAAATAATAATGGACCCAAAACTGAACCCTGTGGAACCCAGCAGGTTAGGGCAGCAGAGTTAGAGGAGAACCTGTCAGTCCTAACAGAAAAGGTCCTGTCTGATAAGTAGGAAGAAACCCGGTCTAAGGCAGTGCCAGATACACCAGCCAGAACCTTCAGCCTGTTGAGTAGGATTTTGTGGTCGATGGTATCGAAGGCTGCCCTAAGATCTAGCAAAATGATCACGGAACAATTTCCTGCATCAGATGCCATTAGTAGGTCATTATAGACCCTTAAGAGAGCCTCCATAGAGTGCTGCTTTTGAAAGCCAGACTGAAATGGGTCAAAAATCTGCAATCGGCATAGTAAGGACCTAAACTGATTTTCTACAATCTTATCTAGTAATTTACTTATAAATGGCAATCTTGAAATAGGACGATAAGTATTAGGGGAGGTAGGATCTAGATTCTGTTTTTTTAACAGAGGGGTTACCTCAGCACGTTTAAAATAGGACGGGACACAGCCTTGCCTCAGTGAATTGTTGATGATGGATAGTAGTGTGGGACCAATGCTGGTGAGAGTCCCAGACAGGACAGAGGGAGGTAATATATCTAAGGAGCATGATGAGGATTTCATTTTACCTATTACTGCAATTAAGTCATTGAGTGTGATTGGAGAAAAAGAAGTAAATGACCCGGGACAACAAGGGGCATCTTCATAGGGGGAGGCACTTGAGCAGATTTTGGATCTCAGGTCCATCACCTTATTTACAAAGTAATTGAGGAAAGTGCTGCAGTCTTCGTCAGAAAGTAACACAGCATGCTGAGTTGGAGGAGAAACAATACTATTGATGGTATCAAATGGAATTCTTGGGTTATTTTTATGACGATTTATGAGATTATTGAAGTAAGACGAGCTGTCGTGCTGCATCACTGTGTGGTTTGGAGCCTGCAATGCGTCCTGTCATAGAACCCTCCAACGCATAGTGAGAGCTGCAGAGAGGATCATTGGTGTCTCTCTCCCCTCCCTCCAGGACATTTACAGCACCCGTCTCACTAAAAAAGCCCTTTGCATGGCGGCTGATCCCACGCACCCAATGCAAAGCTTCTTCAAGCTGCTGCCGTCGGGGAGGAGACTGCGGAGTCTCCAGGCCAGGACCAGCAGACTGAAGGACAGCTTCATCCATCAGGCTGTCAGGAAGCTTAACTCCCTCCCGATTCTGCCCCCTCTCCCCTCTCTCCACCACGGTCTCACTGAACTCTGTCACACACACACACACACACACACACACACACACACACACACACACACACACACACACACACTCTCTCTCTCTCTCTCTCTGACTCACTCACTGGCCTGCACCAGTTACCAGTCACTTTGTGGAGCATTGGACTGCCATTACCTCATAAGACTTTGTTGTTATACTATCTCTTACCGTACATTACTAAATCTCCATTTGCACTATTTGCCTATTTGCACTACTCTGCCTGGTTTACACTCAATGTCATTTACCCTTACCTGAATATTGTATATTGTATATTGCATAGCTTTCTTGTTAATTTGTATTGTATTTATTTATTTAAATTTTTACTTTTTAATTATTTTATTTGCATTTTTTAATCACTCTCTTATATTTAAATGTTCATTTGCTATTTCATCTAGGGTTTGAGAGTAACGAAATTTCTATTCTCTGTATGTCCTGTACATGTGGCAGAATTGACAAATAAAGTTGACTTTGACTTTGACTTTGACTTTGAAGACGATCTGGCCTCTTTGACTGACTCATTATATAAGTGAAGAAGTTCTTTGAAGTGTTCTCGATGGACAACCAGCCCAGTGGACTTCCAGAGACGCTCTGCTTTTCGACAGGCGCGTCGAAGACCATGGGTTTGATTATTTAACCATGGTGTGCAGGAACTAACAGTGCAATGACTAGTTTTGAAAGGAGCAACCTGATTAAGAATGGCGAGACAGTGTTCATTAAAAGAATTAATAAGGATGTCAACATCATCAGAAGAAGGTTTAAAATTAAAAAGAGAAGAAAACTTTAAAATGATAGCGTCGTCAATAAAGTGCCTGCGCCTAATAAAACTTTGGGGAAGAGACTCTGAATTGAACAATACATTAAAAAAGACTGAGTTATGGTCGCTAAAAGAAACATCATTTAAGTTCATGTGGTCAAGGGAAACACCACAGGTGAAGACCAAGTCCAGAGTATGCCCAGCTGTGTGAGTAGGACCTGATACATGTTGAACAAAATTGAAAGAGTCCATAATGCTCAGGAAAAGAAAAGATGCAGCAGACCCAGGTGGACGATAAATTAAAATTCCGTATATGGGCTGTTCTCGTCCAATTTTTATCATAATCATCTCAAAAGAGCACCCTGTTCGAACATAAGAGTGTCCATAAGTGCACGTGGCACCAGGACGCTCTAGGCCGTAGGTCGATGATCGATTTTGTAATCGTATCAGCAGACCTGCGACCATATGTTCTGGACACTCGGGTAAAGAGAGGGGCTGAGCTGTCAACTGATCACCACCTGGTGGTGAGTTGGATCAGGTGGCGGGGGAGGACGCTGGACAGACCCGGTGCACCTAAACGCGTAGTGAGGGTGTGCTGGGAACGTCTAGCAGAGGCCCCAGTCCGCGAGATCTTCAACGCACACCTCCAGCAGAGCTTCAACAGCATTCCGAGGGAGACTGGGGACATTGAGTCCGAATGGACCATGTTCAGCGTCTCCATTGCCGAAGCTGCTGCATTGAGCTGCGGCCGCAAGGTGGTTGGTGCCTGCCGTGGTGGTAATCCCCGAACCAAATGGTGGACACCAGAGGTGAAGGGAGCCACCAGGCTGAAGAAGGAGTCCTATCGGGCTTGGTTAGCCTGTGGGACTCCGGAGGCAGCCGACAGGTATCGACAGGCCAAGCAGAATGCGGCTCGGGCAGTGGCTGAAGCAAAAACTCGGGTGTGGGAGGAGTTCGGAGAGGCCATGGAAAAAGACTTTCGGACTGCCTCGAAGAGATTCTGGCAAACCGTCAGGCGTCTCAGGAGGAGAAAGCGGTGCTCTACCTGCACTGTGTATAGTGCTGGCGGAGCGCTGCTGACGTCGACTGAGAAAATTGTCAGGCGGTGGAAGGAATACTTCGAGGACCTCCTTAATCCCACTGACACGTCTTCCGAGGAGTAAGCAGAGTCTGGGGATGAGGGGAATGACCCGCCAATTTCCGGGGGCAAGGTCACTGAGGCAGTTAAACAACTCCTTGGTGGCAGAGCCCCTGGTGTTGATGAGGTCCGCCCCGAGTTCCTGAAGGCTCTGGATGTTGTAGGGCTGTCCTGGTTGACACTCCTCTGCAATGTTGCGTGGAGATCAGGGGCAGTACCTGTGGACTGGCAGACCGGGGTGGTGGTCCCCATCTTTAAGAAAGGGGACCGGAGGGTGTGTTCCAACTACAGGGGGATCACACTCCTCAGCCTCCCTGGGAAAGTCTATGCCAGGGTGCTGGAAAGGAAAGTTCGTCCGCTAGTCGAACCTCGGATACAGGAGGAACAATGCGGTTTTCGTCCTGGTCGCGGAACACTGGACCAGCTCTTTATGCTCTCCAGGATACTTGAGGGTGCATGGGAGTTTGCCCAACCAGTCTACATGTGTTTTGTGGACTTGGAGAAGGCATTCGACCGTGTCCCTCGGGGTGTCCTGTGGGAGGTGTTGCGGGAATATGGGGTGTCTGGCCCATTGCTACGGGCCATTCGATCCCTATACAACCGTTGCAAGAGCTTGGTTCGCATTGCCGGCAATAAGTCGGACTCGTTCCTGGTGGGTGATGGGCTCCGCCAGGGCTGCCCTTTGTCTCCGGTTCTGTTCATAATTTTTATGGACAGGATTTCTAGGCGCAGCCAAGTGGCGGAGGGCTTTCGCTTTGGTAGCCTCAGAATCTCATCTCTGATTTTTGCAGATGATGTGGTTCTGTTGGCTTCATCGGGTGAGGGCCTCCAGCTCACACTGGAACGGTTCGCAGCCGAGTGTGAAGCAGCGGGAATGAGGATCAGCACCTCCAAATCTGAGACCATGGTTCTCAGCCGGAAAAGGGTGGAGTGCCCACTCCGGGTCGGGGCTGAGTTCCTGCCCCAAGTGGAGGAGTTCAAGTATCTCGGGGTCTTGTTCGCGAGTGATGGGAGAAGGGAGCCGGAGATCGACAGACGGATTGGGGCTGCAGCTGCAGTAATGCGGACGCTGCACCGGTCCGTCGTGGTGAAGAGGGAGCTGAGTGTAAAAGCGAAGCTCTCAATTTACCGGTCGATCTACGTCCCTACCCTCACCTATGGCCACGAGCTGTGGGTAGTGACCGAAAGAACGAGATCGCGGATACAAGCGGCAGAAATGAGCTTCCTCCGAAGAGTGGCTGGCCTCTCCCTTAGAGATAGGGTGAGAAGTTCGGCCATCCGGGAGGGGCTCAGAGTAGAGCAGCTGCTGCTCCACATCGAAAGGAGCCAGCTGAGGTGGTTCGGGCATCTGACAAGGATGCCCCCTGGGCGCCTCCTGGGTGAGGTGTTCCAGGCATGTCCCACCGGGAGGAGGCCCCGGGGCAGACCCAGGACACGCTGGAGAGATTATATCTCTCGGCTGGCCTGGGAACGCCTTGGTATTCCCCCAGATAAGCTGGAGGAGGTGGCTGGGGAGAGGGAGGTCTGGGCCTCTTTGCTTAGGCTGCTGCCCCCGCGACCCGGCCCCGGACAAAGCGGATGAAGATGGATGGATGGATGGATGGATCTCAAAAGAGTTGTAACAGCTTGAGGAGATCATCTGGCATGAAAATTACCGCTATTCCACCTCCTCATCCAGATATCCGAGGTGCACAGAGAAATGAACAGTCAACGGGACACAGCTCTAAAAGATGTGAGACTTCATTCTCACGCTGCCACGTCTCAGAGATAAACATAAAATCAAGCTTCTCCGTACAGAACAAGTCATTTAAGATGTAAGACTTGTTGGCAATTGAGCGGGTATTAATTAACATCCATTTAACGCTGTGACCCACCGGGACAGGGGTAGAGTTTCCAGGAACAGAGTTAGTACTATGCGGTAAGCTGCGCAGAAAAACAGGGTTCCTGCCGCGATGAGGCATTACTTTCCATGCTTTTAGGTGGAAGCCCTGGGTGGTAAACACAGTGGGTTGTGGGGATTAATTCAGCTCCGACAAGTCTCAGGCGGATCTTAGCAGCCCAGGAATAAAGCCCCCGAAGATCTGCCTCATGCCCCGTCCTCCAGGGCATGAGGCAGGTATGGAGGAGATCAAGGCTCCACACATCCAGAGGCCTTCAAAGCACAAGAGACCAAGGAAGACCAACGGAGGGGCAACCATGCCACTATCCCGAAAAGAGCTGAGGAGAGCCCCAGATGTTGGGTCACTCAGCAGCAGTGTAGGGACTAACTCGTTGTTAAGTAACACGTTACAGTAACTAGTTATTATTCCAAAATCAGGAACACACTAATTGTTACTGGGATTTAGATAGGCTCGTTATTCGTTACTTCGTGTGGTGGCTATCGCGGAGCTTCCACAGATTCAGTAACATTAGCAAGTGGTGGAGGCCAGCAGGTGGATGAAGGAAAGGGGAGGCAGGAGGAGCAGAGACCCGAGGCGGCCGCCGGTCCGAGTGTCAGGTGAACTGAACTTAAGGTAAGAAGTTATGACCTGCAGTCTATCTGGGTCAGATATAAACCAAGTTTAGGTGGAGTTTATTTTCGTTATCCTGACTTTTTCGTACTGGGTACTAGCTAGCATGACGAAGTTTCTATACAGCTGGGTGGGTGCTATGATGTTACTGATAGTGAACTTTATTTTGTTCATAAAATTAATTAGTAGAGTTGCTAACCGTCCCCTAAAAACGGAATTGTCTCGTATTCAGAGAAAATATGACGCATTTCGTATTGAGGTGAAAAGGAACAGTTTGTCCCGGACTTCAGCTGGGATGAAAAAGACACAAAGCTGGAGTTATTCTGTCGTTATGCTGCACAGCTGCCTCTTCTTCTCTCATTCTCTCCCCCTGTCTCTCCTGTTTCTTCTTCAATCATGAAATTGATCAATGATCAGCTGATCGGCTTTTCTGTCGCAAGTCCTGTCTCTCTTGTTTGTTTATCGCCCACCTGCGGAGGTCGCGTTAAACAACAGCAGCACGTTTAAGCTTGATCAGCTGTTGTTAGAATTTATTTAATTTTACCTTCTACAGGGTGGGCCAGTTATATGTATACACCGCAATAACATGGGAATGGTTGGTGATATTAAAGTCCTGTTTGTGGCACATTAGTATATGTGAGGGGGCAAACTCCTCAAGATGGGTGGTGACCATGGTGGCCATTTAGAAGTCGGCCATCTTGGATACAACTTTTGTTTTTTCAATAGCAAAAGGGCCATGTGACACATCAAACTTATTGGTAATGTCACAAGAAAAACAACGGTGTGCTTGGTTTCAACATAACTTTATTCGTTCATGAGTTATTTACAAGTTTCTCTTTGTTCACAGCCATTGACATGTCACACAGCTGTAAAGCTGCTGGTCATGATGTCGGTTTGGATATGTGGTGAGAGGGAAACATGAAGATGAAACCAGGAGATGTCCTTACTGAATCATCAGAGCTGAACAGGTGATGGAGAAACAGGTTTACCTTTTAGGTGACATGAATGAGTTGAAGGGAAGTTTTGAACTGTTTCTGAGAGACAAATAACACCAGGATCCTTTTTTTATGTAGCTGACAGCTGGTAAATGTGCAGGGGCGGGTCTAGCAAAGTGTTGCCTGGGGGCCAGGTAGGGCATTAACAGGGAGAGGGGGCACAAAGAAATACTTTTCTTTCTTATTAAAATATCTAGCTTTTAAAAAACAATTATCTGAAGCTTACAACAAACGATTGATAGATTGATACATCTATACCATCAAAACAATGTACATCACTGTCACAACAGTGTTTATTTTCATTCAAAGGCTTTATGGTTTTTCCTATAATGGCGGCCGGCCTCTAGTCAAAACACCCGGGCCCAGTTTTTGTCCCAGTCCAGCCCTGTATGCCACTCATCCGCAGTCTGGTGTTACCTACATCTTCCTATTCGGAAGGCAGAATTTAATCCAAATAAAGTCACACGATGTGTTACAAACTGAAACTGCCCTCTTTGATATTTCAGACAGTCACAATGAAAACAGTTCAAAGTGAAATCTCCCACAGACACAGTTCACACGACATGTTTGTAAAAGCAACGTAAGATGAATGAGTCACACCTGGATCCTGTGTGCATGCCGCGCCTCTACAACATATACGACACCAATCCCAGCCAGCACCTCAGCACAGTACCTGCATGTGTTGTTCAGGTCCACAGCTGTACTCTCCTCTCACCACAGTGTGTCTGTCACACACATCTGGGAGCATTTTAAACTCTATCAGTCTGCTTGTTCTCATCTGAAATACATCTATGTCCACTGTGAACGACCATCTTTGAACAGAGGGCGGGGCTTACCACACCAACTGTCTGTCATCTATAACGCAGTTGTGAGATCTGGCTCCACCCTATCACATGATAGGGCGGGGCCAGGTTTCACAATGAGCTCACCCGAAACCCTGGCTGATTGTGACCTACAACCGTCTTCACACCTTGGCTCGTGTGATCAGGTAGAGGATCATCAGCGGGTGCATTGTCCCTCTCAGGGTTTAAATCTGGGACTCTCCACCATTTGACCCCAGAACTGAAGAATTTTGTTGGAGGTGAAACGTCGTCTTTTCTTTTTCTTTTCTTTCCAAGCTCCTTAGACTTTTCATCTGAAATACACCTCAGTGGAGTAAGAGTTTAAAAACGCAGTCTTAGCCCCACATTAATGTTACCTTTGTGTTGTAGAGCTTCCTCTGATTGTGTGTCTTCTAAACTTTTCCTGCATGAGTCGAGCCAGATACAACAGTGCAGAGGAAAGCACAGCAGGTCTGAGGATAAACACAGACTAATGGAACCGTCACTTCAGGAACAAGTGATAAATGTATTCATCTAAAACTACAATGATAGTGAAAAGAGGCTGGAAAAGAAGTGAATACTACGAGCATAACTCGGGGTATTGTGCACATATACTTCCTCGTAAATAATGATGTCCTTCTTTGTTGCCATGGTGACATAACTGATGATTATTCTTCTGAAACCATCAATAGCCAAACATAACATGTGCTCCCACTTTGATCTAAAGCTTGTGACCCATGAACTCTTCACTGAGGTTCATATTTCAGGCATCCTACATAACTATGAAGAAAAATACATGTGTGAGATTCTCAACACCAAACTCAGCTAACATTAAAAAATAGTGTTTTATTTTTCCTCAACCAAGAGACGATCTGAAAGTGAAAAAGCAGAACATCAGTCACAGGTTGGATGGAGAAGTGTTTGCTCTGTGACAGGTTAGCAGTCTGTCACCCAGCAAACACTGTGTACTAGTGACTCTGTTACATCTGTGAGCTGCATCTGTTTGAGCTCCATTCAAAAAATGTGAATAAATGAGAATACTATGATCATGTTTTAGTCACAAACATATCAAAGTTTAAAATAAGAAAATGAACCATTTTAAGAAAAATATGAGCTCATTGTGAATTTGATGGAAACACAACATCGCAACAGGACAGCTCAACAAAGTAAGTGGTGCTAAAAACAAACAGCTGACAGGAACATGCAGCAGCTAACCAGGTTAACTGTCAGCTGGTCAGTCACATGATCGAGTACAAAGAAGAATCTTAGAGTTTCTCTGTTCACCAATCAGCAGAAACGAGCATCTATAAAGTGATTAATGTTCCTCACTGTGAATATCTCGTCATCTACAGAAGATGATCTCATCAAATGATTCAGAGAATCTGGAGAAATTTATTTGGACGTCTGTGATCTTCAGACAGAATTAAAATCAGAGCATGAGCTCAGGAGCACATCCAGAAATCACCATCTTATTATATTCATATTCCCCTACAGACGTATGATTTATTTGTTTATGTCTGATTTCAAATCTTCAAAACAAGTCAAAACACATCAAAGGAAAGCAGCTTGGTTTCTGTTTGTTTTCAGAGAAACTGTTTCAGATTTACAAACGATCATCAGGAAATAATCATTTCACAAATCTTGTTTTCTAAATGAGCTAAAAACTGCTCAAATGCATGACAGACCAAGGTGACAGCGTTCATCTCTGCTATGGGTTGAACGTACATAAGGAAGAAACCATACCACTGCATTGTGTATTATTACCTTTGTTTACTGTTGAAACATGAGAATTTCACCACATTTGGGCTCTAACGAGACGATCTTCTTATATTCATGAAACATCTGTGGGAATAAAATATCTGGGAAGCAAAAAATGATGGATGAAGATTAAACGTCCTGCTTTGATGTTTAAAGTGTCACTAACAGGTCTGCTAACATCAGGCTGTGATCTGCACATCTGATCATTTTGAGGAAGGTTTTTAGAAACTGCAGTGAAGAGCGAGGACAACGATGGTGGATGATTCATTTATATGAACAATCTCTCCTTTAACAAGTGAATTACAGCTACAGAGGTTTAACAGTGTGTGGCTCCCTCTAGTGGATGTTGTGGAGTATTCTGTTGTCTTTGCTCCAAAGGTTTTTGTACAGAGTTTTGCTGTTTCCTGTCACTGTGGGCCTCACAGCACAGTAGTACACAGCAGAGTCAGACACTGCAGCAGAGGAGATCTGAAGAGTCATCAGTGTTTTATCTTCACTCACATTAACAGACAGTCCAGAGATTTCTTTTTTCATCACTTCTCCGGATGGTAAATGAGAGATCAGGAACTCTGGTGGTTTTCCTGGATATTGTCGATACCAGAGGAAGCGATCGTTTCCAGCTGCTTCTCTGGATAATCTATAGGACAGAGTAGCAGTGCTGCCTTCTACACTGAACACTTCTTTGTTGGTTGGAGTGAGATCTTCACAGCTGACACCTAAAGGAACAGAAACATGTTTTATTCTTTTATAAATCATCACAATTCAAATGTGTTTCTTTAAACACACAGATTGTAACGTACCTGTTAGAATGGTGAGAATCAGTAAAGAAAGTGCAAAATAGTCCAAAGACAACATGTTGAATGAAGGTAAAGTTTATGGTTTGTGTTGAACTCTGTTGAATGTGGAGGTTTCTCTCTCTTCTAGTTCAGTAACAGCTCAGCTCCTCCCTGAATCTCTCCTCCTCCTCTCTGATCTGGATTTGAACTTCTCTCACTTCCTCCTGCTTCACACACTAGTAGCAGCATCTTCACTTTCAGGTGGGAGGAGCTCTAATATTTTTTTGTAACTTCATCTCAGCCAATCAAATACTTTTCTGATTCCACAGCAGCTTAGTATGATTAACAGAGAGTGGTACTCGTGACCATTGATCAGTGGTTGTTGATCAATGGTTGGTACAATTTGCATATTAATGGTCATAAACTGACCTCACAGCCCAGTGTTCATTCAGTGCTGCTGGTTTCAGTCATTGTGCAAATGTCCTGTTTCTAAGGTTGGAAACCTGCAGTCAGCTGAGACTGAAGACGTCACCTGATGATGATGAAACGTTTCTCCCACTGAAAACATCCAGATGAACAGAATCAACTTTTTGGGATTTGCTTACCTGGATGACTGAGCGTGCATGTTGGTGTTCCAGGATACTGTTAATATCAGAAGATCATTTATACTCATTGAAGCTTTTTTTCTGAGGTATTCATAAACTTGTTCACGTTGCCCCTTCATGTGGCAGCCCTGATATCACACCATCATCTTCACACAGGAAATATTCATATTAATTTCTCTCCACTACGATTAATACATGATTTAAATCCCTGGAGCAACCTCTCAGTGTCATGATTACAGGAATGCATCGACTCTAACGCAGCCCACATGAGGCTAAAGCTTTACATGCTTTTATTTTGAGAAGGTTCAAAGACAGGGGGGCAGGTAAGTAGGTTTCCTGCAGAGGGACAGAGCAGGGAGACACCACAGAACTGCCCGAGAGAACGACTGCTGAGTATCAGTGCAGTCAGAATTGCTTATATAGTATTTATTAGAGTCCTTTCTTGTGTTTCACTTTTGGAGTTTCTGTGTCAGGGAGGTAAGTGAAGGCTTCAGAAGGCTGAGTGGGTGGAGAGTGGATGGGCAGGTGAGTTTTCCAGCTCTGTTACAAGTCAGTCCTTTCCAAACAGCAGACAATGAGACAATCCTTCAGGTTTCAGGTAACTCAAGTCCACAGAGCTATGAGCAGACACAAGAGAACATGGTGAGGTAACAGAAGCTACAAGCACAAACTCATAAGTCATAAATTAAAGCTGAATTACCACCAGAATGAAGACAACAATCTGACAAAGAGTGGATGTTTCAGCTGGACCTTTCATTCCCCAAAACACGAGGAGTTAATGAGATCTGGTTAGGAGGTTAGCAACACTACAAGCACCAACCAGCTTGCAGCCAAAGCTCTGCACAGCCCCATCAGCAATGAGTCCCCAGCCTCACTCAGACTGCTGCCAAAGCTCTGCTGGAGGTGGGAGTTGAAGATCACCTGAACCACTTTGATACGCCAGGCCTGTCCAGCATTCTCCCCCACCACCTGACTCAACTCACCCCCAGATGGTGATCAGATGACAGCTCAGCTCCTCTCTTCACCAGAGTGTCCAGAACACACTGCTGCAGACCTGATGATGCAATTACAGAGTCAAGCATAACCTATACTGTGGTTAGCACACAAGTCCAGTAAAACAGAAACCACCATTGTGTCACTCGGACACATAAAGTCCTCAGAAGCACAATAGAGTTACCAGATGATGCAGCGTCCAGGATCCTGCTCAGAGACCTCAAGAAGGCCAGGCCCTCTGAAATGTTGTTCAGAGCAGAAGCACAGAGGAGAGTCTGGACCTGCCAGAGGGGGAACATCACAAAGTACCAGAGCAGGACAATGATGAAGGAGAGCATCATCATCTGATGTGATGAGTTCAAAGAGAATAAATGGAACAAGCATGAGATGGTCTTCCTGGTTGGACTTTTAACTTCATGTGAGAGATTTTACCTTAAAGAGATAAACCTCTGTTACTCTGTTTATTTTGCTTCTGCTGCATTTCTGCATGTCCTCATCCACTAAATATAAAATAGTGTAAATGAGCAGCTTTTGATGTTTGACAGTTTTTATTGTGTCTGAACGTTCCTGCAGTTGGTTTGTGGTTGATGTGGATTTGCTGCTCATGTGAATCCTCCCACAGTGTTTCATTAGCAGCTGTAACCACAGTGACTCTGATAAAACAGGAATTAGCAGAATCCATCTGATATGAAGCTGTGCTTTGAATACCACTTCCCTCCTCTTTGAAGAGTAGTCAGATATCTGTGTTCAGGTTTTTGTACAGCCTCTTCTACACTTTGTATCACTGTGTTTCTAGAGCACAGTAGTAGAGAGCTGTGTCTGCCAGGGTTAGGGCTGCTATGGTCAGATTAGTTGATCGATCTGATGCTTCTGATCGATATCGATTATCAGGAATATAATCAGCTGTGCTCCCTTTTCCATATTTCCAGAGTATAAACTGAGGAGCCTGAAGGTCAGAATCATGTCTGTACCAATAAAGGTTAGCATAATCCGATGTTGTCTCATAGCTACATGTGAGTTTGACAGATTCTCCTTCTGTTTCAGTGACTTCAGGTTGTTGAGGAGTGATTGAGTCTCCAGCTGTTAGTCCTGGAAAAAGAAAGAAGAAAAGTAGTGAAATGCAGTCTGTATATCTGCTTAATGCAGCAGCTTCAACTAAACTTTAATCCCTGTTCTTAAACTCACCTATAATGTGAGATAGAAGCAAAAAGAGGTGCAGCAACATGTCTTTGGAGTTATTAAAGCCAGACAGACAGCACATGAACAATGTTCTTCCACTGCAGCACAATGACCAACAAATAATGTCATTGGATGAGCTCAACTTCAGTGGGCGGGGCCAGTGTAATAGCTGAGCCAATCAAATAGTTTTGTGCTTCCACAGCAGCTCTGTCTCTGTCTCTGATCTTTACTGCTTCATTTCTCTGTTGTCTTTGTCATCAGTCCAATGACACAAGAATCAGAGGTTTAACAGTGTGTGGCTCCCTCTAGTGGATGTTGTGGAGTATTCTGTTGTCTTTGCTCCAAAGGTTTTTGTACAGAGTTTTGCTGTTTCCTGTCACTGTGGGCTGCAGAGCACAGTAGTACACAGCAGAGTCAGACACTGCAGCAGAGGAGATCTCCAGATCTGCACGTTTCTCTGTTTTGTCAATGTGAGCTGAGAATCCCGACACAGCTCGATGAACTGATCCTCCCTCTGTGATGGAAAGCAGGAACTCTGGTCTGGATCTCTGGTATTGTCGGTACCACTGGATATTGTAGATAGAACCATCATATGTACAGGTCAGGTTGATGTTTCCTCGCTCTGCAACAGCTTCTTCAGCACGTTCCTGCTTTATGCTGTTCATGGAGCCCAAAGCTGCAAATGAATGATTCATGTCAGTCAGTCTTTTTCTTCCTTTGTGAGCATAATGAGATGAAGAACTCTGCTAATAATAACTCTGATCAAATCTTGTCACAATGAGACTTTTCTGTGTTCTAACACTCACCTATGCAGTGAGAGAAAAGTACAAACAGGTAAAGGAACATGTTTCAGGTGCTGAAGTCACACAGCAGATGAACAAATTCAGCAGAATGAAAAGACTAAGCAGCCTCTCTGCTGCACAGCCTTCTCCTCAACATCAGGCTGGCTGGAGTTCTGCAGAGAGAGACCATCTCATTGGCTGAGTTCAGCACCAGTGGGTGGAGCCAGAGAGAAACCTGTTTAGAGTCTTTATGAACAGCGAAACATCTGCTGGTTGTTTTTACAGCTGTCCTTGTTGCATGTGTGTTTCTTTCAGACTGAAACGTTTTGGGAGGAGAGTATTTGAACAACTAATAAAAATAATAATTCACTGAGATTTAGAGATAAATCTGTTCCTACACTGTTATTAACACTGGGAGCACTGAACGTATCCTATTATGTTTTGGACATGGCTGTGATAGCTGAAGGTGCCATGAGAGAGTGTGTGGTAGATGAGAGAGTTTCCTCCACTTGTGTTCGTTTATGAGGAAGATGTGACCAGAACACAGTGACTGTTAAAGCAGGCGTTAGAAAAACGTACTAGATATGATACAACGTCTTTGTTTAACACATGAAATATTGTGAGAAGTCAGAATTGTGTGTCGTGGCTCTTATCACATGTAACCGAAAGCACAGCAAGTTCCCAGGAGATACAACTCCTGAGAAAGTCCTCCTACACATCTGTCCCAGGGTGATATGCAACATGCTACACAAATCCTCTTTGTCTGTAGAAAAGAAGCTCGCTGAGACGTCCCCAGAGAGCGCTCGCACAAAGTTATGGTTGCTGCTGCTGCTCACTTGAAGTCACTAAAAGCTTTAAAGTCACATCTCTTGTGTTTCTCCATTTGTTGAAGAGTTGTTCCAACAGCTTGGTACCTCGAGCCGGACTCCACATCTGTCCTACTCATTCCAACAATGTCTGGAAGGTGAGGTCAGCAGCAAGGGAGGAGTCGGAGAGTGATGAGATCTGTAACTATATACACTCAGTGTTGGGGAGTAACGGAATACATGTACCGCCGTTACGTATTTAGAATACAAAATATGAGTAACTGTATTCCGTTACAGTTACCGTTTAAAAGGGTGGTATTCAGAATACAGTTACTTTGTTGAAATAAATGGATTACACTGGGGTACTTTCCTGTTTCATTTTGTCGCGGGTCAGGACTGTTTGGGTTTTGTTTGACAGCTACGTTCTTTCGTTCCAGGCGGCAGCGTTACGGTTGCCATGGTTACAGGGCGACGCTCTCTCTCTCTGCGACTGTGTGTTTCCTGGGTGAGAGAGCGCCTTTTCGTTGTTGTTGTTGTTGTGCTAAGCTAACAGGCAGAATGCTACAAGCATAGCTCTAAAGAATGTAGCATCATGGGCAGTGTAGTCCGTGTTGCAGGGAGAATGGACTGCCATACACGTTATGGGTCTGTGAGCGCGAGGAGGGAGAAAAAGGGGAGTGGAAAGGTACGAGTTGTCATCGAGCAGAAACAGGAGCTGGAAGCATGTAAATATAATAATAACCACTTCAGCCAAGAAGAGTGCCTGACGAGCCCAGCTGTAAGTAAGCTATTAAGACTCGACTGTACACTGTGTTCGTGTTTTCCTCCGAAAACAACAAGTTCCGTTGGAGCAGCCTTTCAACGCCTCTCTCTGTCTGTTGCAAGAAAAGTTGACCCACACAACAAAGTAAAGCTATTTTTCGGCTACGAGCCGACAGGGACCCCGCCGTATTATGCCGGGCTTACACTGTGCGATTTTTTCAGTCGCGCGATTCAGCTCCTGCTCAAACTGTACGATTGACTCGCAGGGGTTAGAAGTTCATAGGTCACGATGCAGGGTCTCACACTATACGGCCCGACGCTCTGATGCGACCTGAGTGCTCACACTGTGCGTCCATAAAAATGAAGGTTATAACAGAAATTCTGTCGCTCGCTCTCCCTCTCCGTCTTTCACTCACACAGACACACCACCACCATCAACTTTGCTAAATTGCTAATGAAAAACATTGGTCAGGCAGCTGTGATTGAGCAGCAGTGTCGATCCAACTATTTTCACGGTTGTTGTGGTCGTGATAATTTTGTGAGGCCACATCGAAAGGGCTTGGATGGTTCTACAGGTTGTGCCTCCATCGCTTGTGTCCAGATCACACGCTGCACTGCCGTGCTACGCCGTCTTTTTCGCTGACATTTGTGTTTGCACGTGCGCAGTGTGGCAAACTGCGGTGACACCCTCATGACCAAGCGATTGATGATCGGGAGCTGGTCGTGAGGTGTCAATCGCTTCTCGTTACCCCACGTATACTACACGATGCACGACGCACGAAAGGCCAAAATCGGGCCGATCGCCAAAACGATCGCACGACTCAAAAATCGGCTCAAA
Source organism: Diplotaxodon limnothrissa (assembly GCF_057381915.1). Classification (NCBI taxonomy): domain Eukaryota; kingdom Metazoa; phylum Chordata; class Actinopteri; order Cichliformes; family Cichlidae; genus Diplotaxodon; species Diplotaxodon limnothrissa. The sequence continues at coordinate 1,032,293 of NC_140613.1, read as the reverse complement.
ATGGGCCAAAAATCGCACAGTGTGAGCCCAGCATTAGTCAGAGGTCCCTTTACTACAGTTCGGAGTCGCGGACCTTCAGTAATAGTAATAAATCACACAGCAACAGTACATTCACGTTGTTGTAAAAAGCATGATAATATTGTAGCGGGTCAGGGCTGTTCGGGGTTCTGCTTGTACAGTTATGTTTTGTGTATGTTGCCATGGTGACGGGTGACGCCCTCTCGCTGCGACGGTGTGTCCTTCCGGGGTCAGAGGGCGCCCTATGTGTGTTGTGGTTGCCGCGCTGAGCAGTTAGCTAGTGGCAGTGTGTTCTTCTGCAAATGTAATAAACGGCTGTGCTCCCTGGCTAGCTCACGGGAAGCAAGACCAAACGATACCTCCGTCTCCTCCTTGTCTGAACTCGCCACAATATATTAAGTAATCCAAAGTATTCAGAATACGTTACTGTCATTGAGTAACGTAACGGAATACGTTACAGAATACATTTTGGGGCATGTATTCTGTATTCTGTAATGGAATACATTTTAAAAGTAACCTTCCCAACACTGTATACACTGGAGAACCAGAGGTGTGGAGAGCGATGGCCTGAATCCTACAACAGGTCAGCACATAATAATAGTTATGATAGGAATCAAAAGAATAATAATAAGTACAAAAGGTCAAAGGTCAGCAGTGTCTCCAGAGAGTCAAAGGGGAAAACTGATGAACTAGCAGTGTTAACAAACGCAGGTGAAGTCATTTCATCAACAGTTTGGTCTTTTCGTCCAGCTTCCATGAGCTGGAGGATGCTCCCCAACCTGACTCCACTCTGTCTGTTCCACAAAGCAGCTTTAGGGAAGGTTGAGGCTAAACAGTAACACATGTAAGGCAGCCCCATTCATGGATTAATCACCAGAGTATGTTAGAGTTATCTGATGAACTGAAAATGTAAAGCTTGCATGTGACTCCCTTTAAGTGTGTAAACGATGTGAAGTTCAGATGAATTGTAGCCGATGATGCTGAGATCCATTCACTGATTTCCACCTTCACACCAACTGTGTAGTGCAGAATAAAGACAGCAGAATCAGTGTACTGTCAGTGTAGAGGATGCAAATCAGCCCAGAAACATCTGCTTACGTCCATCCATCCATTCTCTTCCACTGATCCAATTTAGGGGGGCGGAGCCATCCCAGCTACTGTAGGACGAGAGGCGGGGCACAGCCTGGACAGGTCACTGGTCTATGGCAGGGTAACACAGAGAGACACACAACCATTCACACTTATGGGCAATTTAGAATCACCAGCTAACCTAACCCCACTAAGCGCACGTCTTTGGACTGTGGGAGGAAGCTGGAGCACACGGACAGAATCCTCGCAAACACCTGCTCACATCTGGTTGAATTCACATTACAAAGAGCAGTGAAGCTCAGATCAGCTGATCACAGCCTGTACTTGAATCAAATCTACTGGAGCTCTCAGCAGAAATGATTGTGAGTTTGATTCTTTTCCCCACACTGAGCCACTACAGCTGATTTTAGGGTTCCCACCTGCTGAATCCACTTTAACCTGTTCTCTGCTCATGTTCCTGTGAGAGGCACAGTCACTCTCTAATGGAGCCAACAGAAAACAGAAATGTCTTCATTTTCCCTCTTTTTCTCTGCTCATGTTCGACTTCACTGATTCAGTCTAATGAAGTGATTCTAATATAATTCAGATTTACACTGAAATAAAGTTTGTGTTCCTGTGTGCTGATATCATTCATTTACATTAATGTAGCACAAGGTTCAGTTAACTCTGCACTTTTTCCCTTTGGAGTAAAGAAGTTGATGGAAAAAGTCCTGGATGTCTGTACTTTACCTACAACCACCTCTGTGGGATCAGTGATCAATCATTTATCATGTTGTTATTGATCAGTGACAGGTTGATTTCTGTTGGAGAGAAAGATGAAGATTTGAGTAAAGATGAGACTGAAATGGTTTAACAGTGTGTGGCTCCCTCTAGTGGATGTTGTGGAGTATTCTGTTGTCTTTGCTCCAAAGGTTTTTGTACAGAGTTTTGCTGTTTCCTGTCACTGTGGGCTGCAGAGCACAGTAGTACACAGCAGAGTCAGACAGCTGAAGCTTCTGGATCTTCAGAGGAACTGATCTGATGCTGGAATCCAGTGTGGATGAAAATCTCTCCTTGAACTCGTCTGCTGTGTTTCCATCATCCCTGCTAACGCGCCTCAGGATGAATTTGGGGCTGTTGTTTCCATCCTGTTTGTACCAGAAGAGATTAATATTTGATGAGCTGGTGTTATACTGACAGCCAAGTGTCACTGTGCCTCCTGCAGCAGCAGTCTCTTCTCCTTTTGCTTGCAGCACGTTGTCTTTTTGTGCTCTGCATTCTGTAAAACACCAACAAACAGTATCAGTGTGCTGTTAAAGAATCACGTCAATGTTGATATCAAAGAAACAGAGTTGTGTTCATACCGAGGCACATAGCAGCCAGCAGCACTGAGATGAACAGAGGCGTCATATCTGCAGTGTAGAGTAACTGTGAGCTACAGCAAGTATAAAGAAGCTGTGATCTCTCTGTTTAGTCTTCATCAACACTAAGTTGGTGGATTAGAAGGAGGAGCCTGATCACAGTGACAGGACTCATTCACAGCCCTGTGTTATTCCCCCTGCTGACAGCTTCACACTCAGCACGTCTTTCTGCTGCTTTCAGTGGATATTTGCTCCTATTGCAGGAAGCAGGTTTAACAGACTGAACTGTGAGTCGAGGAAGAAAGAAATCATCAATGGAGCTCTGATACAGGGTTTACCATGGCGACGGGTAAACAAAGAGCAGAGCGTCCTGTAACAATGGCTGGTTATAAACAAGTGCTCTTTAATTAATGCAGCACATAACCTTAATCGTAAAGGTAGCAGGGTGTTACATGTTTTCCAGTTCGCCATCTTAACTCTGTTTTCTAACTCTGTATTTTCAACAGCACTTTTTCATGACAACACCCTCTAATGGTGCAATATTGTATAACACAACAGCTCCTCCCTCTTTATCAAAGAGACTTCATCGTAAAAAATTATCACCAGCTAGCGCAGCACCAAGATGAAGTAATTCAACATTTAGCAAATCAACAATACGCTTGTAAACTTAAATTGTAGTAACAGCTGTAACATCAGAATACTACAACTAGCAAAGCTAAGTAAACCTGAAATTATGTTGCACTACTATGTAAAATGAAAAAAGAATTTATTATTCCACTTATTTCCATTTCATTTTTTTAGTTCCTAGTGCACTGGCAGCAGTAAATCAGTTCTGTTAAACTAAAATAGAACAATTAATAACATTTCTCTAATTTCCTTTTATCAAGAAAAACCATTATGATGCAATATAGTCTTTGTGCCAGCGAGGCTTGTACTTGACGCGTGGCAGTCTTCTGGCAGTAGGTGAGCCAGTGTGGTGCAGCCTCACAGCGTCAGCGTTCTTTTCAGTCTCTGGGCGACAGCGTGCTCGATGAGTGGCATCCCAAATCTTTCCATCACTCAGCAAGAAGGCCTTTGAGCCTTTGAGCCTTTGTGCCTTTGTTACTGTTACAGGAGTAAATCTGGGATGTCCTTTGGCAACTTTGTGTGATTTCCTTATCCTCACACTCTCTCCTGGTAGAAAAGAAGGTTTCCGTGACGCCTACCATCAGTGTAACATTGCATTTTCAACTGACGTCTCTGAACTGAGTGACGTGCAACAGTGGAGACACAGCCAGCAGAAGGCAAAGGGAGTACATCCAGTTTAGTACGCATCTTCCTGCCATACAGGAGTTCATAACAACAACAACAATCTTTATTTATAGAGCACATTTAAAAACCAGCGGTATACCAAAGTGCTTAACATAAGAGACAGAGAAGTAACACAAGTAGGGGAGACCGGGGATAGTTGTAACATTTTTGACATTTCTGTCTGTAAATTGAAGCTCGTTTAAGGTAGTAATGTAATGCAAAGTATTTACATGTCTCTGCTATTAAATAGTGCAGCTATTTTCTCTGCAGCACAATTACCCATTGCATGGTATGGCCTCAAACACGAAGAGTGAAATGTTACAATTAACCCCATAGTCTGGGTTAGTTGTAACATATCCTGGGGTGAAATGTAACACAATGAAATAAGGGTACTAACAAAATATTAACATGTAATCTTTGTTTATTCAACACATGAATGCACTTAGAGCCATTTATGTAGCTGTGTGTGTGTGACAGAATGCAGAAATCTAGCTTTTGAACATATTCTAACCCCCCAAAAAAGACAAATTATGGAATTTTCTGCAACTGAATATTTCATTAATTTTGGTTGGTCTTCCTTGAGTTTGGCCTCATTGGCTCAGTGGGCATTATAACCTACAACTCTTGCACCAATTTTGAACATAACAATGAAGCTGAAAAAATGTAGTTGTTCACCAGCATCGCAATTCCATTACTTTTTCTCATGGCTTACCTTGGTGTGGTTTGCAAAGTGCTTCAGAAAGATGAGGAAATCTGTTTCTTGCACCCATCCTGATTTATTTCCACTACCAGTACTTCCTACTGGTCCATCTCTGACACAGTGGTCTGCATAATGTATGTGTGGGAACACAAACAGTGGAGGAATTGTGTTGCCAATGGCATTAACCGCAAATACAAAAGCGACCAGTGAACCTCTCTCTGCTGATGTCGTTGCCCCAACTTGTTTAATATAAGTTAAAGTAAAAGTGTGGTAAGTTGTAACATCTGCATTATTGTTACAACTAACCCAGACTGTTGCTGTTACAACTGACCCAGACTCCTATAGCCATGAACTAGCTAACATTACAGCCAACGGCTAAAACGCTAGCACTAAAGACCTACACAGAATATATCCCCATAGACATACAAATAACACAATTTAAGTTTGATGAGTATAACTGCAAAGCAGATAATGCTATTACACATTGAAATAAAGTAGAAAAACTTACTTTTTGGCATACAAATTACTTTTTTTCGTGTTAAATTGTCTGTGTTTGACAAAATGTGCTGATTTTTCACATGTGATAGCAGAAATGAGTTGGGCATGCACAGGAAGAGTCACATCATTTGAAACTTAGCCCTGATTGGAGAAATTGGAAGTGTTACAACTAGAGATGGCACGATACCACTTTTTTATGTCCGATACCGATATCATAAATTTGGATATCTGCCGATACCGATATGAATCCAATATAGTGTTTTTTAATCAACAAAACTGTTTTTTAAATATCTTGCTGCATTTTGTATAAGTTCATACTCAAGTTTAAAACAACAACTACACTAAAGCTATTCTGTTATACCTGTATGCAAAAAAAAATATTTCATAGTTCAGCAATACTGATCAATCTAATAAACTTAAACCTACACCATCCTCCCTATTCTGGTATTTTAAAGAGTACTTAGCATAAATATTAAGCAACCTAACTAATAGGGTTCCAACTCCCAGCAACAACAAAAATAAATAAATAAAAAATAGGGAACCACCCCTCACGCTCCACCTCATGATGCTTAATCGACGTAATCAACCTTAATTTGATGCAGTGTGAAAAAAAATGCACAGAAATCAATTATTTTTCAAGAAATATTAAATAGATTCAACATCTTTCTTCAACAAAATTGCAGACTGCACAGATGGTACCTTCCCAAAGGAAAAAGTACTATAGCTTACTAGGGTATATTAGACTTAATAGTTACTATATACAGTAATGGACTTCTATTCATTTTACATCAGATTAAAACTTTGGGTGTCAGATAATTATTTATTAAAAGCTAGACATTTTAAATGAGAATAAGAAAGAAAAGTATGTCTTTGTGCCCCCTTTTCCCTGTTCATGCCCTATCGGCCCCCCTGGCTAAACTTTGCTAGATCAGCCCCTGCACAGTTACGTCAGCTGTAGAAAAAGATCCTGGAGTAGAAAGTAATATTAAATACATTCTAACAACAGCTGATCAAGCTTAAACGTGCTGCTGTTGTTCAGCCGCTGGTTTCCTCTTTCTGGTGCATTTTAGATAAGTGCTTGTTGTTTGTTATATATTTGCTGCCATGACAACTCAATTTCCCTCTGGGATTAACAAATTTTCTCTGATTCTGAAATGTCTGAACGTTCCTGCAGTTGGTTTGTGGTTGGTGTGGATTTGCTGCTCATGTGAATCCTCCCACAGTGTTTCATTAGCAGCTGTAACCACAGTGACTCTGATAAAACAGGAATTAGCAGAATCCATCTGATATGAAGCTGTGCTTTGAATACCACTTCCCTCCTCTTTGAAGAGTAGTCAGATATCTGTGTTCAGGTTTTTGTACAGCCTCTTCTACACTTTGTATCACTGTGTTTGTAGAGCACAGTAGTAGAGAGCTGTGTCTGCCAGGGTTAGGGCTGCTATGGTCAGATTAGTTGTTGTAGAAGATGTTTCTGAGTCATATCGATTATCAGGGATATAATCATTGCCACTCTGTGATCTTGCTCCTTTGTAGAGTATAAACTGAGGAGCCTGAAGGTCAGAATCATGTCTGTACCAATAAAGCCAAACATCACTTTCACTTGTCTCATAGCTACATGTGAGTGTGACAGATTCTCCTTCTGTTGCAGTGACTTTATCTCGCTGAGGAGTGATTGAGTCTCCAGCTGTTAGTCCTGGAAAAGTAGAGAAAATGAAGCCATCAGACTAACATTGTCCATGAGGCTGAGTATCTGTGAGTATTACTGTGTTTTTTTAAACACATTTTACTTCTGCTTTCTCAGACGTTTCTCTGATTTCACAATTGAAATATTTTTCTGTTTAATCACTCCAAACTTGAGCTCAAAGAAAGTCCAAACTGGATCTGTAACGCTGTAAACATGTCTTTGAACTTCAGGTGTTCCTGTCAGAAACATACGTACCTACGAGAGCTGCAAAGATCCAGATCACAGCCAGTTTTTCCATGTTTCCAGAGGAGAAATGTTGGAAGTGATGTTCACTGGGAGTTAGCTGTGAGTGGTCTGATGTTCACAGCTGGAGTCAGACAGGTTTCTGCAGTCAGGAGGAGGAGGAGGCTCACATCACATTAACTTCACCTGAAGCTCTTCATCACAGCTGTGTTATGAGTTAGTCTGTATCCTAACAAAGATGTGTGGCTCCCTCTAGTGGATGTTGTGGAGTATTCTGTTGTCTTTGCTCCAAAGGTTTTTGTACAGAGTTTTGCTGTTTCCTGTCACTGTGGGCCTCACAGCACAGTAGTACACAGCAGAGTCAGACACTGCAGCAGAGGAGATTGTTATTTGTCTTCTGTCATCGACCACTTTGAAAGACACTCTGGAGGATTCTCGTTTCATTAAATTCTTTGATCCCACGTGAGCGATCAGGAGCTCAGGTGCTTTTCCTGCATGTTGTCGATACCAGTAAAATTCATCGCTTTCATACGCTTGTTTGGAGTATCTGTAGGACAGAGTAACAGCGCTGCCTTCCAAACTGGACGTGTCTTCCTTGTCTGCAGTGAGTTCTTCACATCTGACTCCTAAAATGAGACAAATATGTTTTGTACAATGTCCCATTTTCTTCAGTGTAATCATATTTATCAATGACTAAAATATTTTTAAATGTATACAACACATAATATCGTACCTGTTAGACAAGTCATAATCAGTAGAGAAATAAGATAACAGTCCAGAGGCAGCATGTTGGAAATCTTTAACCTTTGTGGTCTGTTAATGAAACGTGGAAGGTTTTCTCTCCTCTGCAGTTCAGTCACTCCTCCGTGCTCCTCCCCGAATCGCTGTTTCCTGTTTTATATATTTTTTCACTTCTTTCTTACACTTCCTGTTAGTGAACCAATAGAAGCACTTTAGCTTTCAGGCTGGAGGCTGGATTCACTAGGATGGATCACAAATGCATGAACAAAGTAAATGAAATGTGATGGGTCTGTGTAGCACAGCCCTTCGCTGGAATGAGACAATTTTACTACAACAGCAAAAAGCAAGACGCAAGTCACCAAAGTTCTTTGTGTTACTCATGCATGAAGGAGACCCAACTGGAGCCACCTGACCTCCGTCAGACTCTCAGCCAGGTTCCCTGTAGCACTCCTTTCATACATGAATATGCATAAGTTCATTAACATATGACGTCATACACAGGCACACATGTATACAAAGCAGAAACGGCCCTAACCAATCTGGCGCCCTAGGCAAGATTTTAGGTGGCGCCCCCCTACATCAGCAGTGTAGTGTAATGTTGTAACAAATAATATTTCTATTAAATAAGCTTTACTTTGCATTTTAATTAACGTGGGATTATTTTTTGTATTTAGAAATAATAGTACCAACTTTTTTTTTTTTCAACATTTGTGGCACTGGCGTGGCGCCCCCTGATGGACGGCGCCCTTAGCATTTACCTATACGGCCTATGCCACGGGCCGGCCCTGATACAAAGAATACCTTGTCTGTGTGTACGCCCAGGTGTGTGTGTGTGTCAAGATGTGACTCTGAAGACTCCCCAAAGCTGGTGGCAGGAGTCCAGCGGTTCACATAAACAGAAGGCTCTTACACTCAAACAGATATACGTGTGCTCGCTATACCGTATATCAACAAGAGAAGATACGACCTCTCTCATGATCCTAGGAGGAGTGTGATCTGTGCCAGAACACTCTGAAGAGGAGTGAACGCACTCCCCTCTTCATGCTACACAGAGTTGTTACAGACCTCCTAGGATGAGACATTCTTTCAATAAATATCTATTTCTAAGCATAAATGACAATCCAACAATACAAATCTGACAAAATGGAAACACTTTTTCTTCCTTATTATTTTTTCTGTAACTTTTTCACTGTGAAAACCAAAGACTGGCTGTCAGCAGGAGAACGAGCTTCTTTCCTTTTTGATCTGAGGGTTTGATGACAGACTCTTTTTGGCTTTGAATGATCAAAGATTTTGATCATTATTCCAGTAACAGGCGCTGCTGTTGACTCTTAACTCTCACTCTTTGATGTGTCCTGCACGTCTACTCGGTCTCATGACCGGGCTGAAGCAAGCTTATTTGTAGTTGAAACAAAATATTTGCACAGATGCATTTTTTTAAATTTATGTCAGTTTTCTTCTGATCTCCTTTTGTCCCTGCAGTCCAGGAGGAACTCTGCAGCAGTCACAAGAGAGAGCAGCTTTCTCTAAAGGACGATACTGATTTTGCATCAGGAAGAGCATCAAATGTAAAAATTGGACTAAGCAAACCTACTGTGACAAAACTCCTGTGGTTAAGAGAGCAGCTGAAACTAGCTTTACAAGGATTTGTGAGCACCTTCAAGCCTACATCTATGTAAAATATTATGAAGATAATATTTATTCATTATCTGACAAATCTGAGCTTGTTTCATTACTTATTGTCCCATCGTGTTTTTTAAGTGAGGGTGGGGCAACAATAGACTGGAAAAGTGTGATTCAAAGGAAGAAGAGGCTGAACACGTGACATTAATGAGCTGCTTTATTAACGTGTGGATAAAAAGATCGTCCCAGAGAGGCTGAGAGTGTCAGAGTTAGAGCAATCCACTCTCTGCGAAAGGAATCAAACAATTATGTTTCTCAGATTCATCATCTACAGTTCAACCTGCAGGTTGTTGCTCTCTGCCAGGTGATTGGCTGAAGAGCTGTGAAAGGGTAGTGGGTGTGTGGGGTGAAGTCAGCGCTCTTCTGTGGAAAAAACCCAGAGGCGATTAATTCACTCGGGTGCGAGTGGTTCTACTACCGGTAAGAGACTTTTGCCATTTTGTTTGGATCATATTGTAGGTGCCGATTTTTAATGTGTCGTTGGACTTTTTTAATGGAAGAATTGATCAAGCCCCAGATCGACTGCGCGCAGGGAGACTGATCAGTATTGTAGGCATATTGAGTGTTTGTTTTAGCTTTGACTTTGAATGGTTTCATAATATTGATATTTTATTGGGTAATATTTTAATCGATAATGTTGTTTGTGTTTTTCAGCTGTGCTGTCTCTGCTGTCCTTCGTTCTTTTGATTGTTTTGGTTAGTCCGTCCAGCTGTAAAGACGGTTATTGATTGGCAGTGAGTTGTGTAAGGGCGGACTAACCTCCTTAGTTTTTTTATTTGTTTGTGTCACTTCCCTTTATATTACAGGCCATGCATAGCGCTGCTTCCCAGCTGTGCTGAGACCCGAATTGTTTGCAGTGCGTGCCGCAGGTGAATCGGTTGCAGTGTTGCTAAACGGGGTGTAACGGTTTGCAGCGTTGTGTAATTTGCACACCATTTGTGTGGTAAGTCTCATGTGCAGCTGGGATATCAGCAGGATGTTGTAAGTCCTGTCTGGAAATAACTGGGACTTTGTATGTTTAACTAATGTAATAAATAAATTATCATTTTATTTCTGTGCCCCGTTTACTCCTCCCTTGTTCTCGGTTACAATTACAACATTAAAAGATTCAGAGAATCCGAAGAACAATATTAATGTTGGTGATCCACAGGGTGGAGTTTTAAATGTCTGCGGCTATATGATTGGCTGTTTAATGTATTTAAGCTGATGGACATTTACAGCTGTAACTCTGATGAGCTGCATCACAAATATCTGATTATTTGACTTTTATTTGGACGTGAACTTTATTTACAGATGAATCTGTTCATACGGGAGCAGAAATAATATCCAAACTAAAACTGTACGATAGATCTTATGTGCTGTTCTGGCGGAACTTTACTGTGCGACACTAGACGGAAGTGAACAAGGAAAAAGCGGAAGTAGTGTTAGCTGTCTGTGTGACTGAGCTGGAGGTCAGTTATGTTGTTGTGTGAGCTGAGTGTGTGAGCTGCGGCAGCAACGATGCCTTCAGTTCAGTATCTGAGAGAGTTCATCAACGAGCGACTAACTGCTGCTGCTGAACAAATATTCTTGGAGTTTGAAAAAACGATCGTCCAGTACGAGGAAGAGATCGACCGTCAGCGCAGACTGCTGGATATCACCTGGAAACCCCAAATCAAGCTGCACAGGACAGGTGAGTGTCCCTCTGTAGTGGCAATTCCTTTTGTTTGACCAACGAGAAATGATTGTCCTGGCAGCAGAATTTGCATTTAGTATCCAGTATTTTTGTCTCAGTTTTGACAGCATGTCGCTCTTCCTGCGAGTCCCAACCTTTGATCGATATGGCGTAAAATCAGTGACTCATGCATATCCTTTGTCAAAATTGCAGGATGCTTACTTCCATAGTCGTGGCTGCTTTAGTCATTCGGCCACCCCCTCAGAGGATTCCTGCATCCAACACTGGATCAAGTTTGTAGAGACTACTTCCCTTGGAGACTCCTTTCAGGCCATTGCTGATTAAAGCCATTTCAGTTTTAAATTTCTGTTGTTGTGCATATTGAAGAATAGCTCGTTCTGTCTTTGCTACATATTCTGGAGTCATATTTCCTTTCTTCAAAGTGGTCTTAAACCTTTCCATTCTTATCTCCACTTCTTTCTGACTTTCCAGATCATTCTTATTCAAACCTGCAGCAAGCAACTCTGTCCTCTTCTGCACCAGCAGCACCAAGGCCTCTTTCAGCTTTAAAAGCCAGGCTACAGAGATTTTAAGTTTTGCCCAAGACGAGAAGTAATGGATAAGATAGTTGGTAGGATTTTGTAATTCCTTCACAACGACATTCATTGTCAGGTCCTTTTTGACCTCTGGGTCATCTGCAGAAATTGCACTGTACTCCACATCCAGTTTAGGCCATTCCTTTTCTGACTTATAGAGAAATTCTGTCCCTTTAATTCATCTCCTACATTTGAGGAGATCCCCAGCTCTCATGCCTCTGGAAGCGTCATCTGCAGGATTCTCCTTGGAAGAAACTTATCTCCACTGATTCACATCTGTTGCTTCTCGATTGACAGCAATTCTGTTTGCAACAAAAGTATTAAATCTTCAGGTTTCATTGGAGATGTATTTCAGTACTGTTGTACTATCAGTCCGAAAAACTGATTCTTCCAACCTTACCTGCAGCTCCTTTTGCAGAAGCATATTCACTCGAACTGCAAGAACTGCAGCCGTCAATTCCAGCCTGGGAATTGTAGTTTGCTTGAGAGGAGCAACTCTAGCTTCTCCCAGGATAAAAGCAACATGTGAGGTTTTTCTTTTCCAACTTTAAATATGACACCGTTCCATAACCATCTTGACTTGCATCAGAAAATGATGAAGTTGTGCCTTATCTGGTCTTCCAAAGCAACTTGGTTTAATGCAACGTTCCACTTTGAGCTTTGGAACCAGCTGGAGATCCTCCAGCCAATCACGCCACCGCTGGGAAAGTGAGTGGGGAATAACTTCATCCCACTTAAATTTTGTCAGCAAAGCTCTTGTAGCAACAGTTTAGCTGGCAAACTGAAGGGAGACAAGATTCCCAAAGGATCATACAGTGAGCTGACCACAGACAAAATGCCCCTTCTTGTTGTTGGACGGTCCTGCAGGGAGGTTCTGAACTGGAACTTGTCTGTTTCTATGCACCACTGTAAACCCAGTGCTCTCTCAACTGGAAGCTGATCTGTGTCCAAATCCAGAGCCTTAATTTCCTTTGCTCTTCTTTCCTCTGGGATGGACATGAGTACTGTGCGACTGTTGCTGATCCATTTTGAAAGCTTAAATCCTCCTTTAGCGCAGATATCTGTCAGCCTCTTCACCATGTGCACTGCCTCCTCTTCTGAAGCAACAGATTTCAAACAATCATCCACAAAAGTTTCTTTTGACTGTATCAACCACTTCAGCTGGAAACTGTTGTGCATTATCATCTGCAGTTCTCTGTAGAGCATAATTTGCACAGCTTGGCGAAGATACAGCTCCAAACAAATGCACCTTCATCCTGTATTCCTGTGCCAACCTTGTAGTGTCGCCATGTTGCCACCACAGGAAACGGAGAAAGTTGACGTGTTTTTCTGAGACGTGAGCTTGGTGAAACATGGAATCAATGTCCGCCATTAATGCAACAACCTCTTGTCTAAATCTGATCAGAACTCCAACCAGCGAGTTTGTGAGATCAGGTCCCTGTAGAAGCTGGCTGTTCAATGATGCTCCTTTGTAAGTTGTTCCACAGTCCAATACAACTCTTAACTTGCCCTTTGTGGGATGATACACTCCGTGATGAGGGATGTACCACACCTTTCCATCATCTTTGTGCAACTCCTCTGCAGGCACAAGCTCGGCATATCCTTGTTCAAGCATGTTGTTTACACATTCAGTGCATTCATCTTTATAACGAGCATCCTTTTCAAATCTCCGTCTGAGACTCTGGAGACGCTGCTCTGCGACACAGAGGTTATTTGGCAAGCTGGGACCTTCTCTCCTGAAAGGCAAATCAATGTGATAATGATTTCCAATACGTTTTATTGAGCTACTAACAATATCCATGAAACACAGATCCTCTCTGGACTTCAGTCTGCTCCTCTGAGGAGCTTTCATTAAAATCATGATTGTACTGTTTAATCAACATTTCTTCAAGGCGCTCAACAGAAATCCTATTGGCTGTTACAGCAGTGCAGTTTTTATTTCCGCTGTTACTTCCAGTGCACAGGGGACCATTTGTGACCCAGCCAACTTTGGTTTTTACAGCATAAGGTCCACCCTCCACACTGTTTATCACCTTCCATGGCTCTCAAACGTTGGAAGCATCAGTGCCTATCAGTAGCTCCACGTCTGCATCAATGTTGTGAAGTTTAACAGGTTTAAGGTGAGGCCACTGATCGATGTCGCCTTACTGGGGAATATTTACCGTAGAAACTGGCATAGTCTTTTGAGTCAAAACATCTGGCAACGCCATGAAATCATTTGCTTCCATACCAGACACTTCCAGACCAGACAGAACTTGTGCACCAACAATCCTATTTTGACTCATTGTTCTCAAAAGGATATTGGTCTTTTTACCTTTAGATTCAGTCTTTTTGCCAGAGTTTCTGTACAGAATGTACCTGAACTTCCAGGATCCAAAAATGCAAAGGTTTGCACAGTTTTATTGCTCTTTTGGCTCTTAACTTGAACTGGAAAAATAGAAAAGAAAATGCATCAACTTCATGACCTGAGGATGCACATGGAACTCTCCGCTCTATATGAAGAACCCCTGGTGACACACGTTGCAATCCAAACGACTCCTACAGTCTTTGCTTGTGTGACCAACTTTCAAACAACAAAAACAAATTCCCCTTTCCTTGATAAAAGTCAACTCATCCCGATGCATTTTAGCTTTGAACTGCTTGCAATTCTCTAGTAAATGATTGCTGTGTGAACAAAACAAACGGTGGGATTTGTTCTGCTTCCAGTGGATTGAGTTTTGACTCCTGGAACTGAACTGACATTAGTGGCAAAATTACTTCTCTTTTTTCTTTGCTTGGTGGAACTTGAAACTTTAAAGCTGCGGCTGACAACATACCCTTCGTAAATACTAATGTATAGAAACCCTTACCAGCAATCATTCATTTTTGTGTGGCTTTTTTCATGGACTTTTTTTCATGCTGTGTAGGTGTGTACTTGACTAGCTGATATCGACATAACGGGGAAACATCTGGTTTGACTGTCTGTGAAGGTTCTCAGTCATCCAGGTCATCGTAGTCAAAGGAGCTTGCAAAGAAAAGCGTCTGGACTTCTTTAAGTTGCTTGAAGACGTTTCACCTCTCATCCGAGAAGCTTCTTCAGTTCTAATGTCAAATGGTGGAGAGATATATATCTGGGACTCTCCACCATTTATTTTATAAATATTAACCTACAAATAAACTTGTAAATAAACCCCAAAATATAAGTAAACTAACAACAAACTTTAACAAATTTCAAAATATAATAAAAATAAAGAACAAATGGCTCCAACACACTCTGATTGATGGATGAACACATGATGTAGTCTACGTGTAAGTAATTTTACATGGTTATGTGCTGTTCAATATGCGGCTGCATTTGATGATGCATTTACATGCAGCTCGAAAGTTCACAATCTGTATTCCAAAAGGTTGTTTCCTCTTCCTGTTGGGATGATCTGTTAGTACGTCGCCGTTCCTTTTGTTGCAGTGTGTAATATAATTCAGTGGCAATTTTTGATCATCAAATTCCACAAGATTTAACACGTGATAACGTTTTTGTTTTACCAAAACTAAAAGGGAAATACAAAATACACACCGGCACAATTATGCATTTCTAAGAATATAACAACCAACCTGTTATCAATGATAACCCTACATTCTTGTTCAAGTCGTCCTCGGGTGAATCAAGGATCATTTTCAAGTTTAATATCTGTCGAAATCTGAACTTATTACATCATAGAAATCACAAGATTTTCCCTGTTCTCTGCTGCAATCAGCACATATTCAACCATTTATAAAAAATGAAAATCAGCATGTTTTCTGATTAAACGTGTTCTCGGGTTCATCTATGATCATTTTCAAGTCTTATTATGAGAGAATAATAAAAGCACCATGAATGACTATATTTCAGTGTCTTTAACTAGCAGCAATAAAACTCTTTAGAATAGAGGAAAATACTTTATTATTATTATTATTATTGTAAGTATAAGAAAGATAAAGATGTCGATGAATTTCAAATGCATGTCAATGTCACTATCGTCTCCTTGGCAACACACTGTGCTGATTATAAAAATCATAAATACTGCCTTGTTGACTCTGTTAGCTCGTAAGGGGGCTGCAGGTCTGGTGGAGTAAGCACAGGTGGAGGCAGGCATTCTCTTCACCTGACGTGCAATTTCCTTACAAAAACCCACAGTGATGGCGGCACAGGCCGGTGGCATGAACGACCAAAAACAAACTTGTACAAACAAATTAAGAACTGTAAAAAAACAAAACAAAGGAAACTTAAATGAATGAATAAATCAACTAAACAAAATCCCACAGGCTAGCCCTGTGGCTGTTGGGCTACTGTCCAGCCTTTACTCTTGCGCTCCACCTTGAGCTCCTCTTCAGGAGCAAAACTCAGGCTTACAAAGCTTAAGCTCCTTCCCCAGAACAAACCACGCAAGTGGTGATGATATGTCTGGCACTGAGGCCTGTGTTGATTAAAAGGGGCGTGTCCAAATGAAACCAGTGTCGAGGTCTGTTAATATCACATGACCAAAGATAAACGAGGCCCCGTTTCTCTGAAATGTGCGACTGCCTCGTTATGTGATTCGAGCTGATGAAAAGACCTGGGAATTAGTTTTATGCATGAACGGGATCTAAGTGATTCTGAGGATCATCACGAGCGTGCACGGAGACTGTTAGCACATTATGGAGCCACCAAAACGAATAAATATCAGCAGTTAGGAAGCATTTTGACATGCTATCGACCAATAATGACATCATCTTCAATCAGTCTCAGAGAGGAGGTTATTTAGGTAGGTGTGTGAGAATGGGTGAATGACTGAATGTGTAAAGCGCTATACAAATACAGGCCATTTACATTCCAGACAACTCAACAGAGCTACAATTTAGTCAGTCTACAAAGAGCTGAAGCTAAGACTTTGTTCTAGAGCTCAAACTTTAACTAAGGACCTGCCTCAGACACAATCATTCCACAATTTTAAATGCAGTAAGAGTCCAGAGTTTATCGTCATCACTTTCTTTTGGCATGTGTCCCTGTCTTTCTCCAGAACTCCCACAGCATTATGTCTGTAAGAAGAGGAGCTCCAGTGTGGACCAGGAGGAACCAGAAGCTCCACAGATTAAAGAGGAACAGGAGGAACTGTGCAGCAGTCAGGAGGGAGAGCAGCTGGGACTGAAGGAGGAGACGGATACCTTCATGGTGACTGCTGCTGAGGAAGGAGAGCACAGTGAACCAGAACCACACAGGAAGCAGCTCCTCTCTCAGGATCCTGATACATTTATTCCGTCCAAATCTAAAGAAATATTAGCAGATATGAATGAATCTGTCCAGTACGAGGAAGAGATCGACCGTCAGCGCAGACTGCTGGATATCACCTGGAAACCCCAAATCAAGCTGCACAGGACAGGTGAGTGTCCCTCTGAGGGAGGATCCTGATCACAGCTCTGCGGGACGTTTCTGATTGTGAGGACTTTTTGGAGACGTGAGCTAACAAAGAGCAAACAGAGGACAGGACGGCACTGCGCTCCATTTATTCTCCAACTGCTCCCTAAGTGAAAGCCAGGCATTCATGTATCTGAGCAGCTGAGACACTGTTCAGATACAGGAGGGGGCCTGAGAGTGTGATCCAAAATTTCCATCTCTGCTCCTTGCTCATCCAAATACGATTTTCTGTTGTAATCATTTCTTCAGGATGGTACATCAGTTCTTTCTGAATCACAGCCCCTCACTGGTCTACTAATGTCTCACCCCTCCCTCCCTCTCCATACTGTAAATGGTCTTTTCTTAATGCTATGTGAGTCAGGTTCATACTTGTGTATTTCTTAGTTCATTCTTTACAAGTTCACCAATTAGTCCAGACTTTCAAGTACTCGAGGACTCACTGTGGTTATTTTATGATTGAAACAGTGTTGTACTCGATGACATCACAGCTCAGCTCCACTCTACCTTTCTCTTTTCCCCTGAATATTTACAATGGAAATTGCCCAAAATACATCTAATTGATAGTTCTTTAAAAATTATTATCACTTCTTTTCCTATTTTAAAAAAAAAAAAAAAGAGAGAGAAAAAAAAAATTTGGGAAGGTTGGAATAAAGACTAGACTGACATCAGTGATCATTGACCAGAAATGGAAGCTTTTTGTGTATTTCTGAACAACATGTTCATGTTGTAGAAAATTATTTTGCTAGTATATTTACTGAGATGATTTTCTACCACACCACTTTCCTTTTTGTTTTCTCCTTTCGTCCCTCCAGATGTCCCACAGCAGCCTGTCTTTAAAGAGGAGGAGGAGGAGGTTCTCCCTGAGCAGCAGCTCTGGAACCAGGAGAGGAGCTCCAGTGTGGAGCAGGAGGAACCAGAACCTCCACAGATTAAAGAGGAACAGGAGGAACTGTGCAGCAGTCAGGAGGAGACTGATACCTCTATGGTGACTGCTGTTTATGAGGAAAGTGAGCAAAATGAACCAGAATCAAACGGCAATCATCTCCTCTCTCATAGCTCTGCTGTTGCTGAGAGCCAAAATCAGGAAGGAAGCATGGATGTAGATTCAGGGTCAAATACAAATAGAACCAAAAGTCACAACCATGCAGTAGATTCCCCTACGTCGAAGAATCAGTGTAACTCTGACAAATGTAAAAAGTCTTTAGAATGTGAGATTTGTGGAAAAGTTTTTAAGCAGAATTATGAAATGAAAAGACATTACACAGTTCACACAGGTGAGAAACCGTATTTTTGCAAAACTTGTGGGAAAGGTTTTACTCAGAGGGGTGCTTTGACTTACCACATGAGAATTCACACAGGTGAGAAACCATATTCTTGTAAAACATGTGGAAAAATGTTTGCATACAGTAGCGATTCACTGAAGCACAAGCGAATTCACACAGGTGAGAAACCATATCCTTGTAAAACTTGTTTGAAAATGTTTGCCTGTAGCAGTTCTTTATCTATCCACATGAGGACTCACACAGGCGAGAAACCTTATCATTGTAAAACATGTGGTAAAATGTTTGCATCTAGAAATTATTTGTTAAAGCACACGAGAACTCATACAGGTGAGAAACCTTATCTGTGTAACAGCTGTGGGAAAATGTTTGCATGTAATAGTTCATTATTGAAGCACATGAGAACTCACACAGGTGAGAAACCTTATACTTGTAAAACATGCGGGAAAATGTTCAGATGTAGTAGTCATTTATTGGTGCATATAAGAACTCACACAGGCGAGAGGCCGTATCATTGTAAAACTTGTGGGAAGATGTTCATATCTAGTAGTCATTTGTTGCGCCACATGAAAACTCACATGGGCCAGAAATTGTAGTCTTTGTACAGAAAAAATATTATCATGGAAGCCAAGCTTGAAAAAAAAAAAACCACTTGAAAATGTGTTGGTTTGTTACATGTGAGATAGGTTTAACCTTTTCCTGAACTTTCAGACGTAACATTGTTGAAGTTCAGATTTTTGCTTTTTGGATTTTTTTGTTTTTCTTTTACTTGCCGCATATTTGATAGCTGACAATTTCTGTTTTGTGGAATTAAAAGTTTATATTGTGTGAAAAGTATATAAAATAATATATAGGAGCTATTTTTTTTTGTGTGCGCATCAATTAATTTTCTTCTGCTCTCCATCCCCACCAGAAGCTTGGCTTACCTGACTTATCTTGCAGGTGAAACATGTTCTCGACTCTGTTCAGTTTGCTTACCAGCCTGTTGTGGTTGTGGTCAAAAATTCTTGAAAGAGTAGTTATAAAAAAGCTAACAGCTCATCTGCAGAGGAATGGCTTATTTGAAGAGTTTCAGTCAGGTTTCAGAGCTCATCACAGCACAGAAACGGCTTTAGTGAAGGTTACAAATGATCTTCTTATGGCCTCTGACAGTGGACTCATCTCTGTGCTTGTCCTGCTAGACCTCAGTGCAGCGTTCGATACTGTCGACCATAATATCCTATCCGGTTGTTCAGTCTGACGTCACTAGCCGTGTCTGGGCCTAAACTCCGCTACAGGTCCATATATCAAACGATCGCTATGGCATTACTGAGAGTTGAAAAACTGTCAAAAGTCTTTCATCTTTAATAAAATGATCAGCGTTCTGCTCTACCAGGTGTAACAATTGAGTTTAACATCCAGGCATCCATGAAAACGGAATTTATGACATTTAACGGAATTAGAAGTTAGCAGGGAGTTAGCTCGCTAGCTTCTATCTAAATACAATATAGCATGTCCTGACTGCGGGGTTTTGGAAACAAATTAAAACGTACAGCTCTGTTATCACTTCCAGCATAAATGAAGACAGAAAACTAAACAGCAGTGACGTTTGTAGGGTTACTGAAGTTGGGCTAGCTGTATATAATGATGTGCTACGTGACCGCTAGCGACACAGCTATGTTAGCATAATATAAACAA
Source organism: Diplotaxodon limnothrissa (assembly GCF_057381915.1). Taxonomy (NCBI): domain Eukaryota; kingdom Metazoa; phylum Chordata; class Actinopteri; order Cichliformes; family Cichlidae; genus Diplotaxodon; species Diplotaxodon limnothrissa. The sequence continues at coordinate 1,012,390 of NC_140613.1, read as the reverse complement.
GCTAACTTTTTTTCCACTCGATAAAAGTTAACGTGAGTGTTCTCGGTGGTCAGGAACAAATGTAATCGCATGGCAGGATGCTGTAAAAGGACCAAACTTCAGCCAGGAGAACAACTGAGATAATCCATCCACAATACGAGGTTAGTCATTCATATACTGCTGCATGGGCTGGGCTGTAGTTACATCATAAGGTTTTAAAAACTGAGCTTAAATAAATGATTAGCGGTAATAAAAGCCGAGGGAGGTCAACAGTGATCACTGACTGTTTTAGGAGCTTTTTGAGATCAAATAGAAGAAAATACAAAACATTAAACATGTTAACAACACAAAAGCCATATTAAACGCAGACTACTTTAGACCCGGAAGTAGGATTCATCACGTCATCACTTAACAATCGGATTAGAGCGATTAGAACATGCTGTAGGTATTACAGGTACTGTGCTGCAGTGGTTTGTATCATATCTATCTAATAGACTCCAGTTTGTGCATGTAAATGGAGAGTCCTCTTCACACACTGAGGTTAATTATGGAGTTCCACAGGGTTCAGTGCTAGGACCAATTCTATTTACACCATACATGCTTCCCTTAGGCAGCATCATTAGAAGACATAATATACATGTTCATTGCTATATAGACAAAACCCAACTTTATATATCCATAAAGCCAGATAACACACACCAATCAATTTGAAGGAATGTCTTAAAAACATAAGATACCTGGATGATATCTAATTTTATGCTTCTTAATTCAGATCAAACTGAGATTATTGTACTCAGCCCTGAAAATCTAAGAAATATGGTATCTAGCCAGTTTCTTACTCTGGATGGCATTACCTTGGCCTCCAGTAACACTGTGAAGAACCTTGGAGTAATGTTTTACCAGTATATGCCCTTCAATGCACACACAATCATGATCAAAAGTTCAAGACCTCTTAAAAAATGGCAAAAAAAAATCATATTTTGCATGGTTGGATCTTTGTATTAAACAAACATGTAGGACTGCTTCTTTTCATTTGTGCAACATCTCTAAAATTAGAAATATCCCGTCTCAGATGTCTGTGAAGGTTCTCAGTCATCCAGGTCATCGTAGTCTAAGGAGCTTGGAAAGAAAAGTGTCTGGACTTCTTTAAATTGCTTGAGAAGCTTCTTCAGTTAGTTTAACTGAAGAAGCTTCTCGGATGAGAGGTGAAACGTCTTCAAGCAGACTCTTTTCTTTCCAAGCTCGTTAGACATCCTGTCTCAGAGTGACGCTGAAAAACTAGTTCATGCATTTATTACTTCCAGGCTGGACGACTGTAATTCATTATTATCAGGATGTCCTAAAAACTCCCTAAAAAGCCTTCAGTTAATCCAAAAATGCTGCAGCAAGAGTCCTGACAGGGACTAGAAAGAGAGAGCAGATTTATCTTGTACTGGTGTCTCTTCTAGATAAATGGACTGGTATAGCTTGCCTCAATCACACAAGCACTTCTATGATCTTTCTATCTAACATTCACACACAGATGGATGCATTGGAGAGCACCATGGGGTTAGTATCTTGACTAAAGATATTTAGACTTGCAGACGGGGAAAAAGTCCTGCTCCTTACATACAAGGTCTTAAATAATCAGGCCCCATCTTATCTCAATGACCTTGTAGTACCATATCACCCTATTAGAGCACTTCGCTCTCGCTCTGCAGGCCTACTTGTTGTTCCTAGAGTATTTAAAAGTAGAATGGGAGGCAGAGCCTTCAGTTTTCAGGCCCCTCTTCTGTGGACCAGCTTCCAGTTTGGATTCATGCGACACTCAACTGTTGTTATGATTTGGCATTGTATAAATAAAATTGAATTGAGTCATGGTGTTTTCTGCCTATTGCAGCATGCTGACTCTCACCTGGATGGTACTGGTGGAACTGTGAGAATCCTTTTGTTTTTGAGTGGCTTTGATTCAATAAAACAACTTCTGCTGAGTGAGAAGCTGCTCAGAATGGGTGTTACCACTTCTACTGTCTCCTGGATTGCTGATTATCTGTCAGAGATGCCTCAGTTTGTATGGCTGAGCGGCTCTTTGTCTGGGGTGATCAGTAATACTGGGGCACCATAAGGCATGGTCCTATCTCCATTCCTGTTTACCGTGTACACCTCAGATTTCCAGTACAACAGTGAAACGTGCCACTTGCAGAAGTCTTAGTGACTCTGCAGTTGGGTGTGTTTAGTATGGGCAGGAGTCGGAGTACAGGGAGCTGGTGGAGAACTTTGTGGAGCTGTCCGGAATAAATCATGTCAGCTCTGTTTCACTGTCACTTTCCCCATAAGTAAGAGTCACCATTAAGGTATCATCATCCTCCTTCACTATAAGATGCTCTGCCTTGTCAACAAGACAAAAGAGATGGTGGTTGATTTTTGGAGGATAAAAACTGCAAATAGACCCATCAGCATCATGTGTGAAGAAGCAGAAACAGTGGATAGCTGCAGGTACCTGGGTTTTCACCTGAATGACAGACTGGGCTGAAGGACCAACAGTGATGCTGTACAAGAGGAAGCTCAGGGCAGCAGCAGTGCCAGCGATACATCAGGATCAACAACCTTCACAAGGCTGGAAACATGATTGGTCAGAATTTGGATGTATTTAAGTCAGTGAGGGTCAGCGGTTACTGAACTGCTCTCCATCATGGACAACCCATCACACCTGATCCACTCAACCTTAGAGGCAGCAGAACTCCTTCTCCCTCAGGCTGATTCAACCTCACTGACATAAAGAAGAAAATCAGGAAATGATTCCTACTCTCCTCTGTACAGAAACTCTTCTTTCTGTGACGGGAGAGCACACCTGTCAGGACATAAGACTCCACTCATATATTTGTGTATTATACCTTGCTGCACCTGTTTTTCAAGATTCAAGAAAGCCTTTATTTGTCACATGCAAGTCGCCCTGCAGCAAAATACTAATGTTTTAGAGTGAAAGAACATCCATGCCCTCCTGGGTTTTAATTGCACCTTAGAACACACATGCATCAACACTACAATGAGCGGGTGGAGGGAGGTTTGGAGTCTTCTCTCACCCCCATTCTCTGCGGCCTGCTGGAGCGGGAGGGCCAGGAGGAGTTGGCCGTCCGACTGCGGTCTGGAGTGTGGGGCCTCCCTGCTGCTACGGAGTCGGGGCGGTCTGCCTCTCCCCACCGCAGGGAAAAGGGTAACACCACCTGGGTCTGGGTGCAGTTCCCCCCTCCAGGGGCAAGGGTACCTAGACCCGGTTTGTAGAGTACGCTTGGGGAGTGTGATCGTGTGTACAGCGTCTCTTTATGTCTGTCTCCACGTTGGTTGAGTGTGGAGTGAGTGCATATGAGAGCATGAGGGTGGGAATAGATGTTTGTGTCTGTGTGTGCCTGTATGTCTGTGTCTATATGTCAGGTTGGGTATCAGACACCACCTCTCTGGGGACACCTCAGGCCCTCCAAGGTTTGGAGGCCTATCTCCCCCTACCACCACTTCCCCTGCCAGTGGCGGACTCCCTCAGACATCGGTGCGTTGGTGGTTCTTTGTGTCTAGGGATGGGCGTCCAGGTACACACCGGCTCACCCCTTGGCGACCGCTTATCGGGGCCTGGAGCCTGGGGCTCGCTCGGGCCACTTCGGAGGTGGGGTGCCCCCGGCCTCTCGGCCTGGGGCTCGGTCACTCAGGCACAGCTGGCTGCCGGCGGAGCTCACGGGCGCGTCACTGCAACTCCCCCTGGCTTCTGCTCCGCGGCAGCTGAGTGAGCCCTCATCTGGGACTCTCCTCAGCTCTTGTTGGGACAGTGGCGCGGCTGCCCCTCTGTTGGTCTTCTATGGTCTCTTGTGTTCTGGGGGCCTCTGGATGTCTGGAGTTTTGATCTCCTCCATACCTGCTTCATACCCTGGAGGATGGGGCTGTGGCCCCCCCACACTCCCTAGCAGATCATTACATGGAGAAACCTTTGGAATACAAGCGCGCTGATCCACACAGGTATGCACACGGGTGTTCACTGCTCGTAGACTTAAATTACACCTTTCTTGGCTACTACTTCGAAGCACATCTGTCCTGCGTACTGCACAACAACATTGAATATTTAGTATTTACTGCTGTTTACACTTAGCTAGATTAATGCGATGGTGTTGTGTTTAGTATGTTGCTTTGTTTTTTTTTGTTTTTTTGCTTGTTTTCTATTCTTCTCTCAACAGGTGATCCAGGAGATTCTTATTTTTTCTCTCCCCCCCTTTCTCACTGTCCCTCTCCCCTTCTGTTTTTCCTTTCCTTCCTCTTTCTTTCTCCCTTTCCTATCCCTCACTCATGTCTGTCCCATCTGTAACATCTGAAAATAAAATATAATAAATAATAAAAACAAAGATCGACCACATGGACCAATACGGCAATGCCACGATGATCCATTTGGCAAAGTAAATCCATTGGGTATCCTTGTTGGTCTTCAGACAACAATTCTGATGGCTAAAGAACCAAATGGGACAGGCAAAAAAAAAAAAAAAAAAAAAAATAGAGTGAAAGAACATCCAGATAATTCAGTTTTAATTCAATCAGTGAGAAACTGAAGCTTATTTTAAAGAAACAGAAAACTTCATGTCTGAACGTTCCTGCAGTTGGTTTGTGGTTGGTGTGGATTTGCTGCTCATGTGAATCCTCCCACAGTGTTTCATTAGCAGCTGTAACCACAGTGACTCTGATAAAACAGGAATTAGCAGAATCCATCTGATATGAAGCTGTGCTTTGAATACCACTTCCCTCCTCTTTGAAGAGTAGTCAGATATCTGTGTTCAGGTTTTTGTACAGCCTCTTCTACACTTTGTATCACTGTGTTTGTAGAGCACAGTAGTAGAGAGCTGTGTCTGCCAGGGTTAGGGCTGCTATGCTCAGATTAGTTGATCGATCTGATGTTTCTGAGTTATAACGTTTATCAGGAATATATTGAGAACCACTGTAGTCTTTGGCTCCTTTCCAGAGTATAAACTGAGGAGGTTGAAGGTCAGAATGATGTTTGTACCAATAAAGCTCTGGATGTGTATAACTTGTCTCATAGCTACATGTGAGTTTGACAGATTCTCCTTCTGTTTCAGTGACTTCAGGTTGTTGAGGAGTGATTGAGTCTCCAGCTGTTAGTCCTGGAAAAAGAAAGAAGAAAAGTAGTGAAATGCAGTCTGTATATCTGCTTAATGCAGCAGCTTCAACTAAACTTTAATCCCTGTTCTTAAACTCACCTATAATGTGAGATAGAAGCAAAAAGAGGTGCAGCAACATGTCTTTGGAGTTATTAAAGCCAGACAGACAGCACATGAACAATGTTCTTCCACTGCAGCACAATGACCAACAAATAATGTCATTGGATGAGCACAGGTTCAGTGGGCGGGGCCAGTTTAATAGCTCAGCCAATCAAATAGTTTTGTGCTTCCACAGCAGCTCTGTCTCTGTCTCTGTTCTTTACTGCTTCATTTCTCTGTTGTCTTTGTCATCAGTCCAATGACACAAGAATCAGAGGTTTAACAGTGTGTGGCTCCCTCTAGTGGATGTTGTGGAGTATTCTGTTGTCTTTGCGCCAAAGGTTTTTGTACAGAGTTTTGCTGTTTCCTGTCACTGTGGGCTGCAGAGCACAGTAGTACACAGCAGAGTCAGACAGCTGAAGCTTCTGGATCTTCAGAGGAACTGATCTGATGCTGGAATCCAGTGTGGATGAAAATCTCTCCTTGAACTCGTCTACTGTGTTTCCATCATCCCCACTAACACGACTCAGAATGAATTTGGGGCTGTTGTTTCCATCCTGTTTGTACCAGAAGAGATAATTATTTGTTACACTGCTCTCATACTGACATCCAAGTGTAACTGTGTCTCCTTCAGCAGCAATGACATCTCCTTGTTCCTGGATCACTTTGTCTTCTCCTTTACACTCTGAGGAAGAACAGAACATGCAGAGGAAGAGATGGATCAATAAACATGATTAAAAACTCACCATTAATCAGACTCACACATTTATTTAAGCAGAGGAAACATGTTGATGTTTGTATCTCACCAAAGAAAAGAGCAGCAAGAATAATCCACAGCCAATGTTCCATCTGTACAACAAGGTTTAAATCAACAGGAGAAACTAGCTGATGTTCAACATTCAGTCTGAGAATTGTTCTCTTCACAGCAGCACTTATTATTGACACAATGGTTGAACACAGTGCAGAAGGAGAGCCCCGCCTACTGGATGATGTCGCCCTCCAGTGGAGCATCTCTGTGGGTTTGCTCTGTTGGTGTTCCAGGATATTGTTAATATCAGAAGATCATTTATACTCATTGAAGGTTTTTTTCTGAGGTATTCATAAACTTGTTCACGTTGCCCCTTCATGTGGCAGCCCTGATATCACACCATCATCTTCACACAGGAAATATTCATATTAATTTCTCTCCACTACGATAAATACAGTGGTTCCCAAACTGTTTTTACTGGGCCCCCCTCTGTTTTACAAGAAAAATGTTCGCGCCCCCCCACCCCTTCTCGCGCGCACACATACAAACACATCCTCCAACCACACCCCCATATTTTGCTCCATTGCGGTTTCTTTCACACCTCAAACATTTAGTAAACAATTAAGCAAATACAAGTAATCTGCAATAAATTACAGGCAGTAATAAAATAAACTACCAACTCTTTTACGCTACGTCCGCACCTACACGGGTATTTTTGAACACGCAGCTGTTTCGTCCACGTAAACGACGTTTCGAATCACCGAAAACTGAGATTTTTTTTTTTAAAGGTATGAGCCTTTTTCCACGTCACGCTGTGGCCACGTTATTGTTTACATGAGATGAATTGCAGAATGATAGAGACACAATGCTGTTAATCTGACTGTCTGCAGGTTTTACATGCAGTTACTGTCCCTCCATTTACAAAGGCAGAGGCGTCACGGTGTCATTATTTTACATGTAGTTGGTTTTTCCTGTGTAATAATATTCAACATTGCATCAATACATTTTTCAAAAAATGCAAAATGGGTTTAAAAACATAAACAGCTGTGGGATCCTGTCTGTGATTTGGAGAGCCCAGCGCTGCTCTCGATGCAGGGAAACTAATCCTGCAGGGAGACCTACCTCGGCACCTGTGCAGGTGAAGCCAAAGGGAAGATTTGCTTCACCATATTTTCTAGTCTTTGAATGAAGTTGGTTTAGAAACATATTCAGCGATGCTTCATCTCCTGCTTTGCGTTTCTGTGGGCGCCCCCTGCTAGCAGTGTCCAAGCGTTTTGTTCCCCCCCCCCCCCCTTTTTCATACCCCCCCCCCTGCAATGGCTCTGTGCGCCCCCCCCCCCCCCCCCCCCCCCCCCCCAGGGGGCGGGCCTCACACTTTGGGAGGGTCTGGATTAATACATGATTTAAATCCCTGGAGCAACCTCTCAGTGTCATGATTACAGGAATGCATCGACTCTAACGCAGCCCACATGAGGCTAAAGCTTTACATGCTTTTATTTTGAGAAGGTTCAAAGACAGGGGGGCAGGTAAGTAGGTTTCCTGCAGAGGGACAGAGCAGGGAGACACCAGAGAACTGCCCGAGAGAACGACTGCTGAGTATCAGTGCAGTCAGAATTGCTTATATAGTATTTATTAGAGTCCTTTCTTGTGTTTCACTTTTAGAGTTTCTGTGTCAGGGAGGTAAGTGAAGGCTTCAGAAGGCTGAGTGGGTGGAGAGTGGATGGGCAGGTGAGTTTTCCAGCTCTGTTACAAGTCAGTCCTTTCCAAACAGCAGACAATGAGAGAATCCTTCAGGTTTCAGGTAACTCAAGTCCACAGAGCTATGAGCAGACACAAGAGAACATGGTGAGGTAACAGAAGCTACAAGCACAAACTCATAAGTCATAAATTAAAGCTGAATTACCACCAGAATGAAGACAACAATCTGACAAAGAGTGGATGTTTCAGCTGGACCTTTCATTCCCCAAAACACGAGGAGTTAATGAGATCTGGTTAGGAGGTTAGCAACACTACAAGCACCAACCAGCTTGCAGCCAAAGCTCTGCACAGCCCCATCAGCAATGAGTCCCCAGCCTCACTCAGACTGCTGCCAAAGCTCTGCTGGAGGTGGGAGTTGAAGATCACCTGAACCACTTTGATACGCCAGGCCTGTCCAGCATTCTCCCCCACCACCTGACTCAACTCACCCCCAGATGGTGATCAGATGACAGCTCAGCTCCTCTCTTCACCAGAGTGTCCAGAACACACTGCTGCAGACCTGATGATGCAATTACAGAGTCAAGCATAACCTATACTGTGGTTAGCACACAAGTCCAGTAAAACAGAAACCACCATTGTGTCACTCGGACACATAAAGTCCTCAGAAGCACAATAGAGTTACCAGATGATGCAGCGTCCAGGATCCTGCTCAGGACCTCAAGAAGGCCAGGCCCTCTGAAATGTTGTTCAGAGCAGAAGCACAGAGGAGAGTCTGGACCTGCCAGAGGGGGAACATCACAAAGTACCAGAGCAGGACAATGATGAAGGAGAGCATCATCATCTGATGTGATGAGTTCAAAGAGAATAAATGGAACAAGCATGAGATGGTCTTCCTGGTTGGACTTTTAGCTTCATGTGAGAGATTTTACCTTAAAGAGATAAACCTCTGTTACTCTGTTTATTTTGCTTCTGCTGCATTTCTGCATGTCCTCATCCACTAAATATAAAATAGTGTAAATGAGCAGCTTTTGATGTTTGACAGTTTTTATTGTGTCTGAACGTTCCTGCAGTTGGTTTGTGGTTGATGTGGATTTGCTGCTCATGTGAATCCTCCCACAGTGTTTCATTAGCAGCTGTAACCACAGTGACTCTGATAAAACAGGAATTAGCAGAATCCATCTGATATGAAGCTGTGCTTTGAATACCACTTCCCTCCTCTTTGAAGAGTAGTCAGATATCTGTGTTCAGGTTTTTGTACAGCCTCTTCTACACTTTGTATCACTGTGTTTGTAGAGCACAGTAGTAGAGAGCTGTGTCTGCCAGGGTTAGGGCTGCTATGCTCAGATTAGTTGTTGTAGAAGATGTTTCTGATTCATATCATTTATCAGGAATATACTGAACACCACTCCATGATCTTGCTCCTTTCCACAATATAAACTGAGCAGCCTGAAGGTCAGAATGATGTCTGTACCAATAAAGCCAAGGATCACTAACACTTGTCTCATAGTCACATGTGAGTGTGACAGATTTTCCTTCTGTTTTAGTGACTTCAGGTTGTTGAGGAGTGATTGAGTCTCCAGCTGTTAGTCCTGGAAAAAGAAAGAAGAAAAGTAGTGAAATGCAGTCTGTATATCTGCTTAATGCAGCAGCTTCAACTAAACTTTAATCCCTGTTCTTAAACTCACCTATAATGTGAGATAGAAGCAAAAAGAGGTGCAGCAACATGTCTTTGGAGTTATTAAAGCCAGACAGACAGCACATGAACAATGTTCTTCCACTGCAGCACAATGACCAACAAATAATGTCATTGGATGAGCTCAACTTCAGTGGGCGGGGCCAGTTTAATAGCTCAGCCAATCAAATAGTTTTCTGCTTCCACAGCAGCTCTGTCTCTGTCTCTGATCTTTACTGCTTCATTTCTCTGTTGTCTTTGTCATCAGTCCAATGACACAAGAATCAGAGGTTTAACAGTGTGTGGCTCCCTCTAGTGGATGTTGTGGAGTATTCTGTTGTCTTTGCTCCAAAGGTTTTTGTACAGAGTTTTGCTGTTTCCTGTCACTGTGGGCTGCAGAGCACAGTAGTACACAGCAGAGTCAGACAGCTGAAGCTTCTGGATCTTCAGAGGAACTGATCTGATGCTGGAATCCAGTGTGGATGAAAATCTGTCTCCAGCCTCGTTTTTCCCCTCACCAACTTTAAAGCGACTCAGGATGAATTTGGGGCTGTTGTTTCCATCCTGTTTGTACCAGAAGAGATAATGATTTGTTGTAATGCTGACGTTATAGAGACAGCCAAGTGTCACTGTGCCTCCTGCAGCAGCAGTCTCTTCTCCTTTTGCTTGCAGCACGTTGTCTTTTTGTGCTCTGCATTCTGTAAAACACCAACAAACAGTATCAGTGTGCTGTTAAAGAATCACGTCAATGTTGATATCAAAGAAACAGAGTTGTGTTCATACCGAGGCACATAGCAGCCAGCAGCACTGAGATGAACAGAGGCGTCATATCTGCAGTGTAGAGTAACTGTGAGCTACAGCAAGTATAAAGAAGCTGTGATCTCTCTGTTTAGTCTTCATCAACACTAAGTTGGTGGATTAGAAGGAGGAGCCTGATCACAGTGACAGGACTCATTCACAGCCCTGTGTTATTCCCCCTGCTGACAGCTTCACACTCAGCACGTCTTTCTGCTGCTTTCAGTGGAGATCTTGTCTTTGATGAAATCACCTTCAGAAGATCTGGTAGATGAGTTTTCTTCTTTTAGAAGTTGTTTTCCCCTCACAAGACCCCAAATAGTAAAACTTCTCTATTTCTGGCAGCCACTTGTCTGCGACCTGCAGAGGTGACATCAACATTTTATCTGAGAACGTCAGCTCAGGCGGGGAGGTGATTCACAGGTTTGTGGAAGGTTGGTGGTTCAGTTCCTGGCTGCTCCAGTTTGAATGCCAAATATTCCTGAGTATGATACTAACCCCAGGTTGCTCCCTGATGCCTCCGTTGTAGTATGAATGCTTGGTAGAAAACACTATATTCAGTATAATTTATATGGCACCATGTGGGAGGACTTGACTCACGCGGCCAAAGAAGTGCAGGAGACTGATGTTGTCCAGTGTAGCAACTGATTTATTCACCATTTTGTGACCCAAACAATATTTACATAAACAAATAAGAAACTCAACTCCATAATTAACTCAGTTCAAATAAACTTAACTCAACAGAATATTAAGGTCAAAGTGCACACAGCTACACTGACCTGGTCCTTTCTCCTCAAACGCCCGAGTTTTCTGCTTAAACCGTCCACTTAACCAAACTATTTCTTCTCTGGACTATTTCACTCAGTAGATGAACATCATATTCAAACCTGTACTGCTACTCTTTACTGGTGTAATCAATGCATATTACAACAATAAATCTATTTCTCCATAAACCCTCTAAAATCAACTTGATTAAATTACACAAATTCTTCCCCTTCTGCACTTGGTCTCATCCTGTGACCTCAGATGAACCCAGAAGCTATAAAGCAGGAAGTAAAACTACGTTTCCTCCTTTTGTTTCTGGAAGACAGGTAGGTAAGGTAAGTTTAAACAATACAAATAGTTTTTTTGATTTTGGCAGTTTCATGGCCAAAGTGAGTCTGAATGTCTACAGAAAGGCAGTTAATCAGTTAATCTATTCAACAGTTTTGTTGGACCATAACACTATCAAAGGTTTCTTACTGATCCTCATGGTTACATTTTCAAACAGTATTGATCAACATGTGTTCATATAACAAATGGCACAAATTCTTATGAAGACTCTAGAGCGGCTCTTCCTCGACCTCCTCCGACCACAGGTACAACATGCCCAGGACCCACTACAGTTTGCATACAAGGCAGATGTCAGAGTGGAGGATGCCATCCTGTACCTCCTGCACAGAGCCCACTCACACCTGGATGGGGGAAAAGGCACGGTCAGGATCCATTTTCTTGACTTTTCCAGTGCCTTTAACACCATCCGGCCCTGTATGCTTCAGGAAAAACTGAACAGGATGGAGGTGGACCCCTGCCTGGTGGCTTGGATCTCCGACTACCTCACCGACAGACCACAGTACGTCAGGCTGAAGGACATCACGTCTGACACAGTGGTCAGCAGCACAGGAGCACCACAGGGAACTGTGCTGTCCCCTCTTCTCTTCACCCTGTACACCTCTGACTTCTGCTACAACTCTGAATTATGCCATATTCAGAAGTTTGCAGACGACACAGCCATCATGGGGTGTATCTGGGATGATCAGGAAGAGGAGTACAGAAGTCTGGTGAGGAACTTTGTCGCATGGAGTCACACAAACCACCTGCAACTCAACACCTCAAAGACTAAGGAACTGGTTGTGGACTTCGGGAGGTCCAGAGAAGGTCCACTGCCGGTTCAGATAGAGGGGGAGGAGGTGGAGGTGGTCAACAAGTACAAGTACCTCGGGCTGTGGGTGGACAATAAACTGGACTGGTCATGCAACACAGAGCACCTGTATAAAAAAGCCCAAAGCCGACTGTACTTCCTCAGGAGGCTGAGGTCTTTTAACATCTGCAGGAAGCTCCTGAGGATGTTTTACCAGTCGGTGGTTGCTGGAGTACTTTTCTATGCTGTGGTGTGCTGGGGGAGCAGCACAGCAAAGAGGGACTCATCCAGGCTGGAGAAACTGATCAGGAAGGCTGGCTCTGTGGTCGGCATGAAGCTGGACACTCTGGTGACAGTGGCAGAGAAAAGGACATTAAAGAAACTGATGGACATTATGAACAATGCTGGGCATCCTCTGCACACGGCCATTAACAACCAGAAGAGTCTGTTCAGTGACAGGTTGCTTCTCCCAAAGACAAGAACTAACAGACTTAAAAACTCCTTTGTCCCACACGCCATCAGACTGTTTAACTCCTCTCTGGAGGGGAGAGGGAGGGGAAACAGGAGGACAAAGGAGGGGGGAACAACTAAGCTGTAGTGCCTCTTCACCTCACTGTACAATACCTTTGTTAAAAGTCAACAGTGCAATAGACTCCATACTCGAAATTTGCAATTCACTTGTATTTTTATTTTTATTTTTTATTTTTATTCCTATTTATTCTATTTATCCCCTTTGTATATTTTATTTATATTTGTCTCTGTATTTATATATGTGTATATATATAATATTCTGTAACTCTGTAACTTCTGTCGGTGCTGTGCTTTTGGAAACCAAATTTCCCAGAGGAACCCACCCGAGGGATTAATAAAGTTCTATCTTATCTTAGTTCTTCACTAATAAATGGTAGATATATTTACCCTTAATATATGGGTCATGTGATTTGAACATGCAGGTTAAATGCTTCATGCAGTCACTCCCCCATATAAACACTTCATTGGGAGCAAGCATATATATATGAGTATATATCATTACACACAATTTATCCAAGTAACTACGATTACGTCTCTAGTGTATACAGGTGTATATGTCAGGATGAAATCCACATCAATTTACTGCGAGTTTGCTGTGATTGGTCTGATGTTCACAGCTGGAGTCAGACAGGTTTCTGCAGTCAGGAGGAGGAGGAGGCTCACATCTCATTCACTTCCCCTGAAGCTCTTCATCACAGCTGTGTTATGATTCTGTATTCTAACAAAGGTGTGTGGCTCCCTCTAGTGGATGTTGTGGAGTATTCTGTTGTCTTTGCTCCAAAGGTTTTTGTACAGAGTTTTGCTGTTTCCTGTCACTGTGGGCCTCACAGCACAGTAGTACACAGCAGAGTCAGACACTGCAGCAGAGGAGATGCTCATCTTGATTTCTTCTCCCTCCACTTGAATCTTCAGTCCAGGAGTTTTTTCTTCTCCTACTGATCCTGAAGGTGAGTGTGAGATCAGGAGCTCAGGTGCTTTTCCTGGATGTTGTCGATACCAGAAGAAATAATTAGCAGCACCTTTAGAGTAAGTGTAGGTCAGAGTAACTGTGCTGCCTTCTACACTGGACTCTTCATCTTTGGATGGAGTGAGGTCTTCACAGCCCACACCTGAAAGATGAGATGACAGTATTAAATGTGGGGACGTTAATGAATCATTTGAGTTGAACATAGTTTCCTGTGTAGGTGAGCAGACCTGTGAGAGTGAGAAGAATCAGAGGAAACACACAGTGATGTAATGACAGCATGTTGAGGAACATAAAGTTTGTTTTGTGTTGAACTCTGTTGAATGTGGAGGTTTTTCTCTCTTCTATAGTTCAGTAACAGCTCAGCTCCTCCCTGAATCTCTGCTCCTCCTCTCTGCTCTCAGTCACTCCTCCTCCTGTGGTTTGCAAACTTGAAATCCTGTGAGGTGGGAGGGTCACTGGAGTTAAAAATACAGGGATCTCTCCCCCCCCCCCCCCCCCCCCCCCATTTGTCTTCCACTTTGGGCCAAAAAGTATTCCCAGATTATGTCACCTTCGAGCTGAGCTTCTTCAGAAATATTTAATATATTAAAAAAAACAGCTGTGGTAGAATATAAAGTATGATGTTGTCAGGTAAACAATGGAAATAGATCCCAATAAATTTCAGCATCAGACAATATGTCAATAAAACACATCTATTTATGCCATGAAGTTGTTGTGCAGATGCTAATCATGGACGAGGTTTGGACCTAGCAGAGCTGTGACGTCATCTCATCCAGCATCCCTCTCTACAGTTATGAGCTGCTTAAAACTGTTCAGCTTTTAAGCAGGTCTGGGCTGCTTCACTCACTATGAGTTTAGATAACTGTCTCCATTTTAATCATTAGTTATTATTATTCTCCGGCTCTCTTCAACAGCATTTCTTTATTGTGTCTTCCTCCCCTCACCAACTTGTTGCATTGGTTGTCTCAGGTGGACTCAGACGATAACTTTTCACTCAGTATGTAAGGATGCGTCTCAAAGTGTGTTTAAAAGAGAAGAACGGGTTTATAAGAGGGGAAGGTTTTTATGGCTGAAAATATATAAAAATATCAGAATAAACATGTCGATTCTTCTTTTTGGATTTTAACCTATTGTTGGGGTTCCCAGAACTTAACCTCCACAATAATGGAGGGAATACTGCATAGATTTAGACAAAGATATATAGATATATATAATATAGATATAGATAACAATGAATTAAACTGACAAACACAAGCTTAAACATCTCACCCCAACAAGTTGATGAAGGCCAGATATTGACTGTGGTATCATTTTAACATCTCAGACACGGAATAACAATTATGAAAGGACGGCAGCAAAATGATTTGCTGCTTCTGAAGGAGTTTCCACAAAAGCTTCAACTTTTGCAGCCACTGCTTATCTGACTCTGATTTTACTCCAATAACTTTCTTTCTGATTAAGATTTGCACACCATTAAGCACAAAATTAGGCACATTTTAAATATGCTAAATCTGATACATTTGTTTATCAAATATAGCTTTTGCTGTTTGACTGTATTCCCTAATGTCTTTGTCCTTGAACGTTCCTGCAGTTGATTTGTGGTTGATGTGGATTTGCTGCTCATGTGAATCCTCCCACAGTGTTTCATTAGCAGCTGTAACCACAGTGACTCTGATAAAACAGGAATTAGCAGAATCCATCTGATATGAAGCTGTGCTTTGAATACCACTTCCCTCCTCTTTGAAGAGTAGTCAGATATCTGTGTTCAGGTTTTTGTACA
Organism: Diplotaxodon limnothrissa; assembly: GCF_057381915.1. Lineage (NCBI taxonomy): Eukaryota > Metazoa > Chordata > Actinopteri > Cichliformes > Cichlidae > Diplotaxodon > Diplotaxodon limnothrissa. The sequence continues at coordinate 997,092 of NC_140613.1, read as the reverse complement.
GCCTCTTCTACACTTTGTATCACTGTGTTTGTAGAGCACAGTAGTAGAGAGCTGTGTCTGCCAGGGTTAGGGCTGTTATGGTCAGATTAGTTGTTGTAGGTGATGTTTCTGATTTATAACGTTTATCAGGAATATATTCACCTGTCTGCTGTCTCCCTCCTTTCCAGAGTATAAACTGAGGAGCCTGAAGGTCAGAATGATGTCTGTACCAGTGAAGTAGAGGATAACTTGAAGTTGTCTCATAGCTACATGTGAGTTTGACAGATTCTCCTTCTGTTGCAGTGACTTTATCTCGTTGAGGAGTGATTGAGTCTCCAGCTGTTAGTCCTGGAAAAAGTAGAGAAAATGAAGCCATCAGACTAACATTGTCCATGAGGCTGAGAGGAGAAGACAGTGGAAATGAGGAAAAGTAGGACAGAAGTAAAAATCTACAATCCTCCAGACCAATGATTCATTTCTAGCAGAGATTTCAGAGCAGAGAAAGAAATGTTGCGTTCTGAGAAAGAGACAAAAGTTCACCTATGAAGTGAGATGAAAACAAAAACTTTTTGCTCTCCAGACAGAAATCATCTCATTGGTTGAGCTGGACGTATGTGGGCGGGGCCTGTGGATGATTTTGAACCTCCAACATCGAAGTGAGTGAAACAGTAAAATATACAGTGATGTTAAGTATTAAACATTACTGACAGGCTGGATTCAGTAGGATTGATCACTCTTTCTGTTAGCAAATACATGAATAAACCCTTTTTCTATTTTACGCTGCTCGTGTACGCCCACACTAACACAAAAACTGATTTCCATCCACGATTAGATGAGACATGAGTTGAATATCATGAGACAGTTTGCAAGATGAAATTCACAGTGTTTTATTCATGAACGATCTTTTTCGTCACTGTTTCATGTTTAGAATCTTTTCGGATGTATTTTTGTTATTAAGAAATCCAGAAAAAATATCCCAACTAAAACCTCAATGATAAGAACTTTTTTAAAGGCGGAACAACGAGTAAAATGTCCTGTTTTGGCGGAACTTCCCTTGTGCAACAGTAGACGGAAGTGAACTGCACAAATGCGGAAGTAGCATTAGCTTTGTTCCTATGTGACCGAGCCGAGTGTTGTTGTGTGAGCTGAGTGTGTGAGCTGCGGCAGCAACGATGCCTTCAGCTCAGTATCTGAGAGAGTTCATCAACGAGCGACTAACTGCTGCTGCTGAACAAATATTCTTGGAGTTTGAAAAAACGATCGTCCAGTACGAGGAAGAGATCGACCGTCAGCGCAGACTGCTGGATATCACCTGGAAACCCCAAATCAAGCTGCACAGGACAGGTGAGTGTCCCTCTGAGGGAGGATCCTGATCACAGCTCTGCGGGACGTTTCTGATTGTGAGGACTTTTTGGAGATGTGAGCTAACAAAGAGCAAACAGAGGACAGGCGAGTTTCGCTCTGATGGGTGAACTCACTTCAACTCAAATTCAAATTGCAATGTGCAGAGGGTGGACTATAAAATACATCTTTATTCACCACAGACAGTTATAACCCTGTTGTTTCACACAGCTCATATAAACAACAACAAAATATGAAAACTATTCATTACAAAGGTCTGTGAAGGTTCTCAGTCCTCCAGGTCATCGTAGTCTAAGGAGCTTGGAAAGAAAAGTGTCTGGATTTCTTTAAGTGGCCAGGATGTGAGTGGGCGTTAAGGCATCTGGGAAGGATCTCAGAACTGGAGGCGGTGGCTTACAACACCAACTGTCTGCCACCTATAATCCAGTTTTTCAGATCCCAACTCTTCATCAGTTCTCACATTGAGTGTTTAGAGTCGAGCCCTCGCGTTGCTCCTCAGTGATGCTTTAATGGTTTTACTGAAGCAGAGAACAAGTTTAACTCCATTTTCTCAGCCGTGTGTAAACAGCAATCAAATTCTCTCAGCTGAACCTGTAACTAATAAAAGTGAAATGTCTGTGAAAATGCAGGAAATAATGAACCTGTGTGAATGTGTTAAATCCGGGGCGTCAAACTTATAGCCCGCGGGCCACATTCGGCCTAGAATACAGCTATATCCAGTAGGGCTGCTCAATTAATCGAATTTTAATCACGATTACGATCTGGGCTTTCAACGATCATTAAAAATGACTGAGCCGATTATTAGCCCCTCCCTCATTTATCCGCGACACCTTAAAGGCCGGTCCGTGAAAATATTGCCGGGCATAAACCGGTCCGTGGCGCAAAAAAGGTTGGAGACCGCTGATTAAGAGGACCCGAGGGAAGCTCGGAAAGCTAAGCAGAAGTTATTTGGAAAAGAGAGGTAAAAAAAACTTCAGTGGTGTTGCACACTATTTTATATTATTTTTTAAAGTCATTGTTAACCCTTTAAAACCGGTCAGAGCAGCACGCTCCGTTTTGTGTAACTATTTTTAAATCCCTGTAGAACCAGAACCGTGTAAGCTAGCGCAATAAACCAGAGGAGTTGTACTTGCATCTTATGCCATCAGCTTGTCCTCAGTCACGGTTTCCTTCCACATAAAGCTTTGCAAAAACTGCATAAAAAGCTCTTGCAGGAACAAAAACATAATATTCCAGAAACACGCTTTGCCGATCCGATCAGCTGTTCGTAACACTTCCCACAGTGAAACAGACGTCAGCGCGAACTGTCACATGTCCGCCATTTCCTGCCCGAAAGTGACGTCATTTTCGCGGAAATTTATTTTGATGCACCTGCTGTTTTCTTTGCAAATTTGCATCATAGGATTGTTTTTTCGTTTTTCCTGCAGTATATAAAAATTAATGTATCTCCAAAATAAAACTATGAAGACACTCAAAATAAATTTCCTGTTGTTGTAAACTATTTTTTGCAACTTTTTTGTATTTAAAGTTTTGAGGGATAAGCCTCTTAAATTTCTCAAAGTAGAAATATATGTAAAAAAAACCAAAAACGATTTTCAATTTTTTTTGTAGTTTATTGCACTTTTTTGCAATTAATGTAGTTACTATGGACTTAATGCATACATATTATTAAAATATGAGCTATAACAGTTGTATAGCAACTTGAAATGCTCCCACCAATGGCACTACAACATGTAAAAAATATAATATAAGCTCTGGCAGACTTGGTTCTATAGTAGGTCTTAAGGGTTAAATAAATATCGTCAAATAATCGAGATCTCAATTTCAGTGAAAATAATCGTGATTATCATTTTTGCCATAATCGAGCAGCCCTAATATCCAGCCCCCGTGATAATTTCTTATGTGAGTTATTACGGTTTTTCTGAATTGCTAAAACACATTTCCTTAAATCTCATCTCTTTGTCTCAAAACACTAAACACAAACTCCAAAATTCAAGCTACACACACAAAATCTTCGACTTGTCTTGCAAAACCAAACATTTGACCCAAAACTATTTTAACTTTTGTCAAAATCAAGCACTACTGTCAAAAACCACACAAAACCAGCCAGTGTGCAAACACGACTTAGCAACGATTACACACTACAGAAATAAATACAGAACACTGTGAGAGAGCTGGAAAATAATATTTATCTGTTCATTCATTTATTCTCACATTTTGACAAAAAGAAAACTGCCGTAAAAAAAAAAAAAAATATATATATATATATATATATATATATATATATACATTAAAAAATTATATATTTTTACAGCATATTCAGGTAACTTAATCTGCCTCAGCATCACACCTCTGTGCTGGGTCAGGCCACAGGACTTCATCCACATCATATGTTATGGTCTCCCTTGCAAGGCAACGAGATTCCAGATCCAGCCCTGAGAAGATTCCAGTCCCATCTCACCACATGCTCCATTCTTTGCTTGAAGTAGATTTTCCTGTGTGTAAGGGTTTCGGTCGTATACTTTCCATCTCCGTGCTGAGAAAAACACCTCAATAGGGTTCAAAAGGGAGAGTATGGTGGAAGAAACACATTGATAAAATGCTGCTCATTGTGAAACCAGTTGCATAATTTTGAACCACAGTGAAAGCTCACATTGTCCCAAATGATATGGGATGCTCTGCCTGCTCGCGGTCTCTCTACTCAAGCAAAGCATCCTGTAGACCATCCAGGAATGTTGCTATAAGTTCGTTGTTGTACAGCCCAACAGTAACATGACTGTGGAGAAACCCACAGCTGCTGATGGCAGCACAGTTACATTTCCACCACGCTGGCCATGCAGTTCAATAGTGGCACATTGACCTATGACATTGCAACCTTTTCTTCTCCTTTTTGCTAGATTCAACATGTATGTTGTCTTCTATATTCCCTTGCTGCATTTCATGCAGTCAAATTGCATTATTTTGACGGACCATATCCACAATAAGTGTCTCCTGGTGTTTAGGGCTGGGACGATGTGTCGACGTAATCGATTACGTCGATGTTAAAAAAAAAAAAAAAAAAAAAACGTGCGTCGATGCGTCGTCACTTTCAAAACAGACATGGCGGCAGCGAGTAGCAGCAACATGATTGAGGCAGCCGCAGTCGACTTAAATCAATCCACCCGAATTCGCAATTCTACAGTATGGGGATATTTTAACAGAAAAGGAAGTGTTTCAGTCATTTGCCGACTTTGTAAGGTGGAAATGGCCTATCATAAAAGCACGACGGCTATGCACCAGCACCTCAAACGACAGCATCCAGGAGCAGCTTCTGCAAAGGACAAACCACCGTATGTTTTCAACTTTTTTACCAACACTGCTTTTTACTCTTTAATTCATCCAGACACCCCCCTCGTAGGCATACACTCACTCATAGACACAGAGAAAAACACTCAACCTCCGTAAATGCAAAACTCATTTAAGCTGCTGTTTAGTTGGTTTTTATTTGTGGCCCATGCTGGCAAAATGAGTCGGAATGCGCGCAGGCTGATTATGGGAATCTGCGAAAGACAAAAATGTGAGACAGCGAATTGGCCGCAGGAAAAATGTTAACGAGGATAATGCACCACCTGCTAAGCATAGTGGACACTATTACAACATTGTTAAAGTGCTTATAATCGAATAAAATTAAAATAGAATCGGATTGTAAAATTAATCGCTAGATTCATCGATTAGGGAAAATAATCATTTCGCCCAGCCCGACTGGTGTTGTGAGCACATGCGTGTTCTTCCACCCTCATTTGGCCATCTTTCAATTCTAAGCAAAATACCATTTAGTTATAAGTATTGTTAAATCTCCCAATTCTTTGGGCTGAAGGAAGAACAACACCTGGTGTATAAATGCTCAATCAACAATCTCTTTATTCCATACAACACTTTGAGCATTAAAAAACGTCTAGACGGGAGATGTGGACTGGAAGGCGTCTGCCAGATCTCAAAGGCTACGTTCACACTGCAGGTCTTGATGCTCAATTCCGATTTTTTGATCAAATCCAATTTTTTTCCGTCTGCTTGTTCACACTACAAATAAAATGCGACTGCAAACGCGCTCTAGTGTGAACGCTCAAAGCGACCGCATGCGCAAAAGAAGACGTCACACACAACGCACTCTGTTTAGACCCAGACCAAACAATATGTTTGACTGATGGCTCTTAATATAAAGACTTCGGACTTTATGTTTCCCAATTTTTGCTTTAAGTTATTTTGTTATTTACATAATAATGTAAATAGCACATACGAAAGTGACCCAGATCGGATTTGAAAATATCGGATTTGTGCCGTTCACACTGTCACACCATGATCGGATATGAGTCGCATAGGGTCAAAAAAGTCGGATTTGATGCGCTTTCGCCTGCAGTGTGAACGTAGCCAAAGTGTCTGACCGTTTCTCGCATTCTTAGAGCTTTGGCCCCCCCTTCCACAGTCATAAAACCTAAACATCCACATTCTTACTCTCTCAGTGAGCCTAAGTTATGACCTTGGCTTCCTGTGCAGTGTGTTCTGTTCTTCCTAATCAGACAAATAACGCCATGATTCTCTGAAAACAGTTTTACTTATGAATCAGCAGTATAATGCATCATAAACAATGTAATTCATCCACAATAAAGCAGCAGTCTCATGTAATACAAATCAGTTTAATAAATGTAATAGTTATCACCTTCTTCTAAGTCAGGAGAATAATGCAGCCTAAAACTACATAATGATTTCACAATCTTTACTTAGAGGTATAACGTGGCATAAGATAGTATGATGTAAACATGTGCTATGCAAGTATATCAGACTATTTCATTTACAGAACTAAAATGAGTTTGTTGTGTACAGAGAATCTTTGAGCTTGACTCAACGGTTAGGCCTTGTGAATACATCTTTGTGGATGAAGCTGTTGGTTGCAACATGTGTTTTAAATTATGAGTGGTAGTGTGTTAATGATGAAAACTGTGTGTTAGTTGTGTTTCGCTTCTGTTGCCTGTGTCCATCATTCTGGGTACAAGTGCGCCACACTGCTAAATGTGTTTTGAGTTTGAAAGTTTAGAGTTTGGTAAATGGGAGATTCAGATTTGCAAATGGTGTCCTGACCAGATGAACAGTGTTTCAGATTTTGGCATCTGTGGGATTGATTTAATGAAAGAGTTTTCATAGTTGGCAGTATAATTTTTACAATTGGATTTAGTGTTTTAGCAATTCAGCAAAACTGTAATCGCCCGTCTATATGTCGGAGCTGAATCTTTAGCCTGCTTAGAATCCATGCAGACAGGGGTGGGACTTTATTTTGATGGGCACACCATGTGGCCAATCACATGGAAAGACACACTGGGACCATACCATTATGTGGAAGAATAAAGGGGGGCAGACGTTTTGAAGACAGCATATGTAGTGCTACAGGCAGGCACACAGAGAGACGGGAGCCGGATTTAAATTCAAGCATGTCGGGAAAAAGTGAAGAAACATAAAACAAACATCTGGCTGCATTTCAGTGATACTGGAGACTGCAAAGCTGCAGAATTGATCAAACTAGCAGCTGCTTTTATTTTCAGCCATTTTTCACTGTGGAGGACAAAAGGTTTCAAACGTGTCTGGTCTTAAAATGTGCGTTCTTTCTATTAGTAATAAATGCACTAAATAAGACTTATGGAAACACAAAATGAAAAGTGCTTGAGAAAGACAACATTTGAATATTACGTAAAATAAACTATATATGACGTGTGTTTATATGATAGGCTCGCGACCCTGAAAAGGATAGCGGATGACGTGTGTTTGAATGGCAGAGATGCAGAAATGTGTGCATATAGCACAGAGCCATGGCTCAGTGTGTCTAAATGAGTCTCACAGGCCTGAATGTGCGCTTGAAGCCACTGGGACAGCTTGTGATCTGACGGCACTTTCTTTTGTCTTTCAGTTCTTTATAGGTCGTATAGGTCAAAAAATCAAAATTGTATTTAGAGAAAAAAATCAATGTGAAGATTAGTTGTTTCAAGACAAACTGTTCTCTGAGTTAGTGAGGCCGTACTTGAATGATTTGGCTTTCAGTTTATAAAGTCAGGGCTGAAGAGATGGTACAGAAAGCTGTGCATGCTCAGATGGAAAAAAACAAACATGAAGGAGATTTACACAAAATGAAACAGCTAGTCGTGGACAAATGTGAGGTCATCGATGGTTACAACCTCGTAGAGTAAAGAGGATCGATGTTGTCTCACAGGACTCATCTGCACAAGGCATTTTATAGAGTACAGCAGCAACGGCAGTTTCTTAAAACATCTCCACATTTTGACTTTTTCTCAAAATGATCAATGACATATATATTTTTTGATATGTCCCTAATACTCCATTGCATCGTTTTGCTTTCTCCACCCTTAAAATTAGTGACTTGAGTTTAGAGAATCTCAAGTGTATTTGTTTTCTCCTTTCGTCCCTCTAGACGTCCCACAGCAACACGTCTCCTCGGAGGAGGAGGTTCTCCCTGAGCAGCAGCTTTGTAACCAGGAGAGGAGCTCCAGTGTGGAGCAGGAGGAACCAGAACCTCCAAAGATTAAAGAGGAAGAGGAGGAACTGTGCAGCAGTCAGGAGGGAGAGCAGCTGGGACTGAAGGAGGAGACGGATACCTTTATGGTGACTTTTATTCATAAGGAAAGTGACCACAGCAAACCAGACCCAGTCAGCTGGGATCAACTTCTCTCTCACAGCTCTGATGTAACTGAAAGACAGTCTCAGGAAAGAAGCAAGACTGTAGATTCAGGATCAACTAGAAATAGAAAAAAAAGTCACAAGAATGCAGATGATTCACCTACATCAGAGAATCACTCTGACACAAGCAAAAGGGCTTTCAAATGTGATGTTTGTGGAAAAGCCTTTAAGCAGAATTATGAAATCAAAAGACATTATAGAATCCATACTGGTGAGAAACCATATCCTTGTAAAACATGCAACAAAATGTTTGCATGGAGTGGTGATTTACTGAAGCACATGAGAGTTCACACTGGTGAGAAACCATTTCCTTGTAAAACCTGTTTGAAAATGTTTGCAAGTACAAGTTCTTTATCGAGCCACATGAGAACGCACACGGGAGAGAAGCCATATGCTTGTAAAGCATGTGGGAAAATGTTTGCATACAGTAGTGATGTAAGGAAGCACATGAGAGTTCACACTGGTGAGAAGCCATATCATTGTAAAGCATGCGGGAAAATGTTTGGTTTTAGTTGTTCATTGTTGCGCCACATGAAAACTCACACAAGTCAGAAGTCGTACTCTTTCTAGAGAGAAAATGATATCATGGAAGCCAAGGTCTTCCAGTTTATTACATGTGAGATTGGTCTAACCTGTTCCAAAACTTTAAGTTTTGTTTGTTTTTGGAAATGTTTTCCTTTACTTGCTGTATATTGGATAACTGTCAATCTCTGTGTTGTGTAATTAAAGTTAGTATGTTGTGATAATGATATGAAATAATAATACAGTGGTCCCTCGCTATGTGGTTCACCTTTCACAGATTTCTTTTGTGCAATTTTACATGCTTTTTTTTTTTTTTTAAGCACATTGTGTCCTGCATCCTGATTGGCTGTAGACCATTATCAATCAATCTCCTGCAGTGTCTCCTGTACAGTACAGAATGCATTCAGCTTGTCAAATTTACCTAAATCTTCAGTCGCTAGCAGTGTGACTAAAGTGCTGTACTGTATGTTTGTAAGCTTTTTCCAACAAACACAAAAATGTCAATGAAACGTTTAATACTAATACTGCGCTTATTTTTCTACGAAGGTTTGAACTTTGAGAGTGTTTAAACGAGAGAAGTGTGAAAATGTTCATGCCTGTCTGAGAAAAGTGTATAAAGTGTGTAGTGAGGGGTTTTACAGCCTTAAAACATCTCTAATAATTGTAAAAAATAAAGTTGGCTACTTTGTGGATTTCACCTATCGTGGGTTATTTTTAGACGTAACTAAACGTCTCTGGTTAATAAGATGGATGAGCTGTACTATCCAGGTGAGTATCATCTCACCTGAATCTCATGGAGCATCACTTTGAAACACTGCCTAGCATGACTCTGAATTCACAGACCTACAGGTTACCTGAGCACAAGAGACAAATTGCATAAAAGGAATTGACTGAAATGTTTAGCTGGGAGTAACAGAAGAGTCGCACAGTGCTTGGTGTATCCCCATAGTTCTTGTAGTGAAGGAAGATGGTTCTCTGTGTGGACTACTGAAAGGTGAATGAAGTGTCTCGCTTTGATGCTTATCCCATGCGCTCGGTCGACGAGCTCCTGGACCAGTTATGCGCTGCTGGGTTTTTTCACAATGCTGCATTTAACCAAGGGCAACTGGCAGATTCCCTTGTTTGCAAAGTCTAAGAAAAAACTGCCTTTTCCACGCCGTACGGGTTGTATTAATTCATCACACTTCTGTTCAGCTTATTTGGACTATTACTTTCCAGCACCTCATGGACCGGGTGCTGTGGCTGCACGCTACATATGCTGCTGCATACCTGGATGATGTTATCATCCAAAGCAACATTGGGCCGGTCTGCCTCCCACTCTGGACCCCCACCAATTTGCCTACAGGACAAATCGATCCACTGAGGACGCTATCACCATAGCGCTCCACACTGCGCTGAGTCACCTGGAGCACCGAGGAAGCTATGTGAGAATGCTCTTTCTTGACTTTAGTTCAGTATTCAATCATATCATCCCGGAGATCCTGGTCCAGAAACTGTCTCACCTGGGACTCTCCACCCCATCTGCCTCTGGATCAAGGACTTCCTGACAAATAGACCACAGTCTGTCAGACTCGGCCCCCACCGGTCCAGCACCATCACAATCAGCACCGGGTCTCCACACGGATGTGTTTTGAGTGTGTCATCTAAGTGTTCAGAGAGTGCACTGAAAAAACCGTGAAAGAATGAGGGATCATCAACATTTGGACCATATACACTTGCAATACATAGCTTTTTATCAAGTATAGATAGTTTAATGATTAAGAATCTGCCCTCTGGATCTATAACTGTATCGAGTACTGTGAAATTAATATTTTTATGTATTAAAATTGCTACTCCCCTTTGTCTAGAATTATAACAAGCTGAGAACACATTAGCAAACTCAGGTGTTTTAAGTTCATTCGAACCTCTAAGAGGTCTGTGGGTCTCTTGTAAAAGGACAACATCTGCCTGTAGATTTTTGAGTTGGTTAAATATTTTTAACCTCTTTTCTCTGGAGCCAGCTCCATTTATATTCCATGTAATGAACCTCAGTGCACCCATAGATGTTTGTGTATAACTAGGGATGTATGCTGTGTGCGTCGCTTAGACAGGTGGAGAGAATACGTCACTTGTTCATAAATAAAGAGAAGGAGAGAGAGAAAAAATGTGTGGCGAGATGCTCCCTGAGTCTGACTTTGTGTTTGCATAGTTACTAATATGAGTAGGCTTGGCTTAAGTGTGTGTATCCTAAACGACTGTGTGCGCTGTCTGACTGAAGTAAATGTGCTGCCGTTGAGCGCATGGTGCGTATGTGTCGAAATAAAGGATGTTTGTGGATGAGTGTCGAAGCAGGTGATCGAGGCAGTGAAAGGAATAAAGAAAGAAACCAAGGACAGGGGTGAGCAGCATAAAACCAAGAGGGGGAAAAGAGAGGAGGGAAAAAAAAAAAAAAAACGAGAAGGAAAAAAGAAACCAGAAACAAAACGTAAACATTCCAATTAAATCACTGACGGAGAGTGACGGTGTTAATTCTGCTATGAAATCACACTTTAAGATGCGATTTGATGCTGGTAAGTTAAACAGATGTTAATGCAAGTTAGTGTGAGTGGATAGGGAAATGGTGCAGCTGATTCTTATCTGGTGTGAGGTTAATACAGCCACGGAGTGATGTTCGGGTCGCGGTGGAGCTGTCCGTCCACGTACAGCCGGCCCACAGCGATGACAGCGCGGGAGCCCTTCTGGATGAAGCCGCGTCGGATTGGGAAGAGGACCCTGCGTCGTTCCAAGATCTCTTTGGGGAACTGGTCGTTCACGCTGAAGTCCGTTCCTTTTAATTCCCTGCCGCGGCTTTTCACATGTTGCTTTTGTTTGAAGTGGCCGAATTTGGCCACGATAGGACGTGGTCTCCCGGCCGTATCCCGAATGGGGCCGATGCGATGTACCCGATTGAAGACGATGTTCTTCACAGTGTCCTCCGGCAGCTTCAGGTGGGTTTTGATGAAGCTTTTTACCGTGGTCTCCGCGTCCTCTCCAGCGGCTTCTGGAATACCAGAAAATACCAGATTATCACGCATGCTACGAGCTTGTAGATCAATAACTGTTTCTTTTATTTTTTTATTTTCTCTATTGAGCTGGGTAACATTTTCTGTGAGACAATTCACCGACTCCCTTAGCGTGGCATTTTCAGCAGCAAGCGTTTCCACCTGCTGCTGGCTGTACTCCAGGGATTCTCGCAAGCATTTAAATTCTCAGTGAAGAATCTCCACCAAGGACAGCCTTGCGTCGAAACTGGACAATCGCTTGTCGATTGACTCCAGTATGTCGGCAATATCTTTGCCGGCTGGCGATGTTGAGCCGGGGGAATCTGCCGGGCGTTGTCTTTCCTTTTTTTTTTTTTTTCTTTTTTTTTTTTTAATGTAGGCCAGTTTAGTGATACTTTCACGGATCCACTGCACAAAGCACATCAGCAATAGGTGTCTAGGTTATGGACTTATGATTATTCACATAGTGTGGAATTACTTTGGACTGTTCCAACATGTTAATGTTGGTTCTGATAGAAAGGTGTCAGGATAGACAGTGCATCACAGTTGGGGCTGCATAGGTGCAGACCAGTGAGGGTGCCCATACTGATACCTGTCTGCCAACGAAAGTGCCAACAACAGGGACATATGCATATCAGAATATATCAGATCTGGACCACATAGAAATAGAAGAGGGTGCCCTTGTCTGATGAGTCAAATTTTCTTTTACATCAGATAGCTGTGTGTGTGTGCATCGCTTATCATGCACTGTGCGAAGAAACAGTATAATTCTTTGGGCAATGTTCTGCTGGGAAACCTTGGGTCCTGCCATCTATGTGGATGTTTTTTTTTTTGTTTTTTTTTTGTGTGTCCCGTTTGGATCTTTAGCCATCAGAATTGTTGTCTTAAGGCCAAGAAAGATGCCAAGCGGATTTATTTTACCAAGTGGATCATCATGGCCTTGCCATATTGGTCCATTTGATTGACCTTTATTATAATTATGAATTTATTTTATTTTCAGTTGCTACAAACGGGACAGACATGACTGGGGGATAGGACAGGGAGAGAGAATGAAAGAAAGAGAGGGAGAGAAAGAAAACCAAAGGGGAGAAGAGACGGCCGCCAAGGAGTGAGCCGGTGTGTACCCGGACGCCCACCCCCAGACACAAAGAACCACCAACGCACCGACACCTGAGGGAGTCCGCCACTGGCAGGGGAAGTGGTGGTGGGGGGAGATAGGCCTCCAAACCTTGGAGCGTTGTCTTTTCGACGACGGCGTCTCAGATTTGGCCGGGGAAGCTGCACTCTGAGCCTTCTTCATCACGAGATCCTGAAAGCACTGATCAATATAATCTTGGAGAGCCTCTAAACTCTCCCCGTTGTTCTCCAGGGTGTTGGAGATTATTTAGACAAATATTGTTAGTTATAAGACAATTGATAAGTGTATTTGGTAATACTGAAGCTTAAATGAATTTGTTCAAATCTAAACTACCATTTGCTTTAATTTTCCGCCAAAATCTCCGGCGTCTGACGTCAGTTACAACATGAGTCGCTTACCTTGTCCGTCACTTCCGTCACTTACCTCCGCCACCTCTCACCTTATCTTGCTAATGGTTTCTCACATCTTGCAGGAGCTTTCCTCTCCTCAGGAACTCTCTGCAGGAGGGGGAGATACAGGAGAGGTGGAGGAAGATCTCAGCCTGGGCGTCTATTGTCTTATGTAGTCTGGAAGATGAGTGGATGGTGGGGTGGGTGCAGTTTTCTCTGTGGTGGGGTTGGGTGGACTGTCCCGGGCTCTGTGGGGCCGGGCGGCGCTGCTGCACTGGGCCCTGGTCTGGATGGGCCTGGGCCCCCTTTCCCTGGCGGGTCGCGGAGTATGGGGTGCCTACTGGGGTCAGCGGGGGAGCTGGCCCCAGGGAGGGGTCACTTGCCCCTCCCTTCCTTCCCTCCCCATCTCCAGCTGCCTCCCTCTTCCCGCTCCACCACAACCACCCACACATGCAGGGCCTTGGAGTAGGGGTATGTCACCAGGGTGCAGAGGAGGCATCCCCCCCCCCCTCTGTCCCCTTCTGGATGCCTCTGCCTCAATTTTATCCCACAACTTAGACATTCACATTACTCACACTCTCATTACACATACATATAGGATCTTGGGGGTGGGCACGATACACGGAATCCAAAGTACCATCAGGGTGTACACCTCACCCCTGGCGTCGTTGCCCACCTCTCAATTTTAAATACACGTAGACATTGAGGGCTAGCAGGAGGGACTATGCGCTTACCTGCTGCTCTCTGGCAGGTAGCTCCATGCCCTCCTGGGTTTTAAATGCACCTTAGAACACACATGCATCAACACTACAATGAGCGGGTGGAGGGAGGTTTGGAGTCTTTTCTCACCCCCGTTCTCTGCGACCTGCTGGAGCGGGGGGGCTAGGAGGAGGAGTTGGCCGTCCGACTGCGGTCTGGAGTGTGGGGCCTCCCTGCTGCTGCGGAGTCGGGGCGGTCTGCCTCCCCCCACCGCAGGGAAAAGGGTAACACCACCTGGGTCTGGGTGCAGTTCCCCCCTCCAGGGGCAAGGGTACCTAGACCCGGTTCGTAGAGTACGCTTGGGGAGTGTGATCGTGTGTACAGCGTCTCTTTATGTCTGTCTCCACGTTGGTTGAGTGTGGAGTAAGTGCATATGAGAGCATGAGGGTGGGAATGGATGTTTGTGTCTGTGTGTGCCTGTATGTCTGTGTCTATATGTCAGGTTGGGTGTCAGGTGCCACCTCTCTGGGGACATCTTAGGCCCTCCAAGGTATGGAGGCCTATCTCCCCCTACCACCACTTCCCCTGCCAGTGGCGGACTCCCTCAGACATCGGTGCGTTGGTGGTTCTTTGTGTCTAGGGATGGGCGTCCAGGTACACACCGGCTCACCCCTTGGCGACCGCTTATCGGGGCCTGGAGCCTGGGGCTCGCTCGGGCCACTTCGGAGGTGGGGTGCCCCCGGCCTCTCGGCCTGGGGCTCGGTCACTCAGGCACAGCTGGCTGCCGGCGGAGCTCACGGGCGCGTCACTGCAACTCCCCCTGGCTTCTGCTCCGCGGCTGATGAGTGAGCCCTCATCTGGGACTCTCCTCAGCTCTTTCTGGGACAGTGGCGCGGCTGCCCCTCTGTTGGTCCTCCTTGGTCTCTTGTGTTCTGGGGGCCTCTGGATGTCTGGAGTTTTGATCTCCTCCATACCTGCTTCATGCCCTGGAGGACGGGGCTGTGGCCCCCCCACACCCTCTAGCAGATCATTACATGAAGGAACCTTTTAAAAAAACAAGCGCGTCCATACTCACAGGTGTACACACGGGTGATCACACCCACAAACTACACCCTTTTTGGCTCCTACCTCAAAGCACACTGTGTTCTGTTGATCTTATGTGCTGCACAATAATGTTTAATATTTAGTATTTACTGTCATATTCCCATATATCATTGTGATGTTGTTTATTCTATTACTCTTGTTCTCTTCTGCTTGTTTTCTTTTTTCTTTCTCAGCAGGTGATCCAGGTGATTGATATATGCATTGTTTCTCTTTCCCTCTTTCTTTCTCCCCTTCTTTCCTCCAGTCAAGTCTGTCCCGTATTCAGCAAGTGAAAATAAAATAAACAATAAAAGGTGAATCAAATAGACCATTACGGCAAGGCTGGGATGGTCAATTTGGTAAAGTAAATCCGTTGGGCATCTTTCTTTGCCTTTAGACAACAATTCTGATGCAAAAGAGCCAAACGGGACAGGCAAAAAAAAAAAAAAAAAAAAAAGGATGTGTTTTGAGTCCCCTCCTGTTTACGCTCTACACATCCGACTGGTCCCCTACCATCTCTCAAACACCATCATAAAGTTCGCGGATGACATCACAGTGGTTGGACTCATCTCAAGGGGGGATGAGTCGGACTACAGAGTCGGACTATGAAGCGCCTTGAGGCGACTTATGTTGTGATTTGGCGCTATATAAATAAAATTGAATTGAATTGAATTGAATTACAGAGATGAGGTCAACAGACTGACTGAATGGTGTTCAGTTAACAACCTCCAACTGAACACCACGAAAACTAAAGAACTTATCTTGGACTTCAGGAAGGGCAGAGCAGACCCGGCCCCACTTTACATTCACGGGAACTGTGTGGAGAGGGTACACTCCATGAGGTTTCTGGGCGTGCACATCTCTGATGACCTCTCCTGGACTGCAAATACCACGGCGGTGGTTAAAAAGGCCCAGCAGCATCTTCACTTTCTGAGAGTGCTCAGGAGGAACAACCTGGAGAAGAGGTTGCTGGTGACATTTTACAGAGCCACCATAGAGAGCATCCTAACGTACGGCATAACAACATGGTATGCAGGGTGCTCAGCTGCGGACAGGAAAGTACTGCAGAGGGTCATCAACACAGCCCAGAAGATCACTGGCTGCTCTCTGCCCAGCCTGGAGGTCACTGCAAACTCTCGGTACCTCAGCAGAGCTGGCAATATCATCAAGGACCACTCTCACCCCAGCAACCAACTGTTTGAACTATTACCGTCAGGCCGACGGTACAGGTCACATAAAACCAGGACAAACAGATTCAGGGATAGCTTCTTTCCCAGAGCTATCACCGTAGTAAATAAGCACAAAAACAATTGAACCTATTCCATACCGTCACTGCCATTATATTATGCTGCTATTCTGTATATATCGTACTTACTATTGTTTGAATACTTGCGATTGTTTTATTGTACTTTTTATATTTTACATTTATATTTATTATTTATCTTGCACCAAGGGAGTGGCACTCCAATTTCATTATACTCTGTACAATGACAATAAAGGCTATTCTATTCTATTCTATTCTATTCTATTCTATGTGCAAGGGTCGCTGGGGTCCTGGAGTCTTCGAGGCGGGCGGGGCTCAAGGCCAACCCGGAGAAGTGTGCAGTTACACAGAGGGACGTATACTATTGGAGGTGGGCAGGTGCGTCCGCATCCCAAGACAAAAAGGAGGTGAGTCGGTTCTTGGGGGTGGACGGTTACTACTATTGGTTCATGCCCGGCTTTGTGGAGCTGACCACCTGAAAGGGTGCCCCACATCTGGTGTGGTGGATGGAGCTGTGCCAGGTGGCGTTTGTGCAGGTGGAGAAAGCTCTTTGAGGGGAACCCCTGCTACACACACCTAACTTCTCCCTCCCTTTTATTCTGCTGACTGACGCTTTGAACAGAGGGCTGGGGCCCGTTTTGTACCAGCAGGTAAGGTGGGTTGACTCGGAGCAGGAGGCCAGGTTTTTGATATGTTTATGATGTGTTTTGATAAATTATGCATTTTCATGTTGTGAGGCATACTGATATACTAATGTTGTTATTGAAATTTTGTGTGAAAATAATGTTTAGTAGTTTTGTGCAGGATACACAGGTTAGTTTGCAGTATTGTGTTAAAATCACAATAAGGGATCGGAAATTAGAGAGGACAGCTGTGAAACATCTGCTGACATCTAAAATCTGTTGTTTAAATCGACAAAGAGCAGCAGGTCAGCTGATCATAGCCTGTACATTGACAGGTTCATGAGTATGTTCCAGGTATGTGGAGGGTGCTCAGGAGATGCTTTTGTCCCATTGTAATGAAAAAGAGGAGAACCTCTTCCACTATGTAGAAGAAACATATTTGGCAGGGGGGAGGTTTGCCTGTGACACCATCCATCATTGCATGCAGTTAGTTTATATTCATATTTATTGATTGACTGTGTATGGAAATATTACTGCTCTTCATCATGCAGTAAATGTTCTTCTCCGTATGAGTGTAAAAGATCCTTGAAGTTTGAACTTTGAGATCCTTCAGTTTGGTGGGCATAAATCTCCATGTTGTGGGTCGTTAATTTATTATTGTTTTCATGACACTATGGATTATCCTTCATATTTATATGTGCAAAGATTTCAACACTGCTTTATGAACTTGTATCTTGGTTTACAACAGATCTATGATTTCTGCGATTTCCTTTGGATTTAACCATAAGCATTGTTGGCTGTAAAATGCCAGCCAACTCTAATGTTCTTTACTGAGAACCATTCAAAAATGTGAAATACACAAAACTGACAAAAACAAACAGTAATATCGTATTCCCCTGTGGTTATGGTAAAGTTCTAGCAACCACAGCTGCCAGTATTTTACGGTAAATCTAACTACATTTTGTAACACATGACACCAGAGAAGACACTAAAATCAAAGGAAGATTGTTCTTCTTTTATTTATCAAAATTTATTTTTGATTTCCTGCAAGAGCAACTTCTGTAATTCTGTCACCAACACATATTTTCAAGAAGTCAAGCAGAGCCCTGGCTTCATGCCATCCCTTAAACCAAAAGAGAAAAAACAAAGAAATACTGAAATTTTATGAAGGGGTTGGGATCTCATTTGTCAGACTGTCCTGTGACCAGAGACACTAAAACTTTCACAACATTTAAATATCAGATTCTTTCCATTTCAGGACCACAGACAGCGACGATGTTTCCTCCTGACTGTTGGTGCTGATATGAAGTGTTGGTTTGTGGTTGATGTGGATTTGCTGCTCATGTGAATCCTCCCACAGTGTTTCATTAGCAGCTGTAACCACAGTGACTCTGATAAAACAGGAATTAGCAGAATCCATCTGATATGAAGCTGTGCTTTGAATACCACTTCCCTCCTCTTTGAAGAGTAGTCAGATATCTGTGTTCAGGTTTTTGTACAGCCTCTTCTACACTTTGTATCACTGTGTTTGTAGAGCACAGTAGTAGAGAGCTGTGTCTGCCAGGGTTAGGGCTGCTATGGTCAGATTAGTTGATGTAGAAGATGTTTGGGTTTTATAACGTTTATCAGGAATATATTGACGATCACTCCGAGATCTTGCTCCTTTCCAGAGTATAAACTGAGGAGCTTGAAGGTCAGAATCATGTCTGTACCAGTGAAGGTAAACTATGTCATCACTCGTCTCATAGCTACATGTGAGTTTGACAGATTCTCCTTCTGTTTCAGTGACTTCAGGTTGTTGAGGAGTGATTGAGTCTCCAGCTGTTAGTCCTGGAAAAAGAAAGAAGAAAAGTAGTGAAATGCAGTCTGTATATCTGCTTAATGCAGCAGCTTCAACTAAACTTTAATCCCTGTTCTTAAACTCACCTATAATGTGAGATAGAAGCAAAAAGAGGTGCAGCAACATGTCTTTGGAGTTATTAAAGCCAGACAGACAGCACATGAACAATGTTCTTCCACTGCAGCACAATGACCAACAAATAATGTCATTGGATGAGCTCAACTTTAGTGGGCGGGGCCGAGTTTAATTCCTGAGCCAATCAAATAGTTTTGTGCTTCCACAGCAGCTCTGTCTCTGTCTCTGATCTTTACTGCTTCATTTCTCTGTTGTCTTTGTCATCAGTCCAATGACACAAGAATCAGAGGTGTAACAGTGTGTGGCTCCCTCTAGTGGATGTTGTGGAGTATTCTGTTGTCTTTGCTCCAAAGGTTTTTGTACAGAGTTTTGCTGTTTCCTGTCACTGTGGGCTGCAGAGCACAGTAGTACACAGCAGAGTCAGACACTGCAGCAGAGGAGATCTCCAGATTGACTCGATTTCTCTCCTTGTCCAGTGCAGCAGTCAGTCGAGGGTTTGGGGGAGTTGCTCTCAGCACACTCAGCTCACTCGTATCAGTGATGAGGAGAAGGAACTGAGGAGCTGATCCAGGATCCTGTCGATACCACTGGAGATTATCAGCTTTAACTGAATAGTTACAGGACACAGTAACTGTACGGCCCTCTGATGAAAACACTTCAGCACTGCTGGCAGTAATATCATCTTCCAAGCTGTTACCTGCTGATGAAACAACATGTTATATTTACAGCTCTGTTCCACAGTCACATGTCCATCATTGGAAAAACACAGTGAGCTCAAAGAAAATCCAAACTGGATCTGTAACGCTGTAAACATGTCTTTGAACTTCAGGTGTTCCTGTCAGAAACATACGTACCTACGAGAGCTGCAAAGATCCAAATCACAGCCAGTTTTTCCATGTTTCCAGAGGAGAAATGTTGGAAGTGATGTTCACTGGGAGTTAGCTGTGAGTGGTCTGATGTTCACAGCTGGAGTCAGACAGGTTTCTGCAGTCAGGAGGAGGAGCTGCTTTTGCTCTCATGTGATGTGATGCTGCTTTTAAAGTTTTCCTGCTTCAATTTGTTCACACAGAGCATCTGGTTCTTCTCTCTGTGGTGTCTGAGCCAAAGAACATCCACTAAACACTCACGTCTGGGCTCCACTTTGAAAATAAAACGTTACATTTATGTAAATCTGTAAAAAATAAACATTTACAGCTTGTGTAATAATAAATATAACACCGAGAAAACTGTTGGAGTCAGATTTGAAAGACCTGAAAACTAACGCAGTGACACAGATGAAGGAGATTTTGCTCCTTTTATTTGATACAGCAGCCGAAAAAGAAGCTGCTGCAGTTTCTGCTCTTTTGTCTTTGATATTTTTGTATGAGTATGATGGATTTGTTCAGTTGTGTATTAAAAATTAAATGAAAGTCAGCACTGAAAGCTAAACAGTCAAAATAATTTCCTTTGTTTTTATTCCACATCCTGCATGGAGCTTCAGTCATTCATGGATCTGTTTTCTCTTCTCACTGCAGCCTTGCTGCTCACAATCATTTATTCATTTACTGCAACAAACTGAGATATCCTTCCACTGCCACGCAGATGACTGCCTAATTTACCTTCCTTTAACACCTAATAATCCAGGCTCCATACAACTCCTTTTAAACTACCTTTAAGAGGTCAAAGCTTGGATGGCTCTGAACTTTTTGAGCTTCAATGACAGCAAAACAGAAGTAATTACATCCAGCACTAATAATAACTCGTGCAATCCGCTTATTAATTGTGGTTGACTTGGGTCATACATCGAACAGCATGTCACAAATCTGGGAGTCATTGTGGACTCGGATTTTAAATATAATGAACAAATCAGTTCTGTGTCGTCTCTTAACTGGTACACACAGGCATCAACATATCTCACCTGTCCTCTCTTCACTGGCTTCCTGTTTATCTCAGAATTAATTTCAAAGTCCTAACGTTGGTTCGTAAATGCCTAAATGGTCTTGCTCCTACATACCTTTCTGATACCTTTGCCAGGTCTCTCTTGGAAACGAGAATTTTAATCTCAGTGAGATTTTTAACTGGAAAAATAAAGGACTAATAATATACTTCAGCCTCATATTCCCTTAGATCAGCCGTCCGGCTGCTTTTGGTTGTCCCCAAAAACTAGACTGGAACTTGGAGGAGAACGAGCTTTTTCAGTTGAGGCTCCCAAACCTGGAAAACGTTGCCTTCAAATATCAGACGGCCATCTTTGCTTCCAGCTTTTAATTCTCTTTTGAAACAGGATCAAGGATGCCAATGTTCACATTTTGGACAGAGAGGACAGATGGTTTGAAAGAGGAGTGAAAGAAGCCATCTATGTCCACTGTGAGCGACCATCTTTGAACAGAGGCGGGGGTTTACGACACCAACTGTCTGCCATCTATAATCCAGTTTTGAGATCCTTCCCAGACGCCTTAACGCCCACTCACATCCTGGGCCATCTGACCTCAGGAATTCGCATGATAAGGTGGGGCCAGGTTTCACAATGAACACACCCGAAACTCTGGCTGATTGGGACCCACACCCAGTTTCACACCTTGGCTCAGGCGATTAGAGGATCATCAGGGGTCCTTTTGTCCCTCTGTGGGGGGAAACTCCCACTAGGTTTATATCTGGGACTCTCCACCATTTGACCTTAGAACTGAAGAAGCTTCTCGGATGAGAGGTGAAACGTCTTCAAGCAACTTAAAGAAGTCCAGACGCTTTTCTTTGCAAGCTCCTTTGGTCTCTTTTGAAACACATCTTTTCTTTCAATAGTGTTTGGACCGGTGTGAGCTGATGTAATCTTTTTATTCTCTTTGTTTTATTTTATGTGAGTGTTTATCTTTTATCTTTGTGAAGCACTTTGGGCAAACTTTCTGTTTTTTAAATGTGCTTTAAAAATAAATTGGATTTGGACTGCCACAAAATTAGACTTTAACCAGGAACAAAAGGTAGCTATTGTCTACTGCCGGAAGCTCACCATGTGACACAGGCGGAAGTAAACAAACAAAGGCGTCATTACCGTCCCACGTGTGTGTGCCTGAGCACAGAGACTGTTGTGTTGTTGTGTGAGCTGAGTGTGTGAGCTGCGGCAGCAACGATGCCTTCAGTTCAGTATCTGAGAGAGTTCATCAACGAGCGACTAACTGCTGCTGCTGAACAAATATTCTTGGAGTTTGAAAAAACGATCGTCCAGTACGAGGAAGAGATCGACCGTCAGCGCAGACTGCTGGATATCACCTGGAAACCCCAAATCAAGCTGCACAGGACAGGTGAGTGTCCCTCTGAGGGAGGATCCTGATCACAGCTCTGCGGGACGTTTCTGATTGTGAGGACTTTTTGATGTGAGCTAACAAAGAGCAAACAGAGGACAGGACTGCGCTGCGCTGCATTCAAACAGCAGGCGCTGAAATCAGCCTGGATTTCTCTCTTAATTATTTAGTGAAACAAAGTTAGGATCAGGAGATTTGTGAGTCTGGTTCAGAGAGGGACCGATGTGCCGAAAAGCTCCCGGAAGTGTCGTGTCCACCCTGGGTCGTTTCCTCCCCGCTCTGTCCCGCTTTTCCTTTCTATTGAATAATTCTTGTAAAGCTTTGAAATCAGGCCGGATTTGAGCATTTTATTCAACCTGAATTCATCACTGAATGAGTTTGTTTAGGCGGAATCATTTTAAACAGCTTCATGTGTCCTGTGAAACTTGTGAAAGTTGCAAACATCATAAATAAAAAAAAAAAAGGATCCAGTTGAAGTCTTTCACGTGGCAGCAACACTTCATTTGGTTCTTGCTGCTTCAGTTTTCTAATATGAGAATATTAATGATGAGAGAGATGAGGATGATGAGGATGAAGTACAATTTTGTAAATGTCTAGTCGAGCAAAATCTAGTGTGGACAAATGTTGGAAACATAATATTGATCTGGAATAATAAATCATTTTAATTTGTTTTCTCTTCATATATATATATATATATATATATATATATATATATATATATATATATATATATATATATATATATACATATATATATATATATATATATACATACATACATACATACATACATACATACAGTGGGGCAAAAAAGTATTTAGTCAGCCACCGATTGTGCAAGTTCCCCCACCTAAAATGATGACAATCGAAATAAAGGATGTTGTTTGTGGATGAGTCTGGAAGCAGGTGATCGAAGCAGTGAAAGAAAGTAAAAAAGAAAGAAATCAAGGACAAGGGTTAGCAGCATAAAAACAAGAGGGGGAAAAGGAGGGTGGGGGACGAGAAGAAAAAAAAACGGAAACACTAAACCATTAAATCACTGACGGAGAGTGACGGTGTTAATTCTGCTATGAAATCACACTTTAAGATGCGATTTGATGCTGGTAAGTTAAACAGATGTTAATGCAAGTTAGTGTGAGTGGATAGGGAAATGGTGCAGCTGATTCTTATCTGGTGTGAGGTTAATACAGCCACGGAGTGATGTTCGGGTCGCGGTGGAGCTGTCCGTCCACGTACAGCCGGTCCACAGTGATGACAGCGCGGGAGCCCTTCTGGATGAAGCCGCGTCAGAATGGGAAGAGGACCCTGCGTCGTTCCAAGATCTCTTTGGGGAACTGGTCGTTCACGCTGAAGTCCGTTCCTTTTAATTCCCTGCCGCGGCTTTTCACATGTTGCTTTTGTTTGAAGTGGCCGAATTTGGCCACAATAGGACGTGGTCTCCCGGTCACAGCCCGCATGGGGCCGATGCGATCCACTCTATCAAAGGTGATGTTCTTCACCGTGTCCTCCGGCAGCTTCAGGTGGGTTTTGATGAAGCTTTTTACCGTAGTCTCCACGTCTACTCCAGCGGCTTCTGGAATACCAGAACATACAAGATTATTACGCATGCCACAAGCTTGTAGATCAATAACTGTCTCTTTTATTTTTTTATTTTCTCTATTTAGCTGAGTAACATTGTCTGTGAGACATTTCACCGACTCCCTTAGCGTGGCATTTTCAGCAGCGAGTGTTTCCACCTGCTGCTGGCTGTACTCCAGGGATTCTCGACATCTTTTCGACAACGGCGTCTCAGATTTGGCCGGGGAAGATGCACTTTGAGCCTTCTTCATAACGAGATCCTGGAAGCACTGATCAATGTAATTTTGGAGAGCCTCTAAACTCTCCCCGTTGTTCTCCAGGGTGTTGGAGATGATTTGGACAAGTATTGTTAGTTATAAGACAATTGATAGGTGCATTTGGTAATACTGAAGCTTAAATGAATTTATTCAAATCTAAACTACCATTTGCTTTAATTTTCTGCCAAAATCTCCGGCGTCTGACGTCAGTTACAACATGAGTCGCTTACCTTGTCCGTCACTTCCGTCACTTACCTCCTCTTTTCACTCCCACATTGGGTTGGCAGCTGCGGGGGTTTGGCCATTCCTCTGCAGATGATCTGTTAGCTGTTTGACAACTACTCTTTCAAGGATCTTTGAAACGAAAGGAAGGTTGGAGATTGGCCTATAATTAGCTAAGACAGCTGGGTCTAGAGATGCTTTTTGAGTAAAGGTTTAACTACAGCCAGCTTGAAGGCCTGTGCCCTGTACCAACACAGAGCGGAGCAGCTATCTGAACGCTACCCCAACAGAGGTCGATTATCTTGTTAATAATTTCACCTCCTCACTACGTACAACTCTGGATACTGTAGCTCCTGTGAAAACTAAGGTCTCTAATCAGAAGTACCTGACTCTGTGGTATAATTCTAAAACACGTACCCTAAAGCAGATGACTCATAATCTGGAGAGGAAATGGCGTGTCACAAATTTAGAGGATCATCATTTAGCCTGGAGAAATAGTTTGCTGCTTTATAAGAAAGCCCTCCGCAAAGCCAGAACATCTTACTATTCATCACTGATTGAAGAAAATAAGAACAACCCCAGGTTTCTCTTCAGCTCTGTAGCCAGGCTGACAAACAGTCAGAGCTCTTTTGAGCCAACCATCCCTTTAACGTTAACTAGTAATGACTTCATGAACTTCTTCACTAATAAAATTTTTATCATTAGAGAAAAAATTACCAGTAATCATCCCACAGATGTAATATTATCTACAGCTACTCTTAGTACCATTGATGTTAAGTTAGACTCTTTTTCTCTAATTGATCTTTCTGAGTTAACTTCAATAATTACTTCCTCCAAACTAGAGCTGGGCGATAGAACGATAACGATATGTATCGCGATATAACTTTTACTCGATAGAGAAATTAAGCTATCGCGATAGACCTCGCCGCTCTTGTCCTCTTTAAAAAAAAAAAAAAAAAAAAAGGTCAGCCAATCCAAATTAAGTAACGCAGAGCCGAACCAATCACAGCCGCAGCGTCACGTCGCGTGACTTGTTACGTACAGCACAAGTGCCAAGCCACACGTGTGTTTGTTTGGGAAGCAGCCAGCGGGTAATGGAGGAAATGAGTGTGCCGACTAGAAAAATCAACCGAGCGTGACCGAAGAGAAAACAGATGATGGTTGCAATGCCGGAGAGATTGTCGAACGGAAGAGCCATAGAAGTTCTGTAGTGTGAAGGTATTTCGGCTATTTCAAGTCTGACTAAAAACAGAGTAGCGTGCACTGTAAATGTGCCGAAAGCAAGTCTGGAAATACAATAAACTGGTGCATGCGTCACACTGTGCGCCACGTTATTGTTTCGGTGAAATGAATTTCTACAATACTGTTAATTCTACTCTCTGCAGTGTTTAAATGCTTACATATACACACAGTTAGTCCCTCCACACATACGACTCGGTTCTGCTTCTATGCCCCAGCTTTGTTTACTTTTTCCCACCGAGGCTTCTAGACTTCTGATTGGCCAACATTTCTGCACGGTTAGGAATCTAGCGCCACCTGCTGCTTTGGCATGTTCATAGCAGCGTTTTCCTTCATTTCTGCCTTTATGTGTGGACGGGATTATTTTTAAAACGAAAACGGAAAATCTCCGTTTTCAAAAATACCCGTGTACGTGTGGACGTAGCCTCAGTCTCTGACTGGAAGCGCTAATTCATCATTCGGCTTTTGTCAGACTAAAGTAACTGTTAAAACTGTTTGAAAAGCTAAGCTATACAACAAGGAGAGATTGAGAATTTCCTTTTAGTTCTCAGTTTATTGGATATTGACAAAAGTTAGTCAGTTTTGTCTGTTCTTCTGTAAAACAAACTAAGATTTATTTTTAGAATTAATATTTTGTTTCTAAGTGGAATTGACAATTTAGTCTGTTTCGTTTGTTCTATTTTGAAACTTAAACGCTTTAGCGGCTGCCTTTTGTGTAGTTTGCAATATTTGCCTTTATCTATCTGAAAAAGTCTCATGTTCCTTAAGTACATCTACCCTGTTGAACTTATTATGGGAAATAAATATTTAAATAAAAACAAGCTGCTGATTATTTCACATTTTACTTGTGAGCAACGGCACATTTAAATCTTACAAATATAGTTATTTGGCTTATATCGTGATAGATATCGTTATCGCCTGAAATGAAAAAAACATATCGTGATATGAAAAAATCTCATATCGCCCAGCTCTACTCCAAACCATCAACGTGGCTTTTAGACCCCATTCCTACAAAACTGCTCAAAGAAGTCCTGCCATTAATTAATGCTTCGATCTTAAATATGATCAACCTATCTCTAATGATCGGCTATGTACCACAGACCTTCAAGCTGGCTGTAGTCAAACCTTTACTCAAAAAGCATCTCTAGACCCAGCAGTCTTAGCTAATTATAGGCCAATCTCCAACCTTCCTTTCATATCAAACATCCTTGAAAGAGTAGTTGTCAAACAGCTAACAGATCATCTGCAGAGGCTTATTTGAAGAGTTTCAGTCAGGTTTCAGAGCTCATCACAGCACAGAAACAGCTTTAGTGAAGGTTACAAATGATCTTCTTATGGCCTCTGACAGTGGACTCATCTCTGTGCTTGTCCTGCTAGACCTCAGTGCAGCGTTCGATACTGTCGACCATAATATCCTATTAGAGCGATTAGAACATGCTGTAGGTATTACAGGTACTGTGCTGCAGTGGTTTGTATCATATCTATCTAATAGACTCCAGTTTGTGCATGTAAATGGAGAGTCCTCTTCACCCACTGAGGTTAATTATGGAGTTCCACAGGGTTCAGTGCTAGGACCAATTCTGTTTACATTATACATGCTTCCCTTAGGCAGCATCATTAGAAGACATAGCATACATTTTCACTGCTATGCTGATGACACCCAGCTCTATCTGTGCATGAAGCCAGATAACACACACCAATGAGTTAAACTGCAGGAATGTCTTAAAGACATAAAGACCTGGATGGCCGCTAACTTTCTGCTTCTTAATTCAGATCAAACTGAGGTTATTGTACTCGGCCCTGAAAAGCTTAGAAATATGGTATCTAAGCAGATTCTTCCTCTGGGTGGCATTACCTTGGCCTCCAGTAACACTGTGAGGAACCTTGGAGTCATGTTTGACCAGGACATGTCCTTCAATGCACATATTAAACAAATATGTAAGACTGCGTTCTTCCATTTGCGCAACATCTCTAAAGTTAGAAATATCCTGTCTCAGAGTGACGCTGAAAAACTAGTTCATGCATTTATTACTTCCAGGCTGGACGACTGCAATTCATTATTATCAGGAAGTCCAAAAAACTCACTGAAAAGCCTTCAGCTAATCCAAAATGCTGCAGCAAGAGTCCTGACAGGGACTAGAAAGAGAGAGCAGATTTCTCCTGTTTTGGCTTCCTGTTAAATCCAGAATTCAAAATCCTGCTCCTCACATACAAGGTCTTAAATAATCAGGCCCCATCTTATCTTAATGACCTTGTAGTACCATATCACCCTATTAGAGCACTTCGTTCTCGCTCTGCAGGCCTACTTGTTGTTCCTAGAGTATTTAAAAGTAGAATGGGAGGCAGAGCCTTCAGTTTTCAGGCCCCTCTTCTGCGGAACCAGCTTCCAGTTTGGATTCAGGAGACAGACACTATCTCTACTTTTAAGATTAGGCTTCAAACTTTCCTTTTTGCTAAAGCATATAGTTAGGGCTGGACCAGGTGACCCTGAATCCTCCCTTAGTTATGCTGCAATAGACGTAGGCTGCCGGGGGATTCCCATGATGCATTGAGTTTTTCCTTTCCAGTCACCTTTCTCACTCACTATGTGTTAACAGACGTCTCTGCACTGAATCATATCTGTTATTAACCTCTGTCTCTCTTCCACAGCATGTCTTTATCCTGTCTTCCTTCTCTCACCCCAACCGGTCGCAGCAGATGGCCCCGCCCCTCCCTGAGCCTGGTTCTGCCGGAGGTTTCTTCCTGTTAAAAGGGAGTTTTTCCTTCCCACTGTCGCCAAAGTGCTTGCTCATATGGGGTCATATGATTGTTGGGTTTTTCTCTGTACCTATGAAGCGCCTTGAGGTGACTTTTGTTGTGATTTGGCGCTATATAAATAAAATTGAATTGGTACATAGCTGATTATTAGAGATCGAACCATTAATTAATGGCAGGACTTCTTTGAGCAGTTTTGTAGGAATGGGGTCTAAAAGACATGTTGATGGTTTGGAGGAAGTAATTATTGAAGTTAACTCGGAAAGATCAATTAGAGAAAAAGAGTCTAAATGAATATCAATGGTACTGAAAGTAGCTGTAGATAATATTACATCTGTGGGATGGTTGAGTAATTTTTTCTCTAATGGTTTAAATTTTATTTGTGAAGAAGTTCATGAAGTCATTACTAGTTAACGTTAAAGGGCTGGTTGGCTCAACAGAGCTCTGACTGTTTGTCAGCCTGGCTACAAAGCTGAAGAGAAACCTGGGGTTGTTCTTATTTTCTTCAATCAGTGATGAATAGTAAGATGTTCTGGTTTTGCAGAGGGCTTTCTTATAAAGCAACAAACTATCTTCAACATCAGCTCGTAGTTTAATGTGTGTCTATCCTTACTGCTGCACTTTTGCTGGTTTTCACAGTATATTTCCTCCCATGTGTTTTTCTTGTATCATTTCTTTGTCTTGTCTCCTTTTGTCTCTCCAGACGTCCCACAGCAGCATGTCTGTAAGGAGGAGCTTCTCACTGACCAGCAGCTCTGTAACTGGGAGAGTCTCAACCAGAAGGAATCAGAGCTTCCTCATATTAATGAGGAACAGGAGCAACTTTGCAGCAATCAGGAGAGAAGACAGGTTATACTGAAGGAGGAGACTGATACCTTCATGGTGACTGCTGATTATGAGGAAAGTGACTACGGTAAACCAGAACAAAAGAGTAACCAGCTTCTCTCTCACAGCTCTGCTGTAGGTGAGAGCCAATATCAGGAAATAAGGAAGAAGTTTGATTCAGGATCAGCTGGAAATGGAAACAAAAGTCGCAACAATGCAGAATATCCACCTACCTCAGGAAGTCAATGTAACTCTGATAAAAGTAAAAAGTCCTCAAACTGTGATGTTTGTGGAAAAGCCTTTAAGTATGATTATATAATGAGAAGGCATTATCGAGTCCACACAGGTGAGAGGCTGTTCTCTTGTAAAATGTGTGGGAAAACGTTTATATCTGCTAGTTCTTTGTTGAAGCACACAAAAACTCACTCAGGTGTTAAGCCATTTTGTTGCACAACTTGTGGGAAAAGGTTTTCATATAACAGTGATTTACTGAAACACACAAGATCACACACTGGGGAGAAACCATATCATTGTGCAACATGTGGCAAAGTGTTTGGATATAGTAGTTCTTTATTGACGCATATGAGAATGCACACAGGTGTGAAACCATATAATTGTAAAACATGCGGGAAGACGTTCAAACGTAACTGTCATTTAACGGAGCACATAAGAACTCACACAGGTGAGGAACTCAGGACTTAGATTTAGATTAGATTAGATAGAACTTTATTAATCCCTCAGGTGGGTTCCTCTGGGAAATTCGATTTCCAAAAAAGCACAGCACCGACAGAAGTTACAGAGTTACAGAATATTATATATATATATATATAATACACACACACACACACACACACACACACACACACACACACACATATATATATATATATATATATATATATATATATATATATATATATATATATATATTATACAGAGACAATATAAATAAAATATACGAAGGGGATAAATAGAATAAATAGGAATAAAAATAAAAATACAAGTGAATTGCACATTTCAAGTATTGAGGTCTATTGCACCGTTGACTATTAACAAAGGTATTGCACAGCAGTGTTGGTCAAGTTACTTGAAAAAAGTAATTAGTTACTGATTACTGATTACTTCTCAAAAAAAGTAATCCCGTTACTTTACTGATTACTTGTTTTCAAAAGTAATTAATTACTTAGTTACTTAGTTACTTTTAAAAAACATGATACACTACCTGAATGCTTGATAAAGCAATAGACCTTTTGGGCCAATGCTATTTTTTCTGCATAATCCATCATATAAAAGTGAATCAAATGGAAAAGTGTCTTTTTAAAAAATTGTTTATTACTTTTAATCTTAACTTTATAAACAGTGCATCAAACAAAAATTAAATTAAATTCAACAGTCTTTGACTTTAATAAATTTGTTTAACATTTGAACATATTTCTGCACATTACACCATATTTTAAGAAAATAAAGGCTTAAACTGTATTTCTGCATACTCCAGCATATAACATAAATTATTTTTGTGTATACACACATCTTTTCATATAAATAAAGCAAAAAATAAATAAATAAAATAAATAAAATTAACAAAAACATCTTTTAACAGTTGGTAAAGTGCAGAGAGGCATAATATTGAGATTACAAAAAGAGAAAATGCTATTGCATGCTACATTCAGGCTGTTAATCCAGTCTCAGTTTGTGGCAACCCTGAAAAAGACCTATGTTTTATTGTTTTCTTTTGGACTGAAACAGTGGTTATATCGCATCAGCAGAAGCTTCTCAAACCTTCTATCAGACATTCTGTTCCTTTTTGGGGAAAGCACCAATCCACCTAAACTGAACAGCCGTTCCACTGGTGCACTGGATGGAGTTGGACTGTTGTATTTCATGTACATCTTTTTGAGATTTGGGAACTGATTCAGAATCTCAAGCTCATAGCCTGACCTTAAAAAGTCAGTTATTTCTTTTTCTGCTGAGAAGCTTTCTGTGGGCTGATTCTGAAATTCAAAAAAGTCCATTTCGGCTGGGCTGGCTGGGATTTGGGACACATTAGTGTTCTCAGTTGCAGGAGCAGCTTTACGACACTCTGTTATCAGGAGCTCCTTCACATACTCTCTCCTACGCTCATCTCTCAGCCAACGAAGTTTAAACTTGGGACAAGTGGCCGCTGCGAGAAGTCCTTCTTGGCTGTCCAGAACAGCATCAAAACGAGTCTTGATGGCCTGTAACATACAATATGATGCAACTAAGAATAAAATTATTTTACTGTATAATTACCTATTGTCAATATTTTGTGGGCTTTACAGCTCTAAACCATCTATATTTTCTATTATCAATACTGTATGAGATTTAATTTTGGCTGAGGCTTTTGTTGATATTATGATTAATATTCATGATTAATGATGATCAATGTCCCTGATATTTAACAAGGGGTGAATACTTGGTCTTTTATTCTATCATTTTAATAATTGTACCCACTGCTTAAAACAAAGTATAACATCCACCCACTGTGAATGGTATAATAAATTTAACAAATCCACCCAAAGCAGTTAATAATAATCTTACCTTTACAATGACATCTGGAAGGCTGGCTGTCATTCTAGAGAGGTCATCTTTCAGGGCAAGGGTCTTTGACATCAGGCTTGTGAGTGTTGGCAGTAAAGCCCCGTAGGTGCACTCATCCCCTTGTAAGATGTCCAGAGCCACTGTCAGGGGCTTCATCACAGTACAGTACTCTTTCAAGAACTGGTACTCCCTTTCATTAAGGCACTTGATTCCCAGTTTTACACACAGGGGATTAAGTTCATTCAAGGGAATTGTGATGATTCTAGAAATGGCCTCATACAGGGAATTCCACCTTGTGGATGTCGGTACCATTAGTTTCCTCCGACTGACTTCCTCCACCTGTTCAGAGGCTAATGTTGATCGACTTGCTTTAGTCCAAAGAGCAGAACATTTTGCAATGCTACTCCTATATACAGCCTTGGTGTCTGCACAGGAATTTAGATGTTTGTCAACATCGCTTGTTGAAAT
This sequence comes from Diplotaxodon limnothrissa, assembly GCF_057381915.1. Taxonomy (NCBI): domain Eukaryota; kingdom Metazoa; phylum Chordata; class Actinopteri; order Cichliformes; family Cichlidae; genus Diplotaxodon; species Diplotaxodon limnothrissa. Next base: position 965,201 of record NC_140613.1, on the reverse strand, counting down.
CAAGTTAATTGTGTGCGATGCACATCTGTAGTGTGGAGGGAGGCTGAACTGTGCATCACCAGATGCAGCTGAAAGAGCTTCTATGACATCAGTAAAGGTCAGTTCCTCGTCATCACCTTCTTCATTTTCAGATTCAGACTCCAAATGACAGGGCTGACATACTCTGAATGCTTTGGCAAAATTGGATGCATTATCCGTTACAGTGGCAATAACTTTGCCTTGTAGTCCATATGATGAATGGATTTCTTCAATCTCTGCTCCAATTACATCATAGGTATGGCTGCCTCTAATTCTCTTGCATGCTAGAGCGGCCTTGTTGTGTTGTAATGTGGAATTAATCCAGTGAACTGTTACACCCATAAAACTTTTATTATTTACCGTCCAGATGTCAGCAGTGGTGGAAACAAACTCTGCCTCTTCGAGTGTAGCCTTCAAGTTAGAGTTCATTTTGTCATATTCTCTCTCAAGGTATCCTACAAATGACTTTCTCTGGGGCAGCTTGACACCACTTTTAGTTGGTATTTTTTCTACGATGCGTCGGAATGATTCAGAGTCAACAGTGGAAATCGGCAACATGTCCTCGACGATATAGGCAGCGACAAGCTTCTTCAGTTCAGCGGCACTAAGTCCTGTCGCTCTTACGTCTAGTTTAACCTGTTTAGCAGGAGTGGGTCCATCTGAGGTTTGCCCGGTGGAAGTAGATGTGGTAGCCACAGCGGTCACGTCAGTGAGGGGATCCTGGGGGTTTTCTGTCAATTTAACATTCTTGTGGCAGCGTGCTAGGTGCTTGCTCAGGTTGGAAGTGGAATTTTTCGACGTAGAAAGAAGTTTTCTTCCGATGCAGAGTGTACAACGTACGCTTATGTTTTTGTCGCTTTTTAAAGAGTCAAATTCAAAATAATGTCGGTATTTCCAAGTATTAAATGCTGCACGATCGTACTCTATCCCTCACTCCATGTTTTCTATTGTTGACACACGAGCTACCATAGCCGTCGCACTCGCTTGCGTCATTGTCATGAGACATTCTCGCAAAAAGTTCACGGTTTTAGTAACGCAGCGTTCCTACGGGAAAGTAAAGGTAATCTAATTACCGTTTTTGCAATAGTAATCCCTTACATTACTCGTTACTTGAAAAAAGTAATCCGATTACAGTAACGCGTTACAAGTAACGCGTTACTGCCCATCTCTCTTGCACAGTGAGGTGAAGAGGCACTACAGCTTAGTTGTTCCCCCCTCCTTTGTCCTCCTGTCTCCCCTCCCTCTCCCCTCCAGAGAGGAGTTAAACAGTCTGATGGCGTGTGGGACAAAGGAGTTTTTAAGTCTGTTAGTTCTTGTCTTTGGGAGAAGCAACCTGTCACTGAACAGACTCTTCTGGTTGTTAATGGCCGTGTGCAGAGGATGTCTGGCATTGTCCATAATGTCCATCAGTTTCTTTAATGTCCTTTTCTCTGCCACTGTCACCAGAGTGTCCAGCTTCATGCCGACCACAGAGCTAGCCCTCCTGATCAGTTTCTCCAGCCTGGATGAGTCCTTCTTTGCTGTGCTGCTCCCCCAGCACACCACAGCATAGAAAAGTACTCCAGCAACCACCGACTGGTAAAACATCCTCAGGAGCTTCCTGCAGATGTTAAAAGACCTCAGCCTCCTGAGGAAGTACAGTCGGCTTTGGGCTTTTTTAAACAGGTGCTCTGTGTTGCATGACCAGTCCAGTTTGTTGTCCACCCACAGCCCGAGGTACTTGTACTTGTTGACCACCTCCACCTCCTCCCCCTCTATCTGAACAGGCAGTGGACCTGCCTTAGAACTCTTATTGTCAATGTACAGTTGCTTGCACACTGAAATTTTGAAGCAATACCACATAGTGTGAAAATAAAGAAAACAATATACAAGGAAGAAGAAGAACAGACAATATAAGAACACTATGTACACTATAAACATGATGTAGACGTCATAATAAAACATTGTAAATAATAAATAAGGGTGGAAGGGCTATGGTCATTAAGGGATGGAGATTGCACATATAGCTGAAATATTGCACAGCAGGAGCAGAATATTGTACGGAAACAAAAAGAAACTCACACACAAAGCAGCAGAAAGCTGTCCTTCTCAACTACATAAACCGGGGCCATGCCTTTACAAATGTAATGTGAGACGGCTCCTGTGATTTGTTTATGGCGCTGGGACGTTTTCTCATGAGGGCCTTGTGTGAAAGACTGCTGTATCTTCCGCTGGTATAGTTTTTATTTTCCCAACTTGCTCCCGTCGTTCCACAACTTGGTTTAGCTTGGATTTTCTGGATTCTTGAGTATTCTTTTTTGTGGACCTTCTATAAGTGATAGAAGAGATTTGTTGTGTTGCCATCGGGTGCAGGAATAGTTTTATAGCATAGCTAAATAGGCGTCTTCTGCTCCGTGTTGGTGCTGTTGAACCCAGTGGCTTTGTTGTCAAAGATGTGAAAAAAGGTTCAAAACCAGAACACAGTTGTGGCGCCATATGAGAACTCACACTGAGAGGTGTATTTTGACACAAGGTTAATTGCTCAGCTGTGTTGAGCTAAAAGTCAGAGGTTTGTGTCACAAAAGTAGCTGTTTTTATCTAATTCGCTGTGGTAACTTACACTAATAACCTGGTCAGGAGCAGGTAATGTGTTCAGAGTTTCACTTTAAAAGTGACTGTGCTGTTATACCTCATTCTAATCTGCTGCTAAATCTCTTTAACACTGATTAAATTGTAGCAATTAGAACACACAACACAAGAAAGTAATACAATTAATTTAGATTTGCCACAAGCTAAAGCAAATCTTTTCTTACTTTTTGCTGCTGTAAGTTTCAGGTCTCTAATGTGCAGTTGTTCCCTTAATATCATCTTCGCCTCTGTCAGTGTGTCCCAGGGTGGCTGTGGCTACAATGTAGCTGCCATCACCAGTGTGTGAATGGGTGTGTGAATGGGTGAATGACTGGATATGTAAAGCGCTTTGGGGTCCTTAGGGACTAGTAAAAGTGCTATATAAATACAGGCCATTTACCATTCATAATCTACCCCTCAGGTTAGAAGTCTTTTTAGAGAAAACAGTGTCTAAGTAGAGAGTTTCTAAAGGTTCAGAGTTAAACCACCTTAACGCAGTAGTATACCTGCTGTAACGGTCATTTTTCTCACCACCACGACCGTTTTTTACAGAAACTTGTTGTACACCCACTGTTACGGCGCAGGAAGCCTCTGCATTATTGTCCTGAACAGTCAGATCAGCCTGATGTCTTCAGCTGTCAGACTGCGATGTGATCAATTTTTAATGTTTTTATTTGTTGTTGTTTTGTCTTTTCAGTTTTTTGATACACCTGGAAATCTACTGTGTTGTTGAATTAAAGTTAGAATTTTACAATTATGTTATAAACCAAAAATGCACAACAGCTGTTTGTTTTCTTTCTTTGTTTTTTATCCACCCAAAACTCAAACATGACGGCCAACCTAACCACTGTGGTGATCACTGAGTAAGGGAGCAGGTTGGCCGTCTATCACAGGTCTAACAGAGACAGAATATTCACACTCACACGTTTGCATGTGTGATTTTAAGTTTGACTTTTTTGATCTCACAGGTAAAACTGTGTTACAGCAGCAGGATGAGAATGAGTAAAAAATGTGCAGTATACAATAAACAACAAATAACAGAGTTAAAATAGAAGTGCCAGGTAAGGGTCTAATACTATGAGATGCAACAGGAATGTAAGACTGGCATTGTGTAAGATACTCATGAGCTAAATAACAACTAAAAAAGTACAACTACATTTGTACAGTCAAAGGGAAACTAGTCCAATGTTCTTCTCACAGTTTCAGTCTCGTAGAGTAGTGATGTGTCGGTTGCGAACGAAACAGCTCTTAGAGCCGGATCTTTGACGTGAAGGACGCGAGCCATGTTTTTTTTTTTTTTTTTAGAGACAAAGCACATACAAGCTCCAAAGCACGTACAAAACACAACAGACGTGCTCCAGGATGCTAGGCACAGTGTTGAGCTTTTGTTACGTAGTGGCTACACAAGCCAGAAAGTACCAATGACCGGATTTGGTGTGTGGTAGTAACAGGTAAATGAACATTTTTTCTTTAATTATTTGAATATAACTATACACACATGCTTTCATGCTTTCAATTGTGTAATTTAAGTGATCTAGGTAGCTCTGTTTTGGAAGTTCAGTTAACGCTAGAAATGTGTTTTGGAGTTTGTACCTGCTCTGTCTCTAAATAAAACCACTTTTTTTTTACATTAGTAATTCCTTTAGTGCATAATTTTATATTGTTGTTAATAATAAATTATTTAAAGCAACAAAACAACCTGAAGAGCCGGTTGGGAACTGAAAGAGCCGGCTCTCTAAAAAGAGCCGGAAATCCCATCACCACGGTAGAGAAGTAATAATAATAATAATAGTACATTTTATTTGTGGGCGCCTTTCAAAAACCCAAGGTCACCTTACAAAAGAACAAAATTAATAAAAGGAGCAATAGTCATAAAATACATAGAATAAGTTAAAATTGCAAAACAGAACTTGACAACAGAAAATCAGCACTAAAGTGAATAAACCAGTTTGAACAGATGTGTTTTGAGCTGTGACTTAAACACAGGAAGAGAGTTTTTATTTCTTATGGCTTGAGGAAGAGAGCAACTGAAGGCTCTGTTCCCCATGTTCCGAGGGACCACTGTACTATATTTCACTGGCAAATATTGGAAGGACCCACAGAATTTGGTCCTGATGAAAAGTGGAGGAGTGCATCGATCAGACACTGAAATGAAAAATGTAGAAAGAAGAGAGAAAATAATAGGCCTTAACGCTTTCCATCAATGTGATCAAACAAGTAAAGACTGTAATTCTGACTGGAGAGAAGTTTAACAGTGTGTGGCTCCCTCTAGTGGATGTTGTGGAGTATTCTGTTGTCTTTGCTCCAAAGGTTTTTGTACAGAGTTTTGCTGTTTCCTGTCACTGTGGGCTGCAGAGCACAGTAGTACACAGCAGAGTCAGACAGCTGAAGCTTCTGGATCTTCAGAGGAACTGATCTGATGCTGGAATCCAGTGTGGATGAAAATCTGTCTCCAGCCTCGTTTTTCCCCTCACCAACTTTAAAGCGACTCAGGATGAATTTGGGGCTGTTGTTTCCATCCTGTTTGTACCAGTAGAGATAATGATTTGATGAGCTGGTGTTATACTGACAGCCAAGTGTCACTGTGCCTCCTGCAGCAGCAGTCTCTTCTCCTTTTGCTTGCAGCACGTTGTCTTTTTGTGCTCTGCATTCTGTAAAACACCAACAAACAGTATCAGTGTGCTGTTAAAGAATCACGTCAATGTTGATATCAAAGAAACAGAGTTGTGTTCATACCGAGGCACATAGCAGCCAGCAGCACTGAGATGAACAGAGGCGTCATATCTGCAGTGTAGAGTAACTGTGAGCTACAGCAAGTATAAAGAAGCTGTGATCTCTCTGTTTAGTCTTCATCAACACTAAGTTGGTGGATTAGAAGGAGGAGCCTGATCACAGTGACAGGACTCATTCACAGCCCTGTGTTATTCCCCCTGCTGACAGCTTCACACTCAGCACGTCTTTCTGCTGCTCTGCTTTGCTTGGAGATCTTGCAGCAGGAAGTCTATAAAGTGAAATCTATCCGTTGGTAGTTTGATCTACCTCTCCTTCAATGCACATGTTGAAGAGTCCCTGGATAAGACTGATGTTCACAGCTGTTCTTTCTGTCAGCTCCAACCTGTCTGATTGTTCTCCTCTGAGCTCTCTCATCACCAAACTAATGCTCACCGGTTTTAGTTTCACACAATGCAACAATGCTTATGGCAAAAGGATACTAAGTTTAATTTGAGCACTTTAATTTGTTTTTGATGGATCTGTTTTCTCTTCGCACTGTAGCCTTGCTGCTTAGAATCTGTTCATTTACTGCAACGGTGAGTTTAAAAATGTACACATAGGAACTAAAGGCAACACGTGTGCTCTGCCGGAAGCTCACCACGTGACACCAGGCGGAAGAAAACAAAGGAAAGGCGCTAATACCGTTAGCTTTCCACGTGTGTGTGCCTGAGCACAGGGACTGTTGTGTTGTTGTTGTGTGAGCTGAGTGTGTGAGCTGAGTGTGTGAGCTGCGGCAGCAACGATGCCTTCAGTTCAGTATCTGAGAGAGTTCATCAACGAGCGACTAACTGCTGCTGCTGAACAAATATTCTTGGAGTTTGAAAAAACGATCGTCCAGTACGAGGAAGAGATCGACCGTCAGCGCAGACTGCTGGATATCACCTGGAAACCCCAAATCAAGCTGCACAGGACAGGTGAGTGTCCCTCTGAAGGAGGATCCTGATCACAGCTCTGCGGGACGTTTCTGATTGTGAGGACTTTTTGGAGATGTGAGCTAACAAAGAGCAAAGAGAGGACAGGACTGCGCTGCGCTCCATGCAAACAGCAGGCGCTGAAATCAGCCTGGATTTCTCTCCTGATTATTTAGTGAAACAAAGTTAGGATTAGAAGATTTGTGAGTCTGGTTCAGAGGGGGGCCCATGTGCCGAAAAGCCCCCGGACGTGTCGTGGTTGCATTCCGACCTGGTCCGTTTCCTCCCCGCTCTGTCCCGCTTTTCCTTTCTATAGAATAGTTAATGTAATGCTTTGTAATCAGGCCGGATTTGAGCATTTATTCAACCTGAATTCATCAATGAATGAGTTTGTTTAGGCGGAATCATTTTAAACAGCTTCATGTTTCCTGTTAAGCTTTTTTTTTAAGTGAATTTTATTCATCAACAACAATATAAACAAATACGGCAACATTAGTTGTGCAATACATCTGTATATACACAAGGCTGAGCACAGTAGCGGTTTTAGATACGGGCGACACGGGCGGTTGCCCGGGGCGGTATCACGGGTATTGGCACAAAAAAAAAATTGCTGGTACTCATGCTGCCCGACGTCAGCCAGCGCATAGTGGGAATGTCACAGGCACCGATCGGTTTTCTATCGCCCATTTGCTGGGAGTAAGGGCGCCCCCCCGTTTGCGAGGTGCGCCCGCTGCTGGCGGCACAGGGAAGAGAGGGCGGGGCGGCGGGGGAGTCTCTGGCTGGAGCAGCATCTAATAACCAACTCGCAAAATCAAACAAAATAAAAACAAAGCAACAAACACGAAAACACCAGACATCTCCGCTACAGACAGTCCAGCATATAGAGACGAGACGACGAGGCTCCAGTTACAGCAGTGCAAGTAAACAAACAATATATATAAGAAAATAAATATACACTTTAGGACTCGGGGTAAAGGATCAATAACAATTTCAAATTTACAGTTTGATGATTTAAAGTCTCCACACAACCCGTCGAAAGGGGAGGGGCCTGCTGCTTCCAAATAGAGCGTATTTCATTCATAATGATGTAAATCCAAGCTCATTATGGATTCATGATCTGAATCCTGGGTTGTGACAAAGTGAATCTGTGAACTAAGGTGTAGGTCTGTTAGATCATGTTGTGGTGATCCTCGAGTTGAGGGATTTGTGTTCATACTGGAGTGCAAAATTAAAACCAAGATGGACAAGAAAAGTTCAAAGCCATCAGGTGCTCAGTTTAGAAAAAAGAGAAAAGAAGAGGAGGAGAAACGAGCAAAGATGCAGGTAAGCAGATGTGTGATTGGATAATGGCAGGTCATCCTGAAACTATCAGAATACTTTATTAATCCCTAAGGAAATTATGTGGGTTACAGTTGCTCCAAGAAGAAATGGTAAAAATATTAACAGTAACAGACTAAACTCCAAACAATACATTATGTTACAGATTTTAATATTAATCAGTCATTGTTAATTGTTGATTTGTCCTGTTCTCATTGTATGATGAATTATGATGGCCGTTTGGTAGCTGTTTGCATACAATGCATACTCTCTCTCTTCGTGTGTGTGTGTGTGTGTGTGTGTGTGTGTGTGTGTACAACAGTTTTATGTTAATGTACAATCCTTAATGTTTTGTCTGTGTGTGTGTGGGGGGGGGATTAAATGATTTTTAGGATGGAAAATATGTTATACAGAAAAAAGAATATATCGCAATATTTATCGTTACCGCACATGCTTCTAATTATACCGTGATATGGATCGTGGGTCATATCGCCCAGCCCTAGTTAGTCGCCAAACCAACACCAACTACATTTTTAAATCTTAATATACAATGAGTAACAGTAGGGTGGACATTAGGTAAGGCTGCACTTTTAGCAGCGATCTCTTATAGAAAACCTTTCTGCACATATATAAAAAAGGTCAGCAGCTCCAAACCGTAGTGAAGGGAGTCCTGGCTAATATGTCGGGTTCCTTGTTGGGCTCATAGCCGAAAACTAGCTTTAATATGTTGTCTGGGTCGACTTTGCTAGCGAGAGACAGAGAGAGGCATTGAAAGGCTGCTCCAACAAAACTTATTGTTTTGGAGGAAAACACGAACACAGTGTACAGTCAAGTCCTAATAGCTTACTTTCAACTGGGCTTGTCAGGCTCTCTTTTTGGCTGCAGTGGTTATTATTATATTTGCATGCTTCCAACTCCCGTTTCTGCTCGGTGACAACTCGTCAACTCTTTTCCCCTCTCCCTTTTCTCCCTCCCTCACGCTCACAGACATGGTGGCTGTAGCTCAGGAGGTAGAGGTGGTCACCTACTGATCGGGAGGTTGGTGGTTTGATCCCTGGCTCTTCCAGTCTGCATGTCAAGATACTAACCCTGGAGTATGAATGTGTGTGAATGTCGTTAGTAAGCACTATGTATAGATAAAGTGCTTGTGAGAATGGGTGTGATTGGGTGAATGAGGCATGTTGTATAGAGCGCTTTGAGTACTCCGTGAGAGTACAAAAACGCTATATAAGAATCAGACCATTTACATAACTGGTATGGCAGTCCATTCTCCCTGCAGCACAGACTACACTGCCCATGAGGCTATATTCTTTAGGATTATGCCTGTAACACTCCAACTATTGCCTTCATATTAAATAATTTTTTGAATAATAATTAAAAAAAATATTTTAAATTATTAAAAAATATTTCTTCACTTCATGGGCTGCAAGATTGAGACACAGGCATTAGAGCCTCTTAATGCGGGTTTTGTTTGGGTTTCCACCGATGTGGAATTACCAAAAATAGAGAGGGCATAGCCTAACGTGAAACAGGAAAAGACTGCAGTGTAATCCATTTATTTCAACAAAGTAACTGTATTCTGAATAACTTTTTAAAAATGGTGACTGTAACAGAATATAGTCACTCAAATTTTGTATTTGAAATACACAATGCCAGTACATGTATTCCGTTACTCCCCAACACTGATTATCTGACTTACTGTGGCTTTTAAAGTAATGATTAAGTTAGCGCAGACCTGTGGTACAAAGCTTACAAGTAGAGAGGTTTACCATATTTACCGCCAAGTCTTGTCCCATGGAGGTGTTCCGTGGAGGACCCAACTCCATGGGACAAGACTCAACGGTCAATCTGCATCTAAAGGACAAAGGTCACTCTTTCAGGGATACCAATGTACTCATATTGGACAGAGAAGATTAATGGTTTGAATGAGTAAAAGAAGCCATTTATATCCACTGTGCACGACCATCTTTGAACAGAGAAGGTGATTTACGACACTGTGCCATCTATAATCCAGTTTTGAGATCCCTTCCCAGACGCCTAAACTCCCACTCACATCCTGGGCCATCTGACCTCAGGACATCACATGATAAGGTAGACCTACATCCGTTTTTACACCTTGGCTCATGTGATTAGGTAGAGGATCATTAGGGGGTCCACTGTCCCTCTCAGGGAGGAGGGGGGCACTCCCACAGGGCTGAAATCTGGGACTCCCCACCACTTGACCCTAGAACTGAAGAAGCTTCTCAGATGAGAGGTGAAACGTCTTCAAGCAACTTAAAGGAGTCCTGACACTTTTTTCCATGCTCCTTAGACCACTGAGGCAGTTAAATAACTCCTTGGTGGCAGAGCCCCTAGGGTGGATGAGGTCCACCCCAGGGGCTTTAATGCTTCAATCTTAAATATGATCAACCTATCTCTAATAATCAGCTATGTAGCACAGGCCTTCAAGCTGGCTGTAGTTAAACCTTTACTCAAAAAGCATCTCTAGACCCAGCAGTCTTAGCTAGTTATAGGCCAATCTCCAACCTTCCTTTCATATCAAACATCCTTGAAAGAGTAGTTGTCAAACAGCTAACAGATCATCTGCAGAGGTTTATTTGAAGAGTTTCAGTCAGGTTTCAGAGCTCATCACAGCACAGAAACAGCTTTAGTGAAGGTTACAAATGATCTTGAATTGAATTGAATTGAAATTTATTTCAGTCAACAACAACAACAGATTATAATTTTACATAAAAGTACTCAAACAGAAACCGAAAAAGGAATAGGCTGAAGCCTTATGGCTTATACTTATCCTATCCCTTACCCCCATAGAAATAATCAAATCCATAACCAAGAAAATAAATAGCATTGATAAATAAGTTGTATAACAGTTTGAAAAGAAATCAATGATAAATCAAGAAATTAAATCAACACAAAAAAAATTTAACAAACCAAATTTCTATAACCTTGTATAATACTAAGTTTTTAAAAGCTTCCTGAAGAATGACAAAGAAAAACACATCTTCAGTTCATCATTAAGTCCATTCCATAATTTCACTCCCAAAACTGACACACATCTATACTTAACATTGGTTCTCACTTTAGGCATTTCAAACTTATAAGACCCCCTCAAATCATATTTTCCATCTCTTAGTTGAAACATACTTAAAATACAAATTGGAACATTCTTTTTCATGACACGATATATCATTTCTAAAGTTTTAGAATATATAATGTCCATGAATTTTAACATAGATGATCCTACAAAAAACTGGTTGGTGGACTCCCTATATCCAACTTTATTTATTATTCTAATAGCTCTTTTTTGCAATTTAAATATTGAATCCAAATATGTTTTGTATGTGTTCCCCTAAATTTCTGCACAGTAGGTCATATAAGGCAAACAAAGGGAAGTATACAATAAATAAAGGCAGTTCTTATTCAAAAAATCTCTTGTTTTATAAAGAATAGAAATAGACATGGATAATTTTCGTTTCACATGTTCTATGTGGGGCTTCCAACAAAGTTTATCATCAATAATTACTCCTAAAAATTTTGTCTCATATACTCTTTCAATTTCAACATTATTTAAATTCAATTCTACTTTAACATTACTTTTACTACCTCCAAATAACATAAATTTTGTTTTACTTTCATTCAATGATAGTTTATTAAATACAAACCATCTATTTAACTTCATGAGTTCTGTTTCTACTGTTTTCAGTAATTTCTTTATGTCTTTTCCTGAGCAAAATAAGTTTGTATCATCAGCAAACATCACATATTTTAAAGTATCACTGGCTGTACAAATATCATTTATATAAAGTAAAAATAACTTAGGTCCCAAAACAGATCCTTGCGGAACTCCACAAGTTACTTTTCTAAGTTTAGATTTCATGTTATTAATACTCACATATTGGAACCTATTATTCAAGTAACTATTTAACCAAAATTGTACAACACCTCTTAAACCATACCTTTCACACTTCTGTAAAAGTAAAGAATGATCTATCGTATCAAAGGCTTTACGTAAATCAATGAACACACCTATTCCAAACTGTTTTTCATCCACAGCCGTTGCAATATTTTCAATAAATTCCATCACAGCTAGAGATGTTGAGCGATTTCTTCTGAACCCATACTGATGATCATTCAATAAATCATATTTATCAATAAAAGAATCTAGTTTGTTTGCAAATAGTTTTTCAAGAATCTTTGAAAACTGAGGCAGTAAAGATACCGGTCTATAGTTTGACACAATCTGTTTATCACCAGTTTTATATAGTGGGATCACTTTGGCAATTTTCATTTTATCTGGAAAAATTCCAGTTTGAAATGATTTGTTACAAATATATGTTAACGGCTGAAGGACACTATGAAGAACTTCTTTAATTAGTGACATGTCAAGTTCATCACAATCCGTGGATTTTTTACTCTTGAATTTACTCACCACTTCTACAATGTCACTCTCACAGACTCCACCAAGAAACATTGAGTTACATTTACAAGAAGTAGAATCTACTTCATCATTTCCTCCTGGTACAGAAATCTCTTTTGCCAAGTTGGGACCTACATTAACAAAGTAATCATTAAATTCATTAACTATGCTCTCAGTATTCTCAATCACTACGTTACCTCTTGTTACAATATGTGTTGGAGAACATGTATTATGTTGATTTTTTATTATCCTATTTAATACACTCCAGGTAGCCTTAATATTACTTTTATGTTTTTGAAGCAGCTGTTCATAATATCTTTTCTTTTCATATCGCATAATAGATGTTAATTTATTTCGATATTTCTTATATTTGTCTTCATTTTCCTTTGTTCTATGTGTCAAAAAAAATCCTGTATAACCTATTTTTCTTTTTACAGGCTCTTTCCAGACCTTGTGTAAACCATGGTTTTTTCTTTTTATAATTTTTAGAAAACTTTTTAATTGGACAATGGCTGTCATAGATTGACAAAAATATATCCAAAAACGCATTGTAAGCATCATTAGTGTCTTCCACATAAACATTTTGCCAGTCATAATTTTCTAAGTCTGTTTTAAAAGCCGTAATTTGTTCTGGTGTTTTTATTCTACCACTGTAATCCATTTTCTTTTCCTCTTGAAAATGAAGTTGATTGTTGTAAATGGTAAATGGCCTGTATTTATATAGCGCTTTACTAGTCCCTAAGGACCCCAAAGCGCTTTACATATCCAGTCATCCACCCATTCACACACACATTCACACACTGGTGATGGCAAGCTACATTGTAGCCACAGCCACCCTGGGGCGCACTGATAGAGGCGAGGCTGCCGGACACTGGCGCCACCGGGCCCTCTGACCACCACCAGTAGGCAACGGGTGAAGTGTCTCGCCCAAGGACACAACGACCGAGACTGTCCGAGCCGGGGCTCGAACCGGCAACCTTCCGATTACAAGGCGAACTCCCAACTCTTGAGCCACAATCGCCAATGATTGTTCATTTCAAACACTGAAAAGACTTATCTTCTTATGGCCTCTGACAGTGGACTCATCTCTGTGCTTGTCCTGCTAGACCTTAGTGCAGCGTTCGATACTGTCGACCATAATATCCTATTAGAGCGATTAGAACATGCTGTAGGTATTACAGGTACTGCACTGCAGTGGTTTGTATCATATCTATCTAATAGACTCCAGTTTGTGCATGTAAATGGAGAGTCCTCTTCACACACTGAGGTTAATTATGGAGTTCCACAGGGTTCAGTGCTAGGACCAATTCTGTTTACATTATACATGCTTCCCTTAGGCAGCATCATTAGAAGACATAGCATACATTTACACTGCTATGCCGATGACACCCAGCTCTATCTGTCCATGAAGCCAGATAACACACACCAATGAGTTAAACTGCAGGAATGTCTTAAAGACATAAAGACCTGGATGGCCGCTAACTTTCTGCTTCTTAATTCAGATCAAACTGAGGTTATTGTACTCGGCCCTGAAAAGCCTAGAAATATGGTATCTAACCAGATTCTTACTCTGGATGGCATTACCTTGGCCTCCAGTAACACTGTGAGGAACCTTGGAGTCATTTTTGACCAGGACATGTCCTTCAAAGCACATATTAAACAAATATGTAAGACTGCTTTCTTCCATTTGTGCAACATCTCTAAAGTTAGAAATATCCTGTCTCAGAGTGACGCTGAAAAACTAGTTCATGCATTTATTACTTCCAGGCTGGACTACTGTAATTCATTATTATCAGGAAGTCCTAAAAACTCCCTGAAAAGCCTTCAGTTAATCCAAAATGCTGCAGCAAGAGTCCTGACAGGGACTAGAAAGAGAGAGCATATTTCTCCTGTATTGGCTTCCCTTCATTGGCTTCCTGTTAAATCCAGAATTCAAAATCCTGCTCCTCACATACAAGGTCTTAAATAATCAGGCCCCATCTTATCTTAATGACCTTGTAGTACCATATCACCCTATTAGAGCACTTCGCTCTCACACTGCAGGCCTACTTGTTGTGCCTAGAGTATTTAAAAGTAGAATGGGAGGGAGAGCCTTCAGTTCTCAGGCCCCTCTTCTGTGGAACCAGCCTCCAGTTTGGATTCAGGAGACAGACACTATCTCTACTTTTAAGATTAGGCTTCAAACTTTCCTTTTTGCTAAAGCATATGGGGCAGGGATAGCTCAGTAGGTAAAGTGGTCGCCCCATGATCGGAAGGTCGGCGGTTCGAATCCACTTAACGGCTACCCTGAGGTACCCCTGAGCAAGGTACCGTCCCTACACACTGCTCCCCGGGCGCCTGCTTAGTGGGCTGCCCACTGCTTCACTGAGTGAATGGGTCAAATGCAGAGAAAAACAAGTAATTTCCCCATGGGGATCAATAAAGTATCCATTATTATTATTATTATTATATAGTTAGGGCTGGACCAGGTGACCCTGAATCTGCCCTTAGTTATGCTGCAATAGACTTAGGCTGCCGGGGGATTCCCATGATGCATTGAGTTTTTCCTTTCCAGTCATCTTTCTCACTCACTATGTGTTAACAGACCTCTGTGCATTGAATCATATCTGTTATTAATCTCTGTCTCTCTTCCACAGCATGTCTTTATCCTGTCTTCCTTCTCTCACCCCAACCAATCACAGCAGATGGCCGCCCCTCCCTGAGCCTGGTTCTGCCGGAGGTTTCTTCCTGTTAAAAGGGAGTTTTTCCTTCCCACTGTTGCCAAAGTGCTTGCTCATAGGGGGTCATATGATTGTTGGGTTTTTCTCTGTATCTATTATTGTACGATCTACTGTACATCTTTAAGAAGGGGGACCGGAGGGTGTGTTCCAACTGTAGGGAAATCGCACTCCTCGGCCTCCATGGGAAGGTCTATGCCAGGTTGCTGGAAAGGAGAGTCCATCCGTTAGTCAAACCTTGAGTACAGGAGGAACAATGCTGTTTTCATCCTAGTCGTGGAACACTGTATAGATCCTTCTCAATGATACTTGAGGGTGCATGGGAGTTTGCCCAACCAGTCTACGTGTGTTTTGGTGATTTGGAGAGAGATTCCCAGGGTCTTCTGTGGGGGTGCTCCGGGAATATGGGGTGACTGGCTGGCAATAAGTCGGACTCGTTCCTGGTGGGTGATGGGCTCCGGCAGGGCTGCCCTTTGTTCGTTATTATATCCCCCCCAAAAAAATCAAAATGTATTTCTATAGCACATAAAAATACAACAAAGTTGACCAAAGTGTTTCACAGTCGGTCAGAGCAATACCATAAGACAGAATTTAAAAAAAGAAACAGTTTAAAGGAGGGCAGGAAACAATATGACAATTGTTTGAAACAAAAACTGGCCACGAAATAACATACTAGTTTAAATCAAAAGCGACACTAAAATAATAAGTTTTAAGACACAATTTAAAAGACTGGATGGACTCGGAGGAACGAATATAAGGAGGGAGGTTATTCTAGAGTCTGGGAGCTACGACAGCAAAGGCCCGATCACCTCTGGACTTCAGACAAGACCTTGGTTGCATCAGGAGCATTTGATTGGAAGATCTAAGTGCCTTATTAGGGATATACAAATGAACGAGTTCACATAGATAGCTGGGATCCAAATTATTTAAAATTTTAAAGGTAAGCAAAAGAATTTTGAAATTGATACAATAATCAACAAGGAGCCCATGTAGGTTGGCTAAA
The DNA here is from genome assembly GCF_057381915.1 of Diplotaxodon limnothrissa. Classification (NCBI taxonomy): domain Eukaryota; kingdom Metazoa; phylum Chordata; class Actinopteri; order Cichliformes; family Cichlidae; genus Diplotaxodon; species Diplotaxodon limnothrissa. The sequence goes on along the minus strand of NC_140613.1, from coordinate 949,439 downwards.
ACTGGTGTGATGTGGACATAATTTCTAGTACCAGTTAAGAGACACGCAGCTGCGTTTTGAACTAACTGGAGCCGGTGAATAGAGAAAAATAGAAGGCCCAAGTAGAGAGAGTTACAGTAGTCTAATTTGGAAGTGATAAAAGCGTGAATGAGCTTTTCAAGGACCTTCAAAGTGAGGTATAGTTTAGCTTTAGATGTCTGACGCAGGTGGTAGAAACTTTTTTTTTTCCCACAGGAGAGATCTGTTTCTTGAGTTTAAAAGAGCTGCCCAGGAAAACACCAAGGTTTCTAACAGTGGGTGAGAGATGGCTAGCAAGGAGCCCTAAGGCATCAGTTAGTTGTTCCAGCGGGGTGTGACTATCAAAAACTATAACTTCTGTCTTATCCTCGTTCAGTGTGAGCGAGCTACATGATAACCAAGTTTTGGCCTCATTTAGACAGTCAAATAGGGGTTGCAAGGAAGTAGAGACATCCGATGTCAAAGGGAAATAAAATTGTATGTCGTCGGCGTAGCAGTGAAAGGAAGTGTAATCCCAACGGCAGCATGTGTTCTTTTTCTTTATAATGGGTTGCACGACAGCGTGCTTAAATACTGACGGTACACAACCTGATGACAGTGATATATTCAGTAACAGTTGGATACAGGGACCAACAGTGGGCAAAGCTTCCTTAAGAAAACGAGAGGGAAGGATATCATGGGGGGAATTCGAGATTTTGAGATGATCAATTATAGCTGTTAAATCAGAATCAGACAGTGGCTGGAACTGTTGAAAGACAGTCAAGCATTCAGGGACTGGAACAGGGTCAGAAACTAACAATGATGGAGATGAGAGAGATGCCCTCAGAACTGAAATTTTGCCAGTGAAATATTTAAAAATTTATTACAAAGTACAGGGGAGGCATCCCTATAAGTAAAGGGGCAAGGGTTTATCAAGAAATTAAAAATACTAAAAAGGGCTTGGGGATTATGGCAGTTAGACCTAATAATACCAGAGAAGAAGGTAGATTTGGCAGCATGTCCAGCGAGACATGGAGTTTATCTTTTTTCCATTTTTGCTCAGTGTGCCGGCATTCACACCTAAGGGCGCGGGTAGTGTCATTAAGCCAGGGTTGGCGTAACAATTCGGCACTTTATGTCCTCAGAGGTGCCACCGAATTAAGAATGTCGGCACATCTAGTATTAAAAAGGTTGGTAAGTTCCTCCGCTGATAAATCCGCAATACCATTAACATCAAAAAGAGGGGAATCAAAAAAAGCAGCAGTGAAATGAGCAATTGACTGAAAGCTCATCTAGCGTGTTTGCCGTAGAGAACCATCACTATACAAATCAACATTGTTAATAACAGTATTAAACAAAATGGTCCGAAATCCTGAGGTTCTCCCAATTTAAAGCGATCACCAATCGGAGAAAAGAAAAGGATAATGTTTAATCGTTTCCCATACAACTTTATCCGTGATGTCTGTGATGCAGATATCCAAACCATTTGACAGTACCAAGTTGAGTGTGTGACCTTTTGTGTGAGTTGGATCACTTACCCACTGGGTGAGATTAAACGAATTAATAAGAGTAAGGAAGTCTTTGACTAGTGAGTCGTCTTTGCAACAAACATGAATGTTAAAATCCCCAACAATTAAAATACGATCATAGCGTAAGACAACACTCCCCAGTAAGTCAGCAAATTCAGAAATAAAATCCTTAACAAATTTCGGGGGGCAATACACCAAAGCACAAAGAAATGAAGGGATGTGGTTCAGTTCCAATAACTGCACCTCGAAGCTGGGGTACAGAACAGATGACAGCTGCCGACATCGAAATTTGTTTTTAAAAACTGAAGCTAGCCCTCCACCTCTGCCAATGGTTCGGGGTGAGCTCAGAACAGTGAAATTGGGTGGAAGCAGTTCTGAGAATGAAACTTGGCTTCACCAGGGCGAAGCCAAGTATCAGTCAAGAATAACAAGTCAAGTCCGGATGAGCGAATAAAATCATTTAAGACAAAAGTCTTATTAGCCAGTGACCTCATGTTTAACAAGGCCATCTGAAGAGTGGTCACACTGTTGCTGGTGCTCCCCCACCCCAGGGGTGGACAGGATTTCTAGGCTTAGCCAAGTGGCAGAAGGCTTTCACTTGGGTGGGCTCAGAACCTCATCTATGCTTTTTGCGGATGATGTGGTTCTGTTGGCTTCATTGGGTGATGGCCTTCAGCTCACTTTGGAACGCTTCACAGCTGAGTGTGAAGCGGTGGGAATGAGAATCAGCACCTCCAAATCTGAGGCCATGGTCCTCAGCTGGAAAAGGGTAGAGTGCCCAATCTGGGTAGAAGATTAGTTCTTGCCTCAAGTGGAGGAGTTTAACTATCTCGTGGTCTTGTTCACGATTGAAGGGAAAAGGGTGCAGGAGATCAACAGATGGGATTGGTGCTGTGGCCACAGTAATGTGGACGCTGTACCGCTCTGTTGTGGTGAAGAAAGAGCTGACTGTAAACGCGAAGCTCTAAATTTACTGATCAATCTATATCCCTACCCTCACCTATGGTCACGAGCTGTGGGTAGTGACTGAAAGAAAATGATTGTGGATACAAGCGGCGGAAATGAGCTTCCTCCAATGGGTTGCTAGCCTTTCCCTTAGAGAGAGGATGAGATGGTAAAATGTTCTAAAAGAAAGAAAACAAGGATTGACCAAATAATGTTTTGTATTTTGGTAGTTAGCAGTGTCCATATTCTGCTCTTCTACTGCGACTCCTGCGCTGCTGACTTTTGAAATCATTCTGCTCACTAACTGGCTCAACATTGGCTCAACAGTGCATGGACTGGACAGCCTAACAGGCTAGCTACAGTGCTAAAGAGAAACCTGGAATTGTTGTCATTTTATTCTAAGGTAAATAAAAAGATGTACTAGCTTCATGGAGTGCTTTTTTTTTTTAAAGACATCAGCTTGTAGTTTAATGATGGTTTACCCTTATTGCTGTTCTTTAGTTTATTTAAAAGTAAATTTGCTTCTGTTTTTCTGGTATAACATCATATCACTTTCTTTGCGATGTCTCCTTTTGTCCCTCCAGATGTCTTACAGCAACATGTTCCTAAGAAGGAGGTGGTACCGACTGAGCAGCAGCTCTGTAATCAGGATAACAACTCCAGTCTGAAACACGGGAAACCAGAATCTCCACAGATTAAGGAGGAACCGGAGGAACTCTGCAGCAGTCAGGAGGGAGAGCAGCTTATACTGAAGGAGGAGACGGATACCTTTATGGTGACCGCTACTTGCGACAAAAGTGACCAAACCGAAACAGGTGGGCAGCAGCTCCTGTTTCTAAGCTCTGCTGTAGCTGAGAACCAAGATCAGGGACGAAGCGAGAAACTTGATTTACAATCAATTCGATTTACGAACAAAAGTCACAAGAATAAAGAAGACCCGACAACATCAGGGAGTAGGTGTAACTCTGATAAAAGTACAAAGTATCTAAAATGTGATGTTTGTGGAAAAGTATTCCGATATAATTATGAAATGACAAGACATTATAGAATCCACACAGGCGAGAAACCGTATTCATGCACTATTTGTGGCAAAGGTTTCGTATGTACTGGCTCTTTAGCAAAGCACAGAAGAGCTCACACAGGTGAGAAGCCTTATTCTTGTATAACATGTGGGAAAAAGTTTGCTTATAACAGTGATTTACTGAGACACCTGAAGACGCACACTGGTGAGAAACCATATCATTGTAAAAGATGTGGGAAAATGTTTCTATATAATAGTAATTTACTGAAACACATGCGGACTCACACAGGTGAGAAACCATATGGATGTAAAACATGTGGGAAAATGTTTGCTTATAATGGTGATTTACTGAAGCACACAAGAGCTCATACAGGTGAAAAGCCATATCATTGTAAAACATGTGGGAAAATGTTCGGATACAGTAGTTCTCTGTTAAAACACATGGGAATTCACACAGGTGTGAAACCACATCATTGTAAAACATGTGGGAAAATGTTTGCTTCTAATAGTGATTTAGTGAAACACACGAGGATGCACACTGGTGAGAGACCATATCATTGTAAAACTTGTGGGAAAGTATTTGCATATAGTAGTTCCTTATTGAAACACATGAGAATGCATACAGGTGTTAAACCATATCATTGTAAAACTTGTGGGAAATCGTTCACCCGTAACTCTATTTTGACAGAACACACAAGAACACACACAGGTGAGAAACCGTATGAATGTAAAACATGTGGGAAAATGTTTAACTCTAGAACTCATTTGTTGCGCCACATGAAAACTCACGCTAAGCGGTGCACTATCGATACAAGATTATTGGCTTAGTGAGCTGCTTTGAGCTAAAAGTCAGAGGTTTGTGTCACAAAAGTTACTTTTTTAAAATCTGGTTTTAATTACCCTGTTCAGCTATGAATAATTGAAAGAGGTATGAATATAAATACTGATTTAAAGATTATGGTAACTTACACTGAACACATAAGCTGTTAAAGAGCAGGTAAAGTTGAGAGGTTTAACTGGAATGTGCATATATTCATATATATATTCAAGTATGCAGAAAACGTGGAAATGTTGTACTTGATTCTCTGCTGAATCTGCTGCTAAATCTGTTACACTAATTTAATTGTAGCTATTAGAAGATGGATCACAAAAAACAAAACAATTACTTTAGTTTGCAACAAAGTAAAGCAAATATTTTCTTGGGCTTTGGAACTATAAGCTTTAACATTTAAATGGGTCCAGTTTAAAGTATCAGAGCTCTAGTGAGAGCCGAGTGCACACTCTTGTCATATTTTCAGCAAGTGTTTTATTGGTATATTTTCTTTATGTTTTCTATAATTTTTTAATCATTTTATCGACATCTGATAATGTCTGTTTATTCTGACTGAGATTTTAGTTTTGTTAATTCAGTTTATATAAAGGAAGCCTGGTGTGTTGATCTTCATTGATAGTATATGCTTCTTTTTTTTTCTAAAGGGGGGTGCTCTGTATCGCAAAACTGAAATCTAGGAGCTGTTTCTATGTTTTTCCATCTAAATCTTAAACATGATGCTGTCCACTGTGGTGATGATGTGGTTGACAGTCTATCAGAGAGTAAACCAGTTACACTCTCACCTGTGGTAAATATAATCACTGTTTAGAACAACATTCATGTCTTTGGACTGTGGGAGGAAGCTGGAGTACCCAGAGAGAACATGCAGACTCCACACAGGGAGGCCTGAGCCCACCAGGACCTTCTTACTGTGATGGGACGGTGCAAGCCACTGCGACAACGTGCTGCTGGTTTCTTTTTGAATAAATAGAAGATCTTTGTTTTGTTTTAATTGGGGTGGTCTTTTGTATTCATATGTTTTGTTTATTTAGCTCATTTAGTGCATTTATATTAATTTACTGTTAATTTTAAGTTGTTTAAGAATCTAGACTTGCTGTGAGAACCTCAGGTTCAAAGATAGATAGGTGTAAGCGTAACATTTTCATTTCTTGTTCTGCACGCATTAAATAAAGCACTAAACCTGTAGTTAAACTCTCCTGTACTCATTGTATATGACCAAAAGGTTTCTTAAATGTCTGCCTTCAGTAAATACAGATTTTTTTCTGTCTAAATCAGGTCTTTATTTGAGGCTTCTAAGCAGTAAATTGCTAATCCTTTTCTTGCTCTCTCTCTCTCTCTCTCTCTCTCTTTATGTATGTACCTATGTATGAAAGCCATAATAAAAATGTGGAAATATAGTGTATATACAGTATCATGTATATTTTACAAAGCCTCTTGTTCATGGTTTTGGTTTTCTTTAGTTTGTAATTCTAGTCCTTCCTTACTTAGTATTTATCTTAGCCTGTGTTTAGTCTCTGATCCCATGTCTACTCAGAGTTTTCAGCCTTACACAGTCTTAATGGTCCACAAGGGCCGTGGACCCCATAACCGCTAAGGCCGGAAGTGCGAGGCTTGTGAAATGGGATGGTCTAGCCTCGGTTGCGCTGCCCAGGTTGCCTAGCAACCATGATACTAACAGCTGGAAATGTTTCATACAGCTTTGTTTGACAGAAATGAAGGAGAAAACCTTTTGTTCATTTGTTTCTACATGAGCTTTGTGTGATTTTAATAAGTATCTGAGGCTGAGATCACGGGACTGTGAAAACATGATTATTGGGCTTCATTACTGCACTGAACACCCATTTTAAGATTAGCTAGTAAATAACAATTAGCTAATGTTGTTCATGAGACCAAAGTCCTCTCACTTTGGGTGAATATAATATGGCCAATATTAAAGTTATTACAGCAGTGAACTTGGACTCTGTGTCAAATACTGAGCTTCAGTAAAGATTCAAGTTGCATTTATTCAAATTTCCCATCACCTTAAATCTTCACTCAAAGATAAGTATCTTTGACAGTGTATGTCTAGATGTATTATATATAAGAGACAAATATATTGTTCATTTAATATGTTGGCATTATTACTTTTGGCTCAATGCTTACATATACAGTGGGGCAAAAAAGTATTTAGTCAGCCACCGATTGTGCAAGTTCCCCCACCTAAAATGATGACAGAGGTCAGTAATTTGCACCAGAGGTACACTTCAACTGTGAGAGACAGAATGTGAAAAAATAAATAAATAAATAAAAAAAAATCCATGAATCCACATGGTAGGATTTGTAAAGAATTTATTCGTAAATCAGGGTGGAAAATAAGTATTTGGTCAATAACAAAAATACAACTCAATACTTTGTAACATAACCTTTGTTGGCAATAACAGAGGTCAAACGTTTACTATAGGTCTTTACCAGGTTTGCACACACAGTAGCTGGTATTTTGGCCCATTCCTCCATGCAGATCTTCTCGAGAGCAGTGATGTTTTGGGGCTGTCGCCGAGCAACACGGACTTTCAACTCCCGCCACAGATTTTCTATGGGGTTGAGGTCTGGAGACTGGCTAGGCCACTCCAGGACTTTCAAATGCTTCTTACGGAGCCACTCCTTTGTTGCCCGGGCGGTGTGTTTTGGATCATTGTCATGTTGGAAGACCCAGCCTCGTTTCATCTTCAAAGTTCTCACTGATGGAAGGAGGTTTTGGCTCAAAATCTCACGATACATGGCCCCATTCATTCTGTCCTTAACACGGATCAGTCGTCCTGTCCCCTTGGCAGAAAAACAGCCCCATAGCATGATGTTTCCACCTCCATGCTTCACAGTAGGTATGGTGTTCTTGGGATGCAACTCAGTATTCTTCGTCCTCCAAACACGACGAGTTGAGTTTATACCAAAAAGTTCTACTTTGGTTTCATCTGACCACATGACATTCTCCCAATCCTCTGCTGTATCATCCATGTGCTCTCTGGCAAACTTCAGACGGGCCTGGACATGCACTGGCTTCAGCAGCGGAACACGTCTGGCACTGCGGGATTTGATTCCCTGCCGTTGTAGTGTGTTACTGATGGTGACCTTTGTTACTTTGGTCCCAGCTCTCTGCAGGTCATTCACCAGGTCCCCCCGTGTGGTTCTGGGATCTTTGCTCACCGTTCTCATGATCATTTTGACCCCACGGGATGAGATCTTGCGTGGAGCCCCAGATCAAGGGAGATTATCAGTGGTCTTGTATGTCTTCCATTTTCTGATGATTGCTCCCACAGTTGATTTTTTCACACCAAGCTGCTTGCCTATTGTAGATTCACTCTTCCCAGTCTGGTGCAGGTCTACAATACTTTTCCTGGTGTCCTTCGAAAGCTCTTTGGTCTTGGCCATGGCGGAGTTTGGAGTCTGACTGTTTGAGGCTGTGGACAGGTGTCTTTTATACAGATGATGAGTTCAAACAGGTGCCATTCATACAGGTAACGAGTGGGGGACAGAAAAGCTTCTTACAGAAGACGTTACAGGTCTGTGAGAGCCAGAGATTTTCCTTGTTTGAGGTGACCAAATACTTATTTTCCACCCTGATTTACGAATAAATTCTTTACAAATCCTACCATGTGGATTCATGGATTTTTTTCACATTCTGTCTCTCACAGTTGAAGTGTACCTCTGGTGCAAATTACTGACCTCTGTCATCATTTTAAGTGGGGGAACTTGCACAATCGGTGGCTGACTAAATACTTTTTTGCCCCACTGTATGTGTAAAAAGAAAATGTACGAGCTGTGATAACTGTTTCTGATAGAATGAAGAGTAGACTGACATATTAAATATTCCTTTATTGGGTGAGAAAATCAGACCATGTCTTAACTAGGGATGGGTATCGTTTAGGTTTTATCCGATACCAGTACCAAACCGGTACTTTTGAAACGGTGCTGGTGCTTAAGGAATGAAGAACAAACTTTGTCCAAAAACCTCTTATAACTGTTTTTTTTTTTTTTTTGTAAAAAGAAAACAATGTTAGCCTTTTCTGCAGCTATAGGGGATTTATGGTATCACTCTTGGCTGGAAGCAATGCTTAAGCAATGGGGGGGGGAAAACACCAACTTTGTCCAAAAACCTCTCATGTTTAGCTGTTTTCCACTTTTTCTTTGGTCATTTTAGCCTTTTTGGCAAGGGTGGCTGTGGCTACACTGTAGCTGCCATCACCAGTGTGTGAATGTGTGTGCGAATGGGTAGATGACTGTGTATAATGTAAAGCGCTTTGGGGTCCTTAGGACCAAGTAAAGCGCTATACAAATACAGACCATTTTACCATTTATATGTAGCACTCTTTGGAAGAACTTTATTTTGGAAAAGAAAGAAAGAAATGCTTTTAATAAGAAAATGTCACATTTTATTGTTCCTGCAGTTGGTTTGTGGTTGATGTGGATTTGCTGCTCATGTGAATCCTCCCACAGTGTTTCATTAGCAGCTGTAACCACAGTGACTCTGATAAAACAGGAATTAGCAGAATCCATCTGATATGAAGCTGTGCTTTGAATACCACTTCCCTCCTCTTTGAAGAGTAGTCAGATATCTGTGTTCAGGTTTTTGTACAGCCTCTTCTACACTTTGTATCACTGTGTTTGTAGAGCACAGTAGTAGAGAGCTGTGTCTGCCAGGGTTAGGGCTGTTATGGTCAGATTAGTTGATGTAGAAGATGTTTCTGATTTATATCGATTATCAGGAATATATTCAGCACTGCCTCCTTTTCCTTGTTTCCAGAGTATAAACTGAGGAGCTTGAAGGTCAGAATGATGTCTGTACCAGTGAAGTAAAGCACCACCTGCATCTGTCTCATAGCTACATGTGAGTTTGACAGATTCTCCTTCTGTTTCAGTGACTTCAGGTTGTTGAGGAGTGATTGAGTCTCCAGCTGTTAGTCCTGGAAAAAGAAAGAAGAAAAGTAGTGAAATGCAGTCTGTATATCTGCTTAATGCAGCAGCTTCAACTAAACTTTAATCCCTGTTCTTAAACTCACCTATAATGTGAGATAGAAGCAAAAAGAGGTGCAGCAACATGTCTTTGGAGTTATTAGCTGTGAGCTGTGAGTGGTCTGATGTTCACAGCTGGAGTCAGACCGTTTTCTACAGTCAGGAGGAGGAGCTGCTTTTGTTCTCATGTGATGTGATGCTGCTCTTTAAAGTTTTCCTGCTTCAACTTTGTTCACACAGAGCATCTGGTTCTTCTCTCTGTGGTGTCTGAGCCAAAGAACATCCACTAAACACTCACGTCTGGGCTCCACTTTGAAATACGGTGCATTTCTAGGCTTTTAAAAAAACGCTATGCGTCGCCAGGTGTTTCATCAGATTCGAGGTGTTACCTCCTTTGACAGTATCACAGTATCAGCTTAAAGCACTTGTTGCAGGCTGCTGAGTTTGCATCTTTTGCTGTGAAGTACAGCCAGACTTTTGACCGCTTCGCCTTGGGCATTTTTAATCTGTAGCTCTGCTCTAAAAGAACGTACATACCTGGGCCCGCCTACTATCCTCGGAAAGGTAAAGTGATTGGCTGGAATCCAAAGTGTATGACATCTCAGGGGGGAAAAAAAGCACTTAAATAAAGCACCGAAATATGCGCTGCTTTTTGGTCTGGTTACTATCGTTTATGTCAGAACCGGTGGCATAATGGCACCGGATACCGGTACCCATCCCTAGTCATAACTGCTTTAAGTCATACAGAATAGATATCAGAGCCTTAAACAGGCTGACTTCTGCTAAATGGGTCAAACTGGGCAGAAAGTCTACAAACACATAACATCCTTATAGAATATGATGTAACACTATAGATCAACTTAGCTCAGAATATATAAAGCATATAAACAATTACAGCAATATGATGCAACAAACACAGCAGTGCTACTGATCCAAAATACTCAAAGCTTCATAGAACTGAAACCAACATTTATTTTAGCTCCATTCTGCTGCTGATACAGCCTTTAGGTTTCTGAACATTAAACTTGTTGCTGCCTTTCATAGTGTGTAACTTGAAGGCCCTGAGTACTCTGAGTACTTCCTCCCACACTGGAAACACTGGGATGATAACATTACGTGAACATTACCTAATAAGACTGATTCAGCACAGACAGTTATGTTAAACTTTCCTAGCAGTCCTTCACAAACAGGGAACAGTCTGTCTATCCTCTCCATCTGTCAGCTGCTGCTGGCTCTTCCTCCTCCTCTTCCTCACACACTGCTGAGTTTGTCCTGGTGGATCATCAGGGGTGCAAAGCCTCACAGATGATGTGCAGCAGTGGCTCCCTCAGTCTGTCCTCACTCTGGACACTTGCAGTCGTCACACATGGACATCAAATGTGTGATAAGCTGCAGGATTCAAACACAAGTGTAACTTATAAACACATGTTCATACTTTTATTCCACAATCAGAGAGAAAGAAACAGAGAGAGAGTGCAGGACAGACAGACAGGTGACAGTCTCAGGTGTACACACTGCTACACAACAGCACCAGAGAAGCAGGATTTAGTGTTTGTGTTATTACGAGTGTAAACAAGAAGAGTTCCAGATGGTGCAGTGGACACATGTGTGACTGCTGTGATTAAAGCATCTTTCTTTCAGCTTAACGAGTGAACCGTCAGCTCGTTCAAACACACGTTAAAGTCCGTTTGGCTCGACGCCACCAGCCTTTGAATTGGGACAGCCTTCGTTGCGTCGCTGTGATGTAATCGGCCTTAAAATGCGGCCTATAAGGCTGCAGACCCTGAATTGGGATACAGCCTGTAAGTTTTTCTGGTGAGCCTCATACACATCTTGAGCGAAATCCAAGCGTTTCCAGAAAGCTGGGCAGGGAGGCAGGCAAGTAAGTGCAGCGGTGAAGCAGCACAACAAACCAGCGACTTAATGGAGGTTAGTTATGGCAGGATGGAGAATTACTGTGAGCAGAGAGGTAAAGCAGGTGGGAACGAGCAATACTATGATACATTAACTTCAGCTATGACGTCCGACACTAAACATGGTTAGCAGGCAATCTGGCGGGGAGTGATTGTGAGCGCTGGTCTTAAAAGCCAGCAGCCAAATTACTCACAGGGGCCGTGGCACGTGGAGATGCGGCAACTCCACCTAGGGGATGAGATCACTGGCACAATGGAAAACTCTAGCACTCACCGTGACCATGACACACACACTGTTAAACTTCTCTGCAGCAGGATTACAGTCTACTTTGCTTTCACTTGTGTGACCGCCTTGATGAAGATCTTTAAGGCCCTTCATGTTTAAGTCTTCCTCTTTCTTCTGCTCTTAGTTTTCATTTCAGTGTCAAATCAAAGCAACCTTTATCTAACTTCCCATGTCCACTTTTCATCAGGACCATAGTCTGTGGGTTCTTTCAATATTTGTCTGTTTGTTTTTTTAATTTATTTCAATCATGTAAACAATATACAAAGTACATTTAGCAAAGAAAAGTAGAGAAAAATATATTCTGTGTTCTGTTGTCTTTCCTCCATAAGGTTTTGGTGTTTGGTAATGTCCTGTCAAGTTCGACATCAAATCTGTTTTGAGAGCTCTTTGGCATTACCCCTGTGACAAAGTGGGTGAGAATACCATTTGTCCATATTAGTTAACATTCTTGTTTTGATTGAACCATATTTCATATGTAGTCTGCAATAGGCAAACATCTACTATCCCGGGTTTGTTTATGTTTTGCACTTTTACAGATTATATAATATAACATCTTTGTTTAAATCAATTCCTACAAGTTTTTTAAGTTAACATGTTCTTTATTTCAACTGTTAATTTGTACTGTTTAAACTTACCCTACCTACCTGTCTTCCAGAAACAAAAGGAGGAAATGTAGTTTTACTTCCTGCTTTATAGCTTCTGGGTCAATCTGAGGTCACAGGAAGAGACCAAGTGCAGAAGGGGAAGAACTCTTGTAATTTAATCAAGTTGATTTTAGAGGGTTTATGGAGAAATAGATTTATTGAATATGTATTGATTCCACCATAGAGTTTATGTTGCTAGTAAAGAGTGGCAGTAGAGGTTTGAATATAATCCTGTTCATCTTACGTACTGAATGGAATAGTTCAGAGGAAAAATTGTTTGGTTAAGTGGACTATTTAAGCAGAACTCAGGTGTTTGAAGAAAGGTTCAGGTCAGTGTAGCTGTGTGCATTTTGACCTTAATTTCCGTTGATTTGAGTTCAGTTATGTTTTATGTTTTTTGTTTGGGTCACAAAATGGTGAATAAATCACTTGCTACACTGGACAGCATCAGTTTCCTGCACTTCTTTGGCTGCTTAAGTCAAGTCCTACCACAGCCCCCATCTTAGCTGATACTCAAAGACCCAGTGCATCATGGCAGTCCTCCAGCAGTCTATGCCTATCTCAGCATAACTAAGGGAGGATTCAGGATCACCTGGTCCAGCTCTAACTATATGCTTTAGCAAAAAGGAAAGTTTGAAGTCTAATCTTAAAAGTAGAGATAGTGTCTGTCTCCTGAATCCAAACTGGAAGCTGGTTCTCTGTCAGTACTCTTGGTGCAGCATTTTGGATCAACTGAAAGCTTTTCAGGAGGTTTTTGGGACATGCTGAAAATAATGAATTACAGTAGTCCCACCTAAATGCATCAACTACTTTTTGAGCATCACTCTGAGACAGGATGATTCTAACATTGGAGAAACTGTAAAAATAGACCTCAGAATAAAGAAACTATGCAGTCGCTCAGCTGCAGTCCTTCTCAATGGCTGTATCCCAATCCAGGGTCTGCAGCCTTAAAGGCTGCATTTCAAGGCCGTTTACGTCACAGCGGCGCGCCAAAGGCTGTCCCAATTCAAAGGCTGCTCGAAATGCGGCCCTGAAATGTGTCCTTCATTTCCCTGAATTTTAAGGCTGTGGCAGTGTAGACTTCGTGGCCCAACATATCCCAGAATGCATAGCGCGGCGGTGGGTGTGGATAAATTTGCCGAAAAAAAACAGCAGATCAGGGGCGCCCAAAGAGTAAACTTTAAGTAAGTACTGAATATTATGTCACTTATTTATGTGCAAATGTTTAATAACGAAGAACATTAAAACATTACTGTTGGCCACATGTCGGCAAAGTTATGTGACATCAGTGACGTTTGTACTAACTTGGTTTTAAAGCCTTTACTTTAAAATACACGCCGTTCAATAGCTGAGCTTAATCTTACAGAGAATGATCAAAGATCATGTAGAAACAAACAAATGAACAAAAGATTTTCTCCTTCATTTCTGTCAAACACAGCTGTATGACACGTTTCCAGCTGTTAGTATCATGGTTGCTAGGCAACCTGGGCAGCCCAACGGAGGCTAGACCGTCCCATTTCACAAGCCTCGCACTTAGCTGCGTACTTTAAGGCTGCAGACCCTGAATTGGGATACAGCCCTCATCAGGATGGTTGTGCTTTAAATCCTGCAGACAGAAATCATCTCATTGGTTGAGTTCAACATCAGTGGGTGGAGCCAAAAACATTATCAAGCCTGGAATTTAAATCTGTGTCAATATATGTAGCACTCTTGAAAGAACAGAAATGCTTTTAATATGAAAATGTCACATTTGAACGTTCCTGCAGTTGGTTTGTGGTTGATGTGGATTTGCTGCTCATGTGAATCCTCCCACAGTGTTTCATTAGCAGCTGTAACCACAGTGACTCTGATAAAACAGGAATTAGCAGAATCCATCTGATATGAAGCTGTGCTTTGAATACCACTTCCCTCCTCTTTGAAGAGTAGTCAGATATCTGTGTTCAGGTTTTTGTACAGCCTCTTCTACACTTTGTATCACTGTGTTTGTAGAGCACAGTAGTAGAGAGCTGTGTCTGCCAGGGTTAGGGCTGCTATGGTCAGATTAGTTGATGTAGAAGATGTTTCTGATTTATATCGATTATCAGATGTATACAGATTCTTGAATCCCTTTGCTCCTTTCTTGACAGCAAACAGAGGAGCCTGAAGTTCAGAATAATGTCTGTACCAGTGAAGGTAAATATCACTGTAACCTGTCTCATAGTCACATGTGAGTGTGACAGATTCTCCTTCTGTTTCAGTGACTTCAGGTTGTTGAGGAGTGATTGAGTCTCCAGCTGTTAGTCCTGGAAAAAGAAAGAAGAAAAGTAGTGAAATGCAGTCTGTATATCTGCTTAATGCAGCAGCTTCAACTAAACTTTAATCCCTGTTCTTAAACTCACCTATAATGTGAGATAGAAGCAAAAAGAGGTGCAGCAACATGTCTTTGGAGTTATTAAAGCCAGACAGACAGCACATGAACAATGTTCTTCCACTGCAGCACAATGACCAACAAATAATGTCATTGGATGAGCTCAACTTCAATGGGCGGGGACAGTTTAATAGCTCAGCCAATCAAACAGTTTTGTGCTTCCACAGCAGCTCTGTCTCTGTCTCTGATCTTTACTGCTTCATTTCTCTGTTGTCTTTGTCATCAGTCCAATGACACAAGAATCAGAGGTTTAACAGTGTGTGGCTCCCTCTAGTGGATGTTGTGGAGTATTCTGTTGTCTTTGCTCCAAAGGTTTTTGTACAGAGTTTTGCTGTTTCCTGTCACTGTGGGCCTCACAGCACAGTAGTACACAGCAGAGTCAGACACTGCAGCAGAGGAGATGTTGAGATCGATTTGTTTTTGATCATCCACAACTTGAACAGACAGTCCAGAGATTTCTTCTTTCATTACACTTCCTGATCCCAAATGATAGATCAGGAACTCTGGTGGTTTTCCAGGATATTGTCGATACCAGTAAAACTCGTCACTTCCAGTTGCCTTTTTGGAGTATCTATAGGACAGAGTAGCAGTGCTGCCTTCTACACTGAACACTTCTTTGTTGGTTGGAGTGAGATCTTCACAGCTGACACCTAAAGGAACAGAAACATGTTTTATTCTTTTATAAATCATCACAATTCAAATGTGTTTCTTTAAACACACAGATTGTAACGTACCTGTTAGAATGGTGAGAATCAGTAAAGAAAGTGCAAAATAGTCCAAAGACAACATGTTGAATGAAGGTAAAGTTTATGGTTTGTGTTGAACTCTGTTGAATGTGGAGGTTTCTCTCTCTTCTAGTTCAGTAACAGCTCAGCTCCTCCCTGAATCTCTCCTCCTCCTCTCTGATCTGGATTTGAACTTCTCTCACTTCCTCCTGCTTCACACACTAGTAGCAGCATCTTCACTTTCAGGTGGGAGGAGCTCTAATATTTTTTGTAACTTCATCTCAGCCAATCAAATACTTTTCTGATTCCACAGCAGCTTAGTATGATAAACAGAGAGTGGTACTCGTGACCATTGATCAGTGGTTGTTGATCAATGGTTGGTACAATTTGCATATTAATGGTCATAAACTGACCTCACAGCCCAGTGTTCATTCAGTGCTGCTGGTTTCAGTCATTGTGCAAATGTCCTGTTTCTAAGGTTGGAAACCTGCAGTCAGCTGAGACTGAAGACGTCACCTGATGATGATGAAACGTTTCTCCCACTGAAAACATCCAGATGAACAGAATCAACTTTTTGGGATTTGCTTACCTGGATGACTGAGCGTGCATGTTGGTGTTCCAGGATATCGTTAATATCAGAAGATCATTTATACTCATTGAAGCTTTTTTTCTGAGGTATTCATAAACTTGTTCACGTTGCCCCTTCATGTGGCAGCCCTGATATCACACCATCATCTTCACACAGGAAATATTCATATTAATTTCTCTCCACTACGATTAATACATGATTTAAATCCCTGGAGCAACCTCTCAGTGTCATGATTACAGGAATGCATCGACTCTAACGCAGCCCACATGAGGCTAAAGCTTTACATGCTTTTATTTTGAGAAGGTTCAAAGACAGGGGGGCAGGTAAGTAGGTTTCCTGCAGAGGGACAGAGCAGGGAGACACCACAGAACTGCCCGAGAGAACGACTGCTGAGTATCAGTGCAGTCAGAATTGCTTATATAGTATTTATTAGAGTCCTTTCTTGTGTTTCACTTTTAGAGTTTCTGTGTCAGGGAGGTAAGTGAAGGCTTCAGAAGGCTGAGTGGGTGGAGAGTGGATGGGCAGGTGAGTTTTCCAGCTCTGTTACAAGTCAGTCCTTTCCAAACAGCAGACAATGAGAGAATCCTTCAGGTTTCAGGTAACTCAAGTCCACAGAGCTATGAGCAGACACAAGAGAACATGGTGAGGTAACAGAAGCTACAAGCACAAACTCATAAGTCATAAATTAAAGCTGAATTACCACCAGAATGAAGACAACAATCTGACAAAGAGTGGATGTTTCAGCTGGACCTTTCATTCCCCAAAACACAAGGAGTTAATGAGATCTGGTTAGGAGGTTAGCAACACTACAAGCACCAACCAGCTTGCAGCCAAAGCTCTGCACAGCCCCATCAGCAATGAGTCCCCAGCCTCACTCAGACTGCTGCCAAAGCTCTGCTGGAGGTGGGAGTTGAAGATCACCTGAACCACTTTGATACGCCAGGCCTGTCCAGCATTCTCCCCCACCACCTGACTCAACTCACCCCCAGATGGTGATCAGATGACAGCTCAGCTCCTCTCTTCACCAGAGTGTCCAGAACACACTGCTGCAGACCTGATGATGCAATTACAGAGTCAAGCATCAACCTATACTGTGGTTAGCACACAAGTCCAGTAAAACAGAAACCACCATTGTGTCACTCGGACACATAAAGTCCTCAGAAGCACAATAGAGTTACCAGATGATGCAGCGTCCAGGATCCTGCTCAGAGACCTCAAGAAGGCCAGGCACTCTGAAATGTTGTTCAGAGCAGAAGCACAGAGGAGAGTCTGGACCTGCCAGAGGGGGAACATCACAAAGTACCAGAGCAGGACAATGATGAAGGAGAGCATCATCATCTGATGTGATGAGTTCAAAGAGAATAAATGGAACAAGCATGAGATGGTCTTCCTGGTTGGACTTTTAGCTTCATGTGAGAGATTTTACCTTAAAAAGATAAACCTCTGTTACTCTGTTTATTTTGCTTCTGCTGCATTTCTGCATGTCCTCATCCACTAAATATAAAATAGTGTAAATGAGCAGCTTTTGATGTTTGACAGTTTTTATTGTGTCTGAACGTTCCTGCAGTTGGTTTGTGGTTGATGTGGATTTGCTGCTCATGTGAATCCTCCCACAGTGTTTCATTAGCAGCTGTAACCACAGTGACTCTGATAAAACAGGAATTAGCAGAATCCATCTGATATGAAGCTGTGCTTTGAATACCACTTCCCTCCTCTTTGAAGAGTAGTCAGATATCTGTGTTCAGGTTTTTGTACAGCCTCTTCTACACTTTGTATCACTGTGTTTCTAGAGCACAGTAGTAGAGAGCTGTGTCTGCCAGGGTTAGGGCTGCTATGGTCAGATTAGTTGTTGTTGGTGATGTTGTGGATCCATATCGATTATTAGGAATATATTCATAACCACTGAAGTCTTTGGCTCCTTTCCAGATTATAAACTGAGGAGCCTGAAGGTCAGAATCATGTCTGTACCAGTTAAGGTAAATATTATCTTCATCTGTCTCATAGCTACATGTGAGTTTGACAGATTCTCCTTCTGTTTCAGTGACTTCAGGTTGTTGAGGAGTGATTGAGTCTCCAGCTGTTAGTCCTGGAAAAAGAAAGAAGAAAAGTAGTGAAATGCAGTCTGTATATCTGCTTAATGCAGCAGCTTCAACTAAACTTTAATCCCTGTTCTTAAACTCACCTATAATGTGAGATAGAAGCAAAAAGAGGTGCAGCAACATGTCTTTGGAGTTATTAAAGCCAGACAGACAGCACATGAACAATGTTCTTCCACTGCAGCACAATGACCAACAAATAATGTCATTGGATGAGCTCAACTTCAGTGGGCGGGGACAGTTTAATAGCTCAGCCAATCAAACAGTTTTGTGCTTCCACAGCAGCTCTGTCTCTGTCTCTGATCTTTACTGCTTCATTTCTCTGTTGTCTTTGTCATCAGTCACACAAGAATCAGAGGTTTAACAGTGTGTGGCTCCCTCTAGTGGATGTTGTGGAGTATTCTGTTGTCTTTGCTCCAAAGGTTTTTGTACAGAGTTTTGCTGTTTCCTGTCACTGTGGGCCTCACAGCACAGTAGTACACAGCAGAGTCAGACACTGCAGCAGAGGAGATCTCCAGATTGACTCGATTTCTCTCCTTGTCCAGTGCAGCAGTCAGTCGAGGGTTTGGGGGGGTTGCTCTCACCACACTCGGCTCACTCGTATCAGTGATGAGGAGAAGGAACTGAGGAGCTGATCCAGGATCCTGTCGATACCACTGGAGATTATCAGCTTGAACTGAATAGTTACAGGACACAGTAACTGTACGGCCCTCTGATGAAAACACTTCAGCACTGCTGGCAGTAATATCATCTTCCAAGCTGTTACCTGCTGATGAAACAACATGTTATATTTACAGCTCTGTTCCACAGTCACATGTCCATCATTGGAAAAACACAGTGAGCTCAAAGAAAATCCAAACTGGATCTGTAACGCTGTAAACATGTCTTTGAATTTCAGGTGTTCCTGTCAGAAACATACGTACCTACGAGAGCTGCAAAGATCCAGATCACAGCCAGTTTTTCCATGTTTCCAGAGGAGAAATGTTGGAAGTGATGTTCACTGGGAGTTAGCTGTGAGTGGTCTGATGTTCACAGCTGGAGTCAGACAGGTTTCTGCAGTCAGGAGGAGGAGCTGCTTTTGTTCTCATGTGATGTGATGCTGCTTTTAAAGTTTTCCTGCTTCAATTTGTTCACACAGAGCATCTGGTTCTTCTCTCTGTGGTGTCTGAGCCAAAGAACATCCACTAAACACTCACGTCTGGGCTCCACTTTGAAAATAAAACGTTACATTTATGTAAATTTGTAAAAAATAAACATTTACAGCTTGTGTAATAATAAGTGTAACACCGAGAAAACTGTTGGAGTCAGATTTGAAAGACCTGAAAACTAACGCAGTGACACAGATGAAGGAGATTTTGCTCCTTTTATTTGATACAGCAGCCGAAAAAGAAGCTGCTGCAGTTTCTGCTCTTTTGTCTTTGATATTTTTGTATGAGTATGATGGATTTGTTTAGTTGTGTATTAAAAATTAAATGAAAGTCAGCACTGAAAGCTAAACAGTCAAAATAATTTCCTTTGTTTTTATTCCACATCCTGCATGGAGCTTCAGTCATTCATGGATCTGTTTTCTCTTCTCACTGCAGCCTTGCTGCTCACAATCATTTATTCATTTACTGCAACAAACTGAGATATCCTTCCACTGCCACGCAGATGACTGCCTAATTTACCTTCCTTTAACACCTAATAATCCAGGCTCCATACAACTCCTTTTAAACTACCTTTAAGAGGTCAAAGCTTGGATGGCTCTGAACTTTTTGAGCTTCAATGACAGCAAAACAGAAGTAATTACATCCAGCACTAATAATAACTCGTGCAATCCGCTTATTAATTGTGGTTGACTTGGGTCATACATTGAACAGCATGTCACAAATCTGGGAGTCATTGTGGACTCGGATTTTAAATATAATGAACAAATCAGTTCTGTGTCGTCTCTTAACTGGTACACACAGGCATCAACATATCTCACCTGTCCTCTCTTCACTGGCTTCCTGTTTATCTCAGAATTAATTTCAAAGTCCTAACGTTGGCTCGTAAATGCCTAAATGGTCTTGCTCCTACATACCTTTCTGATACCTTTGCCAGGTCTCTCTTGGAAACGAGAATTTTAATCTCAGTGAGATTTTTAACTGGAAAAATAAAGGACTAATAATATACTTCAGCCTCATATTCCCTTAGATCAGCCGTCCGGCTGCTTTTGGTTGTCCCCAAAAACTAGACTGGAACTTGGAGGAGAACGAGCTTTTTCAGTTGAGGCTCCCAAACCTGGAAAACGTTGCCTTCAAATATCAGACGGCCATCTTTGCTTCCAGCTTTTAATTCTCTTTTGAAACAGGATCAAGGATGCCAATGTTCACATTTTGGACAGAGAGGACAGATGGTTTGAAAGAGGAGTGAAAGAAGCATCTATGTCCACTGTGAGCAACCATCTTTGAACAGAGGCGGGGTTTACGACACCAACTCTCTGCCATCTATAATCCAGTTTTGAGATCCCTTCCCAGACGCCTTAACGCCCACTCACATCCTGGGCCATCTGACCTCAGGAATTCGCATGATAAGGTGGGGCCAGGTTTCACAATGAGCTCACCCGAAACTCTGGCTGATTGGGACCCACACCCAGTTTCACACCTTGGCTCAGGCGATTAGAGGATCATCAGGGGGTCCTTTTGTCCCTCTGTGGGGGGAAACTCCCACTAGGTTTATATCTGGGACTCTCCACCATTTGACCTTAGAACTGAAGAAGCTTCTCGGATGAGAGGTGAAACGTCTTCAAGCAACTTAAAGAAGTCCAGACGCTTTTCTTTGCAAGCTCCTTTGGTCTCTTTTGAAACACATCTTTTCTTTCAATAGTGTTTGGACCGGTGTGAGCTGATGAAATCTTTTTATTCTCTTTGTTTTATTTTATGTGAGTGTTTATCTTTTATCTTTGTGAAGCACTTTGGGCAAACGTTCTGTTTTTTAAATGTGCTTTAAAAATAAATTGGATTTAGACTGCCACAAAATTAGACTTTAACCAGGAACAAAAGGTAGCTATTGTCTACTGCCGGAAGCTCACCATGTGACACAGGCGGAAGTAAACAAACAAAGGCGTCATTACCGTCCCACGTGTGTGTGCCTGAGCACAGAGACTGTTGTGTTGTTGTTGTGTGTGAGCTGAGTGTGTGAGCTGCGGCAGCAACGATGCCTTCAGTTCAGTATCTGAGAGAGTTCATCAACGAGCGACTAACTGCTGCTGCTGAACAAATATTCTTGGAGTTTGAAAAAACGATCGTCCAGTACGAGGAAGAGATCGACCGTCAGCGCAGACTGCTGGATATCACCTGGAAACCCCAAATCAAGCTGCACAGGACAGGTGAGTGTCCCTCTGAGGGAGGATCCTGATCACAGCTCTGCGGGACGTTTCTGATTGTGAGGACTTTTTGGAGATGTGAGCTAACAAAGAGCAAACAGAGGACAGGACTGCGCTGCGCTCCATTCAAACAGCAGGCGCTGAAATCAGCCTGGATTTCTCTCTTAATTATTTAGTGAAACAAAGTTAGGATCAGGAGATTTGTGAGTCTGGGCCCTATTTCAGGAAGCAGAGTTACTATGACGACACACTCCGTGAAGCTAACCTGCCCCCTAGCAGGTTAGCTTCAACTAACCCTGACTGTCTCCGCCCCTTTGTCGGAAACCTGACTGTAGGAAGTGTCGGACATGGCGTGCTCCTTCCTTGAAGAGCCAGTAGATGTTGAAGCCCAAATCCTCCGCAGAGCTCTCCGCCGGGAGAGAGTGATTAGAGCGCGTTTGGACATTTTATCATTTCCTGATGATTTCCTGTGTGAACGTTACCGTTTTTCAGCACAATCTATAATTTATTTGAATAACATCCTCAGGCCTAATATTGCTCATGTGACACATCGCGGACATCCTCTCAGTTCTGTACATATTATTTGTATCGCACTTCGGTTTTTTGCAAACGGGAGCTTTCTGTATAATATTGGTGACGCTGAGCACGTTTCCAAGGCTACCGTCTGTCGGGCAGTCAGGAATGTTACAGTTGCACTGAAACGTCTCCTGCACTCGTTTGTGGTGTTCCCCGGTCATAGACCCACAAGATTTATCAAAGAGGGATGCCACAAAATTGCAGGTATCAGGATGAACAAAACTTAATTCATGATGTGCTGATACTTGAACTACTACTTAAATTTTACATTTATTCTCACGGTTCCCAGGCGTGATTGGCTGTATAGATGGCACTCACATTCCAATCATTGCTCCTTCAGTAAATGAAGGAGACTATGTGAACAGGAAGTCTTTCCACAGCATTAATGTGCAGGTACATAGTTCCCTGTAGCATTTCAAACTAACAAATTATTTCATTATAGTAATGGATGCTAATTTGTGTTCTCTGCACTGTGAAGATCATATGTGATGCTGCCAACATTATCACAAATGTGGAAGCCAACTGCTCAGCCTCTGTGAGTGGTGGTGGTGGAGGACCTCCACCTGTTTTTCGGGCCTCCGCTTTTTTTCTGTTGGCTATAACGGGTCACATTTGAGCATACAGAGCAAATATGTACTTGTAATGTGCTCAGATAATTTCAATAAGTGCTTACAGAGGGGAAATTAATGTAGCCTCTAACTGCAATTGATTTACATCGGACAAACAGACCAAGCACTATGGCTCATAATACAATTACACCTTACCTGTTTGGACTATATTTTTATATTTCATTTTTACTTGCTGCCAGGAACGTTTGGGGCCTGTTGGGTTGCACCTGCGCTCACATCACATCACAAAATAAAATGTATAAAATAACAAATAAAATAACATATGATAAAATAGCGTGTTAAATGGGTGGAAATCCCTAGATCAATGTTTATATTAACACTCATGCATTGACTCTGTCGGCTATGTTTTGCCATGCATGCTCCCTTTCTTTTGCAGCTGAGGCTGTGTTACTTTTTTTCCGCGAAATTTGCATGTTATCGGCATATGCTGCCATCAGAATTTCGGCCTCAAGCGCTGTGAAATACATTGACCGCGCCTTCTTTCCCTCCGTCTCCATGGTGACTCGCTTAATCTGTGCTCCACTAATCAGGGCTTTATGTATCCTCGTGCGCGCGTTTAACTTGGGGTTAAAGCAACTCCGCGTTGACTGAACTAATTGTTATCAGCCTTTCTGAAACCGAATATTCCGAGTTGGACAGTTCGGGGTTACTCAACCCTGAGTATCGTTTTTCACTCTGAGTTTTCTAAACCGGCTTCCTGAAATAGGGCCCTGGTTTAGAGGGGGGCCCATGTGCCGAAAAGCTCCCGGAAGAGTTGTGGTTGGAGTCCACCCTGGGCCGCTTCCTCCCCGCTCTGTCCCTCTTTTCGTGTTTGCGCTCCAAAAGAATCCTATAGAATAATTCTTGTAAAGCTTTGAAATCAGGCCGGATTTTAGTACTTTATTCAACCTGAATCCATCACTGAATGAGTGTGTTTAGGCGGACTTACTTTTAAATACTCTAAGAACAACAAGTAAGCCTGCAGTGCCAGAGCGAAGTGCTCTAATGGGGTGATATGTAGAGATGGCACGATACCACTTTTTTATGTCCGATACCGATATCATAAAGTTGGATATCTGCCGATACCGATATGAATCCGATATAGCATATTTTATGATCAATAAAATGTTTTTTTTAATATCTTGCTGCATTTTGTATCAGTTCATACTCAAGTTAAAAACAAAACTAAACTAAAGCTATTCTGTTACACTTGTATGCAAAAAATACACTGAACCCAAAATATTTCATAGTTCAGCAAAACTGATCAATCTAATAAACTTAAACCTGCTCCATCCTCCCTATTCTGGTGTTTTAAAGAGTACTTAGCAGAAATATTAAACAACCTAACTAACAGGGTTGCAAACTCCCAGCAAAAGAAAAAAAATAGGGAACCACCCCCCACCCTCCACCTCATGATGCTTAATCGACGTAATCAACTTTAATTTGATGCACGTGTAAAAAAAAAACAAAAAAAACAAAACAGAAATCAATAATTTTTCAAGAATAATTAAATAGATTGAACATCTTTCTTCAACAGAACTGCACAGATGGTTCCCAAAGGAAAAAGTACTACAGCTTAGTAGGTTATAAGTTTGACTTAACAGTTACTGTATACAGTAATGGATTTCCATACATTTTACATCAGATGAAAACTTTGGTTGTAAGATTCAGATAATTATTTATTAAAAGCTAGACATGACAGTAAGAAAGAAATGTAATTTTGGGCCCCCCCTTTCCCTACCTGCCCCCCTGGCTAAACTTTGCTAGATCCGCCCCTGCACAGTTACCAGCCGTCAGCTGCATAGAAAAGGATCCTGGTGTAGAAAGTAATATTAAATAAAATCTAACAACAGCTTATCAAGCTTAAACGTGCTGCTGTTGTTTATCTGCTGGTTTCCTCTTTCTGGCACAAAGTGGGCGATAAACTAACAAGAGAGGTGGACTCGCAACAGAAAAGCCGATCAGCTGATCATTGATCATTGATCAGTTTCATGATTGAAGTAGCAGCAGGAGAGGGAGAGAGACAGGCAGTCGCTCCATATATCGGTTGTTAAGCTTAACGCTAAAATGCTTTACTAACATTCAGAGATGAACTTACACACTTGCTTTACTTCTGTGGGATAACTTTCTCTGACATAAAAATCCCGGTTTGGAAGCAGGTAGCAAGGCTCCAGATGCTCAACCAGACCGCCGAGAAGTCTTGCACGCTCAGCCGCTCTATTACGTGACGTATACTCCTCCGATGTTATAAGGTTATGAGCTGAGTTAGGCTATGTCGCGAGTTTTGTGAGGTGCTTTTGTGATATTTAATGGATCGGATTACATTTTTTATTTTTCTCCAATATCCGATCCAGTAATTTAGGTCAGTATCGGACCGATACTGATACGGAATATCGGATCGGTCCATCTCTAGTGACATGGTACTACAAGATCATTAAGATAAGATGGGGCCTGATTATTTAAGACCTTGTATGTGAGGAGCAGGATTTTGAATTCTGGATATAACAGGAAGCCAAAACAGGAGAAATCTGAAATATATATATATATATAAAAAAAACACCCAGCACGCCCCTGCGGGCGGTTTATCTTTCAAGCTCGGGTCCTCTACCAGAGGCCTGGGAGCTTGAGGGTCCTGCGCAGTATCTTAGCTGTTCCCAGGACTGCGCTCTTCTGGACAGAGATCTCCGATGTTATTCCCGGGATCTGCTGGAGCCACTCGCCTAGCTTGGGAGTCACCGCACCTAGTGCTCCGATTACCACGGGGACCACCGTTACCTTCACCCTCCACATCCTCTCGAGCTCTTCTCTGAGCCCTTGGTATTTCTCCAGCTTCTCGTGTTCCTTCTTCCTGATATTGCTGTCATTCGGAACCGCTACATCGATCACTACGGCCGTCTTCTTCTGTTTGTCTACCACCACTATGTCTGGTTGGTTAGCCACCACCATTTTGTCCGTCTGTATCTGGAAGTCCCACAGGATCTTAGCTCGGTCATTCTCCACCACCCTTGGGGGCATCTCCCATTTTGACCTCGGGACTTCCAGGTTATACTCGGCACAGATGTTCCTGTACACTATGCCGGCCATTTGGTTATGGCGTTCCATGTATGCCTTGCCTGCTAGCATCTTGCACCCTGCTGTTATGTGCTGGATTGTCTCTGGGGCATCTTTACACAGCCTGCACCTGGGGTCTTGCCTGGTGTGATAGACCCCAGCCTCTATGGATCTTGTACTCAGAGCTTGTTCTTGTGCTGCCATGATTAGTGCCTCTGTGCTGTCTTTCAGTCCAGCTTTGTCCAGCCACTGGTAGGATTTCTGGATATCAGCCACCTC
Source organism: Diplotaxodon limnothrissa (assembly GCF_057381915.1). NCBI lineage: Eukaryota > Metazoa > Chordata > Actinopteri > Cichliformes > Cichlidae > Diplotaxodon > Diplotaxodon limnothrissa. Next base: position 923,609 of record NC_140613.1, on the reverse strand, counting down.
CTCTATCTGCCGGTGGTACATACCGTGCAGGGCCCTGTCCTTCCATGATGGTTCCTCGTCTCCCTCCTCTTTCTTGGGTTTCTGCTGCCTGAGGTATTCACTGAGCACTCGGTCAGTTGGGGCCATCTTCCCAATGTATTCTTGGATGTTCGTTGTCTCATCCTGGACTGTGGTGCTGACACTCACCAGTCCCCGGCCCCCTTCCTTCCGCTTAGCGTACAGCCTCAGGGTGCTGGACTTGGGGTGAAACCCTCCATGCATGGTAAGGAGCTTTCTTGTCTTTATGTCAGTGGCTTCTATCTCTTCCTTTGGCCAGCCTATTACCCCAGCAGGGTACCTGATCACGGGCAGGGCGTACGTGTTGATGGCCCGGATCTTGTTCTTACCATTCAGCTGACTCCTCAGGACTTGCCTGACCCTCTGCAGGTACTTGGTGGTTGCAGCCTTTCTAGCGGCCTCTTCATGGTTCCCATTTGCCTGCGGGATCCCCAGGTACTTGTAACTGTCCTCTATGTCTGCAATGTTGCCTTCTGGTAGTTCAATCCCCTCAGTTCTGACTACCTTCCCTCTCTTTGTTACCATCCGACTACACTTCTCCAGTCCGAACGACATTCCAATGTCATTGCTGTATAGCCTGGTAGTGTGGATCAGTGAATCGATGTCTCGTTCACTCTTGGCATACAGCTTGATGTCATCCATGTACAGGAGGTGGCTGACAACTGCTCCGTTCCGTAGTCGGTATCCGTAGCCAGTCTTGTTAATGATCTCACTGAGGGGGTTCAGGCCTATGCAGAACAGCAGTGGGGACAGAGCATCTCCTTGGTAGATCCCGCACTTGATGGTGACTTGTGCTATGGGCTTGGAGTTGGCCTCTAGTGTTGTACGCCACAACCCCATTGAGTTCCTGATGAAGGCTCTTAGGGCCCTGTTGATCTTGTACAATTCTAAGCATTCCAGTATCCAGCTGTGGGGCATTGAGTCATAGGCCTTCTTGTAATCAATCCAGGCAGTGCACAGGTTGGTCAGTCTGGTCTTGCAGTCTCGGCTGACTGTTCTGTCTACCAGTAGCTGGTGTTTTGCCCCTCTGGTATTCTTGCCAATCCCTTTCTGTGCCTCATTCATGTATTGACCCATGTGCCTGTTGATCTTAGCCGATATGATGTCTGACAGGAGCTTCCATGTAGTACTGAGGCAGGTTATTGGTCGGTAGTTGGATGGGACCGGTCCCTTCTTGGGGTCCTTGGGGATCAGGACCGTTCGACCTTCGGTTAGCCATTCCGGGTGTCTCTCGTTAACTAGCAGCTGGTTCATTTGTGCTGCCAGACGCTCGTGGAGTGCAGTCAGCTTCTTTAGCCAGTAGGCGTGAACCATGTCGGGCCCTGGTGCTGTCCAACTCTTCATACTGGAGACCCTTTCTTGGATATCTGCCACTGTGATGGTTACTGGACCCTGTTCAGGGAGGTCGCTATGGTCTGCCCTCAGATCCACTAGCCACTGAGCATTGCCGTTATGGGTTGCGTCCTTCTCCCATATGCTCTTCCAGTATTGCTCCGTCTCCAGCCTTGGTGGTGCTGTTCTCTTATTGTTCCCTTGCCACTGAGAGTACACCTTTGCTGGTTCTGTGGAGAACAGCTGGTTTATTCTCCTGCCTTCTATCTCTCTGGTGTACCTCCTCAAGCGGCTGGCCAAGGCTGTGAGTCTTTGCTTGGCAGTTTCCAAGGCCTCAGGTATGGACAGTTTGCTGTATTTCTTATGCACCTTCTTTGCCGCACCTTTCTGCAACTCCGTTAGTTGGCTAACCTCCCTCCGTGCTACTTTGATCTTGCCCTCTAGCCTCCTTCTCCATGGAGGGTACTGCCCCTTGTGGCTGTTCAACTTGTAGCCAAGCATCTCACTGATCACTGCTGCCGTATTGTAGATCAGCTTGTTAGTGTCGGTAATCATGGTTGTAGGTATCGTCCGTAGTGCTCCATTAACATCATCTAGCAGACCTTCTGAGGGTACTTCACGTAATCTTGGAAACCGGCTACGGGGGATCCAGGTTTCAAGCTTGGCCATGATCCTATTTTTCAGGTCAGTTCCTCTCGCACTCAACGATCCTTCTCCTATCGCACTTGGGGCTATGTACCCAATCTCGGGTAGGGTTGATGATATCTCCCCCCTGACCTGGCGTCCTGACTCCTCCTTGCTGTAGCATTTATGTTGTACCTCGTCAATCTCTAGCTGTGATAGCAGTCCCTTCTTTCGAATGTTGGAACACTGAGCTACTAGTTGTTTCGCCGTCATTGTGGATGTTGGGTATCGAAGAATCCATAGGTCCCTCATCCTATTCGTGTAGCCCCTTCCGCCAGGGTTACTTGCGTAGTAGCATTCCAACAACGCCCTGTTTTCATAGCTGTCTAGCTGAACTGTCTAGCTGAACTTAATTCTTGGTTCTCCTCCAACTTTCTTAAACTCAACAGCAATAAATCGGAACTTCTTCTGGTTGGCACTAAACGACTGCTATCCAGAATTAACAATTTCTCTCTCACCATCAATAACTCGCTGGTCCCTATCTCTCCTTCTGTGAAAAGCTTGGGTGTCATTCTCGATAGCACATTATCCTTTAACTCACATATCAATAATATTACACGTGCAGCATATTTCCAACTCCGTAACATTAATCGCCTCCGCCCCTTCCTCACACCTCACGCCACTGCCATTCTCATCCATGATCTTGTTATCTCTAGAATTGACTACTGCAACTCATTATTATTTGGCCTCACACAAAAATCTATCAACAAGCTCCAACGTGTCCAGAACTCTGCTGCCCGTATTATTACTAGGACTTCTTCTACCCACCACATCTCCCCAATCCTGAAGCAACTTCACTGGCTCCCGGTCAAATTTCGCATCCATTTTAAAATAATTCTGTATACATTCAAGGCTATTCATTCTCTCTCTCCACCGTACCTCTCTGACTTATTACAGATGAAGCTCCCATCCCGCTGCCTCAGATCTTCATCTTCTCTTTCTCTCTCTGTTCCCTCTGCTCGTCTGATCACAATGGGAGGGAGGGCCTTTAGCTGCTCTGCCCCTCGACTTTGGAATTCCCTACCCCCGGACCTCAGAAATATTAGTTCATTCTCTCTTTTTAAGTCCACCCTTAAAACTCATCTGTTTAAAATTGCCTATTCTTAAATTTCTGTATGTTTTAACTTTTATCTTCTATTTTTATCATTGTGTATATTTCCAGTTTTTATCTGTTGTACAGTGTCCTTGGGTGCTTTGAAAGGCGCTATTTAAATAAAATGTGTGTGTGTGTGTATATATATATATATATATATATATATATATATATATATATATATATATATATATATATATATATTAGGGGTGCAACGATACACAAAATTCACGGTTCGGTTCGGTTCGATACTTTGGTGTCACGGTTCGATATTTTTTCGATACAAAAAAATGTTCATGCCTTTTTAATTTGTCATTTATTAAAATTATAAATATATATTTTAACTCAAAAGTACAGTTTTTAAATTTAACCCTAACCCTTGTGCGCGTTTTTTATTTTGACAGCGAATGCGCACCTGCGGACCACTTATGTGCACCCCTGGTTATTTAGCTCGTCATATTGCAGCCACAGAAATTCTTTTGTCCATGAAACCATAAAGCTGCACTTTCTTTTTGCCTTATAGTCTCATTTGTCATAACTTCTCCGTTTTGTGGTAAGCTTTTCTTTGGCTGTCACTTCTTCACCCCGACCTGTCTTATTTGGCTCAGCAGAACTAAAATATATATACTGCTACTTGTACACACGACTCACATAAGCTCAGCGATTCTCTGCGCGATCAACCTCTCACATGTTTAAGCTTGCTGCGGGAGTTCACTTGTCATGTTTGCATAGTAAGCTAACGATTAATAAGACGATGTCAGAGGAATTGGTGCACAAATTATCATCACTCACAGATCAGTGCTGTCATTGCAAAGTGAAAGCAAAAAAACAAGCGCAAATTCAAACACGATTTCAATATGTCACATATTGACAGTGGCTCACCGATGCCAATGACATAATTACCCAGCTACATTTCTGAAAGAATGCAAAAGCATTGACATATATTTTTCCTACAATAGCCCGACGGGCAGGGCAGAGAGATTTTTGTAGCCCGACTGGAAAGATCGCTAGCTCCGGGACGTCGGGCTAGCGATTTTGCAAGCCCTGTATCTGATTGAGGAATCACTCATCTTTGGAAAAGAGAGTTTATTACAGAGAAATGTCTCTTTCCAAAATAAAAGCTATACTATCCGCTTCTTCTGGGCTATATTCTCAGCAGCATAAGGAGAATCACGTGCTAACAGCTGTCTAAATGACTCGGCTAAAGTTAGTAGCATGCTTGTTGTTTTTGTCTTTGCACTAGGATGATGTCGGCGTAAATGTGCAGTCATATTCGTTGTGTTCCCACTAGTGCTTTCAGGTTAATCTCGTTGAAATGACCTTAACGCCACAACACGGCAAATCTCCGTTAACGAGCTACCGCCGATCGCCCCGTGCATGGGGCTAGACGGCCAACACGTTAACGAGCTAACTGCGCTAACACACTAGTTCACACCAATGTAATTAAGCATTGCATGGCACATCCAACATACTGTTTTACTTTAGTCCATGACTCGCTTACCTTCAGGGTCATACGTCACATGAAAACCAAAATAATTCCAAACGCCAGATCTGAATGAGGGTGGGGGAGGTCCATCTTGCAAGGAGAGCTTAACTTCTGTCTCGCTAGCTTGCCCTGCGCTCTTCCTCCTGACTATGCTGTCTGTGTTGAGCGCTCAGTGGATCTGCGCTCGACAGTGCAGCCTAGGCGGAGTAGTCGAACGCAGATTCACTGAGCGCTCAACACAGACAGCATCGTCAGAAGGAAAGTTGATAAAATAAATTACAAATGTTGTATTGTTCGATACATATGCGTACCGAACCGAAAGCACTGTATCGAACGGTTCAATATCGATACGAATATCGTTGCACCCCTAATATATAAATATATATATAAAAAAAAAAAAACACCCAGCACGCCCCTGTGGGCGGTTTATCCTTCAAGCTCGGGTCCTCTACCAGAGGCCTGGGAGCTTGAGGGTTCTGCGCAGTATCTTAGCTGTTCCCAGGACTGCGCTCTTCTGGACAGAGATCTCCGATGTTATTCCCGGGATCTGCTGGAGCCACTCGCCTAGCTTGGGAGTCACCGCACCTAGTGCTCCGATTACCACGGGGACCACCGTTACCTTCACCCTCCACATCCTCTCGAGCTCTTCTCTGAGCCCTTGGTATTTCTCCAGCTTCTCATGTTCCTTCTTCCTGATATTGCTGTCATTCGGAACCGCTACATCGATCACTACGGCCGTCTTCTTCTGTTTGTCTACCACCACTATGTCCGGTTGGTTAGCCACCACCATTTTGTCCGTCTGTATCTGGAAGTCCCACAGGATCTTAGCTCGGTCATTCTCCACCACCCTTGGGGGCATCTCCCATTTTGACCTCGGGACTTCCAGGTTATACTCGGCAAAGATGTTCCTGTACACTATGCCGGCCACTTGGTTATGGCGTTCCATGTATGCCTTGCCTGCTAGTGTATATATATATATATATATATATATATATATATATATATATATATATATATATATATATATATATATATATATATATATACACATACATATATATATACACATATATATATATATATATATATATATATATATATATATGTATATATATATATGTATGTATATGTATATATATATGTATATGTAGTGGTTAGACTACACGCCTTTGGAACACAGGATCGCAAGTTCGATTCCTGCCTGGGGCGTCTGTATCCAGTAAGGGTCCTAAGGCTAGACCCCCTATGCTAAGCGAGCCTACCGCAGACATGAGCGAGACGGATAAATATGAAGGCATGCCGGCTCGGACGTCGCCCGGATCAACAAGGTCCGCGTCAGGTGTTGAGGAACCAGGGCACCCTGACGAAAAGTGGGCTACTGGAACAAGAAGGCATCGGTGGGCAAGAGACGAAAACAGGGCGTTGTTGGAATGCTACTACGCAAGTAACCCCGGCGGAAGGGGCTACATGAATAGGATGAGGGACCTATGGATTCTTCGATACCCAACATCCACAATGACGGCGAAACAACTAGTAGCTCAGTGTTCCAACATTCGAAAGAAGGGACTGCTCTCACAGCTAGAGATTGACGAGGTACAACACAACGGCAAGGAGGAGTCAGGACGCCAGGTCAGGGGGGAGATATCATCACCCCCACCCGAGATTGGGTACATAGCCCCAAGTGCGATAGGAGAAGGATCGTTGAGTGCGAGAGGAACTGACCTGAAAAATAGGATCATGGCCAAGCTTGAAACCTGGATCCCCTGTAGCCGGTTACCAAGATTACGTGAAGTACCCTCAGAAGGTCTGCTAGATGATGTTAATGTAGCACTACGGACGATACCTACAACCATGATTACCGACACTAACAAGCTGATCTACAATACGGCAGCAGTGATCAGTGAGATGCTTGGCTACAAGTTGAACAGCCACAAGGGGCAGTACCCTCCATGGAGAAGGAGGCTAGAGGGCAAGATCAAAGTAGCACGGAGGGAGGTTAGCCAACTAACGGAGTTGCAGAAAGGTGCGGCAAAGAAGGTGCATAAGAAATACAGCAAACTGTCCATACCTGAGGCCTTGGAAACTGCCAAGCAAAGACTCACAGCCTTGGCCAGCCGCTTGAGGAGGTACACCAGAGAGATAGAAGGCAGGAGAATAAACCAGCTGTTCTCCACAGAACCAGCAAAGGTGTACTCTCAGTGGCAAGGGAACAATAATAAGAGAACAGCACCACCAAGGCTGGAGATGGAGCAATACTGGAAGAGCATATGGGAGAAGGACGCAACCCATAACGGCAATGCTCAGTGGCTAGTGGATCTGAGGGCAGACCACAGCGACCTCCCTGAACAGGGTCCAGTAACCATCACAGTGGCAGATATCCAAGAAAGGGTCTCCAGTATGAAGAGTTGGACAGCACCAGGGCCCGACATGGTTCACGCCTACTGGCTAAAGAAGCTGACTGCACTCCACGAGCATCTGGCAGCACAAATGAACCAGCTGCTAGTTAACGAGAGACACCCGGAATGGCTAACCGAAGGTCGGACGGTCCTGATCCCCAAGGACCCCAAGAAGGGACCGGTCCCCTCCAACTACCGACCAATAACCTGCCTCAGTACTACATGGAAGCTCCTGTCAGGCATCATATCGGCTAAGATGAACAGGCACATGGGTCAATACATGAGTGGGACACAGAAAGGAATTGGCAAGAATACCAGAGGGGCAAAACACCAGCTACTGGTAGACAGAACAGTCAGCCGAGACTGCAAGACCAGACTGACCAACCTGTGCACTGCCTGGATTGATTACAAGAAGGCCTATGACTCAATGCCCCACAGCTGGATACTGGAATGCCTAGAATTGTACAAGATCAATGGGACCCTAAGAGCCTTCATCAGGAACTCAATGGGGATGGTGGCGTACAACACTAGAGGCCAACTCCAAGCCCATAGCACAAGTCACCATCAAGTGCGGGATCTACCAAGGAGATGCTCTGTCCCCACTGCTGTTCTGCATAGGCCTGAACCCCCTCAGTGAGATCATTAACAAGACTGGCTACGGATACCGACTACGGAACGGAGCAGTTGTCAGCCACCTCCTGTACATGGATGACATCAAGCTGTATGCCAAGAGTGAACGAGACATCGATTCACTGATCCACACTACCAGGCTATACAGCAATGACATTGGAATGTCGTTCGGACTGGAGAAGTGTAGTCGGATGGTAACAAAGAGAGGGAAGGTAGTCAGAACTGAGGGGATTGAACTACCAGAAGGCAACATTGCAGACATAGAGGACAGTTACAAGTACCTGGGGATCCCGCAGGCAAATGGGAACCATGAAGAGGCCGCTAGAAAGGCTGCAACCACCAAGTACCTGCAGAGGGTCAGGCAAGTCCTGAGGAGTCAGCTGAATGGTAAGAACAAGATCCGGGCCATCAACACGTACGCCCTGCCCGTGATCAGGTACCCTGCTGGGGTAATAGGCTGGCCAAAGGAAGAGATAGAAGCCACTGACATAAAGACAAGAAAGCTCCTTACCATGCATGGAGGGTTTCACCCCAAGTCCAGCACCCTGAGGCTGTACGCTAAGCGGAAGGAAGGGGGCCGGGGACTGGTGAGTGTCAGCACCACAGTCCAGGATGAGACAACGAACATCCAAGAATACATTGGGAAGATGGCCCCAACTGACCGAGTGCTCAGTGAATACCTCAGGCAGCAGAAACCCAAGAAAGAGGAGGGAGACGAGGAACCATCATGGAAGGACAGGGCCCTGCACGGTATGTACCACCGGCAGATAGAGGAGGTGGCTGATATCCAGAAATCCTACCAGTGGCTGGACAAAGCTGGACTGAAAGACAGCACAGAGGCACTAATCATGGCAGCACAAGAACAAGCTCTGAGTACAAGATCCATAGAGGCTGGGGTCTATCACACCAGGCAAGACCCCAGGTGCAGGCTGTGTAAAGATGCCCCAGAGACAATCCAGCACATAACAGCAGGGTGCAAGATGCTAGCAGGCAAGGCATACATGGAACGCCATAACCAAGTGGCCGGCATAGTGTACAGGAACATCTGTGCCGAGTATAACCTGGAAGTCCTGAGGTCAAAATGGGAGATGCCCCCAAGGGTGGTGGAGAATGACCGAGCTAAGATCCTGTGGGACTTCCAGATACAGACGGACAAAATGGTGGTGGCTAACCAACCGGACATAGTGGTGGTAGACAAACAGAAGAAGACGGCCGTAGTGATCGATGTAGCGGTTCCCAATGACAGCAATATCAGGAAGAAGGAACACGAGAAGCTGGAGAAATACCAAGGGCTCAGAGAAGAGCTCGAGAGGATGTGGAGGGTGAAGGTAACAGTGGTCCCCGTGGTAATCGGAGCACTAGGTGCGGTGACTCCCAAGCTAGGCGAGTGGCTCCAGCAGATCCCGGGAATAACATCGGAGATCTCTGTCCAGAAGAGCGCAGTCCTGGGAACAGCGAAGATACTGCGCAGGACCCTCAAGCTCCCAGGCCTCTGGTAGAGGACCCGAGCTTGAAGGATAAACCGCCCGCAGGGGCGTGCTGGGTGTTTGTTTTTTTTTTTGTTTTTTTTTATATATACACCTTTACCCTCCACTCCACTCCTACTCCATACATCTGTAGGGGCCCCCATAAATATTTATATATAAACATACATAAAGAAAACCAAGTTTTTTTTACATTACTAATTCCTTTTGTGCATAATTTTATATTGTTGCTGATAATTAATTAATTAAAGCAACAAAACAACCTGAAGAGCCGGTTGGGAGCCGAAAGAGCCGGCTCTTTTTAGTGAGCCGAGCTGAAAGAGCCGGTTCTCTAAAAAGAGCCGGAAATCCCATCACTAGTTTGGATGTCAGAGCCACCGGCCTGTAGCTGTTGAGGTCCTTGGGGCGTGTCTTTGGCACTGTTACAACACAGGAGGTTTTCCAGAGCTGTGGGACTCTCCCCAGCCTCAGGCAGGACCTGACAACCCTTGAGCTGATGCCATCTGGGCCCGCTGCCTTCTTGGCTTTAATCCTCCTCAGTTCCCTCCTAACCTGGGTGGTTGAGAGAGACAGGCTGGAGCCTTGTGTTGAGTGTGTATTGGATGCTGTTGTTGGGGGTGGGGAGGAGTGAGCAGGGTGAGTAGAGGAGGTGTGAAGTGTCTTAGGTGTCAGAGGTGGAACAGCAGCAGTGGGGGTGGGTGAGTCTGCATCCGCTGTTGGAGACTGCCTCATGGCTGAATCAAATCTGTTGAAGAAATGATTCAGTTCATTTGCCCACCTCACATCCCTCCCAGGCAGAGAGTTCTGATGTTTGTGGCCCGAGATTGTTCTGAGGCCTCTCCAGACTTCGCCAACGTTGTTTTGCTGAAGCTGGTTCTCCATCAATCAGTGACGAATAGTAAGATGTTCTGGCTTTGCGGAGGGCTGTCTTATAAAGCAACAAACTATTTTCAACAGCAGTTTGTAGTTTAATGTGTGTCTATCCTTACTGCTGCACTTTTCCTGGTTTTCACAGTATATTTCCTCCCATGTGTTTTTCTTGTATCATTTCTTTGTCTTGTCTCCTTTTGTCCCTCCAGATGTCCCACAGCAGCATGTCTGTAAGGAAGAGATTCTCAGTGACCAGCAGCTCTGTAATCAAGAGAGTCTCAACCAGAAGGAATCAGAGCTTCCTAATGTTAAAGATGAACAGGAGCAACTCTGCAGCAGTCAGGAGAGAAGACAGGTTATACCGAAGGAGGAGACTGATACCTTCATGGTGACTGCTGATTATGAGGAAAGTGACCACAGTGAACCAGAACAAAAGAGTAACCAGATTATCTCTCACAGCTCTGCTGTAGGTGAGAGCCAATATCAGGAAATAAGGAAGAAGTTTGATTCAGGATCAGCTGGAAATAGACACAAAAGTCACAACAACACAGAATATCCACCTACTTCAGGAAGTCAATGTAACTCTGATAAAAGTAAAAAGTCCTCAAACTGTGATGTTTGTGGAAAAGCCTTTAAGTATAACTATTTAATGAGAAGGCATTATCGAGTCCACACAGGTGAGAGGCCGTTCTCTTGTAAAATGTGTGGGAAAACGTTTATATCTGCTAGTTCTTTGTCGAAGCACACAAAAACTCACTCAGGTGTTAAGCCATTTTGTTGCACAACATGTGGAAAAATGTTTATGTATAATAGTGATTTACTGAAACACATAAGAACACACACTGGGGACAAACCATATCATTGTGCAACATGTGGGAAAGTGTTTGGATATAGTAGTTCTTTATTGATGCATATGAGAAGGCACACAGGTGTGAAACCATATAATTGTAAAACATGTGGGAAGACGTTCAGACGTAACTGTCATTTAACAGAGCATATAAGAACTCACACAGGTGAGGAACTTTGACAATAAAAGAGTTCTAAGTTCTATGTATAGTTGCTTGCACACTGAAATTTGGAAGCAATACCACAAAGGTGTGAAAATAAAGAAAATGATATACAAGAAAGAAGAAAAAGAAGAGACAATATAAGAACACTATGTACACTATAAACATGATGTAGACGTCATAATAAATAATTGTAAATAATAAATAAGGGTGTAAGCGCTATGGTCATTAAGGGATGGAGATTGCATAAATTGCCGAAATATTGCACAGCAGGAGCAGAATATTGTACGGAAACAAAAAGAAACTCACGCGCACACAAAAAAGCAATAATGACAATAATAAATAGCAAATAGCAGCACCAGAATGATTGTAGGAAACTCTCAGTTTCTATTTAGTTTCCTGACAGCCTACAGGAAGAAGCTGTTCTTTAGTCTATTGGTTTTGCACCTGATGGATATGAACCTTTTTCCAGAGGGCAGGATGTTGAATAGATGGTGGTTAGGATGGAGGCGGTCTTTTATGATTGCCCTGGCTCTGGAGAGACATCTAGAGCTGGCAATGGAGTCCATGGGTGGACAGGTAATCACCTTTTATGGGGGGGGGAGCCGGGGTTTTTTTGTCTTGCAGAAGTCTGTCTGTGACCAATTCCTTGGTTTTCCTGGTGTTGAGGTTTACGTTATTGTTGTCACACCATTCTGTCAGACATTGGACCTCATCTCTGCAGGTGGTGTCATCATTGTCAGTGATGAGCCCCATCAGAGGGCTGTTGTTTGCAAATTTGATGATGATGTTGCAGGGTGCGTGGGGGTGTGGTCACTGATGGTGGTCTTCCTGCTGCTGTGTAGCTGTCTCTGCCTGTTGCATGTCCGGGCATGAAACTGCAACCTGTCGCACGTCCATCGTTTTGAGTTACCGTAAAGCATGTCGCAAATCCGGGTGCACGTAATGCAGCACCATGTCGCAAAACCACAAGACGGAGTTTCTGTGCGAAAAATATCATTTTTTTAATACTTTATTTTCTCTTGCATAAAGTTAAGAGTATGTATAGTGAGAAGCGAACACTAATATATTTGCCACAGGCTATTTAACCCTTTGAGACCTGCCATAGAACCAAGTCCGCCAGAGCTTATTTTTATATTTTTACATGCTGTAGTGCCATTTGTGGGAGCATTTCAAGTTGCTATACATCAATACAACCGTTATAGCCCAAATTTTTAATAATATGTCTGCATTAAGTCCATAGTAACTACATAAATTGAAAATGAAAATTGTTTTTGTTTTTTCAACATATATTTCTAGTTAGAGAAATTTAAGAGGCTTTTCCCTCAAAACTGTAAATACAAAAAAGTTGCACAAAATAGTTTCCCACCACAGGAAATTTATTTTGAGTGTCTTCATAGTTTTATTTTTGAGATACACTAATTTTTATATACTGCAGGAAAAATGAAAATAAATATTACAATGCAAATTTGCAAAAAGACAGCATGTGCATCAAAATAAACTATTTCCAGCAGTGTAATTTGAGTTCTAAGCATCCTGAAAATGATTCAGAAAAGCATCAAGTCAAACATGACTTTCAAAAACACCAGCATAGGCTTATAAGGCCCTGAAGGTAAAAAACTACATTTTCCTCGAAAATGACGTCTCTTCCAGTTTCGGGCAGGTAATGGCGGACATGCAATAGTTCGCGCTGACGTCTGTTCCAACCAGGGAAGTGTTATGAACAGCTGATCAGATCGGTGTTTCTGGAATATTATGTTTTTGTTACTGCAAGTGCTTTTTATGCAGTTTTTGCAAAGCTAAATGTGGAAGGAAACCGTGGCCTAGGGCAAGCTGATGGCATAAGATGTAAGTACAACTCCTCCGGTTTCATATGCAAAAAAAATTATTGCGCTAGCTTAAGTGATTCCAGTTCTACAGGGATTTAAAAATAGTTACGCAAAACAGAGCGTTCCCACTCCGACCAGTTTTAAAGGTTATATTTTATGTAATAAATTCTAAAATTAGGTTAGAAACGATAGAAGACAAATGGCACGATAGTCCACACGATATTTATCGTCATATCGCTCAGAACTAGTGGGGGTGCAGTCACTGGTGTAGATGGTGTACAGGAGTGGACTCAGCACACATCCCTGTGGTGAGCCAGTGCTGAGTGACAGGGTGGATGATCTCTGGTTGCCAACCTTGACATATTTTCATCGGTCTGTAAGAAAGTTTTTGATCCATGCACATGTGGGGGGGGAGTCCAAGTTTACAAGCTTGTCAATAACGATGTCTGGGATGATGGTATTAATGGCCGAGCTGAAATCAATGAAGAGCATCCTTACTGAAGTCCCAGGAGGGCAGTGGAAGTTGCATCTTAAGTTGGACCTATTTGCCTTATAGTCAAACCTGGTGGGGGTCGAAGCTGGGTGAGAGGTAGTCTTTTATGTGCATTAAAACGAGCTTCTCAAAGCACTTAACAACTACTGGAGTCAGAGCGATGGTTCTGTAGTCGTTGAGGCCACTGATGGTGGTGGACTTGGGGACTGTGGGATTATTGTTGCTGATTTGAGGCAATGTGAGACAGTGGCATGTGACAGGTAAATGTTGAATAGTCTGGTGAACACAGGAGCCAGCAAGCGCAGGTTTTGAGGACACTCCCAGGTATTCCACTTGGCCAGTGGCTTTGTTGTCAAAGATGTAATAAAAGATTCAAAACCAGAACACAGAAGGTTAATTGCTCAGCTGTGTTGAGCTAAAAGTCAGAGGTTTGTGTCACAAAAGTAGCTGTTTTTATCTAATTCGCTGTGGTAACTTACACTGAATAACCTGGTCAGGAGCAGGTAATGTGTTCAGAGTTTCACTTTAAAAGTGACTGTGCTGTTATACCTCATTCTAATCTGCTGCTAAATCTCTTTAACACTGATTAAATTGTAGCAATTAGAACACACAACACAAGAAAGTAATACAATTAATTTAGATTTGCCACAAGCTAAAGCAAATCTTTTCTTACTTTTTGCTGCTGTAAGTTTCAGGTCTCTAATGTGCAGTTGTTCCCTTAATATCATCTTCGCCTCTGTCAGTGCGCCCCAGGGTGGCTGTGGCTACAATGTAGCTGCCATCACCAGTGTGTGAATGGGTGTGTGAATGGGTGGATGACTGGATATGTAAAGCGCTTTGGGGTCCTTAGGGACTAGTAAAGCGCTATATAAATACAGGCCATTTACCATTCATAATCTACCCCTCAGGTTAGAAGTCTTTTTAGAGAAAACAGTGTCTAAGTAGAGAGTTTCTAAAGGTTCAGAGTTAAACCACCTTAACGCAGTAGTATACCTGCTGTAACGGTCATTTTTCTCACCACCACGACCGTTTTTTACAGAAACTTGTTGTACACCCACTGTTACGGCGCAGGAAGCCTCTGCATTATTGTCCTGAACAGTCAGATCAGCCTGATGTCTTCAGCTGTCAGACTGCGATGTGATCAATTTTTAATGTTTTTATTTGTTGTTGTTTTGTCTTTTCAGTTTTTTGATACACATGGAAATCTACTGTGTTGTTGAATTAAAGTTAGAATTTTACAATTATGTTATAAACCAAAAATGCACAACAGCTGTTTGTTTTCTTTCTTTGTTTTTTATCCACCCAAAACTCAAACATGACGGCCAACCTAACCACTGTGGTGATCACTGAGTAAGGGAGCAGGTTGGCCGTCTATCACAGGTCTAACAGAGACAGAATATTCACACTCACACGTTTGCATGTGTGATTTTAAGTTTGACTTTTTTGATCTCACAGGTAAAACTGTGTTACAGCAGCAGGATGAGAATGAGTAAAAAATGTGCGGTATACAATAAACAACAAATAACAGAGTTAAAATAGAAGTGCCAGGTAAGGGTCTAATACTATGAGATGCAACAGGAATGTAAGACTGGCATTGTGTAAGATACTCATGAGCTAAATAACAACTAAAAAAGTACAACTACATTTGTACAGTCAAAGGGAAACTAGTCCAATGTTCTTCTCACAGTTTCAGTCTCGTAGAGTAGTGATGTGTCGGTTGCGAACGAAACAGCTCTTAGAGCCGGATCTTTGACGTGAAGGACGCGAGCCATGTTTTTTTTTTTTTTTTTAGAGACAAAGCACATACAAGCTCCAAAGCACGTACAAAACACAACAGACGTGCTCCAGGATGCTAGGCGCAGTGTTGAGCTTTTGTTACGTAGTGGCTACACAAGCCAGAAAGTACCAATGACCGGATTTGGTGTGTGGTAGTAACAGGTAAATGAACATTTTTTCTTTAATTATTTGAATATAACAATACACACATGCTTTCATGCTTTCAATTGTGTAATTTTTTTTTTTTTCCGCCTGTCCCATTTGGTTCTTTAGCCATCAGAATTGTTGTCTGAAGACCAACAAGGATACCCAATGGATTTACTTTGCCAAATGGATCATCGTGGCATTGCCGTATTGGTCCATTTGGTCGATCTTTGTTTTTATTATTTATTATATTTTATTTTCAGATGTTACAGACGGGACAGACATGAGTGAGAGATAGGAAAGGGAGAAAGAAAGAGGAAGGAAAGGAAAAACAGAAGGGGAGAGGGACAGTGAGAAAGGGGGGGAGAAAAAAAATAAAAATCGCCTGGATCACCTGTTGAGAGAAGAATAGAAAACAAGCAAAAAAAGACAAAAAAAACAAAGCAACATACTAAACACAACACCATCGCATTAATCTAGCTAAGTGTAAACAGCAGTAAATACTAAATATTCAATGTTGTTGTGCAGCACGCAGGACAGATGTGCTTCGAAGTAGCAGCCAAGAAAGGTGTAATTTGGGTCTACGAGCAGTGAACACCCGTGTGCATACCTGTGTGGATCAGCGCGCTTGTATTCCAAAGGTTTCTCCATGTAATGATCTGCTAGGGAGTGTGGGGGGGCCACAGCCCCGTCCTCCAGGGTGTGAAGCAGGTATGGAGGAGATCAAAACTCCAGACATCCAGAGGCCCCCAGAACACAAGAAACCATGGAAGACCAACAGAGGGGCAGCCGCGCCACTGTTCCAGTAAGAGCTGAGGAGAGTCCCAGATGAGGGTTCACTCAGCAGCCGCGGAGCAGAAGCCAGGGGGGGTTGCAGTGACGCGCCCGTGAGCTCCGCCGGCCGCCAGCTGTGCCTGAGTGACCGAGCCCCAGGCCGAGAGGCCGGGGGCACCCCACCCCCGAAGGGGCCCGAGCGAGCCCCAGGCCCCAGGCCCCGATAAGCGGCCGCCAAGGAGTGAGCCGGTGTGTACCTGGACGCCCACCCCCAGACACAAAGAACCACCAACGCACCGACACCTGAGGGAGTCCGCCACCGGCAGGGGAAGTGGTGGTAGGTGGAGATAGGCCTCCAAACCTTGGAGGGCCTGAGGTGTCCCCAGAGAGGTGGCGTCTGATACCCAACCTGACATATAGACACAGACATACAGGCACACACAGACACAAACATCCATTCCCCCCCCCCCCCCCCCCCATGCTCTCATATGCACTCACTCCACACTCAACCAGTGTGGAGACAGACATAAAGAGACGCTGTACACACGATCACACTCCCCAAGCGTACTCTACAAACCGGGTCTAGGTACCCTTGCTCCTGGAGGGGGGAACTGCACCCAGACCCAGGTGGTGTTACCCTTTTCCCTGCGGTGGGGAGAGGCAGACCACCCCGACTCCGTAGCAGCAGGGAGGCCCCACACTCCAGACCGCAGTCGGACGGCCAACTCCACCTAGCCTTCCCGCTCCAGCAGGCCGCAGAGAATGGGGGTGAGAGAAGACTCCAAACCTCCCTCCACCCGCTCATTGTAGTGTTGATGCATGTGTGTTCTAAGGTGCAATTAAAACCCAGGAGGGCATGGAGCTACCTGCCAAGGAGCAGCAGGTAAGCGCATAGTCCCTCCTGATAGCCCTCAATGTCTAAGTGTATTTAAAATTGAGAGGTGGGCAACGACGCCAGGGGTGAGGTGTACACCCTGATGGTACTTTGGACTCCGTGTATCGTGCCCACCCCCAAGATCCTATATGTATGTGTAATAATAATAATGGATACTTTATTGATCCCCATGGGGAAATTACTTGTTTTGCTCTGCATTTGACCCATTCACTCAGTGAAGCAGTGGGCAGCCCACTAAGCAGGCGCCCGGGGAGCAGTGTGTAGGGACAGTACCTTGCTCAGGGGTACCTCAGGGTAGCCGTTAAGTGGATTCGAACCGCCGACCTTCCGATCATGGGCCGACCACTTTACCTACTGAGCTATCCCTGCCCCCATGAGAGTGTGAATAATGTGAATGTCTAAGTTGTGGGATAAAATTGAGGCAGAGGCAGCCAGAAGGGGACAGAGGGGGGGGTAGCCTCCTCTGCACCCTGGTGACATACCCCTACTCCAAGGCCCTGCATGTGTGGGTGGTTGTGGTGGAGCGGGAAGAGAGAGGCAGCTGGAGATGGGGAGGGAAGGAAGGGAGGGGCAGGTAACCCCTCCCTGGGGCCAGCTCCCCCGCTGACCCCAGTAGGCACTCCCACACTCCGCGACCCACCAGGGAAAGGGGGCCCAGGCCCATCCAGACCGGGGCCCAGTGCAGCAGCGCCTCCCGGCCCCACAGAGCCCGGGACAGTCCACCCAACCCCACCACAGAGAAAACTGCACCCACCCCACCATCCACTCATCTTCCAGACTACATAAGACAGTAAACGCCCAGGCTGAGATCTTCCTCCACCTCTCCTGTATCTCCCCCTCCTGCAGAGGGAGCTCCTGAGGAGAGGAAAGCTCCTGCAAGATGTGACCATCTCCCCCACCAGTTGAAGAGCCCCCCAGGTGGTTCGACGCACCGGCGGCACCCCACTCCAGGGCCGGGCCCCCATGCACCCACCCGCCCACAACCCCGGCAACACACCAACCAGGATCCAAGCCCCCGAGGCCCGGCCCGGGCCCCAGCCCAGAGACGGAGCGCCCCCAGAACCTCACGCCCATCCCGGACCCACCCAGGGCCAGCCAGGCTACCAGGTCAGTAACCCACGTCCGTCAGCACAGACCCTCCCCTAGCCCCGCTGCACGCAGCCGCGAGGAAACAGTCACCTGAGAGCCAACAGAGCCCCCAACCGGACATGACCGCTACCCCGGGTTGAGCCCCCCAAGGAAGATGCCTCCGGGGAACCCCCCGACGCCCTAAGCCTGTCCCTACCCCCACACCAATCACAACAGTGAAGGCGGGACCAAATTATGACCCCCCACCCCCACTAGGTGATGGAGCTGATAAAAGGAGTCCAGAGCAATTGATCTGATGTGGTGGCAGAGGCTGTGTCAAGACTAATGTAATCTAATAGATAATTTCTATATTGGTTAGAATTAAGATTATTTTTATTTTTTCCAGTTCATGAGGACTGTTTTCTTGGCTATGCATAGGGCAGTGAAAACCATATGGGCGATATTCTTTTCTGAAGTGACATTATCTAAGCTGCCCAACAAACACACTAAGGGGGAAGTTGGAATGTTACATTTCAGACACTTCGATAAGTCTTCACATATCTCGCGCCAAAACTTCTGAACTGGTGGACAGAACCAAAGAGCGTGAATGTAATTGTCTGGTGTATTGCCTTGACAGTGTGAGCAGTTGTTGGAAGATGTAAAGCCCATCTTGAACATCCGATGACCTGTATAGTGCACTCTATGTAGTATTTTGTATTGTATTAATTGCAGACTGGGATTTTTAATTAATTTAAAGGTTTTTAAGCAAATCTGAGACCAGAAGTTTTGGTCTAGGTTGACTGATAAATCTGCTTCCCACTTTGCAATAGGAAGTGATATTGATTCATCTAATTTAGAAAGTGTTCTGTATATTTTAGATAATAATTTGGGGGATTTAAGAGTAAGAAAATGTGCCGCACTTAGTGGTGTTTGTAATTCAACTTGACTGAGGTTAAATTTCTTTTTTACTATGGATTTAATTTGTTGATATTCTAAAAATCTTGTCTTGTTGATCCCATATTGTTCAACTAGTCTGTCAAATGGAATAAATTCTGTTCCCTCTAATATATGTTCTAAGTATTTAATTCCTTTACAACTCCATTCTGGGAAATTAATCATATTATTGTTTTGTAATATGTCAGGGTTATTCCAGATAGGTGTACGTTTGCATGGGATTAATGAAGACTCCGTTATTTTTAGAAACTCCCACCATGCTGTCAGAGAAAAGCTGATGTTGATACTTTTAAAGCATTCATGTCTTTTGATGTTTGAGCTAATAAATGGTAGGTCTGAAATCTCTAGATCCTTGCATAGTGCCTGTTCAACATCTAGCCAGGGCTCAACTAAGAAGGTATGTTTTAACCATTCTGAGATGAACTGAAGCCTGTTGGCTAAGAAGTATTGGTGAAAATTAGGCAGATCTAATCCTCCTCTATCCTTGGTTCTTTGTAGCGTTTTTAAGCTGATACGCGGGGGTTTATCTTTCCAAAGGAATTTGGTTCAGATCTCTGGATTCATATATTTCCAATCTTGTGATGGTTTGTTAGGGATCATCAAAAATAAGTAATTTATTTTTGGCAAGATCATCATTTTTATAGTGGCGACCCTTCCCATGAGTGATATGGGTAAAGATTTCCATCTAGTCAGATCGCCTTCTACTTTCTTTAGAAGTGGGATGTGGTTTAATTTAGTTAAGTCTGAAAGCTTAGGAGAGACATTAATACCTAAATATTTAATATTTCTGGATTGCAGTGGGGCAGAGGAAGAATTATGGAAGGAGCAGTTAATGGGGAGAACTGTAGATTTTGGCCAGTTAATTGAATAATCTGAAACTCTTGAAAACCAGTTTATTAAAGTAATTACTTCAGAGAGGTTGGTTTGTGTGTTTTGCAGAAAAAGCAACACATCATCCGCATGTGTTTTGGAGTTTGTACCTGCTCTGTCTCTAAATAAAACCACTTTTTTTACATTAGTAATTCCTTTAGTGCATAATTTTATATTGTTGTTAATAATAAATTATTTAAAGAAACAAAACAACCTGAAGAGCCGGTTGGGAGCTGAAAGAGCCGGCTCTCTAAAAAGAGCCGGAAATCCCATCACCACGGTAGAGAAGTAATAATAATAATAATAATACATTTTATTTGTGGGCGCCTTTCAAAAACCCAAGGTCACCTTACAAAAGAACAAAATTAATAAAGGGAGCAATAGTCATAAAATACATAAAATAAGTTAAAATTGCAAAACAGAACTTGACAACAGATAAAATCAGCACTAAAGTGAATAAACCAGTTTGAACAGATGTGTTTTGAGCTGTGACTTAAACACAGGAAGAGAGTTTTTATTTCTTATGGCTTGAGGAAGAGAGCAACTGAAGGCTCTGTTCCCCATGTTCCGAGGGACCACTGTACTATATTTCACTGGCAAATATTGGAAGGACCCAAAGAATTTGGTCCTGATGAAAAGTGGAGGAGTGCATCGATCAGACACTGAAATGAAAAATGTAGAAAGAAGAGAGAAAATAATAGGCCTTAACGCTTTCCATCAATGTGATCAAACAAGTAAAGACTGTAATTCTGACTGGAGAGAAGTTTAACAGTGTGTGGCTCCCTCTAGTGGATGTTGTGGAGTATTCTGTTGTCTTTGCTCCAAAGGTTTTTGTACAGAGTTTTGCTGTTTCCTGTCACTGTGGGCTGCAGAGCACAGTAGTACACAGCAGAGTCAGACAGCTGAAGCTTCTGGATCTTCAGAGGAACTGATCTGATGCTGGAATCCAGTGTGGATGAAAATCTCTCCTTGAACTCCTCTGCTGTGTTTCCATCATCCCCACTATAGCGCATCAGGATGAATTTGGGGCTGTTGTTTCCATCCTGTTTGTACCAGAAGAGATTATTAGTTGTTGTACTGCTGTTATAGAGACAGTGAAGTGTCACTGTGCCTACTGCAGCAGCAGTCTCTTCTCCTTTTGCTTGCAGCACGTTGTCTTTTTGTGCTCTGCATTCTGTAAAACACCAACAAACAGTATCAGTGTGCTGTTAAAGAATCACGTCAATGTTGATATCAAAGAAACAGAGTTGTGTTCATACCGAGGCACATAGCAGCCAGCAGCACTGAGATGAACAGAGGCATCATATCTGCAGTGTAGAGTAACTGTGAGCTACAGCAAGTATAAAGAAGCTGTGATCTCTCTGTTTAGTCTTCATCAACACTAAGTTGGTGGATTAGAAGGAGGAGCCTGATCACAGTGACAGGACTCATTCACAGCCCTGTGTTATTCCCCCTGCTGACAGCTTCACACTCAGCACGTCTTTCTGCTGCTCTGCTTTGCTTGGAGATCTTGCAGCAGGAAGTCTATAAAGTGAAATCTATCCGTTGGTAGTTTGATCTACCTCTCCTTCAATGCACATGTTGAAGAGTCCCTGGATAAGACTGATGTTCACAGCTGTTCTTTCTGTCAGCTCCAACCTGTCTGATTGTTCTCCTCTGAGCTCTCTCATCACCAAACTAATGCTCACCGGTTTTAGTTTCACACAATGCAACAATGCTTATGGCAAAAGGATAATTTGTTTTTGATGGATCTGTTTTCTCTTCGCACTGTAGCCTTGCTGCTTAGAATCTGTTCATTTACTGCAACGGTGAGTTTAAAAATGTACACATAGGAACTAAAGGCAACACGTGTGCTCTGCCGGAAGCTCACCACGTGACACCAGGCGGAAGAAAACAAAGGAAAGGCGCTAATACCGTTAGCTTTCCACGTGTGTGTGCCTGAGCACAGGGACTGTTGTGTTGTTGTGTGAGCTGAGTGTGTGAGCTGAGTGTGTGAGCTGCGGCAGCAACGATGCCTTCAGTTCAGTATCTGAGAGAGTTCATCAACGAGCGACTAACTGCTGCTGCTGAACAAATATTCTTGGAGTTTGAAAAAACGATCGTCCAGTACGAGGAAGAGATCGACCGTCAGCGCAGACTGCTGGATATCACCTGGAAACCCCAAATCAAGCTGCACAGGACAGGTGAGTGTCCCTCTGAGGGAGGATCCTGATCACAGCTCTGCGGGACGTTTCTGATTGTGAGGACTTTTTGATGTGAGCTAACAAAGAGCAAACAGAGGACAGGACTGCGCTGCGCTCCATTCAAACAGCAGGCGCTGAAATCAGCCTGGATTTCTCTCTTGATTATTTAGTGAAACAAAGTTAGGATCAGGAGATTTGTGAGTCTGGTTCAGAGGGGGGCCCATGTGCCGAAAAGCCCCCGGAAGAGTCAGGGTTGGACTCGGTCCAGGGCCGTTTCCTCCCCGCTCAGTCCCTCTCTTCCTGTTTGAAATCAGGCCGGATTTAAGCATTTTATTCAACCTGATTTATATAGCACCAACTCAAAATAGCCGCCTCAAGCCACTTTATATTGTAAAGTATGGGTCCTGCAGTAATACAAGGAAACCCCAGCAATCATATGACGCAATTTGAGCAAGCGCTTTGGTGACAGTGGGACGGAAAACCAACCTTTTAACAGGAAGAGACCTCCAGCAGAACCAGGCTCAGGGAGGGGCGGCCATGTGGGAGTGAGGGGAGGAAAACAGGACAAAGACAGCTGTGGAAGAGAGCCAGAGATTAATAATTAGTAGTTGTTGTAATAATAATCATAATGATGATAATAACGACCAATGATTGAGAAAGCTAGAGATGATGATGATGATGATGAAGTAAAACAGTGTTTAATTGGAAAGTGTTGGAAACATAATATGAGCTGCAATAATAAAATGTGTTTGGTGATTTATCTGCAGGCTGTTTCTCTTTTAACATCTTTAGAATTTTCTTCAGTTTACTATTTCGTCCCCATTTTTCTATTCAGCACCACAAAACTGTCAGGTGGTTCAGCCGAATTAAAATAAATAACATCCCTTTGATTGTCTACAATCAAAACCCCCTCTTGACCTTTCTGGGGGAAAGGTCAAGAGGGGTCTGTTGGGATTTAAATATATTGTCCGACTTATTGTCTGCTTATATTGTTTTATGTATGCCAGACCCACACGAGAACTATGTTAAGGGTGACAGGTTGCCCTGGCAACAGACTTTAGAAAGAGGAAGTGCAAAGCTGCACCAGAACTTGTACCATATAAGGAGTTTGTATCGAAACTGGGTCTGACGTGCTGCAAAAATATATAGCGAGACAGGCCGCTGATGCCCCAGACTTGAGCTGGCGTTTCTGTGCTAAGTCTGCATTTTCCGGAAAATGTAAAATTAAAGATCATCTTTTGAGTTAGACCACTTTGAGCGTGTCTTTCTTGGCCGTTGAAGAATACAAAGAACTGAATTTAATAATGGACAGTTATAAACATTTTTCTCTAATTATACAAAACAACGGTTTTAACAAAGGTTTTCGAACCAAAGGATATTTTGCAAACCCAGTCCTCAGTTGGACTTTTTTTATTTTATTTTACATTTTTAAATATAGCAAAAATAAAATTAATCAGTACACACAATCAGACTGAGCAGCTGCTCAATACACACATTTATTTAAAGGCACGGAGGGTGTGTGAGCCTCTGAAGGTTCCACGTGGTACTTACTTAGAATAGAAATAAGTACTTCTGTCAGCAGCGTGTCTGTGCGGAGGAGGAGGTTCTCCCTGAGCAGCAGCTCTGGAACCAGGAGAGGAGCTCCAGTGTGGAGCAGGAGGAACCAGAACCTCCACAGATTAAAGAGGAAGAGGAGGAACTGTGCAGCAGTCAGGAGGGAGAGCAGCTGGGACTGGAGGAGGAGACAGATACCTTTATGGAGTTTGAGTGCAGCACCAACGATGAACACACAGGTATCGCCCAGCATGCAGCAGCAGTGTGTGATTCTCTGCTGGTTTGAATGAACTCTGCATGAACAGATCAGAACAGCATGATCAGAGCGAGTAGATATCCCTGATATGGTCGTCTAAAGTGCACAGCAGCCCCACCTGCGCTTCAGACCTGCTGTTTTCAAAAGGCGGCCAATTGCAGTGAAGTTGGATTAAAGGATAAAGGAGCTAAAACATCATGTTTCAGGATGAGCTGAGGGGCTGCAGCAGGTCCAGTGTGACGGCCTCCTCGCTCACTGTGAAACATTCAGAATGCTGGACGAGCGCTTTTGCCAGTGTCATTAAAACAAAGCTCACTTTATAACTATAAATACATATATATTATTTATTAAAGTGTAGAATATAAATGTTTTACATACTTAGGGCGGCTCGATTATGGCAAAAATGATAATCACGATTATTTTCACTGAAATTGAGATCTCGATTATTTGACGATATTTATTTAACCCTTTAAGACCTACTATAGAACCAAGTCCGCCAGAGCTTATATTATATTTTTACATGTTATAGAGCCATTTGTGAGCATTTCAAGTTTCTATACATCAATACAACTGTTACAGCCCATATTTTAATAATATGTCTGCATTAAGTCCATAGTAATTACATTAATTGCAAAAAAGTGCAATAAACAAAAAAATTGAAAATTGTTTTTGTTTTTTTTACATATATTTCTACTTGGAGAAATTTAAGAGGCTTATCCCTCAAAACTTTAAATACAAAAAAGTTGCAAAAAATAGTTTACAGCAACAGCAAATTTATTTTGAGTGTCTTCATAGTTTTATTTTGGAGCAAATGTTTGCAATATAAAAAAATTAATGAAAAATGTAAACATCTATGTTTAGTGAACTTTGCAGTGTTGCTCTGTGGTGCAGCTACGACACCGTAGCAAAGTTTACACACTATGTCTACTTGATCCACGTCTGACTCCGTGAACCCATAATGTTTCCACACCACTGAAGTTTTTTTTTTTTTTTTTTTTACCTCTCTTTTCAACCAACGGCAGTCACTCTCCTCTCCAAGTAACTTCTGCTTAACTTTCCGAGCTTCCCTCGGGTCCTCTTAATTGTTGTGACACGTGTTCGAAATGCAGAGAGGTGCGCTCGATTTGCCACACGGAGCAGCGCGAGAGTAAAGCTTGAGGGAGGGGCTAATAATCGGCTCAGTCATTTTTAAAGATCGTTGAAA
Organism: Diplotaxodon limnothrissa; assembly: GCF_057381915.1. NCBI lineage: Eukaryota > Metazoa > Chordata > Actinopteri > Cichliformes > Cichlidae > Diplotaxodon > Diplotaxodon limnothrissa. The sequence continues at coordinate 898,570 of NC_140613.1, read as the reverse complement.
GCCCAGATCGTAATCGTGATTAAAATTCGATTAATTGAGCAGCCCTATACATACTCAGTTTTCTTTTATCGAGCTCAGTCCAGACCACACAGCCGTCATGTTGCCACCAACATCGATGACTTTCATGTGATTTCTTTGATTCTAAAGTGTTTGTAGCATTGAAGTGTGTGTCAGTGTGAGCTGTACACACGAGTCAGTGATGTGGTTTCTCTGACTTCGTTCTGATGTTTGATGTGACTCAGCGTCTTCAGTTCACTCTGTTTGTAGCAGACTGACAGCAGGTCTCAGGTCTCCAGGCTGGTTTCCAGTTAAAGTTAACATTCGATTTCTGTAACACAGTTGTGTCATGGACCCAGCTTGACTCACACCCCTGAACTCACTGCACCACCCTCCTCTGCAGCCACAGACCACACCCAGTGTTACAGTGAGTTACACAGCTGATGGAGCTGGGCTGACAGCACCTGTCACCTCCATCATAAACAGTGGGTGCATTTGTTCTGGGGAGCAAAGACAGACTCAGCACAGCCCGTCAGTTTTTAATTTGCTTCATAACAAGCAAAAATGACCTTTGAACTAAACGCTGTGTCGTCTGTCAGAGCTCCACTTCAGTCATGTGTTACATTTACTGCACGGAGAATCTCTCTCTTACACTGTGATAGTTCCATCTGAGGCATGAAGCACAGACGTGTAGCCCACATTAGCACCGTGAACTGTGACGACACAAAGACAGAGCACCGACTGACTGACTGTCGTTTCACTGTTACGCCGATGAATCTCAAATCTACTTTCCTTTTTTTTTTAAATCTACAGACTCTTTAAAAATTGCTGGACTGCCTTGATGACATGAAATCATACTGGGAGTGCAGAATTATTAGGCAAGTTGTATTTTTGAGGAATAATTTTATTATTGAACAACAACCATGTTCTCAATGAACCCAAGAAACTCATTAATATCAAAGCTGAATATTTTTGGAAGTAGTTTTTAGTTTGTTTGTAGTTTTAGCTATTTTAGGGGGATATCTGTGTGTGCAGGTGACTATTACTGTGCATAATTATTAGGCAACTTAACAAAAAACAAATATATACCCATTTCAATTATTTATTTTTACCAGTGAAACCAATATAACATCTCCACATTCACAAATATACATTTCTGACATTCAAAAACAAAACAAAAACAAATCAGCGACCAATATAGCCACCTTTCTTTGCAAGGACACTCAAAAGCCTGCCATCCATGGATTCTGTCAGTGTTTTGATCTGTTCACCATCAACATTGCGTGCAGCAGCAACCACAGCCTCCCAGACACTGTTCAGAGAGGTGTACTGTTTTCCCTCCTTGTAAATCTCACATTTGATGATGGACCACAGGTTCTCAATGGGGTTCAGATCAGGTGAACAAGGAGGCCATGTCATTAGTTTTTCTTCTTTTATACCCTTTCTTGCAGCCACGCTGTGGAGTACTTGGACGCGTGTGATGGAGCATTGTCCTGCATGAAAATCATGTTTTTCTTGAAGGATGCAGACTTCTTCCTGTACCACTGCTTGAAGAAGGTGTCTTCCAGAAACTGGCAGTAGGACTGGGAGTTGAGCTTGACTCCATCCTCAACCCGAAAAGGCCCCACAAGCTCATCTTTGATGATACCAGCCCAAACCAGTACTCCACCTCCACCTTGCTGGCGTCTGAGTGGGACTGGAGCTCTCTGCCCTTTACCAATCCAGCCACGGGCCCATCCATCTGGCCCATCAAGACTCACTCTCATTTCATCAGTCCATAAAACCTTAGAAAAACCAGTCTTGAGATATTTCTTGGCCCAGTCTTGACGTTTCAGCTTGTGTGTCTTGTTCAGTGGTGGTCGTCTTTCAGCCTTTCTTACCTTGGCCATGTCTCTGAGTATTGCACACCTTGTGCTTTTGGGCACTCCAGTGATGTTGCAGCTCTGAAATATGGCCAAACTGGTGGCAAGTGGCATCTTGGCAGCTGTACGCTTGACTTTTCTCAGTCCATGGGCAGTTATTTGGCGCCTTGGTTTTTCCACACGCTTCTTGCGACCCTGTTGACTATTTTGAATGAAACGCTTGATTGTTCAATGATCACGCTTCAGAAGCTTTGCAATTTTGAGACTGCTGCATCCCTCTGCAAGATATCTCACTACTTTTGACTTTTCTGAGCCGGTCAAGTCCTTCTTTTGACCCATTTTGCCAAAGGAAAGGACGTTGCCTAATAATTATGCACACCTGATATAGGGTGTTGATGTCATTAGACCACACCCCTTCTCATTACAGAGATGCACATCACCTAATATGCTTAATTGGTAGTAGGCTTTCCAGCCTATACAGCTTGGAGTAAGACAACATGCATGAAGAGGATGATGTGGACAAAATACTCATTTGCCTAATAATTGGAGCGGATGATGCCGTCATTCACCTCCTACATCGTTCCCTCGCTCACCTGGAGACTGCTGGAAGCACTGTGAGAATCATGTTCTTTGATTTCTCCAGTGCCTTCAACACCATTCTTCCCTCGGTTCTAAAGGACAAGCTGGTGAACTCTGGAGTGGACCATCACCTCACTACCTGGATCCTGGACTACCTCACCGACCGACCACAGTATGTGAGGACTCAGGGCTGTGTGTCGGACAGGGTCGTCTGCAGTACGGGGGCCCCACAGGGAACGGTTCTGGCTCCGTTCCTCTTCACCATCTACACTGCAGACTTCTCCCACAATTCCACCCAGTGCTTCCTGCAGAAGTTCTCTGATGACTCTGCAATAGTCGGCCTCATCACTGATGGGGACGACAAGGAGTACAGAGGTCTGACCCAAGACTTTGTGGACTGGTGCCAGCTGAACTACCTCCAGATCAACGCCAGTAAAACCAAGGAACTGGTGGTAGACTTCCGCAGGCACAAGCATTCTCCACTGCAACCACTGAACATCCAAGGTATGGACATTGAGGCTGTGGACAGCTACAGGTACCTTGGTGTTCATCTGAACAATAGACTGGACTGGACTCATAACTCAGACGCCCTCTACAGGAAAGGGCAGAGCAGGCTGTACCTGCTGCGGAGACTCAGGTCGTTTGGAGTGGAGGGCCCACTCCTGAAGACCTTCTATGACTCTGTTGTGGCTTCTGCTATCTTTTATGGCGTGGTCTGCTGGGGCGGCAGCATCTCTGCTGGGGACAGGAAGAGACCGAACAGGCTGATCAGAAGGGCCAGCTCTGTTCTAGGATGCCCTCTGGACCCAGTGGAGGTGGTGAGTGACAGGAGAACAGCGGCTAAGCTGTCATCCCTGATGGACAACATCTCCCACCCCATGCAGCAGACTGTGACAGCACTGAGCAGCTCCTTCAGTGGGAGACTGCGGCACCCACGGTGTGGTACGGAGAGATTTCGCAGGTCTTTCCTCCCCACTGCTGTCAGACTCCATAATAAAGACTTTAACTGATCAAGCACACACATCCACACATATGCAATAATACTAAGTGCAATAATCCTTTCTGGCATCGTTGTATTTTTACTCAGTTGTATATAGTATTTGTATTTGTATTCTATTTTTATCTTATTGTATATTTATTTTATTTTATTCTACTGTATATAGTATTTTATTTTATTCTATTCTGTACAGTTGTGTACTGTATTTATTCTTATTGTATTCTAATTTTTGCCTCATAACTTTTGCACTGTCCACTTCCTGCTGTGACAAATTTCCCAAGTGTGGGACTAATAAAGGTTATCTTATCTTATCTTATCTTATCTTATCTTAATTCTGCACTCCCTGTAGTTGGCATTACATATTTTGAATGTAAACGGTCAAAATACTGAGATCGTACTATTTAGACCTTCTGACCCTCGTTCTTCTCTTAAGGTTGACCTTGGCGCTCTGGAAAAGTCCAGAACTCTCTTTGATGGCAGTTTTTCATTTGACAAACAAATAAATTCTGTTGTAAGAGCCAGCTCCTTCCAGCTCAGGGCCTTTGGAAAAATTATGAACATTATGTCATCAGCTGACTTTGAGAAAGTGATCCATGCATGCATTTCATCCAGGCTTGACGGCTGCAACAGTCTTTATTCTGGTATCAGCTCTGCTGTCTCATCTGCAGCTAGTTCAGGATGCTGCAGCTCGACTCCTCACAGGCACTCGTAAACACGACTGTTAAGTCAAATTGTTGAATGTTGTCATTGTGTTTCTTAAATTTGTAAAGTCTAAGTTCAAACTATAAGATCAAAGACATTCCTCTCCAGCCACTCTGTGCTGGGGGAGGTTTTATTGCAGATACATTCTATCTGAAAGATCTGTTTCTTGTCTGTAAGTTACTGTAACTAATAACAGGAGATACATGGAGATGCACTTTATCCTCTTTGCTGGTTGATGTAAACAGCCCACAATAAAGCAGGCTGGTTTACATTAGTGTCCACAGATTTGTTTTTGTTTCAGCCATTGTTTCACCTTGGAATTAAAAAACGCTGATCTGTTGACATTTAGGATTAGGAAAACAAGAATTGACCAAATAATGTTTGGTGTTTTGGTAGTTAGCAGTGTCCAGGAGCTGCTCTTCTTTTTGTGACTCCTGTGCTGCTATGAAAATCATTCTGCTCACTAAGTCTGGGACAAGGCCATTGATACATGTAAAACTCAGTTTAAAAAAAAAAAAAGAGCGAAAGGAATCACTGGCTCAACAGTGCTTGGACTTTTTGTCAGGCTGGCTACGGTGCTAAAGAGAAACCGTTCATTTTATTCTCAGGTAAATAATACTATGTTCCAGCTTCATGGAGTGCTTTTTTAAAGAGGGGAAACATTTTTTTCCAACATCAGCTTGTAGTTTAATGTTGGTTTACCCTTATTGCTGTTCTTTAGTTGATTTGACAGCAAATTTGCTTCTGTTTTTCTGGTATCATATCAGTTTCTTTGTGTTGTCTCCTTTTGTCCCTCCAGATGTCCCACAGCAACATGTTCTTAAGAAGGAGAAGGTACCGACTAAGCAGCAGGTCTGTAATCAGGAGAACAACTCCAGTCTGGAACAGGGGGAATCAGAATCTCCGCAGGTTAAGGAGGAACCGGAGGGAGAGCAGCTTGTACTGAAGGAGGAGACGGATACCTTTATGGTGACCACTACTTGTGACAAAAGTGACCAAAACGAAACAGATGGGCAGCGGCTCCTGTTTCTTAGCTCTGCTGTAGCTGAGAACCAAGATCAGAGACGAAGTGAGAAACTCGATTCAGAATCAATTCGATTTACGAACAAAAGTCCCAAGAATGAAAAAGACTCGACAGCATCAGGGAGTAGGTGTAACTCTGATAAAAGTAAAAAGTATTTAAAATGTGATGTTTGTGGAAAGGTATTCCGATATAATTGTGAAATGACAAGACATTATAGAATCCACACAGGCGAGAAACCGTTTTCATGCACTATTTGTGGTAAGGGTTTTGTATGTACTGGCTCTTTGGGGAAGCACAGAAGAGCTCACACAGGTGAGAAGCCTTATCCTTGTACAACATGTGGGAAAATGTTTGCTTATAACAGTGATTTACTGAAGCACCTGAAGACGCACACTGGTGAGAAACCATATCATTGTAAAACATGTGGGAAATCGTTCAGCCGTGACTCTATGTTGACAGAGCACATAAGAACACACACAGGCGAGAAACCGTATGGATGTAAAACATGTGGGAAAATGTTTAACTCTAGAACTCATTTGTTGCGCCACATGAAAACTCACGCTAAGCGGCGCACTATCGATACAAGATTATTGGCTCAGTGAGCTGCATTGAGCTAAAAGTCAGAGGTTTGTGTCACAAAACTTGCTTTTTAAAATCTGGCTTTAATTATCCTGTTCAGGAATGAATAATTGAAAGAGCTATGAATATAAATATTAATTTAAAGGTCATGGTAACTTAGACTGAACACATAACTTGTTAAAGAGCAGGTAAAGTTGAGAGGTTTAACTGGAATGTGCATGTATTCATTTAGTATGCAGAAAACATACAAGTGTTGTTATACTTGATTCTAATCTGCTGCTAAATCTTTTGCACTAATTTAATTTTAGCTATTAGAAGATGGATCACAAAAACAATACAATGAATTTAGTTTGGAACAAAGTAAAGCAAATATTTTCTTAGGCTTTGGAACTATAAGCTTTAACGTTTAAATGGGTCCAGTTTAAAGTATCAGAGCTCTAGAGAGAGCCACGCGCACACTCTTTTGTCATACTTTCAGCAAGTGTTTTATTGGTATATTTTTTTTATGTTCTCTATAAATTTTTAATCATTTTATTGTCATCTGATAATGGCAGCGTTTATTCTGACTGGGATTTTAGTTTTGTTAATTGCAACTCCCCCTGGCTTCTGCTCCGCGGCTGCTGAGTGAGCCCTCATCTGGGACTCTCCTCAGCTCTTTCTGGGACAGTGGCGCGGCTGCCCCTCTGTTGGTCTTCCTTGGTCTCTTGTGTTCTGGGGGCCTCTGGATGTCTGGAGTTTTGATCTCCTCCATACCTGCTTCATGCCCTGGAGGACGGGGCTGTGGCCCCCCCACACCCTCTAGCAGATCATTACATGAAGGAACCTTTTAAAAAAACAAGCGCGTCCATGCTCACAGGTGTGCACACGGGTGCTCACACCCACAAACTACACCCTTTTTGGCTCCTACCTCAAAGCACACTGTGTTCTGTTGATCTTATGTGCTGCACAATAATGTTTAATATTTAGTATTTACTGTCATATTCCCATATATCATTGTGATGTTGTTTATTCTATTACTGTTGTTCTCTTCTGCTTGTTTTCTTTTTTCTTTCTCAGCAGGTGATCCAGGTGATTGATATATGCATTTTTTTTCTTTTCTTTTTCTCTGCCCGTTCTGTTGGTTTTTGGTTTTTGCCCTTCTCCCCCGTCCCTCTTCTCAGCTGTTTCTCTTTCCCTCTTTCTTTCTCCCCTTCTTTCCTCCAGTCAAGTCTGTCCCATATTCAGTAAGTGAAAATAAAATAAACAATAAAAGGTGAATCAAATGGACCATTACGGCAAGGCTGGGATGGTCAGTTTGGTAAAGTAAATCCGTTGGGCATCTTTCTTTGCCTTTAGACAACAATTCTGATGCAAAAGAGCCAAACGGGACAGGCAAAAAGAAAAAAGTTTTGTTAATTTAGTTTATATAAAGCAAGTCTGGTCGTGTTAATCTCCATTGATAGTATATGCTTTCTTTTTCTGAGGAGGGGGGGTGCTCTGTTCCGGCAAACTGAAATCTAGGAGCTGTTTCTATGTTTTTCCATCTACAGCTTAAACATGATGCTGTCCACTGTGGTGATGATGTGGCTGCCAGACTATCAGAGTCAACCAGTTACACTTTCACCTGTGGTCAATATAATCACTATTTAGAACAACATCCATGTCTTTGGACTGTGGGAGGAAGCTGGAGTACCCAGACAGAACATGCAGACTCCACACAGGGAGGCCTGAGCCAACCAGGACCTTCTTACTGTGAGGGGATGGTGCTAGCCACTGCACCACCGTGCTGCTAGTTTCTTTTTGAATATATAAAAGATGTTTGTTTTTGTTTTAATTGAGATGGCCTTTATATTGATATTTGTTTTCTTTATTTAGCTCATTTAGTGCATTTACATTAATTTACTGGTATTTTTAAGTTGCTTAAGAATCTAGACTTTCTGTGAGAACCCCAGGTTTGGTAGGCAGGTATAAGTGTACAATTTTCATTTGTTGTTCTGCAAGTATTAAATAAAGCATTAAACCTGTATTTATACTCTCCTGTACTATTCTTCACTTGTAAAGTTCTGTACATAAAATAAGTTAAAAACAATAGAATAACAGAAAACAGCAAAAGTAAATAAATAAAACACATAATACATAAAAATTAAAACAGCCCTATACTAAAAAAAAACAAGACAAAACTGCGTAGAAACAACTAAAATAAAACAAAAAAATAAAAACCAACATCTCACGTGGTGTCAAAGGCCAGGGTAAAGAGGTGGGTTTTCTGGAGTGACTTAAAAACAGGTAGGGAAGTGGCCTGTCTAATCTCTAAAGGGAGTCGTTCCACAGTTTGGGAGCTGATACAACAAAAGCACGATCTCCTCTAAGTTTACACCCAGTCCTGGGTACATTCAGGAGGAGCTGATCAGCTTACCTGAGAGAGCCGGTAGGTGTATAAGGCCGTAGCAGCTCAGAGAGATAAGATGGGGCTAGGCCATGCAGAGCTTTAAAAGCAAATAGAGGAAGTTTAAAATGAATCCTAAAAGAAATGGGCAGCCAGTGAAGTGAAGCTAAAATAGGGGAAATGTACTCAAACTTTTGAGCGCCCGTTAAAATAGTAAATGGCCTGCATTTACTATCTATAAAGCACTTTACACTACATTCAGTCATCCACCCATTCACACACACATTCACACACTGGTGATGGAGCTACATTGTAGCCACAGCCACCCTGGGGCGCACTGACAGAGGCGAGGCTGCCGGACACTGGCGTCACCGGGCCCTCTGACCACCACCAGTAGGCAACGGGTGAAGTGTCTTGCACAAGGACCAATGACCGAGACTGTCCAAGCTGGCAACCTTCCGATTACAAGGCGAACTCCCAACTCTTGAGCCACGATCGCCCACTCGGGCGATACAGACTGAAATATATATTACAAGATTAAAGAGATTAAACAAGAATATTTCAAATACACAGTAAAGATGAAAAAACAATATTTTCAGTTGTTCACACAGGATTAACCTGATTGACCTGTTCCTGGACCGTTTCTTTAACAACTGTAATAGATTACAGGAAGTCTCTGGCAGTGTTGCTGAATCTGCCCGAGCAAGATCAGACGTGGATGGGCTGCTGCAACTGAGACCTGCGGTTGGTCTTTCCTGGTCGGCGAGTGGAGAATCACACAGGGTGGTCTGCAAAGATATTTAGTTTATATATTTTATATGATACAGCACATGTGTAAGAATGACCGATGTTGTGCCCTAAACTGATTGCTCATATTTAACCTGCTATAAATAACTTGTTGGTCTATAATACGTGAAACATGTCAAATGTTTCCCTCATTAATGACATCACGTCACTTTGAGCCACCAGGAACATTCCTGTAACAGGTAGAAGCTGCAATCAGTTTTTGGCAGTGACTTTTATATATCCTTTATTTATCCAGTTCACAAACAATCTTGTTGACATTACAAATTTATTTTTTAAGTGTAATCTGGCCAAGCGGACAGCAGACAGCGCAACAAATGTATCAACTGTACCTACATTATAACCAGTTATAAAGATACTTGAACAACAGGTAGTTATTGTATATATAAAACCCCTCTGTAAACCATGTTCACCAACACTTATTTACCGACATACATGAAGATATTAAACACGGAAACATTGGAAATCAGTTTTGGCAGGCAAACACTTTTTTGGCACAACGCCGGCTTTTAAGACCAGCGATTCAGGGTCATTTGGTTGAGCCCTAATTTTATGCTTTAGCAAAAAGGAAAGTTTGAAGTCTAATCTTAAAAGTAGAGATAGTGTCTGTCTCCTGAAACCAAACTGGAAGCTGCTTCTCTGTCGGTACTCTTGGTGCAGCATTTTGGATCAACTGCAGGCTTTTCAGGGAGTTTTTAGGACAACCTGAAAATAATGAATTACAGTAGTCCCACCTAAATGCATGAACTACTTTTTCAGCATCATTCTGAGACATGATGATTCTAACATTAGAGAAACTGTAATAGACCTCAGAATAAAGAAACTATGCAGTCTCTCTGCTGCAGTCCTTCTCCTCAGCATCAGGCTGGTTGTGCTTTAAATCCTGCAGACAGAAATCATCTCATTGGTTGAGTTCAACACCAGTGGGTGGAGCCAAAAACATTATCAAGCCTGGAATTTAAATCTGTGTCAATGTATGTAGCACTCTTGAAAGAACAGAAATGCTTTTAATATGAAAATGTCACATTTGAACGTTCCTGCAGTTGGTTTGTGGTTGATGTGGATTTGCTGCTCATGTGAATCCTCCCACAGTGTTTCATTAGCAGCTGTAACCACAGTGACTCTGATAAAACAGGAATTAGCAGAATCCATCTGATATGAAGCTGTGCTTTGAATACCACTTCCCTCCTCTTTGAAGAGTAGTCAGATATCTGTGTTCAGGTTTTTGTACAGCCTCTTCTACACTTTGTATCACTGTGTTTCTAGAGCACAGTAGTAGAGAGCTGTGTCTGCCAGGGTTAGGGCTGCTATGGTCAGATTAGTTGATGAAGAAGATGTTTCTGAGTCATATCGATTATCAGGAATATATTCATAACCACTGAAGTCTTTGGCTCCTTTCCAAAGTATAAACTGAGGAGCCTGAAGGTCAGAATCATGTCTGTACCAGTAAAGGCGTACATACTCTGATGTTGTCTCATAGCTACATGTGAGTTTGACAGATTCTCCTTCTGTTTCAGTGACTTCAGTATGTTGAGGAGTGATTGAGTCTCCAGCTGTTAGTCCTGGAAAAAGAAAGAAGAAAAGTAGTGAAATGCAGTCTGTATATCTGCTTAATGCAGCAGCTTCAACTAAACTTTAATCCCTGTTCTTAAACTCACCTATAATGTGAGATAGAAGCAAAAAGAGGTGCAGCAACATGTCTTTGGAGTTATTAAAGCCAGACAGACAGCACATGAACAATGTTCTTCCACTGCAGCACAATGACCAACAGATAATGTCATTGGATGAGCTCAACTTCAATGGGCGGGGCCAGTTTAATAGCTCAGCCAATCAAACAGTTCTGTGCTTCCACAGCAGCTCTGTCTCTGTCTCTGATCTTTACTGCTTCATTTCTCTGTTGTCTTTGTCATCAGTCCAATGACACAAGAATCAGAGGTTTAACAGTGTGTGGCTCCCTCTAGTGGATGTTGTGGAGTATTCTGTTGTCTTTGCTCCAAAGGTTTTTGTACAGAGTTTTGCTGTTTCCTGTCACTGTGGGCTGCAGAGCACAGTAGTACACAGCAGAGTCAGACAGCTGAAGCTTCTGGATCTTCAGAGGAACTGATCTGATGCTGGAATCCAGTGTGGATGAAAATCTCTCCTTGAACTCCTCTGCTATGTTTCCTTGATCCCCACTAACACGGCTCAGGATGAATTTGGGGCTGTTGTTTCCATCCTGTTTGTACCAGAAGAGATAATTACTTGTTGTAATGCTGACGTTATAGAGACAGTGAAGTGTTACTGTGCCTCCTGCAGCAGCAGTCTCTTCTCCTTTTTCTTGCAGCACGTTGTCTTTTTGTGCTCTGCATTCTGTAAAACACCAACAAACAGTATCAGTGTGCTGTTAAAGAATCACGTCAATGTTGATATCAAAGAAACAGAGTTGTGTTCATACCGAGGCACATAGCAGCCAGCAGCACTGAGATGAACAGAGGCGTCATATCTGCAGTGTAGAGTAACTGTGAGCTACAGCAAGTATAAAGAAGCTGTGATCTCTCTGTTTAGTCTTCATCAACACTAAGTTGGTGGATTAGAAGGAGGAGCCTGATCACAGTGACAGGACTCATTCACAGCCCTGTGTTATTCCCCCTGCTGACAGCTTCACACTCAGCACGTCTTTCTGCTGCTCTGCTTTGCTTGGAGATCTTGCAGCAGGAAGTCTATAAAGTGAAATCTATCCGTTGGTAGTTTGATCTACCTCTCCTTCAATGCACATGTTGAAGAGTCCCTGGATAAGACTGATGTTCACAGCTGTTCTTTCTGTCAGCTCCAACCTGTCTGATTGTTCTCCTCTGAGCTCTCTCATCACCAAACTAATGCTCACCGGTTTTAGTTTCACACAATGCAACAATGCTTATGGCAAAAGGATACTAAGTTTAATTTGAGCACTTTAATTTGTTTTTGATGGATCTGTTTTCTCTTCGCACTGTAGCCTTGCTGCTTAGAATCTGTTCATTTACTGCAACGGTGAGTTTAAAAATGTACACATAGGAACTAAAGGCAACACGTGTGCTCTGCCGGAAGCTCACCACGTGACACCAGGCGGAAGAAAACAAAGGAAAGGCGCTAATACCGTTAGCTTTCCACGTGTGTGTGCCTGAGCACAGGGACTGTTGTGTTGTTGTGTGAGCTGAGTGTGTGAGCTGAGTGTGTGAGCTGAGTGTGTGAGCTGAGTGTGTGAGCTGCGGCAGCAACGATGCCTTCAGTTCAGTATCTGAGAGAGTTCATCAACGAGCGACTAACTGCTGCTGCTGAACAAATATTCTTGGAGTTTGAAAAAACGATCGTCCAGTACGAGGAAGAGATCGACCGTCAGCGCAGACTGCTGGATATCACCTGGAAACCCCAAATCAAGCTGCACAGGACAGGTGAGTGTCCCTCTGAGGGAGGATCCTGATCACAGCTCTGCGGGACGTTTCTGATTGTGAGGACTTTTTGATGTGAGCTAACAAAGAGCAAACAGAGGACAGGACTGCGCTGCGCTCCATGCAAACAGCAGGCGCTGAAATCAGCCTGGATTTCTCTCCTGATTATTTAGTGAAACAAAGTTAGGATTAGAAGATTTGTGAGTCTGGTTCAGAGGGGGGCCCATGTGCCGAAAAGCCCCCGGAAGAGTCAGGGTTGGACTCGGTCCAGGGCCGTTTCCTCCCCGCTCAGTCCCTCTCTTCCTGTTTGAAATCAGGCCGGATTTAAGCATTTTATTCAACCTGATTTATATAGCACCAAATCAAAATAGCCGCCTCAAGCCACTTTATATTGTAAAGTATGGGTCCTGCAGTAATACAAGGAAACCCCAGCAATCATATGACGCAATTTGAGTAAGCGCTTTGGTGACAGTGGGACGGAAAACCAACCTTTTAACAGGAAGAGACCTCCAGCAGAACCAGGCTCAGGGAGGGGCGGCCATGTGGGAGTGAGGGGAGGAAAACAGGACAAAGACAGCTGTGGAAGAGAGCCAGAGATTAATAATTAGTAGTTGTTGTAATAATAATCATAATGATGATAATAACGACCAATGATTGAGAAAGCTAGAGATGATGATGATGATGATGAAGTAAAACAGTGTTTAATTGGAAAGTGTTGGAAACATAATATGAGCTGCAATAATAAAATGTGTTTGGTGATTTATCTGCAGGCTGTTTCTCTTTTAACATCTTTAGAATTTTCTTCAGTTTACTATTTCGTCCCCATTTTTCTATTCAGCACCACAAAACTGTCAGGTGGTTCAGGCCATAAAATAAATAACGTCCCTTTGATTGTCTGCAGTGCAGATCACATTATTTTCTGTTTGATTGTTTTTTGGAAATTGTAATAATTGTGTTCTAACGGTAAATATTTCTGTTTTTATTCTTCAATGTAGTATGTAAACACAGAAAAATACAAATATAAATGCATAAAGTATTGTAGAGAGTACAAAAAAACGATTATTTTGTGATTTTAATTAATATTTTATTTGATTACACCACCTGACAATTATTAGCTCACACTATGAGAGTTGCCTGTTTGTTTGTGTGTGTGTGTGTGTGTGTGTGTGTGTGTGTGTGTGTGTGTGTGTGTGTGTGTGTGTGTGTGTGTGTGTCCTCCCCCTTTGGGCTTGATGAGGCGTTTCCAGGGTTGGCAGGGAAACTGGACTCACCTAACTGCATTGTGTAACTCTGGTGAAGGAGGTTGTTTTTCGGGAGTTGGGTTTTGCCCTTTAGTTCCAGTCAAAGGAACTTTTATTTCTTCAACATACCAAGACATTTCAGATAATTTCATGCTGGTACCATGGAAGGTCTTCACTGTGAGTGAAGACACAACCATCGCCAAAGTAAACCACGGGAGGACCTAAAGGAAACTGGTAGCAACAAACTTGATCTGATGCTTAAATCTCCATTAATCAGCAAAATATGGACATTTTAAAGAATCTAACAAAGGCAAAGTGGCTAAAGCTAAAGCTAGCCAGAGCTCGGAGCCGGCAGCCTCGGTATGTCCTGTTATTTTAACTGACATTATACACATGCTGTAAAATAATGGAAGTACCCGTAGTTTGTTTGTATTTCTATAAATAAATTCAAATTTTATTTGTCACATACACAGTACGATATGCAGTGAAATGCTTAGACATCTGCTCGTGACCTAAATTAAAAGACTGAATAGGATAGGAAATAAATCTGAAAATTAAAATGAAGGGTAAATTTAACTAGGAAAGAATAAAATAAAATAGAACAATAAGAGCAGCAGTACAAGTAATGAAAGAAATGTAATGTCCAGCGTTGTGCAATCCACATATTTAAGTGTCTTGTGTAGTGCAAATATAATAATAATAATGGATTGGATTTATACAGCGCTTTTCAAGGCACCCAAAGCGCTTTACAATACCACTATTCATTCACTCTCGCATCCACACACTGGTGGAGGCAGCTGCAGGTGTAGCCACAGCTGCCCTGGGGCAGACTGACAGAGGCGAGGCTGCCATATCGCGCCATCGGCCCCTCTGGCCAACACCAATAGGCGGTAGGTGAAGTGTCTTGCCCAAGGACACAACGACCAGGACAGAAAGAGCTGGGGAGCAAACTGGCGACCTTCCGGTTATAGATACGCTTCCCAACCCCCTGAGCCACGGTCGCCCCTAAATATGCTTAAAAGTGATTTATTTAAGTGACCTGTGACTAAGTGAGTGATTTGATTAGATGACCAGGCAGTGTAGTTGTGCAGTGGCCACTAGTGTAAACAAATGTCCAGAATGTCCAGTGTGTGTGTAAAAACCATATGTGTGGGTCAGTACTGTGTGGTGGTGTGACCGAGAGACCGTATCGCCTGCGGGAAGAAGCTGCTCCTCAGTCTCTCTGTGTTGGTCTTCAGGGAGCGGAATCACTTTCTTGACCCTCGGCACAGAGGGTCAAGAGACCCTCGGCACAGGGTCTCTTGTGCCGAGAGAACAGAGAGAACAGTCTGTTGTTGGGATGGCTGAGGTCCTTCACGATCTTCCTGGCCTTGGTCCAGCACCGCCTGCTGTAGATTGAGTGCAGGTCAGGGAGCTCGGAGCGGATGGTGCGCTCAGCTGACCGCACAACCCTCTGTAGAGCTCGTCTGTCCTGCATGGTGCTGTTCCCGAACCAGGTTAAGATGTTTCCCGTCAGGATGCTCTCTATGGTGCACGAGTAAAAGTTCCTGAGCACCTTGGAGGGCAGTTGGAAGTCTCTCAAGCGTCTGAGGTGGTAGAGACGCTGTCGGGCCTTTTTCACCACGGTGTTGATGTGACAGGACCATGACAGGTGAGTTAAGCGCTTCCTCTGAACTCATTCCCTCTAGCTGCCAGTTTTTCAACTCCCTGCGGGAAAGTGGTCGTGGCGGAGGTTTTATGCAACTGTTTTTAAAAAACTTTTAAATGACGACAGCTCACCGCTCATTTATGGCAGCTTTGAACAACAATTATTTCTGTTGGATCTGCATTCGCCTGTGCTGTGTGCACTTGCTTATCGTACACCGAAGTTTAACGAAGATTTTATTCAAGACTTTGTATTTTTATCGGGGATCTTACCAAGATTTGACAGCGTTTTAATCCTTGGGAATTTTAATATTCATGTTTGCTGCTACCAAAAACCTCTGGGTAGAGACTTCCTGAATCTTATTGACTCTGTTAATCTTGTCCAGTCAGTCAATCGTCCCACCCATGAGCGTAGATCTAGTTTATCTTGTGGTCTGCAGCTGTGTGACATTCAAATTTGCAAGTTCAATTTCTGGGCATTCCTCGCTGCACTGTACAGTATACACCACATTGTTAAGTCTGTGTTTAGGAGTTTTGTCTTTTGGGTGAACCAGTTTTTGACAATACACCCCATTGTCTTAACAATGTGGTGTATGCTGTACAGTGCAGCAAGGAATGCCCAGACCTCTACATTGGAGAGACCAAACAGCCACTTCACAAGCGCATGGCACAACATAGAAGAGCCACCTCCACAGGACAAGACTCAGCAGTCCATCTGCATCTAAAGGTCAAAGGTAGGGCTGGGCGATATGACCCAAAACTCATATCTCGATATTTTTTAGCTGGATGGCGATATAAGATATATATCTCGATATTTATTTTTTAAGCCATAAGTTAAGAACAAAAAGAGAGTTCTTAGTCACACTGTGTCCCAGATGTCACACGGGCACTTTTATTTACATACAGCGTAGATGTACATGAAGAAATTACTCAAAAATAAATTATCAGCATTTAATAAATAATCATGGTCCATAAATAAAAGAAAACAATGTTGTTTTTGTGCATAACAAAAAGCTCACAATTGTGCAGTCAAAATGTAAACTAATAGACGCTGAGCATAATAACAAAGAGACAGATTTCACAGCTGCACCACGTCTCTGAACAGGTGCCATTTGTGGTCCTTATAAAAACACAGTACGTATCACTCCGCGAGGCTCCTCCCCGGTAGCCGTAATCCTCCGACAATCCATCAAGCGGTGCAGCGCCGTAGCTTAGCAAAGTCATATTAAAACATTTTTTGACAGATTGCTGAGCGCTGTGTACCACATAAAATCGGTTCGCGGTCAGTAAGCACAACCAGAATTCATACATAAGGCGCACTGTCGATTTTTGAGAAAATGAAAGGATTTTAGGCCATGCAGCTCTTCCTGGCTGCATGTCGTTAGCGCGGTTAGCTCGCTAACACGTTGACGCCGTCCAGCCCCACGCACGGTAACTCGCTAACGGAGATTTTCCGCTTTCATCTTGTTATTGCCTGCAGGTGAAGCTATGGGGGAGGGGGAGTTGTGTTCAGTGAAGGAGAGGCGAGGCCGAGTAACGTTGCGTAGAGACAAAAGTGGACGAAAGAGAGGCAAACCTGCGGCTCCACAAGTATAATTATAACGTAACATAGACTATATCGATATAAACGATATTGTCACATCTTATATCTCGTATGAAAATATATCGATATTTTTAAAAACTCGATATATCGCCCAGCCCTAGTCAAAGGTCACTCTTTCGAAGATGCCAACGTTCACATTTTGGATAGAGAGGACAGATGGTTTGAAAGAGGAGTGAAAGAAGCATCTATGTCCACTGTGAGCGACCATCTTTGAACAGAGGGCGGGGCTTACGACACCAACTGTCTGCCATCTATAATCCAGTTTTGAGTTCCCTCCCCAGACTCCTTAACGCCCACTCACATCCTGGGCCATCTGACCTCAGGAAATCACATGATAGGGTGGGGCCAGGTTTCACAATGAGCTCACCCGAAACCCTGGCTGATTGGGACCCACACCCAGTTTCACACCTTGGCTCAGGCGGTTAGAGGATCATCAGGGGGTCCTTTTGTCCCTCTGTGGGGGGAAACTCCCACTAGGTTTATATCTGGGACTCTCCACCATTTGACCTTAGAACTGAAGAAGCTTCTCGGATGAGAGGTGAAACGTCTTCAAGCAACTTAAAGAAGTCCAGACGCTTTTCTTTGCAAGCTCCTTTGACTACGATGACCTGGATGACTGAGAACCTTCACAGAGATTTCTCCTTGTATATGTTATCAGTGATAGTTTTTAGAAAGAAAATTGAAATCAGCAAAAGTCTGTATTAACAGGTCACAAACATCAGAATCTGTCCTCCTTTTACTTTATAATCCAACTATGACTGTTTGCTGTAATCATTTGTTCAGGATGATCGTCTCCTGGAGGAACAAAATGCATTTGTATAGCGCTTTACAGTCAGTTATTTCCAAATCACAGCCTCTTAATACTCTGCAAGCTTCCCGCCCCTCCCTCTGTCTCTCAACTCTGTACACGCAACATCTGAGTGCCTGTGTGTCAGTTCTTGGTTTGATTTAGCAGCTCACTACAGTAAATGTATTACCTAACCTCACTTGACCCTTATTGGTCTTATTGGTCTAATGGTGAGCTTAACTCTACAGTAGGATGTGTATTCTCTGTTGCAGCCTTCATTTGTGGTCTTTCTCCTTGTAGCTGAATTTTCTTTAACTGTGAGGATTGTGCGAACAGCATCCATTTCTCCAGTGGTTTCAAAAGCAGACGTGAGTGATTGTCAGCACTGACGAGAGGTGGCAACTTTCTGAGGAACATGTTCTCACTGTAGAGCCTTATTTTGACGGTATATTTGCTCAGATATGTTTTTCTGTTGTCACATTACTTTTCTTTTTTCTTTTTTTGTCTCCTTCAGTTCCTCCAGACGTCCCACAGCAGCCTGTCTGTGAGGAGGAGGAGGAGGTTCTCCCTGAGCAGCAGCTCTGGAACCAGGAGAGGAGCTCCAGTGTGGAGCAGGAGGAACCAGAACCTCCACAGATTAAAGAGGAACAGGAGGAACTGTGCAGCAGTCAGGAGGGAGAGCAGCTGGGACTGAAGGAGGAGACGGATACCTTCATGGTGACTGCTGCTGAGGAAAGAGACCACAGTGAACCAGGAGGAGACGGGGAGCAGCTCCCCTCTCCCAGCTCTGCTGGAGCTGAGAGTCAGGATCAGGAAGGAGGCAAGAATTCAAGATCAAGTAGAAAAAGAAATAAAAATCACAAAAATAAAGAAAGCCCCACTGCATCAGGGAGTCGGTGTAACTCTGCTAAATGTAAAAAGTCTCTAAAATGTGATGTTTGTGGAAAAACCTTTGAGTTTAATTATCAAATTAAAATCCATTACAGGATGCACACAGGTGAGAGGCCGTTTGCTTGTAAGATGTGTGGGAAAATGTTCAGATGTAATAATTCTTTGTCAAAGCACATAAGAACCCACACAGGTGGTAAGCCATTTTCTTGTACAATATGTGGGAAGATGTTCAAACGTAGCTCTCACTTAACAGAGCACATAATGACTCACACAGGTGAAAAGTGTTGTTCTTGTCCAACATGTGGGAAAATGTTTGCATATAATAGGGATCTACTAAAACACTCAAGAAGTCACACAGGTGAGAAACCATATCATTGTAAAACATGTGGGAAAGTGTTTGGATATAGTAGTTCTTTATTCAAGCACATGAGAGTTCATGCAGGTTTGAAACCATCTCATAAAACATGGAAAAATATTCAGAAGTAGCTTTAATCCTCCAGAGTCCCGCCCCCTTTCCTTTAGTGTTCCCAGTCAGAATTGACCGGTCTGTTTTCACAGCTCTTAAATTAGCATAAGGCAATTGTATGTAAAACACAATATTTATGAGTGCTTTAAGTTGTAAATCTGTCAGATTTGACCCCAACATGACAGGAACACAAAAACACACATGCTGTAAAACATGAAAACTCACAGAGAGAAGTGTATCCTCAACCAAGATTATTGGCTTAGTGAGCTGCTTTGAGCTGAAACCACATGTTTGTGTCTCTAAAGTCTTTACCTGGCCAGTTTTTACCTGGCTAAATCACCATGGTAACTTACACTGAACATATAAATAAACTGGTCGAAAGCGGGTAATGTTCGGAGGTTCAGTTTAAAAGTGGCCAGAATGTGACCCCCGTATGTGTAATTTAATAATGCAGCAAATGTAAAGTATGTTGTTGTACTTGATTCTAATCTGCTGCTAAGTCTCTTTTACACTGATTGAATTGTAGCTATTACAAAAACACAAAAACAATAAAATGAATTTCACTTTGCTACAGACTGAAGCAAATCTTTTGTCAGGCTTTGGGACTGTAAGCTTTAATGTTTCATGGGTCCAGTTCAGAGCTCTAATGAGAGCTGAGCGCACACTCAAAGAGAAAATAATTATCACATTAAAATGTTTATTTTACTGCTCAATGCACTAGTTTTTTGCTGCGTTAACCTTTTATCATATCTTTACGTCGTGTTCTGTTTAACTTACATTTCTATGTTCTTTATAGATTTTTAAAATCACTTTATCGTCATCTGTTCATGTCTGATGGAGTAGGTTATACTCACACTTTGGAAGAAGTGAGCAGGCTCAGAGTCGGAAGCAGAAAGCCCGGCTTAAATAAAAAGTTCACGTCGACTGTCGTAAAACTGTTTTCTCTGCCTGATTTCACTTTTTGTTAGGTCAGTTTACACACAGGAAGCCTGGCTGTGTTGATCTTCATTCATCGTCTGCCCCTGAGGTCAGAAGTCGGAGTCTTTCTAGAGAAAACGGTGTCTGGAAGGCGAGGCTGAAAAAACATGTACAACGTTATAAAGGTTCAGAGTCAAACAACCTTTGGCTGGTCTTCCAGTTTGTTACACTGTGAGATCAGTCTGACCTCTCCAGCTGTATATTGAATTTACAAATGTGCACACTGAAACAAATATGACTTATAAAGTCAGAACTTCTGGCCTGTCGCTGAGATTTCATAAGGACTAAAAAGGCAAAGGCAGGAGCTGCAGGGGTTGGGGTTTCTGACTTTGTTACCGGAACAGGTCTGATGGGCTGCAGACTTTGTCTTCCTGCCTATTCTACTTGCAGAATCTGAGCCATTTCCAACCCTTCAGCGTGTTTCTCTCTTCTCGAGGCCACATTAGACTCCTGTAACTTTCTCATTTTCACTTTTATGACAGGAATGTTTTTAAATGTGCTGCTGGAGTCCACTCAGCTGGATTTCCATTTGCATCCTGAGCCAAACATAAAATCAGATCATCTTTTTTCATTGTTACTGTTAAGAAATAAATATATATTCTTAATGCTCATTTGCTGATTAGATTGTTTTATGAGAGGCCCAGACTTGACTAGGTCACAGGCTGACAGGAAACTGCATGTTTTTGCAGTATATGAGGAGCAGACCGAGTGAATCTAAGTTCAGATGAAGGGTGACAGGTTGCCCTGGCAACAGACCTCAGAAAAGGGAAGTTATTGCAAGCTGCACAGGAAGTAAGACACAAAGGAACTAAGTAGGAGTTGTTTGTGTTGAAACTGTGTGTGACGTCTGAAGTACTAAAATAACATGCATATGAGACTCATCTTGACCTTCTAATGTTAGAGATTCTGCAGCTGGCTTTGGGCTGTGCAGGGAAGATGATTGAATAAAGAATTATAAATGTTTTGACCACTCTGAGTCGGGTCTTCTCTGTTCTATCATGGGGATCAAAGAATCGGGTTTAATATTACTGAGAAACTTTATGATTCCTAAGATGGAGCAATGTGATTTTATTGTCCAGCTCTGTAGGGTTTAAATGTTTTAGGTCAGCCACAGTGGAAGCTTTGTTACTAATGGCGGTGCGCTGTAGATTGAAAAGCATTAAAATCAAGGATGAGTCACTGATTCCTGTTTCCTTTTGAACATTTGTTCATGAATTTCTTGGTTATTGTCTTTCTCGCTACTCCCAAGTTAGTGAAACAGTCTGAATGGTTCCTCGACTCATTGTGTGTTACAACTCTCAGCACAGCACACAGTCCATGCTGTTAATGAGCATCATTTTATTTACAATATGTACAACACATACAATTCATTGCAGTGGATTTGTTTGTCTGCTTCCACTTAATCTTTGCAGAGTCTCAGCTCTCTCCCTAACTGCTAGCAGACTATTGCAAAAACAGTGAAGGCATGATGAGGCAGTTAATGATAGCTGCCTCCCCTGGCACTGCCTCTGAACCTGCTGCACCACCCCTCCTCTGCAGCCAAGGGGCAAGACCACACCCAGCCAGCCTTAAAATGAAATAATTAATATACACATTATTTTGTGTTGTTTTAGGTTGGTCAGCCTACAGTTGGTTTGTGGTTGATGTGGATTTGCTGCTCATGTGAATCCTCCCACAGTGTTTCATTAGCAGCTGTAACCACAGTGACTCTGATAAAACAGGAATTAGCAGAATCCATCTGATATGAAGCTGTGCTTTGAATACCACTTCCCTCCTCTTTGAAGAGTAGTCAGATATCTGTGTTCAGGTTTTTGTACAGCCTCTTCTACACTTTGTATCACTGTGTTTGTAGAGCACAGTAGTAGAGAGCTGTGTCTGCCAGGGTTAGGGCTGCTATGGTCAGATTAGTTGATTTATCTGTTGTTGTGGACTGATATCGATTATCAGGAATATATTGAGTTGTTTCTCATTTCCCTCCTTTCCAGAGTATAAACTGAGGAGCCTGAAGGTCAGAATCATGTCTGTACCAGTGAAGGCGTACATAATCCGATGTTGTCTCATAGCTACATGTGAGTTTGACAGATTGTCCTTCTGTTTTAGTGACTTCAGTATGTTGAGGAGTGATTGAGTCTCCAGCTGTTAGTCCTGGAAAAAGAAGAAAAGTAGTGAAATGCAGTCTGTATATCTGCTTAATGCAGCAGCTTCAACTAAACTTTAATCCCTGTTCTTAAACTCACCTATAATGTGAGATAGAAGCAAAAAGAGGTGCAGCAACATGTCTTTGGAGTTATTAAAGCCAGACAGACAGCACATGAACAATGTTCTTCCACTGCAGCACAATGACCAACAAATAATGTCATTGGATGAGCTCATGATCAGTGGGCGGGGCCAGTTTAATAGCTCAGCCAATCAAACAGTTTTGTGCTTCCACAGCAGCTCTGTCTCTGTCTCTGATCTTTACTGCTTCATTTCTCTGTTGTCTTTGTCATCAGTCCAATGACACAAGAATCAGAGGTTTAACAGTGTGTGGCTCCCTCTAGTGGATGTTGTGGAGTATTCTGTTGTCTTTGCTCCAAAGGTTTTTGTGCAGAGTTTTGCTGTTTCCTGTCACTGTGGGCTGCAGAGCACAGTAGTACACAGCAGAGTCAGACAGCTGAAGCTTCTGGATCTTCAGAGGAGCTGAATTTTCTTTCTTGTCGACTTCGGCATCAAATCTGTCTTTTGGGAACTCCTGAGCGTTATCTGCTGTTCCAGTAGTTCCACGCTGTAAAACATACTTTGGAAAGTCATTTACTTCTTGTTTGTACCAGAACAAATATGAATATGAAGCAGATGTTTCAAAGTTACATCCAAGTGTAACTGTGTCTCCTTCAGCAGCAATGACATCTCCTTGTTCCTGGATCACTTTGTCTTCTCCTTTACACTCTGAGGAAGAACAGAACATGCAGAGGAAGAGATGGATCAATAAACATGATTGACTAAAGGAGAACAATCAGCAGCTTTAGAGAGTAGAATTACATGTAGAATATCAGGTGTTTTTACAAGCTAACAAACGGCAGCAGAAACGATCTTCTGACCATTCTAACAAATTTCTTCTCTTGTCTAACACTCACCTCTGATATGAGAGAGAAGTAAAATGAGGTAAAGCAGCATGTCTTTAGTTGTTGGGTTAGTCAGACAGCAGAATGAAGAAACTAAGCAGCCTCTCTGCTGCAGTCCTTCTCCTCAACGTCAGGCTGGCTGTGCTTCTGCAGACAGAAATCATCTCATTGGTTGAGTTCAGCATCAGTGGGTGGAGTCAGAAACATTTTCAGGCCAGTCAGTGCGATTATTCCTGCCTCAGAGGAGTGTTTGCTGAAGGTTCAGTTTCAGTTCTTCACCGCACAGTTCGACCAAAGCAGGTCAAACCAGGATGGAGCTCGACTGAAGGTGGAATTTAAATCTGTGTGAAGATGTGCAGCACTCTTTGGAAGAACTTTATTTTGAAAGAACAATAAGGTAATATGAAAAGGCATCATCCTAAGCATCAACATCAGCGAGGATCTGAGCTGGTCACACCATGTTGATGTGATCACAAAAGCAGCAAGACAGCAGCTCTTCTCTCTGCGGCGCCTGAGAAGATTCAGCATGAACCCCAGAATACTTACAAACTTCTACAGAAGCACCATTGAAAGTATTCTGACTGTTTGCACCACCACCTGGTACGGCAGCTGTAACACTCCTGACCCCAAAGCTCTGCAGAGGGTGGTGAGATCAGCACAGTGCATCACCAGCAATGCAGGATCTGTACAAACGGCGCTGCATGAGGAAGACGCAGCGGATCCTCTCTGATCCCAGCCACAGACTTTTCACACTCCTGCCGTCCGACAGGCGGTTCAGGAGCATCCAGACCCGCACTAGCAGACACAGTTTCTACCCACAAGCCATCAGGCTTTTGAACTGCTGACATTCTGGACACAACATTACACATTTAAATGGTCATTGCAACGATTTCGGTGCAAACTCTAAATACCAAAAATTGTCTTAAATTCTCTAAATATTTAATATTTTAGTATTTTGTTATTCTTCTTCTAATCATTATTATTGTAATTGTTATTTTCTCCTTTGCACACTTCTATATGTTCATGTAAAGCTGACGAGCATGAGCCAAAGAATTTCCTTATAGGTAAATGTGGCTACACTGTTTATCTGCATATGACAATAAAACTCTAAACATCAAACATCACATTTGAACGTTCCTGCAGTTGGTTTGTGGTTGATGTGGATTTGCTGCTCATGTGAATCCTCCCACAGTGTTTCATTAGCAGCTGTAACCACAGTGACTCTGATAAAACAGGAATTAGCAGAATCCATCTGATATGAAGCTGTGCTTTGAATACCACTTCCCTCCTCTTTGAAGAGTAGTCAGATATCTGTGTTCAGGATTTTGTACAGCCTCTTCTACACTTTGTATCACTGTGTTTGTAGAGCACAGTAGTAGAGAGCTGTGTCTGCCAGGGTTAGGGCTGCTATGGTCAGATTAGTTGATGTAGGTGTTGTTTGGGTTTTATAACGTTTATCAGGAATATATTAATAACTATCATATCTGATATCATATCTCACAGTACAATAATATTGAATGGGTTGCATTGTTGTATTTTGTCATGTTTCTCAGGTCTTTGTCTGAATTTCTACGAACATTATTGCTAAGGATTGTCTTATTGCATTGGAGTCACACTGGGTTAAATATGTACACTTGGGTTTTAAGGGGTATTTATTATTTTCTTCTTTTTTTTGGGGGGTTGTATGGAAGCCCCAAACGCAATTTCATTGTTCTTGACAATGACAATAAATAAATAAATACTAAATACTAAATACTATATTCACCCGAGTTTCCTTTGGCTCCTTTCCTGAGAATAAACTGAGGAGCCTGAAGGTCAGAATCATGTCTGTACCAGTGAAGGTAAATATTTCTGTAACCTGTCTCATAGCTACATGTGAGTTTGACAGATTGTCCTTCTGTTTCAGTGACTTCAGGTTGTTGAGGAGTGATTGAGTCTCCAGCTGTTAGTCCTGGAAAAAGAAAGAAGAAAAGTAGTGAAATGCAGTCTGTATATCTGCTTAATGCAGCAGCTTCAACTAAACTTTAATCCCTGTTCTTAAACTCACCTATAATGTGAGATAGAAGCAAAAAGAGGTGCAGCAACATGTCTTTGGAGTTATGAGCTGTGAGTGGTCTGATGTTCACAGCTGGAGTCAGACAGGTTTCTGCAGTCAGGAGGAGGAGCTGCTTTTGCTCTCATGTGATGTGATGCTGCTCTTTAAAGTTTTCCTGCTTCAACTTTGTTCACACAGAGCATCTGGTTCTTCTCTCTGTGGTGTCTGAGCCAAAGAACATCCACTAAACACTCACGTCTGGGCTCCACTTTGAAAATAAAACGTTACATTTATGTAAATCTGTAAAAAATAAACATTTACAGTTTGTGTAATAATAAATATAACACCGAGAAAACTGAGTCAGATTTGAAAGACCTGAAAACTAACGCAGTGACACAGATGAAGGAGATTTTGCTCCTTTTATCTGATACAGCAGCCGAAAAATAAGCTGCTGCAGTTTCTGCTCTTTTGTCTTTGATATTTTTGTATGAGTATGATGGATTTGTTCAGTTGTGTATTAAAAATTAAATGAAAGTCAGCACTGAAAGCTAAACAGTCAAAATAACTTCCTTTGTTTTTATTCCACAGCCTGCATGGAGCTTCAGTCATTCATGGATCTGTTTTCTCTTCTCACTGCAGCCTTGCTGCTCACAATCATTTATTCATTTACTGCAACAAACTGAGATGTTAAAGGAACTAAAGGCAACACTCGTTTACTGCCGGAACCTCACCGCGTGACACAGGCGGAAGTAAACAAACAAAGGCGTCATTACCGTCCCACGTGTGTGAGCTGAGTGTGTGAGCTGCGGCAGCAACGATGCCTTCAGTTCAGTATCTGAGAGAGTTCATCAACGAGCGACTAACTGCTGCTGCTGAACAAATATTCTTGGAGTTTGAAAAAACGATCGTCCAGTACGAGGAAGAGATCGACCGTCAGCGCAGACTGCTGGATATCACCTGGAAACCCCAAATCAAGCTGCACAGGACAGGTGAGTGTCCCTCTGAGGGAGGATCCTGATCACTAGTGGTGTGCGGATCGATACTGAAATATCGATTCTTCCGATACCAGCAATTTATGTTCTAGAATCGATTCTCATATTATAATATCGATATTTTAGTACTCTGGGGTAAATTTGTAGTTTTTCCATTAAAATGAACGCAGTGGAAAGAAACTATATCATTCGGATCGTGTAATTTGGAAGGAACTACTTCCTCTTACGCCTTTCATAGTCATGTGCGATATACGGCTGTATAAACGTGTTGCAGCCCCTGGCGTGCACACTCACAACAATGGCTGAGCGCAAACAGAGTCATGTGTGGACGCGTTTTACCTCCACAAACAGCCAAGACGCGGTTTGTGATATATGTGGCAAGACAGTGGGGTGTTGTGGCAACAGCACTGACCTCGTCAAACACCTCGGAGTAAATCACATCACAGAATATGACGAGCTTATGTTGAGGCGAACTGAAGAGGAGGACAGGGACAGGTGCTGCTA
The DNA here is from genome assembly GCF_057381915.1 of Diplotaxodon limnothrissa. Taxonomy (NCBI): domain Eukaryota; kingdom Metazoa; phylum Chordata; class Actinopteri; order Cichliformes; family Cichlidae; genus Diplotaxodon; species Diplotaxodon limnothrissa. The sequence goes on along the minus strand of NC_140613.1, from coordinate 872,015 downwards.
GGGCGAGACAGACGTCTCTCACAGAGTGCTTTAGTGCTGCAGGCAGGCAACGTGCTCAAATAGCACAACGTCCGTTTTTATTTCTATATGATTATTCTGAATTATTAAACAACAAAAACAAGTTGTCTGATGTCCTCTAATCATTATGAAGCAATATGGTTATGTTATTATTACAATAACATAATACAATTATATGTTGTATTATGAAATGCAATGAAACATTAAGTTTTTGTACAGAGTATCGGTATCGGATCAGTATCGCCGATACCACCCTGAATTTTACTTGGTATCGGATCGGAAAGGAAATCAGTGGTATCGCACATCACTACTGATCACAGCTCTGCGGGACGTTTGTTGGATTGTGTGTCCACAGGTGTTTGTATTTTGCGCCGTAATAAAATGACGGTAAAAGGCTCCGCCCACTTCCCATCCAGGTCTTACCATGCAACGACTCTGTGAATGCACTGGAGAAGTGTAGTGGTAGAGTCCTCCGTCAGGAATGAGATATGTGTGTCGACTTTTTATTCTCCCTTAAGATTATCGTGCCATAACGCTGCCCAGAGCAGCTCTGCTAACAGGTTATGGGCCCAGAGCAGCAGGAAAGAGATCCTGTAACTGCCAAAGGAAGGGCAGCGTTTCCTGAAACCGCAAGTTACCGGCAGGTGTTAAAAGTTTGGCACGATTGAGTGAGTAAGCGTTTTTGTGCATCATGAGCAGACGCACGGCAGAGTCGGGCAGTCGATATTCCCGTTTGCAGTTTGATGGAGATGAAAGGAAATATGAGATATGGGAAACGAAGTTCCTTGGTCATCTCAGACTACAAGGTTTGAAAGATGTCATCTTAAAGGCTGAGGGTGATGAAGAAGCCGATGGTGAAGATGATGACAAAAATGCAGAAGCATATGCAGAGTTGATACAATTTCTGGATGACAAAAGTTTATCGTTAGTTATGAGAGATGCAGTTGATGACGGACGGAAAGCCCTAAAAATTTTGAGAGGTTATTATGCAGGAGTGGGCAAGCCAAGGATCATAAGTCTGTACACCGAACTTACTTCTCTCACAAATGAAAAGAATGAAAGTGTGACGGACTATATTATCCGAGCAGAAGCAATTATCACAGCGTTAAAAAATGCGGGTGAGTCATTAACTGATGGACTTCTGATCGCAATGATAATGAGAGGTCTACCAGAGACGTTTAAACCCCTGATTGTGCACGTTACACAGAGCGAAGCAAAAATCACATTTTCAGAGTTTAAAGTAAAACTCAGAAGTTATGAAGAAACCGAGAGAATGCGTGCGGCTGTAACTGATGACAACGTAATGAGGACAAAAGTGCAATTAGACCAGGATTCTACTTCATGGCGAGCAGATGACCGAAGATCAAAGAATAATGAGATTGTGTGTTTTAAATGTGGACTAAAGGGACACACTGCAAGAACGTGCCGATCCAGAGTATGGTGCAGTTTTTGCCGGAGTAGTACACACAAAGATGCGACCTGTAGAAGGAAGCTAAGACGGGATGAAGCGAGAGGGGTTGTGGAGAAGGACTACGCGTTCAGGACGGGCTCCGAACCCCAGAGGGTCCCGGACGGCGGCCAAGAGATGCTGAATAACCAGCTACTGGTGGATACGGGAGCGACGTCACATATCTTTACGAAGATCGAGAGTTTTAAGACTTTTGATGACACATTTCGACCCGAGGCTCATTGTGTAGAGTTGGCTGACGGAAGGCGGAGCAGAGGAGCTGCAAAGCGGCGAGGAGATGCTGAGATAAGTATGATTGACAGTAAAGGACGCAGTCACAAGGTAACATTGAAACAAGCACTCTACATTCCATCGTTTCCACAGGACATTTTGTCAGTAAAAGCAGCTACTAGTAACGGAGCCACTGTGGTTTTCAAACACGGGGACAGTTTTCTTAAACATGTTGATGGAACAAAATTCCCTATATATGAACACGAGAGACTGTTCTTTATAAACACTGTGCAAGAGTTTGAAGAGAAATGTAATGGATGTTTTGATATGCAAACGTGGCATGAAATTCTAGGACACTGTAATTATGAGGATGTTCAAAATCTGCAAAATGTCGTTGATGGAATGGAAATTAAGGGTAAAATCAACAAAAATATGCAATGTGAAGCCTGTATACAAGGGAAGTTTACTCAAACTAGGAACCGAGAACCAGATGAAAAGGCCAGGGCAGCATTAGAGTTGGTACATACGGATTTAGCTGGTCCGATTACGCCAAACTCTAAAGAAGGGTTTAAGTATGTTTTGTCGTTTGTTGATGATTATTCAGGTGCAACATTTGTATATAATCTGAAAAGCAAAAGTGATACAACTCAAGCAACTGAAAGATTTATTGCAGAGGTGGCGTCATATGGGAAAATCAAGTGCATTCGTTCTGATAATGGAACTGAATTTACAAGCAGACAGTTCAGAGATTTATTAAGTAGACACGGCATTAGGCAGGAAACTTCGGCGCCATATTCGCCTCATCAAAACGGAACAGCAGAGAGGAACTGGCGTACACTTTTTGACATGGCGAGATGCATGTTAGTTGAGAGCGAATTGCCAAAGTCTTTATGGCCATATGCAGTACAAACCGCGGGAGTGATTCGGAACCGATGTTTTAACAAACGCACAGGTCAGACAGCGTATAAGATGTTAACTGGAAAAAGACCTGATCTTTCTAGAATGAAAAAATTCGGATCATTGTGCTATGCTTATAAACAAAATAGGGGAAAGCTGGATCCAAGATGCGACAAAGGTGTTTTCTTGGGATATGACAAAAATAGTCCAGCATATTTGATCTATTTCCCAAAAACCGGGAAAGTTGAAAAGCACAGATTGATAAAAATACTAAATCCCGCGACAATGGATCAACAAACACAGAGTGATCAGATGTATGAAGATGAGGTTTATGAATCCAGAAAAGATGGTGAACCCAAACAGACGAAGGATGAGGATATTCCAGATGGTAGTGAAAGCAGTCAAACTGAGTCCGAGGTTAAAACTGATGATAAAGTAAATGCTGGAGCTACACGTTATCCATCCAGAATCAGAAAGAGACCTGATTATTTGAGTGATTATATCACGGATGTGAAAGAGTGTGAAAATGAACAGATGACGAAACCAGTTTCAAAGTCTAAGTTAGAAAAATTCTCTGTATTTGTGTTTGGAATATAAGATGTTTTTTCGGAGGATTGTTTTTCCCCAACCTGTGTATAAGTGGAGGTGTTGGATTGTGTGTCCACAGGTGTTTGTACTTTGCGTCGTAATAAAATGACGGTAAAAGGCTCCGCCCACTCTCTATCCATGTCTTACCATGCAACGACTCTGTGAATGGACTGGAGAAGTGTAGTGGTAGAGTCCTCCGTCAGGAATGAGATATGTGTGTCGACTTTTTATTCTCCCTTAAAATTATTATGCCATAACGCTGCCCAGAGCAGCTCTGCTAACAACGTTTCTGATTGTGAGGACTTTTTGGAGACTTAAGTAAGAAAAATGTACTTATGTACCACTTGGTTATGTCCTCATGTGCGACGCGATCGCGAAAACAGCAAACAATTAACGCCACGCCGATGTTGTTCACGGGACAGACTCTTGTCGCCGTTATCGTTTTATTTCTCCGGTTTCAGCGTTTTTGCTTCACAACTACAGCGAGCAGTTTACTTTGTGCACTAACATGGACTCGAGTCAACCAGCGCCACCTCTGGCCACGTGCCACAGCCTACAGCCAGATCAGCCTGTGACACACATCTGCACCACGTTTGAATTCGTTTCATGCACATTTGTACCTTTCAATTGTGTCTGTTTGTGCGTCATGCAAAGAAACCTTTGAAGAATGAAATGATATCATATATTCCTTATTGGCCTACATTTGTACAAAATTCCAAATTATATACACAAAGTCATAGAAATCACCACTCCAATTGGTCATCATGATTTTGATATTCTCTTTTTCCATAACAATGAAATACGCCTTGGACAAATATGACACATCAATATTTCATTAGTGTTGTCACATCACATCCTGTAAGCATCGTCTACCTGTGTCCTTTCCTCCGGAAATGAATATTTCCAGCCAATATAGGCAATCCATCAACATGGCTGGAGTTATATACAGTCTGTATAAGTGTGTAAGGAGACGGCAGTTACTGTGAATTTACAGGACTTTCTCTGTTCATGGGCTAACTTGTGGAGTAGGGTCTGTATTCTCTCTGTATTCATTTGTGGCCTTTTTCCTTGTAGCTGATTTTTAATGAGAGTTGATTTATCTGTTAACTGTGAGGATCCAGCCAACATTTCTGCATTTCTCTCGTATTTTCAACAGCTGATGTCAGTCATCATCAGCACTGACAAGAGGTGTAAACTTTCTGTGTTTTTCTGACTGACATTCCTACTTTTAAGCCTTGTTTTAACAGTATGCACTGCTTGAAAAAGTAAAGGAATGCTTTTTAACCAGAGTATAGCATCAGGTCAGTCAAACTACTGGCATATTGATCTGGTCAGTTAAGTAGCAAAGTGGGTTACGGACGGGAATCCAAGGACCTGGACTGCTGGGCACTGGCTGTCCTCAAGAACTGGTTCCTGGTAATCCAATTCAAGTAATTCAATTGTTAGTCTGTCTGGTTATTGATCCCACTGTTCTTGCACTACAATCAGGTGATTTTAGTTTGCGTGTGAGAGGAGTGAAATAGCGGCGCACTCTGCAACATGATTATGGACATTACATTTATTTTTATTGCACAAAAGGATGAGAACATGATGGTAAAGTAGAAACTGGATCCAGGACAAAACGGCTGCTAACACAACTATGACTCTGCAAGCACCTGTGCAGTCAGCATGCTAATGCTAAGCTAGCCAAGAGCCCAGAGTGACGCTGCAGCTGAGAGCTGACCCCATTAACATTAAAGTTTTGTAATGACTAGTACAATGAGTTACTTTCTTCTAGGAGTAAATACTGCAGTACTGTACTAATTCAAATTAATTTTAAGTGCTCCATGTAATATGTGTAGCAACGTTTTGTTTTGTTTTGGGGTTTTTGTCATTTACCACCCCAGCACTGATCACAACAAAGGAGAAATACCTCTTACATGCACAAATTAATTTGTATGAAGTAATGTCTTTGATGTGCTGCTTAATGATAGCGGTGACTCTCAAAGCAGAGGCAATAAGGATCGAAGACAGAATTGATACAAAATTGGAACATTAAGCGTTATCAATAATCAGTTGGAATCACTAAATTCTTCTTAATTTCCATTCATATCTGGGATGTTATGTTTCATTCCATCTGGTACTACGAGGTTACAACTCTGTCCAGGAGCTCAGTGATGGGCAGATCGAGATCTAGGGGGGGATCCCCCTGGACGCATCTGTCATTTCATGCCCTACAACAGGGGTGTCCAACTCCAGTCCTCGAGGGCTACTATCCTGCAGCTTTTAGATGCATCCCTACCCCAGCACAGCTTAATCAAATGGTTGGAATACCTCTTCAGCATGCCATCAAGTTTGGCAAAGGCCTGGTAACAAGTCATTCATTAGATTCAGTTGTGTTGGAACAAGGCTGCATCTAAAAGCTGCAGGACAGTAGCTCTCAAGGACTGGAGTTGGACACCCCTGCCCTACAAGCAAATAGGGCCAATTGAACTACTGAGTACCATTTTGAGTGGTTACAGTAAAATTTTTAGGGAGTCCTTGAATTCAGCCACACGGCATCCTTTCATTCCCAACTAGGGCTGCACGATTTTGCATAAAATGAGAATCACGATTTTTTTTGGCTTAGAATTGAGATCACGATTCTCTCACGATTTTCTTTTCCAGTATAAATATTTATTGTACTTATTAACTGCACATCAACTTCGTAACAGTTGAGACTGAACATAAAAACAATAAATAAACATAAAAACAACAAATGTCTCACGTTTTGTTGTTGCCGTAAAATGTTGTACTGCTTGTAATTCCGTCTCTACCGTTGCTCGACGCTGCGTGTACAGAGCAGGTAGTGCAACAATAGAAAAATAGTTGCGGGACGGCACTGTGTAGCGTTTGTCTAGGGTGTTGATCATTTTCCTAAATCCCTCGTTTTGCACAGTGTTGATGGGAGCCATATCTTTGGTCAGGTGATAAGTGATAGCCTCCGTGATTTCTTTGTGCCTGCAGGAGTTCGACGGGTATAGGGAAGCGCTGTATAAGGTTCCCGTTATTGATGTTTGGGTGGTTGACCGGGACGGATTTTCTCCTGTCACTTTCTCGTCATCCCTGACGTGCTCTCCGTTGTGTTTTCCTGCTAATTTTAGCATCACACAGCACAGCTTCTGTATCACGTGGTATAAGGCTCCGCCCTTGTCATTTGTTGAGCAGGAAGAGTGAGCGCTTGTTTTCATGCAGATTATGTCCCGGATCAAAATGCGGTACAATCGTCGTCTTTTTATTTTTTATTTTTTTAAATCGTTGTCATTTGGAAATGAGATCGCACATAAGTATGAATCGAGATCGCGATTTTCCAACGATTAATCGTGCAGTTCTATTCCGAACACATACCCAGTCCATGGCACTATAGATATCAAGCTTAATTTAATTTTCCATTTTGATCTGATACATGTTCAAAGTCTTCCTTTATTTTTTGTGCAGTATATTTGCTCAGTATGATTTTTTTTCTATTTTCACATCACCTTTCTTTTAATTGTCTCCTTTTTCCCCTCCAGATGTCCCACAGCAGCATTTCTGTAAGGAGGAGGAAGTTATCGCTGATCAGCAGCATTTCTGTAGGGAGGAGGAAGTTATCGCTGATCAGCAGCTCTGGAACCAGGAGAGGAGCTCCAATCTGGACCAAGAGGAACCAGAAGCTCCACAGATTAAAGAGGAACAGGAGCAACTCTGTAGCAGTCAGGAAGGAGAGCAGCTGGTACTAAAGGAGGAGAATCATACCTTTATGGTGACTGCTGCTGAGAAAAGAGACCACAGTGAACCAGAACCAACAAGAGACCAACTCAACTGTGTCAGCTCTGCTGTAGCAGTGAGACAATATCAGGGAGGAAGGAAGAAAGATTCACAATCACGAAGAAATAAAAAAAAAGGTCACAATAATGTAGAACACCAACCTACGCCAGACAGTCAGTGCAAGTCTGACAAAAGTAAAAAGTCTTTAAAATGTGATGTTTGTGGAAAAGCCTACAAATATAATTATGAAATGGAAAGACATTATAGAATCCATACAGGGGAGAAGCCGTTTTCCTGTAAAACATGTGGGAAAATGTTTGTACGTAGTGGTTCTGTAGTGCAGCACATGAGAATCCACACAGGTGAGAAACCATATTCTTGCAAAGTGTGTGGGAAAAGTTTTAGACAGACAAATGGTTTAACTGTCCACATGATCACGCACACAGGTGAGAAGCGGTATCACTGTGAAATATGTGGGAAAATGTTTGCACGTAGTAATGGCTTATTGAGGCACAAAAAAGTTCACACAAGTGAGAAACCTTATTATTGTAAAACATGTGGGAAAACATTTCCACTTAGAAACTTGTTTTTGATACACACAAAACGTCACACAGGTGAGAAACCATATCATTGTAAAACATGTGGGAAAATGTTCAAGCGTAACAGTCATTTAAAAGAGCACATAAGAATACACACAGGTGAGAAACCATATCATTGTAAAACCTGTGGGAATTCATTTAGATATCGTGCTCACTTGTTGCGTCACATGAAAATACACATATAGAGGTGTACTCTTTTAACAAAATTAACAGTTTAGTAAGCTGTGTTGAGTGCAAAGTTAAACATAAGTCAGCATGGGAACTAATGGTAAGCACAGCATGGTAGTGAGGTGGTCATGGTTAGAGTTTCATTTTAAAAGCAGGTGGAAGTGGCACATTTTTACAAATTATTCCATTTACAAAATGTTTTAAGAGCATTATCAATTCTTTACCCAAGCAACAGTGATGGGGATAACACCATTGCTTTTTTCAGTAATTAGTAATCTAACTAATTACTATTTCTATCGTTATAATGCTGTTGCTGTTACTGTTACTATGAAGAAAATGCGGTGCAGGCACGTTACAGTTTCTCAACACACCGTTGGTTGAAGCTGTGTTCATCTTGCTGGGAGCTAGTGGGGCGAAACAGTCCCACAAGTCCCACTGGTTGGCTGAGGAAGGATAAAGTAGTCATGGTAAACCAATTACATGACCAATTTAAGATAACGTGGTGGCACAAATAATTTGTGTGGCATCTTATTTGATGCAGAGTGTTCTGTAAATAGTTTAAAATGGTTATTAACAAAGTCTTTGCTGCATTTTTTTGGTAAATAGTTGCATATAACTTTTTTATTTGCAAAACTCCTGCATAGGTTTTTAAAATGTACAATGTCTATTTGCATTTCATGTTATGAAAATGATTTGTTAAATGTTTGTTGTTGTTACAGTAAAAAAAAAAAAAGATTTCATGGGGGTGGGGGTTGTTTGTTTTGGTTATTTACATATTTTTTTAATCAATTGTATTATTGAAAACATAACTGTAAATTCAGATGTGAGTTTGTGCTGAAAAGAATGATACCAAACAAGGCATGATAAATAGTTCTTGAAAGGTGAAATGTAGAGGTCAAATCAACCCTGGACCTCAGAGGGTTAAACTTTTTTTTCTAAAGTAACACCATAGTTACTTTTCTTTGTATTTAGTTACTTTTATAATATTGTAACTTAGTTAATAACTTACTTTTTTCAAGAAGTAACTATAGCTAATTACTTTTTCAAAGTAACTTGCCCAACAGTACTGAGGAATACATTTTCTATGTAGAAGTCTTTAAACTGTTTCCTAACTGAATGAAGTGCAAACATTTGGTTTCTGCTCTTATATCTCTTTTGCATTGCTGTCATTGCAGCTACTACATCACAAAACAGAACACACACCGAGAAGACCTGCTTCATCAATGAAATTAATTTCTTTTTGATTTTTTTTCATTTCAGGTTGTTTGTTTGTGCTCTGGTTCTGGACAGTAACCTTTGATGTTTAAAGGTGTCTTGTAAAAATTTCAAACGTGCATCCAGCAGCATGGAAAGGCCAGTGAGTGATAAAATAAATGGAAATACAATATTTATTTTAGATTTGTGTTTCCGCAGAGTACAGCTTTACCCTGTGTTCTAGTTTGTTGAGTGGAATCCTGTGAGATCAGTCGAACCTCCAGCTGTCAGACTACACTGTGATAAATTTGAGATTTTTAAAAAATGTGCTAACCACTGCACCATCATGCTGCTTTTCCAATTCTTTTAATAAGAATAACTTGAAAGCTCATTTAGATATAATTTTTTAATGTTGCTGTTTATATCATTCATTTGTCTCATTTTCTTTTGGTCATTTAATTCATTGACACTCGTTTTCTGTTACTTTTAGCTTTTTTGTAGAGTTTTAGACTCAAGACGTGGTGGGACGCTCATATATAGAGGTAGTTAGCATTTTCATTGATGATTTCTGTTCCTCTGCAAGCGTTAAATTAAACATTTCACCTGTTAAAATCTCCTGTACTTACTGTGTTTGAGAAAAAAGTTTCTTGTCAGTCTATCCTCAGTGAAGAGACAATAACTCACATCCTTATTTATTGGGTTGGGTTTTCTCTGGCTTCCTCCATGCAGTTAGTGGGGTTAGATTCATTGTATTCTTGCAGAATGTGGGCAGCAGCTTTTGCAGAAACATCTGTGGTCATGTGACACAGTTCTGTCTTTCTGTTTCATCCTTACCTCTGCTGCTGTATGAACAAACATTTTGAAGAAGCAGGAAGTAGATTCATCACAAAATAATAGAAGTATGACGTTAGCTAGCTGTTATTGTATTTCAGTGAGTAGCTTGTGTCACATGACTGATTATCTTGAATAATTTCTGTTATTTTACACAATAAACATTATTCACTCAAATTGTCACTACAACAAACCCAACTGGGCAGAGGTTTAACAGTGTGTGGCTCCCTCTAGTGGATGTTGTGGAGTATTCTGTTGTCTTTGCTCCAAAGGTTTTTGTACAGAGTTTTGCTGTTTCCTGTCACTGTGGGCTGCAGAGCACAGTAGTACACAGCAGAGTCAGACAGCTGAAGCTTCTGGATCTTCAGAGGAACTGATCTGATGCTGGAATCCAGTGTGGATGAAAATCTCTCCTTGAACTCGTCTGCTGTGTTTCCTTGATCCCCGCTATAGCGCATCAGGATGAATTTGGGGCTGTTGTTTCCATCCTGTTTGTACCAGAAGAGAGAAGTACCTGTTAAACTGCTGCTGTTATAGAGACAGCCAAGTGTTACTGTGCCTCCTTCAGCAGCAGTCTCTTCTCCTTTTGCTTGCAGCACGTTGTCTTTTTGTGCTCTGCATTCTGTAAAACACCAACAAACAGTATCAGTGTGCTGTTAAAGAATCACGTCAATGTTGATATCAAAGAAACAGAGTTGTGTTCATACCGAGGCACATAGCAGCCAGCAGCACTGAGATGAACAGAGGCGTCATATCTGCAGTGTAGAGTAACTGTGAGCTACAGCAAGTATAAAGAAGCTGTGATCTCTCTGTTTAGTCTTCATCAACACTAAGTTGGTGGATTAGAAGGAGGAGCCTGATCACAGTGACAGGACTCATTCACAGCCCTGTGTTATTCCCCCTGCTGACAGCTTCACACTCAGCACGTCTTTCTGCTGCTCTGCTTTCCTTGGCAGCAGGAAGTCTACAAAGTGAAAAGTCAATGATCCTTAAACACATCAGTGTGTGAAGGGCGAGTGTGGCTTGTAGTGTTCGGCACTTTGAGAGTCTCAAAGACAATTTTTTTTAATAGAAACACAATTAAAACTCTGCTGAAGCTGAAAGTCAAGATCAGATAGGAAGTGAATATTAGACTCAGGATCAACTCCAAATGTAGAGCTGTACGTGTCCAAGCCAAAAAGAAGACATCACCCTCCCTGCCTACATATTCAGTGTGACAATGGAGATAGGGAGTTGATGTGTTTCTGACACATGGGATATTTGGGAATAAATCTGAAAGAATAAGTCCTGAATGTAAATACACAGCTCAGAGTCCACACAGGTAACAATGATCACTGGGGCTGGGTATCGTCACTGATTTCTAGAATCGATTCGATTCACGATTCGGTTAGATTTGAATCTGGGAAATTTTGCCTCAGACAGTCAGAAATATTATTATTCAGATCAGTACATTTATATATTTTTGTATCTATAAAAAAGGAAGCTGACACTTGCAAGACTTTATCAAAGGTGTGAGCATCACAGCAGAGGCCTTTGTGTCAAAGTAGCTGAAGATAAAACACAGACACGTTTTGCATAATTTTTAAAAGTTTACATTTGTTCAGTAGCCTACTGAACAGCAGAAATTTGGTTTATTTTTCGGAAGTAAGTCAAAGAAAAAAAAACAGCGACCGACAGCGCTGTAAACAACGGTAGACTTCTGTGTAACAAGCAAGCAAATAATGCAGAAAACATTTTTAGACAGGAAACTGTTCTTGAAGTACAGAGAGACAGAGAGAGAGCTGTGCATGAAGTGTGATTTTATCCTGGTGGAAGCAAAACAGCAAAAGTCAGAGTGAATCCATGACAATGTTTATGTGAAGTTTGGATCTTCTTTTGCTGCTGGTTCAGTCAATATTGTTTGGAGAGAGATAAAACTAACAGCTTTAGAATCAGCGCAAAAACGACGTAAACACAAAGCGCGGACCCGCCGAAACATCAGAATCAGCGAGCTGTCGGCTTTCAGCCCCGACCGTGTCCGTGCCGTCGGGTGAGAAACGCGACATCTCAGAGATTCTGATCCGTCGGCGGGTCCGCGCTTTGTGTTTACATCTTTGTGCAGAAGCCGTGTTCCTGCTCTCATTTACTGTTTTAGCTGTTTGGTGGTTGTTGAAATTTTGTGAGGTTTAACCTGAGATTCTGGCATTTTGGGCAAAATAAATTTATATTTAAAAATCGATTCAGGATTTTAATGAATCGATATCACGTTATCCAAGCCAGAATCGATATTAATCGATAAATCGATTATCAAAGCCCACCCCTAATGATCACCTCTTCTGTGAAGACAGCAGAATGTATACTGGGGGAAAATCGTAACAATCGTAAGCCACATTTCTGGTGACACCAACAAACTGAATAAAGTGATGAGGAAGGCTTAATGCAAACTGGATATACAGGAAGCTGTGGTGGAGAGAAGGTCACTGCACAAGCTGTTATCTATCAGCCTCTTACAGTAAGAGCTCCTTGTCTAACAGGCTGCTCCAGCTCCACTGACACAAGCACAGATACAGATAATCTCTCACACTTCATGAAATAATTCTTTATGACACAGAATCAGCTGTTTGTCTCAGCCGGAACCAGTGTTGGTCAAGTTACTTGAAAAAAGTAATCCGTAACTAATTACTGATTACTTCCCCAAAAAAGTAATCCTGTTACTTTACTCATTACTTATTTTCAAAAGTAATTAATTACTTAGTTACTTAGTTACTTTTTAAAAACACGATTTACAACCTGAGTAGGTGATAAAGCGATAGATCTTTCAGCCCAATTCTACTTTTTCTGCATAATCCATCATACAAAATGTAATCAAATGGAAAAGTCTCTTTTTAAAACTTGTTTATTAGTTTTAATCTTTTAACTTTATGCATGAAGCAAAAATTTAATTATCTGCAACATTCTCTGACTGGAAGAAATTAGTTTAACAGTTAAACCTATTTTCTGCACATTCCAGCTCATAAAATAAAATATTTTTGTGTTTACACTCAGTCTTTCAAATAGATGCAAGTAAAACACAGCAGAAAATAAATAAAGTCACAGACTCAGCGGTCCTGTTGCTCTATTTTCACCTGTAAAGCAGGACTGAGGTAGGCGGAGGTTTACCCTGGTCCAGGTGTGCCGCGGTCAGTGGAAGAATCCGCGAGTTTCTCTGTGAGTTTCCCATTACGTCGTAGCTACTCGGTGCTTGCTCGGAAGTTTAGGGGTTTTTTCGCTGCAAAAAGAAGTTTTCTTCCCACGCACAGCGGACACTAATGTTTTTGTCACTTTTTATGGAATCAAACTCAAAGTAAGTCAGAACTTCCACGCTTTAAACGCTGCACGCTCATACTCTCTCTGCACTCGATATATGATCCACTGTTGATCTGCACACAGCTGTTGTCACGAACGTCGCACTCGCTTACGTCACTGTCATGAGACATTCTCGCAAAGAAATCACGGTTTTAGTAACGCAGTAACGCAGCATTCCCACGGGAAAGTAACAGTAATCTAATTACCTTTTTTGCAATAGTAATCCCTTACTTTACTCGTTACTTGAAAAAAGTAATCAGATTACAGTAACGCGTTACTGCCCATCTCTGGCCGGCACCGTAACAACACTTTACACTCAGTTATTACCATACACTTTCAGGACATCTGACATGTGCTGTGTGTCATAATTAGCTATGTGGTGATATCTTATGGACACAAATGCAACATGGTGGTGGCAGGACTCCAACAAGTACTTAGTCTGGATTTGTCAGGACAACTTACAAAGCCAAAAAATGCAAAGAGAAAGTCAGGTATTACAAAATAAGCAAACACAAGACAGAAAAAAACAAAAGCTGCCAAAAAAGGGAAAACAGCACAACGAGAACAAATAAAAGATAAACACAGAGACTGATGGAAAAGAATGGGAACAGTATATAGAATTAACTAAATAAATCATAAAAGACACTACTAAGCATTTTAAGATAGAAAAACTCAAAAAAGAAGAAGAAGAAAGAACCCAAACCACCATAGTCACATTTTACATGTATTGAATTTTAATCAGGTTTTCATTTTCACTTTTAACATGTTTTACATACTTGACTTCTTTGCTAATTGTGTTATTATTATTACTGTTCTCATGCTGTCCTACCATGGAAGCACAGCATGAGTAGAGGTCTCTTTTTTTCCTCTTGTACTTTCCCATTGTAGTGTATATTTCAGTGTTTTTCTGTAACGCTACCGATCTCCAACCTGTATCCCCATGTGATGTCTGTGTTGTGTGTGTGTAAGGTCGGGGGGGGGGGGGGGGTGTCCCATTTCACTGCAGAGAAACCTGCATGTGGCGAATAAAGCTTGGATTGATTGATATTATTATTATTTCTAATTATTTATGAAATATCTATTGGGGAGCGAGTGAGTGAACAATGAAACGGCAGTAAACACCCAATCAGACCAAACACACAGGTGAGAAACTATATACATGACATCACTGAAAAATCAGACTCACACAGAGGATTTGTGTCAAATGTAAGGAAAGTTTAAAGCAGATGTTCAAGCCACGATAGAAAAACACTGTGAGAATGTCAAAGTAGGTCATGCAGGCATGAAGCACCTTTAGATTAGATTATTATGTTGTGACTTTGTTACATGTGAAACTGAGTTATTTTATTTTGTTTCTGATTTTTAAACACTGTCATCCAATAAATAAGAAAGTTATATCCTGATGACCTTTAGGGGTGGCTGTAGCTCAGACGGTAGAGCAGGTCAGCTGCTGATCGGGAGGTTGGTGGTTTGATCCCTGCCTCCCCCAGATTGCATGCCAAATGTCCTTGGGCAAGATACTAACCCCGATTTGCTCTCTGATACATCCATCGGAGTGTGAATGCATATGAATAAAAGTTAGAAAGCATATTGTATACTGTACATATTTCACATGAACAGTTTTTACTGTTTGTAGTTATTTCATTATTGTTTCTTCATGTCTGAACGTTCCTGCAGTTGGTTTGTGGTTGATGTGGATTTGCTGCTCATGTGAATCCTCCCACAGTGTTTCATTAGCAGCTGTAACCACAGTGACTCTGATAAAACAGGAATTAGCAGAATCCATCTGATATGAAGCTGTGCTTTGAATACCACTTCCCTCCTCTTTGAAGAGTAGTCAGATATCTGTGTTCAGGTTTTTGTACAGCCTCTTCTACACTTTGTATCACTGTGTTTGTAGAGCACAGTAGTAGAGAGCTGTGTCTGCCAGGGTTAGGGCTGCTATGGTCAGATTAGTTGTTGTAGGTGATGTTTGGGATCCATATCGATTATTGGGAATATAATCACTTGTGCTGTCTTTTGCTCCTTTCCAGAGTATAAACTGAGGAGCCTGAAGGTCAGAATCATGTCTGTACCAATAAAGCCAAGGAGTATCATCACTCGTCTCATAGCTACATGTGAGTGTGACAGATTCTCCTTCTGTTTTAGTGACTTCAGGTTGTTGAGGAGTGATTGAGTCTCCAGCTGTTAGTCCTGGAAAAAGAAAGAAGAAAAGTAGTGAAATGCAGTCTGTATATCTGCTTAATGCAGCAGCTTCAACTAAACTTTAATCCCTGTTCTTAAACTCACCTATAATGTGAGATAGAAGCAAAAAGAGGTGCAGCAACATGTCTTTGGAGTTATTAAAGCCAGACAGACAGCACATGAACAATGTTCTTCCACTGCAGCACAATGACCAACAAATAATGTCATTGGATGAGCTCAACTTCAGTGGGCGGGGCCATTTTAATAGCTCAGCCAATCAAACAGTTTTGTGCTTCCACAGCAGCTCTGTCTCTGTCTCTGATCTTTACTGCTTCATTTCTCTGTTGTCTTTGTCATCAGTCCAATGACACAAGAATCAGAGGTTTAACAGTGTGTGGCTCCCTCTAGTGGATGTTGTGGAGTATTCTGTTGTCTTTGCTCCAAAGGTTTTTGTACAGAGTTTTGCTGTTTCCTGTCACTGTGGGCCTCACAGCACAGTAGTACACAGCAGAGTCAGACAGCTGAAGCTTCTGGATTTTCAGTGGGACTGACTTTTCTTTGAGTTCAGCATCAAATCTGTTCTTTGGGAATTCTTGAGCATTATCGCCGGCTGTTTTATCACGTCGTAAAACATATTTTGGAAAGTCATTTACTTCTTGTTTGTACCAGAACAAATATGGATATGTATCAGTTGTTTCAAAGTTACATCCAAGTGTAACTGTGTCTCCTTCAGCAGCAATGACATCTCCTTGTTCCTGGATCACTTTGTCTTCTCCTTTACACTCTGAGGAAGAACAGAACATGCAGAGGAAGAGATGGATCAATAAACATGATTAAAAACTCACCATTAATCAGACTCACACATTTATTTAAGCAGAGGAAACATGTTGATGTTTGTATCTCACCAAAGAAAAGAGCAGCAAGAATAATCCACAGCCAATGTTCCATCTGTACAACAAGGTTTAAATCAACAGGAGAAACTAGCTGATGTTCAACATTCAGTCTGAGAATTGTTCTCTTCACAGCAGCACTTATTATTGACACAATGGTTGAACACAGTGCAGAAGGAGAGCCCCGCCTACTGGATGATGTCGCCCTCTAGTGGAGCTGAGCAGTGTGGAAAATGCTTCCTGTGTTTTGTAGACAGACTGTGGGTTTGCTGACACTTACAGTACGATTACAATCAGCCCATTTATATTTTCAAAGGAAAAAAAGTATGTCAGCCAACATACTGGACATTTTTCTACTGAACAATAAATGTGCTGCCACTACTGTAGTTATTGTACAGTACTGTTATTCAATAATACTTCAAATATGAACCAATTATTATTATTTTATTTCATTTTTATACAATCAAAACTTTACAAACGTTGCTATAAAAAAAGTCTGAAATGTAATAATTTTGAAATTCATTTTAAGCTTCCAATAACTTTATTTTGTAGGTTACATTACTGATAATCAATATGTCATTTAATTATTTTTCAGCCACACACGCGCGTTCGAGCTCAACAACGTGTTTGTTTTGCATTCAAACACAGAAACTTGGTATGTTATAATATTTAAGGATGGTTTGTTTCCCAGGTCTGCCATTACTGCCTTAATGACTCTCAAGCTCCATTATTACACTGTTGCCAAAAATACTGTAAATGTGATATACAAACAGTAATGGCTCCATTTTCTTACCCTAGCTTACAATATAAAGCACTTTGAGGCTGTTGTTGTGATTTTTCTGTTGTATAAATAAAACTGAATTGATTTTTTTCCATTTATCAGAGGCGGGTAGCGGGGGCAACAGCCTAAGCAGACAATCCCAGACCCAGCAGAGCGCTGCTTTCCTCCCAAGTCGTCTGATGGTTTGCCAGAATTGCTCGTCTTTACCACAAATTCAGAGAATCTGGAGACTTCTCCACGCATGGGACAAAACTGAAGAACTAAGAACTGATTAGGTTTTTGGTTTTACCATGGATTTAGAGAGTTACTGTTGGATTTCAGTATGAATTCATTTACACATGATGAGGCACATTACACTCATTGGGCCGAAGTCCTCATTTTAGGTTTAACGGCGTTTTTATCAGGTAAAGTTGAATTCTTAGACATGAATTGATCTGCAGTTTGGGGAAGGCCTTGAAGAGGACTGGCGGTGGCACCCAGACCGGACAGATGCCCAAAGAAGGCATCCCCTAGAAGCAGTACTAACTGTACGGTCAAAGACCTCTGCAGTAATTATTCAATTTTCAATTCAACTTATTTATACAGCGGCAAATCACAACAACAGTCTCCTCAAGACCCTACAATAATACCTACAGAGAAAAACCCAACAATCACATGACCCCCTATGAGCAAGCACTTTGGCGACAGTGGGAAGGAAAAACTCCCTTTTAACAGGAAGAAACCTCCAGCATAACCAGGCTCAGGGAGGGGCGGGGCCATCTGCTGTGATTGGTTGGAGTGAGAGAAGGAAGACAGGACGAACACCAAGTGACATCACCACCCAGAGGAGAGGAATACAACTGGTGGGAAGGCTAGCAAAGATGAACAGTCCGTGTCCTCAATAAATCGGTCCAGGATTCCATAGAATCAAGTGGATGGGCTCAGACAATTAGGAATGAATTTTGGGAGAAGAGAAAACCTTAACGGATGAATGAGGGGAACCCTCGATCAGGTATCGACGTGGATCGACTCTGAACGGCACCAATTTCTGAAATGAACAGAGGTGACAGTCAGCAGCTTTGGACGGGTTTGCGAACTGATTAGAGTAAAACCACCTTCTATAATCATAACCCCCAAAACTGGCAGAGCGCCACCTGATTCCACGAACCTCACAGAAGATGATAAGTCCATTTTGAATGTCGTCAGAACCGCGAGTCGGCTTGGAGAGTGGTCTCGAATGGCTATGTCAAGGAGGGAGGGTTTAGATGTTGCTAGTGAAAGCACATGAGAACTGAAGGGACACCTTGAGGAATAATGCGCAAGGAGGAGTTCGGATATCTTAAAAGGAGTGATAGAGGACAGAACCTGGTGCCACGAGACTTTGTTGGTGGTTTGCGAGGACAGGCAGAGGTTAATTAAGGGACTGCTATAGTTCGCTGTTGATCAAATGTGATGGCAGAGGCTGTATCAAGACTAATGTGATCTATTAGATGGTTTTTATATTGGTTAGAACTAAGATTATTTTTATTTTTCCAGTTAATGAGGACCGTTTTCTTAGCAATGCATAGGGTCGTAAAAACAACGTGGGCTGTGTTTATTTCTGCAGTGACCTCATCCAAGTTGCCCAACAAACACACTAAAGGGGAAGTTGGAATGTTGCGTTTCAGACACTTTGATAAGTCTTCACATATCTCGCGCCAAAACTTCTGAACTGGTGGACAGAACCAAAGAGCGTGGATATAATTGTCCGGTGTATTTGCTTGACAGTGTGAGCAGTTGTTGGTAGACGTAAAGCCCATTTTGAACATCCTATGACCAGTATAGTGCACTCTATTTAATATTTTATATTGCATTACTTGCAAACTGAGATTTCTGATCCATTGAAAGGTTTTTAAGCATATCTGAGACCAAAGGTTTTGGTCTAAGCTGATCGATAAATCCGCTTCCCATTTTGCAATAGGAAGGGATATTGATTCATCTATTTTAGAAAGTGTTCTGTATATTTTAGACAATAGTTTGGGAGTTTTAAGATTAAAAAATTGTATCACACTTGGTGGTGTTTGTAATTCAGCTTCACTGGGATTAAATTTCTTTTTTACTATGGATTTAATTTGTTGATATTCCAAAAATCGTTTCTTGTTGATCCCATATTGTGTAACTAGTCTGTCAAACGAAATAAAGTCTGTTCCTTCCAATATATGTTCCAGGTATTTAATTCCTTTATAACTCCAATCTGGAAAGTTTATCATATTATTGTTTTGTAATATGCCCAGATGGTTCCAGAGGTGTACGTTTGCATGGGATTAATGAAGACTCTGTTATTTTTAGAAACTCCCACCATGCTGTCAGAGAAGAGCTAATATTGATGCTTTTAAAGCATTCATGTCGTTTGATGTTTGAGCTGATAATGATAGGTCTGAAATTTCTAGATTATTACATAGTGCCTGTTCTACATCTATCCAAGGTTCATCTAAGAGGGTGTGTTTTAACCATCTGGAGATGAACTGAAGCCTGTTGGGCAGATCTAATCCTCCTTTATCCTTGGTCTTTTGTAGTGTTTTTAAGCTGATACGTGGGGGTTTATCTTTTCAAAGGAATTTAGAAATATACGAGTCTAGAGATCTGAACCAATCTTGTGATGGCTTATTTGGGATCATTGAAAATAAATAATTTCTTTTTGGTAAGACCATCATTTTTATAGCAGCGACCCTTCCCATGAGTGATATGGGCAGAGATTTCCATCTAGCCAGATCGCCTTCTACTTCCTTTAAAAGCGGGATGTAGTTTAATTTAGTTAATTCTGCAAGCTTAGGAGAGATATCCATGCCTAAATGGGCAATTGTGGCTCAAGAGTTGGGAGTTCGCCTTGTAATCGGAAGGTTGCCGGTTCGAGCCCCAGCTCGGACAGTCTCGGTCGTTGTGTCCTTGGGCAAGACACTTCACCCGTTGCCTACTGGTGGTGGTCAGAGGGCCCGGTGGCGCCAGTGTCCGGCAGCCTCGCCTCTGTCAGTGCGCCCCAGGGTGGCTGTGGCTACAATGTAGCTGCCATCACCAGTGTGTGAATGGGTGGATGACTGGATATGTAAAGCGCTTTAGGGTCCTTAGGGACTAGTAAAGCGCTATATAAATACAGGCCATTTACCATTTTTACCAAATATTTAATATTTCCAGATTGCAGTCGGGTAATAATAATAATAATGGATTGCATTTATATAGCGCTTTTCGCTATACAGCTCCCCCGCTGACCCCAGTAGGCACCCCCATACTCTGCAACCCGCCAGGGAAAGGGGGCTCAGGCCCATCCGGACCGGGGCCCAGAACAACAGCGCCACCCGGCCCCACAGAGCCCGGGACAGTCCACCCAACCCCACCACAGAGAAAACTGCACCCACCCCGTCATCCACTCACCTTCCAGACTACACAAGACAATAGACGCCCAGGCTGAGATCTTCCTCCACCTCTCCTGTATCTCCCCCTCCTGCAGAGTTTGTTTTTTTATTACCCAGAGAGAACAAGCATGGATGCAGAGGAAAAAAACAACATAAAAGATTATAATTTTCTAACTTTTAATTCTGCCATAATTTTAGTTTGGAAAGGGGGGATTCAGTTTTAGCTGCTGGAGTTTAAGAAATTGGATGTTAAAATAGATATATACATATTTAATGCTTCTAAATGGTGAATGTCGTCAACATACAAGGATCTATGAATAATTACTGTTCTATGTCCATTCATGTCCACAGTCTCGTTAACTCACGTATTGACTAGTGTAATCCTCTCTTGCATGGTCTCCCCCAAAAATATCTCCAACTTCAACTGGTTCAAAACTCAGCTGCATTATTACAAGAACCCCCTCCGACCAGAACATCACCCATGTTCTCCAGGAGCTTCACTGGCTCCCTGTGAAATTCCAGATAGTGTACAAGAGGAGCTTCTATCCCCAAGCCATCCGTGCCCTAAACACACACACCCGCCCTCTCACATCATCTATAATTGACTGAGACAGGACTCTTCCAGACACTAAACCAAGGCACAATGTACATTTCAATTCCTTTAATTTTAAATATGTTTATATTGTCTGTCCTGTAAAATAGTCAGATGTCTATTCATATTAATGTACAGAATTCACCTGCTTGCTGCTACTACTGCACATTCACCCAATGTATATACTATATATATATATTATATATATATATGATATATATATATATATATATATATATATATATATATATATATATATATATATATATATATATATATATATATATATGATATATATATATATATATATATATATATATAACCTGGAAGTCCCGAGGTCAAAATGGGAGATGCCCCCAAGGGTGGTGGAGAATGACCGAGCTAAGATCCTGTGGGACTTCCAGATACAGACGGACAAAATGGTGGTGGCTAACCAACCGGACATAGTGGTGGTAGACAAACAGAAGAAGACGGCCGTAGTGATCGATGTAGCGGTTCCGAATGACAGCAATATCAGGAAGAAGGAACACGAGAAGCTGGAGAAATACCAAGGGCTCAGAGAAGAGCTCGAGAGGATGTGGAGGGTGAAGGTGACGGTGGTCCCCGTGGTAATCGGAGCACTAGGTGCGGTGACTCCCAAGCTAGGCGAGTGGCTCCAGCAGATCCCGGGAATAACATCGGAGATCTCTGTCCAGAAGAGCGCAGTCCTGGGAACAGCTAAGATACTGCAGGACCCTCAAGCTCCCAGGCCTCTGGTAGAGGACCCGAGCTTGAAGGATAAACCGCCCGCAGGGGCGTGCTGGGTGTTTTGTTTTATATATATATATATATATATATATATATATATATATATATATATATATATAATGTTCTTCCTCTACACACCCCCCCCCCCCCCATTTTTGCACATGTCGAGGAGCGTGTCAGGCTACATTTCACTGTGTGTTATACTTGTATAACTATGCATGTGACAAATAAAGAACCTTGAACCTTGAACAAACTTCTTCTATTCACCTACAAGGTCCTTCACAACCTCACTCCTGCCTACCTTGCTGACCTGTTAAGCACTATCTCTTCGATCATCTTCTTCTATCCAGCTTGCTGTGCCTTCTTTCCACCTCAGCACCATGGCAGGCATCGCTTTCAGCTGCTCTGCTCCCAGGCTGTGGAACTCTCTACCCCCAGATATAAGAAACCTTGATTCTCTCCCCCGGTTTAAATCCCTCCTACTACTGCCCACCTATTCAAATCTGCATAGTCACTGTGAACCTGTTTATTTTATCTTGTGCTTTTGTTTTCTTATTTTTCTTCACTGCCAATGTTCTATTGTGTGTTTTATTCTATCATTAAGTGTCATTGGGTGTCTATAAAGGCGCTTTGAAATAGAATTTATTATTATTATTATTGTTATTATTATTATTATTATTATTATTATTATTATTATTAACAACAACAACAATAATAATATGTTTAGGTGTCTAAAATCCTCCTAATAACAGGAAGTGAAACGTCTTCAAGAAATTTATAGAAGTCCAGTCGCTTACTTTAATTTAAGCACTTGAACTAAAGTGCTTCACCAAGCCAGCACGCAGTTAAATAAATTTACGGGGGGAAAAATTAAAACAAAACAATAAAAGGAAAATCTGTTATTCTTATGGAGCAGCTGAACACAACGTGAGTCGACCAACCAATAATCTATTTCTCTTATAAAAATGAGAAGAACTCAAACTAACAATCAGTTTTCAGTTTAAACAGAGAATTTTCTAAGTTGAAATTTAACTTATTATGGTTAAAATAATGTTTTGTTTTTGTGAAATGCGGTAAAAACAAATAAATATAGAACTTCGTACTATAACCTGATTTGGGAACGAAACCTGTCCTTCTCTGTCGGAACTTTACTGTGTAACACCAGGCGGAAGTAAACAGGAAAGAGCGGAAGTTCCGTTAGCTTTTCTCCTGTGTGACAGAGAAGGAAGACGGTCGTATTGTTGTCGTCTCTCAGCTGAATCTTTGAGCCGTTTGAGCAACCATGTCTTCAGTTCAGTATCTGAGAGAGTTTATCAACGAGCGACTAACTGCTGCTGCGGAAGAAATCTTCTCAGAGTTTGAAAAAACGATCGTCCAGTACGAGGAAGTGATCGACCGTCAGCGCAGACTGCTGGATATCACCTGGAAACCCGAGATAAAGCTGCACACAGCAGGCGAGTCTCACTCTGATGGATGGATGAACTCACACATGAACGAGTCTCACTCATTTTAAAGTTATTTGCTGTGTTTTATATGTTTATCATATTATTGCTTTGGGATGTTCAGCTCTTCTTCACTCCCGCACTCGTCATCACCTCTGCTCTCTCTTATTGTCCTGGGGTCCGTTCTTCGTACGTCGCTCACTACATCCAAGATCAAATCATCGCGCTAACTCTGAGCTCTCTATTCCGGTTCTCCGAACACACCTGTTGTTGACGATTAGTACAGCTGGATGAAGTAATGTGAGATCACTGGGTGTCGTAAAAGGGGCTACGCATCGATAGTAGAAACATTGATCGGCAACCCTTTGATTGGTCGGCGAAAATGTCGAAGGAGCGCGCTCGGTATTTTTCGGCAGCAGAGCAAGAACTCTTGATTGAGGGATTTCAGGAGTTTCAGAGTTTAATTAAAACGCAAGGGAATACTGCAAAGGCTGCAAAAGCAAGGAGAGAGGGCTGGCAGAAAGTTGCTGACAAATTAAACTCGTAAGTAATTTAATAATAATAATAATAATAATAATGATGGATTGGATTTATACAGCGCTTTTCAAGGCACCCAAAGCGCTTTACAATGCCACTATTCATTCACTCTCACATTCACACACTGGTGGAGGCAGCTACGGTTGTAGCCACAGCTGCCCTGGGACAGACTGACAGAAGCCAGGCTGCCATATTGCGCCATCGGCCCCTCTGGCCAACACCAGTAGGCGGTAGGGTAGATTTATTATATTACACTATATTATCCAATATTGTATTACATTATATTATAATATGTTATATTATATTATATTATATTACATTATATTATAATATGTTATATTATATTATATTATATTATATTATATTACATTATATTATATTATATCCTCTTTCACATTAGAGCCACAACAGGACCCACTAGAACATGGGAACAGGTAAAAGTGAAATATAAGAATGTTCTACAGAATGGTAATATTTATCACTTATATTGCTTTTCGTCTCTTGGAAAGAGACCCTGGAATAATCTGTTTGTTTATAACAGCAACCAAGAAAAGGGCAGAGCAAAAACAAAGACAGGTGGTGGTCCTGCACCCCCTCGTCAACAAGTTGGTTAAGTAAATAATACCCTCACGGGAAAATCGATATCTCTCTATGAGCACACTGTCGCGCTGAGCTAAAGGATCCTGTCTGTCCCGCAATATACGCTGAATTCTGAGGACTCTCCTTATCAATCTTGCACCTTCCACAATGGGTGGCTCGCGTATACGGACAGGACATGGCTGCGACAGACTTCCCAAATCCACCTTCGCTTTTATAGCCGTGGTCTCTCATCTTGATTACACGAAGTAATTTACTATTACTACTCTGAAATATGAATTACATCTGTAATAATCACATACATGTAATAGAATGTTAATAGTTCATTTCCCTTTTTTTAGGAAATGACCTGTATGTATCTGTGTGACATCAATAAATGGATCAAGTGCTGCATTATCTTTAGTTACATTGATGTTATTTATTTATGGTGAAACAGTGGTGGAATATCGCTGTTGCTTTCGTATAAATGAAGCGGACATACCTGCGTGGCCGCGATCTAATCCTGTTTACATAAAGTGAACCTGCTCCCGAGCAGGTTTACGCTTACGGCTCTGTTGCTATGACAGCAAGTCCCGGATGGGCTTCGGGGAACCGAACGATCCAGGATCACGTGAAATCGTCAACAATCAAATCCAGCTAACTTAGCAAGGTACGAAGAACGGGCCCCCGGTTGTAAAAATAGTGCAACGTGATGATTGGTTACTTAGCATCAGATTATTTTTTCATTGAGTCAGCTAATTATTTAAAAACATTGCATAAAGGGAAATATTTAGACAGTATTTCCTACCATAAGAACTGAACTGTCGTCAGGTCCGCTGCCGACTACAGGCCAATATTTCATGCAGCTACAGATGTGCATCCAACACATCTGTTGCTTTTTATTACCGGGTTCTTTTCCATCCAGTGAAACATGTCTTCACAGCTGCATCACTTCCTCTTCTGTTTCACACACATCTTATGTATTTTATTTTGAGTCAATCACATTTTTTCAAATGAAGGGCTTATTTTCTTCTTCTGAAGTCACATTATTGTCACAGAGTGCACACTGACTTTGTGAAGTAACATGCACTATATACATGCACAGTATATTAGTTACTCGTAGGGCTGCTCAATTAATCGAATTTTAATCACGATTACGATCTGGGCTTTCAACGATCATTAAAAATGACTGAGCCGATTATTAGCCCCTCCCTAATTTATCCGCGACACCTTAAAGGCCGGTCCGTGAAAATATTGTCGGGCATAAACCGTCCGTGGCGCAAAAAAGGTTGGAGACCGCTGATTAAGAGGACCCGAGGGAAGCTCGGAAAGCTAAGCAGAAGTTATTTGGAGAGTGACTGCCGTTGGTTGAAAAGAGAGGTAAAAAAAAACTTCAGTGGTGTTGCACACTATGTTATATTATTTTTTAAAGTCATTGTTAACCCTTTAAAGCCGGTCAGAGCAGCACGCTCCGTTTTGCGTAACTATTTTTAAATCCCTGTAGAACCTGAACCGTGTAAGCTAGCACAATAATTTGTTTTGCATATGAAACCGGAGGAGTTGTACTTACATCTGATGCCATCAGCTTGTCCTCGGTCACGGTTTCCTTCCACATAAAGCTTTGCAAAAATTGCATAAAAAGCGCTTGCAGCAACAAAAACATAATATTCCAGAAACACGCTTTGCCGTTCCTATCAGCTGTTCGTAACACTTCCCACAGTGAAATGATGCACCTGCTGTTTTCTTTGCAAATTTGCATCATAGGATTGTTTTTTGTTTTTCCTGCAGTATATAAAAATTGCTGTATCTCCAAAGTAAAACTATGAAGACACTCAAAATAAATTTCCTGTGGTGGGAAACTATTTTTTGCAACTTTATTGTATTTAAAGTTTTGAGGGATAAGCCTCTTAAATTTCTCCAAGTAGAAATATATGTAAACAAAACAAAAGCGATTTTCAATTTTTTTTGTAGTTTATTGCACTTTTTTGCAATTTATGTAATTACTATGGACTTAATGCAGACATATTATTAAAATATGGGCTATAACAGTTGTATTGATGTATAGCAACTTGAAATGCTCCCATAAATGGCACTACAGCATGTACAAAAAAATAATATAAGCTCTGGTGGACTTGGTTCTATGGTAGGTCTTAAAGGGTTAAATAAATATCGTCAAATAATCGTGATTATCATTTTTGCCATAATCGAGCAGCCCTAGTTACTCGGTTAGACAACAGCGGTACTTGTGTTCTTTCTTTTGCATGGAAATAATAACCTGAACGGTTACCATGGTTACCCACTACCATGCGTGTCTGTGTGCACACTGAGAGGAGAGAATGAGAGCAGTGGTGCTGCTTTTTGAGCCTGACGTTACTGTCGGTAGCATCCACTTATCCCCCTGGTGCTCTCAGTAACTCTCAGAGTGAACGAGAAATGATCAAATAAAACACATGAACAGATGATGGAAATATAATATTGATCTGCAATAGCACTTCACTTCACTTTGGTTTTATTTATATAGCACCAAAGCACAGCGACAATTGTCCCAAAACGCTTTATATTTAATGTCAGTTGTTATATTTAAGCTCTGCTTCAAAGCCAAAAACACACAGAAGCAAAACAAAAAAACAAGAACAGCTGATGACTCTCACAAGGTCGTCCATACGTTCATTTTTTAAAAACTTTTTTAACTGTCTTCTCAGCTGATTCAGAACGCCCTGCCTGGATTTTCACTGACACCAAGAAATAAGAATATAAAAGGCCTTTTCCTTATGTGCCTGGGCATGTAGTTATATTAGTGAGTTTGGTTCTGTAGGTTTCTTTGAGTTTTAATATATTATAAATGTAATTTTATGGAGCTCTTTACTACCTTTTTAACCCTGTGTGTGGGTTTATTGGGGCAACTGTGGCTCAGGGGGTTGGGAATCGCATCTGTAACCGGAAGGTCGCCGGTTCGATCCCTGGGCTCTCTGTCCTGGTCGTTGTGTCCTTGGGCAAGACACTTTACCCTACCGCCTACTGGTGTTGGCCAGAGGGGCCAATGGCGCGATATGGCAGCCTCGCTTCTGTCAGTCTGCCCCAGGGCAGCTGTGGCTACAACCGTAGCTGCCTCCACCAGTGTGTGAATGTGAGAGTGAATGAATAGTGGCAT
Organism: Diplotaxodon limnothrissa; assembly: GCF_057381915.1. Classification (NCBI taxonomy): domain Eukaryota; kingdom Metazoa; phylum Chordata; class Actinopteri; order Cichliformes; family Cichlidae; genus Diplotaxodon; species Diplotaxodon limnothrissa. The sequence goes on along the minus strand of NC_140613.1, from coordinate 844,685 downwards.
TGTAAAGCGCTTTGGGTGCCTTGAAAAGCGCTATATAAATCCAATCCATTATTGAGGTAATGCTGTAAAATAAACAGTTTATCCCCACAAAAAACAAATAAACCTTTTTCCAGACATGATTTTTAGCTTTTTTTTACACATCCGACCAGACTTTTAGAAGAAGCGGAAACATTGTGTGTGTTTATTTTAATGATTGCTCAGAGGAGTTTTTCTGTCATCACATCAGTTTTCTTTATGTTGGCTTCGTTCTAGGCCTCCAGCAGCAGCATGTCTATAAGGAGGAGGAATTTCTCATTAACCAGCAGCTCTGTAATGAGGAGAACCGCGGGGAACCGGAGCCTCTCCAGATCAAACATGAACAGGAGGATTTCTACAGCAGTCAGGAGGGACAGCAGCTTGCACTGAAGGAGGACATTGATACCTTTATGGTGACTGCTGCTTATGAGGAAAGAGCCCACGGTGAACCAGGACCAGACAGGGAGCAGCTCCTCTCTCACAGCTTCCTGATAGCTGAGGGTCAAGATCAGGGAGGAAGCAACTATGTAGATTTAGGATCAGCACATAGTGCAAACAGAAGTCACAGTACCGATGCAGAAGACTCTCCCACGTCAGAGGGTCAGTGTAACACTCACATAGGTAAAAAGTCGGTAACATGCAATGTTTGTGGAAAATTGTTTAAGAATAAATACAAAATACACGAACATCACAGAATCCACACAGGCGAGAAGCCCTATCTTTGTGAAACGTGTGGGAAAAGTTTTACTCAAGGCGGTAGTCTGTTGGTTCACATGAGGACCCACTCGGGTGAGAAACCGTATACCTGTAACACCTGTGGTGAAAGATTTTGTTACTTATTAGCACTTAAAAAGCACAAGGCGGTGCACACAGGTGAAAATCCATTTTTTTGCACAACGTGCGGGAAAACGTTCACTCAAAGGGGCAGTTTGTTGGTCCACATGAGGATCCACTCAGGAGAGAAGCCGTATTCTTGCAAAACATGTGGGAAAAGTTTCACTAAAAAATGTACTTTATTGGTGCACGTGAGAATTCACACCGGTGAGAAGCCATACACTTGCAAAGTATGTGGGAAAAGTTTTACCCAAAGAGGTGGTTTGGTAGTCCACATGAAAACTCACGCAGGGAAAAAGTTTTAGTTCTGAATATTTAGCAGGGAACAGTGTATTTATGAAGCCGAGCTTGACAAAAGTATCGAACCCGTTAACAGTAAAGCTTTCACAATCAGAGCTGGCTTTACACACTTCCTGCTGCTCAATAAAAGGTCTTTAAAAGTCTGAAATTAAGGTCATGACTGATCTCAAAAGCTCATATATGTTCCATAAATGTGATGAAATAATGAAATCTGGCAAACAAAAAAACATCACAATTTAAACGTCAGTTTTTCTGCGTGTTCTCGGCTCTCACCGGTGATGATGCAGATTTATGTATATTAAGATGTAGTGATGTGAACCAGCGCTAACCTAATAGCTTACTTGTAGTCTTCTGATATTCTTCTATTCAACAGCAGCCTGTAGACGATAGCACTTAGTATGAACACTGTAGATGCTCACGCCTGTTTCAGAAATGGGAAAATAGGAGGCGGGAAGTAGAGTCCCATATCCATACTGGCACTTAACATGTCTTTAGTTCAGATGACGAATGATCTCATTCTGTAAACATATGAAGGTAAAACAGTATTAGGAACTAACATTTGTCTGATTTTTAACTTTACAGTTATTTATGTTTTTTATATATATGTGTGTGTGTAAAAGCAGAAACAGTAGGTGAAGAAAAAGTGTAAGATTTCGACTAATGTGTTTCCCACTTTAACACACACTCACTCCTCTTCATGATGAAAACAAAGATTGGGTGTATTATCCTGTGCGTCTGCAGCAGAGTTCATCCTCATTTCTGCAGCCGTGATCGAACAAACATGTAAATCTAAAATTGAATCATTCTCAGCAGCAGATCTCAAACAAACTATAAAATAAATATGAAATGACTGTTGGCCATTAAAAAGCATTTGGCTAGTGTAGGTGACTAAGATGCAGCTGTATTGTTTTTGCAGTGTGAACAGCCGCGGTGCTGTGAGTTTGAACATATGACTAACGAAAGGATCAAAACTGTTTGTTGAGGAGATTTTTGATCAATATTGTGATCATGATTAATTGTTGTGATTATTCATGTATTTTAGTGACAAAAGGCATTTACTGCATGTAAACATAACACTGCTTTTACATCCATAATGCAACATTCCTAATATTACTCACCCACATTCCAAAAAATATATATATATTAACGAATTAATTAAAACACTTTTCCAGACCGATATGGTGCAAGCCTGATGTAAGCGCATCCACTTAACACTAAATGTAAAGTCTTTCCCTGCATTCACTGTACCTGCATGATGGATGTAGATCGACAGCTCTGACCTCCCTCTGCGTTTCCCTGCGTGCTTTTGCATGCAGTGCAGGTATCTCCTCTTCAGGAAAAGAACTGAGTGAGCGAGTCCGTGTGCTGAAACCTTTAATGTGGACATGACGAGTCAATGTCGGATAATTCACGTCAGTAACCATTTCTTTATTTTTTTAGCCTTTGTGCGTCAGTCGTGCTGCAGTTCGTGGATTGTTTTCAGGCGATTAACCTCCTGGGACCTGCCGTCCACATGTGGACGTCACATTTTGGGTTATTTAGACCAAAATACTCAGTTTTGCTCTACAAGGGCCTGATATCCACTTACAAGGACGTTATACTGCTACTGTTCTATCAGAATTTTAAACGAATATCCTCATATGTGGCTCTCATTTTTCTTAAAAACAAAAATAGGTTTTAAAAAAAAAAATCTGGCAATTCTTTGTTTTTACATTCATCGGGCCCCAATGTGACCAAATATCAAAGAGAAATTAAAAATGCTGCCGTGGAAGAGTTCGGGTCTTAGGAGGTTAAAGCACTCTTCACACGTGATTTCGTCTTCATTGCGTCTCTTCCATTAAATTCAAAGTATTTCAAAACAACAGAGTATGATGCTGAACGACAAGCTCCTCCCCCTCTGCTGTACAGCACAGCTCAGTTTTGTTATATGTGTCTTAACACAGTGTTACTCGTGCAGACGAGTTCAGGAAACCTTCAGAGAACAGCTGTGATTCAGGAAGTGCTTGATGTGCTTTTGTGTTCTGTTTGTCGAGCACACAGTTTCAGTTTTGTTCCATGATCATCATTTCATAGAAGGAAGCCGAAATCAAATTCAAGGCTGAAATCTGATCATTTCACTGCCCTACAAGCTACTGATCAACACAATGTGACAATTTTATGTGTTATTACTTTTATTTTCTCTCACGTGCAGCAGAGACGCAACTTTAGACGACTCGGTGTCGCTTCTGTGTCACGCTGTGGCGCTCTCATGATGAGGGTTTTTAATTCTCCAGTGAAACATGATGACTCTCACACAAGGTCATTTTTTGTTTGAATTGTGTTAAGTTTGTTTGTGCAGTGTACCATTGGATGTGCGGACTGCCACTGAATTACAGTTGGTGTTTCATGATATAAAATCTTGTTAAAGCCGGCCATAGAAAGAAGTACATTTGTTCTGTTTTATTATAAAATCTGTGTTTTCCAGCACTCACACACTCTGGAAGAAAAATGTGTGTAATATGAACCGAAGTGTTTCCTGTAGTTGCTAAGTTCTGTGAGTTTGCTGCAGTTTTCTGTCACAACAATGTAAATATAAAAAGGTACAAGTGGAGGCGTTGCTCGGCAACTCTTAGTTTTTAAAGCAGCTTCTTTCCCTGCAGAGTTAGACTGGCTTTGTTTTCCTTTTACCGCCATCAGTTAAGTTTGTGTGTGTATTTGAACTTGGTTGGAAAATTGGATGTATGAAATGTTTCCATTGTATTTTGTCATATTCTGATCTACGTATGATTTCTTTCCCTTGTTTTTACTCTACCTCAGATATTTGGATTGTGACCTGAGATACTGAAGCTGAGAAATCCTGTAGTGCTCACTGACCACACGAGTCTTTTATTTGTGGAAAGCATGTATCACTTTTTGTTCTTCTGTTTTGTGTTCAACTAATTTTGATTGTTCAGGATTTAGAAGTGAAACTAGGAAGTTGTAGATTTTCACCATGCTCTTATAAAAAGCTCTTTCTAAAGTTTTTTTGTCTGTTTCATGATTTATAAATAAAAGCCGCAGTAAAGATGCAGAGCTGAAGATGAAGACACTTCACAGAATCAGAAGCCACAGTGTGTCAGAATTAATACTGAACTGTTAACTTAAATCAGGAAGTGAAATTCTAGAGATGAAGAATGTCTTTTGTCAGAGTGTCCTGGGCTCAGAGACACAGAAACCCCTTCGTTTCACAACATTTACATTTCAGATACATTTCAGGACCACAGACAGCAACGATGTTTCCTCCTGACTGTTGATGCTGATATAAAGTGTTGGTTTGTGGTTGGTGTGGATTTGCTGCTCATGTGAATCCTCCCACAGTGTTTCATTAGCAGCTGTAACCACAGTGACTCTGATAAAACAGGAATTAGCAGAATCCATCTGATATGAAGCTGTGCTTTGAATACCACTTCCCTCCTCTTTGAAGAGTAGTCAGATATCTGTGTTCAGGTTTTTGTACAGCCTCTTCTACACTTTGTATCACTGTGTTTCTAGAGCACAGTAGTAGAGAGCTGTGTCTGCCAGGGTTAGGGCTGCTATGGTCAGATTAGTTGTTGTACGTGATGTTTTTGATTCATATCGATTATCAGGAATATATTGATCACTCCATGATCTTGCTCCTTTCCAGAGTATAAACTGAGGAGCCTGAAGATCAGAATCATGTCTGTACCAGTGAAGGTAAACACCATCTGCATCTGTCTCATAGCTACATGTGAGTTTGACAGATTCTCCTTCTGTTTTAGTGACTTCAGGTTGTTGAGGAGTGATTGAGTCTCCAGCTGTTAGTCCTGGAAAAAGAAAGAAGAAAAGTAGTGAAATGCAGTCTGTATATCTGCTTAATGCAGCAGCTTCAACTAAACTTTAATCCCTGTTCTTAAACTCACCTATAATGTGAGATAGAAGCAAAAAGAGGTGCAGCAACATGTCTTTGGAGTTATTAAAGCCAGACAGACAGCACATGAACAATGTTCTTCCACTGCAGCACAATGACCAACAAATAATGTCATTGGATGAGCTCAACTTCAGTGGGCGGGGCCAGTTTAATAGCTCAGCCAATCAAATAGTTTTGTGCTTCCACAGCAGCTCTGTCTCTACAAAGGTTTTTGTACAGAGTTTTGCTGTTTCCTGTCACTGTGGGCTGCAGAGCACAGTAGTACACAGCAGAGTCAGACACTGCAGCAGAGGAGATCTCCAGATAAAAATCGCTTTTGTCTTGATCTTTTCTAAACTTCAGCTTTTCTATTTTCTCTGAATGTTCATCTATGAGAAGCTGTGGATGTGAACCAGACTTCTGATGGTACCAGTAGAGGTTGAGGACAGAGCCTGAATAGTTGCAGGAGAGAGTCACAGTGTCTCCTTCCAAACTCGTCACTACATCTTTAGATGGTGTCAGTAAATCCTCAGAGGATCCTGAAAACAACAAAGACATATTTCACCATCATGTTTCTGCATCTTTAAACTTAGTTTATAAAAAGTGAATCAATTCAAACAACATCCAGATATTTTCATGTCCATCATCTCCTTTTACATCTCACTCCATCTTTTGATGACTCACCAGTCTGAAAGGAGACTATCATCATCCAAATGAAAAGCAGACCGTGTCTGTGTTCTGTCTCCATGCTTGTCTGTGTCAACAAATTGGTTTCCTGACCTAAACTCCTTCAGCTGCCTGTACAGAATGAGCAGCAGGACCAGTGAAGGAACCTCTCTACTCTATACATGCAGCGTGATGCCTGAATGGATTAACATGTTTGCCTTTTCCTTACTTTATTAGATATTCCACTGAAAATTAAAAACATACATGCACAAATAAATTAGTCCCATATTCAGGCACATGAACACCACACAGTTGGTTTCCAGGTACAGGTTCCATTAAAACATACGTAGATGTTATACTCATATTAACAGTTGTGTTTTATGTATCTTTTTAAAAAATATATACCAATGAAAAGTACGTCAAACAGTTTTCTGGGTCCTTTCTCTTCAGCTAAACCAATTTAAAATCATCAATTAAATGAACTCAGTTCAATTTTATTCATATAGTGCCAAATCAGAGCAATATTAAGCTTCAAGAAGCTTATTATTGTAAGGCAGGGGTCCCCAACCCTAGTCCACGAGGGCCGGTTTCCCTGCAGGTTTTAGATCTCACCCTGGGTCAACACACCTGAATCAGGTGAATGGAGGTGAGCTGAGGTGTTAGTCCTTTTGCCACGTGCTCCATAAAGTGTGAGATGTGGTGTTTGATGGTGGGATGTAAGAGGAGGCGGCCTGCACAGGTACAGCTTACTCAGCAGAGAGCATCTTATTCTTGTTTATATTCCAAACCCTGTTCACCACAGAGATCCACAGCCTGTGATACCAAACAGTCTCTGGAGCCACTGGATTCAAACTGGGAATCAGATTTTAGCATCAAGGTGGGAAAAATCCACTTATGATGTTACCGAAACCTTTTATTTTTCAGGAATGTGTAACTAATATTCCCTCCTACTAGAAACTGAGCTGTTACGTAAACGAAGTGGAACGGAAGCCCTTGTCTGCCGGAGCTTGACCGTGTGACACCAGGCGGAAGTAAACAAAGGAAAGGCGGAAGTAGCTTTCCTCCTGTGTTGAATCAGCGGCGTGTGTGAGCTGAGTGTGTGAGCCGCGGCAGCAACGATGCCTTCAGTTCAGTATCTGAGAGAGTTCATCAACGAGCGACTAACTGCTGCTGCTGAACAAATATTCTTGGAGTTTGAAAAAACGATCGTCCAGTACGAGGAAGAGATCGACCGTCAGCGCAGACTGCTGGATATCACCTGGAAACCCCAAATCAAGCTGCACACAGCAGGTGAGTCACTCTGATGCTGCCGTGATTCTCATTAACGCCGTTTTAAACGAGGAGTTTGTCCTGTAGCTGCTGTCAGGGTGAGCACAGGGACCCCACACCGAGGCTCAGGAAACCTCAGTGGGCAGACAGTCTGTCTCTCAGCCGGTGAGAGTTGATAACTAGCCCTGTGATACCCGTTATCTCTGATTGGAGTTTAAAGTTTTGGTGAGTCAGCTAGCACACAGACAGTCCGGCTAATGCAGCTTGATTTGTGGTTAAAGCTCTCAGCTGATTTTGTAACGGTGCGTTGTTGTCAGCTGGGTGTAGAGAGCATCTGGCAGACGTTACAGGAGTCTGTCTGCTCGGACTACAAGACTTAAAGTTTCTACCATCAAGCCATACGACGCCTCAACCACAACACTTCAACACACACAGTCCACGGGACGCACTCAGAAGCTGCAGCTTCACAAGTTCTCTGTTTAATCTGCACTGGTCACTCCACTTTATTGATAGTTATATTTTTAAAAAGTGCAATACTGTAACAAGTGCCACAAAAAAACAAAACTTTGTACTGTTCAGTTTGTACTGCTGCCCCCCCCCCCCCCCCCCCCCCCCCCCACATTCCTATTTAAGATTTTCTTTATTTAATCACTAGTGTGTACATATATTTATATATACATACATATATTCAGTCAGTTAACTGGAAATTTCTCTCTTTTTTTCCTTTACTACATCTTATTAATATTTTGCTCTTTACTATTTTTATTTTATTTGTTTTATTTTTATTTTTTATTTATTTTTTCTTCTACTGTACCATTCTGCTGAGTGACTGTCTTCTGCTCGTCAAATACATTTCATTGCGATGTTGACCCTGTGCTAACTTGCATATGACAAATAAAACTGAAACTGAGCTGTCAGCTGGTCACCACCACCTGCTGAGCTGGCATCTCTTCAGTCTTCACAGGAAGGTCAGTGCCAGGGTACTCGATCTGTCCTTCCGGAGGGATCTGTTACGATTTGTAATGGACAGTAGGGGTGGGCGGTATAACCGGTAAACGGTAGAAACAATATAAATTTGGCCAACGGTACAGATTTTGACTATACCGCTCTACCGCATGTTGATGATGTCATCAAGCTGCGCCTGTTTTGGTCGAAAGTAGTGATGGGATTTGCGGCTCTTTTTAGAGAACCGGCTCTTTCGGCTCGGATCATTAAAAAGTGTCACGATGTTTATATGATTAAACTCATGAGTTTAATCATATAAACATCCAAATAAACTAAACTCAAAACACTGGGTCATAAGACCCAGGATCGTGACAAAAAAGAGTCGGATCGTTCAGCTCCGAACCGGCTCTTCAGGTTGTTTTGTTGCTTTAATGAATTTATTATTAACAATAATATAAAATTATGCCCAAAAGGAATTACTAATGTAAAAGAAAGTGGTTTTATTTATATATGTTTATATATAAATATATGCGGTGGCCCCTAGAGACAAAGCACGTACAAAGTCCAAAGCACATTTCTAGCGTTAACTGAACTTCCAAAACAGAGCTACTAGATCACTTAAATTACACAATGGAAAGCATGTGTGTATTGTTTGTGTATTTATACACAAGCACTCATATAGATTCAAATAATAAAAAAAAAAAAGTTCATTTACCTGTTACTACCACACAACAAATCAATGGTATCAAGCGGTGCGGCTTCGTAGCTTACCAAAGCTACATTTTGACAGATTTTTGAGCGCCGTGTAGCACATAAAATCAGAATTCATACATAAGGCGCACTGTAGATTTTTGAGAAAATGAAAGGATTTTAAGTGTGTAAAATACGTTATACAGAAGAAAATAACATATCGCGATATGTATCGTTACCACGCATGCTTCAAATTATACCGTGATATGGATTTTAGGCCATATCGCCCAGCCCTAATGGACAGAATTTCTCCTCTGATCTTTTAATATATGTATTAGATCTTACTAAAATTATAATTATTACTTTTTCTCATTTTACTGCAGCATTTAAAAATTTCCTTTATATGTGATGCTGATTCCAAGCGTACTCTTCCTGCTAATGTAGAGATCAGGCAAGAGAGCAGTCTGTAGAATTTTAGCCCTGAATGTTAATGTAACCGGAAACAGTGCTTTTATTTTAGAGTATATGCTGAAGGACGCTAATTCAAAACAATCACCACAAGCTTTCCATTTAACATCCACACATTTCATGTTGATTATTCAGTCATTGAACATATATATTATTTATTGCCAGCAGCTTTTCAGCTGTATCTTGCATTTTAACTTCCCTCTCTTACTGCTGTACTTCTGCTGATGTTCCTCTGTTGGTGAGCCTGAGTGAACCGCTGGCAGAGGAGATAAATTGCTTCTTCACCTGCTCCGAAACACCACAACAGCAGCACTCAGCTGCTTCAGCCCTGTTCCCATCCTCACCCTGACCTTCACCTGGTTCCTGCACCGCTCCACTCACTGTACCAGAGCACGATGTCACACAGGTGTTCCAAGCAGTGAACCCCAGGAAGGCTGCCGATCCAGACAGAGTACCTGGCAAGGTGCTAAGAGCATGCACCCACCAGCTCACCCTCATCTTCACAAGAATCTGCAGCCTCTCACTAGATCAGGTAGCCATCCCTTCTTCTACAGAGAAGAAGTCCTGAAGTTGGCAGCATGGTGTTCAGAGAACAACCTGGCACTGAACACCAAGAAAACCAAAGAGGTCATTGTCGACTTCAGGAGCCACAGCACTGACTTAGTCCCCCTTTACATCAACGCAGACTGTGTGGAGAGAGTCCATACCTTCTGGTTTCTCCGAGTCGTCATCTCCACTGACATCTCCTGGACAGACAATATCACAATGGTCATCAAGAAGACCCAACAGCGACTACACTTCCTGAGGGTCCTCAGGAAGTACAAACTGGACTCCAACCTGCTGCTGACCTTCTACCGCTCGTCCATTGAGAGCCTGCTGAGATACTGCATCACAGTATGGTTCGGCAGCTGTACTAAGGCGGACAGAGCGAGGCTTCAGAGTGTAGTTAAGGCAGCACAGAAGATCATTGACTGCCCTCTCGCCTCCCTGATGGACATTTATTCCTCCTCAGCAGAGCAGCAAACATTATCAAGGACAGCTCCCCCCCCCCTGGCTTTGACCTCTTCAGCCTGCTTCCCTCAGGGCAGCACTACAGGTGCATCAGCACAAAGACCGACTGACTAAAAAACTGTTTCTTTCAAAGAGCCATAACCAGCCTGAACTCACACAAGCACTGACCACACAGTTCCACCCCCCAATTCAAGGACTTCTATACACAGACTACCACTCAACTAACATCACCACTGTGCGACATTTAATTTATGTGCAATAGCCCGCACTGTAAAGATATAACAATAATTTTTTCCAATATTTGTATAATTGCTATTTTTTAATACACACTGTTCATCTGTATTATGACAATAAAAGGCAGTCTTTTCTGTTCTTAATTGTGCAGTAGGGTGTGTATTCTCAGCTGTGGCCTTTCTCCTTCTAATAATCTTGATGCGACTTTCTCACTTCACAACTGACTGTGAGGATTCCAACATCAACACTCATTCTCCAATATTTTTAACAGCTGACAGCAGCGATCATCAGCAGTGACTAGAAGAGGACATTTTTTTATGGATTTCTTTACTGACTCACACTGTGGAGCCTTATTACAATCGATATTTTAATATGCGTTTTTCTTCTCTCCTTTCATCCTTGCAGACCTCCAACAGCAACACATTTTTAAGGAAGAGGAGGATCTCACTAATCAGGCACTCCAGCTGAGTGTGGACCAGGAGGAACCAGAACTTCCACAGATTAAAGAGGAACAGGAGGAACTGTGCAGCAGTCAGGATGGAGAGCAGCTGGGACTGAAGGAGGAGACTGATACCTTTATGGTGACTGCTGCTGAGGAAGGAGAGCACAGTGAACCAGACAGAGACAGGCCACTCCCTCACAGCTGTCCTGAAACTCACACCCAGGATCAGGAAGGAAGCAAGAAAGTAGATCCAGGATCAACTGGAAATACGAACAGAAGAGCCAGTAACAATGCTGAAGACTGTCCCATTTCAGGTAGTCAATGTAAAACTGAAACAGGTAAAAAGTCTTTAAAATGTGATATTTGTGGAAAAAGCTTTAAGAAAAGGTCCCAAATAAAAGAGCATTACAGAATCCACACTGGTGAGAAGCCACATTCTTGTAAAATATGTCAGAGAAGTTTTTCTCATAGGAGCAATTTGGTGCGCCACATGAGAATCCACACGAAAGAGAAGTTACATTCCTGCCAGACATGTGGAAAAACCTTCAGTCAGAACAGTCATCTGCTGGTCCACATGAGAATCCACACAGGTGAGAAGCCGTATCCTTGTGAAACCTGTGGGAAAAAGTTCACATGTAGTACGCATTTGTTAGTTCACATAAGAACGCACACAGGTGAGAAACCCTTTCATTGTAAAAGATGTGGGAAAATGTTCTCACGAAGCAGTAATTTGCTGGAGCACATGAGAACACACACAGGTGAGAAGCCGTATCTTTGTAACACATGCGGGAAAAAGTTCACATGTAGTAGTCATTTGTTAGTTCACATAAGAACTCACACAGGTGAGAAACCATATATTTGTAAAATCTGTGGGAAAATGTTCACACGTAATAGTGTTTTGTTGCGACACATGAAAACTCACACAGATGAGACGCCATAGTCTTGAAATTTTTCTAGAGAAGACATCCAAAGCGACTCCAAACTAGGAAAAAAAGAGATTCATGGTTAGTGTTATTACTATTCAAGGTTTATTAGAGTGCACTCCAACTGTGATCATGTGAGTTTTGTTCCATCTGTGTCACACTTCACTGCCATCATGAGGATGAAAGAAAACTCCAAATGAAAAACATAATGAATATTAAAATGATCTCATTGCCAACTGGATACAATTGATATTGTGAACATTTTTTTCCAACCCTCATATGTAACAAAAGCAGAATAAAGATGTCCAGCATGTTGTTGTAAAAGACTCTGTATTTAAAAAAAGAAAAGAAATAAAATGTCTCTGTAATGATGAATGATGTCAGTGTTTTCTTTTTTTCAAGCTGAGGAGTTAAAGGCTTTTTCTCAGAGCATCATTAGTGTTAGTAATCGATACAGCTATCAGTGCCTGTTGTTTTTGTGATGTCATATATTCATTCTAAACATAAAGTCTTTGTAAAGTTGTAATGTAGAAACGACAGATTGACACTGAAGGCTGCAGAGAGCTGTGACTGATCATAAGTGAAAGCGGTCACAGAGGAGAGTTCAGTTCAAACATGTAAGATATGCTTTAATCTCCCAGCTGACCTGCTGCGGGTTAAAGTTTGATATGATGGTACTCTGATCAATGTAAACATGTCGTACTGAACCTACTTTTTTTTACAATAGTGCATATAGCACATTTACACTAGCACTCTAAAGTACATCATGATTGTCCTCCGGTGGCTCAGATTAATGTTTCAATTCAAAACATGAAACTCTTAATTTTTTTTGTGCTTCCACAGCAGCTCTGTCTCTGTCTCTGATCTTTACTGCTTCATTTCTCTGTTGTCTTTGTCATCAGTCCAATGACACAAGAATCAGAGGTTTAACAGTGTGTGGCTCCCTCTAGTGGATGTTGTGGAGTATTCTGTTGTCTTTGCTCCAAAGGTTTTTGTACAGAGTTTTGCTGTTTCCTGTCACTGTGGGCCTCACAGCACAGTAGTACACAGCAGAGTCAGACACTGCAGCAGAGGAGATCTGAAGAGTCATCAGTGTTTTATCTTCACTCACTTTAAACGTTATTCCAGGAACTGGATCTGATATTCTGTCTCCTGTTCCAAAATGAGAGATCAGGAACTCTGGTGGTTTTCCAGGATATTGTCGATACCAGAAGAAGTAATCAGTTCCAACAGCAGCTTTGGAGTATTTATAGGACAGAGCAACAGCGCTGGCTTCTAAAGTAAATTCTTTTTCTTTGGTTGGAGTGAGTTCTTCACATCTGATAACTGAAGAAAAAGGAATATCTGTTATTAATCAGTTACACAAAATTTACAGTAATCATTGAATTGAACATAGTTTCCTGTGTAGGTGAGCAGACCTGTGAGAGTGAGAAGAATCAGAGGGGAAACACAGTGATGTAATGACAGCATGTTGAGGAACATAAAGTTTGTTTTGTGTTGAACTCTGTTGAATGTGGAGGTTTTTCTCTCTTCTATAGTTCAGTAACAGCTCAGCTCCTCCCTGAATCTCTGCTCCTCCTCTCTGCTCTGTGTTTGCTGTGTTGCTCAAAGACAGTAATTAGTTCAGGACATGATTTAGTTACATAAAGGTAATAAATGTGTAATTAATAAATATTGTAAGTAAATTTATTCTAAAATGTTTTGGCTTTGAAATCTGATCAGAGGAAGACGTGTGTCACAAATGATCTCTGTTGTGTTATGCACTGAGCAACAGTAGCGTTTGGCCATGACCCTGTCTTTGGCGTATCTTCTCCGGTAATGTTGTGAACAAATGTTTCAGCAGGAATAAAAGAGGAAGCTCATGTACATGCTCGTGCCTTGGGAAACTTTCATCTTTGTGAGCATTAATATGTTCAGATAGAACGTGGATATGTCTTTGACACCACCTTTTAGCTCATGTAATGTAATGTGCATGTTTTTAAAGTAGGTTAATTATTAAGTCTGGCATTGACGTGTGTATTAGCGAGGGATTTATTTTTCATACAAAAGAAAAAAGCCTTAAGAAGGAAAAGGTTTATAAAGAGCTTCAGTAAAATGAAGAAAAACAAGACTTGCTCCATTTATCAGCTTTAGCTTCCTGCTTCTCATAAAGCACTTTTCTACTTGAGCGCTCAGAGTGCTTCATACAACAGCCTCATTCACCCTTTCACACACATTTATACTCAGAGCAATTTCAGGTTAATCAAAGCCTCCCGTAAAAATCTGTTTTCTAGTTGTAATCTGCTGAATGAATCATCTGCAAGAGCTAAAATCATCTATTAAAATATTCTTAATATTCTGTGAGCAAACAAAACAGAGAAAGATGAGTGTTTGGTTTGAAACAGGAATGTTCCCACGGCTGTGTTTCTTCCAGCTCTGCTGCTCTGCTGCTGCATGACAGGCTTCACCTGAGCTGAACACTGTGATTACAAGACTCAGGAGACTCGTGACGTTATTGTAGCTGCTGAAGTTCGCTGTCACAGCTGTGGCTCATTCTCTCAGAGTCTACAGAGGTTTAACAGACTGTGGCTCCCTCTAGTGGATGTTGTGGAGTATTCTGTTGTCTTTGCTCCAAAGGTTTTTGTACAGAGTTTTGCTGTTTCCTGTCACTGTGGGCCTCACAGCACAGTAGTACACAGCAGAGTCTGTCACTGCAGCAGAGGAGATCTGAAGGTTCAGACCGTTTCTGTCATCGACCATTCTGACAGAAAGTTTGGAATTTGTTGTGTTTTGTGTTCCCAAGTTAAAGGTCAGGAACTCTGGTGGTTTTCCAGGATATTGTCGATACCAGTAGAACTGATCACTTCCAGTTGCTTGTCTGGAGTATCTGTAGGACAGAGTAGCTGTGCTGCCTTCCAAACTGGACTCTTCAGCTTTGCTGGCAGTGAGTTGTTGACAGCTGACACCTAAAGAAACAGAAATCTGTAAATATTATACAAAGAAATCGTGAATAATAATTAAAATATTAGGATGAAGTTTTTTCACATGTACCTGTTAGAATCATGATGATTAACAGAGAAGTTTCATAACAGCCCAACAACAACATGTTGGACTGAATCTTCTGTGTTGAATGTGGAGGTTTCTCTGTCTCGCCTGCTCTTCAGTCGCAGCTCAGCTCCTCCCTGAATCTGTGTCTCCTCTGGTTTTTATTTCCTGATCAAATCTTGTCACCATGAGACTTTTCTGTGTTCTAACACTCACCTATGCAGTGAGAGAAAAGTACAAACAGGTAAAGGAACATGTTTCAGGTGCTGAAGTCACACAGCAGATGAACAAAGTTCAGCAGAATGAAAAGACTAAGCAGCCTCTCTGCTGCACAGCCTTCTCCTCAATATCAGGCTGTAGTTCTGCACAGAGAGACCATCTCATTGGCTGAGTTCAGCATCAGTGGGTGGAGCCAGACAGAAACCTGTTTAGAGTCTTTATGAACAGCGAAACATCTGCTGGTGTTAAAAGAAACTAAAGAGGTGCAGTTACAAGTACAAGTACATCCAGACAGTGACTTTTACGGCTGGCTTCACCACATCAGTGTCTGCACAAGTTTCCCGTTCAGACTGTAAAGTTTGGGGAGGAGAGGATTCCCTGGAATCATCAGTGACAGTGAATTCACTGATAACTACACAATTATTTGACAGCAGGGAAAAAAGCATATCTGAACCTGTGTTTATGTTCGGCTGTGATAGTTGTAGCAGTCAGACAGTGAGTGAGAGAGACAATCTGCTGTGTACTTAGAAGCCATTTTTTCTACTTCTGTTCTGATTCTGAGTTAATTTGGGTTGAACCCAGGACTGTATCGGCGTTGGCTGAATAGCAGTGGTGTTCACCTTGTGGTGTCAGAACACACAGGACGCACAAATAAGGTTATTCCGTCTTTACTGTGATTCTGTAGCTTAACAGCGCAGCACAGCAGCACAGTAATGCAACCGCAGGCTTACAGAGGATGTACAAGAACTCGTAGGTGGGGGGCTGTTAGCTGTTAGCTAACAAGAGCAGAACATATACAAAATACTGAATATAACAAACATTTAAGTCATGAATTAAGATTCATGAGCTTTCTTCCAGTCTGACCAGAACTACAAATGGAAATTCCGATATGAAGATCTCCATGCACTACTCAGAAAACCTCACAGTCCATGACATTAATTGCCAATACACCCAACAACACAAAACAGCCAATCAACCAAAGCGGTCGCCCCATGATCGTAAGGTCAAGGGTTCGAATCCCCTGAACGGCTACCCTGAGATACCCCTGAGCAAGGTACCATCCCCACACAGTGCTCCCGGGCGCTGCACTGGTGTCTGCCCACTGCTTCACTGAGTGAATTTCCCCACGGGGATCAATACAAAGTGTGCAGTATTATTATTGTGTACAACATTAGCAGCATGAACTAGCCACACAGGTGAACAGGCCAATACACATTGCACTTCTACATCCACTAAATGCCTAAAAGACTAAAGCTGTCCTTTCCAGGCAGGGCTCCACGTCCACTCAGTTCTTTAGCAACGCGCACGACTCACACCGTGTGTCGACATCCCCCGCTGAGTCAGTCCGCTCAAACTCTGATCCCTGGAACATGTGTTCAATAGTGCACCTGTGCCCTCTCGCCACAAGGGGGCTCCCACACACAGTTGACAGCCTTTCCAACACAGAGGACAGATTCTGTAAAATATCGGCTGCACATGATCTTGGGTCTGATTATTGTAGGGTCTACCTCACAATATAAAGCACCTTGAGGGGACTGTTGTTGGAATTTGGTGCGATTAATAATGTTTGAACTTTTAAGGTTGTTCAACATTCGTAGTTCTGTTTTGCATTTTGGAACATTTAGTTGTTTATTATAATGCAGTCTTAAGGCTTTACATTACATATTTTGACTTTGTGTATCTGTGTTGGTAGGCAGGTTGGACTCAAATATATGATTTGTAAAGTTCATTGGAGGCGTATAGTGCTCCAGGGAGTCCAGGGAGGAAAGGAGTCCACACAACACTCTCTCAACTCAGGGTTTGTCTTACCACACACCTGGGAAGATCAAAACCAGAAGTCTACACAGAAGAAACACACAGCAAGTATCTTGAAGCATCAGAAGCAGCACAAACACTGAGCAGGAGGAGCCAGGGCTTCACTAACTCTAATCCAACAGTCCAGTGAAGAATGACAGCCAGCTCAATTCTGCATTTGAGATCATCGGAGACACGTGGGTCAGGTCAGAGGCAGCAAGCTGAGACGAGGCCCACTCAGGAACACAAACAACAACAAAGGAACACAAACAACAACAAAGGAACACAAACAACAACAAAGGAACACAGACAGAGGAGAGAGAGAAAACTAAAGTCGAGAGACAGACAGCAAACAAACCGAGAAATCAGCCGGAGACGACAGAGACCATCACATTTGGCTTTTAATTCAATGTAGGTTTAATAAGTTTTTAGATTGAGTTGAATCATTTCAGTTTAGTTTGCAATGTTTAAGAATATTTATTTTTAACTGTCATTGTCTGTTTTAGTTTTAGTCTTTATTAATTATTATTGCCTGGATGGCAAACGTCACATAAAGCCTCATAAAGCCTCATAAAGCCTCATAAAGCACATTCTGAACGTTTTGATCAAATTCACAAATATTTAAACTACGGGGATTTCCACCGTTAATCTTTCTTTTTTCCAAGTTCACAAAATAATTTCAGGTCTAGTTTTTATTTTTGTTTTAGTTAACCAAAAGGCTTTTCACATGCAGATTATATTAGTTCACTATAATAACCGTGATATATACACAGTAAAGGTGTTCCTCAAAAATGCACTGTAAGTGTAAGAAGTGGACACGAGTGATGACGAGCAGGTCCAGATGCTTCTAAACACGGAAAGAAAGAAAGGAACATTTTGGCTTCATCTCAGGAGAAAGTAGCGCTGACTGAACTGGTTGTTGCTACTGCAGTGGTCTGAATGCTCCCATCTGTTAATCTACAGCAAAAATCATGACATTTCAAACGTGATCCAAATAAATTAGTTAATCCTGTGAAATTACACTGTCAGAGTGAGGGGCTGCATTAAAATAGGTGACTCTGAAAAATATTTGTAACACAAAGTATTTGCAGTAATGTTGTTCACCTGGTTCAGAGTTTAATTTGTTCCCTTTCCAATCGTGTCCTCTCGTGTCAGCTCCCCTAGTTAAAGGTTCTGACGTCCTGACGGTTGCTGGTCTAGTTTTACCTTCTGTCTCATTGCTTCTGATGATCCTCACCTGCGTCTTGTTACACTCTTGTTTCTCCTGATGCCTCTGACCCTCGGGTGTTTAAATAGTGCTGTTTATTCCTCAGTGTCTGTGTCAGTCTATGTTGACCTACCATCATGTGTTCCCTGGTTGACTGGAGATGAGTTTTCTGGAGTTCGTCTGTTGCTGCCTTCTTAGTCAGCAGTCTTATTGCACCGGTCACCCAGGTCACCACCATCACCGCTGCCACCCAGCATTCAAGCTGTGACGCTGGTGCCCAGCTTGTAAGAGCTCCTGTTATTCGGCATTCCAGACAGTTCCATGAATGAACCAGCTTCATCATTGGTGTGGTTGTGGTGGGAGGATGAGGAGCCATGCTCCCTCTTCCAGGAGGAAGAGTGTTCTTGTCACCGGTTCTCCCCGTGGTTCAGTCCAGATGAAGCCAGTGAATGTTGTGCCTGTTTACCCAGACTAGCTCAGTTAGGCACAACGAGAGCAGGCAAACCCTGAGAGTTTCCTGACCCCAGGCAACCAGCGCAGTGTCCGCAGCCTATCAATAAACACTGTTCCAGGTTTATGTAGACGACTTAGCTGCTGCTCCTCTCATTCAGTATTATTAAAGTGAAATTCTGTAGTCTGCATTTCATGTTGTGCAGCCTCATTTAACTACAGTTGGTGCTACAAGTTGTTGTATAAACTTCCTGAGATTAAAACCACTCGTGGCTCTGATCATGTTAATGATTATTACATATCTGGACTTCATATGATTGCTGGGTTTCTCTCTGCGTGTATTATTGTGGGGTCGACCTTACAATATAAAGCACCTTGAGGCGGCTGTTGTTGTGATTTGGTGCTGTGTAAATAAAGTTGAATTCAATTTAAACATCATGATGAATTTCTCATCTAAAGCTCTCATTGAAAGGCTCCAGGTGAGGAAAAACGTGGTTGTTGTATCAGTGACTTTAAAATACTCGAAGCAGAAGAAACACACTTCACACAAAGCACATCAGTAAAGAAAACTGAAGATCAATATATATTTAGTCTCTATCACACAAAGAACATTGTTCAAGCAGGAATTTCTCTTTCTGATCAGCAGTGCAAAATATTTTCTCAGCCCCATGTCAGAAGAGCTTTGGTGCAGAGGTCAGCACCGTCACCTCACAGCAACAAAGTCCCGAGTCCAACTTCACCTTCATGTGTGGAGTTTGTATGTTCTCAGCTTGTTTGTTTGGATTCTCTCTGGGTGCTCCAGCTTCCTCTCACAGTCCAAAGACATGCAGTTAGTGGAATGAAGTTAATGTCAGCCCTGTCTCAGATTGGTGACCTGTCCAGCTTGGACCCTGGCTCACACTCTACGGTTGCTGGAAGCTTCAATCTTCAACGGATTGAAATTAAGAAGGAATCATTTAGAGGAGTTTAAAACATTAAATCATTGAATCCATGAATCTGAAAGTGTTTTTGAGTGCAAGATGCAGACTGAAAGGTCTATTTAGCAGTGCTTCTCAGAGTTTTATACTGAACTAAGCACAGACTGACTGAAGAATTATGAAACCAAGCTTCAAATCCAGGATAGAGGTTGTTTGCTGTGCCGGCAGGACGGTCCACATACACTGCTACTCTGTTGGAGGAGAGCAGTGCACATGGACCGGCTTCATTATTCTCACTGAAGAATTATGAGACCAGACTCCAAATCCAGGATACAGAGGTTCAGTGAATGTGGTGTTGAAGGTGTGGAGGTGGATCAGAGAGTCCAAGAAGATATTGTAGAAGGACAGCGTGCCGGCAGGATGGTCCACATACACTGCTACTCTGTTGGAGACAACGTCTTTGGGGATGAAGGTTTCTGTGTTATTGTGCAAGACAGAGTAAGAGTAGGAGCAGTCCAGGCTCCAGGACTGACTGTTCAGTCCAAACAAGCAGTCATCACTGTGTCCTCTCCGTTTGATTCCTTTGTAGCTCACTGCTATAGAAACATATCCACTCCACTCAACCTCCCAGTAACAAGGACCAGTCAGCCCGTCTGTGCACAGCAGCTGAGGGCGGTCAAATCTCTCTGGATGATCAGGATATGGCTGCTGTGCATTCAAACGCATCACCTCTCTGTTGCTGTCAGACAGCTGGATCCATTTGTATACTGTGTTTGGGTCGATTGTGAGTTGATAGGAATCTGATAGAGAGAACAAATAAATCCAGCTGCAGTTATTGATCGATCATCTATTCGTTGATCGGCTCTTTGATGGTGACTCCTGATATCAGAGATATGAATGAGCGACACAGTAGTTTAAAGACGGTTGGATTTGTTTCCAAGAATCATCATAAAATCAAACGTACACTTCTTCAGATCCGAGCTCACCCGTCGGACGCCATCAGGCTCCACCCTGCAGGGAGAGGAGGGGTCAAACCAGCACAGTCGTTGGCAACATGCTAACATGGACATCATCACTCATACTGTCACAGAGGGAAGACTTCATGTAGCTCTTACATCTGCATAAAACAAACAGGCTGAGTGAAGGGATCTGTTCATACCTGTTTAGAGACTCCTTTCCTGCAGACCACTGCTTCACTTCTTCAGGTGCATCTTGAATCAGAATTGCTCTTTTAAAATCAAATATTACAATTTTCACAACACCTACATGTTTTGTTTTTTTGAATGAAACAGAACAAAAGTAGGAAGTCAAAGTGTTTTTTCCTCATATATCAGTTGAGTGGAAGCAGTAAAGCCACCAAGAGACTTTGATGTGCTGACATTCGTCCTGCTTGTCATGGTCATTTTTAGTCTACATAAACTACTGAAGAAGATTGATGGATTCAACGCATCCATCAGAATATAAATATGTGTGCATGTTAGATAGAAAGCTCTTATATAGAAAAGGTGAATGAGGCACGTTGTGTTGAGTTAAATAAGAACCAGTCCATTTACCGTTTATTCGATCTAAGCAGCTTTGGAAGACGGCGACTGGACCTCATGAAGCTTTTTGAAGAGGTTTCTCCTTTGGTGTTTAAACTCTAGTGGGAGTTGTCCACTTAAGAGGATCATAGGCACACTATTGATCATGTGCCTCATCACAAGATCCAAGTTATAAAAAAAGGTGTGGGTCATTATCAGCAGAGCTTTTGGATGAAACTATGGTGAAACCTTGCCTCACTCTATCATGTGACCCATTGAGACGCAAGATGTGAGTAGGGGTTGAGGTGCCTGGGAAGACTCAACATAACTGGAGCACGGATGGTACAGTTGTTGACAGCTGGTGTGTCGATCAGGTGAACTTCACAAACACAATGAAACACAAACACAATGAAACACTGTGAGCCATGCACCGGCTTCCTCAGAGCCTGGACCTCATTATTGAAGCCCTGTGGGATCATGGAGGACTCTCATATGGACTGATGCCACGCAGAACTGTCCACTGGGAACTTAATGTTGTGGGATGCTTTTCTGTTTTGTTCATCATCATCATCATCATTGCTCTTTAGTTCCATCAGTCGCTCATCGATGTGAATAAACCAGACTGAACATTTCATGCAGTCTCATGTGTCCTGTCATCCCAAAACAACACAATATCTTAAAGTCACATCAAAAACCTGTAACACTAACTTTGAAACACGTAGAAGCGCTTTGTCAGAGTGTCTCTCTCTTTGGTTGGCATCTGCTCAGATGGGAATTCTTCAAAGCTTTGCATGACCTGTTGGTTAGACTGCACTTAACATGATTCCACACACAGATAGATAGATAGATAGATAGATAGATAGATAGATAGATAGATAGATAGATAGATAGATAGATAGATAGATAGATAGATAGATAGATAGATAGATAGATAGATAGATAGATAGCCTCTTGTCGTATGTATTTGTGTATTCCATATATTCCACTTGCCAAACTTACCGTTCTGAATATTTCCTCAATGTCATCTCTAAGGCAGTGCTTTTTGACAGCCTCACAGATGTGTTGGATGAAGGCAGAACCGTATGTTTCATGAGTGTATGAACCTGTGTCTGCAAGCAAACAGAACCAGATCATATCTGTAGTTAGGCGGTGTTTGATTGTTCTAAATGTTACTTATTGGAGGGTGGTGCACTTACAAGTGGTGCTGGAATGAAAAATGATGAAATCCTTTTCATTGTGTGTCCGAGGACCTTTGACAGAGTTCACTGACAGAGATTCGATGTCGTCTGTGGGCACAAATTGTGTCCTATCAAGTAAATCCACCGATTCCTCCCCCACTGAAACAAACACACAGACTTACTGAAACGTGTCGATCTTTTACCTTTTCAAATGAACAAATATTAACAGTAAATTCATTGAAGATTCATTCATGCTGTTTGTTGGGTGTGTGAGGACAGATGAGAATCACCTCCTCTGCAGGCGTGAATAATGACGATCTTTGGTTTGTCCTTCAGTGCAGGACAGTTCTTTGAGTTTAAGTGCTGAAAGATTTGGTCAATTTCAAACTCCTCAGTTCCCGTGCCTCCATAACACACCAAAGTCACAAACACGCTGTCTGTGAGGGCCAGTTTTGGGTGTTCAGAAAATTCTTTCAGAGGTTTATCGATCATCTGTGAGAAGAAATCCGTCACTGGATCATTTAACCAGTTTGTAAAACTGGGTGCAAGTGAAGAAACCTTTTCTGCTTTTAAAAGTTACCTTTGCAGTGATGTCCCCACATCTCACTACCTCATATCCAAGAGTTTGAAGTAGACTTTGCATGACTTTCTCATCTTTCGCAGCTCTACATTTGTATAAACTTGTATTAAACGTTTCAATGTTGATCAGCAGGGCGATGCGATTTGACTGTGATTGTTGAGTCACTGGATAAATCTGAGAGACCAAACAGAAACTCTTCAGATTATTTTAACACAAGCTGATTTTTTTATGCAGTCATTTGCAGTAATTATTATTATTATTGGTTTGGAAGTTACTACAAGAGGCTAAGATCAAACAATCAACATATCTCATATGAATCATACAGTAACATACTTTTTTACCCTGACTGTCTGTCCACGTCTCCATCTCTGACCTAGAAAGAAATCAGAGGACATGTTGAGCTGGAGGGACAGAATGTGTCGCATCACATCAGCTCTTGGGATTTTCACTGTGCATCACATCATCTCTGCTTCTTGTGGATTATTCAGGACTGATTTTTAAAAATATTAATGAGAAAATGTATTGCTGATACTGATTAATAGATAATAAGACTTGAGCCTAATAAACCTGAAGACTATTGAATGTAGATACACGGGATCCTAATCAGGCATCAAAGTGAGATTTGGCAGGTGGGGAAACTCTAAGCCCAGGTGCAGTGGGGCAGCGTGGGCGACTTGGAAATGAGACCCTGTACTGGAAGCTCCACTCAGGTTTTCTTTGTATCCAGGTTGTGATCAGCTGAAGCTGCTCTTTGTGGATTTAGCCGACCGAATTCAGATGTTACATATTTCCAGCTTCCAGCCATTACGAAAACCCGCAAAACCTAGAATTTGGTGAATTAACTCAAACAGCACCTCACAGTTAAACAATCTCTGATTAAATGTATGCAAACAGCTCAGCTACTCTTCACCAGTCCAAGTTTACCCCTCTCAGCTTTACCACAGTACTGCAAACGTAACACTTTCACTGACATAAAATCTGAATAATGTCATTTCTGTCCCAAGATGTTTCACAATAAGAAAACAAAATAATCATGTTCCTCTCATGTCTTCTTTCTTTGCAACATCCTCCATCTCTGATGTGACAGATGAAAGAAAAACCTTCTTCAAAGTAAAACAGAAACAACATCTGCTGCTGCTGCTAAGACAAATGAGAAATGAAGAATCAGAGACTTACAGCAGAGATGCTGAGTCCTGGTTGTCCTCTGATTAAAGAGCTCAGACTGCTCAGAAAAGAAGGACTCAACTGTACCTGCACTGGAAACACCTGCTGACTGACTGACTGACTGACTGGATGCTCTTTTATACTGAGCTGGAATCTAGTTAGAATTGTTCTTCTTCATGATAACGTGAAGGCTGAGTTCTTTGGAGCAAACTGGTTTTGCTTTGGCTGTTTGGGAGGTTTCCAGTTTCCTGAAAAGAAACTCACCGAACTGGTTTCACAATATGCCAGAACAAACACAGGAATGAGGCTCGCTTTCCTTTACACAGGTGATACGTTTGCTTCTTCACCGATTAACTCATGGACATGTTTAGAGATAATTCAGGAACTACTTGATGTAATGTTCCTCCACGAATCTCCACCTTATCATGGTGGAGGGATATGGTGCCAAATGATACCAGGAGCTCTGTTTTCAATGGTAATTTGCCCCTGGCAGGGTCCCTATATGCACACTGGTCCTGAGAGAGGGGTAAGACTAAGAATGAATCAGAAGACATCCATGCTGCATTGACCAGTGGACCATGTCTGGGTACGTGGGATGGGGTTTCTGAGGCTCTAAGCTGGACCAGGCCCAGGGGAGGGGCTCCACAGAGAGTGTGGGTTAGGTGGCAGCCAAAGTTGGAGGCCCTGGCGATAACCAGGGTGGATACATCTGTTTCCCCCAGCTTGATGCCTTTATGTTGGGATTTTTGCTGGTGGACAGGAGAGTTGCTTCCCTGGAACGGGTTCTGGCTGTTTGCACTTTTGCACCAAACCTGGGCTTGTGTTTGGTTGTTGGATGGAAGCTTTGTGCTTTTGACAGTGTAGCTAACATTAGTTGGAAGGAACACTGAAATACTGGAAGAGGTCACAGTTTCAGGCTGTTTGTGTCCTGCTTCACTGTCTTCATGGGACTGCCAGTGTCAAAGTTTGAACTAATAGATCGTTTTCTTTTTGACTCCCAGCAGAAGAATGAGGCCGCTCAGCAATGCTGCGTCAAACCTGGCCTGCAGGTAAATGTTGCATTAGGACAGATAATAAGTGTAGATCAGATGATTTCCTGAAGAAGCAGCGTCAGGGGAAAACCCTTCATTAAAAATCCAAAACTTCCTCATGATCAGTGTGTTAGACTCGGGACATAAACCAGACCAAGAGTTAGCTTTCAAGCAGCACCAGTTTGAGCCGCCAAATTTCAACTAACACAAATGTTTGTTTGTCAAAAGATTATGAATTTAAAAGAAAGAAGACCAACTGTTAATTTCTGCTGCTTGTATCAAGCTCAGGAGCTAAAAATGCAGGACCTGGTTCTGCTCGCAGGCTCCGGGTCATCTCTGATTTCCTCCATCAGGTTCATTGACCATGTACCAGTCACATTATATTGACCACATCTAACTGAGCTGTGTGAATGCCTTAAATATTCTTGTACAAAACAATAAGGTGAGAAAATCTCGTCCCCACTGTTCCAGCATGTCTTTAGTTCAAATCTCACAGGTTGTCACATTCACAGCTTCTCCTGTTTTTCTTCTCTTTACTATTTCCTCATGTTTCTGATGCTTCCCCGTCTACCTAATCCTCTTCATTTCTAGTGCTTTCCTTGTCCCCACTTCCTGATAAATTGGATGTTTACTCTGTGCTTGTTTTGCCTTGTTGGTTTCACACATATACAGTAATGCTGTCAGGTTTCCTCCATGTGTTTTCTTCTTGGTTTACAGCAGCTATGTCGAGTCTGTCTTTGCTGGTTCATCAGATTTAAAGTTTGCTATTGTGTAATCCTGCGTCCAAAGTCATACTTTTGTCTTTTATAATCTCTGTAAAATTATAAAATCTAAAGAGGATGTGATGTTGAAATGTTGCTGCAGTTCCTGTGAAAGAAAATATGTGAACTCATGAACTCTGCTGACTGGAAACTCTCCCTGCTGCTGCAGAAATGTGTGAGCGGTCCTCAGTGTTTAGATCAGAGGGAGCCTGGTGGTGGAGCAGGACTGCTGAAGAACTCAGTGGAAGGACCCACAGACTCTGGTCCTGATGAAATGTGGAGGAGGGCTGCATCCATCTGACACTGAAATGAAAACTAAGAACAGCAGAGAGGGGGAGACTTTGAGAAATGAGAGCAGGACATTGATGTTTTCACCAAATCTGAAGGAGAGCATCATCATCTGATGTGATGAGTTCAAAGAGAATAAATGGAACAAGCATGAGATGGTCTTCCTGGTTGGACTTTTAGCTTCATGTGAGAGATTTTACCTTAAAGAGATAAACCTCTGTTACTCTGTTTATTTTGCTTCTGCTGCATTTCTGCATGTCCTCATCCACTAAATATAAAATAGTGTAAATGAGCAGCTTTTGATGTTTGACAGTTTTTATTGTGTCTGAACGATCCTGCAGTTGGTTTGTGGTTGATGTGGATTTGCTGCTCATGTGAATCCTCCCACAGTGTTTCATTAGCAGCTGTAACCACAGTGACTCTGATAAAACAGGAATTAGCAGAATCCATCTGATATGAAGCTGTGCTTTGAATACCACTTCCCTCCTCTTTGAAGAGTAGTCAGATATCTGTGTTCAGGTTTTTGTACAGCCTCTTCTACACTTTGTATCACTGTGTTTCTAGAGCACAGTAGTAGAGAGCTGTGTCTGCCAGGGTTAGGGCTGCTATGGTCAGATTAGTTGTTGTTGGTGATGTTTGGGATCCATATCGATTATTGGGAATATATTCACTTGTGCTGCGTTTTGCTCCTTTCCAGAGTATAAACTGAGGAGCCTGAAGGTCAGAATGATGTCTGTACCAATAAAGCCAAGGATCACTAACACTTGTCTCATAGCTACATGTGAGTTTGACAGATTCTCCTTCTGTTTCAGTGACTTCAGGTTGTTGAGGAGTGATTGAGTCTCCAGCTGTTAGTCCTGGAAAAAGAAAGAAGAAAAGTAGTGAAATGCAGTCTGTATATCTGCTTAATGCAGCAGCTTCAACTAAACTTTAATCCCTGTTCTTAAACTCACCTATAATGTGAGATAGAAGCAAAAAGAGGTGCAGCAACATGTCTTTGGAGTTATTAAAGCCAGACAGACAGCACATGAACAATGTTCTTCCACTGCAGCACAATGACCAACAAATAATGTCATTGGATGAGCTCAGGTTCAGTGGGCGGGGCCAGTGTAATAGCTCAGCCAATCAAACAGTTTTGTGCTTCCACAGCAGCTCTGTCTCTGTCTCTGATCTTTACTGCTTCATTTCTCTGTTGTCTTTGTCATCAGTCCAATGACACAAGAATCAGAGGTTTAACAGTGTGTGGCTCCCTCTAGTGGATGTTGTGGAGTATTCTGTTGTCTTTGCTCCAAAGGTTTTTGTACAGAGTTTTGCTGTTTCCTGTCACTGTGGGCTGCAGAGCACAGTAGTACACAGCAGAGTCAGACACTGCAGCAGAGGAGATCTCCAGATGAAACTGCTGTTTTTCTTTGTCATGTATAAACTTCAGCTTTTCTGTTTGCTCTGAATGTTCTGCCATAACAAGCTGTGGATGTGAACCAGACTTCTGATGGTACCAGAAAAGGTACTGAACATAACCTGAATAGTTGCAGGAGAGAGTCACAGTGCCTCCTTCCAAACTCGTCACTACATCTTTAGATGGTGTCAGTAAATCCTCAGAGGATCCTGAAAACAACAAAGACATATTTCACCATCATGTTTCTGCATCTTTAAACTTAGTTTATAAAAAGTGAATCAATTCAAACAACATCCAGATATTTTCATGTCCATCATCTCCTTTTACATCTCACTCCATCTTTTGATGACTCACCAGTCTGAAAGGAGACTATCATCATCCAAATGAAAAGCAGCAACATGATTTTCTCTTGGACTGAATGAACAATAGAGAGAACACAGCAGCTCTTCAGCTCCTAAATGAAGCCGTTCATGTTCACTGCTGTAGCTCCTCCTCTTGCTGAGCTCTGTTTCCTGTCACTGTTTCCTCATATCTGCAGAGCGCAGAGTCCAACACCCACCAGGAACAAATTCGCTTTCTTTCCAGCTATGTGGATCAAGCTCTTATGCCTTTGCTGGTTGGGGTCAGTGATGAATCAGGTGAGGAGGATTCAAGACTGAGGCGAGAGATAAGAATGTGCACTGAATGTACTCAGCTGCATGAAGAGTACATGAGATTTTCTCAGACACAATTAAATAAAACCTGAGGAAGGTCAAAGGTCGTCACTTGTATGTTTAACTACAAACTTGTGATCTGGAATTCTTTCACTGTTTTTTGCCAGTAGCGTGTTGTTTACCATAAAGTAATTCAGAGTCATTCATACCACAGTAACCAGAGATGATAATATATTTGTAAATATATAACTTTCTACAGGACTGAATATAATATCTTTATGTAAAAGTCCGGAGCCTCTGAGGAGTATCCGAGTATTTATAACATTACACAAACATCTCCATCACAGTGTTCATGAAATGCTGAGTTTATCCATCTTCTGGGTGGGCCTACGGAGGAGTTTTGAAGATTTCCCTGTGAGGGAGCTGGTGGTGACCAATTCAATTCAATTCAATTTTATTTATATAGCGCCAAATCACAACATAAGTCGCCTCAAGGCGCTTCATAGATACAGAGAAAAAAACCCAACAATCATATGACCCCCTATGAGCAGCACTTTGGCAACAGTGGGAAGGAAAAACTCCCTTTTAACAGGAAGAAACCTCCAGCAGAACCAGGCTCAGGGAGGGGCGGCCATCTGCTGCGACCGGTTGGGGTGAGAGAAGGAAGACAGGATAAAGACATGCTGTGGAAGAGAGACAGAGGTTAATAACAGATATGATTCAATGCAGAGAGGTCTGTTAATACATAGTGAGTGAGAAAGGTGACTGGAAAGGAAAAACTCAATGCATCATGGGAATCCCCCGGCAGCCTACGTCTATTGCAGCATAACTAAGGGAGGATTCAGGGTCACCTGGTCCAGCCCTAACTATATGCTTTAGCAAAAAGGAAAGTTTGAAGCCTAATCTTAAAAGTAGAGATAGTGTCTGTCTCCTGAATCCAAACTGGAAGCTGGTTCCACAGAAGAGGGGCCTGAAAACTGAAGGCTCTGCCTCCCATTCTACTTTTAAATACTCTAGGAACAACAAGTAGGCCTGCAGAGCAAGAGCGAAGTGCTCTAATAGGGTGATATGGTACTACAAGGTCATTAAGATAAGATGGGGCCTGATTATTTAAGACCTTGTATGTGAGGAGCAGGACTTTGAATTCAATTCTGGATTTAACAGGAAGCCAATGAAGGGAAGCCAAAACAGGAGAAATCTGCTCTCTCTTTCTAGTCCCTGTCAGGACTCTTGCTGCAGCATTTTGGATCAGCTGAAGGCTTTTCAGTGAGTTTTTTGGACATCCTGATAATAATGAATTACAGTAGTCCAGCCTGGAAGTAATAAATGCATGAACTAGTTTTTCAGCGTCACTCTGAGACAGGATATTTCTAATTTTAGAGATGTTGCACAAATGGAAGAACGCAGTCTTACATATTTGTTTAATATGTGCGTTGAAGGACATGTCCTGGTCAAAAATGACTCCAAAGTTCCTCACAGCGTTACTGGAGGCCAAGGTAATGCCATCCAGAGTAAGAATCTGCTTAGATACCATATTTCTAAGATTTTCAGGGCCGAGTACAATAACCTCAGTTTTATCTGAATTAAGAAGCAGAAAGTTAGCGGCCATCCAGGTCTTTATGTCTTTAAGACATTCCTGCAGTTTAACTAATTGGTGTGTGTTATCTGGCTTCATGGACAGATAGAGCTGGGTGTCATCAGCATAGCAGTGTAAATGTATGCTATGTCTTCTAATGATGCTGCCTAAGGGAAGCATGTATAATGTAAACAGAATTGGTCCTAGCACTGAACCCTGTGGAACTCCATAATTAACCTCAGTGTGTGAAGAGGACTCTCCATTTACATGAACAAACTGGAGTCTATTAGATAGATATGATACAAACCACTGCAGTGCAGTACCTGTAATACCTACAGCATGTTCTAATCGCTCTAATAGGATATTATGGTCGACAGTATCGAACGCTGCACTGAGGTCTAGCAGGACAAGCACAGAGATGAGTCCACTGTCAGAGGCCATAAGAAGATCATTTGTAACCTTCACTAAAGCTGTTTCTGTGCTGTGATGAGCTCTGAAACCTGACTGAAACTCTTCAAATAAACCTCTGCAGATGATCTGTTAGCTGTTTGACAACTACTCTTTCAAGGATGTTTGATATAAAGGAAGGTTGGAGATTGGCCTACAATTAGCTAAGACTGCTGGGTCTAGAGATGCTTTTTGAGTAAAGGTTTAACTACAGCTAGCTTGAAGGCCTAGCTGAAATTAGAACCAGCACCAGAGGTTCTAATTTAATAAACAATATGCCAAATGTTTAACAACTGAATATAATAAAAATTTATTTGTGGCCAGTCAAACAATAATAATAATTAATAACTTATTCTGGCATTACTTTGTAAGTTTTTAATCAAACTTTATATATTTTGATCAGAAAGCACATTTTTTTTGTTTGTTCTGAGCTCACCAGATCAAACAGTAACTCTTTTTATAGGGATCATGTTAAAGTTCAATATAAGAAACGTATTCAGATCATTTCAAAACAGAAAGCTTAAAATTCAAATGAGAATATCTGCGATTTTCTTGTTTTCCGTGGATGTAGAAAAAAATTGATTTCAGCTGGAAACTGATTTGAAACAGAGAAATCTTCGACAGCGGAACAGTTAAAGGTAAATGCCCTCTGCCGGAGCAACAACCGTGTGACACCAAGCGGAAATAAAGAAAGGAAAGGCGCGTGTGTGAACAGAGCCGGGAGTGTGGGACCGAAAGAGTCAGCACATCACTGTGGTGTTAGCGGCTTTGCACTGACTCACCGAGCTCTCTGTAATACTTTACATTCATTAATAAGAGAGAGGGGGAGGTGCGTTAATCACGTGACACCAGGCGGAAGTAAACAAAGGAAAGGCGCAAATTGCGTTAGCTTTCCAGAGACTGTTGTTGTTGTGTGAGCTGAGTGTGTGAGCCGCGGCAGCAACGATGCCTTCAGTTCAGTATCTGAGAGAGTTCATCAACGAGCGACTAACTGCTGCTGCTGAACAAATATTCTTGGAGTTTGAAAAAACGATCGTCCAGTACGAGGAAGAGATCGACCGTCAGCGCAGACTGCTGGATATCACCTGGAAACCCCAAATCAAGCTGCACAGGACAGGTGAGTGTCCCTCTGAGGGAGGATCCTGATCACAGCTCTGCGGGACGTTTCTGATTGTGAGGACTTTTTGGAGATGTGAGCTAACAAAGAGCAAACAGAGGACAGGACTGCACGAGTGAAGTTGCCCCCCACCTTCTTCAAATCCAACAAAAGTGGTATCAAACGTTTGTGCTGCAAACATTTTCGTTTGTGCTGCAAACATTTTAAAGATATTCAAGAAAAATTCTAGAGGTCATCAGAGGTCAACCAGCTCCCCCACATTAATGGAATCAAACAAATTTGATGTCAAACTTTTGTGCTGCAAAAATGTTTGTTTGTGCCGCTGTCGTTTTAAAGATATTATTATAAGTTTCTTAAGTTCAACCAGCCACTTCCTTTACTGTAAAAAACATTGAGAGATATTAACCAGCATTGGATATTTTTTTCTCATGATCACACTCTTAAACCTAGTAATCAAACTGCTATAACCTATTTAAAAACTAGGTTAAATATAGCATTTAAAATAATTAATGCATTCTGTTGGAGAAACAACTTTATTTGCTGGTAACAAAATACAAAACTACGAGAACAACGTGGTTTTGTAGAATGTTTAGCTGATTTAGAGTTTAGAAATGTGTTATCATAGAATGTAGAACTATTGTAGAGACACTGACACTGCCCTTAATATAATAAAGGGCTCATTGTCTTGTGAACTTAGGAGTAGATTGTAGGAGACCCCTCCCCCACTGAGTGGAAATTCCCCAGAGGATGTTTGGGTGGGGGTCTCAACATTTGTAACTGGATAACTGTGATCTGGAAGGGAGATGGGTTTTTATGACCTCTAGGGAGTCACCTACCCCCACAGTGTTTTAACTGTCACGCACACACATCCACACGCACACTCACTCATGTCCACTCACACATACACACAGGTATGCGTACACAATCACACACGAGCACTCATATAGGCACGCGGGAACGCACACATGTAGGCATTCACAGGTTCGCACACACACAAGTGAAAGTATGTAAACATAGTACTTAGTTTTATGGCACCTTGTAGAGGGTTTAGAAGGGGGGTCACTGATACAAAACTGCATGTAACAGACAAAGGAGTTGAGATCTGCAGAGAAAGTCCGGGGTCCTGTACATCTCCCTTCTAAAAGGTGTAATCAATAAGTGTGTATTAATAAAAGTGTTGTTAATTGACTACTGAGTCCCGGTGTTCTTTCTGGAGTCCTGACGAATATACGAACCGGGGTAAAACTGATTTTATAACAGTTTGTATGTTTCCTGTTAGAAAAGGTAAATACATGGAACTGTCTGAGCCTCACAAGTCTAATACAATAACTGAAAAATAACAGCTATTTCCATCATCTAACTCACAAACTAGAAAAGGACTTTCTTTCATGAAATCTTGCCATCATTCCTTTGTGTAGAGCACAGCGTGCGGACATGCGCTGGTGTTTTCAGATGCTATGGTTACATCCTTCCTTAGGTCATCATACATCTCCCAGATGTACGGGGTCCTGTTACAGAATGTCATATAATGCCCGAGTGTTTCTGGTGTTGGGCCCTCCTGAAATGTAATGACTGCTTTCAGTGTGAATTTCTCTCCTTGAAGTAGCAGAGTGGATGGGAATTCAGTAAGCAAAAACCTTTTTGGACTGTGAAAACTGTGCTCCAGAGTTTCTGTAGAGCCTTTTCCAAGGTCTGTGTCAATCCATACAAGCTCTCTCAGGGTGAAACTGTGACAAACAGTCCCTGTGCAAAGTTGCTTTCCTGATGAATCTGTTTTAAATGCTGTTGGAGATGCATCAGGACTTTCGATTGGTCTTAGGCATGGCGATGCTGGAAGGTTGAGCCCTTGTTCAACAGCAGACTGAAGGTGAGCTATGCCAGAAGCTGACAGATCAATGGAAACAAAAGGGATTTGCCTTGTGTTTGGTGTGTAAAGTTTGCAGTACTGGGAGGAACACTGTCTTGTGAAGTGAACACTTGGATTTTCCGTCATTGTTTTTTGAATTACTGTGGACACATGGCGCTGTGCATCAACACGATGAACAGCAGTCTTCAACTGAACAGGGCAGAATATTGAGCTCAGCACCTCTGCCCTCAATGAATAGGCATGTTGAGTGACACCCTTTGAAGCAAGGGATTTCACAAGCTGGAATACTTTGTTCTCCTCTGAACTATTCAACATGTTTGTTTT
This sequence comes from Diplotaxodon limnothrissa, assembly GCF_057381915.1. Taxonomy (NCBI): domain Eukaryota; kingdom Metazoa; phylum Chordata; class Actinopteri; order Cichliformes; family Cichlidae; genus Diplotaxodon; species Diplotaxodon limnothrissa. Next base: position 811,489 of record NC_140613.1, on the reverse strand, counting down.
TTGGGGGGGGGGGTTTGTGTCCCGTTTGGATCTTTAGCATCAGAATTGTTGTCTTAAGGCCAAGAAAGATGCCAAGTGGATTTATTTTACCAAGTGGATCATCATGGCCTTGCCATATTGGTCCATTTGATTGACCTTTATTATAATTATGAATTTATTTTATTTTCAGTTGCTACAAACGGGACAGACATGACTGGGGGATAGGACAGGGAGAAAGAATGAAAGAAAGAGAGGGAGAGAAAGAAAACCAAAGGGGAGAAGAGACGGTGAGAAGGGGGGGAAGAAAGAAAAAAACAAAACACCTGGGTCACCTGTATGGAGAAAAAAAACAGAAGAGAAAGCAAACAACAAAGAGCAACATAATAAAAAAAACAGCACCATCACAATAAACTAGCTAGCAGTAGATATCAGTAGATACTAAATAATAAACGATATTGTGCAGCACGCAAGATAGACAGCGCACAATGTGCTTTGAGGCAGCAGCCAAGAAAGCTGTAGTCCGCGTCTGTGAATACCCGTGTGTGCACCTGTGTGCATACCTGTGTGGATCAGCATGCTTGCATTCCAAAGGTTTCTCCATGTAACGATCTGCTAGGGAGTGTGGGGGGGCCTCAGCCCCGTCCTCCAGGGTGTGAAGCAGGTATGGAGGAGATCAAAACTCCAGACATCCAGAGGCCCCCAGAACACAAGAGACCAAGGAAGACCAACAGAGGGGCAGCCGCGCCACTGTCCCAGTAAGAGCTGAGGAGAGTCTCAGACTCCCCTCCCTCTCCCCTCCAGAGAGGAGTTAAACAGTCTGATGGCGTGTGGGACAAAGGAGTTTTTAAGTCTGTTCTTGTCTTGGGGAGAAGCAACCTGTCACTGAACAGACTCTTCTGGTTGTTTATGGCCGTGTGCAGAGGATGCCCAGCATTGTTCATAATGTCCATCAGTTTCTTTAGTGTCCTTTTCTCTGCCACTGTCACCAGAGTGTCCAGCTTCATGCCGACCACAGAGCTAGCCTTCCTGATCAGTTTGCTGATCAGGAAGGCTAGGAACTGCAAGGCCTCTCCAGTTTTCCAAAGCTGCTGTTTCTTCAATGTCCATGTCTGTGCCAATTTTGGGCTCCTGAGAGGGGTTATCATCCACTTCCTGCTCCACAAAGGCTTTGTGTGGATCCTGACGCTTCACTGTACCATCCTGTCTGGCAACCTCTGCTTCTTTTCGTATTTGTGTTGCAGAACAGATCTGCATGTTTCCTTCAATGAAACCAAGATGTCGTGCAGTGAATTTATCTATCCTTATAGGGAGATTTTCATGCTTGAACAGACCATGTTTAATGTTCTTGAACTCTGCTTCAACATTAGCTGAAGTTATCTAATGTCTTCTTCTTCCTTGTCATCAGAAACAGACATAGTCTCATCTGCAATCTTTCTTTTCAGATTTGCTTTGGACACTTCTGACATAAGGGGGATTTTTTCCGAAGCAAGACACCAAAGCATTCATTAATGTAGCTTCAAATCTGAATGATGTGTTAAAGCCTTAACTAAAGCACCAAGTAAAGCTAAGGAGAAATCACAGATGGCCTCCTTTGGGATTGGTGCTCCAGCACGAATCCATTCCGATAACCATCTTGTGATTGCCTGGACATCATGTCTCTCTGACAACATTTGCACCACTGGGACGTGAGAGTTGTCCCTTCCTGTTAACACACCTTGATACAGGAAGATGTTTCCAGACAAACCATTAGGCCTGAGAAGCTTTTTTACAGCTGAGCCAGTCGCATCAAAGGCGACTATGGGTGCTTTGCAGTCTTGTACAGCATTTGAGTTTGACTCCAGTAGTGACAGAAGAACTTGTCTAATCCAATGTCCCAAATGCTTCCACTGGGAGGGGAACTGTATTTTAATGAGTGGAGAGACAGTATTGGGTTTTTATGAGCAACTTCTAGTTGATTTTGTTCGTGTTTGTCTTTGCGCAGAGTTGTCAAATTTGGTAGATGGCTTGGCTCTGGATCACCAAAGTCCATCAGCTTTGCTGCCTCTGATGCTCTCCACACATGGGGCTGCAGTCTGCCTTCACCAAGTTCTTTTGTTACTTGTGCCCTCAGACTTCCGGGCATGGCTCTCTTAGAAAAGCCAGTGTGCATGGATTCATCCGTGTTTGCCATTACACACTTCAGCACCATTGGGCAGTGATTTTCAGGTTCCTTTTCACATGTAATGTACAGCTGGCCAGCTTCCCTTTTCTTGAAAGTATTCTTTTTGTATGTGACTTTATGTGGAATCATATGTATCCACTGTTCAAATGGGAGCTCCACAGTCTTGCAGTCTTTGTTTTGAAAAGGAGAGCTGCTTTGTTCAAAATCATTATCATTGTCACTGCTGTCTGTGTCAGTCTCTCTTCGTCACTGTAATCCAGAGCAGCCCATACATTGTCTGTTTAATTTAACAAAAGTGTAAAGAGCTTTTGGTGTCATCTTTTTGCCAAGTTGTTTGCATAGATTTTTCTATATGTCACTTGGAGTTGAAACTTTTCCATTTTTTTTATGACTGCTTCTTTAGAAGCACGAAGGACTTCAAATACTGCAATTTTGTCCACCACTGATTTCTTTGGCATCTGTCAAGCAAAAATGACAAATGTGATATATTACTGCCATAATTTGGTTATAACTTTAGTTCTACATCTTTAAGTGGACATAAAATTACTTACTTTGATACACTGTTTTGACGTAGTGAATTGAAGTGTTGATTAGGGCTGGGCCATATTATACCGTTCACGGTAATACCGGTATAATGTTAGGCAACGATAGGAAAATGAAATATCACGATAGAATGGGAGTAAAACACGCATGCGCAGTGCCTTTGTTTTCATACGCACATGGCCGATTGTTGAGTGAAACAGATGAACCAGAATTGGTTTGTAAAAATGGTGCAACTTCAGTGATGTGGAACTGGTTTGGTGTTTGTCCGTCAGATACACGACAAAGCACATTTTTTTGCAGAACATGCAAGCGGCCGTCGTTATTATCGTATTTGTCGGACTAAGATGCTCTTAAATCTGGGAGTAATCTGGGTCCTAAACTCCGTACGCTTCAGGTTAAACGAACACTGCAGCATCACTGAGAGTTAAAAACTGTCTAAATTCTTTCATCTTGCCATCGCCAGTGTGTGAATGTGTGTGTGAATGGGTGAATGACTGAATGTAGTGTAAAGCGCTTTGGGGTCCTATGGACTAGAAAAGCGCTATACAAATGCAGGCCATTTACCATTTATCTTTAATAAAACGATCAGCATTGCTGCTTTACCAGGTGTAACTATGAAGTTTAACTTCCAGGCATCCATGAAAACAAAATTTATTACATTTAACGGAGTTAGAAGTTAGCAGGAAGCTAGCGGAAGTTAGCTCGCTAGTTTCGCTAGTTACCTAAGCATGATATAGCATGTTCTGACTGAGAGATTTCTAAAAAAATTCAAACGTACAGCTCTGCTATCACTTCCAACATAAATGAAGACAGGAAACTAAACAGCAGTGACGTTTGTAGGGTTACTGAAGTTGGGCTAGCTGGTATATAATGATGTGCTACGTGATCGCTAGCGACACAGCTATGTTAGCATAACATAAACAGTGAAGCTGGAGGACGAACACTAACACTTTTCCACTTATAAAAGTTAATGTTAAGGTTCCTGATGGTTAGAGACAAATGCAATCGCATGGCAGGATGCTGTAAACGGACCAAACTTCAGTCAGGAGAACAACTGAGATAATCCATCCACAATACGAGGTTAGTCATTAATGTACTGCAACAACATGGGAATAGAGCAGCTGCCAGAGAATTCAACATTAATGAATCAATGGTACAGAAGTGGAGGAAGCAAGAAGAATGAGTTTAATAAAGTTTGATTTATCTGACTGCTTTGTTTCGCTTAATGTGCCTTATAATCCCGTGCACCTTATGGTCCGAAAAATACGTACTGCACACTGCAGTTTAATGCTGCAAAGCACCTCTTTTTAACTTCAGTGGATATTATACATGGTTATGCTCAGGATATGTCAGCCCATTTCTACTGGAAATGCCTTTTGGTTAAACTTTCAGCAAGGAATTTGCATTTGTACTGTTACATTTTTATAAAGCTTTAATGTACATAAAAACCAGCTTCTTGTTTAAGTGAAAATAAATGGAAGGTTGTCTTTTTGCGCTAGTAATGTTGTGGAGTTGTATTTTGTCTCGCATCAATTATATTGTCAGTTATATCGTTATCGCAAATTTTCAAATATATATCGTGATAAATATTTTTGGCCATATCGCCCTGCTCTAGTGTTGATGATTGCTGTTGCTCATGGAAGCTAGCTTAAAAATGCAAATGAGAGAGCTAGCACATGTTTTCTTCAACTCTTGTTTTTTTTTCTCAGACGTAGAATGTGTGTGATAGCGCCCCCTGGTGATCACAAACCGAACACAGGTCGCTATGTTTGCTTTTTTGGCAGAGTTGTACCAGTTTATCCTTAACAAGATCTAGTTCAAAATTCATTTGATCGGCATAAAAATGAATTTAGTCAATGTTCATAGCTCATCATCAAAATACTTGTAGATAAATCCAGGCTCTGAGATAAATCTGTGTCAATGCCACACGTGTTTAATAGCCCACTCATTTAATAGCCCTTTGTGACCATGGCTACAAAAGTTTGACTCTTGCAAAAATATATAGTTTGGCCCTTTCAGGTAACATTGACAGTTACCTGAGATTCACAGTTCTGCAGGCTGTTTGGAGCCTTTGAGCTCACATTTGCTGAATCACTGAAGTGCACTCCTGTGTATGTTAATTTTATACAACTTGCTCATGACAGCCCACATACAAATGACAGCACTTTTGTTAATATTAGCATTTGAATTAAAAGCTACAGTTCACATATTATTAGGTTAATGTAGAGCTGGGCGATAGAACGATAACGATATGTATCGCGATATAACTTTTACTCGATAGAGAAATTACGCTATCGCGATAGACCTCGCCGCTCGTCCTCTAAAAAAAAAAAAAAAAAAAAAAAAAAAGGTCAGCCAATCCAAATTAAGTAGCGCAGAGCCGAACCAATCACAGCCGCAGCGTCACGTCGCGTGACTTGTTACGTACAGCACAAGTGCCAAGCCGCACGTGTGTTTGTTTGGGAAGCAGCCAGCGCATAATGGAGGAAATGAGTGTGCCGGCTAGAAAAATCAACCGAGCGTGACCGAAGAGAAAACAGATGATGGTTCCAACGCCGGAGAGATTGTCGAACGGAAGAGCCATAGAAGTTCCGTAGTGTGAAGGTATTTCGGCTATTTCAAGTCTGACGAAAAACAGAGTAGCGTGCACTGTAAATGTGCCGAAAGCAAGTCTGGAAATACAATAAACTGGTGCATGCGTCACACTGCGCCACATTATTGTTTCGGTGAAATGAATTTCTACAATACTGTTAATTCTACTCTCTGCAGTGTTTAAATGCTTACATATACACACAGTTACTGTCCCTCCACACATACGACTCGGTTCTGCTTCTATGCCCCAGCTTTGTTTACTTTTTCCCACCGAGGCTTCTAGACTTCTGATTGGCCAACATTTCTGCACGGTTAGGAATCTAGCGCCACCTGCTGCTTTGGCATGTTCATAGCAGCGTTTTCCTTCATTTCTGCCTTTATGTGTGGACGGGATTATTTTTTAAAACGAAAACGGAAAATCTCCGTTTTATACCCGTGTACGTGTGGACGTAGCCTCAGTCTCTGACTGGAAGCGCTAATTCGTCATTCGGCTTTTGTCAGACTAAAGTAACTGTTAAAACTGTTTGAAAAGCTCAGCTATACAACAAGGAGAGATTGAGAATTTCCTTTAAGTTCTCAGTTTATTTGATATTGACAAAAGTTAGTCAGTTTTGTCTGTTCTTCTGTAAAACAAACTAAGATTTATTTTTAGAATTAATATTTGGTTTCTAAGTGGAATTGACAATTTAGTCTGTTTCGTTTGTTCTATTTTGAAACTTAAACGCTTTAGCGGCTGCCTTTTGTGTAGTTTGCAATATTTGCCTTTATCTATCTGAAAAAGTCTCATGTTCCTTAAGTACATCTACCCTGTTGAACTTATTATGGGAAATAAATATTTAAATAAAAACAAGCTGCTGATTATTTCACATTTTACTTGTGAGCAACGGCACATTTAAATCTTACAAATATAGTTATTTGGCTTATATCGTGATAGATATCGTTATCGCCTGAAATGAAAAAAACATATCGTGATATGAAAAAATCTCATATCGCCCAGCTCTAGGTTAATGTTTTAACAACCATTAGCATTTTAGCATATACCCTGCTAGTAGCACACTAGATGGAGTAAGGTAATGTTAAGAAACATGGTAGTCAGTGATCCACAACCAGCTTATTGGCTCAAAACACCTTATCTAATTATAAACTGATACGCACCTACAGGCATGCCCCTTTAAATTTCTTCATAAATGTTATTTGATGTTATTATTACGGCAGCACGGTGGTTAGCACTGTTGCACAGCAAGAAGGTCCTGAGTTCAATTCCACGATCAGGCCAGGGTCTTTCTGTGTGGAGTTTGCATGTTCTCCCCGTGTTTGCGTGGGTTCTCTCCGGGTTCTCTCCAAAGACATGCAGCTTGTGGTGATAGGTTAATTGGTTAATCCAAATTGCCCATAGGTGTGAATGTGAGTGCGACTGGTTGTCTGTCCCTGTGTGTTGGCCCTGCGACAGACTGGCCACCTGTCCAGGATGTACCCCGCCTCTCGCCCTATGACAGCTGGGATAGATTCCAGCGCCCCCTGCGACCCTTAAAAGGATAAGTGGAAGCGAATGGATGGATGGATGGAATTTTATTAATATCTTTAAAATGAAAGCGGCACAAACAAAAAATTTGCAGCACAAACGTAGCACCAACCTGTGACATCAACTTTTGTTTGATTTGGGTGATGTGGGGGGCTGGCTGACCTTTTGACGTTTGCATTTTCATTAATATCTTTAAAACAGAGGCAGCACAAACGACAATTTTAGCAGCACAAACGTTTGACACCACTTTTGTTGGATTTGAAGAAGGTGGGGGGCAACTTCACTGACAGGACTGCACTGTGCTCCATTCAAACAGCAGGCACTAAAATCAGCCTGGATTTGAGTTTTCTTTATGTAAGTAACAGCATAAAGTTAGAACTGTCAAGGTATCGCTTTAAAAGAAAGTGTAATGTAAAATACCCTCATGTATGAATGCATTAAGATGCAGATGCAGATACAGCGATAGAAGTCCTCCTGTGGGTCTCCAATAATATGAACGCATCAGTGTCATTTCAGGCAGCTCATGGTCATTTTCATCACAGACATTCTGCTGATTGTGTCCTGTGTTCTCAGTAGCTTGGTTTGTTCAGACTCGGAGTGTGACTTAGCGTTGCACTTAAGTGCATCATATAGGTTGTTGCTTAGTTACAAGGCATCAACTCCGTTGCCTTTCTTTAGCCCATCCATAAACAGAGACCAGTACTTGCTGAGTGTTTGTGTCGTGCGCTTGATTAGATGTAGGAAACATAAAACAGGTTTTCATCTTCAGATGCTTGAGCACTGAGGATGCAGCCTGGTCACGTACAGGTAGATCCACCCTCTCAGTGTCAGGGCCTTCGTGCATCAGCATAAAACAGACACAATGGCTGTATCCCAATTCAGGGTCTGCAGCCTTAAGGGCCGCATTTTTTATCGCTACTGCTGTTCAAAATCCCATAAGGCTGGCTGACATGATAGACGATGGGCAGGGCTGTGAGTACTCAGACTGTGTTTTGATAAGATCTTGGAGAAGAACAACGGGAATTGAGATAATTGGTGACCAGTGACGGACATTAGACCAACTGTAAAAATTGGATGCAGTTGTTCGCACTAAACCCAAACATTCACCATCTTCACTCATGCAGCTATCCCACTGGCGCCAAGGTCGAAGCTGACTGGAACAACAAATTGTTCCCATGATTACAGGATTGTTGTCAGAACTCTTTGTCCCTCCTTCAAGGCCACCTGCGTCCACTGGAGACTGTTGACCTTTGCTTAACCGGGCGTGGTGACACTTTCTCTCAGCTGAACACGGGATACACATGCACACGCACGAAACATGTACACTGATACTGATGCGCCCTCACTATCACCCTCCTTCCCCTGAATCCAACGCCTCCCATCCAATGTGGACTGATCAGCTGGAGGCGCAGGCGAAGATTGCTGCGGTCCCAGATCAGCTGTACACACTGGAATACTCTCCCATGTTGCTTGTCTGTGTTTTATTGTGTTATGGTGTGCTGATATTCCTGTATTATCCTTTTGTGTTACACATTTCACTGTTGTTTTTTTGTTTTTTGTTTTTTTTTTTTCCTCACTACCTAGCCTGACCATCCCCAATGTGATGTTTGTATTGTATGTACTCTCTCTCTCTGTCTCTGTCTCTCTCTCTCTCTCTGTCTGTCTCTCTCTGTCTCTCTCTGTCTCTCTCTCTCTCTGTCTCTCTCTGTCTCTCTGTCTCTCTCTGTCTGTCTGTCTCTGTCTCTCTCTGTCTCTGTCTCTCTCTGTCTCTGTCTCTGTCTCTCATAATCTCATTAGTTGTCTTTTTTTTCCCCTCCAGACGTCCCACAGCAGCCTGTCTGTAAGGAGGAGGAGGTTCTCCTTGAGCTGCAGCTCTGTGACCAGGAGGAACCAGAACCTCCACAGATTAAAGAGGAGCAGGAGGAACTGTGCAGCAGTCAGGAGGGAGAGCAGCTGGGACTGAAGGAGGAGACGGATACCTTCATGGTGACTGCTGCTGAGGAAGGAGAGCACAGTGAACCAGATAATGATCGTCTCATCACTAATAACGCCCCTCTTGCTGAGAGCCAAGATCAGGGAAGAAGCAGGAGTGCAGATCCAGGATCAACGAGAAATCCAAACAGAAGTAAAACTGCAGAAAGCTCTCGTTCGTGCAAAAATCTCTGTAAGACTTGTGGTAAAATGTTTTCTAGGCCATCAGAACTTAGAAGGCATACACAGATCCACACAGGTGAGAAGCCATATTCCTGTAAAACATGTGGGAAAAAGTTTCGTCAAACTGGTCATTTGACCGTCCACATGAGATATCACACAGGTGAGAAACCGTACTCTTGTGAAACATGTGGGAAGAGTTTTCTTTCAACAGATCATTTAAATATCCACATGAGATCTCACACAGGCGAGAAACCGTATCCTTGTCAAACATGTAGTAAACAGTTTTCTACGTCATCGTCACTTAAACAACACACACGACTTCACACAGGTGAGAAGCCGTACTCTTGTCAAACATGCGGTAAAAGGTTTCCCAGGTCATCGTCACTTAAACAACACGCACGACTTCACTCAGGTGAGAAGCCGTACTCTTGCAAAACATGCGGGAAAGGTTTTTATCACAATAAAAGTTTGTCTTTCCACATAAGAACTCACACAGTTGAGAGGTCACATGTTGGTAACACCTCCAGTAAAAAGTTTTCAAATTCAACATCACTTAAAAAACACACAGAAATTCATTCAGGTAAATAGCTGCATTCCTGCAAAGCGTGGGGAAAGTTGAAATCCTCATTTGACTGGCCACGTAAATGTTGAACATCAGCTGTTTCCTCCTGCTGAGAGCTCACACAGGTGAGAAGCTGTAGTCTTAACATATTTTTAGAAAAGGTCAAATATTTGGAGCTAAGTTTGACACAAATGTACAAATTCATGCTGGTTCAAATGTTTTTGCTTTTGGCTTGAAAACCTATTCAGACAATGATCGTTTGACTGTATTACATGTCGCAATGTGTGAACTAAATCTGATGATACCTATCATGTTGAAGCTTTTTCATTCGTCAGGGAAAATATGATAAATCTTTTTTTTGAAATTGATGGCAGCACCAGGTCTTCATAAAGGTTTGATAGAGGATTCTAGAGGCTCAGCAGTCCCCCGGCTCTTTGTTGTGTTTTTGATTTTCTGATGCTCCAGAGATTTCAATTTGTCTTTGATTAGTCAACGATTATTTCAATAAGTCTTGTCTCCGCTTCCTGTGGGAAGACTTCCTGTTCTAGGCTTTAGTACCTCACCTGCTCAGGTCTGCCCACCTGTGAGTATCACCCTCTCGTCTCGTCCCACAGAAAATTAAAACAATGACCCAGGAGACATGAATTTGAAAATAATGTATTTTTAACATCAATACTTAAATATTTAGTCCTATTTTACTCAATAAGACTGTCCAAATAAAAATGAAATAAATACAAATATTAAGTAATATGAATTAAATTCTAGTAGTATTTGAACCAAAAATTCAGCTTTAAAGTAAATAAAAAAAGATTTTGTTTTCCAGTCCAAAATAACAAGTTTCCAAAGTTTACAGATGATGCTGTTTTGCTGTTCCACTGCCTTCTTCTTCGTCAGTGTTGAGTGCAGTCTTGGCAGACAACATAGGTGATACTGCCCCCACAGCTTCCTGTAGAGTGTTTTAGTTTAAATAAAAACAAAAAAAACATTTATGTGGTTTTAAGATGTGACAAGAAATTTCTATGTCGTGTGATCGATTATGTCGACGAATCATTGTAGCCCTACAAATGAACCTTACTGTTTTCAAAATGCTCCTCCACCTGTTTTCTTTAGCACCACTTAATTCTCCAGCCTTTGTTGTTCCATCGTGAAACATGTCGCTGCATTAAAGTCAAAACAAGTTCATAGTTTTCTTAAAATTGTAGTTTTTTCCACATTTTGTTTTTTCTGTCCTATTTTGAATAAAACGTGTTTCTGAGATGTGCATTCTGTTTTTATTTCCATTTTACACAAAGTCCCAACTTTTTTGGAATTGGGTTTGTATAACTGCTGAAGGACAACATTCAATTGTTGAGAACATGGTTCGATCCTGGATTGTAGTCCAGGAAAAGACAAACAGTTTCCTCTGTGTCTGCCTTAGTGTCCTGAGATAAAATCATGCAGTGAATTTAGTTTTTCCTTTATATTGCTGTAATAAAAGTTTGTTTACTTATAATTTTGTATTTTTTATGTCTTCATGTCTGAACGTTCCTGCAGTTGGTTTGTGGTTGATGTGGATTTGCTGCTCATGTGAATCCTCCCACAGTGTTTCATTAGCAGCTGTAACCACAGTGACTCTGATAAAACAGGAATTAGCAGAATCCATCTGATATGAAGCTGTGCTTTGAATACCACTTCCCTCCTCTTTGAAGAGTAGTCAGATATCTGTGTTCAGGTTTTTGTACAGCCTCTTCTACACTTTGTATCACTGTGTTTCTAGAGCACAGTAGTAGAGAGCTGTGTCTGCCAGGGTTAGGGCTGCTATGGTCAGATTAGTTGATCGATCTGATGTTTCTGATTTATATCGATTATCAGGAATATACTGAGTTGTGGATCCTCTTGCTTCTTTCCAGAGTATAAACTGAGGAGCTTGAAGGTCAGAATCATGTCTGTACCAGTACAGGAGTGGGTAACCACTATCTGTCTCATAGCTACATGTGAGTTTGACAGATTCTCCTTCTGTTTCAGTGACTTCAGGTTGTTGAGGAGTGAGTGAGTCTCCAGCTGTTAGTCCTGGAAAAAGAAAGAAGAAAAGTAGTGAAATGCAGTCTGTATATCTGCTTAATGCAGCAGCTTCAACTAAACTTTAATCCCTGTTCTTAAACTCACCTATAATGTGAGATAGAAGCAAAAAGAGGTGCAGCAACATGTCTTTGGAGTTATTAAAGCCAGACAGACAGCACATGAACAATGTTCTTCCACTGCAGCACAATGACCAACAAATAATGTCATTGGATGAGCTCAACTTCAGTGGGCGGGGCCAGTTTAATAGCTCAGCCAATCAAATAGTTTTGTGCTTCCACAGCAGCTCTGTCTCTGTCTCTGATCTTTACTGCTTCATTTCTCTGTTGTCTTTGTCATCAGTCCAATGACACAAGAATCAGAGGTTTACCAGTGTGTGGCTCCCTCTAGTGGATGTTGTGGAGTATTCTGTTGTCTTTGCTCCAAAGGTTTTTGTACAGAGTTTTGCTGTTTCCTGTCACTGTGGGCTGCAGAGCACAGTAGTACACAGCAGAGTCAGACACTGCAGCAGAGGAGATCTCCAGATCTGCACGTTTCTCTGTTTTGTCAATGTGAGCTGAGAATCCCGACACAGCTTGATGAACTGATCCTCCCTCTGTGATGGAAAGCAGGAACTCTGGTCTGGATCTCTGGTATTGTCGGTACCACTGGATATTGTTGATAAGACCATCATATGTACAGGTCAGGTTGATGTTTCCTCGCTCTGCAACAGCTTCTTCAGCACGTTCCTGCTTTATGCTGTTCATGGAGCCCAAAGCTGCAAATGAATGATTCATGTCAGTCAGTCTTTTTCTTCCTTTGTGAGCATAATGAGATGAAGAACTCTGCTAATAATAACTCTGATCAAATCTTGTCACAATGAGACTTTTCTGTGTTCTAACACTCACCTATGCAGTGAGAGAAAAGTACAAACAGGTAAAGGAACATGTTTCAGGTGCTGAAGTCACACAGCAGATGAACAAATTCAGCAGAATGAAAAGACTAAGCAGCCTCTCTGCTGCACAGCCTTCTCCTCAACATCAGGCTGGCTGGAGTTCTGCAGAGAGAGACCATCTCATTGGCTGAGTTCAGCACCAGTGGGTGGAGCCAGAGAGAAACCTGTTTAGAGTCTTTATGAACAGCGAAACATCTGCTGGTTGTTTTTACAGCTGTCCTTGTTGCATGTGTGTTTCTTTCAGACTGAAACGTTTTGGGAGGAGAGTATTTGAACAACTAATAAAAATAATAATTCACTGAGATTTAGAGATAAATCTGTTCCTACACTGTTATTAACACTGGGAGCACTGAACGTATCCTATTATGTTTTGGACATGGCTGTGATAGCTGAAGGTGCCATGAGAGAGTGTGTGGTAGATGAGAGAGTTTCCTCCACTTGTGTTCATTTATGAGGAAGATGTGACCAGAACACAGTGACTGTTAAAGCAGGTGTTAGAAAAACGTACTAGATATGATACAACGTCTTTGTTTAACACATGAAATATTGTGAGAAGTCAGAATTGTGTGTCGTGGCTCTTATCACATGTAACCGAAAGCACAGCAAGTTCCCAGGAGATACAACTCCTGAGAAAGTCCTCCTACACATCTGTCCCAGGGTGATATGCAACATGCTACACAAATCCTCTTTGTCTGTAGAAAAGAAGCTCGCTGAGACGTCCCCAGAGAGCGCTCGCACAAAGTTATGGTTGCTGCTGCTGCTCACTTGAAGTCACTAAAAGCTTTAAAGTCACATCTCTTGTGTTTCTCCATTTGTTGAAGAGTTGTTCCAACAGCTTGGTACCTCGAGCCGGACTCCACATCTGTCCTACTCATTCCAACAATGTCTGGAAGGTGAGGTCAGCAGCAAGGGAGGAGTCGGAGAGTGATGAGATCTGTAACTACATATACACTGGAGAACCAGAGGTGTGGAGAGCGATGGCCTGAATCCTACAACAGGTCGGAAAAACCTTTTCTGTAAGAGCGTAAGACTCATAAGACGGTCAGGGAGCACAGAGTGTGCACAGAAAATGACACATAATAACAGCACATAATAATAGTTATGATAGGAATCAAAAGAATAATAATAAGTACAAAAGGTCAAAGGTCAGCAGTGTCTCCAGAGAGTCAAAAGGGAAAACTGATGAACTAGCAGTGTTAACAAACGCAGGTGAAGTCATTTCATCAACAGTTTGGTCTTTTTGTCCAGCTTCCATGAGCTGGAGGATGCTCCGCAACCTGACTCCACTCTGTCTGTTCCACAAAGCAGCTTTAGGGAAGGTTGAGGCTAAACAGTAACACATGTAAGGCAGCCCCATTCATGGATTAATCACCAGAGTATGTTATAGTTATCTGATGAACTGAAAATGTAAAGCTTGCATGTGACTCCCTTTAAGTGTGTAAACGATGTGAAGTTCAGATGAATTGTAGCCGATGATGCTGAGATCCATTCACTGATTTCCACACAGCAAATCCAGCATGTCCAAATTAACACTGTCGGATTTGACTTCAACACTATTAAAGTGTCTATATGGGTCCACACCAGAGAGTGTTAATTTAACTCTTTTTGGAGAGTTGGTACGTTAACTCTGATTTAGTGTTAAACACCAAATCTGTCTGGAGTTGATAATTTAACACTTGGTGTTAAGAGTTTATATATTAACTCTCAAAGAGTATTTTAGTTTAACTACGTAAGAGTTATCTTCTAATTAATTCTAAAAAGCGGGAATTTTACTGTTCTGAACTTCTAGAAATTTCTTTTGGAAATAAACATTTACTAAAAAGATGCAATGGTTTTTGAAAAACATTTATTCTGAACTGTGCACCACAATTTCAAAACATTTTCTGAAAGATGTAACAGTGTACATGTTCTCACTTTCATTAGAATTTTGTTTATCAAAAGGTCTGACATGGTAAATGCAAATAACAGCATTCTCATCACTTATTTCTTCAATACAATATGCATGTCCTTCATTCATCCCTTTGTGGAACTTCAGCGCACTTCTGCTCTCCCCCATATTCCATCTTCACAAGCATATCCTGTGTGGAGATTGAATAAAAATTAGTTGACACTAATTAACGGCACAAATAATCCAGTAAACAATTGCAGCACAGTAAAAAAAAAAAGGAATCCTCTTTGAGCCATTACTTGTGTAAAGTATTTTCCCAAAAGACAAAGACACAGGCAACAGGTAATACTGAACTAAATGTAAAACCTCAACCTTTTTAATTTTTACCTAAACCGTGTGCACAAAACTCTGGAGGGATCTATGCTAACGTAGAATCCAGTCAGGACGTCAGCTACTGCTGTTTGCTCGGTTTTTTATTTTTATTTTTATGGGCGATCGTTTTCAGGCTTCAAGCAGCACCATTATACCAACATTTCACATTCTAGACATTGTTTTAGGTGTATTTGACCAAAAGTTTGACTGAAAATTCACATGCAAGCTTTTTTTCAAGGCTGTGGTATTTGCCTGCAAACAATACCTTTCAGCTAGCTGAAACAGATTATTATGCTATCACCGAGCAACATGGCTAATGCCTTTCACACAGCTTTGTCTCAACTCCAAAGAGCCACAGAAGTAAAAGCTCATAATAACAATTGAAACAATCTTTGAAAAAATGACTTACCAAGCATGGCAAACAACTCAAATATGTAGAGCAAAATGTTCTGAAACGGCTTCACTTCAGCTTCGATTGGAGCCGTGCTGGGGGCGGAGTCTGTGAATTTACTCTGTTGGTGTCATAGCCCCTGTAGGAGTTCAGAGTTAAGAGGTCAAGAGTTAATGTTTCCATTGTAACACCTCCAGATTTGACAGAGAAACACTCATTTTTAACACTCGATTTTAACTACTATCATTTTACACCTCAGAGTTACATTAAAAGAATGTGACTCTGCTTAGAGTAAAATTAACTCTACTTTTGCAAGGAGACTATTAACACCAAAACATTTAACACTTTTGAATTTGCTGTGCACCTTCACACCAACTGTGTAGTGCAGAATAAAGACAGCAGAATCAGTGTACTGTCAGTGTAGAGGATGCAAATCAGCCCAGAAACATCTGCTTACGTCCATCCATCCATTCTCTTCCACTGATCCGATTTAGGGGGGAGGAGCCATCCCAGCTACTGTAGGACGAGAGGCGGGGCACAGCCTGGACAGGTCACTGGTCTATGGCAGGGTAACACAGAGAGACACACAACCATTCACACTTATGGGCAATTTAGAATCACCAGCTAACCTAACCCCACTAAGCGCACGTCTTTGAACTGTGGGAGGAAGCTGGAGCACACGGACAGAATCCTCGCAAACACCTGCTCACATCTGGTTGAATTCACATTACAAAGAGCAGTGAAGCTCAGATCAGCTGATCACAGCCTGTACTTGAATCAAATCTACTGGAGCTCTCAGCAGAAATGATTGTGAGTTTGATTCTTTTCCCCACACTGAGCCACTACAGCTGATTTTAGGGTTCCCACCTGCTGAATCCACTTTAACCTGTTCTCTGCTCATGTTCCTGTTAGAGGCACAGTCACTCTCTAATGGAGCCAACAGAAAACAGAAATGTCTTCATTTTCCCTCTTTTTCTCTGCTCATGTTCGACTTCACTGATTCAGTCTAATGAAGTGATTCTAATATAATTCAGATTTACACTGAAATAAAGTTTGTGTTCCTGTGTGCTGATATCATTCATTTACATTAATGTAGCACAAGGTTCAGTTAACTCTGCACTTTTTCCCTTTGGAGTAAAGAAGTTGATGGAAAAAGTCCTGGATGTCTGTACTTTACCTACAACCACCTCTGTGGGATCAGTGATCAATCATTTATCATGTTGTTATTGATCAGTGACAGGTTGATTTCTGTTGGAGAGAAAGATGAAGATTTGAGTAAAGATGAGACTGAAATGGTTTAACAGTGTGTGGCTCCCTCTAGTGGATGTTGTGGAGTATTCTGTTGTCTTTGCTCCAAAGGTTTTTGTACAGAGTTTTGCTGTTTCCTGTCACTGTGGGCTGCAGAGCACAGTAGTACACAGCAGAGTCAGACACTGCAGCAGAGGAGATGCTCATCTTGATTTCTGTTCCCTTCACTTGAATCTTCAGTCCACGAATTTTTTCTACTCCTACTTCTCCTGAAGGTGAGTGTGAGATCAGGAACTCTGGAGGTTTTCCTGGATGTTGTCGATACCAGAAGAAATAATCAGAAGGTGACACTTTGTAAGTGTAGGTCAGAGTAACTGTGCTGCCTTCTACACTGGACTCTTCATCTTTGACTGGAGTGAGCTGATCACATGTGACACCTGAAGGAAGAGAGAACGTTTTCAATCAATAATTGACGTTAATGAATCGTTTGAATTGAACATAGTTTCCTGTGTAGGTGAGCAGACCTGTGAGAGTGAGAAGAATCAGAGGAAACACACAGTGATGTAATGACAGCATGTTGAGGAACATAAAGTTTGTTTTGTGTTGAACTCTGTTGAATGTGGAGGTTTTTCTCTCTTCTATAGTTCAGTAACAGCTCAGCTCCTCCCTGAATCTCTGCTCCTCCTCTCTGCTCTTAGTCACTCCTCCTCCTGTGCTTCACACACTTTATAACCAAAATGATTTAAGGGAGCCGTGTGACACGTCACACAAGCAGAAGTCACATTAACGATGTAGACAGAGTCAGAGAGTCGCTGATACTCACACAGTTAAAAAGTCTGAAACTTGAGACATTTGGAGAAAAATGTGTAAGAAGTCCTGAATTCAAGAAACATCTCAGATGATGTTTTTACTTTGTGACATATTGGACTCGTGCTTTAAGAAGCTGGTATAAACAGTATGAAAGGGATAATAATAATAATAATAATAATAATGATAATAAAAATAATAATAATAATAATAACAATAATAATAATAATAACAATAATAATAATAATAATAATAATAATAATAATACATCCTGTTTCAAAGCACCCACAGACACCCAAGGACATTTAACAATAGAGTGAATCACATAATAGAACAATGACAACACAAAGAACAATGAAAAGCATAAAACAGACAAACATTAAGTTCACAGTGAATATGCAGACTTGAACAGATTAAACTGGGGCAGAGACTTCCACAGCCTGGAGGCAGAGCAGCTGAAAGCTCTGCTTCCCATGGTGCTGAAAGAAGGCACAGCAAGCTGGACAGAAGAAGAAGATTGAAGTGAGCGGGCAGAAGAGGTAGGGCTTAACAGGTGAGAAAGGTGAGGAGGAGCGAGGCTATGAAGGGTCTTGAGAAGAAGTATGAACACTGTTCAGAGTTTCACAGGGAGCCAGTGAGGTTCCTGAAGGACAGGGGTGATGTGCTGTAGGAGGGCTTCTGGTAATAAAACAGGCAGCTGAGTTTTGAACCAGTTGAAGCTGATGGAGGGGTTTTTGGGGGAGACATGCAATAGTCAATGCGGGAGGTAACGAGACTGTGGACAAGAATAAGAAGAAAAGGGGAGTGGCCACGTCGAACAAGCTAATTACAGAAATTAAAGCCATTCACTTAGATATGAAACAAACAGCAGAAAATAAGGATTTACTTAAGAAATAACTGGAAAGATGGATGTGTAGGAGCAGGACATTGACAGCATCCCAGAAAAAAAACTGAGTTATATAATAAACTTCAAACTAACAGAGAAAGAAATTAATAATGTTATATCTAAATAAATAAATAAAAAACAGGAAAATGGCAGGAGCAAATGGTTATCCATCTGAAATGTGACTTTAAAGCTTTTTGATAAAATGAAGAGACGGGGAGTTCCTCAGTACATCGTGAGGATTCTCTCTTACTGGTGCGCTCATCAGAACATGCAGGTTAAATGGGGAAGCAGTATTTCTGCCCCCTTTGATGTCAGCAATGGTGTTAGACAGGGTGGGATTTTGTCTCCAATTTTATTTAATTTATATGTTGATGATTTGTCCATACAGCTGAGAGCCTGTAACACTGGGTGTATATTAGGTAAAACACTGATAAATCATCTCATGTATGCAGATGACCTGGTTGTTTTTAGTCCAAGCAGTGCTGGGTTACAGGATCTTCTTAATGTCTGTACTGAATATGGTGTACAATATGATATGAAGTACAATGCTGCTAAAAGTGCTGTTTTGATATGTAGAACCAAGCAGGATAAACAGCTAAATTTCCCTTTGTTTAAACTGTCCCAAAAACTCTTGAAGTTCATAAAAAGGTGAAATACCTCGGTCACTTTATTACTGAGCAAATGAATGATGATGATGACATATACAGACAACGATGTAAGCTCTATGTGCAGGCAAATACTATTGCACGCAAATTCAGCTTTTGTTCACTTCCAGTTAAAGTGGCTTTGTAGCGTATTGCACACCGCTATATACTGCCCCCTTGTGGTCATCCTACAAACAATGTAGCATGCAGAAGCTGCATGTTGCATGATGCGATGAGAATCCTTTGCAGGATACCTAGAAGTGGTAGTGCCAGCCAGATGTTTGTAGCTGTGGGTGTCTGGACTTTTAAAGCACTTTTAAGAAAGCTAATGTTCAGTTTTAGAGAACGACTGGATGGTTCGAGTAACAGTATAATTTTAGCACTCACAGATCCAACACTGAGTGGTTCCCGTTACTCATCCAGTCTCAGAAAGCACTGGTTAAAGTGTTTGTGTATTTATTGATTTATTTTAAGTAATTGTGTTTTATATATATTATGGTTTTATATTTTTACAAATGTTTTAGATACTTATTTATATACATATATATATTTAATGGTTTATACCTTGTGTTGGGGGGGGGGGGGGGGGGGGAGTGTTGTGTGTGTGTTTTTTTGTTGTTGTTTTTTTGGTTTTTTTGTCTTGTTTTTATGGACATGAAGTCTGCCAATAAAGATTGAATTGAATTGAAATGAACAACCTTTCCAGGAAATTGACAACACCGGCACTAAAAGAAGGCTTTAACCATGTCCTTCAGGGTGGGGAGGCCCCTGTGCCCTGGAGACAGGCAGCAGTATCAGTGATCTCTAAGCTGGGGAAAGAAAAGTCAATGCAGCTGTTATCGACCAATATCAGTTCTAAACATAGATTCTAGACTGTTTGCATCAATACCAGCAAGATGACTGGAAAATTTGTAGGCTTTGTATAAAGCAGACAAACACTGGGTAATGTTAGGAAGGCTCCCCATCTCACTGATCACTAAACTCCTCTGAACAATGGACAACTTTCAGCCTCGACGCTGAAAAGGCCTGTGACTCTCTCTGTTGGAAATACTTAGTATTCTTAAAGGCAACAGTGAGGAGTTCAAAAGCAGGTGAACGTTTACATTGTTCACAAGTTTGAGACAAAAGCTGAGTTAGTTGTGTTTTCATAAAAGAGAATTTGAGCTTGTCGCGGGGTCCTAAACTTCTCCCGAACAAATGCAGGCGTAGTCAGGAAGCATTCAGTGTGGATCATTTATTCTGCCGGAAACTAGAAAACTTAAGTCAACACAAAACAAACATCTTTATACAAAACACAGTCTGCATGTTACCCTCTCTGTAACATCTCACCGAAAAAAGCCCAGGTAGGCCCTGACAGCCTTCTTTTATACCCCATGGCCCCTCCCACTAGGCATAATAGCCATCTCTTTATTATTTCTTTTACCAAACACTCTTTCCCCCTCAGCTTATTTCCAGCTGTATTCCTACAATACATATATATGTATATACAGACATTTATGGTCAATTCCAGGCAGCCTACAGTGTTTCACAATAACAAACAAACAAAAATAATGCAGTTCACATGACCTTTCAAGCACGCGCGAACCCACTATTTGAACCCCGGAACACCATACCATCGGCTTGCATAACCACTCGTATAATCGGCGATCACAGCGAGTCTACGCGACCGGCTTTATTAAAGGTAAGCGGGAAAAATATGTTGGCCACCCTCTGCGCCGCTCAAAATATGCCTCTCACCCCCTTTTTTGTTTATCTGCCAGGTCGACGAAAAGACGCGCAGCCACGGTAATTGTAGAAACTAATGGTGGTGGTGCGTGTATGCGCCTAGATCAGCTGTCTGTGGCCCGGGACGGTGTAACTCCGTCACAGAGCTCATTTCATGCTCAGAGATCCGAGAATGTAAGTGAAATTTATCTTACAGTTTTCTCTGTAATAACTTTTGATTTCAAAAAGTTCCAGGTCACACACGGCTTCTGGTGATATGGATATGAAACCTAGCAGCACCATTACACGGCCCACAAAATACCTTTTGGTACACTGGGCTGTGTTTAGTGGTTGAGAGGAGGCGGCAAAACACTTAGCAGGCTAGTCAAAAGAATACACACTCACACCGGCAGTGGGAATTCCACAGAGTGTCCTTTAATACACCTTCTCTTCGTCAACCATATAAGCCCGGTTGAACGGCTGCAGCTTAACAAACATAGTGCAGAGTGTTCGTACAACACATAACGTTGCAAACAAAGGTGTCTGGAGAGGTAAAACATAAAATCCGTCCCTCCTCGTACACTAGCGTGCAAGCACATGTCCACACAATCACAGAGAGGGCAGAGGCGCATACTGATGACAACATTAACCCTCGACTTGGGTTGTCTTAAAGAGATACCACACCATTGTGACTGTTACAACTGACAACAAGCAAACTGAGAACTGAATACATTAAAGATGGAAATACTCAGAAATGAAAAGCAATCTGCACGCAGCACAGGACAGACTCCAAATAAAGTCGCACGATGTGTTACAAACTGAAACTGCCCTCTTTGATATTTCAGACAGTCACAATAAAAACAGTTCAAAGTGAAATCTCCCACAGACACAGTTCACACGACATGTTTGTAAAAGCAACGTAAGATGAATGAGTCACACCTGGATCCTGTGTGCATGCCGCGCCTCTACAACATATACACGACACCAATCCCAGCCAGCACAGTACCTGCATGTGTTGTTCAGGTCCACAGCTGTACTCTCCTCTCACCACAGTGTGTCTGTCACACACATCTGGGAGCATTTTAAACTCTATCAGTCTGCTTGTTCTCATCTGAAATACATCTATGTCCACTGTGAACGACCATCTTTGAACAGAGGGCGGGGCTTACCACACCAACTGTCTGTCATCTATAACGCAGTTGTGAGATCTGGCTCCACCCTATCACATGATAGGGCGGGGCCAGGTTTCACAATGAGCTCACCCGAAACCCTGGCTGATTGTGACCTACAACCATCTTCACACCTTGGCTCGTGTGATCAGGTAGAGGATCATCAGCGGGTGCATTGTCCCTCTCAGGGTTTAAATCTGGGACTCTCCACCATTTGACCCCAGAACTGAAGAATTTTGTTGGAGGTGAAACGTCGTCTTTTCTTTTTCTTTTCTTTCCAAGCTCCTTAGACTTTTCATCTGAAATACACCTCAGTGGAGTAAGAGTTTAAAAACGCAGTCTTAGCCCCACATTAATGTTACCTTTGTGTTGTAGAGCTTCCTCTGATTGTGTGTCTTCTAAACTTTTCCTGCATGAGTCGAGCCAGATGCAACAGTGCAGAGGAAAGCACAGCAGGTCTGAGGATAAACACAGACTAATGGAACCGTCACTTCAGGAACAAGTGATAAATGTATTCATCTAAAACTACAATGATAGTGAAAAGAGGCTGGAAAAGAAGTGAATACTACGAGCATAACTCGGGGTATTGTGCACATATACTTCCTCGTAAATAATGATGTCCTTCTTTGTTGCCATGGTGACATAACTGATGATTATTCTTCTGAAACCATCAATAGCCAAACATAACATGTGCTCCCACTTTGATCTAAAGCTTGTGACCCATGAACTCTTCACTGAGGTTCATATTTCAGGCATCCTACATAACTATGAAGAAAAATACACATGTGAGATTCTCAACACCAAACTCAGCTAACATTAAAAAATAGTGTTTTATTTTTCCTCAACCAAGAGACGATCTGAAAGTGAAAAAGCAGAACATCAGTCACAGGTTGGATGGAGAAGTGTTTGCTCTGTGACAGGTTAGCAGTCTGTCACCCAGCAAACACTGTGCACTAGTGACTCTGTTACATCTGTGAGCTGCATCTGTTTGAGCTCCATTCAAATAATGTGAATAAATGAGAATACTATGATCATGTTTTAGTCACAAACATATCAAAGTTTAAAATAAGAAAATGAACCATTTTAAGAAAAATATGAGCTCATTGTGAATTTGATGGAAACACAACATCGCAACAGGACAGCTCAACAAAGTAAGTGGTGCTAAAAACAAACAGCTGACAGGAACATGCAGCAGCTAACCAGGTTAACTGTCAGCTGGTCAGTCACATGATCGAGTACAAAGAAGAATCTTAGAGTTTCTCTGTTCACCAATCAGCAGAAACGAGCATCTATAAAGTGATTAATGTTCCTCACTGTGAATATCTCGTCATCTACAGAAGATGATCTCATCAAATGATTCAGAGAATCTGGAGAAATTTATTTGGACGTCTGTGATCTTCAGACAGAATTAAAATCAGAGCATGAGCTCAGGAGCACATCCAGAAATCACCATCTTATTATATTCATATTCCCCTACAGACGTATGATTTATTTGTTTATGTCTGATTTCAAATCTTCAAAACAAGTCAAAACACATCAAAGGAAAGCAGCTTGGTTTCTGTTTGTTTTCAGAGAAACTGTTTCAGATTTACAAACGATCATCAGGAAATAATCATTTCACAAATCTTGTTTTCTAAATGAGCTAAAAACTGCTCAAATGCATGACAGACCAAGGTGACAGCGATCATCTCTGCTATGGGTTGAACGTACATAAGGAAGAAACCATACCACTGCATTGTGTATTATTACCTTTGTTTACTGTTGAAACATGAGAATTTCACCACATTTGGGCTCTAACGAGACGATCTTCTTATATTCATGAAACATCTGTGGGAATAAAATATCTGGGAAGCAAAAACTGATGGATGAAGATTAAACGTCCTGCTTTGATGTTTAAAGTGTCACTAACAGGTCTGCTAACATCAGGCTGTGATCTGCACATCTGATCATTTTGAGGAAGGTTTTTAGAAACTGCAGTGAAGAGCGAGGACAACGATGGTGGATGATTCATTTATATGAACAATCTCTCCTTTAACAAGTGAATTACAGCTACAGAGGTTTAACAGTGTGTGGCTCCCTCTAGTGGATGTTGTGGAGTATTCTGTTGTCTTTGCTCCAAAGGTTTTTGTACAGAGTTTTGCTGTTTCCTGTCACTGTGGGCTGCAGAGCACAGTAGTACACAGCAGAGTCAGACACTGCAGCAGAGGAGATCTGAAGAGTCATCAGTGTTTTATCTTCACTCACATTAACAGACAGTCCAGAGATTTCTTTTTTCATCACTTCTCCAGATGGTAAATGAGAGATCAGGAACTCTGGTGGTTTTCCTGGATATTGTCGATACCAGTAAAACTCGTCACTTCCAGTTGCCTTTTTGGAGTATCTATAGGACAGAGTAGCAGTGCTGCCTTCTACACTGAACACTTCTTTGTTGGTTGGAGTGAGATCTTCACAGCTGACACCTAAAGGAACAGAAACATGTTTTATTCTTTTATAAATCATCACAATTCAAATGTGTTTCTTTAAACACACAGATTGTAACGTACCTGTTAGAATGGTGAGAATCAGTAAAGAAAGTGCAAAATAGTCCAAAGACAACATGTTGAATGAAGGTAAAGTTTATGGTTTGTGTTGAACTCTGTTGAATGTGGAGGTTTCTCTCTCTTCTAGTTCAGTAACAGCTCAGCTCCTCCCTGAATCTCTGCTCCTCCTCTCTGATCTGGATTTGAACTTCTCTCACTTCCTCCTGCTTTACACACTAGTAGCAGCATCTTCACTTTCAGGTGGGAGGAGCTCTAATATTTTTTGTAACTTCATCTCAGCCAATCAAATAGTTTTGTGCTTCCACAGCAGCTCTGTCTCTGTCTCTGATCTTTACTGCTTCATTTCTCTGTTGTCTTTGTCATCAGTCCAATGACACAAGAATCAGAGGTTTAACAGTGTGTGTTTCCCTCTAGTGGATGTTGTGGAGTATTCTGTTTGCTCCAAAGGTTTTTGTACAGAGTTTTGCTGTTTCCTGTCACTGTGGGCTGCAGAGCACAGTAGTACACAGCAGAGTCTGACACTGCAGCAGAGGAGATCTCCAGATTGACTCGATTTCTCTCCTTGTTCAGTGCAGCAGTCAGTCGAGGGTTTGGGGGAGTTGCTCTCAGCACACTCGGCTCACTCGTATCAGTGATGAGGAGAAGGAACTGAGGAGCTGATCCAGGATCCTGTCGATACCACTGGAGATTCTGGGCTTGAACTGAATAGTTACAGGACACAGTAACTGTACGGCCCTCTGATGAAAACACTTCAGCACTGCTGGCAGTAATATCATCTTCCAAGCTGTTACCTGCTGATGAAACAACATGTTATACTTACAGCTCTGTTCCACAGTCACATGTCCATCATTGGAAAAACACAGTGAGCTCAAAGAAAATCCAAACTGGATCTGTAACGCTGTAAACATGTCTTTGAATTTCAGGTGTTCCTGTCAGAAACATACGTACCTACGAGAGCTGCAAAGATCCAAATCACAGCCAGTTTTTCCATGTTTCCAGAGGAGAAATGTTGGAAGTGATGTTCACTGGGAGTTAGCTGTGAGTGGTCTGATGTTCACAGCTGGAGTCAGACAGGTTTCTGCAGTCAGGAGGAGGAGCTGCTTTTGCTCTCATGTGATGTTTCCTGTTAAATCCTGATGACAGCTGGTGTGTCTGCAGGAGATCCTGCATAGTTTGTGCTTCGTGCTGCTGTTGAAAGTTAAACAGCCAAACACGGAGCTTGCACAGAGGTCTTTATGGATCTGTTTTCTCTTCTCACGGCAGCTCAGAACATTTTATTTATTTACTGCAACAAACTGACACTTTGAAGAGGAACTAAAGGCAACACTCGTGCTCTGCCGGAACCTCACCGCGTGACACAGGCGGAAGTAAATAAAGGAAAGGCACTAATACCGTCACTGACCCGGGTGTGTTGTTGTGTGAGCTGAGTGTGTGAGCTGCGGCAGCAACGATGCCTTCAGTTCAGTATCTGAGAGAGTTCATCAACGAGCGACTAACTGCTGCTGCTGAACAAATATTCTTGGAGTTTGAAAAAACGATCGTCCAGTACGAGGAAGAGATCGACCGTCAGCGCAGACTGCTGGATATCACCTGGAAACCCCAAATCAAGCTGCACAGGACAGGTGAGTGTCCCTCTGAGGGAGGATCCTGATCACAGCTCTGCGGGACGTTTCTGATTGTGAGGACTTTTTGGAGATGTGAGCTAACAAAGAGCAAACAGAGGACAGGACTGCGCTGCGCTGCATTCAAACAGCAGGCGCTGAAATCAGCCTGGATTTGAGCTTTTCTCTGACCTGGATCCATCACTCAATCCTGTGAATCGTTTGAAAAACTTTTTGTTTGGCGGTGAAACGTGTGTTTGATGGTGCGTTCAGGTGCACCTTCTAAACTCAGTAATCTAGCCTGAAAAGGTTTTTCCTTGGTTTCCTTTCTTCTTCTGCAGAGCTGTAAAGAGTTCAGTGTTAACGTCATAACAATACGTCTTTTTTATTTCTCCATCAGTGACGTCAGAGTGGTCGCCCGGGCCCTTTGTGATGATGTCACATAAAAGCTAAAGTGGTACACAGCACGTGCACGGTTCCTGTGGTCACATTTACACACGTGTGAGAACAACAAAGTCCACCATGTTGTTGTTCAGAGTCACGGACGCGACTGAAAGAAGTGACACAGAGTTTAATGTGCAGCTCGGCACAGTGACACCTAATATTGAATTTATGAACTGTAGTGGCAGTGCGGTGCTGCTGCTGTGCTGAGGGGGCTTTACCTTCCAGATGTTCGTCTGAATAAATGCAGATCTGAGATCAGTGACTTACAGCTGACTGGACGGCTTTACTCTCACACACGAGCGACGCAGTCATGCTGTAAAGTCCTGTTAATGTTTCTGTGGTTGTGACTTCTTTCTTCTGTCTCTCCAGACGTCCCACAGCAGCAGGTCTGTGAGGAGGAGGAGGAGGAGGAGGTTCTCCCTGAGCAGCAGCTCTGGAACCAGGAGAGGAGCTCCAGTGTGGAGCAGGAGGAACCAGAAGCTCCACAGATTAAAGAGGAACAGGAGGAACTGTGCAGCAGTCAGGAGGGAGAGCAGCTGGGACTGAAGGAGGAGCCTGAAGTTCATAATGATCCTGTGCAGTACGAGGAAGAGATGGAGCGTCAGCGCAGACTGCTGGATATCACCTGGAAACCCCAAATCAAGCTGCACAGGACAGGTGAGTGTCCCTCTGAGGGAGGAATTTTACTCATGGGCCGTTTCTCAATACTCGTGCAGCCAGTCCAGACTTCGTAAGTTCACACGGGAGTCCGGACTTCCCGAGAGTGCGAGAAAACAGCGCGATCATTCCACAGCTGAGCAGCATCGTACTTGATGACATCACACAGAGTTTTTACTGCATCCCTGCTGAACTGTGATTAATATTTGCAATGGAAATTACACGTGACGTAGTAGATTTCTTTAAGAAAAAAGATGTATGAAAAAGGTATTTTGAGCACTTGATCTGTTTCATAATGTCTAATAAGCTTCATGAAGGAAACACAAGCTTAATCTCTGTTAATAAAAATCGTATACATGTATGCACAGCTCACGCTGCTTATTGAGTAAAAACAAGCAGGTGAGACGTTAGAACGCTGCTATTTTATTTTTGCAGACCCCTAAAATCAACACTGGACTGCTGGGGTTTGGAAGAGAATCGATATTAAAAACCTAATTTGATCAATGCTGCAGCAGCCTTCAGCTGTTCACATGTGTCAGCATGTTGTTTCTGCTCCCGGAGGAAAGGTTTCCTTCGAATTCAAAGATTTTTAATGTTAATCAGCTGTTACTTACGTTTGTGTTTAAAGAAGAACAGCACATTTTACATGAGGGGACATGACGGGAGAGCACATATCCATTGAAACAATGTTAAATCAACATCAGGCAGTTCTGTTGGAACAGCGTTAGAGTCTGATATTGAATCACTGTTGAACTCTGATGGTGGTTTTCCATCACTTTTCACTTGGTTACTATTGAAACACTAAAATCATAATTAAAAATCAACTTAATGGGCGTTTATTTTACGACACCACGAAACAAACGACAGATGTTTTTATATCGTCGTCCGATATATATGGTTATATCAACAGCCCTAAACCAGGCGTGTCCAAACGTTTTCACTGACGCCAACATACATAAAAATATAGGAGGGGCGGGGCCAGTTACTAGAAATGAGGTATATAACCTTAACTTTACTGTATTAAAGTTAGAAAAATCACTTAAAAGTGGTCAAATATGTTATATTGTTGAATATAATTAAAGACAAAACTGCCTTCATCCCATCTTTCCATAAACGGATCTTTGTTGATTTATCCAGAAAAAGCTTTGGTAGCTCGTTTTCACAGCAGCCTCAGATTTCTTCTTGGACAGAAGATTTACAGCACAGAGAAAAAACAATAAATAAAGCTTGTTATTTAAGTTATTAGGCTCAGCAACACACCTGTTAACGTCCGTTTGAAACAGTTATCAACATTAACAGACTGAACTGGGCTTAATAACAGGAGTGCATCATTTTAGCAGATTATTCTGGTGAGTATCAGCTGCGCTGGGTTTGTAAATCGGGCCGTCCAGCTGCGGTGCTGATCCGACGCCACTCGTGCCAAAAACCCGGACAAATGTCACTTGATCAAGGAGCAGATGTGCATCAGATGAGATCAGCTGACTGCGTGCGCTGTGCACAGCGGTGTGTGCTCTGTGTGTTAACAAGGAAAACGCAGATAAGAAAGTGGTGCACAAAAGCAGAGTAGTGACAGAATCGATGCGCATTACTGATATTTGAAGCATGTGTACCTGCACCTAACACACGGGTACTGTGGAATATAGTTTTACTCACCTAAGGCGCTCGTGCTCTCGTCCACTCCCAGCAACAATTAGCAGCTGTGCGGCGTCTGTGGCGTCGGTGCTCTCATCGCCTGCGATGGAGTCAAAATCAAAAGCACAGCTTTGTCAGACAGGTGCAGTTTAATGTTGGCTGACGAGTCTTCAGTGCGTCGCACGACTGGATTTCTGGACACGCTGACGTTGTTGAAGTTCTGCACTTTTTCCACATTATTTCGGTGACTTTAACGAGGCCGTGTTTTATGAGGTCTCCATCTGAAAAAGGCTCGCCATGTCTCGCGATGAGTTGGGCGACCTCATAGCGGCTATCGGAGCCTTTTCCTGGACCTTTCGAGCACGAGATAAATACTGTTGCTGACCCTGCGGGAGAGTTAATGTCTGCTCTGGCTCAGCACCAGTGTCGGATGCACAGGCCTGATGTTTGGCTTCATAATGACGTCGCACGTTATCCTCTTTCATAACTGCCACAGTCTCAGTGCAGATCAAACAGACACACTTGAGTTCTTTGAAGAAATCTTCACTCTCCCACCGTGTCTGAAATTTTCTGCACTCACTTTCTACCTTTGGCTTCTTTGGTTCTGACCTGTTTAGTAACTTGGGGTAAATTTCTTCAGTGATTGTCCTTTTTGGTGGAGCCTTGATCAACAGCAGCTCCCCTGGTGTTAAAACAAAGAAGTGCAATACACTCAAGCAAAAGTTGAAGTGCGGCCTTATTCTATGCTATTTATAAATTTAATTAATCAATTAAAAATGGCCCGCGGGCTGCAGTTGGCCATAGACAGTGGTTTAGCCAAATTGTCACATGCTAACATGCTGTTAGCTTGGAAGCTTTTCACTGTGAGTGAAGATGCAAACTTCCCCTTAGTTCAGCTATTAGGGCGTGTCCATGAAAACATGCTTAATAAAAAAACCTATGGTCATTTAAAAGAAGCTAACAAAGGCAAAGTGGTTGAAGCTAAAGCTAGAATGTGCTGAGAGCCACCCAAAAGCCCGCAGCACGTAATGAACAAAGGATCACAGCAGTTATGAACATTATGGAGATGAATCGAGAAGGTCAAAAGTTCTGTTTCCTGTGATGTGATTATAAACATGCTGGAGAATGTTGGATGTAACTCACGTTTGATTTGTTGCACCTGCTTCCATTTAGTAACGTTTGTCAGCAACTTATTTTTACTTAGTTCAGTGAACTATTCAGCTTCTCAGTTTTTAACCCTCATCTTACAGATTAGGATCCATTGAGACCTCACCGGTTATTTATCAGCTCATTGCAGGATATTTATTACAGCCTTTCTACAGCAGCTGGTAGTTCATCCTCGCTCTGCCCTTACTGCTGATGTCCCTCTGTTGATGAGCTTTATTCTGGAGTGGGACAATTCACTCTCGCAGCCTGAATTTGTGGCCATTCTCCTTTATTATTATACTTTATTAGTAATAGTTACTCAGATGATTTTCTTTTTCTTATCTCCTTCTGTCCCTCCAGACGTCCCACAGCAGCCTGTCTGTGAGGAAGAGGAGGAGGAGGTTCTCCCTGAGCAGCAGCTCTGGAACCAGGAGAGGAGCTCCAGTGTGGAGCAGGAGGAACCAGAAGCTCCACAGATTAAAGAGGAACAGGAGGAACTGTGCAGCAGTCAGCAGGGAGAGCAGCTGGGACTGAAGGAGGAGACGGATACCTTCATGGTGACTGCTGCTGAGGAAGGAGAGCACAGTGAACCAGAAGCAGGCAGGGAGCAGCTCCTCACTCACAACTTTGCTGTAGCTGACAGTCAAGATCTGGGAGGAAACAAGAACGCAGATTCAAGATCAAGTAGAGAAAGACACAAAAGTCACAACAATGCAGAAAATCCCGCTATGTCAGAGAGTCACTGTAACTTTGATAAAAGTAGTAAGTCTTTAAAATGTGATGTTTGTGGAAAAACCTTCAAGTTTAATTATCAAATGAAGGATCATTATTCAATCCACACAGGTGAGAGACCGTTCGCTTGTACAGTGTGTGGAAAAATGTTCAGATGCAGCAGCTTTTTGAAGAAGCACCTAAGAACGCACTCCGATGTGAAGCCATATACTTGTAAAACATGTGGGAAAAAGTTTGGAAGTAATCGTAATTTAGTGACGCACACCAGAATTCACACAGGTGTGAAACCATATCAATGCAAAACGTGTGGGAAATGGTTCAGATGTCACTCTCATTTAAGAGATCACATAAGAATTCACACAGGCGAGAAACCATATCGTTGTGAAACATGCGGGGAAGCTTTCAGACATCGTAATGTTTTTTCGGCACATGTAAAAAAGTCACACATGTTGTTGTAAAGGTCAGACGTTTTCATCACACGTGTTCTTTTTTACCTGGCTACATCACCATGGTAACTTGTGACGGGAGAAGAGAGCGGGAGATCGACCGATGGACTGGTGCTGCGGCTCATCGTTTTAGAAAGTCTCCGTTTTCACTGTCCACACTGCGGCGTGAAAGCACCGTTTTCAAGAGCGTTTTCAAAACGCTGCGTTTTCCATCAGTGAACACGCCGTCTCAGTGTGGACAGGAGGCCAAAATGGAGAGAAAACAATGTGTTTTAAATGTCTGTGAAGGTTCTCAGTCATCCAGGTCATCGTAGTCAAAGGAGCTTGCAAAGAAAAGCGTCTGGACTTCTTTAAGTTGCTTGAAGACGTTTCACCTCTCATCCGAGAAGCTTCTTCAGTTCTAAGGTCAAATGGTGGAGAGTCCCAGATATAAACCTAGTGGGAGTGACCCCCCACAGAGGGACAAAAGGACCCCCTGATGATCCTCTAATCACCTGAGCCAAGGTGTGAAACTGGGTGTGGGTCCCAATCAGCCAGAGTTTCGGGTGAGTTCATTGTGAAACCTGGCCCCACCTTATCATGCGAATTCCTGAGGTCAGATGGCCCAGGATGTGAGTGGGCGTTAAGGCGTCTGGGAAGGATCTCAAAACTGGATTATAGATGGCAGAGAGTTGGTGTCGTAAACCCCGCCTCTGTTCAAAGATGGTCGCTCACAGTGGACATAGATGCTTCTTTCACTCCTCTTTCAAACCATCTGTCCTCTCTGTCCAAAATGTGAACATTGGCTGTGAACAATGTGTTTTAAAACAAAAGCGCATTAGTGTGGACGTAGCCTGTATCTCTTGGCTGGGGGAGGTCTGGGCTTCCCTGCTTAGGCTGCTGTCGCTGCCACCCGGCCCCGGATAAGTGGAAGAAGATGTGTGGATGGATGAATTGCAGCTATTACAAAAACACAAAAACAATAAAATGAATCTGTTTGCTGCAGACTAAAGCAAATCTGTGATCAGACTTTGGGACTGTAAGCTTTAATGTTTAACTGGGTCCAGTTCAGCGTTTCAGAGTTCTAATGAGAGCTTAAGATCTGAAATGGTCCAAAGTCTGATGA